>NC_137491.1:17531157-18951898 GCF_963082875.1 Corella eumyota
TCTTATTGTCGTCTCACACCGAATAACAGCGCGATCGTCTTTCGGACAGTGCCCGCACGCTGACCGAGCGCACTTGTTCGGCCCTTTAGTCAGGGTGAAAAGTTCACAGCTCGCTTATATCTCTTAACAGAAGGGAATTGTGTTGTTTTTGAGCGTAGAGTAGCGCGTTATAGGCTTGGAACGCCGGTTTTTCTATCCAAATTCTACTACTGAAGTAGAGCTAACCCTTTGGCACTTTCCACAACCGGTTTACCTAACTGGTTAACTTAATTTTAACACAATAAATACTGAAAGGGTTTTATATTGAAACAAGTGCTCTTTACTCGCTATCTAATAGTCTTTGATAGTAGGAATATCAAAAAAATGTTTTTTGTTAGGGGTAAGTTTGGAATTTAAAAAAAAAACTTAAAAATAAATGGACCTAGCGATCTTTTACTATATTTGCTTATGGACAAAAAAAATCCTGATTTCAAAATGGCGATAACAAAAATTCTTTGTTAAGTTTTGTGACTAATTTTTTTGTGTAAACAAAATAATTTGGGGTAGATATAAAAATAGATTAATAAAAATATCTAAAAAAAAAAATTTGAAAAAAAAAATTATTTAAAAAAAAAAAAAATTTAAATAAAAAATTATGCCCTACAATTTCTAACATAATACAAAAATCGACTTTTCATATTAACAAATGGGTTTATAATTGCTTAACATGTGTGATCTTTTAACATGCATATTAAGAGCGTATTAGATTGTTTAATTAGCTGAGCAAATCGGTTAGTTATGGCGAATGTGTGATTTATTGAAATTTAATCAATTTTTTTTTTTGAAAAATTCTGATAAATTAAAATTAAAAAACAATTTTTGATGAAATATAGAATTTTTAAATAACCGTTTAAGACAATTTTTTATTCTTTTATACACTTAAATTTAAAAAAATAAATTAAATAAAAAATTGTTAATTTTTGTTTGTTTTTTATTAACATTCTTTTAAACTTTAAAAATAAAAATTAATTACCAAACGCTGTCAAAAAAAAAAATCGCTGTCAAAAAAAAAAAAAAAAAAAGCAATTTTTTTTTAAGTTATCATCTCACCTGGCAGTGAACCGTGTTTACATTTCGGCAGCGTTTATGACGAGACACTACCGATTGTGATGTCATACCGGAATAGTCGGACTCAACAACGGCGCAGTGCGATAAGGGTGTCAGTCAGTACAAGCAAGTGTCATATAAAGTTCGTGTCGTTTTTAAATACAACAAAATCGGAAAAAAATTGCCAGATCAAAGGACGCCGTAAACCAAATTTAAAATAAACGAACAACAAAAAAGTAAATTAAAATTGAAAAAAAATTGTATACAAAATATATACAACTTTAAAATAAAATTCTGTTATTTTCTTTATTAGTTATTTTTAAATTTTTTAGTTCATATTAGATTTTAAATTAAAATTTAATTAGATTTTTTTTATTTTATTTTTTTATATTTTTTTATTTTAAAATCAACTAAAATATTTTTTCTTATTTAAATATATTTTTAAACTTGTTTTTTTTTTAAGTTAACTGTATATATGTTATTTTGTAAGTTATCGATATTTTATATTCTACCCGACGTTTTTAAGTGATTTACAAGCTTACAAAAAACAAATATTCAAAATGTTTTGTCCCTTGACTGACTCCACTTAAAATACACACAACTAAAATGTTAGGTACTTTTAAAAGTTGTATAAGCAAAACTGGATAACCATTTCAATCTTGGTTTTTAGAAATGTAAGAATAAAACAATTTTAAATTAATTTTTATATTTAATTCTAAAAATTGCTTATATTTTTTTATTAATTTTATAAAAAATCTTTAGTTATATATATATATATTTACAGAATTTAATTATTATATGTACATTAAATAAGATGTATCAAAATATAAATGCTTAAAAAAGATATAAATAAAATATATTGGCTTAATTATTATTTTAATATATCATACTACAGCAATTAGTGACTTTACCAAAAAATCAAAACTTAAAAAATTTTTTTAAAGATTTTTTTTAAATTTTCAAGCCGTGAAAAATGTCGGCAAATTTTCGACAAAATTATCTTAAAACCGGATAGGAATGATTTTAAGGTCGCTCGTAAACCGACAATCAATCATTTACATAACACAATAGAAAAAGAAGCACGGTACACACATTCAAGACCCAACGTTATCGGCCCACCTTTCTGCCTTAAAAAGCACAGAACAAAGCATGTTATTCTGTCGAAACAAAAGCTGTTATTCCGACGGTATTTGCTTTCGGATTTTTCGCCAATTTACAAACGGCGTTAGGTACACAAAACGGGTGTACGTTATATATGCATTGAGCAAACATCTTAATAAGCTACTATACAAATAGAGTTACTGCATTTATATTGGCGCAGATGACACATTGGCTGAGCAAATAAAATTAGTCAGTTTTTATCATTACGCGTTTTTGTAAAAAGTATGTTATAACATACTTCAAATTTATTATGTTTTTTTTGTTAAATTTTTGGCCGAAATTTTATATGGAGCTTATATAAAATTAATGGATAATAAAACAGATATATATAGTAACGTAAACAACAAGTTTCAAGAAACCACGTCAGTATATTTATTCCAAAAATACCCAATACACCTCACAACCATCATTCAACACATTTTTAATCCAAACCAGAAGTAACTTTCATCAAAACCACGCTTGAGCGTATTTAGTACGTCCACGTGTTATAACATCTGCTCTCTTAGCCCGAAAAAAACTAGGTTAGATTCGTCATAATTTTCGATATTGATAGAAGAGATTATGTTTTGATACGAGTTATGTATTACAAATCGCCACGCGCCTTGCCACGTGCTTCTTATTAGGATCAATAAAAAACACGATATTGTACTTTGTATTATTTAAATATTGCTCCAAGGAATAATTATAATAACATTAGGAGTCTTGAGAATTAGTTAACGATACGCATTATGCCCAACGATTGCTTAATTAGCATATATTTGTTTAATATGAATTTTAAAAAGCAAATACTTGATATGAACTAAAATTAAATGTAAACTAGCAAAAAATTAAAAAAAACATTATTCTAAACAAATAATATAGCATTATTTAACTATATACATACTATACAAAATGTTTTAAGTTATGTACTACTCTCTACTCCCGAAAAGCGGTTATTATTAAATACAACAGGTAAAGCAATAACCAAACTAAACCTCACACATTTTTGACGTTATATAACAACAAATCAGAACAAACATAGTTTTACCTTATCTATATTAATAAGTGATGTTAAATATACAACTACAGTTTGGATATATTGAAATTTAAAAATAGCTTACGTGTTTTCATGATTGTGTTCATTAAAAAGGAGTAGTAAAATTTTCATGTAATGCTTCTTTAGAAACTAAAAAGTTAGAAAAAAAAAGGTTAAATAAATTATTATATGTTATTTTAGTTTAATATTAGGTAAAAGTAAATAAGTCAGATAATATACCGTTAACTAATTAATGTATGTATTAGCTTATATATTTGTTATAACTTAACAAAAAAAGTTACCAATATTTAGAATTTTAAACACATTTACATAGTATAAAACTTACCTTCAAATTTTACTTAAAAACATTTTCAATTTAAATCCAATGCCTTACATTAAACTTCTTTAGCAAAATGAAGAAAAAAAACGCCTTTTTTAAATTCCACGCTTTTCTTAACGCGTTTAAAACCAGAGGCAAAATTGTCCTAATTAAAAAAGACGATTTTTATTTGTACGCTTAGTTAAGGCAGAATTTTAAAAAAGCGCCTTTCCATTTGTATTGGTAAATAAACCGTTTGGCAATTTTATTATTATTATAACAAAGGCAATAAAAAAAACGCACAATATAATGTACATTGTTCAAAAATGCAATTAATTTACATTACAACAATTACAATTTGAAACACAATTTTAAAACTTTATAAACATTGTTAATAAATTAGAATTAGTACAAATCAAAAAAATCGCATTAAAAAAAGATTTCTAAAGTAAAATATATGACTCTAAAAAGCTTATTATAAAAACTATTTTTCCCAAACAAAACACATTACAATTTTTTTTAACTATTCGTTGTCGCTAGAGTCATCGAAATCGTCATCGTCCGAAAATTCCGACCCGAAGGAGGTGTCTTCGTCGCTGTGGTCACGTGACCTCTCCGAGTAGTCACGTGACGTCGTGTTGTCGTACGCGCCGGGCGAGAACGCGGACGACGACGGCTCCTCGGCGTGTGACGTCATCACCGAGCTAATATCAGAAAGCTGGCGTCGCCTTCCGCGGGACATGCCCGAGAACGGTCGCGTGCTTTCCGTCTGTGACGTCATATTAGAAGAATCAGAAGAATTGTGGCGGGTATAGGAGGCAGTGGACAACGGCCTCCGGATCGGAGAAACCATGTCTGATCTCTGAAGATCACTGTCGTCAGACTGATGCCGTCTAGTGGACGGTTTTTGGTTCCTGGAACGCTGTAGTTGATTGTACATCGACATAGCTGGCTCACAGCGTCTTGGTTCTGGAATTGAGTTAGAACTTGGGACTGATTGTCTTGGGAGGCGCATTGGGGGTCTTCCCTGGGGCGTTGTGCTGTGCCTGGATGGGGCGTTGGAATTGATCGACGTCGTTCGGGCTGGAGGAGGAGGTTGCGTCATTGCTGATGACGTCACTTCATGATTGACGTAGATGTCTTGTTGTTTGGCTTCTTTTACAACATCGGGGGTTGTGCGAACTGAAAAAGCAAATCAGAAGTTTTAAAACTGTTTAATTTTTTCCTAAAATTTGGTGTGGCAGTTGGGGATATTATAGTTTATAATTGCCCAGTAGTTATGCTGCTGATTAAGTATTGGCTGAACAGGAGTTTCTACTGTTTATAGCGCCTTACCTAAGGGAACTACAGCATTAGAGAAGTGGAGTTTGAACCCAGAACCTCGTGTAGTAAACCCAAGTGTTTTAACCAATACACCACGCTGCCGTTACAGTTAGTTTATTTTTCTATATCTTGCTTTTGGCAGTTTAAATAATAGTGAATATATTGCACGATAAATAACTTGACCGGCAGCGTGGTGTAGTGGTAAGAACACTTGCTACACCACACATGAGGTCGTGGGTTCAATCCCCACTGATCTCATGCTGTAGCACCCATGAGTAAGGCGCTATAAACGGTATAAACTCCTGCTGAGCCAGCACTTAATCAGCAGCATAATTACCGGGCAATTATAGTCTCTATAATATCCCAAACTGCCACAGGCAACTCGAGACTGGGTCGGAGTAACTTATGTTACTCTATGTTTAAGTCGCGCATTCGACTTTCCCACATCGAGGATAAAGATATATACAAAAAAAAAAAAAAAAAACTTCTGTTTGATTTTTGACTGTTAAAGTTAGTACCGTTTATTGCGCCATACTTAGAGCGATACAGAATAAATTAAATCAGAAGGAGTCGAACTCTGAATTCAATAACAGGGAACCAGTGTTTCAACCACTACACCATGTCGTTAATTTATGCAAAAACTTTAATAATACCTGGCATTTCTTGTTTAGGCTCTGCAGTTTTTTTAACAACCTTTTTTTCTTCTTCAATTTCTTCTTCTGAATCAGTGTCATCAAATTCGCTGCTTGCATATCTTTAATTTTACATAAAAATAATATTTAATTTAAAAACTACAATCTATATATAATGGGGGTTAGTGGAAGGCATATTATGAATGTCCAATTTATATGCCAACAAAATTTAAAAAAACTGCCGTTTGTGGTGCCTGGGTAAATTATAAAAAACAAATATTAATTTGGAAATTGCAACTATATTACAACAAATAAAATCTAAACGATTTGGTGGGCTTTCAACTGAAGATTTAAATAGGATTCTTTATATAAAACTATTTTAAATGTAAAAAAAAATTTAAAAGTTAATTTTTTTTTATTGACCCTTGCTCAAGTTCCAATCCAGTTTCATCTTTATTTCGATTATTTCTTTTGTTCCTTCTTTTTTTCATGAAACAACAACATATAACACAAAGAATAATAACAAAAATGGCCCCAGCTACGGATAAAAGTGCAGCCATTAGTGTTTTGCTTTCTTCTTTAGGGTCTAAAAGTTAAAAAAAATTATAAAAAAGAGTATTATATTAAAAAAAAAAATTAATAAGGTAAAAATAAAATAACCCAAAAAATTTAACATAAAACTATTAATAAAAATACTTCTTTATAAAAAAACACCGAAAATTTGTCAGAAAAAACTATGCACCGAAACTAAAAGACCATAAAACTTACCTTCGAATTCACAGTTATTACCATTATACCCTTCCATACATATACATGTACTACCTTCATCACTGGCTGTACAAAATCCATTATTATAACATGGGTTTGGTCGGCAAAGGTCTGTAAGAAAGAAATACAAAAGATTCACCACTACAACTAGTACTACTGCTATAATACACAACATTGTAGATAAAGAACACCGACTTTGCAAGCAATATTAGGGGAGCTTTTGTTACCCTTTTGTTATTCTAACCTAGTCTCAAGTTGATTTGACATTTTTAAAAAAATATAACTTTGATGTTTTTAAAAAAATCTGTTTTTTTAGGCTTAGCAGAAGGTGGCCCCTTTTATAGCATCTTACTCAAGAGTGCTTTAATGTGCAAGCAGTGGGAATTGAATTCAAAACTTCACATGGCATAATAAACCGGCAGCGTGGTGTAGTGGTAAGAACACTTGCTACACCACAAATGGGGTCGTGGGTTCAATCCCCACTGATCTCATGCTGTAGCGCACTTGAGTAAGGCGCTATAAACGGTATAAACTCCTGCTGAGCCAGCACTTAATCAGCAGCATAATTATCTATACTACATTTTATATACTACATTTTCTAAATTTTCATGCAAAATAACTACTAGAATTTCTAATAAAAATACAACTGAATTCCTGATTTTTAATTTTATTTTATTACCTGCACATTTTCTACCAGGTCTATAGAAAGGATCGGCTGAAACATCTTTGTAAGATGAATAACACTCACATACAAAACTTCCCTCTGTATTTTTACATTGACCTTTTATTATATCACAATCTGATAGTTTTTCTGATTCGCATTCATTTATATCTACAAAAAAAATACGTTTTGATTACTATAAAAAAAAAAATAATTTTAAAAAAAAATAAAAAAATACGTTTTGATTATTAATCCCCACTACTCTTATGCTTTAGCGCCCTTAAAGAAAGGCGGTATAAACTCCTGCTGAGCCATTACTTAATCAGCAGTTTAATTGTGGACAATTATAGTCTACAGTATCCTTAACTGCCAAAAGCAACTTAAAATTGATTTTGGGTAACAAATATTGTCAACCTTTACCATAAAAAATAAATAATTAAAAACCATTAACTTAGTCAAAAGTTGAGTGCAATTCAAAACAATTTTTACAGTGGGATTTAAACTCAGGACCTTATGTAGTGAGACAAAGTATTAACACGATATTACAGCAGTAGACCTTAATAACATAGTATTTGACGATGCAAAATTCAAATTAAATAACCTTTATTTATTACGTTAAACTTAGCTTACTAGATATTTCAAGTGAATCAGCACTAAATTGTACATTTCCGCCTTTAACAGCTTGAATTAAACCCCGAGGATCTTGCTTATTCATATTCTCTGTCAACTTTTCTTGAAGTGATGAACTTGTTACCTTAATTGTAACAATTAATGTAATTTATAACACTTTGCATTTATTTATCATTGATGCAAAAAAAACTAACAGCCGATCCTACATATAGAATAGCAACTGTTACCCTGAACCACTCTTGGGTTTACTTTAGCAAGTTGGTATATTATTAAATACAATTGCCTGATATTTAATTTGCTAATTGATTTTTGGCTTAGTATGCATTTCTACAAAATATAGCACCATACTCAAGAGCCTACTGCATGGAAGCAATTGGAATCAAACTCAGGACCTTATTAAGTAAAAAAGAGCCACTACTTAAGTAGATAATTTTTTTTATATAATTGTTGCCAAAACTGATATATTTTATTTATATACTTACAGGGCCACTCAATACGTTTCTTTTAAATCTCTCAAACTCATTATCTATTTTCTCAATCACAATCACAAATGAAATATGAACCGGTGATGTCGTTTTTATTTCTTGAATTTTTGTAGACACATACGTTGAAAAAGGCATTATACTTTTAAATGCCTTGTCAAGCTTTTAAAAAATGTTAAACAGTGTTATAAGGTAATATAAATATATATAAATATATTTTTTTGTATATATATCTTTATCCTCAATGTGGGAAAGTCGAATGTGCAACTTAAACATAGAGTAACATCAGTTACTCTAACCCAGTTTCGAGTTGCCTATGGCAGTTTGGAATATTATATATATTATAATTGCCCGATAATTATGCTGTTGATTAAGTGCTGGCTCAGGAGGAGTTCATACCATTTATAGCGCCTTACCCAAGGGCGCTACAGCACAAGATCAGTGGGAATTGAACCGACAACCTCATGTGTGGTGTAGCAAGTGTTTTTACCACTACACCATGCTGCCGGTTTAATTAATTTAATTAAACTCTATTTAAAAGGGGACAACTTCACGGCCTGAGCATAGAGTAACATTAGTTATCCTGACCAAATTTTTAAGATGCCCTTTTTAAATATTTTTTAAATTTTATTTTAGTTACCGCTGGTTTTGAAGCAGTTCTAACATAATCCTCTCCATTATCCTGAATAGTTGACAGGGTTACGTCTTTACCAGATATCATTAAAATATCAATTTCGCCAGAAAATACTAGAACATCTAAAAAAATAAAAATAAAAGTATTAATTTAAAATTTTAAAGACAAAAAAATGTGTCAAAAGGTAAAAAAGGCAACATTGAAGAAGTTGGAATTAAACCCAAGACCTCATGTAGTAAATCCTTATTTTAAGGGCTATTAAAATTCATATTAAATTCAAAATAATGTTTTTAAAAATAGAAAAATGCAACATAGATGCAGTGGGAATCAAACCCAAGACCCTATATAATAAAGTCAAGTATATTACCATTATCCTGCTGTGCTGGTTTAAATTTTAATACCCACAACGAAATAGCAAATAAATTATAAATACACCATTTTTATAAATTTTAAATTTTTTTTTTTAAATTTGTCATAAAATTTTTACTTTTGCAAATGTTATTTATTCGGTCCTGACCAGCTGGACAACTTGGTGATAAAAATGGTAAAGTAGGATTTACTGTTGTTGTAGATGTTGTTGATAATTTTGTTGTTGATTTAACTTGTCCTTGGGTTTTTGTTGATGTTGGACCTCTATAGAAAATTAAGTTTTTGGTAGTAACTTTTTAAAAATTTAAACTTTTTTCTATTTTAGATTAATTCCTCATTAAAGGCTGTTACCCAAAGTAACTCAACTATCCCAGCATATAAAATTGCCTGTGCCATTTTCAACTGGCAGCATGGTATAGTGGTCAAAACACTATACTTCACTACATAAGGTCCTTGGTTTGATCCCCTCTGGTCTTATGCAGTAGCGCCCTTGAGTAAAGGTAAAAATCACTTAGCAGCTGATTAACAGGCAATCATAATCTATAATATCTCGAACTGTAAAAAGTAATTCGAGACTGGGTCAGGGTAACTGTTTTTCTATGTAAGGTCATTAAGTTGACCTTCCCACATCGAAGATAAATAAATATAAAAAAATAATAAGAATACCTAATTGTTAAACGTTTAAATTTAAGTATTATAAGCTTTATTTGATTTTGTTTATTATTTACTTGTTTGATGAATCTGATATAGAAGTTGATATTGGAGTTTTAGGATTTGGGTCAGCATTTCCAAATAATAAAGCTAAAGTAAGTTAAGTTGTAATTAGTTAACTTAATTATTACAAAACTGTTCAAGTTTAATAAAAAAATACAAAATGCAATCTTTTTATATTACGCAGCATGCTTATTCTTTTTTTTATAGGTAAATTTACCATAGAACAAAGTATTATAAATTTTAACCTGTAAGAAAAAAGCTTAATAAAAAAATAATGATAATTAATTTTTACTAAGAATATTAGCCTAAAATCAAAAAATAAGACCGCGTGATGTTATCGGTCAGAAAACATGACTTTAATACATAGTCTTGGTTTTGATCCCCACTGCTCTTATTTTGTAGCGCAAACGGTATAAACTCCTGCTGAGCCAGCACTTAATCAGCAGCATAATTATCGAGCAACTATAATCTATAATATTCCAAACTGCCACAGGCAAATTGAAACTGGGTCGGAGTAACTAATGTTACTCTATGTTTAGGTCATGAAGTCGACCTTACCACATCGAGTTTAACTATTTATAAAATAAAAATCTAAATAGACATACTTGTTGTAGAAACAGGTGGAGTTTCAGTAGGTTTAGTTGAAACAGCTAAACAATATCTTCCTTGTAATAAGAAATACGGTTTTCCAGCTTCAGCATATCCCTGTATACAAGTACATGTATATGAACCCTGTGTGTTAATACACTGTGCTGCATATGAACAATCCTGCAGTTGGGGAGAAATACATTCATCCAAATCTAAAAAAGAAATATTTTTATAAAGATTTATCCTTGATGTAGAAAGGTCAACTTTATGAACTAAACATAGAGTAACATCAGTAACCCTGACCCAGTCCTAAGTTGTCTTTGGTAGTTTGCTATATTTTTAATTACAATTGCCAAACAATTATGCTGCCTTTTAAGTATTGGCTTAGATAAAGTTCATACCGTTTATAGCACTTTACTTAAGTTTGCCTTAGTCTAAGAGCAGTAGGAATCAAACCCAGGACCTCGTTTAGTAAAGCCAAGTGTTCTTACCACTACCAGTTTTTTTTTACCACTCATATAAAAAAGTAGAAAAATAACATACCTTTAAAAATTAAAACAATAACCTATAAAAATTTAATTGTTTAAAAATATAAAAAAGTTACCATTTATAGAGTTTAACGAGACTGGCCATTGTTTTTTTACTTGTTTTTGAGCAGCGAAATAAGCTTGGGAAAATATCATGGAGTCCGTTGTACTTTGGTCGGTCACAAAAAATATAGCTGAAGCTATAACACCTAAAAAAATAAATAAATAAAAAATAAAAAATTTTAATTTAAATTTTTTTCTGTAAAAATTTTATCCATAGCTTATGGAGGTAAAAAAATGATCATATTTTTATATTTAACAATTGTTTTTTTTTAATTTTTAAATTTTAGATAAACTTAAAATTTACCTCTATCAGGGTGAGGAAAAAAGTTAATTTTTCCAGTACTTCCAAATTGGAGTTTAGCAAAGTTAAGTAATGTGTCATGATGGGTAAAAACTTCTGTTACCTACAATATTAAAAATAAGTTGAAAAATAGTTTTTATTATTTTTTTAATACGGAGTTTAACAGCATGGTGTAGTAGTTAAAACACCTGATGTTACAGCATGAGGTCCTGGGTTTGATCACCACTGCTTTCTTGTCAAAAAGCTTTCAAAAAAAAAATTTTAAACCCTACTTATTCTTGCCAACAGAAAATAAAAATCGTTTATATTTAAAACTGTCAAAAAACCCAAGACTAGGTCTGGGTAACAAATGTTACTCTATGTTTAGGCTATAAAGTTAAGCTTTCGACGTCAAAAATAAATAAATGTAGAAAAATAACAATTTACATACAGTTTGAACCAAAAAATAAACAATATTAAATTTTTACATAATCTGAAACTATCTCGGCTAACTGGGATTTAGTATTAGCTGAATCACTTGACGTTAAACCATCAGATGGTATTGAAGGAAGATGGAGAAATATTCGGAAAGAAAATGGTGCTGACAAAATGTGAGTTATATATTATTCTTGTGACAATTTGTACAATTTTATTTGGTTTACATTTACACTATTTTTTGTCCTCATTATGAAAAAGCTGATATCTTTTTATAAAATACATTTTTTTTCGCTGACCCAGTTTTTAATTGACTTTGGCAATTTTAAATATTATCGATTATAATTGTAAAATCATTATCAAGTCAATATTTTTTGTTTGGCAGAAGTTTGTACCCTATATAGCGCCTTACACAAAGATGGTCTAGCATAGAAGAAGTGGGGATCAAACCAATGACCCCATGTGGTGAAGCCAGGAGTTTAAATACAATAAGCTATGTTTAACCGGCAGCGTGGTGTAGTGGTAATAACACTTGCTACACCACATGAAGTCGTGGGTTTAATCCCCACTGCTCTCATGCTGTAGCGCTCTTAAATAAGGTGCTATAAACGGTACGAACTTCTGCTGAGCAAACACTTAATCAGCAGCATAATTATCGGGCAATTATAATCTATAATATCCCAAACTGCCACAGGCAACTCGAGACTGGGTTGGAGTAACTGATGTTACTCTATGTTTAAGTCGCGCATTGGACTTTACCACATCGAGGATAAAGATATATACAAAAAAAATAAGTGAAAAATTCAATTTTAATACAATTTTTTGCAACATACTTGTTCTAACTTCAATAGGCAAACTATAAACAGTGTGAATCTCATTTCGATTTTTCCACCTCTCTGCCACCCTTATTACATATATGAGGTTCGATCTTAGATCTTCAATAACAACATTGGTTAAGAAAGAAGCTGCAGTTATTGACTCCCAATCTGCAGTACCTGAAAATTTTTTTTTTATAATTTGTTCCTGACGTAAAAGGACTAAATTTACAAAGAAGGGTAATTTAAATTTGTGTAAAAAAGGATAATTTTTGTTACCCACGGCCCCAGTCCTTTGTCTTAAGTTCGAACATTTCTAAAACTACCTTATGTTTAGGCTGTGAAATCAGCCCTTTCACATAAAAAATATTTTTTTTAAATGCAACTACTTACCTTTAACTTTATATTGAAACACATAATCCAAATCATTATGATTTCCAAAACTATTTAATCTTTTCCATGTTAACCTAATTTTGTGTGGAGCAATAGCAATACCATGTATAGTAACATCAGGCAAGGGTAAAGGTTCAGTTGTGGGAATTGGTGTTGTGAATTCATTAGTAGTTGTAGGTTGTGGTGTAGTAATAAGATCTAATTTAAAGTAATAATATTACATATAAAGTAACATTCATTCTTAAGTTGGCGTTGGAAGTTTGAAATTTGTTTTTTTACATTAATTTAATGTGGGAAGGTCAACTTTACAACCTAAACATAGAGTAACATCAATTAACCCAACCCAGTCTTGAGTTACCTTTAGCAGTTTTGGATAAGATAGATTTATCATTAGCTGATTATTATTCTTTAAGGTAAATTTGACACAGCAGAAGTTCATACCATTTATAGTACCTTAAAGCCCATACAGCATGGGGTTGGTAGGAATTGAACCCGTGACTTCATGTAGTAATTAATAAAAAAGGCTGACTTTATAGCCAAAACTTAAGAAAACTTTTGTTACTATGCCAAGCTTAGAATTGCGTTTGCCTTATTAGAATATTATTTACTTTATACATTAAGCAAATATTAATCTGCCTGTAAATTACCATAAATAAACCAGGTTTTTTAAGTGTCTTACCTTCGTCAAAACAAAACCTTCCAGGTAGTAAAGATTTCTGATCACTGAGATCCACAAACCCATCATTACATTCACATTTATAACCTGGTGAGAGGTTAATACATTTTCCGTCTTTCGAACAGTCATCGTAAGTACTATTACATTCATTATAATCTACAAAAAAAAGTAATTAAAAAAATTGATACTATTTTTTTAACTTGGTGGCAATGGTTTAGTGTTTGTAGTCATAACTCTTTGCTTTACTACAAGAGTCCTAGGTTCGATACCCACTGTTTCCATGGTGTAGTAACCTCAAAAGGTATAAATTTTTTCTGAGCCCAAAGTTGATCAGTTAATTAAATATCAGGCAAATATATTCAATAATATCCCAAACTGCCAAACGTAACGTAGATTTGGTCAATGTAACATATGTTACTTTATGTTTAGGCTGTAAAGTCAGCTTTAACATATAAAAAGTAAATAAAAACAACAGATTCTATTTTTAATATTAAAAATATTTGTTTATTATTTTTTAATTTATTTTTAACTTAAATTTGATTTACCTTTAACTTCTACATGTGCAAAATCCAGACCTAATTTTTCATCAAATACATTCGTATATTCAAACTTTTGTTCAATTTGTGAAGTTTGAATACTAGATTGTGTATCAAAAAACATTTGAACTTCCCTGCAAAATTTTTAAAATAAGTATAAATTTAATATTAATATTTAATTAACCAGCATAGTGTGGTGGTCAGAACAAGCTTAACTATATGAGGTCCTGGGTTCGATCTCCAGTGATCTTGTTCTGTAGCGGCCTTAAGTAAAGCACTATAAACGGTATAAACTCCTGCTGAGCCAGTACTAAATCAGCAGCTTAAATATCGAGCAGTTAGTATTTATAATATCCCAACTGTCAAAGACAACTCGAAACTGGGTCGGGATAACAGTTGTTACTCAATGTTCAGGTCGCGCATTCGACCTTTCCACATTGAAAATAAAAATAGATAGAAAAAAAAATTTAAACTTATAATTCTGTGAAGGAAAAAAAAATCAAAAAATTTAAACATATTTTAAATGTTTAATGATAAGTTACAACTTACGCATATGTTCTATCTTGAATCCCAGGCAGAAATGTAATACTACCACTACCAATATATTCTGGCATTTTCTCCTTTAAAATTTTATTCATCTAAAAATCAAATTTTATTAATTTTTTTTAAGCATTGGCAACAAAAAAAATTAATGATACAAAATAATGCTGCAATGGAAAAATTATATAGCCAGTTTTTATAGTTTAAATATGCTATAAAAGTTAAATTTTTACTTCCTACTAATATACAATAATTTAAAAAAAAATTTTTTTTTTTAAATAATTTAACTTTATTTTGAATTAAAATATTTTTGCAAAAATCAGCTTACCAAATCCCTTATATTGTTTATAATATCATTAGTACGAGCACTGTTTTGGTTGTGTAGTTCATTCTTATATATAACACTTGTAAGATTTAATTTAGCTGTGAAGATAGAATTACCTTAAAAATAAAAATAATTTGTTTTTATAATACAATTATGAAAAGTCAGCGTGGTGTAGTGGTCAAAGCATTGGCGTTACTACTAGTTCTTGGGTTCAATCCCCACTACTTTAAGGACCGGCAGAGTGGTGTTGTAGTTAAGAACACTTGCTACACCACACATGAGGTCGTGGGTTCAATCCCCACTGAGCTCATGCTGTAGTGCCCTTGAGTAAGGCGCTATAAACGATACAAACTCCTGCTAAGCCAACACTTAATCAGCAGTATAATTACCGGGCAATAATATCTCAAACTGCCATAGGCAACTCGAGACTGGGTCGGAGTAGCTTATGTTACTCTATGATTAAGTCGCGCATTCGACTTTCCCACATCGAGGATAAAGATAGAAACAAAAAAAAAGTGTAAAGTCAACCTTCTTACAACAAAGATTAAGATATATACATAAAAAAAGTAACAGTTGTTACTCCATGTTTAGGTCGTGAAGTCAACCTTTCTACATCAAGAATAAACCAACATATATTAAAAAAATCTTTATGTCCAGTATCTTAACCACTGTACCAGTCCGTTGATAGCAATACTATAATAAACTTACTTGTTTTGACATAACTCCATGATGTAAATCTTCCAATATTAGCTGGGTTGGATGCTGCAACTCTAAACTCATAATCCGAATTCATTTGTAAATTAGTGATTGTTTTTGTCATCACGAAATCTTCTTCTGTAAAATTGGCTCCATTCATTCTAACCGTTTTACCTAGAAGTTAAAATATTAAAAGTTAGTTTTAAAAAAAAATAAAAAGTAAGTTTATACCAGTGGTAGAACACATGGCTTAACTACATAAGGTTCTGGGTTCAATCCTCACTGCTTCAAAGATGTAGTAGCCTTTAGTAAGGTGCTATTTATAAAATGAACTCCTGGTTAGCCAAAAACCAATTGGCAGATTGTTTTTGGATAAATATACTTAATAATAAGTCAACTCTAGACTACGATTGGGTTAAATAATTTAACTTTATGTTTAGGCAGAAAAGTCAGCCTTCCCACATCAAAAATTAATAAAATAATGATTGTATATAAAAAATTAAAAATATAATTTATAATACTTGTAATTTCTTTAAGTTTTTGAAATTTGTATTCAACAATAAACCAATAGTTAAGTTCAGGTTTTTTCATTTGTGGAGGTATCTTCCAACTAAGTATAACTGTCTTAGGGTTGACCAATGCTGTTTTAAAACTGGGTGGAGCATCAAAAACTAAAAAGATTTTAAAATTTGGGTTAAAAATAAAATTGAAAACTGTGGTACTAAATGCTTTTATGCTAAGTACACCAGCCGCAAGGGGTGGTGGTTAGACCACATGGCTTTACTACATGAGGTCCTTTTTTTGATTCCCACTGCTCTTATGCTGTAGCGCCTTTGAGTAAACCACAATTTAACAATATGAACTCATGCTAAGCCAAAACTTAAACAGCAGCTTAATTATCGAGCATTTATAAACAATATTATTCCAAATTGTCAAATGCAACTCAAGACTGGGTTTGCCAAATGCAACTCGAGACTTACTCTAAGTTTCAAGGAGAAATAAGAATTGTAAAAATTAAAAAATAGTAGAAATTTCTGATTTTGTTAACTGGCATTAGTAATTTTTATATTTTTATATAATAAGACAAAAAAATTGAACTTACCCAAGCATTTTCTTCCAGTGAGCATATTATAATCAGGACTAACATCAATATTCCCAGTAGGACAAACACACTTAAACGATCCAATTATGTTTTCACATGGGTTACCTAAACAGTCTTCATTTCGAGATCCACATTCATTTATATCTAAAACAAAATAAAGTAATTAATCTATATGCTTTAAATTTCTTTTTGGAGGAAAGTCAACTTCACGACCTTAACATAGAGTAACATCAGTTACCCCTACCCAGTCTCGAGTTGCCTTTGGCAGTTTGGAATTTTATGAATTATAATTGCTTAATAACTAAGCTGCTGATTAAGTGTTAGTTCAGTGGGATTTTATACTGTTTGTAGCGTCTTACTCAAGAGCACTACAGCATGAGAGACAGTGGGAAAAAATCAAGGGCACTACAGCATGAGAGACAGTGGAAATTGAACACAGGACAATATGTTGTGAAGCCAAGATCTCTAACCACCATGCTGCAAGTTTTTTTATTCTTTACAAAGTAAAAAATAAATGCCACCAAAAATTGAATATTATTTATTTACCTGTTACATTGATAGGATTGATAATTACTCCCATTCCTACTTTATCACCAATCAAAATATCTTTAACTTTATTCTGTGTTGAAGCTAGTCTTAATTTTTGTAACAAAGCCGTGCTGAATTCTACATTAAAAATAAATTATTTTACATTTTGATTCTGAATTCCTAATTAAATCCCCCCAAAAAAATTCAAGACCCAAAATTTTAAATTTTTAAGTCTGTTTTATGTTATGTAAAACACTAAAAATACAAAAAAATTAAAACTTTTTAAGGTAATAACAAAACTTTTCTGCATTTATTTAGCCGTAATTATGTCATATTTATATTTAAATTTCTAAATTAAAAATTTACTTACGTTTATATTTTTTAAATAAAATAACTTGAACTTTTATATTTCCCCTTCCAGTAAGATCAGATTTTTCAACTTCAAAATCAGTAAATTCTAAAGCTCGATTATTTTTTAATTTCGAAGTAACCTAAAACATAATGATAACTTTAATTTTTCAATTTTTTTATATAAAAATGCCAACTTCACAGCCTAACCATTTTTATTTATTTTTTTGTATATATCTTTATTCTCGATGTGGGAAAGTCGATTGTGCGACTTAAACATAGAGTAAGATCAGTTACTTGGACCCAGTCTCAAGTTGCTGTGATCAGTTTTGGATATTATAGATTATAATTGCCCAGTAATTATACTGCTGATTAAGTGCTGGCTCAGCAGGAGTTTATGAATTCTTTTCTATAAATTTATTATTTTAATATTTTTTACCACTTGGCTAATGTTACGATGCGCTTCTTGTCGAACAGCTTGATAATTATTTATTGGTCTCGTAAGGTTCACGTTGAATGTCAACATGAAAGTATCACACACTATAAAATTAAAAATAATATATTTGTTTTTTTTAATTTTTATTTTCGCTGTTGAAAGGTCGACTTTACGACCTAAACATAGAGTAACATCAGTTACCCCAAACCAGTCTCGAGTTGTTTTTGGCGGTTTAAGATATCAACAATTGAGATCGCCAATAATTATGCTGCTAATTAAGTGTTGGCTTAGCAGGAATTCATATTGTTTATAACAACTTACTTAAAGTTAAGCATGGGAGCAGTGGGAATCAAACCCACAACGTGTATTAAAACCAAGTGTTCAAACCACACAACTGACCACGCTGTCAGTTTATTTCTATACATACCAACATTTAAAAAAAAAAAATTTTAATTTTAAATTTTATTAACTTGAGTTTTATTTACTTACCAGTCCAAATAGGTTTCCAATCTGACCAAGTTCCTGGTGAAATATCAGTCATTGCCCTAACTCGAAATTGATGAAGTGAATTTGGTTTAAGATTATCGATATATTCTTCCATGATATAATCATAACTAAAAAAATTTAAAATTGTTAGAATTTAAACGGATAGAAATGGCCTAGTCTTAGGTTAAGTGGCCCTTACGTTTTTTTATATGATTTAGTACAGTAGTTTGCCTGTTTATTAAACTAATGATCACTGGCAGCGTGGTGTAGTGGTTAGAACACTTCACTACATGAGGTCCTAAGTTTCATTCCCACTGCTCTTATGCTATAGCGCTCTTGAGTAAGGCGCTATAAACACTATAAACTCCTACTGAGCTAACACTTGATCAGCAGCCTAATTATCGGGTAATTATAATCTATAATACCCCAAACTGCCAAAGGCAACTCGAGACTGGGTTGGGGTAACGAATGTTATTCTATGTTTAGATCCTAAAGTTAACCTTTCCACATCAAGGATAAATATATATAAAAAAATATGTATACATTTAACTTTAAAGCAACTTACTTTCCAAAATCCAAGTATTCAGTGGGTGATTTCTCCCCAGATAGAGTTTGCCATTCCAATTCATATCCATCAACTTTACCTACTTTCTTATCAGGAGATCCAAACACGACATGAACTGTTGTCGGGTTGATTACATCTAGGTTAAAACCGGAAGGCGGGCCTGTTAAAATAGTAAAATTTAAATAATTAATAAAACAATAAAAATTTTGCAGTAGTTTTTTTTGTTTTTTTTTTTACATTTATTTATTCTCGATGTGGGAAGGTTGACTTCACGACCTAAACATAAAGTGACAATAGTAACCCCAATCCAGTCTCAAGTTGACTTTGGCAGTTTAAAATAGTATAGATTATAATTGTCCTATAACGTAGATCCTGATTAATTGTTGGCTTAGCAGGAGTTTATACCAATTATAGTGCCTTACTCAAGGGTTCTACAGCATGGGTGCAGTGGAGATCAAACCCAGGACCTCATGTAGTGAAGCCAAGTGTTTAGTTTGAATGCATTTAACAATAATAATGGTAAAACCACATTTAAAATAAAGCTGTAAAGTTGGCCTTTTTACATTAAAGATAAAGCAGTTAAAAGTAACCAAAACTGTTTTTATCAAGAACAATAAAATTACATTAAAATCAACTTACTAGTATTGGGAACACATCTTCTTCCAGGAAAGTAGTGACTTGTGACACCAGTGTCCACAAATCCTTCCTTACATTTACATCTAAACGAACCAAACTGATTTTTACATGTTGCTTTCGAATCACAATTCTGTAAGCTGGTTCCACAAAAAAGAACATCTAAAAATATTAAGTTAAAAAATTAATTAAATATTTTTAATTTTTTGAAAAATGTGATGTTGTAATAGACCAGCAGCAGAGTGTAGTTGTCAAAACACTTGGCTTCACTACATGAGGTCTTTGGTTTGATCCCAACTGCTTTATGCTGTAGCTTCCTTAGGTAAGGTGCTATAAATAATATGAGATCGTGCTGAGCCAACACTTAATCAGCAGCATAATTTGCGGGCATTTATAATCTATAATATCCAAAACTGCCAAAGGCAACTCGAGACTTGGTCGTGGTAACTGATAATACTATATGTTAAGATCATGAAATCGACCCTCCACATCAAAGATAAATAATAGAAAAAAAATTAAAATATTTTTGCTACAAAGATGTAAAAACAATATGACTATGTATATACAATAAGTGTTAGGTTTACAGTTAGGCCTTATATTAATTACCATGTGTTTTAATATCATTAGTGTAGCTTGTGATCTCTCTTGCATGGTTAGTATAGAACATATGTTGGATTGCATCACTTGTTAACTCAACATGAGAATCAAAAAATATCTCATAATATGCCTGTAAAAAATAAATATATTTTGTAAATTTAAAACTGTAACATTAAAGTTTCAATTGTAGTTTATGTTAAGCTTGAAAAAACATTTTTTTTAAGTTATAGAAAACTACCATTTTTTACCTTGTCATAGAGCTACATCATTTGCATATAATTATCCTTAAATTATAAAAAAAGTATTACCTAATTTTTATATCTATGGTAAAAAAACTCATTTTACAATATTAATATTACTTAATCAAATAATTAGAAATTTTTAGCTTTTTATTTAAAGAAACCTTACCCTTATAAATGTATCTACTTGCATAGAAGTTGAATTTAAGAAATTTGCCCCAATATAAGAAGTAGGTAGTAATCTTCGTAACTGTATCACAAAAATTAAAAACATAAAAAATATGCATACTACAAAAACTTTACAAAACCAAGTTTATGGCACATTTTTTAAGCTTTGCCTTTTATGATTTGTTTTTACATAATTTGGAAATGGTGTATAAAACTATAAAATAATTATTTGCACTAATTAAGTCATAAATTTTTTATAACTTGCATCTCTTTGAAAAGTTACTTTTTCTTCCAATGGTAAAACTGATTCTATCACAAAAGTTTTTAAATCTAAAAAAAAATTGAAAAAGGGTTACAATTTTTTTTATATTTATTTAGTTTTAATGTGGGAAGGTCGACTTTACAACCTAAACATAGAGTAACATCAGTTACCCGAACCCAGTCTCAAATTGCCTTTGGCAGATTAGGGTAATGTATGCTAAAATTGCGTTACAATTAAGCTGCTGATTAAGTGCTGGCTTAGCAGGAGTACATATCGTTTATAGCGCCTTTACTCAAGAGCACTACAGCATGATAGCAGCAGGGTTGAACCCGGAAATATATTTTTATTTATGATAAACCAAAAATATAAAAATTTACAAATATTATTCTTTACCAAGACTTATTGTTGTCCATTTTGTAAAGTTTCCAATATGCTTCGAATTCTGTGCAGCAATTCGAATAAGAAAAACGTGGTGAGGATCTAAATCTTTCAATAAATAATAACTTGCAGGTGCTGGTATATCTATCTAAAAATTTAAATTTAAGTTTTAAAAAAAGGTAGGTTATGATTTTTTTTAGAATTTATTTGGTTTTGATTTAAAAAAATTTTTTTGAACTTACAGTTTTTGTTCTTCTATCTTTATATCCGTATTCCAATACATAATTAGTTATTTCTCCGTTTGGTATAAGTGGTTCGACCCATCTTACTCTGAATGCTGTCCTTAATCTTGCATAGATGGTTAAGTTTCTAGGTGGACCGGCAACTATTAAAACGTACAAAGAAATCACATTTTTTAAAACACTTTTTTTTACTACTTTTAATGTCCATAATTATAGGTAGGCTATAGTTATTAAAGAGACATTAAAACAAAAAGCCTTTTCCATACTTCCTTCTTCAGTTTTTTCCTCACATTCCAATAAAAGTTTTTCAAACTCAAAAGTTGAATTGTATTTCGCAAGTGTTGCATTGTTAACTAACGCGCGCACAGCAATGCTGTAAGTTGTAACACTATCCAATCTCTTTAACTTGTAACCGATTTTATCTGGCTCGAGTACGCGTTTGCTAATAACATTTGGCACTAAAAATATCACGTGTTATTAGTAGTAGGTATATATACAAACCCCATTATTTTAAACTGTGTAGCGTTATATGTTTACCTGTATTATTCTGTATAAAGTCTTCGTAACTATATTCTCCAAAACTGTTAAAGTTTTCTTTTGTGAAATCTCTAAAGGATGCGTCATCACTCTGAATTGCATAGTTGCATTATTACTCTATTATTTATATGCTTTTACATCTATAATAAGTTATTAATTACTTTTTAATAAGATAAATTAAATTTATAGAAATATAAAAAATCAGTAGCCTTAGGCAACGTAAGACTGGCATGGCGTTACAATTGTTATACTATGTTCAGGCAATTAAGTCGACCTTTCCACAAGGATAAAGATATATTTAAATACATAATTGTATCAAAAGCCAATTTTAAATACATTTACCTGTTCGACCACATTTTGATCCAAAATTTCGTTTCGCAGATCATTTTTAAACCACGTTACTATATAACTCTCAATGGGAAAGATCTGAAAATTGAATTTAAAACAGGCATTTAATAATACTGATTAATACGGTTGTACTATTTTTTACAAACGTAAAACACAAGTATTTTTTTAATAACTTACGTTTGGCACAGCGTTAGTTGTTTGATTGTTGATAACTTTTGGTGGAACATAATCTTTCAGCATAACATAGTCCTTAATATCAGGTGTAGCCGTCCATGATACTTGTATAACGTTGTCAGTTGCTTTGCATTGAATGGATGTTAACGAGTAGGTATCACCTGTAAATATGTACAAGTTAAAACATTAAATATATTTTTATATTATTTATTTTATCGTTTTAAAACAAAAATGATACTAAAATTTATTTCTGATATTATTATTTTTACCTGAAGTTATATGAAGAATATAAAATAGAGTAATAAGTTTGGCAATGAAATACATACTACTTGTTGTTTTAGCGTCAGATAAATATCAATTTATATAAAATCTTATTTATACTGTGCTTTTATAATGTATCGCTTTCCAAAAAAGTCCTTCTAAAAATAAGTTTTTATTGATTTTTCACATTTAATAAACCAATAATAAAGTTAATTTTTATACAGTCTATTAGTTAATTATTATAGTCTAATATTTACAAAAACATATATATCTCTTACTTTTACTTTATTTACATGCTATAGTATTTTAAATTGCAATTGTAAAACTAAATTTCAGATATAGGTAAACCGAAGAAAACACGTATTATGTCTCAAATATAGTTTATAAGGCAAAACAGTGTCGTTTTTATACATCGCCCGCAGCATTAGTAATTCGTAGTGACGTTTTTTGATTTATTTAACTCAATAACTTTCAAATGACCTGTCCAATTTTACTGAACTTGTTTGATAATTACAGCTTGGATATTTGGTATTTAATATACACTTGAAAATTATTAAATAATTGGTACGTGTAATAGATATTACGCTATTAACTACAGCTGGTTAAAATTGCGTAAGAAATTGTAGTTTTTTTTCTGCTGCGAAGAACCGGTTTTTGGTTATTTAAATTTAATTCGTACTGAAAATATATAAATTTCACTTTTGTTTTATCAAAATAGTCTTAGAATATATCGCTATTTAAAATGTAAAAAGATATCTTTTTTTAAAAAACTGTTTAAAAAATTGTTAAAAAAATTTCAAAAAAATTGATTGTTACATTTTGAGTTGGTCTACCTTTTTAAAAAAAATTTCAAATAGTTTAACATAAATTTAAAGGTGTCGGGTAATTATTACTCGATATTAATACTATTTACACTGTATGTTAGAATAGTTGTAATTATGCCATTGTCTATTAAATGTTGTCATAATATTATTTTACCGCATTTGTGTGGTTGTTATAAAAAAAATAATTGTTTTGTTAATTAAACAAATTAAGTAGTACAATTAAACTTTAATAACAACATGTATTTATTTTTATATGACAAACGTAAATAAAATGTTTAATTACATTACATTTATTTTAATAAATTAGTTTAAATTTTTATTTATTTTACGATTTGAAAAATGTTTTTTTATCGCCGTTAGATGACAGCAAAGATCTAGTTACAGGCAAAACCCAATGCTTTAAAGTTTAATAAAATTGGTTTAAAATTATATAGTAGCAAACGACACTTAAAACTAAATTTTATTTTCATAATTTAAAAGGTATTTTTACATTTTTACCACTACAGCATTCTTTATCAAATACATATTTGTTTTTGTACCAATCAAATTCAATAATATTTTTCAAAATTGGTTGCAATCAAAGATAAAAAACAAGTGAGTTTCGTGATTTTAATTTAATTGCTAACTACCTAATCTCCGTGTGTCAATATGTAAGCTGTATAAGGTTGGGATAAATCTAAGTGCTGCAATTGAAATTTAGCTGACGCTTTGGTTAAATTCAGGTAAAAGAAACTTAAATAAAGCAGGATTCGGCGGTTTTCTTAAGGGCTTTCAAATAAGGGCGGCTCGACCGTCAAGACAGCTTCTTGGCGATCTTGATTGAGAAATAAATGAATATCTAGATGAGTCACACACGGGCAAAAACATAAGCGTGATATGTTCGAGCCCGAGGGTAAGATATATGATTCAGTTGGCCGATACATACGACTTGATCCACGCAATTTAATGGGTGGCTTCAAGCCAGCGAAATTAAGGCAATAAACGATTGATCGGGCTAATTAGTGAGTGTTTGATCGTGTTCTCGCCAATGAAACAAACTCAACACGGCGCCGAAACAAGGTAAGCTCGTGTATTGCAACTTCCTCTGATGCCACATCCTCCGCGGAGGTCACTCGAGGCCGTTGCCTACGTCAGAGGCTATGACGTCACGCGATTTTTGTAAGTACGACAGCCGATGACGAAGCAAAATGTCTAAAGTGTGTTGTTGTCGATATTGAAGTAGCCAAATCTGTAAAAGGTTGTATTTTTAGAATTGTGTGTTTTGTTATCTGATGTTGATTCGCAAGTTAAAAATAAACTTAAAAAAACAATATTTAAAAAATAAAAAAAAAACTTTAAAAATAACGCTAGTTTAGAAAAATTGTAAAATTCGGTAGTAGTCCAATGAATACACATGCCTTAATAATTAATTTTCTACTTGAAACAGCAAACATCAATCACTAGAAAACGTTTCTATTGTGGCATATATATAACCACACTTTTATTCTCTCTTTCGATTTTGAGCCAACGTTGAAGCTGTACGCCTTTGTTAGGCTATATGTTTGTTTATTTATATGTTTACAACTTCACAGTTCGAGGTCTTAATGAAGCCGCACGTCGAAAATGTCGATGATTGATTTAAGAAAATTGAGATTCGAACCACGGCGATTTTGGTCGCTTGTTCGCCGTGCTGTAGTGTCAAGTTTTCGGCCACTTTTAGAAGCCAAGCAGAGTGTCTTAAGTTACTTTTGGACTCTTGGTATACGACAATGCTTGACGGTATATGATTTTTCAAAAATAAACAAGACAATATCGTTTCTGTTTTATCTTTCCGAAGCCCCCCGGCTACAAGTAGAGACAGCAACGCCCGAACGGCCTTGTCTCATCGCTTGGCGGCAACAGAAAAAAGTCGCCAGCCTATAGCGAATTTCTCGTGTGTACGAGTATATGTGAGAACCCTCACATAGCAAATTCGCTGCGATTGGTATAGCCGGTCAGGTGGAATAAAAAATCAAGCCAAGAAAATTATTTTTTTTAACCAACAAAAAATGTTTTTGTTAATATTATTATCAGGTCATTTCTTATGATTTTGTATAACGTTTAATTCACGTGTAGAAAGGTAGCAGCGTTAAGATTAGGCCGCGCTTTATTTTGAAAGGACTTGATTGATAATAAATGATGAGGCTGTGAATGAAGTGGTAGTGAAAAGGTGCTCGTTTTGAAGATAATTCACGACAATTATTCTCGGGTTGAGATCAGGCCATTTTAAAAAAACTTGAACGACAAAGCTCTAACTATCTCCTGATAGAATATTCAAAGAATAATTTATAATGTAAATTTGATTTAAAAATAATTAACAAAAATGACATATATAAAATATTCCAAATCTTAGAAAAAATGTTATGGAAAACTCAAAAATAAATATTACATAAATATAATTTTTAAACATAAGTTAAATAATTTTAAAACTATTTTTAAAAAGTTATTTTAAAATCCGAAAAGTTTTGTAAATCAATATAAGCATACAAATTTTAGTAATTAATATTCTTGTAGTTTTAAATTTTTATGTAACATTTTATTATTTTTTTTCCAAAAAAATGAACGTAAAAATTATAAACCCAAACTATAGGTTTTTTATAGTTAATTTCGACTTTAAAAATTTTATTAACGCAAAATTTAAAAATAAACCGACATTTAATATTATAAATCACGTACACATTGTATTTTAAAAAAGATTAACTTCAATAATGCAATGGGATATCATTTTCCATGTATTGGTTGAGTTTGGGCGTTCTATTACACATTTAAGCGGCATTATCAGGCAAATTGCTGAAACCCATAACAACTGTAATTTGCAGGCGTTTAACCCAGTCCAAGTGTTCAGCTTAAACCTGGCCTTAACGGCACGCGTCAACGTTTGTAAACAATCAGATTGAACTGGACGTGGTTTATTTATTTATAAAAACAAGGCGATTAGTGTCTGATGGTAGATAAGGCGCAGAGGCGGCCATTTTGTAAAACCGGCGCGAAGTAGCCATATTGAAATACAGCAGCTTTGTTTTTTTTAATGTATTCTAAATATTTCAAATTTAGCAATTTTAAGATAGAATTATTAAAATAATGTTTAAGCTAATATAAAGTATTGTTTTAGGGATTATTTTGTGTTTTTTTCTGTTTAATTATTAATTGAATCACAATTTTTGATTTCAGACATTAATTAGTAAAGTTATTTCTAAATTTTGAAAACTGTATATTTAAAATTTTGTAAATTAAAAATTCAAAAGACAAGAAAAGTTCATACTTCTATAAAGTAGCGGTAATGGTAATGGTAAGTAAATACTTTTATCAATTCATACATAACTTAAAAAATACTATAACTTTATATTGCCCATACAAATTAAAAATATCCAAATTATTTACAGTTTAAGTAAATTTCAATAACGTTTAATGATAACTTGAAAACTAATATAAATAATCTTTAATTCGGAAACAATTTAAAACATAAACTGGCAATTTTTTCGCAATTATAATTTCTAATTATTTAAATGATGCAGCCTTATGTGTACATGCTAAAAAAGCATTAAAATGTAGAGGTAAGAATGCTCTTGTGGCATACAAATTAAGTGGTTGATAGGTTCAAGTATAAGGTACATGATATTCTAAGTAATCCGAAGCAAATGCCATGAAAATATGAACTTTGAAATAAGAAATCGTATATAATGGCAAATATAATTTAGAAATTTTTAAAGAAACAAACTTTTTAATTTGTATGATTATAAAAAAATACTAAATTTAAAGGACTATATATTTTTGGCATATGGTAATAATTACAATCGCTACTAATTTTTTTGCTAGAGTAAGTTTTAAAAACAATATTAACCAATTGATATGCTTGTTTTGGTACAAGGAACCTATAGCACAAGGTGCATAATTCGATTATGGCAAAACTATTGTTAGAATTTCGTGCGAATTTTTACTGCGACATTAGTAGTAATATTTCCTGCCAAGAGCTCGAAATACGACTTCTAATTTGCATGGGAATGTTGTAGATGGGAGTGCCACGCGCTACCACTAAATTGGATTAATGCCTCGTAAAAACAAAGCGACGATGCCGCTTTAAATCACTACAATGTTGTTCTAAGCGTTGACAAAAACCCCTAAAACAATAAAAAATGGTCGATTCCATAGCGCTAGTGTCTTTGTTTTTTTAAAGGGATTATTATAGTGAAAGTAACCGTGTTTATATAAAGTAATACAATACAAGATCTCGGACGACGCTTCCTGTTTCGGACAATGACAGTCGATTACATTGCATTAAAACCAGACTTAAAGCAATGTGTAAAAACAAATGCTAAAAAGCCTTTAATTACAAGCGGTAATTAATCTTAAATAATGCTCTTCGATTACAAGGAAAAATAATACAGAATTGCAAATTACTGTCGCCTTTTAAACATAATTCTTTAATTTGTATAGCTTTTTAAGTTAAGTTAATATTATTAATGAAAATATTAGACAATTCACATGATAAAGAAAAACTTTTCATTTGAAATGTACTGTGTTCATTTTCTCATTGCCACAACCGCCATTAATTATTGACAGATAACTTAAATAATAAATAAGCTCTTAGCCGTCCAAGAATTCGGTATCATCTTTTCATTGTAGGTTACATAATCGCCTATACATAGGGTTATCTAGAGTGTAAAGCGCGGCCTTGTGTCGTATATGTTGTAACATGGGCACTATATCTTATCTGATGAAATGCATTTTATCAGCCTATATCAATGCGGTTCAAAAACAACAACATTTTAATATCAAAGCAACAAGAACGCCACGCTCACAAAAATACAATCATTACATGGAAAAGTCAAAAACCCTAACTCAATCTTGATTTTTATATTTTTAAAATTAACCGAAAATTCGAAGGCGTAAATGTAATGGTGCCCTATTACAGCATTTTAATGTGTGGTTAGTAGTAGTCCTATGGCATCTGTAGGTACTTGATAATATCAAAATGTAATAGGCTGTCAGGTAGACTGTGGTGTAATACTTCGGCAAAACATCTAACTTGACACTGCACTAGATTAAGTGAATATAAAAACCGCAAGGCCGACCTTTCAGCTGAAGTGCTAGGTCGCTTAGGCTAACGCGAACTAGCAGGATAAAGTCAGGGCCCGCCATATTCTCCAAACGTTACGTCATGCTAAAATGCACTTGAAAATAGTTAAAATTTCCAAGGATTAATGGGCTAGTATTAAGTTTGGGTAATAGTAAACGTCAATTGCAGGTTGCCTTTTAGATTACCTGTAGATTCTTTTGTTTATAAAACGCCTAAACGTCAAAACCGAAAACGTGGGCGATCGTTATCAATGTTTTTATTACTCTCGTATCGGCATGGCTAATTGCCATGGCTTTTTAAATACCGTACATTTGATGTCACATGTTGATTTTTCGAGCCAGGATTTCACGCCCACGGTGACTTCGTTTATTGTTCGAAGGCCAAAAAGCGCATAAAAGTGAGATTTAATATTTCGCAACGGGCCGAAGAATAATATACATTCGATTTAAAACAAATAAACTATCAGGCCGAGCGAGAGACTGGTCTGCTGCATGTATAAGCCTAGCAGCGGTACGACTAAAAAGCGCGCGGTTTCCAACCTTTGATGTTACCGGTCGCAAGCAGCCTTGTATTGCAGGTTATATACGACGGTGTACTGTGCAGTCAGTCGGTTTTCGGCGATTTGAATATCGACCTGACGAGAAATTTTCTCATGTCGCAGCGAGGAGATTAATATCGTGCACCAAACACACGCGGTAAGATGTTAGGCTGGCGAAAAAAACATTACTTTTGGTATGTTCTAGATTGTTATCTATAAGCCGACGAACGTGCGAATCTAGCTGACCAAACATGTCGTCAGTTATTTCACGTGCGCATGCGCAGAAAAATGGAACTTGTAACTTAATGAGACACAATTGATTTTTATCATATGTCTATGTTTTTTATTTTAATAATTTGTCCTCGATGTGTAAGGGCAAGGGTCTTATCATAGGGTAACTTGTGTACCATTTAATTGATTCATAACGTTATGTTTCCGCTTTTATGATATGCGTTATAAAAATAAGACACATCTGTCCATTAGGCAACTGCATGACGCATTCGAATTTTTTTTCGTTACCTGCTATTTTTATAGCAACGCGCGGGACGATTACAAATCGCCAAAATCAAAATGTCCGTTTCTCGTTACTGCTGATAAAAATCGCAACATCGCGCTGCCATATTTTTAATTATGACGTCACAAAAATCACCAAAATCAAGTTACTAGCCTGACAGGGCAAGTGACCTTGTTAACTTTACCCCAAAAATCTGTTCCCACGACCCTTCTGGATTTAGCAAAACTTGTTTCGGAGTAAAATTCGGTTAATCAGGATATTTCTCTGGTTTAGTACATGGTCTTGGCGATCATTAATTAGCAGGTTGCTAGTTTCTTAACTTAGACGCTCACATTCTTGACAGTGTGGCAAGCATGTTATTATCATATCGCGGCTGCACATTCACATAGTAAACTAGTAACTCAAATCCGAAATAGACTCAATAATGGACACCGAAAATTCTAATCCGATTTGCGTGGAATAGATTGCGTTGATTCGAATTTTTGTAACCCCTTAAAAAGTTTTACTGATAGTCATTAATTATTAATAGGCATTTAAATAGCTTTTTACTATATGGAGCCGCCGTTCGAAGGTATCAATATACTACCAATACATCAAACCAGAAATTAGTAGCTGCGAATATATCATTAAACACAAATAAAAATACCCACCCTTTAATATTCCAATATAAACACACTACCAAACGTTAAATTATGAGTTATAAGCCATGAAAATTTGGACAAGATTCTGCCGAAGCAGACCACGCGGTCAAATCAAGTCTGGCGTTTAAGAGGCGGATGCTAATTACATGTCGCTTCGCTATAAAACGTGACAGAACATTGCCTGCCGTATGGTCCTAATTAAAATGTTTAATTTTTCTTTTGTATATTTCAGCACGCGGAAGGCCAAATGAGCGCCTATGGTTACAGCTATGAGCCCGCCGCCGCGGCATCGGGATATTTGGGAAATGCTCGCGGGCCATCGGCGTTCGGCAACCCCGTAGGAGGAAGTTATGCGATGTCGGCCTATGGTAGTCCTTACGGTTCCTCATCACAACCTGGTTCCATTCAAGGGTTATCCGGCGTTTCAGCATCAGTTGCATCGGGTGTAAGCCCTGTTTCACACTCACATCATCCACACGGGATGCAGACCCCAACCTCCGGGTACTCTTCCGGTCCTCCGCCGCTTGGGAGCGCCACAGCAGGATTTCACAGTTTTTCATCGCCCTATGGACCCACTGGACATTCATCATACGGAGGTCTCATGAATCAATACCAGAACTGCCCGTCATTAGGTGACGCTGTTCTCCATCAAGGTAAGCTGCTTTTAAATACAGGAAAACGACGTCAATCATAAGGCGACGATGTCATAAAACTATTGGCTACGCCTCTTAAAAATGGCGCGCGCTTAAGACGAGTTAATAGAAATAAGCCGAGATTTTGACCTTTGAAAAATTAACATTTGAAAGCTCGCGCGTCAGACTTGTAGTATTTCGTTTAGGCGATTGATTTTTATTAAAAATTGCTTGAATCATTAAGTCAACAGACTAAAAAGTGACAGGCATAAGGCACGTGGACACTATTTACATGAATCACAACTTCCCTTCAGCTAAAAATCAAACTTACAAAATATTTTTCGACATCCGTTCACGAAAGTTTAATTTATCAATTTGTCAAAAATCAAATTTTTTATCTCGACATGTTTGTTGTTTAAATGTCGAAGGTTAATTGGCGCAATTTATCAAATTTTAGTTTTAATTTATATCAAAAGTAAGAGGAAAGTGTATTTAGAAGTTTGAAATATTTTATGAATTTATCTATAATCTGGAATGTAAAGAAATTTTCTCACAAAGAAAAATTTTGAGTACACTTACATAATAAAAAATGTGATTTAATTTTTTTTTAAACTTTTCTACAAAAATTTTTTATTAACAAATTAGATAAAAGAGTAGTAAATACAATACAAAACTAAATTAAATTTTTCCTAATAAGATACTTAAAAATAGTTTTTTTTTTAATACCAAAAAATTCTATCAATAGATTTTTTTTCTAAACTTTTATGAATAATAATTTAAAAAAACAACAAATTTCCTAAAAAGGATATCCTAGCGTGCCCCTGCGATAACCCCAAGCGTACGGGGTGATTTGGTGGGATAATATGGGATCATCCCAATCTGTTTGATCCTTCCCAGAAATTTTTTTCCAAAAAAAAGTTTTTTTTAAATAAAAAAATCGTTTGAAATTTTCGTGGGAAAATGTGGGCATGGTGAAATGACAATATTGTTAACTGAAGTGTGACCTGATATGACAATGTTGTAGTTATATAAAATAACCCAGGCTTATTATAGAGGGATAGGACATATAAGAGAAACGAGATAGGCCTATTTATAAGGGTGTATATAAAAAATTAGTTAATTTAAAAGGCGACGACTAAAATTTCAATCTTTAAAATTTACAAAAAGCAAATTTAAATTAATAAACCTTATTTCGATTACTAAAAAATAGTTTTTGTTAAGTTTTCAATTTATTAAGGCCAAAATAAAAATGAATACTTTTACTAGCAATTTGCATTTACTATATTAGAAATACTTGTTAAATCACAAAAAAAAACAACACGACGACTTGTATTTTAATGTACCTATGGCACCTTTAATACGGGCTCAAAATTATTTTCAATTTACTTTCTCTGTATGTGTCACAACAGTATATAGCTATGCGTCGCATGACTACCCGATTAAATTACCAGCAATTTTATATCGCACCCTCATATGCTGCGAACCCGTAGTGGCTTTGATGTAGTGTTGGGACTTGGGCGGTTTTTTTACTGTCGCATTTCCACTTCACGGGCTACTGTAACGAAACTCATATTTCCAAATTCAATTAGAAAGCAAAACCCCGTCGTATTTGATAGGTTATCTTCAGGTGACTGTTTAATACTGTAACACAATCTTTAATTTTAACTTAGTTGTAAATCAAAAAATCTTCTTGTTTTGAACTTTTCCTTACTTATTATAACATTTTGTTACACTTAAACGCTATTGGCTAAGCAATGAGTCACGTGACTTTTACATACAAGTCTTACATCTCTAATCCTTTCTATTACGAGTACCTATCAAAGATACCGACATAGTAAGACAACCTAAGCTCAACTTTTACAAGTTGGATTAGTAAGAACAAAGCAATACCGCGTATATTTGTAAGCTAAAACAAGTATAAAGTTGTTAATAGGTCTTTAGCTTTGACAACATGATTTTTATACACATCCTCAACGTTTAGAATGTGCTTAAAATCATTTTCTAATTAGATATCAGTGAAATTAGTCTACAAAAAAGACTTTTTCAATTAATTTTCCAAAGTTATATTTTACATTTCAAATAATTTAATGACATTATGAAAAAATAAATGTGATATAAAAAATATATATTTTGTTTGACTTCTTTAAAAAGTAACTTGGTTTAAAAATTGAAATTATATTTGGCCATAAAAATATTTAAATATTGTGTTTTAAGCATCCGCCATTTTGTTTCAAACTTATTTTCTTAGCGTAATTGCGATCTCATTATCAATAATAATATACAAGTATTATAATTAAAATATTAACCGGTTAATACACTTCTGACAAAGCTAAGTTGAATAAAAAAGTGACTGCTTTATTTTTAAGTATAATTACAGCAATTAAAGAGGATAAAAACTCGAATGCGCATAATTATTTCCGACCGAAATACAAAGAACTAATTTTTAGGTCAAATAACGCGAAAAATGCTTAATTTATTTTGGTCAGAGGCTTATTGGCACTTTAAGCTATTCATCTTTTGTTAGTACTTGTAACTATTAGCAAACTTAAATACCCACAATCGGATTTTAATTGTAGACATTACAAATAGACGATTGTTCGCTAACAGGTCATATTATTTACATGCCATTTTGCGGTCGCCGTATACTGTAGTGTATTATTTCGCTTCTGCAGATGTAAATATAGGTAACAAGATCTATTTAATAACTGTTGTTATGTGTTTAGAGTGGGATTTGTAATTAAAATTTAAAATGCGTATTGCGCGGCCTTATAAAGGCAAAAGGTGTAAGCGATTTTAATAGCATAAAATTAAGCTAATTTGATTTCTGATTTCTTATAACATTTCAGTAATTTTTTACAAATTAATTTTAAAAATAAAGAAGTAATATATTAAAATAAGTCCATTAATAGTCAAACTTTTAAAACAAAGAACAATTTTTTGTCATTCCTGACATTTTTGCAACATTTGTCTAAGTGAGAAACCTTAAAACCTGGTTGCTTTGAAAACTGAAACTGTCCTAACTTCAAACACTATTCACGCTTCGTGGTTCCCCTGTAAACAGGGGCCGCGTGGCCTGATTGATCAAAGAATGGGGCTGTAAAGTGGGTAACAACACCCACCAGCCCATTTGGTTACCATTATCAACATTGGGAAAAGATGTGAGCTGTTAGGGGGATTTTAGGGGCAAAAGTGTGTCTTTATATTTTGAAAACTGCTTGTTGTTTAAATAATTGTTTGGTATAAGTTAATTTTGTACACAGAATGCTCTTAAGATTCAACCTGTTATAATATACAAACATCTGTTTTTAATGTTCTGACACATTTTCTCCACAACTGACACTAAGAGCAATTCATTTACCAAAGTGCCTCTTTACAATTAAAACATTTGCCTTGCTTCTAAAACGCGCCAGCAAGTTGGAAATTTGCAAATAGTTTCGTCATTGGTTGTAACTTCCGGATTCAGTTCTAATTACATAGCTACCTCGAGTGGGACTGAGTCGCGTCTCATTATAATAACCAGTTTGACTTCGATATACGTGGACCGCGATCGCGCATGCGCAAAGGCCTCCGAGTAGGCGATTTTACTATTTAAAAGCACCGTAAAACAAGCCGTAAAATTTGTGGAGACGCCCAACTTTTTAAATCGCCTATTACCGGTTTTTAAAAGTGTAAAGCAGCGCAAAAGACCTATTAAAACATACACAGCGGCCTATAATTGGAAACATGCATTTGTATGTATCGTTTAGGAGAACGGCCCAACGTTTGCAGTCCTGTTTCAACCTGTTAGACTTGAAGGCTAAGACGGATGCCGCTTGGCACTTCGTGGTTTTAGTCAAGAGCATCTTTAAGGTCAGACGTGTACAACTTTTCCTAACCTGTAGTGGGTTGCAACAAAATGTCGAGGAAAGAAACATTAGACGCATCACTCGGAAACCGAAGCACTTTTAATTTGCGCGATGACTTGATTTTATTTTCAAGTTGTCTAAGTCGTCCACGTGCGCGCGCCATTAGCATTGTTTACACGACTTCGCCTGGGGTTCGAAAGTTTAGCTGCCCACTCAAGTTGAAACAACGCTCCGAGTACCCCAAGCGCGCGGTACAACGCCATTTGAACTCCCCTAAATCAAAATGTCGACCGGGAACTCTATATTTGTGTAGCCCATCTTTCGAGGATAAAACTCGTTAATCTGTGATATTAACAGCAACGACTGAATGAGCTGACATTTAGTAGCAGGAGTGAACAGATCTAAGCAAATTAAAAGGTACCCCTGATCAGCCAGCACACCCTAGAAATAAGTAAACCTATTGGGATGAAATCTGATAGGTACAATTCAATTACTATCACATTTACGCCAATGTGCTTCCTACAACACGGTCATGAACCCGTGGAAAGATATATTCGTAGCATGATCCACGAATTATCGAAGACCCAGTTAAATATCATGATAATTTACGCAGCTGGTTAGTTTTGGGAACTTAAAATCTTGTTTACACTTCACTGCCTTGCTACTGGTGCTAGGCTAAGCCCGGCGGTACATCCAACGCAACTTTACCGCATGAGGGCACCCAGGCGAATTAAAAACACACAAAAGTCCAATAGACGTGTTTGTTGCCGAAAACATAACCCATTTGTGACATCACGGGTAACGGAATTCGAGGCAGTCTTGCGTGTATAACCTGATGACGAATTCTCTAAGATTTTGGCGTGGGTTTAGTGTTATATGGGTGTACCCGCTAATGGCATTAACTCCAATGTAACTTAGTGATTAAAGCAGTTGATTCACGGATCGAGTAATTACTTTTAACCTTGCAAGTGTGAATACACGTGCAAAAATCTGTTAACCCAAAATAACTAAAAACATGTTTATTTTTGTACTTGTTTTGAGAAATTTGCACAACAAGCATTTAAAATTTACTAGCTTCCGTAAAAAACAGAAACAGTCATACATTAAAAATACTTTTCGATAAAACCACGACTAGATTAAAAAGCAGCGGACCGTTTTTATTGTTTGAATCGTCTAGTCAAAGAATATACCAGGCTTGCTGGCGTACATTTACGGGGATAAAACTGGATAACGTGTTAATGCTTCGGTATTATTCCAATGCTAGATCTTCAACGGGTATCTAGTCCGCTTGAAAATTCTTTAAGCTTGCTTGTAAGGAACAGTTTCAACTTTCTATTCAAACTTACTTAAAAAAGAATTATGGCGGAAAATGCAAAGGGTTGTCAAAAATTTTAAAACGAGTTAATAGAATTCCATTTTAATTCCTTAACTTTATCCATGCATAAAAGTAGTTTAACTAAGTTTTACATAAACAGCAATGACATTTTTTTTATTTGTCATTTAGCTGGGAAGAGAAAAGTGTTGTCATTCTTGTTAAGTGCCTGAGGTGGCCACGAATTATAATACGCACTTACTGACTGCGATGCCTATTTCGGCCCGAGGGTTTAAACGATATTTAACTTTGCACTAGGAAACTGTATCCTTGAAAACCAAAGTCGTTGTTAATTAAATTTTGGTCTTATTTTTTGCAAACTTCAACTTAATTAATAATAATATAAAAATATAATAGAAAAAACAGTGCATTTTTAAATACTAGCTAATAAAAGTAGGTTGGAGTAGTGTTACTTGCAAAATCAATACGTTTTTCATTTAAATATTGACTATATAACACTGATCTCTATTTTTACATTAAAGGTCTATCACGACAATTTAATGAGCTGATATTACACGACCAAAATCATGTTTTCTAATCCCACTATGTAAATGCAATAAAAACACAAACTTTATTAAATAAAAGCTTCGTGGGCTGACGTCTTATTCGCTGTTGGCTCGAACCTAACCAAAAAATCGGTTTCAAATTACAATTTAAGTGTTCGATGTCGCAATTTACTCTGTCCCAAAACTGATTTTATCGATAAAAATGTTATCGCAAATGTACGGGTATCGGATTCCAGTGTTTATTATTTGGTAATAAGCTTGGGTCAAGGCCGAGAAGATATTTGGCCTGGTACGGTAATAGGCATACTATCGTCACCGCAGTAAGAGTGGGAAATGTAACCTAATATCTTTCATATAATATGGCGAGCGGACACTAATATTACTTTACCATTACTGCGATATTGAATACTCTGTTTTTTATCTGTTTGTGCGCCTAACAAAAATACTGGACCATAAAAATATCAACTTGAAATCAATATATTTTGTTTTTTTTTACAGATACAAGTCATGTGATGAGCAGTGATGTCATGATGGGAAAAGGTAAAAAGAAAAAGATGAGAAAACCGAGGACCATTTACTCGAGCTTGCAACTGCAGGCTCTGAACAGAAGATTCCAGCAAACTCAGTACCTTGCTTTGCCCGAGAGAGCCGAACTAGCAGCTACCCTAGGCTTGACACAAACTCAGGTACAATTAAGACAAAATATTCTTCTATATTTATTTTCTTAGATTGAAAGAAGGTCAACTTTACAGCCCTAACGTAAAATAACTTGTTATTTTGGCGAAGTCTTGCGTGGCCGCTTTGTTTTGGATATTATGAGAACTTTGATTTAGCTTGATTAAGTAACCTGTTGACTGTTTTTAATTTAAATAAACATAGAACGCACGTTTAAATAACTTAAAAGCAATTCAAAGCTTTTCTAGCTTATTTCACATGACTTGAGGGAAAGTTATAAGCCCTGTTGGTCAGCAGAAAACAATTAGCAAACTTTTACTCACCAAATCCCGCGCAGTTCCGCGTTCTAACTTACTTAATTCCGAGCAACTTTGATGTTAGGCCGCTTTTAATCACGGCAGAGCCGGCAAACGGATCGCATATGTAGCTTAAAGAGATTACATGTAAAACTATAGAGGCGAAAGAACAGTGTGCCGACATCAAACGTATGAGAACAGCAGCGGATTTTTTACGGCGTCCTGAGTTAGTAATCGCCATTTGTAATATCTCACGAAACATATACTTGCTAATGTCGCAAAAATGCATGTGCTGTAAATTACAGTCGAACAATTTTGCCAGCTTGTTGGGCTATTAAAAATCAAGCACCTAGCTTGATTTGTTTGTGCTGTTTGCATAAATGGCTGCCAGCCTTGAATAATCGTCGCATTTCAAGAAGTTCAACACTACAAATATAGTAATACAATTCATTAACTTTTTGCATACGCAATCAAACTATTTCGTCATTATTTAAGCGCCAATTCGCCACCAGTATCATTTATGCTGAATTTGAAAAAGGATGTTAGCCTATAAAGACTGTCACGTCACAAGTAGTTTGAGCACGAAGTGGGATAGCCGTTTCCTTTATACGGAGCCTAAATTGCTACCTTGCTGCCAGCCCGAGTCTTAATATTTGTATAAAACATACAATGGTAAAACCGCCGAACGTTAAACAACGAGCACGTTGTCCTGGCAACCGGTCGCCGAGCGCATTTGCTTACGTCATTGCTTGAGTGAGGCAATCACGATGTGATAGGAATAGAAAATTAGGAAACGTCGCGAGTTCTGCTTTCACTTTAAAATGAATTGTTAAAGTTTTCCGTATATGGATTTAAGTTTTTGCTAAATAAATATTTAAACAAAACTAAAATTAATTGTAAATAGAAATCTACTTTTAAGTAAAACTAGTCGGCTTCTACAGGCTGCATTTTTGTTTCATTAAAATATTGATCTCCCTTTTTTTAATTGCTAAGTACTTAAACAATTTTGTTAAGACTGGGTTAGATTTTACTGAAAAAAATAACAATATTCTAAACTATTTTTCTTTATTTCCAGGTCAAAATTTGGTTTCAGAATCGTCGATCAAAATGCAAGAAATTATTAAAACAAGGAATCCACGACAAAGACAATCCGCTCATGTCGCCCGGGAGCAACACCAGCAACAACAACGCCGGTTCTCCATCGTCCATTACGTCACCACTGATGACATCACTTGCACAGAACGTCTCGGTCTCGTCGGACATGGAGACGGCAGGAAGCGTGACCACAAACTCCGGGGCAGACGGGATTCTTCCTGGGGCCGGAATCACAGGAGTGGTGGGTCAAAATTCTTGGACCCCACCTTCTGTGGATGAACAATCTCCAACTCCCCCTAGCAACTTGTCTCCCAACCAGGGCATGGGGTCGCCCCATAGGGGCATGACCACGTCACCAGGATACACGATGATGACACCGCACCACAACAGCATGGCTCATCACGGCATGAAAACGGAAATGTCGTCTCCCATTCCGGGGCAGAGCAGCCCGGGGATAATACCCCCTTACAACAACGGGGTAATGGGAACCGCGGGGGATGGTAACGGCTACATGGTTCCCTTCCAGCACCAGATGAACTCCATGCAGCCTCAGCCCCAAATGATGACGTCATCTCTTTGGTATGGCGGGGGTGAACCGGACCCACAGACCACGCACAACGTCCAGCAGATCGACACTCGCGCTATGCGAGATTCTGGTTACTTAAAATAGATAATTTACAGCATTTAAATGATTTCTAATACAGCAAAAAGAATTAAGGGCACTCCAAGTCAAAAGTGCTGGAGATATTTTGTGGAGAAGTTTGAAGAATATTGCACAAAAGTCTGTTTGTTTGTTTTTTTGTTATTTTCTGTTAAGTTAAATCTGTTTTCTGTGCCTTGCCTATTATTATTATTATTTTGTCACCCTATTTCAAAGGAATTTACCCTTTAAGCGCGTTTAGAGCCTGGCAATTTTGCCATATTGCAAGCTAGGTTATTTTATCGTTCATTTATTATCGTATTTTTACTTGTATATTCATTACTGCGTTATAATTATTTATTGCTGCAAATGTCAAGTTGATCTGACTACCAAAATGGTAAAAATGTTACATAAATACGTAAATTATAGCATATGTTTTCATACCATTATCATTATCAAGCATCATGTATATATAACATCATTGAATTTTTCGAACTAGTAATTACCCAATGCTCTGTGAGCCAAAAAAACTTGTTTATTTTTGCATAGGGCACTAGTAGCTGTGCTACGGTGTTCTAGCGCCCACTTGCGGTCTGGTATCGTTTATACTCGTCCAATATTTTTGCAGTTACGCCAAAGCAGCAAATAAACCGTACTAGCAAAATTAATATACAGTGTTGTCAGAAATAAAACAACATGAAAAGTATTTGGCAAAAACATTTGGCAACATTGTGTAGATTACGGTGCGTAGAAGTTGTGAATTATTTTCTTTTATTTGGTAGAATCTACTTTTTTACGCAGAGTACCTTTTAACAAATTTATCTTTAATTTTTGTGGTGCATTTGGTAGATTTACTATAAGTTCATTATAGTACTGCGTTTAAACAATAAAACTATTTCCTGACAAAAGTTTGTTTTTTATAAAATCACAGTTTTAAGTTGATATATGTTATCCACTACACCATCATGAGGTCGTTGGTTCAATCTCCACTGTTCTCATGCTGTGGCGCCCTTGAGTTAGGCGATATGAACGGTATAAACTCCTGCTGAGCCACCACTTAATCAGCAGCATAATTACCGGGCATTTATAATCTTTATTACATCCCTAACTGCTAAAGGCAACTTGAGACTGGGTCGGAGTAACTGATGTTACTCTATGTCTAAGTCGCGCATTCGACCTTCCCACACCGAGGATAAAGATATATACAAAAAAAAGTTTTTAGAATAAATCAGAATTTTTTTATGCATTATTTAATCATATTGTTTAGCAAAAACTAAGTTATCTAACAATTACTTGTGTAAAAACCTGTTATGACAATTAATTTGCAAACATACTGTAATAGAAACCCAAATAAAAAATTCTAACATATTTCAAATTATAAAGTGTGGTATAGAATTTTATTAACACCCTTATTTGGGTTTGGTGACCATGCCATAACATACTTAAAATCTTTATGTAAACATTAATACTTTTGGCATGTTTTAAATCATTAAATTGATTTTGTCATTTTTTCCCGTCGCATTATTGTAATATTAATTGTATATCGTATTTATTATTTACTTTTATCAATGCGCAAAAAACCAAAATAAATAATAAATAAAAAATTTGTTGAGTTCTAACTTTTCCTGAAAAGTTTTTAAAAATTATTATTCAATCGTAACTCTCTGGCGACATCTGCCGACAAAAAATTTATACAATAAACAACCCAATAATTGCTTTATTTTATATATTGAACAACTGGTTTTTAAGTTTAGTATATAATTGCGATAAATATTTATTATTTTTACAAACATTTTTTAAAGCTTTTTTTTTCAGAATATTACATTTTTATATTTTAATATTGTAAAATAATACAAAATGCTATGTCCTACTATGTAGAACCTAATTAATAAAAATCCAACAACAGCCTTTTATATATACACACATGTAAAATATTGAACCATCAAATTAAAAATAAATATTTCTGGACCACTTTTTAGTTTTATGCTGCTGCTTTTTTATTGTTTTGCGACAACATTTTCTTTAATTCAGCAATTGCTAGGCCAGGATTTAAACCCTAAAAAAATAAATAAGTTTAAAAATTGAAAAAAAAAATATTAAATTGTTTTAAAAATAAAAAAAAAAATATGAATGATAAAATATTTTTTTAACTTGGTCTATTTTACCTTGGGACATGTTTTTGTACAGTTCATAATAGTATGGCACTTATATAAGGAAAATGGGTCGTCTAGTTTGTCTAAACGTTCGGCCTGATATTCATCCCGACTATCTATAATCCATCTATATGCCTAAATGATAGAAAATTCAAAAAAAATACAAAGTTGTTAAATAATTACATTAACTTAAACAGTAAATTAAAAGTCTAAAATACTTTTAGGCAAAGTTAGTTAATAAATTATTAAAAAAATATTGCAAAATATAAAATGATTAAAATGAAAAACCAGGCAATATTTATACGAAAACTTCATAGCCTATATATATATATATATATAACTATATAGCAAGAAGTATATATATATATAGCAAGAAGTATAATCTGCAAAACTAACTTTTAATATTAGCATTTTTAATTGGGTACCTGCATAAGAACAGCGGGTCCAAGATATTTATCAGATGACCACCAGTAACTTGGACATGATGTAGAACAACACGCACACAATATACATTCATACAATCCATCTAATTTCTGTCTACAAAAATAACATTCTGTGTAATTGACATACAAATTAAACCCTTTACATAAATTGTGCTAAGTTTTACAAAATAATTAAAATTTTAACAAGTTTTTATAAAAATATATATATATACACAAAAATACAAAAAAGAGCTTGTTAAACTTTAAACTTGCATTGGTGTTATATTACAATATTACAGTTTAATTCAGTTCAATAACACATTTTAAATCTGTCTTGATGACAAAACTGTTAACAGGTTTGGTAGTTGACTTTGGCAGTTTAAGATATTAAAAATTATAATACACTAATTATTAATCATCAGGAGTTTATACCATTTATAGTGCCTTACTTGAGGGTGCTACAGAATGAAAGCAGTAAGAATCAAGTCCATGATCTTATATAGTCTATAATCCGGCAGCGTGGCATAGTGGTAAGAACACTTGTTACACCATACACGAGGTCGTGGGTTCAATCCCCACTGATCTCATGCTGTAGCGCCGTTGAGTAAGGCGCAATAAACGGTATGAACTCCTGCTGAGCCAGCACTTAATCAGCAGTTAAATTATTGGGAAATTATAACCTATAATATCCCAAACTGCCACAGGCAACTCGAGACTGGGTCAGAGTAACTGATGTTACTCTATGTTTAAGTCGCGCATTCGACTTTCCCACATCGAGGATAAAGATATATACAAAAAAAAATAGTAAAGCTAATTTTTCTAACTACTATAACATGTTACCTGTCTAAGTTATATTATGAGGATAAATTAAAATGTTAATTTAAAATAAATACCTGTCTTCAACTGATTGAAAGTTTTCTTTGCCCAACTTTGTTGAATCTTTTTGTTTTAGGAAAGGCTCGATAGACCGATATTGGGCATAAAAGTTATTCATATCCTAAAGAAAATAAAATGCTTCAGTTTTAAAGTAATATGTTTTATAGTACTTTTGATTTTGTTTAAACTTTAAACAATTTTGTTAAGTTTAGAAGTATTTTAATTCTAAAATAAAAACAGAATTGTAAAAAATTTTATGACATAACTTACTGGTACTAAATCCTTAACAACAAACATGTGGGGTAAGGGGTAAATCTTTGTTGTTTTCTTTAAATTTGGGTCAATTCGACTAAAAAACAAGGACAAAAATAACCCAACCTTTGTTTAAATTTTTTGTTATATAATTCTTACTGGTAAATTTAAGTAAGCCAATTAGCAAAATATTTTAAAATACAAGAAAATTTCTTTACAAAACTGTCATAACATATATCTAGGAAGATAAAAAAAAAAATATTTTATTATCAAATATTGAACTTACGCTAAGCATGCTAAGGTGTTGGTTCCATGAATATTCATTGCGCAAGAACCGCAAATTCCTTCCCTACATGACCTTCGAAACGTCAAAGTTGGGTCAATTTCATTCTTGATCTTAATCAAGGCATCCAAAATCATGGGACCACAACTGGAAAATAACAAACAATTTAAAAAAAAAAAAAAAAAAAAAAAATAAAAAAAAAAAATAAAAAAAAATAAAAAACTGGAAAACAATTTATTTTTTAAAACTTTTACAAAAGCCAATTGACGAAATGACCAAATAAAAATCAATTCAATTATATACCAAAAAAGAGGTTTTGAATTGTATTTTAAATTAGTTAAAAAAAGTCAGGTTCTGGGTTCGATTACCGCTGCTCACATGCTGAAAACTAGGTCAGGGTAAAAAATCTAAACATATTTAGGTCGTGAGGTTCACCTTCCTTAATCGTAAATAACCAAGTGTTCTTACTCATTAAGGTCAACTTGGTATTTGTTCATGACCGGCATTTTTTCTCTTTTTTCTGGATTCCATCGGTAAATTGAAAATGTTTTAAGTCGAGGCTCAACATCACTTTTGGTGGCAGCCGCTGCAGTAGCTCCTCTAAATGACTAACATAAAAAATATTTTAAAAACACCATATTTTGAATAATTGCCATTACCCAAACATTTTTTTAGTTACATTTGCCATTTATCTTTTAAGTAGATTATAGGAAGATACAAGAGACAATAAAAGTACTAGTAACAGCTGATTTCAAGTAAATTAAAATATCAAAATTAATTATTGATTTTAACATTTAATAATTAAAATGACAACAACATACATTTTAAAAAATCATTTATTTATTAAATAACCAACTGTACAAACAAGAAAATATTACTTGAAAAACATGAAAAAATGCATATTTAATTGAATTTAATATAGTTTAAAAACATAGTAATTGGTAAATAAGTTTTTTTTATCAATCTGTTAATAGGCAATACAAAACGTTTATTATTTCCGAAAAAAAAAAAATTATGTGCATTTTATAAATTAATTTGACTAATCAGGTTATTAGGCAAATTTAATTAAAAAAAAACTACTCACAGTTTTAATAAAGTTTCCCTGGCCCGCTTTTCGCAACACTGTGCGAGAAATCCGAAGACCAGACGACATTTTTCTTGTTAAGTTGCAAAATTATTCCGTTGCTGAATGTAAAAAATAAAATTTTGAGATAGGTCAATCTTGTTCTACTTGGCCGTGGTGTAAAAGTATAAAAGATTATCCTCGCAGTAATTTGTTTATAAAAAAATTTAAACAATTTAAAATACAGAAAATACACTTAATAAATACAGAGTCAAAAATTTATTATTAAAAATAAAACAATGTTAAATTTTAAAAAGTTACTACGGTTTTGACAGAGAAAAGTGCCTACCCACGTGTTTATTTGGATCTGTTGCAATTCTAGTGTAACATTGCAGCTTCACATTTTTTATGTGTTTAATCATCGTTCTTAAGATCGTGTTTAAATATTGACTTTTTTACCAGACCAATTAGTCGTCAGAACCTACAGAGTAATAATACGGTAGTGGCACGGAAATTGGTCACATTAAGATGAGTAAAATGGGGGAAAACGCGAAAATTACACCAATGCAACAAATTCTTGTGTCATCATCTGGTGCTTTATTAACTTCGTTATTTGGTAAGTAAAATGCTTTAAATATTTTTTTCTTAAGTTTTTTTTCTTCATAATATCAAGGTGTAATAATAATTAAATAATAGTAATTTATTTTATAATGACTGTTAAAATATAGACGTTTTAGCAATCTGTAAATATGTTAAATTTTTGGTTATTATACTAGTTTAAAATTGTTTTTCATATTCATTTATTCTTAATGTGAAAACTTTCAGACGTTACGACCTAAACATAGCGTAACATCCTTCATCAGCCAGTCTGAAAAGTGGGACAGTGTGCACGCACAAGATTTTTTTCGGTGAAAAAAATGCACGCCATTAATGTTTTGCATATTTAGGCCAAATTTAAGTAAAACGCGCCAACATAAATCAAGCACGCACGCGTAGCCAAAAAATCATAGTATGCGTGGTTACGCCATTTTTTCGCTTGCATGCACGTGATCTCGTCGAAAACTGCCCAACTTTCCAGATGCGCAACTTTAAACATATGCGCGACTTAAACATAGAGTGACATCAGTTATCTTGACCCAGTTTCGAGTTGCCTGTGGCAGTTTTGGATATTATAAATTATAATTGCCTGATAACTAGGCTTCTGATTAAGTTTTATACTTTATGGCAATCTTTACTTCGAGATTAAAATATTATATATATAAATAATTTACAGATTTGGTATTTCAAATTTTTTTTTAGTTACACCTCTTGATGTTATAAAAATTCGTTTGCAATCTCAGAAAACGAACCACAAATGTTTTTTATATTGCAACGGGTTAATGGACCACATGTGTTATTGTGTAAATGGAAATTCTAAAGTTAAGTGGTACAGACGACCCAGTAATTTCAGTGGAACTATAGTAAGTATATACTTATTAATATTTGTATGCTGGAAAAACTAAAAGTTTTTGGTTTTGTAATTTTTTTTGTTTGGTTATTTTCAAAATATAATTTATGACACCTTTCTAAATTTATTAAAACAGCAATATATTTATAGCAAAAATGAATATGGATTTATTTTGCCATGCTTTTATTAAACCATTATAATAATGAATTTTAATGTATTCAGTAAAATATGTAAATGTCTTTTTAGAATGCAATGTATCAAATTGCAAGAAATGAAGGAGTAGGTTCCTTATGGAGTGGATTATCCCCAACATTGTAAATTAATTTAATATTTAGATTTTCAAGTACTGCTATATATATAAATGTAATAAATTATTGTGAACCGTCAGCGTGGTGTAGTGGTAAGAACACTTGCCAATTACACATAGAGTGTGGGTTCAATCCCCATTGATCTTATGCTGTAGCGCCCTTGAGTAAGGTGCTATAAAAGGTGTGAACTCCTGCTGAGCCAACACTTATTCAGCAGCATAATTATCGGGCAATTATAATTTATAATATCCCAAACTGCCACAGGCAACTCGAGACTGGGTCGAAGTAACTGATGTTACTCTATGTTATGTCGCGCATTCGACTTTTCCACACCAAGGATAAAGATATATACAAAAAAAAAATTGTTGAAAAACAGCATTCTCAATTTTATGGTTTCACAATTTCTTTTTTGTTTTTTAGAGTTATGGCAATTCCTGCCACAGTTATATATTTCACTTCATACGATTATTTAAATTCTTATTTCACGAAAAAACTTAATTCCTCTAAAACACAATACGCTCCAATTGCTGCTGGTGCGATGGCAAGAGGTAAGATTTTTTATATTTTTAAAACAGTTATTTTTATTTTATGTAAATTTCAATATATTTTTATAGATTCTCAAAAAATTAAATTTTAAGGCTAATTTTTTAATATAAGATTTATGGTTTTGCAGTATTTGTACCATAGTATTTTAATTATAGACTAGTGGATATGCCTTTACCGTGTATTTATTTAATATTTAATAGTTTCCTGTTTCACAGAAAAAAAATTAATCGCGTATAAACAATCAATTAATTACTAAATCAACTACTTATTTTTTTTAGCTGGAACAGTTACCTTAATATCTCCTCTTGAATTAATAAGAACAAAAATGCAATCAAAACCACTAACATATAGAGGTAAAGTCTTTTAAAATTTAAAAATTATTTTAATCTTCTTTATTAAAAACCTTTTTTTCATATATTTTTATCATCGATGTCAACTTCACAACCTAAACATAGAGTCCCATTAGTTATCTCAACCCAGTTTCGAGTTGTCTTTGGCAATTTGGGATATTTTAATTTATAATTGCCCAATAATCATGCTGCTGATTAAGTGTTGGCTTAGCAGAAGTTGATGTTGTTTACATTGCCTTACTCAAGGGCGCTACAGCATGAGAGCGCTGGGGATCGAACCCAAGACCTCATGTAGTGTGGCAATCTGACCACTACACTATGCTGTCTTTTTATTAATTAAAAGGGGCTAGAACAGCAAATATTTTTTTGTGTTTTTATATTTTAGAGGTTAATGAAGTGATTCGAAGTTCAATACAACAGTCGGGAATAATATCATTATGGAAAGGATGGGGTCCTACAATGTCCAGAGACATTCCTTTTTCAAGTAAACTGTGCTAGTGTGATATTTGTATTTAATGTATATATAAAATGTTTACCAAAAAGAAAAATCTACGGGTATAATTATTTATTAATTTATTAAAAGGTAATATTTTTATTTATTTATTTTTTGTCTAATTGAATCAATCTAAATGTATGTTTTAATGTTTTTATTGCATTTCCAGTGATGTATTGGTATTTTTACGAACAATTTAAGCAGAGGTTCGACCACCCTTCAGTATTTGTAAAATCTTTCGTGTGTGGGTTTAGTTCTGGTTTGATATCAGGAATAGCAACTCTTCCACTGGATGTCGTTAAAACTAAAAGACAAATTACTTTGGGGGAAATTGAAATGGCTGGTGGAAGTATGTAGAAAAGTTTTTTTATAATAATTCTCGGTGTGAAAAGGTTGACTTCATGACCTAAACATAAGAGTAACATCAGTTGCCCCAACCCAGACTCGAGTTGCCTATGGCATTTAATAATATTATAGATCATAACTGCTCGAAAAATATAAGCTGCTGATTAAGTGCTGGCTCAGCAGGAGTTCATGCCGTTTATAGCGCCTTACTCAAGGGTGCTACAACATGATGGCAGAAAGGTGTAAGCCTAGGACCTCATGTAGTAAACTCAAGTGTTCTGAACACTACACCACGCTGCCAGAATAATAGTCGATTGCCTGCCCTAGTATATGCCCATAGTATTTTACCCATTCACCACCAACAGGATTTTTTTATTTGTTCACCAAGCTTCTAAATGAGTTGCATCTGTATTAATAATTTGTTTTTTTAGCAAATGGAAGAAGTACCACCACAATAGCAATAATGAGAGATATTTTAAGGGAAAGTGGACCAAAAGGTTTATTTGTAGGTCAGTAGAATGGTTTAATATTATTGTTGATACCATGAAGTTAACTTTCTTACATTAAGAATAAATAAATACATCAAAAACATTTAATTTCAGGTTTACTGCCGAGATGTGTTAAAATTGCCCCCGCATGTGCTGTAATGATTGGTTCTTATGAGCTAGGAAAAAGGTAAAATTATTTGAAGGTTTTATTAATAAAACATATTATTACAATCTGCATAACATAATACCCTTTTTTTAGTTTTTTTCAACAATCAAATAAGGAAAAAGAAATTCTCTAATTTTGGTGTCACGCTTCTATTATAACTTTACAACTATGCAACTTCAATATGCTATGAAACTCTCTTTTTAACAAAGTGTTGTTTAATTAATATTTTAATTTTTAATTTAAGAACTATTCTTAATGTGTGCTAATTATTATTTAAATTGCTTTTTTTAGAATTACATTTAAAAGCTGTTTTATTTTAACTTTTATCTTATATTTACTATGTTTTGATATATATGTTATTTATATTCAAAAGTGCAAACTTAAACCAAAGAAAAAGAAATCTGTTTTTAAAAGCGAAAGAAAAGGGTAACTTATTTTAACTACAGAAATCTTAATGATTACATGAATTTTAGAAATCCCACCCAAAAAAATAAAATTACAATGATATTATTTAGCAAATAGGCAAAGGACTCTGAAATACCAGAGAGCAGCTAATACAAAGTTAAGGTTCAATGTACATTTAGATAGTTAATATACAACTAAAAAACTAAGGGTAACCTATTTAGTAATTTAAATCAATTGGAGCTTTAATATAGTTATGCAAGTGATAGAATAGAAGGGTAAAATAGAATACATTCTATGTTTACTGTATAGGTGCGAATATAGGGTTTTATTAGCTGCGTTTTGATATTTAAAGAATTAACAATATAAGCTCTATACACTACATATTAAGATTCAGTTTATAATATCTACAAGTATTTTTCATTGGAGATTTGAAACTCTTATGGACGGGGTCGTGGTCTACGGTTGCGGTCGCCAGAATATTGCATGAAACTCGTCACTCCAGGCCATTTAATCATCATTTTCAACTCATCTTTGGCGTTCAGGATTTTCTCTGCCAAACAACTGGGGTCGATCACATTTGTCACCTGCACATCGTCGTCTTCTTCTTCGATTTCGTCGTCTTCCGGGTCCACAAGATCGGTGGTCTCCTCCTCTACAAACCCAACCACGCATTCGTTGATTTCTGCAGCTAGTTGTTTCCAGATTTCCGATGGCGGCTGAATCAGCAACAAGTTGTTACAATTCACAATAAAATTTACAAATGCGTTTTTTGGACCACTTGTACGTAACGGTTGGCAGTGCCGCAAATGAAAGAGAGAATTAGGCAGTACCGTGAAGTACAAAAAAATATCTAAGGCCGCAAAGTACAGTACGAGAGTTTTAATAAGAACTATAAAGTACAAGTGATTCCGTTTTTTCATTTAGTTTTTAATTTAACAGGTGTTTAAATAACAATATCTGTTTTTAAGTGTTTTGTCATTGTCTTACCATGCGAGCAATTTCGGCGTTAGGTGGGAGTTGTGGAGCAGGGTCGTCGCCGGCAAGATTGTAATTATCGTACTTCAAAAAAGTAAAAAATGCGAGGTTTATTTAAAACTAAAATTGCGAACTTTGGATAATGTAAATCGGGCAAAATTTTTTTTCATTATTAATAACATTAAGAAACAAACCAAGTCATATAAATATAATGTCAGTTGAAATTACAACCAATATAAATCAGTAACAAATAATATACCAGTCCTCCGTCGTCGATTCTCATTGGGCATTCGTTTAAAAGTTTTGTGCTTAGGCGTTTGTACTGACAGAATTGATAACCGAAGTAAATGCTTGTAGCCAATAGCCCCATGATGACCAAGAGGGGCAAAAAGCAGCAAAGCCCCTTGGCTCGTTTGCATTTTTTCTGTGACAAATAAATATGATTTTTTTATAAAGTTTTTGACCAATATAAACAGATATTTCTGGCTGCATTTGTATTCCTGATGCCATAGCGTTCTTAAACAAATATTAAATATACCTTCTTGCCAGCCAAACAAAAAAAACTGATTACACTATCTAGCGAAAATCGGCAGCGTGGTGTAGTGGTAAGAATACTTGCTACACCACTATGAGGTCGTGGGTTCAATCTCCACTGCTCTCATGCTGTAGCGCCATTGAGTAAAACGCTATGAACTCCTGCTGAGCCAGCATTTAATCAGCAGCATAATAACCGGGCAATTATAATCTATAATTTCCCAAACTGTTAAAGGCAACCCTAGACTGGATCGGAGTAACTAATGTCACTCTATGTTTAAATTACAATGGGTTAACGTATGAAGTCGTTAACTGTATAGTTACTTTAAGATTAAATTAGTTCAAGTTAAATGTGACCTACCATTTCCACATTCCCTTCTACTGTAACATTCGAGCCCGGCAAAGGGTAGGCTTTTTCTTCCCACCCTTCCGTTTTCAGGTTTTCTTTTTCATTTCCAACGTTAAACACCATTTTTCAGTTTAGATTTTCAATAACAAGTCAAAAAAAACTATAAAATATCTCTATCTGAATATGTTTAATTAATATAATGCATATATGTATATATATAATATGTAGGCTAAATGAGTAATATCTAATTTCAACCAAAGTGTTTATGGACCATTGGAAACCTTGCCAAAAATATTGCTGCGTCATTTCATGACGTTTAAATAATAGGGCAGTTCTTTGTTCTATGTCCAATTGTCTTGCGCTTTGTTGCAGTCTATTTTTAAATAGCCCGTTTTCTGACACATAAATACCCACGATTTTTAGTGACGTCACATGATTCAAATTTATTTGTTTTTAAAACTTAGTCAATAATAACAATATATCTTAAACGTCATTTACCATATAACAACGCATTATGGCCTTCTTTTCCTATTTTTTAAGATGAAGACAATTATTTTATTGACTTTAAATTGTAAAGTCGATAGAATAATTGTTTTAACTTTAAATTATAAATGAGCCAAGTACAGCCAATATCTTTGTATTTACTTCTTATAGTAAATGCGATTGATTTTCTTACAAATTCAAACAATTCTATAACATACGCTAACTTTAACTAGTTCTTTATCTGCTGAAAGTCATTTCTATTTAAAGAAACTGTTATAAAACTGCTGTAAAAAGCTTTCTTTTAATAAAAGGAAAAGCAAATTTAATGACTCTTTTGTTAAACAGAATCTTGTGCTTTAACTTTTCCTTTTAAACTATATAGCGTTAACAGACCATAGCAATAAAACTAAAATTAATAACAAGTTGATTAATCCCATGTACAAAACAATATACATTCATAGCCTGTTGGTTGCCTACGAAAAAGCTACTGTTTCACCTTTAACGAAGTTCCTGTTTTAAAAACAAGTATATTAGGGTTTATTAAACATTACGGAACAACGATTTTTCTGCTTGTTTTATGTTAGAAAATCTATTTTTGATATTTTTCCAGCGAAGTCGCGTGACTGGAAACTTGTGTTTTTTATTGAGAACTGCTACGCCTCGATAGTTCCTTTATGACATCATTTCTAGTGTGGTTAAAGTTACAAATTTTGGTTGCAACGCTGCTTGCTAAATTAAGTTTAATAGAATATAAGCGTTTATTGCTTTAAACTGTTATATATTCCTTTTTAAAAATGTAAAAATTTCACATCTTAATTTTGGCCTATTTTTAAACATGTAACTGTTATTAAAGTAAAAAATAAACGGTTATAAATTGTTTTTTTTGCTAACTACTCGCGCCTACCGAAGCTAAAATTATGTATTGTAAAAAGAAACGCAAATGGCAATTATTCTAATGGAAAATGATTAATTTAATTAAATAGGAAATGGTTTTGGAATGACGCATTTGGCCTGCTAATTTTAACTATTAAAAATCTGCTACTTTACTATTTTTACAATTCTCGTGTTACATTCTATTTATGGTCCTATTTTTTTAAATCTGTAGACTACAAGTAATTATTTTATTATTGTTTTGGGCTAAACAGTCTAATAATTTGCACTTGAATATAGAAAACATAGAATATGTTTTAAAAATACTGTTTTAAGGTTACTTTTTTTCAAAACAATAACATGTTTTTAATAAAAAATGTTAAACATTAGCTAAGTTATGCAAATACAGTAAGGTTATATTTATTGAAATTGATATAAGCAAAAACTCCAGTGGTGAAACTTAATATTGTTCCAATCCAAGCAAAGACATAACTGTTACTGTAATCGCCAACATGTTTTTATAACATGTTTTTAATAAAAAATGTTAAACATTATATGGGTTATGCAAATACTGTAAGGTTATATTTATTGAAATTGATATAAGCAAAAATTGCAGTGGCGAAACTAAGCATTGTTCCAATCCAAGCAAAGACATAACTGTTACTGTAATCGCCAACATGTTTTTATAACATGTTTTTAATAAAAAATGTTAAACATTATATGGGTTATGCAAATACTGTAAGGTTATATTTATTGAAATTGATATAAGCAAAAATTGCAGTGGCGAAACTAAGCATTGTTCCAATCCAAGCAAAGACATAGCTGTAACTGTAACCGCCAAAAGAGCCTAACAGGCTAACTAATTCTTTTTGTTTGTCGGTAAAAAGACCTACGGCAGCAAGGCTAAAGATTCCTGAAATGAATAGTTATATCAATTAGTGCATTTTTAAAGAACACTACAACATCAAATATTTAAAAAAAGTACCTGCCACAATTTCAATTAAAGTTCCAGCTAACAAAAGTTCCTTTTTTGGCTTGGCAACGCCAAGCGAGATGATCACGATTCCCAAAATTGACAAAATAACTGAGATTATTGTCAAAGCTATCATAGACTGTGTAAACGTGTCGGTTAGGATATCTTACATACAAAAATAAGTCATGTCAAGTAGGACGATTCTAAATTTTTTTTTTTACGGTTTTTATAAAACGTCCTATTATACGTTAAGGGTATTTACCATATTTCTTTTAGGTTTTTACCATAATCTAAATTATATTAATTTAAAAATACCTGGAACTGCGCATCTCGAATTCAAACAAGAATAAAACAATCCAAGATGTAATGTTACCCCAGGAAAAGGTGACTTTCCTGATATCCAACCATGTCCGAAAGCTGCAATACAGTCCGAAATAAATGTTAATACTGCTAACAAAACAACTGCAATCTTCAAAGTGTGGTGGTCCATTTTTTCTTTTTTTATTATTTTATTTAACTTTTTTTGATAAAATTCTCAACTAAAAGATTTAATTTAATGTTTAATCTAAACTATATGTTGTTTAAAATTTTGTTATGTGACAATATAAATAGGTTAAAAACTAAAAAAACGCGCAAACTATCACTTAAAAACAAAATAAGACTAACTTTCAATTATAGAAAATTGTTTTTCCAAATACCAAAAAAAGAGTTTCGTCTCAGTCCTACCCACAAGGATATGCATGGTTTATTAAAGCGTAACTAACATGTCGAGAAACAACCTTGGGGTTACGTGATGTAACTCACATAATCCGTTACACAATTCCTTACCAGTTTATTTAAGCAAAGTAACCGTTTTTTGGGGTTATCTTTTGTATTAAACAATCCACGACATGAAAGATATATACAAAATCAAAAAAACATGGTTAGTGTTATGTTTAGTATAAAGAGACATGTTAAGTAAATTAAGCTTAATTTGAAGTTAAAAATTAAATTTTTCGTGAGTTGATATAAGCAAGAACTGCAGTGGCGAAACTTAATGTTGTTCCAATCCAAGCAAAGACATAGTTATTATAAGTGTATACACCAACAAGGCCAAGCAGGTCATCCTTTTTTTACTCTCGTCGATATAATAACAGAAGGCAGCAAGGCTTAAGATTCCTAAAACAAAATATTTTATCAATATATGCATTTTCAAAAAACAAGTAGGGCATTAGCTATTTTGTCAAGTCTAAGTTTAAACACAGAGAAAGTAATCCGGCAACTCATATTTTAAAGAAGAGAAAAACATGAACAGGGTTGCTTAACAACAGTTATTGCATGTTTAAGCTGATACACTAAAATAATAATTATTAAAAAAAGTACCTGCTACAATTTCAATTAAAGTTCCAGCTAACAGCAGTTTCTTTTTCAGTTTGGTAACGCCAAACGAGATGGTCACGATTCCCAAAATAGACAAAATAACTGAGATTATTGTCAAAGCTATCATAGACCGTATGAACGTTTTGTTTGAAATATCTTAAATGCAAACTTGGTCATTTCAAGTGAGACGATTTTAAAATTTACCCATTATTTTTACAGATTTTTTAAAACGTTCAAATATACGTTTGGGGTTCTTACCTTTTTTTTCATATATATTTTTATCCTCGATGTGGGAAGGGCGAATGCACGACCTAAACATAGAGTAACATCAGTTACTCCGACCCAATCTCGAGATGCTCGTGGCAGTTTTGGATATTATAGAGATTATAATTGCCCGGTAATTCTAATGCTGGTAAAGTATTGGCTCAGCAGGAGTTTTTACCGTACTTAATCACTCGAAGGCGCTACAGCATGAGAGCAGTGGGGATTGAGCCCACGACCTCATGGTGGTGTAGCAAGTGTTCTTACCACTACACTACGCTGTCAGTTCTCATGACTTAAATTCAATTTATTTAAAAATACCTTGAACTGCGCAACCCGAATTCATACAAAAATAAAACAATACAATTTGTTTTGGTACCCCAAGAACAGATGCCTTTACTAAAATCCAGCCAGCTTTAAGTGCGACAATACAGTCCAAAATAAATGTTAATACCGCTAACAAAATAACTGCAATCTTTAAAGACTGTTGATTCATTTTTTATTATTTTATTTAACTTTTTTTGATAAAATACCCAACTAAAAGATTTAAATTAATGTTAAATTTAAATGACAAGCAAATCAACCATATGTTATTTCCGTTAAACAGTTTATTAAATTACCATACTTCTTAATAATTTAAAATTTTAAACATGTCTTAATAAAAAAAGGTTAAAAACTTTTAAAAACTCGAAAACTATCACTAAAAAACAAAATTGTTTTGAAATACCATTAAAAGTTTTGTTCCAGTCTACCTACAAAGTTATGCATGATTATTAAAGCGTAACTAACATGTCGAAAAACACCCTTGGGGTCACGTGATGTAACGTACACAGTTTGTTACACAATTAAAATACAATTGTACTTTTTTTGTCCGAACATTTTATTCAAGTTTAGTTTTTCTGCTTTCTCAAAGTTTATGTGCGGTTTATTATTTGTTTATTAGGATTTTATTTTGATATAAATACAAAAGTTTTCCCTACCAGTTTATTTAAGCAAAGTAACCGTTTTTGTGGGTTATCTTTTGTATTAAACAATCAACGACATGTTAGATGTATACAAAACCAAAAAAACTTGGTTAATGTTATGTTTAGTATGGAGAGACATGTTAAAGAAATTAAGCTTTATTAAAGTTAAAAATTAAATTTTTCGTGAGTTGATATAAGCGAGAACTGCAGTGGTGAAACCTAATATTGTTCCAATCCAAGCAAAGCCGTAGCTATAGCTAAACGAGTTCTCAAGATACTTGCTCTCATTAGTATAAAAACTAACAGCAGTAAGGCTTACTATTCCTAAATAAAAAGGTTTATTATTAGTACTTTCTAATATGCGATTTATTTTCTTTTAGAGTTTGGCTTATTTTGTAGTTGTTATTGTGCTTTAAAGCAGGGGTCGAACTCAAGACCTCGTGTAGTAAAGCCAAGTGTTCTTACCAACACCACACTGTCGATTGTATTATTCAAATAGGAGAAATATAAAAAAGGGGGTAACAGCAGTTATTTTAAGTTTAGTTGACGCACCTAAATAATGGGTATCATAAGAATGTACCTGCTACTGCTTCAATAAAAGTCCCAGCTACCATCGAATTCCTATTTGGTTTAGAAACGCCTGGCAAAATGGCTATAATTCCAAAAAATGACATAAGAACCGCGATAATGGTCAAAGCGATCATAGTCTCTATAAACGGACTTGATAGATTACCTTAAATATAAAAATAAAACATGTCAAGTTTACGAGTCTTTAATTTACTCATAACTTTTATAGTTTTATAAAACGCCCCGTCACGTTTAGGGTTCTCAAGTTGCCCTTCTTGCAACAAGAAATAAATCAATTATACCTGAAAGTGTGCAATCCGAACCTACACAGTTGTAAAACAATCCAAAATACTGTGTTACTCCTTCAACAGTTATTGATATCCACCCAGATCCAAATGCGGCAATGCAGTCCGAAATAAATGTTAATATCGCTGACAAAATAACTGCCACCTTAAGAGACATTCTTTTTGGTTGTTTTAAATAACTTTTTTGATAAAATACCTATAGTTGAAAAATTTTAAATCAATGGTAAATTTTATATAGAAGTCTAATAAATCAATTATATGGTATTAGGAATTTTGTAACTTTTTAGCTTGTTTATTAATTTATAATAGTTATTTTTTATTATTTTTTTTTAACATGAAGGTTTAATTCAAAAATAGATTACTTAAAAAACGCGCAAACAATCACCTAAACATCTTAAGACTAACTTTCAATTACTGAAAAAAAAACAGTTTTTAAAAATTGGCCTAAACACTCCTACTAAGGTATGCGTGATTACCGGGCCATAACAAAAATGTCGTGAAACGCCCATGTCACGGGATCCAACTCTTAAAGTTGCTGACACAATTAAAAAATAATTCTATTTAAAGAAGGCTCTTAGTCTAAAAATTTTACTCAAGTTTAGTAATTCTGTTTTTAAAGTTTTTTTTATAGGTTTTAAATTTTAATTATCTAAATATAAATATTTTCTGTCTTAATTCGTTTAAGCAAAGTCACTGTTTTTGGGTCAACTTTTGTATTAAACAATTTACAACATTTGTTTTATATCTACAATTTAATAAAACATGTTTATATGTATGTTAACTACAATATAAAAAGCTTAAAATTAAAATAAATCATGCTATTTATGACGTGAAAATTTAAAGTTTTCGGGAGTTGATATAAGCAAGAACTGCAGTGGCGAAACTTAATATTGTTCCAATCCAAGCAAAGGCATAACTGTAACTGTACCCGCCCAAGGAGCCATAAAAGGCAACGGTAACCCTGGTTTCATCAGTATAATAACTTACAGCAGCAAGGCTTAATATTCCTAAATGCATAAATATGTTAATTATAAATAAGAAGGTATTTCTCAGTGTGTGACATAGAATGAAGTCATTCTAATGCCTTAACATAAGATAATTTACAACACCACACAGGGGGGTCGTGGGCTCAATCCCAACTGACCTCATTCTGTAGCGCTTTTGGGTAAGGCGCTATAAACGGTATGAACTTTTGCTGAGCCAGCACTTAATCAGCAGCATAATTACTGGACAATTAGAATCTATAACATCCCAAACTAGCATAGGCAACGCGAGACTAGGTCAGGGTAACAGTTATTACTCTATTTTTAGGTCGCGCACTCAACCTTCCCACATCCAGGATAAAGATATATACAAAAAAAAGGGGGGGGGGGGTTTAAAGTACCATAAATAACTTGCACGACCGATATTATATTTTACTTGGACTGACTCACATACAAAAAATGAATATCTTATAAAAGTACCTGCTACTATTTCAATCAAGGTTCCAGCGAGCAGAAATTTATTTTTTGGCTTGGTGATGCCAAGCGAGATGGTCATGATTCCCAAAATTGACAAAATAACCGAGATTATTGTCAAAGCTATCATAGCTCGCGTAAACGTATCGATTGGGATATCTTAAATACAAAAAAAAATGTATAACCAGCGAGTTAATTATTACATAGTATTCTTTATTGTTTGCGTAAGTTTTACTAAAGATTTTAACAAAATACCTGGGACTTCACATTTCCACCTACATAAGTAAAATAATCCTAAGTTTGTTGTGACACCCCCAACACTTATTGATATCCAACCGGCACCAAATGCGGCAATACAATCCGAACTGAATGTCAATATCGCTGACGAAATAACTGCAATTTGCAGGGGCTGAAGGGACATCTTTATATTTAGTTGTCTTATAAACTTTTTTATATCAAAACTTGAAATAAAAGATATAAAACTTTAGCTATAATATTTTAAATGTCGATAACTTTAAATTAAAGTAAACAAAGCGTTTGCTTAGCATTTTAACTAAATTTATTGTGAAAAATAACTTTTCAAAATTGTCAAAAATATCCAGTACTATACCCGAGCTTAATTTTTTAAAATGGTTTAAAAATTAAAAACTTTAGCTTATTAAATTAAATGGACTAAAAAAAGATATTCATTATCACTATGGGGTTGCAAAAAAATGGTAAACAGGTTATGGCACTCCTTTTATTATTTAATTATTTTTTTATTTGGTCTTGTTATATCTCGCCAAGAATTTAACTTGATTTTTAAATTTGTGTTTGAATGTTTTAAAAATTCATGTTTTTAAAAATGTTTTTAAAAATTCATTTTTAAATGTTTTAAAATTCATTTTATACCTGACTGTTAGCTTTATTATAAATTTAATTATTCTGTTTTCAGGAAATCAAAGAATCAAAATAAATTAAATAATTCAATTTCATTCATCACTATAGCCCTATTATGTTTTGAATTATAAAAAATCGCCTTATCGTTAAATGTTTTCTGCTAGTATTAATTTGGTTTAAATAACGTCACGCATGGTCACGTGATCAAATTGGCTTGTAATTTTGCAAGAAGCCTATTATTATACATAGTATTAATAATATTAATAAATGTTTGTGCCAATCAATTAAATTAACCTGACTTATTTCGTTCTTTTGCAGTTTTTGTGGTGTTAATTTTTTGTTAGTTAGGGCAATTTTGACTATCTTAATGTTTTTATATATTTATTTGGAGTAACTGGGTTATATGGAACAGAATATTGTTTTTCTTGGACAAGCTTTATTTGTTGAAAAATCAGCGGCAGTAAAATATACACAACGCATTTATTAGATTAATCAAGTTAAATTACACTTAAACAATAAACATACATTTCTACAAATATGTAACAACTAACACTATGATTCAATAAGCTCAAAATACAAATTTATCACGACCTATTAAAATATAGAAATTCAAAGTTTTCGTGAATTGATATAAGCAAGAACTGCTGTGGCAAAACCAGAAAATGTTGCAATCCAAGCAAAGACATAACCATAGTTGTAGCTCCCTGTACCCGAAGCAATTAGCGTTCTCACAAAGTCTCCCTCTACACTTGTAAAAAGACTTACCCCAGCCAAGCTTAATATTCCTGTAACATTGATATTAATTGGTACATTTTATAAAAACCTTTTTATTATAAAAACAATTATGTAACATTAGGGATTTAATAATACTTTATGTTTGGACTAATACAACAAGCAACCAACATCGTGGTGTGGTGGCCAGAACACTTGGCCACACTACATGAGGACCTAGATTCGATTCCCACTGCTTCCATGCTGTAACGCCTTTGAATAAAGTGCTATAAACGGCATGAACTTTTGCTGCACTTAATCAGCAGCTTGTAATTAGAGTTAGCACTTAATCAGCAGCTTGTTATTAGCGAGCAATTAAAATCTTTATATTCCAAACTGCCAAAGTCAACTCGAGACTGGGTTGGGGTAACTGTGGTTAGTCTTTATCTAGGTTATGAAGTTGACCTGCTATTGTTTCAATACCAGTTGCTGCAATCAACAACTTCCTTTTTGTTTTTTTAACGCCAACCGAGATGAGTACAATGGCAATGAGAGACCATATAGTAGGCATAATTGTTAATACTGCCACCGCGCGGCCAGACGAACTCGGTTGCCCATCTTGAAACAAAAAATATACATTTAGTAATTGAACTAAAAATGTAGGTCGATTTGCAAATATGTCTTCATTTTTAGACTGTCAAGTTCTTATCTCTAGCGTAACTAAATTACAACATTACCTGGCACACTGCAATCAGATCCAATACAACGGTAAATTATTCCAACAAAAACTATTAAAGAACCCCTAGTTACAATTACCCAACCATTTCCAAACGCTGCAATGCAGTGAGTGATAAATGTAAACACTGCCGACAGAATAACAGCAATCTGAAGTGGATCAGCCATTCTTTATTTTTAGTTATTTTTTTAGCCCTTTATTTAAAACATCTGAGAAACATAAGGTAATTTATTGCTAATTTTAAAGAAAAACATATCAATAACTTATATGATATTCAGAAACTTGAAAACGTTTATCAGTTACTTAATAAAGTGTCATTATGCTATTGTTTATCTATTTTAAACTGTTTACACAAAAGAACTTGCTAATAAGATAAGGAACTTTACTAAACTGCCAACTTTAAGCAATAAAGAACTTTCTGTAATACCCAAAAAATTTACATACAGTAAATATATTTCGACTTTTTGCTTGGTAAACATTTAACGTACCTTGCTTTTAACCACAGACTAAAAAAGGGTATTCAGAGCCAGCAGTGTGTAACAAAAAATGCTAGGAAACCCTATATGTTGTTTTGACGTTCACGGTATAGGTATTGTAATCGAATCGGGTACGTTAATTTTTCATTTTTTAAATCAACATACATTTTTTTAATTCATCAAAATACAACTATTTTATGATATAGTTTATTATTTATTTAGTTCTGTTTGTTTTTTATTGAACAAAAATTTAATTTTTAGTGGTTCGAGAATTGAAACACAATTGAAATGCCTAATTTTTCGATAAAACGTTTTTTTACTAGTAAAAAAAGCTTTCAAGCGTCGACATTTTTTCTTTTGCCAAGCGTCGGAATTTGTGTTTTTCACGCTAGGCGTGGTCACGTGATCAAAATAAACTTGCGATTTGGCATTAATCCAACATGTTAGTAATTGTTTTGCATTACAGCTGTTCTTTAAGTGTAGTCATTTTTGTATTGCAGTCTTTAACTTAAATATTATTCCATTCTTATTAAATGCAAAGTAGTACTAGTTAGTAAATCTATAGAAAGTAAGTGTTAAGAAAACTTCGGCTGTAGAATCTGATTTCAAGTAATGGTAAGTAAGTATATAGCATAATTTAGATTTACTTTAAAAATAATTATTTTTTAAATCTTAAAAACCATTTAATGTTATTGTGTTCATACTAGTTTAAAAAACATTATTCTAATATTATTGAACACATTTTAACCGAACACACGTTTGACCGAAAACTTTGTTATGCCCGAGAAAGACATTTTGTAGATGTAGTCTATATAACATTTTCTTTTATATATCTTTATAACAATATATATATATATACACCTATTTAAAATGACCTTTTAAATAGTTGTTTTAAAAGCCTGAAAAAATGGCGTTCTCGAAATTTTGATTTTCAAAAAAATGTTTTTTCGGTTAACTGGTTTTCGGTAATGTAAGTGCCTACCCTTAAAATTTAAAACGGGTCTATAGTTTTTATTAAAAAAAGCATATCTTGTATTCATATTTTAAAACTTTTAATATAAACCCTTAGTAGTTTAAGGTAAAATTCTTAAAATAACTGTACAATGTGTTTTCATACTGTATTTAAACACAAAAATGTAAGTACAATTTTAATGCAAGTTAAAAAAGCAGAATAAAAAGCAATGGAAGTAGTTGTGTTAAGGAGTACAACGTATCAGTAAAATTACGTCATGTTATATAAAATGAAATTATTATAATCAAACTACTACTTTTTTCCTGAATAATAGGCCACTGTACTGGCTATAATACCAAGGACAGCAGTTACCCATGTAAAAGCATATGCGTAGCCGAAATCTCCCAAAATTGAAAAGATAGAGCCATTTATGTTGTTTGTGTAATAAGCCGCCGCAGCAATGCACAGGGTTGCTAAAATAAAACATAATCTTTTTTAGATTTATATTCTAAGTTAATTTTAATTTCTATTTCTACGTTCACATCAGAGTTAGAGTCTAAATTTCTCTTTTCATTTTAAGGTCGGGTTATGTTCTCTAATTATTAACTTGTGAACTATTTTTGTTTGTGTATATCTTTATCCTTGATGTGGGATGGTCGAATGCGAAACTTAAACATAGAGTAACATCAGTTACTCAGACCCAGTCTCGAGTTGCCTGTTGCAGTTTGGGATATTATAGAGACTATAATTGCCCGGTTATTATACTGCTGATTAAGTGTTGGCTTAGCAGGAGTTTTTACCGTTTCTAGGGCCTTACTCAAGGGCGCTACAGCATAAGAGCAGTGGGGATTGAACCTACGACCTCATGGTGGTGTAGCATGTGGGCTTACCTGCACTACACCACGCTGCTGGTAAATTATTTGTACTACACTAAAAAGTCAGTAGTTTGGCGCTTTACTTGTCTTTAAAGAGTTTATAATTTATATTTCTGTTACCATAATCTCAAGTTTCCTTTTTCAATTTAAGCCAACTTCTACTGGTATTTGTAATATAGTAAAAAGCCAGTTCTCTAGCGCATCATATTAAAAAGCTAACGCATAAAAGCAGTAAAAATCGACCCTACGATCTAATATGGTTACCAAGACTTTATTTAACAAGCCATACCATTAATTCAAAGACACATTAATTTGTAGATTTATATAGATTAGTTTACTTATGCATTTTACCTGCAATGCTTATTAAAATTCCACCAGCCTGTAGTGGACATTTCTTTCTATTGCAAGAGCCTACAGAAACTGTTATAGAACCGATAAGCATAAATACAAATGCTAGGACCATCAACGTTAGCATGACAGTTTCAAAAGTACCGTAATTTGCTAAAACGAAATAAAAAATATTACAGGGGTTAACATTTACTTAGTATTCAAAGTCCTTAGTTGCCATTTATTTAGGTACACTTTAAAAACATTAAAATTGCCAAGTTTCTGTAAACTTGTACTTAATAATAAACATGCTTATAATTGTAAGATAGCACAATTTTTATTATAAAGAACTATAATACTTACTTCTTATCTGGCATTCTGAAGAGGAACAAGCGTAAAACAGCCCATTTTGTACCGTATCGCCCCCACCATCTATAATAATCCACCCAGGACTAAATGTTGCAATGATGTTAGTAAGTAAACTCAATATAGCTAATACTCCAGCTGCTCTGTGTATAGCTCCCATGTTGTTTTTAATACTCTTTTAGTATAAAAGTCCAAGGTCTAATAAAAATAATTTGTTTGTTTTTAAAAAATAATTTTTTTTAATTTAGTATGAAAGTTTTAACATTTTTTTGTAACTCTAAAAGTGCTAAAATCAAACTTAACATATCGTTTTGCTTTTCAATTTAAATTAGCAAAAAATGACCAAGCATATTTATAGCAAGCTATTCCTTCGGTTATGTTGAGAAAGTGCTATGTAAACGCCTTTTTAAATATTAGGTCTTGTGTCTATCACGTCATAGCTATCGTTCGTGATTTGGTGAATAAAAGACCTCGTGATTCTTACATTGCAATCAAGACCTCACAGCTCTTAAGATACACCCCAGGCAAATATTAGCGAAAACTTTATATAGAATGATAAATAATGACTGCGTATATTTGGTTTTAGAAAATGTATCTAAGAGACCGCCTCTTTATCTGTGTCAATTAAGTTGTTTTAAGCCTTTACAAATGTATGACTAAGCGTACAGTGACCAAATAGCCCACGCCCTAACATACTTGGTTAGCCAAGCTTGAGGCAACAAATATCTTAATTGAAAAGGTGTTTTTGTAAAATATTTGGCCATCAAATTCTCGCCCACGCATTTTGCAGTTGTTTTTAGCTTAAGCTTCGGGAATACCCATTGACTAATAATAATTTTGGAATGTTAGTAACAATGCTTTTTTACATAACTTTTATATTTATTAAGTTTGGAATTATTTATGACTCGTAACATATTAATTTACTTTGAAAAATGGTTAAAAGAATTTCCATTCAAAGCAAATTTTTTTTATTTTACAAAATAAAGTATTTACAATTTGAAAAAGGTATTAACAAAGTAACTACGAGAAATAGTAAAAACTTTTAGCCACAAAAAAATCAGTTTAAAGAATGTTAAATTTAGAACTAGGAAAACGCGAATATTATTGGTTTCATCTGTCCTGGTTATATGCTCCAATCGACATCAAACCTCCTAACAAGGCCAACCCCCCGCCTATCCAGGCTAAATAGAAGCTGTATCCGAAATTGGATTGTTGTAAGCTAGTAAAATACCCCGCCGAACTTATTGAAAGAATTCCTGATTTAATAAACAAAATAATAATATGTTTAAATTGGTTACGCCTCAGGATTTAATTAGCTAATTAACAAAGTGTTATTTTAACTGTTATGTATAGCTATTTCATGTACTTAATTGAACTATTTAAAGCTATAAACGCTAAGGCCAAAATGGTCGCTGTTTTACACCAAAAATTGTTAAAATGTAAGGTAACGGGCAGAAAGAAGTTTCAGCTTTTTAAATAAAAAACGCACACATTTTAATTTATGCAAGCTCAAAAATAGCAGTGTTCTTACCTGATATGATACAAAATATCCCGCCAATTAGAAACCCGTTTTTGCCAAATCTAGAGAATGCTCCAGAAAGTACAGTTAAACTGCCTGGCAATCCCAGTAGTACTGACGCACTGCTTAAACCGAGCACAATTATAATTTCTGTGCTAATTAAATCACCTACCATATAAAACTCACGATTACCAAGTAAACCATAGTAGAAGTTGTATAAGTTATAAAACACTAATAAAAAATCTTATGTTTTTTTCGGTCGAATGCGCGACCAAAACTTAGTAAACATCATAATTATGCTGCTGATCACGTACCTGCTCAGCAGGAGTTTATACCATTTATAGCGTCTTACTCAAGGGTGCTACAGCGTGAGAGCAGTGAGGATTGAACCCACGACCTCATGTGTGGTGTAGCAAGGGTTCTTATGTTAAATTTTAAGCATTCAGACAAATTTGTGTAATATCTCTACGTTTACACTAATTTAGCTTAGTTACAAATAGACATTAAACAACCATTAACAAACCTGAATATAGTTCACACCGACGAGAATTGCCCAAGAAACTACAAACATAAAACAACCCGGAGTGGATACCATCGCTAATATTGCCAATAATAACCCAACCTGGGCTACACAAAGCGGCTGCAAGGCACAAAACTGAAAATAGACTTATTAAAGTAGACAAAACTCCGATAACTGACATATTCACCTTTATAAGTAACGAAAAAACGTATTTGTTAAGACCTAGTAGCCTAAACTGAAAATAAAAGCATAGTAACTGTAGGCCTAGTACAGGAGCACATTACTACGCACCGTTAAAGTTTAATAAAAGGCTGTATTCTAACAGAATTACAAAATTCGGGTAACTGCGCTTATTAAGTAATTTCGACTGGGTTACACCCTAAATTTACAGTAACCATGGCACATTTATTTTCCGCTTAACTTCATGTCCAAACAAGCATATCAAATCGATCGCTAAAATGTGTTGTTTGGAACAAATAAAAAGGCCAATTAAAAATAGAACAATAATTAGTACGTCCAAAAAGAACTCTAAATTAGTTGTTGTTAATTCTCAGTTTTTTAATACAATAAAGAAATTATTCATTTTTATAAATTTAAGTAATGTTATTGTACATGTAGCATAAAATGCGTAATCTAAACCATAAATTTATGTAATGTTATTGTACATGTAGCACATCTTAGTTTTTTAGTACAATTAGGAATTTATTTAATATTATAAATTTATGTAATGTTATTGTACATGTAGCATAAAATGCGTCATCTAAACCACATTCTTTTGCCTGGTTAAACGTAGACTAAACTCTATTCAGAATAATATGCAAACTGACTTTATGACGTAACACTTCCTATGTCAAGCAAGCAATAAATTAAATAAAAATTTAATTCATAAATATTGACAACAAATATGTCATCGAGACGGAATTATTTGAAAACAAGTTCTCACCCAGGACTGTGCGATTGGAATTATCAGACCAGCAGTACTTTAACTTTGATAAACAATTTATTGTTAGGCAAATACGACAGACATGACCTTTTAACGCTAATTCAAGATATTGGGCAAGAAAGAACTTTAAAAACTAGTCAAAGAAATTCAACGGGCTCAAGAAACAGTCACAAAAATATAGAGAACCGCAATTTTAGAAGCAACAGACCAATTTTACGTAGAGATCTTGAGTCTCAAAGTCTCCAAATTAATAAAAAGTCTCAAAAAAACGATCGTTCAAATGTCAGACAACAGTTTTTAAACCATGAAATAAGTCCGCGAGCCAGCAGAAGGAAATCTCGTAGCTACAGAAACAGTCGACAGAAAAGTAGGCTATCTAGTTCAATTCACAACATTGAGCCTGGCACAGTTACAAAGCTAAGAGACGTTTTTACAAGGCTAGAACTGGAAGAAAAAGATTTGTATAGAAAAAACTGTAGGAATGAAGCCTCGTCGTCCAGTTGTAGAGAAAACATAACATCAGATAGCGATCATAGCAACAAAAAACAGCCTGTATATGAACACAATGTCTATCATCGTTCAAATAAAACCGAAAATAAGTCATATCAAGATGGCAAGTACGATAGAAAGCATGTAAGCTTTGCTAAAAACGTAAATTCTTTGCCCCCATCCGCCGGCTTACCAACAGATCCCTTTTTCTCGGACGATAGCAGCAGTGAGTACTTTTTTAACAATCAGCAAATGCCAAGGCGTTCACGTTCAAATCCTTCGACCGTTCCGAATTCAAACTTCGGAAAGTATTCTTCAAATTCCTATAACATAGAAGATAGACGTTATGGAAACGATGGTATGGATCGACACTTTGAAAACACAGAACATTTTGGTGAACAAAACCAATTCGAAACTCGCAATACCAGCTTCGGTATTGAGTCAGTAAGGTCGATAATAATTGGGCATCGAGTTCAAGTTACTCGTTTGAACACAGATAATGATTCAAGTTCGGCACCGTTGGTTATAGGGTCTAGATTTAGAAGGAATGATAACTTCAAGCCACATTTGCCAACAGCTAGAAATCGGTCCGAAAACAGTATAAGTAGAAGTAATACAAACCAATATAATACACAAGAGTCTTCTATTCCTGAAGAGATCACAAATACGCCGTGCATTATTCAAATAGGCCGAACCAGAACGTCGAATGCGCGGGAACAAAATTTACCAGCACAACCGCAGCAAACCATTAAGGTTACCAGCGCAACGAAAACGAACCATAAAATTAACCAGCACGACAGAAACAAACCGAGTCAATATATTTCAAGGTACTACCGTTTACAGATTAATGTTACAACATATATCCAGTTTTTGGTATAATAGATTGCAAAGAAATTACAAAGTTTGTGTTTTTAAAGTAGCTTTGCCAACAGGAGAAAATGCTATAGCTATTATGACTTAATTATAGGTAGTTACATTATTTTTAATAAAGCTATAAAGGCTCGTCAACTGTAATAACCTGTCTTCTGTAATTAAACAAAATAAGCAATATAAATTGAAGAAGAATTGCATAGTGTATTTGCAATCACGAAATTAATTTTTTTAGTTCTAGCGAAGACGACAGACTTTACCTTTCTTCTCCTGAACCTCAAATCCAGCAAAACATTGTCGCAAAAGTTGAGCCACTTGAACAGATTTTTAAAGCTAGCTCGGTGTCTTCTAGTGATCACGACTCTACGCAATACAAGCCTAAAGGTATATTCCCCCAAAATGCCAAATAAAATAATGTCGGCTATACGTATTTCACTCATCTGACCTACTAATATAACCGAACCTCGTATTTTATATAATTTGGCAAAAAGTTATTTCTTTAATTCTTTTTTTCCTTTTGCTTTGGAGACACAAAATGAAAATATTAGAATGACCGTTAATATAAAACTATTAGTATGAGTTCTATACTAAGAATTTAGACTATACAATTATGTTATTCACAAATGTTAAGCATTGTGTGTTCTAGCTACAGAAAATCGCGATGTTCAACCAATATTAGGGTTTGAGGAGTTAAAAATGGAAAACGAGAAATGGAGCTCGCTGAGAAGAGAAAAGGGTGGAAGCACTCTTTCTGACTCCTCATCGCGCTCACCAACCCCACCTACCGGAAGCCAAAAAAAGTACAACGAACGAATCCGAAGGTTGTAGAAATTCCTAAAAAAAAAAATGTTACAACTATAATTAGAAACTTACTGAGTAATTTACCTTTAAGTTATGTTAAACAGAGGTTAAGTATAGCTCTACGTGGTAGAAAGTTAGAGTTAGCAAAGTATTTTAAATCAGTAACTCTTGTATTAAAAACAGATTTAGCATGTTTGATGAATCGCCCGACGTAAGCCAGGGTCATTGGGGTAAGAACAACAGCCTACTTGATCTAAAGACGCGTCAGCAAAGACCAAATTTAGTAGTTGGAAGACAAACTAGACGTTTAATTGCGATGCCTATTACCAGTCAAAATTGCCCAGGTGGCTTATTTACAACATTATGTTTCGTATTTATTTGTTTACAATATGAGAATGTCGATTTTACGACCTGAAAGTAGGTAAAATCAGTTACCCCGACCCAGTTTTGAATTGCCTTTGGCAGTTTTTAATGTTTTGGAATACAAATGCCCGATAATTAAGCTGTTGAATAATTCCTGGCTCAGCAGGAGTTTATTGCGTTTATAGCGCCTTACTCAAGGGCGCTACAGCATGAGAGCAGTGGGGATTGAACCAAGGACGTCGTGTAGTCAAGCAAAGTGTTCTAACCATTTTACTCTGTCATTTGTAAATACTTTTCTACTAGATAGATCGCCTATTTATTACGTTCCATAAGGATTCTGTTTAAAGTTAGTTTAGGAAGGGTCCAGGTCATGAATTTGTTAGCATGTTAGCAGCAGGACTCGCACAAAGGTTTAAGTAGTGATGCCTAGTGCCTTAACAACCCTTTTAAAGATAAATTTATACTTTTATTGTCAGTGCCAAGAACTAGAATGTACAGCAAACCACTTAAAGCAATAACAAATAGTGAAAGGAAATTAGAAATCGGTAAACAGGATAATTCTTTACAATTTCCTAGTAAACATCGTGACAATATATTTGACAAACAAAGTATTACCGAAGAAAGTGGTTCTGGTGACTCCGTTAAAGTTGGAAGTTATACAAGTAGCATAAACACGCGTTTATGCGAGTCGCCTAGCCTGGATGCTGTATGGTCGGCTAAAAATTACCCGGAGCATTTAACACGTAGAGAATGGGACACTGGCGATTTTTCCGGCCGCCGAAAAAAGTCGAAGAAATCAAAACACAGAGAGTCATCTTTGACAAATAATTTAAATAATAATTACGATACCTGGACCTGACAATAAATATTAATTCTTAAATTTTTTTTACCATTTAAAATGCCGCGATGACATTAGGATTCTTTAAAAAAAAGGCAACTTGATGTAGTGATTTGCCCACGTGGATTTACCACATGAGGTCGTGGGTTCGATCCTGACCGCTCTCATGCTATAGCCGCCTTAAGTAAGGTGCTAAAAACAGTATGAACAACAGTTAACCAGCAGCTTAACTATCGGGCAATTATAATCTATAAAATTCAAATTTTTGAAGGCAACTTGAGACTGCGTCGGGGTAACTGATGTTACTCTATGTTTAGGTCGTAAAGTCGACCTTCCCACATCGGAGATAAATGAAAATAAAAAAGCCACCTTAAACTCTCATAATGAAAATTGACCTTTGAGAATTAAACAATAAATACCCTACATAGACTGTCTAAAAACATAATTTTATAAAAAATGTATGATAAAAACTTGGGCACTATTTATTAAAAGTTAAACTTTTTAAGAAGACAGCATTTTAAAAAATACAAAATTAGAAAAGTAGTAATTGGACGGTGTAACCTATATTATAAACAGTACATAAATCACAAAAAAAACACTTTAATTAAAACATTTTCTAATTATAATCATAAAATAACACAGTGTCCATATCTAAAACAGGAAGAATTAAAAAACTAATAATTTCCGTTTGGTAATCTGTTTATAAATGAGTATTTAGGAGTTCGATATCATTAGAACTTTGTGGTGTAGTTTTAGTATTTCTTTTTCTACATGAAACACCATTAGAAACAGCACTTTTTTTGCTATTTTCAGTTTCATCACATATTTTGGGTGCACTTTGCGTAGAACCTTTACCATTCGAAACTGAGTCTTTAGATTTTGATAATGATTTAACACGATACCTAAAAATTAATTCAAATTTCAATGATGAACATTTTAGTTTTAAAATTATTTTTAGTGCATATTTATATAAAGATTGTTTTATATTTTGTTAATGTAAAAAGGCAACTTATAAACTTAAACATAGGGTAACTACACCCCTCTTAAAAATATACCTTGCAAAAGACATAATTTGAACGAGAAATATTAAATTGATTAAGTAAAAAATAAATCCTCCAATTTTGACTAACATCGGTGAAGTATCACCCATCCATACACTGTAAACTAAAGTGCCCCCTACAGAAAAACAATATTGTATTACAGAGTCTTCAATACATGCAGTTACATATTCTAACAATACAGTAAATAATAATTTGTTTTCATATTTGTTTACCCTTGGTGAGGAATGCTGACTTCACAGACTAAACATAGAGTAACACTAGTAACTCTGACCTAGTCTCAAGTTAACTTTGGCAGTTTTAGATATTATTAATTATAATTGCCTAAGGCCTACAGCATGGGAGCAGTGGAATTGAACCAAGGTACCCCATATAGCGTAACCTAGTGTTCTAATTTCTACAAATTGCCACTAGTAATATAAAAGCATAATAAGAAAGAATAAAATTTTTTACTTACCTACACCGATTCTTACGACCAAAAATAAAAACACAAACAAAAAATCCACAAATATTCCAACAACAGAATCTTTATAGCAGTCATGCTCTTTTAAAAACCAGCGCATCTACACAACAAAAACACCAAAAAATATTTTTTATATCTATAAACTTAAGGTAAAATCTAACAAAACAACAGTAACTTACATTAAGAAATATTGAAGTTATTTCAGTTCCAAAAATAGTTGCAACAATTTCTGTTCCTGAGACTTTAAGATGTAAGCAAACTGTCATTAATATAATGCTAACAACATGATGTACTAACATAAGCATCCCCTCGGTTTGATAATATAAACACCTAAAATAAAAAAATAATTCTTCAAAAATGGAATAAGTTTATAGGTCAGTGTAAACGCCTTTTAAAAGTACAGCAGTAATGAATTGTTATCTAAAAGAATTAATAATAACCCCCTTATCAATTCTGTATTAAAGAATAGAGTATATATCTTTCTTATTTTAAAAAGGGAATTTTTGACATAAAATATTTTAATATGCAAAGCTAGTATTTTTTGGTACTTTCTTACCAAATAAAGTCATAAATAAAATATCCCAAAGACATTGTCAATATTGCTACTTGAGCTGATGTGTTGGGAAGACCTTTAAACGAAAATAGTTGTTTATTTTTTCAATAAGATAAAAAATAAAAGAAAAACAATTTTGACACTCATCCAACTATTAACTTACCAAGCACGTGGTATGGGTTAGTTCCATTGAAGAAAGTTAGAAAACATGCCCAAGCGGTGACTGTAACTGCATGGCACAATGTTATAATTCGACAGTTGTATTCTGAGTGACCAAAACTACAAAAAATAAAATTTAATTCAAGTTACAACCCGCAGCGTGGTGTCGAACCTTCTGGCCAAAGCTTCTGGTCCCCGTCAGAACATTTGGCTGCACTACATGAGGTCCTGGGTTCGATTTCCACTGCCTTTATGCTGAAGCACCCTTTAGGTCGTGAAATCGACCTTCCCACATCGAGGATAAATAAATGTGAAAAAATATTAATGCAAATTCATCGTTATATTTGTAAATGCATTACCACAATATTATACCACCACTAGTAATATACGACACACCTTATAATTTTAGAACATGTACGGTAAAAACAAAACCATAATATTGCCCATCCTAGTGTTTTTTGACAAAGCAATAGCTCCATGTTTAAATAAAAAGCAACCAACATTAATTAAATACTACTCCAATATTTGCTATGCGGTTTACTAAAATTTCAAAATAATAAACATAGTAGATACTTTTTTTGTGATTTATGACGTGATTTTTGTGATTATTTGTATTGCGTTAAGGAAAGCTAAATAAGCATTTTAGTGCTAATATAATACATTTAAAAACATTTACAAGATTTTAAGAATAATTTTTTATATGTATGATTTATAAATCATTATAGTGAATTATGAATTAAAGTTTTTACTTTTTTTGATTCCTTATTGCAGCGAGGGTTTTTCGTTTCTTATTGCAGCAGCGAATAGTGAAGTTGTTTCTGTAAACACGTTTTATAAGAAAGAAAACTACTAGAAAGAAACAAAATGGATGGATTTAAGCTAGTTGTTGTCGGAGATGGAGGTGCGGGTAAGACAACGTTGTTAATTCGATATGCAACGGGAGAATATCCACATGAATACACACCCACGGTATTCGAATGCTACACAACGGATTACATAAAAGTTGACGATCACCCTGATTCTAAATTGAAGCTTTCTGACACTGGAGGTGGTGAAGATTATCATAGGCAAGTTTGTTCTATTTTTGTTTATATTAATGATGAAAAAGGGCAATTATGTTGGGTTACATGTTGTATGTTACTTAGAATGTTTTTTTTATTTATTGTTTTTTTTCTTTATCTTCAATGTGGAAAGGATTATATCGCCTTGCTCAAGGCCAAGGGCATTACAGCATGAAAACAGTAGGAATCGGACCCAGGACCTTATGAAGCCTAATTTTTTCTTGCAGTTTTAGTTATACCAAACTGCAAAGGCATTTTGAGACTGGGTTGGTGTAACTGATGTTACTCTGTTAAGGTCGTAAAAGCCACCTTTCCACATCAAAGTTATATAAATGTAAAAAAATACATATTGCTATACATTATATGGATCTATTAATCCGTGTTGCACTATTTTTTTACCGTATATTTTATCTTTGTTTTTTTCTTTTTTAGACTAAGGCCATTATGCTATCCAGAAACAGATATTTTTTTATTGTGCTTCAGTGTTGAATACCATAGTTCATTCTATAACATTCTATCACTTTGGGATCAGGAATTATCTCATCATTGCCCAAACACTCCAATTATCTTAGTTGGAAATAAAACAGATTTGAGAGATGATCAGGTAAGAATATTAAATAAATCTTTTTTTTTAAATACTATTTCTAAATCATGAGTATTTTGTAAAGGGTTAAGTCTATGCCTATTTTTTCACATATATTTATTCTTGTTATGGGAAGGTTAACTTCAGTACCTTAACATAGAGTAACATTAGTTACCCTGATCCAGTCTCGAGTTGTCTTTGGCAGTTTGGGATAATATTAAATATAATTGCCCCCTAATTATAAGCTGCTGATTAAGTGCTGGTTTAGCAGAGTTTATACCATTTATAGTACCCTACTCAAGGGTGCTACAGCATGAATGCAGTGGAGATCAAACTTCAGACCTCATATAGTAAAGCCAAGGGTTCTGACAACTACACTAGCTGCCGGCATCTTTAGTGATGTATTAAATACACTAATTATCATTACTTAAAATTCAAGGTTTTGAGTTTGATTTCCACTACTTTTCCCTTTTATTGTCATATTTTAAATTTTTACTTAATGTTTTTAGAAAACCATTAAAAGATTGAAAGAGAAAAATTTGTCCATTTTAACTTATGATCAGGGTGTGGAAATGGCTGAAAAAATTGGGGCCAAAAAATACTTAGAATGTTCTTCACTTAAGGATATTGGTGTTAAAACCGTTTTTGAGGATGCTATCAGAACAATATATGCCCACCCTGTACCCAAGAAAGCTAAGAAAAAAAAATGCAAACTTTTGTGAATTGTCATAACTCTGTTGTTTTTTGTGTGTTAAACTTTTAATTTATTTTTGATTCGTTTTTTCTTCTATATTGTTGCTCCCAACTTTAACTAATTTAATTATGATTTATTTTTCTTATATTATTGCAATCACGTTTTAGTGTTTTAAAATTATTAATATTCATATATTTATAGATTTTATAATTTATTTTAATTATTTAAAATTTTTATTTTTAATCATGATGTTTATTAACAGAAATGTTGTAATGCAAACCTTAAATTTAAATTGAATATTATTGTAAAAAAATTAGAAGTGGTATGGCTGCTGTATGCAATGCTGAAAGCCAGGTGATTGCTTTGTATTATATTTTATAAAAAAACTATATTTTTTTAATTTTTATAAACTTGCTTTGACATTGGTATCTTTACATTACTTCTATCTTATAAAAACTTTTAATATGCCATCAATACCTATAGCATTATATACCATAGTTGACAAGCCTTTTTTATATATAATTTCATTTTGTGTTTTATGAATTTTTGCTGCAGATTTTTTTTTTAATTTTCATTATTTGTTTTTTAGGGAAAAAATCTAAAAACATCAAGATCTACAAATGTGTAGTTGTTGTGAGGACAAAGTTGGAAAAACAAACTTATTTTCTCAACTTAAAACTAATACCATGAAACAGAGACCATCAGGTAATGTCTTTTGAAAATTTATTTCATTGTGGTATTTTTATTTTTTTCAGAAAACAAACAAAGCTTTAAATGAAATACAAATAAAACTAATTCCATATAAAAAGTGTGTAAAAATTGCATTGGACATTAGAAGGGTGGAAATATATTGAATTTTCTTCCAATATTGAGGACATTACAATTTGCTAAGGGAAATTGAACATGCAATTTTGGAGGTCAAAGATCAACAAAAACCAATGAAAATTTTCAATATAATTTATTTCGTAACTTCATTTAATGCAATGTATCCTTTAACCCTTTTTTCATTATTATTATAACTACTTTTTATATTTCTCTTTTTTTCTTGATGTTATATTGTATGTTTTGTGTATTTTTTTGTTTAAAAACAATAAATAGTTTTGTTATCCACATCTTGACCCAAAAAACAGTCAAGACATATTTTTGGACACTCAGGGATCAGAAGATTATGCAAAAAATATAAAACACTTGATTTTTAAAGAATGTCACATTTTTGTTGATTTTTCTTTTTTGGTAGATGTAAACCAACCCTGATGGCACTTTCAAACAATTCCTGGACGCCATCGCCTGTCATGGAAGAACATTCCATATAACAAACACCAGCAATGTGTTTAGCCATATCTACTCCTTGGTTGTATGTAACAGGAGCCATTCCGCTTGACTTTAAATTTGTCATAGTATCCTAAGACACAAAATTTTATCTTATTCTTATAATAAAAAATTCTTTAGGTCGTGGTTTATACTAATGCGACATTTTAGTTTAATTATCTTGGCATTCTTGCTATAATCTAATGGGTATTGCCATGCAAAAACCAGTTACATTAACAAAATATGTGATTTTTGGTGGCAATATTGAGTTGGTCTTCCAACAACAGAAATATGGTTTCCTTTATTACCTCATCATTACGTAAATCTGTCTTTAATCCAACTATAATAACGGGAGTATTCGGACAATGCTGTTGTATTTCAGGATACCATTTAGATTTAATGTTATCAAATGAAGCAGGTGACACAACAGAAAAACAAAGCAAGAATATATCGGTCTGTGGGTAAGACAGTGGCCTTAGTCTGTAAAGCGAGCGACCATTACATTAGATATCAAAAATAAATAAAAATGGAAGGATTGAGACTATAAATACTAAAGGCTTTAAAAAAATATAAATGAGATAATATTTAAAAGTTATTTTTTAGAACTTTACTAATTGTAAAACAATGTTAAAAATTGCTTTACATTTATTGATTTACCTGTCATAGTGTTCTAAACCTGAAGTAATAAAAGGAGAAAACATGTAATGTTGATTGTCAATACTAGTGCTGCATCTATAAACATCAAAGATGAGTATGTGGTTTGCAGGAGGTGTGGAGTTATTGTCGTAGCGATACAGCAAGCTATTTTTTCCAACAGACTTATCTCCTATAATCATTAACTTTACATTTTTTTAAATAACAGGTTTGTTTATATTAGTTAGTATAGTGGTTCTAGGACTTGACTTTGCTACACGGGTCTTGGGTTTTGATAAAAACTAAAAACAGTATATAGTCCATCTAAGCCAAAAATTAATTGACAAAATAACTAACTGTACTTAATAACATCCGATGCTACCAAAGTCAACTTAAGACTGGGTCAGAGTAACAAATGTTACCCCAAGTATAGGCCATAAAATCTTCTTCTTGGACAACCAGTTTAAAAAAAAAATTATTTAATAAGACATGCAAAATGGTTAATCAAATGTTATACATGTTCTTCTTACCTGTTTGGGCTACATCTGTAAAAGCGAAACTGTTGCAATAGCCTTAACTGTTTTCTGTTTTGTTTTATTGTTTTATCTTATTTGTTTTAAAAACTTAAACTAATATTAATGTTTAAATAAATGACAAATCAACCAACGAAATTAATAAAACCTGGCATTGCCTTATTTTATTGCTGTTACTAATTTATTGCATATTTTTTTACCATTAACAATTTTTATAAAATTTTTTTTAAAAAAAACATTAAAATAAATTAAAAACATTTTAAAATAAAGTACAAAAACAATTTTTAATTAAGTTATATATAGTGTACAACAATAAACAAAATAACTAACTATTTATAAACTATTAATGCATGGACAATATTGTTGGCACAAAGGCACAAAAGATTATTACTTGTATTTGTTTTTTTTTCATTATTGACATAAATGTAATAAAATATCAAATAAATAAAATGATAATAGATTGAAGTAAACCATCATATTGATTTAATATGAAGCATTCACTAATTATAAAATATTAAAAAAATATCTAATAAAAATTAAATCTAATTTTGTATAACTTTGCCTTATACCAATAGTTACTTTAGTTTGTAGTTATTGAATTTGGCAATGTTTTCTTGGTTTCTTGTTTTCCATTTTAGACTGTAAAGCAATTCTTGCTGCATTTTCAAATACAGCTTTGACACCAAAACCAGTGAAAGAGGAACACTCTAAGTAAGCCTTTGCACTTATTTCATTTGCCAGTTCCATGCCTTGTTCATTGGTGATGGGAAGTTGATTTTTAGCTTTTAAATTGGCCAGCGTTGTCTAAAAATTCAAACATAGGTTCGTTGAATAGTCTTAACTTAAAAAGGCCGAATTTTGTAAATACAAAAAAAGCAAAGTTAAGAAAATATTGGAAATACCGGGTCATCTCTTAGGTCTAGTTTTGTTCCTACTAGAATTCTTGGCATGTTTTTACAAAACCGTAAAACTTCTGGGTAGCATTTTTCTCTAACATTTTCATACGATTCTGGTGTGATAACAGAGAAGCAAATGATAATTACATCCGCATTTGGGTAAACTAAAGGTCTAAGACTGTAACAAAAACATAAATTACAATTAAGAGCGTTTTAGAATTTAAAAAAATTACAGTTTGAATTTTCAAAAAAAGGTTTTATATATATATTTGAATGTAGTATTGTTCTTAAGGGTATTTAACAATAGATTCTTCTAAAACTATCTTTCAAAACAACTACCCAAATATAATTGACAACTGCTCAAAAAACTGTGTGACTAGGGGTTGATATAAATATATATATATATATTTGTTGAAACCTTTAAAATTTTAGAAAATAAAAAGTTACCTGTGGAATTCCCTTCTGTCATGGGAGTTATGAATACTGAGTTTAACAGGAATTTCGTCAACTGTAATTTCAACCTCAAATTCATCGATACAATGCGAGTAATATTCTGTTGGAAATTTGTTATCTCTGTAGGTGTAAATAAGGCAAGCCTTTCCAACGTTAAGATCACTTATCAGAACACATTTGATTGCCTGATAAATAATCAATAACATATGAAAGGCAAATATAAATAGAAATTCAATAATTTTTTTTTAATTGGCAAATCTGAAAATTAGAAATTAACAGTATATTTACTTAAAAAAGGGACTTAAGCTTTAGAAAACACTTACTTTTATTGCATTTGCCATTTAAATTCCTTTTTCATCATTATTTGGGATGCGAAGTTCTCAAAAATTTTAAAAAGTTTGCCCTAAATATTTAAATCTAAAAACAGTATATTTAATAACATTTTAACCTATTTTATATAAATGATACAGTGTAAAACAACATAGTTTATATATACAGTAGCACGAAAAAATAAATTAAAACCAATTTAGTGTACGAAAATATACAGAACTATTAAACAACAAACTATATTGTTATCAACATGAAAAAAAAATCAAAATTAACACATTATGTATGAAATTTAAATAACACTAACATAAGTGCAATATAACACACTATTGATCTACCTAAAAGTAAAGGTTAACATGAACTTTAATTATTATGAATTTTAAGCTATTTAAAGTGCTCTTAATTTTGGAAAAAGCATATCATTTACTTTATAGTACCATTACAATAATCAAAACACAATCAACATATTCTATATAATATCACATTTAGGTTTAGTAGCTTGATTATGAGTCTCTGGTGGGTGTAACACAACTTGAATGACTTTATCAAATAAGTCTTGCAGGCCATTATGAGTAAGAGCAGAGCACTCCATATAACAAATAGCACCAATGTCTTTGGCCATATGTAAACCTTGTGGGTAGTTGATGGGGATAAGTTTCTTTGACTTCAGGACTTCGACTGTATTCTGAAAAAATAATAATCATCAAAAAACTGATCTGTAAATACAACCTTTTAGGCCATTTCGGCTTTAAAAATTTCCAAGATTGTTAAAGTACATATCTTGAAATGCATATTTTTGAAAGTAAGATAGGGTTGTTTAAGTAATACTAGTCGAGCTCACAATACGGTTGGCATAATAGTTGTCGCAAAATGGTCGCAACCTGCTATTAATATGGGCCTGTAGTAATTTACCATGCACTACAAATGGCAGTTTTATTTGTTTTGTAGGCCTATAATTTGGTCATACATATACATATATATATTGTCCAATAAGCTCCATATTAAATAGATTAAAAAGTTGTTTATTATCTTTTACCTCATCATCTCTTAGGTCTGATTTTAAGCCTGCAAGAATAATGGGAGCACCTGGGCAGTGATGTTGTATTTCAGGAAACCATTTTGATTTTACATTCTCGTATGAAGCAGGCGAAACAACAGAAAAACAAAGCAAAAATATATCCGTCTGTGGGTAGGACAGTGGCCTCAATCTGCATTAAAAATATCACAACAGACAAAAAGTCGTCTTTTAAATTGTAGATAACAAAAAGTAGAATAAAAAATTTGACTTTTGTTGATATTTCAAAACAAAGTCAATGATATTTCATGCACAAAAAATGACAACTAAAATGGCACAATAGACAATAAGGTGCTGCAATGAGAATGTATAATAATACCAACAACATGTTTTAAAGCAGGCCTAAAAATTTTTTTGATGTTTATTTAATTCATTAAACTATGATCACCACAACAAAAAAGTAAAATATGGAAATTAGCCAATGCTTTTAAATACCGGTCATAGTCCTCTTGGCCAGCTGTATCCCATAAACCCAACGAAATTGGTCTGTTTTCTACCATAACATTAGCACAATAGTTGTCGAAAACAGTTGGGTTGTATTCTCCTGGAAAAGCATTCCTAGTAAAGCTGATCAACAAACAAGTTTTTCCAACTGTACCATCTCCAACTACAACACACTTTATGGCCTAAAATAACAAAAAATTATTAATTTTAACAGAAAGAATAAATCATAAAATTTATTTTATACATTAGTATGCTACTTAAAATTACTAATATTGGCTTAAAAAAGCTTTGGACAAACTTTATTTGTATATCTTATTCAGTTACAAATCTAACTTACTTGCATTTTTAAGTATTGTGAAAAAATTTAAACAAAATCCTAAATTAATAGAAAACCGAATCTTATTTCCACAAAAGCATTATCTAAATAAACACCTTAGTGGAAGTAAGTTAAGACAGGAAATCGAACTGAAGCACAGTCATATTTAAAGGAACTATTTTGATACATCACTTCCTATTGATTCTATTGTCATACTTTTTAAAAACTTTAATTATAGATTGTGTAAAAAAAGTGTAAAATTATTAAAACTAATTGCAATTTGTTGATTATATTTTTTGCTAATTATTGTTGTAAAGGAAATTTATTGATGAAGTGTTTTTAAAATTTGTCTTGCATTTACAAATAAAAAATTTTTGTCCAATTTGTTGATGCCTTAGTTTATTTTTAGGCTTTGTTTCAGTAACAGCAAGCAATAGCTAAAATTAAATTACTTATAATGCTACTACATGTTATATAGCCCTAAAATGCAACTGACTAAGTGTTATTATAAAGTTATAATTTGAAAATAGGTAATCACAAACCATGTGCTTTCCAAATTAATTAAATTAATCGTACTTTTATGCATTTTCTATCTAAATTAATCATGCACTAAAATTAGAAAAAAAATCACTCAATTATTGCATTGTCCAAAGTGTTTATTAGTTAAACTTTTTTAATTAGCTTGATTAGTTTTTTACACGGAAAAAATTTACTCAAATAAAGATCACATAATTTTTATTTAAGTTTAAAAAAATTTCAGAAATTACTTTAACCATGCTAGTAGGCAAAGGCAAAAAACAAACTTCAAAATTCACTCTTTTAATTCATTTTTAATTTTTAAACACAAAAAGTTTAAATGTATTATTCTTTGCCAAACCATAAGTAAAAAAAAATGTTTTTAATTAATATCCAAGTTGTATTTATGCGAAAATTGTCTCCTCTCTTCGTTTTTTGGTCAATATAGTTCCAGGTTTATGTTGTGCTTCAGGGTGTCTATCTAACTCGGGGGGACAAGATGAAACAGGGCTTTCGATAAGAGCTTGTTTGAGATCATAAAACACTGCAGCATCTGACTGTGTGAGGAAAGTTATTGCAGTTCCTGTTTTTCCCGCTCTGCCAGTTCGTCCAATACGATGTGTGTAATCTAGTCAATAAAAGTTTTATAAAAAGTTGTACTAAAAACAATGATACAAAATGTGCTCAGTTATAAGAAAATAACATGAAATCAATTATAACTGCAATAGCACTTTTAGGATCTAAATTTAGCTTAAGAAAATTGACTTTACTCATATAGGTTTAACTTTTTTTGCTTTTATGGTTTAAAACCTTGCCTAGTTAAATACCTATTGGTAGATCAATAATCAAGAAAAACATCAAAAAAATATTAATGCCACTTTAAGAATGAGTTAGGATAACGTCACTAACCTATGTTAAGACAGTGGTCCTTTTCTTTTTATATATAAAAAAAAACCAATGAAACCAAATTTACATACCTTCAATTGACTTGGCCATGTCAAAATTAATAACTAACGAAACATCCTGAATATCAATACCACGACCGGCCACATCAGTAGCAACCAAAATATCTTTACTTCCACTTTTGAGTCCACTTAGGGCAAGCTCTCTGTGTTCTTGGCCCTTACCACCATGCAATGTTGTCGCATTGTGCTAAAAATTAAATTAAATTTTATTTTTAAAACAATGTTTCAGAAAACACACAGGCAGCATGGTATAGTGATCAGAACACTTGGCTACACTACATGAGGTCTTGGGTTTAATCCCCACTGTTCTCATGCTGTAGCGTCCTTGAGTAAGGCTATAAATGGTATAAACTCCTGCTGAACCAACACTTAATCAGCAGCTTAATTATCGGGCAATTACAATCGATGATATTTTAAACTGGCAAACGCAACATCCACATCAAGGATAAAAGAAAAAAATAAAATAAAAAAAACTTTAAAAAAAAATTGTGTTTAAAACTCACCCCCATTTTGTCTAGTGATTTTGCAAGCACGTCACAACCCTTCTTCTGGTTAACAAACACGATAATAGGAGGTGTAATACCTTGTTCCAAAATAGAAAGTAACTTCTTTCTGAGAAATCATTAAAAATCTTTTAATGTTCAGGTAATTTAAAATGATGCTTTATATTTTAAATCAGAAAGTTTTTTTGGTATTTTAAAAAAATTAAAAAAAATTTTTACCTTTTCTCGTTTTCTTTGACAAGATAAACAATTTGTTTGACGCGCTCGATTGGTTTTCCAGCTGAACCGATATAAACAATAGCAGGACGTCGCAAATAAGTCCGGGCTAATCTTTCTATTGCTGGAGGCATTGTAGCTGTAAACATGACAGTCTAAAAAAAAAAAAAAAAAATGAGTAAATAAATGTAATAATTGTTTAAGTTGAGTAAGTAATAAATTAACGTATATAAAGAAATATTTTTAGAATTTTTGTTATGTTATAAAAAGGGTCATTGGGTGTTGTTGTTATTATTTTAAATTAATTTATTAATTTTTTTACCTGTCGGAATTTATGTTTTGAGAGAAAATTTGATTTCATTGCAAGTTTGTCATCAATTAAATCATTATCAGGTTTTTGGTTGGTGACTGGCATGTGTTCTGTAAATCAAAAATAAACTAAATAAAAATAGAAAAAAAATGAAATAAACAAAATTAAAAATTACATTTTGGGTAATTTGAAATACAATGCCTATTTTTTCAAACCCCATTTAAAGTAAACCAGAAAAAAACATTTTTGGTGACTAACTGGCCATGTGTGGCTATATTTAGAATATTTATGGTATGCTTAAACACATAACATTAGTTTCATAGTTTTTCGAATGCATTATTTTATGGTTATTTATAAATTGTTACAAAAAAAAAAAATTGACACAGTAAAAATTTTTTTACCCAAAATTTTTTGAACGTCAGGTTCAAAACCCATGTCTATCATCCTATCTGCTTCGTCCATCACCACATAAGTACATTGACTAAACACAATATACCTGTTCTCTAGCACATCAATTAACCTACCAGGAGTAGCAATTACAATCTGCAACAATAAATCAATACATTATCTACTTGTGAAAAAATGTTAGGGCAATATTATTTTACAATTTTTGGGGTCCCAAAATAAAAAAAAATTTTGCTATTTATTATTACCTCACAACCCATTCTCAATTTAAATCCTTGATCTTCTCTAGACAATCCACCAATAACAGCAACAGTTCTTATACCAAGATGGGATCCAAACTTTATTGTTTCTTCCTCGATCTGTTGAGCTAACTCTCTTGTCGGAGCTAGGATAACAGCGTAAGGACCTTTATCGGCATCTTCAACTCTGGAAAACACCAATTTTGGTTTTAAATTTGGCAAAAAACGCTAACAAAAAATCACATTTAGTGCTTTATATTTTAAATTTACCGCTCAATCTTTGGGAGCGATGTTATCCAAGTAAGCAGTGGAATAAGAAAGGCCGCAGTTTTACCAGAACCAGTTTCTGCCACGCCTATAATGTCTCGATTGAGAAATCCTATTGGAATAGCTTGACGCTGAATAGGAGTAGGCTCCTAAAAAAAAATTAAAAACAAAAAATGTTAAGCAAGAATTTAGTATCATTTGTATTTCACAGTTCTAGGAAAAAAACTTAGGACCATAAAGTATGAGAGAGAATTAGCAAGGATTGTAAGGTGTAAGAAAGAATCAATAAGAAGAGTTAAGTACATAAGTTTTTCTGAGAGCCATGAAGTACTAATGATCCAAAATTTGTGATTTTTGTTAATTTTTAAATTAAAAAATTTGCCTATAATTTTTGTTCAGTTTTACAGAAATTTTATACTATTAAAATCAATATTATTACAGTCTTCACAATACAAATAAACATAAGACCTTGTATCCAATCTTATGTATAACATCCACTATAGTAGTAGGAAGATCACCACATTCAGACCATCTCCGAATTGGTTCAGGAATATTTCCTCCTTTAGTTGTAATGTTATAATCCTCCCTGCGTAAAAAAATTTAAATATGCAATTTACTGATCAACACTGCTTACATACTGTAAGGCCCCGTGGCAAGGCGCTATAATATGTATATACAATCTTTTGCTGGGCCAAACCTAATTTGAAGATATTTATTAAACAGAATTAAGATTAATAGCATCTAAATTTATCAAAACTAGGCAGGGATAATGTTACCCAATGTTTAGTCTTTAATGGTTGGCCTTTTCACATCAAGGATAAAAATATGCAAAAAAACTGTCCCTTACGCTAAATATTGTTGGCTCTATTGATTGAAGTATTGTATTGTTTAATTTTGGGGGGAAATTAATGAATTTTTTGAACCTGAATATTCTCCAATCTCTTTCCTGCATTTCGTCGATCTCCTTTTTGGACCAATGTCGATCATCCCACAACTTTCTCCTTTCTTTCTTTTGGATTCCCTTCTGTCGCTTCCTGAAATCAATATTTTTACCAAAAATTTGAAATGTTGAAAAAGTCATGGGTTCAATCCCACTGCTTTTAGCAGTTTATAAAAAAGATAGTATCAACAAGCCAATAAGAACATTATAAACTCAAGACTTAAAGGGGTGATATATATTATCCTATTATTTAACCATAGTTGGTCTTTTTACATCACAGATAATTAAAGCTATTAAAGTAAAATTTATATAAAATTTTGTATTTTACCTTTCTTGCTCTTTTTCTTGTACTGTTCTTCTTTTTTCAACAAGATCGTCATAAAACTCAGATTGTTGTTTCTTCTGCGATTTGACGTCAATTCCAGCAACAAAACCTCGCCCATATAAATGTACTTGGTGTTTTTCTTTGTATCTAAATAAAAGGGGCAAATTTAGTTAAGTTTCCTTTTTAAAAAGAAGTTTTAAGATTTTTTTTATATTTTTCTACATTGGGTTGTAGTCAATTGATGTATCATCCCCCGCATCCCAATCAAACACAAATTTTCTGTCATTCAATCTTCGGACTCTTTTTTTCTTCTTAACAATACCGAGATATCGATCCTTGATGGCCTAAAATAAAAAAATAGATATAATATATATATTTTTTATTTAAAGATAATCATATTATTAGTGGTAGTAAAAATTAAAATCTAGTTTTTAAATATGATTATTTTGGCAAATAAATTGACCTCTAGTTCTTTAGAAGAATCTTTATCCAAGCGATGCCCGTCTACAGTTGTTGCTTCACCTAACTCTCTTTGCCTTCTTCTCTCTTCTCTTTCCCTCCGGTCTCTCTCTCTTGGATCCTCTAAAAATATAGTAAAATTTTTGATTAGTACAGATGCTAAGTAAAAACTACTATAGCTAATAAAATATTAAATTGACAACCTAAGATTTTCTTTCCTTCGTCAAAAATTTGGCGTTGTTTTTTGCGCAGCTCGTCAAATTCTTTGCGTTGTTTGCTGACTTGCTCCTGGCGTTTTGCCAAAGCCGCTTTTGCCCTTTCTTCTTTGGTAAGAAATTTTGGCTAAAAATAAAAATAACTGGGGTTCGTATTAATTGAAATTGTGGATGCCATATATTAAAAAAAAAATTTCATTTTAAGATGAAATTATTAATTTAAATATCTGTATGTTAACTACGAATGATTAAAATTAAACCTTAGCAGCTGCTTCTTCTTCAGCCTTTTTCTTAAACAGCATTTCTTCCAAACTTAATGGTTGTGTCTATTTAATAGGGAAAAAAAATAATTATCATTTTAAAAAAACTTTAAAATTTTTTTGATGTTGAGGAGCTGTGATTACCTTTTTTTTTGGTTGTTCTTCCACCTCTTCTACAACTTCTTCTTTCTTCTTAGAATCATTCTCAGCTCGACTTCGTGAATGCTCTAAAGATCTAGATCTTCTTGATCTAAAAAAATAGTAAAAAATAACAAAACACAATAATTTGTCAATTCAATTTTTACACAGGGTCCTAAACATGTCGTAGAATAGTTATTATTATTACCAATTTTCTATATTTTACCCTTTTCTTTCCTTTGAACGAGACCTCTTTCGTTTTCTATCACGATCCGAACGATCTCTCGACCTTGAGCGTTTTCTTTCTCTCGATCTCTTTCGTTCGTGCGTTCTTTTCTTGGACTTTTTTAAGTCTCGATCTCGAGATCGAGACCTTGAACGCCCCATGATATATTCTCGTTAAAAAGTGAAGTTTTTGTTACTTCAAATGGGTGGTAAAGAAGAACAGAATTAAGATTGTTTACAAAAAAATTACCCACGTTCGAAAATCGAAAATCGTCACGTGAGTTGATGTTTTAACTTTTATAGATCACAGTCATGCGACATATTTTTTCATTCACGTGGCGTTTAACATGTTTTTAAATGCCTTTTAACTAATATCATGCATTAAAAAACATGAAGGAACTGAACTAAATATTATGGTTGCTTTATTTGATTACAATCTTTTTTGTTGTGAACTGGTGTTAATACATCATTTTTCAAAACATGATTTATTTAAAAAAAAAACACATTTTATTTATTTTATTATAAAATATTTAAAAAATAAAACTTATATTTATTTTTACTAAATAAATGTTAATTTAATCTCTTTTAAAGTTGTTACAGCAAAAAATTATTAAAGTCAAATAAATAATGAAAAATAGAAATCGTATAAAGCGCACACGTTCTTTCTGCTGAACGTGAGGCTAAATTTCTCTTTTTTGGCCTGGCCTAAAACATGGTGCGTCGTTGTTTGTTATTTAATAAAAAATTAATAAAAAATGATAAATTTAGGGTAGTTTTATAAGTTTATTTAATGTTATTTAGTAAAATATGTAATTTTAATAGTTTTTACGTATGTATGATGTCAAAAAAGTTAAAAATATAAATTTAATAGCCGGCACTTTGCAAAAAATTAATAATTTTTCATCGCAAAATATTTAAGCTACTTACACGTGAAAAATATATGCAGCTTATTTTTACATTTTTTTATTGTCAGGGAGTAGACATTCGCCACAACAAGGACCGAAAGGCTGTTCGCAAGAACACAAAGAGCAATGACATTTACATCAAGCTTTTGGTCAAGGTAATTTCATTAAAAAAAAATTATATTTTTGCTTGGTAAATATGGTGTAAATTTTAATTAATTTTTACAATTATGTTTACATATTTTTTTAAATTTGTATTCATATTTATATATTTGTTACTAGTTTTTATAAAGTTTAAATTGTATTTTTATTCCTAATCTGCTTATACCTTAATGAATCAATAATAAGCAATTAAATTTTTAAACTGATTTTTTATATTTGTGATTGTAAATTTTAAACCATTTATTATTTTTAGCTGTACAGGTTTTTGTCTCGTAGAACCAGCGCCCCTTTCAATAAAATCGTCTTAAAACGACTTTATATGAGCAGATCAAATAGGCCACCAATGTCTATTGCTAGATTGGTATTTTTTCTTTTAATTTATAATACTAATTAATGTATATATATATATGTATATATTGGTTTTTACTGTAATAGTGTTTTCTTAATTTGAAGACCTGACCGTTCAGAAATTAGTTACTATCTATTGTTTTAGGCTCGTCACATGAAAAAACCAAGTAGTGAAAATAAGACTGCCGTCGTTATTGGATCAATTACTGATGATAACAGAATTTACACCATCCCAAAGATGAACGTAATCTAGCACTATTCCCTAATTTTTTAAAACTGAAATCAGCGATAATTTAGTACACATATGTTTATATATATTGCCCACTAGGCCTTTTTTTACCTTCCAAAGTTAAATGTATTATAGGTTTGTGCTTTGCATGTGACTGAAGGTGCAAGAGCCCGAATTCTGAAATCTGGAGGTAGTATTATCACTCTTGATCAGTTGGCACAACAGGCACCTAAAGGGCAAAACACAGTTATGCTTCAAGGTAATTAAGTTTTTATTTTACAGTGTTAAGCATATTTAAATATTTTTTAATATAAGTTGGTATTTTAGTATAAAAATGTCATCAAATAAAAACTTTTTTTTTTTATCCCATTTTTGCAGTGTTAAAATTAATCTGTTTATTGTTTGATGACTTAATTTTATTTATAAATTATAAAACTGTACTACAGTCAATTTTTATTAACGATCACTCATTTTAATCGGCACATCACTAATGCTTACATGCTTTTAGTGCATTATACAAAATGCCTATGGTTCAAAGTCTAAAAAAAATTTACGATTATTTAAAAACTTTTTGTAGGCCCATTTAAAAACCTCTATATAGGGCCTGGTACCTTAACCAAGCTGTAAAAATGTGTTTAAAGTTTTCTAACCTGTAACAATCCAAAACCACATCATTTTTTTTAATGTTATGTAAAATTGTTGTAATGTACACTTGCTAAATTGTGGGTAACATTAAAAGGGGCCCATTGGCCCCGCCTTCACTACCTTCTTTTAGCATTTCACCTGAATTATTACTCTATTAGTACTTCTTTAATACCCATTTTTGGTTTTATATTCCAGGACCACGAAAGGCTCGTAAAGTTTATCGTCACTTTGGTGCCGCCCCAGGTGTGCCACACAGTCACACTAAACCTTATGTGCGCTCCAAGGGACGAAAATTCGAAAAGGCAAGAGGTCGACGTCACAGCAGAGGATACAAGGCCTAAGTCACGTGACTTTTCTTTGATGGTTTTCGAAAATAAATCATACTACAAATTAAAAACTTCTTTAAATTAGAAAAATATGTAAAACAGATTTTGGGGTAGTAAGTTGATAGTATTTTGCGTTTTCCAAAATACGCGGAAATTTTATTTTTTCAGTCGTGTTTACTTATTTTGTCGTCCGTTAAGTGGCGGTAAAGATCAGATATATTGCGTACAAAGGTATCAGCTAAAAAAAAGCTGACTATGTTAAAAAAGGGTTTAAATGTATGGCAACGTGGGAGGATATTATTTATCCTAGAACTCCATGCATTTTAATCACATTTTTAGGTTATTTATTCAAAAAGCAGGTTATATTACCTGTTTTAGTATGGCTACTGTGGTAAAGTAGTCCTTAATAATGTAGACTATGCTTGATACTATATAGGAAACGACAAGTTCTTTATAGTAGGCAATGTATTAGGAAATATGCACCACCAATTCACATATAAGAGCTAAGCGGTAAGTTTAAAAGAACCGAATTATTGAAAAGTTTTAAAGTCGTCAAACAAATATTTTAAACTTATTTGTCTGATATTGATTTTAACAGTTACAACAAAAAACTAACAGTAACACGATTTCATATTGCAATAAAAAAACTAAAAACGGTATCGATCATTTACAGAAATAAAATAAAAAAACACTTCGGCCTAATTGTTTTTTTTTTGTAAAAACGTTCTCGCGAAAAAAACGAAACAATATCTCATCGGTAAAGTTACATATCAATTCAGCCAATAATAACTATACAAACACTAAAATGTTTCACTGTCTGGCAAAACAGTTCAACTAAATAGTAAAAAAAAACGGAAAATAAATACATTGCAACTACACAGCTAAAAAAAAAAACACGCGCTACAGTTCATGAACTTTTCTCAATAAATAAATATTACAAACAAGCGTGGTTAGGGCAATGTCAAGGCAGTTTTCTGTAGAAGTAGGTTTCGTATGACGTCATTGGACGGCGTAGCGTAGACAGGCTTTGCTGATGACGTCATTGTATCGGTCCGGGTTCGCTTCGGTTCACCGCCTTGTACTCCGTTGATTATTCGCTTCGTCGATTTTGGCGAACTTGGTTTGGGGTTCTGTTTTTGAGCGTTATGGTTGTATAGAAGCGCGTTGATACTGCTGGTTGGCGATTTTTGACCATCCGAACCAGTTTTCTGGTTGCTGTTCGGAAAATACACAGACGGTGAGTCCTTACCAGGCATCTGAACCAGCCACGCGCCACCAATTCTCTTTGTTCGCACCATTTTCCAAGAACCATCTTTGCATCGGAACGGCATGATGCTGCTTCGTTCGTTAAAATCACAGCAGTCCGCGTTTCTGAGTGCGTCCTCGAGCGGCTTCATGCGGTCATCTTTAAGAGAGATGTTGTCCACGAGATGGCGCAACTGCGCGCCTTGTGATTTACCAGTATCGGGCGAGCTTTCTTTCTTGCTTCTTTTTGAGGGTGTAACCGATGGCTGAACGATGTTAATAGGCTTTGAAATAGCGTGATTTGAACTAGGTTCGGTTCTATTTGCAGGGGGTGTAAATTTCTTTGAATTCTGCTGGTTATAACCCCGTGAATATTTGGCTTCGTCCGATATTTCTTCGGCGTTTGTTTGCGATTCGAACTTTCGAGAAGACGTGATGTCATTTGAAAGTAACTGACTCGCCACGTCGGATAAAGTAGACAGGTTGTGGCCCACATAATGTTGCCCAGATGCTGGTAACGCCTGATGATATCTATGCGCGTTATACAAAGCCGTTGGTAATGAGTTTAAAGGAAAGGGGATGCTGGCCGCCTGCAGACTGGGCCCTAGTAAAAACCTTGGGTCCAAGGAGGCAGCGAGTTTCGTGCCTTCAGTAGGTAAACAGGACAAGATAAAAGGAACGCGTGGTAAGGGGATAATCTGATCCTGGTAAATACGATCGGGTATCGGAAAGGCTTGACCGAGATTGTCATTAGGTATGAACATAGTGTTTTTGTTGTAGTCTGGGTTGAAACGCGCACGATCAAGGTTCTGATTTCCATTCACGTAAACTAAGCTTTCTGAATCCTTTTTTCGAAGTAGCGCAACGTTGTCCGATTCCATTTTCAATGCCGCCGACGCCAGTGCGTCTAATCCGTCATTGTAACGTGGACGTTCCTGATTGGTCCGAGCACTGTCACGTGATAATATCGGTGATTGCTGATTGGCTGGCGGTGACATTTGTCGAAAACTTAAAATTAAAACAGAAAAAAATAAAAACATAAAGTTAATAAGATTTTTATGATTAAAAACGTTTTAAAAAAGTAAAGCATACTTTTTATTATGCTCCAAGATCTTTTTCTTGCATAAATTAGCCAACATTGAATTTTCTTGCGAATTACTGCTTGATTTCAGCGACGTTGAACCCACGGAATGTGAGCGTGAATGGCCTTGTACTTCAATGTTTGAAAGGTCATCTAAATATATAATCTAACGTTAAATATGACTTAAAATGTATATGATGATTTTTCGAGGAAATTTTGAAAAAACTTTTAGATAGCCAGCGGCTTTTAAAGTGGTGTTTAGTTGTTTAAAACATGGCTTAAAAAGTTGCTGAAAAGTTGGATAACTCACCTAAACTGCTGGCTTTGGGCTTTTTTCTTATTGAGTTCTAAAAAATAAAAGTTATTTTGTTTAGAACAAAAATATTAAATTGAGATATCGCGATTTTTAGGTAATATTAAAAAAAAGTGGGATTTACCTCTAAACAGTCATCTGTGTCTTGCTCGGAAGATACTTTTCTTCTTAAAGTCTCTGGGTTATTCAGATGTCCGGAGGACTGCCCAGTGAGCGTCTCCGACTGCTGTCTCTTCCTCCTCACGATGGAAGATGACATAAGATGCTGTTTTCTCCGCATCAACAGAGGATGGACTTCCCAGCGGTGCTGCGTCATAGCATTAGACGACTTGCATGTAAAATTGCAGTGAAGACACGAAAGTGGGTCCTCTTTCACCCCGTTTTCTAACTTCACCAACCCGTTTTCGGCCTTAACGTTTGGTGATGTGCTGAATAAAGGAGTCTGTTGCCTAGCTAGCATGTTAAGACCAGTATGTTGCTTGTATCTGTCGTGTAAAGACGTATTTATAAGTGGTGACAGTGATGTAGCCCCTGCCATCAATATCACAAAAAGTTATTTTTTAGATTTTCACAAAAAAATTAAAAACTATCTAGAAAGTATAAAAATTAATATTTATAATTTGTTAGTTGCATACATGGCATAAAAAAACAGTTAAAACTACTGAAAGGGGGAGAATTTTAGTTAAAAAATATATAAATAGTTTGTCAATGCATATTTTTAAGTTTATAACTAAAACTAAGAAATTACTACGGCTCTAAGTTGGCAAAAACAACTTTAAATAAAAACTAAATTACAGAATTGTGCTGAAATGGCTTTAAATCGTTTTCTATATCTAAATAGGCAACACAACATACTATTAAAAAAAACTACATTTTAAAAATACAATTTAAAAAAAATGAAATATTTAAAATATTTAAATAATAAACTGCGTTCCCACTTTAAATTTCACAGAAATCTAATCGTACCCAAAAACAAACAAAGAACATTTGGCCTCACTAGTCAGTACGGACTCCACAATTTAACAAAACAATAGCTCAACAACAGAAAATTAGACATTGAACTCAATTAGATGATATTGACTCTGGTTCAACGTCAAAACTGGTTTAAAAATAGTTTGTTATTTACGATTTCGGGTATATTTTGTCTCCACAACATTTACATAACTGTTAACATACTAAAAAAATTCAGAAAAAAATATTTAAAATTAAAATAGTCACTGATTTGTTTTGAAATTCACTACTTTGGTTTTAACAAGTTTTTCTTTATCGCTTCGGTCAACAGTTGTTTTTGTCTGCCGTCTGGCGGTAAATTCGCCAATTGTTCGTCAGATAGTTTCTGTCCAAAAACATCCAACATAGCTTGCTCATAAGCCACGCGCATTTTCAACAAATCCCGCTTGCTACCTTCATTTAAATTCTCGGCATCTCGCCCGGTACCGTGAGCTAGTATATTTGCCGCTAACAAGGTACGTTTGACCAAGTCTCGCATTATATTAACAGTTTGTTCTTGGCCTGGTGTAGGCGAGGGGCCATCCTTTTCCGTCACCTCGTTCTCTATTACCGGCGTCTGAATCGGCGACGGAATCGGAGTTGGGTCTTTAACAGGAGTTTGCGCCGGTTTTGGTGTCGGTAATTTCTCTGTTGCTATGGACGGAGGCGGAGTGCGAAGACTCGCAACACTAGATGTCTCGCTGTCGTCGTATAGTGGCTCGCTGAGGCCTATTTTGGAGGTTGGTAGCGGAACGTTTAACGCCGTTGCGTTCTTGGCGAGATCTAGTTGGCGACGTAGACGCTCTATTTCCTGATCAGCTCTATCCTGAATCTCAAATTTTTGTCTTTCTTCTTCGTTAAGAGCTCGCTTAGTTTCGAACAACTCTGTCTTCATTAAATGCATTTCTTCTATAAGATTCTCTCGTTCGACCTCCAAATCTTGAACTGTATCTTTCTCAGCAGAAGAGCCTCTTGCCAAATCACCGTTTAGTTGCTGGATTGGGGCACGTTTTAGCGATCTGTAATGCTGGATTAGTTTATCGCTGTACCATCTTCGCCAAGGCTGCAAATTTGCCAATACTGAGGTATGCGTCGGTTGAAATTGCATTGTGTTCTTTTCCAGTTCTTCGTTTAACTCTGCCTTCATTTTTTCGGATAATTTTGAGTCTATCAACACACCGCGTAACCTTTCTGACTGCAGTGTATTAAGACTTGTAATAACAGTAGTTGTTAGGTCCCTCCAGGTTTTTACTTTTGCGATTTCTTTTTTGAGACTTAATAGCATCGCAGCGCAAATATACGGGATAGGGTCTACTTTTTCGACATCTAGGGTTATTACAAACTGGTCCCATATAAACATTGCTGTGTTAATAGAAACGTAGCCCACAAACAAAGACCTTAACATTGGTTGGAATAATCTCCATAAACATTCCTGGGAATCGGTATCGAACGCTTTCGAATATACCTTAGTAATAAAATCCATTAATTTTGGCTCCTTTTCCTTCAGAAGTTCGGTCATTTTCAGAGTCAAAATTTGCGACTTGGGCCCGAAAACGACTGAAGTCATGTACTGAGATCGCCTTTTCATAAACAATAGGAATTGTTCAACCAAGGTAGCTAAATCTTCTGTCGTTAGTACTTGCCTTACGCCAGCTACCTCTTTGCATTGTGAGGTCATAGTGCAATTAACAAACGGTACTGCTAGATTGTAATCAACTTCGGTAAGGCCCTCCTTTTTGTTCAAAGTCACGTGATAGTAAGACAACAAATGCCTCATTATTGAAGGTGCCCCTTTTATTTGACCTAAATTATTGATCAACTGGTCAGAGTTCAAGAGAGTTTGTGATTTTTGCGCGATTTCGAAATCCGAATGCGAGACTAAATTTTTCGGTGACGTAGACACGATACGTAGGTACTCGTTTTTCAAGGTTAGATTCTGAATGCAGGATTTCCACATAATATAACGCAACGACGGCTTTATAATTTCGTTCAAGCATGGTTTAAATTGGGAATGCATTTCCGGCCATTTAGTTAGTAATGAATCCAGCGCAATGTCAAAGGTCTGCGACAGTAAAGCCGTTTTAGACTGACTCTGCGATTTTTGACGAGAAATTTTTCGCAATTCTTGACTTAATTCAATATCCATAGTCGAGGACATATGTTGTAAAAGATCTCTATATTCTGGGTCGTTTTTTAGCTGTGAAACTGCCTTCATAACCAGTAATTTCTGTTCTTTAGGCGACAATTCAGTAAAAGAGCGAATTCCATTCTCGTACATTTGTTCGGTTACCAAATCGAAAAGAGTTTTTGAAAATGCTAACCATTGGTCTGACTTCTGAACTTTAGCTTTTGAAGACTGTAGCCACACTGGGATGCTGCTTAACGCTGCCATTCTATATTCTAACAGTTTTTACATCAAGGCGGTGCTTTCAAACTTTCCACAAGTGTTTAACAAACACCTTACAACTTAACCAGTAAGACCGATATAATTAAGCCTGGCTGTAGAGCCCTCTCCAAATTAGAGCGAAACCATAGACATCTGTATTATATTACATTACAATAGCAACCGTAAAAAAACGACATTTTTTAATATTGCGACACACTTTTTTCTAAAATATTTAACGAAGTAGAATTTTATTTAAAAATAAATCCTTTTCTAATTAATAACATAGCCGCACAATTTGTATTGGTATTATTAGCTAACGACTCTTCCTGTTGTGATGTCATAAAGATGATTTGTTTACGTTTTATACGTGATAAGTACAATAAAAAAATGTAAACACGTTCTAGCTTTGCAAAAAATTTAAAAAAAATTTTGTTTAAAATTAAATAAATCAATATAATTAAATATTTTTAATTTTTTTCGCGTAAACTCGCGTAGTCAAAATTACATTCTTTTTATTCATTCATTTCTATACAAAAATATTAAACAAATAATAAACTATTTGTTAAAATAATAATACTTTTTGTTATAAACTGTTAAATCTAATTGAGTTCCGCCAAATAAAACTACAAACTGACGTATAAAACTTTTTTCTAAACAACACAAACTTTCTCTGGGAAAAAAGTGCCTTTATTTAATCTCTGTAGGCTGCTTAATGCTGTAAAATATTGAATGGCCCGATCTTAATTTCTGACTCATTTTAAACTTGGCTACAGAGAGTGTCAATAATGTTGAATATACATGATAAAAAACAGTAGCGTTTTTGTTGTGATATCAGTATCCTCTTTAATCAAACGCTATTTATTGATGTTATATTTTCAAATACAATTGCGACGCTTCGCTGTACTTTAGCCCCATTCGAATCGGCCCACTATAGTTGCGTCATTTGCACTGGAGTTACCTCGCTCGGTCAATGAACCTATCACAACCATGTTTTCTGGTCGGGCGACATTTTTTGGTCGAAGATGCGATTTTTATTTTGGGGTGATAAGAAAGCTAGAAAAAAATTGTCTATTTTGCCAGGACATTTATAGCTATTAGTTCTATTTTATTTTTAATACAAAATTTTGTACTATAAAATTTTAAATTGACATTTTAAATTTTTGATGTCTTACTAAATTCCTATTTTATTTAGACAATATTATTGACATTTTTCTAAGAAATTATTAAAAAATACTGCGTTCTTTATTTATTAGCATTTAAGGCTTATTTTATTTTTCGATGACAACAAAATGACGTCACTTACAGAAGTGGCCTTTAAAATTAATACAAAGTACACGATATTGTTTTTAAAAAGATGACGCTCACCACGTACAATGTACATTGTTTTCAGCACAACATGGTGTTATTACGACCATGTTTATTCAATTTTTAGACTTTGAATTTATATTTTGTCAAAAAAATTGACGAAAATACAAAACACCAAAATTTCTTGGGTGATTTTTTTTTAATAATGGCATTTTTTGGTAAAATTGCCATTTTTAAACCATTTTTGCCACATGGTTCATTCGTGACATGAGGTAACCTCGTGCAGCACGCTTGGCTGGATATAAAAACAATGCTAGGTCAATGAACGCGAGATAGTGGCATGTGTAAATTAAGTGAAAGGCCAAAGTACGGAGCCAGGTTTTTGTAGCGCGAAAGTCTTATTTACATTTTGTGTGGAAAATTTTTCCGAAAATGACCTGATAAAGGACGACATGTTTGCTTTATATTTAACACAAAAAAAACAGTTTTTATTATAGTACAATTTAATTCTATGTAAATTAAACCTTCTAATTTTTTTTTTTAAGTTTTTACAGCAATTTCACTAAAACTACACAGAAGATCATTTTTTGTGTAATAACATAATTTTAACCACGCTTTAAACTTATTTTAAGCACTAAAAAAGGCAAAAATACACAATTCTGACCTTGTATTTTAAGAAAAAGATAATGTTTTAAATGCAAACAAAATTTTTCTGAGAACGTGCAATTTTTAATGTAGCTATCAGACTACACTTCCTGTTAAAAATGATACGGTTTTACTTAATTCTTTTAAATCAATGAAATTTTAGTTTACGTGATTAGAAAATTAAACCTTATTTGGAATTTTAAAATATAAAATTTCTTAATTTAATTTTCAAATTTTAAATGATAGATGATTTTTATTTGGTAAATTTATTTTAATAAAATAATTAGCATTTTGGTTTGGCTGATTAAAAAAAAAAGCTAGATTTGTTATGTATTTGGCCACATAAAAAATAAAATTCTCGTAAAATGTAATAAAAAACTGTATTTTTTGTATTTCAAATACATTTTCGAACTGTAGAAACCTTTGTTAAGCCGAGCGAATCGACACACCTACACCAAAGCTTTTATGTAAATCACGTGACTATGACGTACCGAACAGTAGCGACCTTTGGTCTTTAGAAAGCTACTCGCGCGATTTTAGCAGAAAATAAACAGTAAACTGTAATTAAATCGATAATTTGAGTTTGTTTAATAAAAAGGGGGTTGTTTTTTTCAATTTTTAAACCATAATATTAAGAATTTTTTTTATAAAATCATGTTTTTATGTGTATTTTATTTTTTATTTTACGATAAACTTACCAAACCATGTTTATAACCTGGTTATATAACACCTAATATTTGTAAACCTGAATTTCTGGTAATAGAAATTTTATAGTTCCCTTTTTTATGGTTTCAAGGCCAGCAGACTGTAAAACTTCATGGTTTGGCCAATCGTAGGCTCAATTTTTTACAACATGCCATTGTTTTGGAGGTTTACGAAAAACTACTATAGTTAAACGGTGTTTAATGTTTTGCTGTAAAAATTACACTTCAAATAGAATTAATTTTACGAGCGTTTTGTGCATAGCGTATTTAAAAAAGAAAATCATTCAGATATTTTGTAATTTTTTCCTAATGTTTGCACATTTTAATATTGACATTATAACCGCACTCCGGTAACCTAACTTAATCACATATTCAACATTAATTCGGTTTCCTAACTTGGACTTTGTATTTTAAAACCAATATACAAAGAGAAATCCGTTTACCACAACGTTAATGATTATATATGTCTTTTGAAATATAGGTCTACCAGTCGATATAATCAACAGTAGCCTACCACTAATATTCGCTTTAAAAAAAAATTATGAACTGTTTAAATACTTTGGCAAAGCAAGCCAAAAAGTGATATATTTAAGTATAAGTAAAGGATTATGCTATTTGTTTAAAGTACGCTTTGTTGGTTTGCGTTTGCTCGCTTCTGCCATCATATAGGGCCTTGTTGATTTATGTTACATTTACGCTAGATGTCAACACAGAGTTAATTTTAGGTGACAAATTAATTTTAAAAGTCCGGTAGTGTGGTAAACCGGTCATGGCGTCGGACTACGACCCGAAAGGTGTCGGGTTCGAGCCGCACCAACGCCACGCTATTTGCCCTTGAGCCCGGCGTTTACGGATAGCTCAAACATGTCCCAAACCGCACACCCTAACCCCATAAAAATATCAAAAAGCCTATCCCCTTATGGAATATGGAAAAAAAGAAAAATATTTATGCGGGACAAGGAACAAAAACTTTTTTTGTGGGGTTGTTGTAGTGAATCGTGAGTTATTTTGTAGTTAGTAAATTTCTCTTTTTTGATATCAAATTGGGGTTATTTTATTAATATAAACATAATGAAATTTGGGATTTTTTTTTTGATTTTTCATTACATAACTTATTAAAAAAAAATTATGTCTAAACAAAATTAAAATTCAGTATGACACATTGGAATTTTTAAGAATTGTAAAACGAATTGCAAAATTTTCTTAGTATTTAAGCTTTAGTTTTTTCTATGATTATTTTCTAATCATTGTTTATTAAGCCTTAGAGACCCTTATACAATAAATAAATGAGTAATTCTACTGAATGCCTAATTCAATTATATGAAACAAAATACAATAACTTTCAAAACTAAAACCAAAAAAAAATTTATTTGCTTTATCTTTTTTAACGTAAAATCAAGTATTACTTAAAATTATTTAAATTTCAAATTACCAAAGTTTTAGAAAAATTTATTACTGATATAACGAAAGCTTTACGTAAGGTTTAGAAAAATAGTACTTCTTGTCTAATTGTGTTCATTAAAACAATTAAATTATGAAATATTTAAAATTCAAATTAACTTATTTATATTCTAAAAACGTGCACTTTTTAAAACAATCTTTTTTGTAAAATATTTTGGGGAAATTTTGAGGGAACTATTAAAATTTAAAAAAATTATTTAGATTTTTAATTAAATTTTAATTTTTTTGCACATGTTGTACAATCCCGAGCTTTGTTTCATCATTTTTGTTGTATAGTTTATCAGTTTATGAATTATGACAAATCTAAAATTCAAATCACGTTTAAGAAATTAACTATCTATCAAAACATGACGTCACTTTCTGGTTAATCACGTCATTCTTAATTATTTTTTTAACAATTTTTTTGTAACATGTCGTTTGTCACAAAATTGTCTCCAAAATTATTAATTTATTTTTATTCACAATTATAAACTAAAAATTATAAAATAAACTGAAACGCTATATTGTTATAAATTACAATCACAAAAAAAGGTATTAGTAATAAAACGAATTATTTTAAATGTAATACAAAATACATTTGTTATTATGAAGTTCCTTAAGGATATAACTTTTCAGGGTTGAAAGCTTTTAAAAAGCGTGATATTACTGTTACATTTGCTTAATAATAATAAGTGCACTTTGTCTTTAAATGGACGGAAGTGGTTATTTTAAAAGCAAGGAAACTCCAATGCATTGTTTTATAAAATTAGAAGGCACAAAAATAAAATGGTATTTTAGGAACATATTTTTGTGAGATTGACACATTTTCGTTTTCTACAAATCACTTGCAGCAGCAACCTTGTCATAATGTAATTTTTTACAAGAAATTGAAATTGATTACGAAACGTGTAATTTTTTTATTTAAGTTATTTAAAAAATTAAAGGTTTAAACATGTTAGTAATATATTTTAACCATTTTTTTAAATACCCCCCCCCCCCCCCCCCAAAATGGGTTATTCCAGGATAATGTAAAGTTGTAGTAGTTTTTTTTTAAGACTAGCTGTAAAAAAGGAACCATTTAATATGTATTTTTTATTTATTTTTTTTTTTACCAAATGCTCTTAGCGGTACGCACTTATCAAATATCTTAACGTCATAATAAATTCCCCCCTTATCTTGATGTGACCAATCTTCAAATAAAAGTAAAAAAGGCCCTCGTAAAAGTATTACGTTCTGCAAACATAGAACAAAAATAAACACCCATGGTTTTAGCTCGGCGACTGAATGGCTCAGTTTGTTCAAATGTTATAAATCCTTTTATGGTAAATACCAGTCAAGTTGCCTGTTTTTTTAGCTTTTTATTCGCTTTAATTAAGGTGCGTTGTACTGGAAAGGAGAAATTTACCTACAACCCTTTTTCTCATTTGATGTTTATGCAAAAATATACCGGTTCCCTTCTTGCATAAAAAAAGTTTATTTTTGACATTGATTCTCATTTTTTGTTAAAATAATTGACTGGTTCTTAATTTGAACAAGTATTTTACTTGAGAATGGCGCAATCTTAATGTTTAAAATCATGATTCGTGGCAAATTAACTACGACATTTTAGATGGTACTAAGATAAGCCGGAGGCACGTAAAATACTTTTCAAAGAATTTCTTATTTTCTTTACAACGCTTTTAAGGAAGTAGTTTCTTAAAAAATTTTAATTTTAAAAATGGCTTTAAGGTTGGTTTAACTTTTTCTGCCCAAAAATGTCAACCGGTTTTTAAAACTACACCCAAAACCTTTTTTCGAGTAAATTTTACTAAAAAAATAATTATAAATAAAAGGCTAAAATCAAAAAAAAGCAACAGAAGTTTGCTTTGTAAAGTCGTGCTAGCCGTTTCTTAGCGAAAGCTAAAGTAACTTGCCTTAAATGTGACGTCATAACAGACAGCTATTTAAAAAGCGTGCCGCGCTATATAAGCCAAAACCTACTCGCTCAAATCAAAGACAAAAACCTACTCGCTCAAATCAAAGAATACAGCTTGGCCTTGTTACTAAAAAACGAACCAACGAAAATGACAGAACTTGTGTTTTTATTAACAAGTTTATTAGCTTGTACTAATTTTATCGTCGCCGCACCAGCAAGCCAAAAAATGAATTTGATGAAAGAAATGAACTGTGAAATGAATCTAGGGCCTTCGGTTTCAAGGTAAAAAAACTAAGTCAAGTTGATATAGTTTTCAAGTTGCAAAAGTTTGCACCAACCTTAGGTCTTGTCCTTTTTAGTGAAGCAATTACAGTTTATGGGCTTCATATTAAAACGTTATAATTTCAGAGAGTTATGTCTTAAAATCATGAATCAGGAAGTAGTTGTCGAGTCGAACGAATACCTGAAGTCGTTAAGCGACGTTGAGCTAGAAGAATTGTTGAATGGCAGGCAAAAAAGGGCAACCACATGTCCTAGTGTATCCGATATTACTTTATGGGTAAATAGCGGAAACACAGACAATATATCAACCGAAAGAAGCATGGCACCGTACCTTAAAACCGCCCATTGTGATAGGAACAGGTAACATTTTAATTTTCGTTTTATAGTATATATTTATCTTTGATGTGGGAGGTTTGACTTTACGTCCTAAACATGGAGTCACATCAGTTAACCCGACCCAGTCTCGAGTTGATATTGGCATTTTAGAATATGGATTTATAATTGCCTGGAAATTAAACTGCTGATGGTGTCGCCTCAGCAGAAGTATACTTCGTTTATAGCGTCTTAATCAAGGACGTTATACAGCGTAAAAGCAGTGGGGATTAAACCTACGACCTCTTGTAGTTAAGCCAAGTGTTTTTAACCATACACCATGCTGTCGGTTTTAATAATATATGTATTTTAAAATGGGTACACAAGTCCACTTAACTTCGAACGTTTACAAAATAAGCTTAAGTTTTATAAACTAGGTTTGGTTAAAGATGGCAAATTTTAGTAGATAACCTTTATTTTGCATTGTTTTAAGTAGCAACACATTGAATACAAGTTCAGAACTTAAGTTTTTTATCAATATTTTTAAATTTTCTTTCAGACTCCCACGGTGTTTATATACTGCCCATCGACTTTGCGACGACAACCCGGGCTGCATAAACTTCGCCCCAGGACCCAATCAATACCAATTTAATGTACTCTTATCTTCGTCCCCAGTCGAAGTGAGGGTAAGCATTCTTAAATGGCAAAGCCGCCGCTGGCGGGTAAAAGAAGAAACAATAACCATTGGTTACACATGTCTAAGACCAAGCCAATAATCTCCCCCCCTCCTTCCAAAAAAAAATCAAAATCAAAAACCCTTGTAATAATAAGGTTGGCAAAATATTACAGCATTTAGAAAATTTTTATTTATTTTTATAGATTTAAAAAATTATTTATTTATATTCTATTTTATTTGTTTCGCTTATTTTTTATTTTTATTTATTTTTTGTATGAACGTTAATTTATGTCCTTTGTGCAATTTCTGTAAACATTAATCTTATAATTTTGTATCATTTTTATTTATTTTGTAAAACGTAATAAAATATTAACAAATATAAAATATTAATTTTAATATAAAAAATACTTCTATAAAGAAAATCAGATTAATCGATGTCAATATGTTTATTATTTATTTAAAAAAAATTAAAACTTGTTAAAAAAAATAATAGAAAAAAAGTAAAAAAATAGAAAAAAAAGTTACGTTTACGGTTTTCCACAAAAGCAAAAAAAAACAAATAAATTAGATATTTAGTGAAAACCTTAAAGGTTTTTAAAATATAAGAACCGTTAAAGAGACGATAATATATTTATCAATTTTTGTTTTTTTTTAATAAAAAAAATATCGTAAAAGAACCAGTTTCCCTAACTTAATCTACTAAAAACGCATTCTTTATTTAAACAAAACCCATGAGTAAAGGCATAAACTGGGTTTAAAGACCATGCTATAACATACTTAAAATCTTTATGTTAATATTAATATTTGTGGCATGTTTTAAATCATTAAACTGATTTTGTCATTTTTTCCCGTCGCATTGATGTAATGTTTATTGTATATCTTATTATTCACTGTCATTGATACCGAAAAAACAAATTAAAAAATAAACGTAATTTATTGTCCATTGACAACAAAAAGCAATAAACAAAAAACGTTTGAGTAAGAGGAAGTATTGCAATAACAACCAACTGGTCAAGCAGTTTAAAAACCCCAAGTAAAAAAAGATAATGGTGTAACTATTACTAATACAACATATATATGCATGCTTATAAGCAGAAATGTGAAATCACTAACTATAGTAATAAACGGCAAGTTTCAAAATTACAAATTTTGAATTAAGTTTTCTTTGTATTCGTTTCTACCTAAAAACATTTTATTATTTTTAAAATATAAAATAATTATAGTAATATAAAATATTACACTTGGGTTTACTACACAAGGTTTTGGGTTTGATCCCCACTGTTTTAAGTTACTGTACCCTTGAATAAGGCGCTAGCAATGGCATAAACTCTTGCTAAGCAAAACTAACCATTATGTGTATGATAAAAAAGTTATATTTAATAATATTCTTAACTGCAAAAGTCAACCCTAGACTTAGTAGGGGTAACAATGGTTACTCTATGTTTAAGCTGTAAAGTCGACCTTTCCACATTAAAAGTTTTTTTTGAGTTAAATATTTAGTTTAATACATCTATGTAAGAACATTAAAAAAGTTTATACTTACATTGTTCATACTCTGTATTGTTTTTTGAACTTTTTCTAAGCATATATTTCTATTTGAATCAGACACTGCTGATAAACCTAATAAAATAGAACCATGATTAAATAAAAAGGTCAAGAATATAGTTATTTGCAACTAAAAGTTATGTGTAGTTGTTTAAAAACTTGGCTTCCCTACATGAGGCCTTAAGTTGTTTAACACTGGTTTTACATTAGAATGCTAGAAATAAAAAGGGGCTTAAACTTTGTTGAGTCAAAAATAATTAGTAGGTTAATTATCGGGCATTATCAAAAGGTTAATATGATATGGGATAACAAAAAAATTTGGTAATTAAGTAATTTTAATTTACTTTCTATGTAATTTGAAGAATTTGAAAGTAAATTTGATGTAGTTTGTAATTGAACTTTAACTTTCGGGTGCTTTGCTTTTAAATGCGATCTACTTTTTGCTGAAAATCCACCCGTATTTAAAATTTCTTGTCTTTTTTTGTGCAACAATTTTGTACAGCCTCCCTAGAAAAAATGTCACCATTTATTATTGAATTTTTTAGTTCAGTCACAAATTAAAGAAGATATTTTACATTTTAAAAAGTTTGACCATTGTATGCTATTAAATATTGTTAAAATTAAGTAATTATAATATGTTTAAAACCATAAATTGGATTTAATATATTCTCACATTACATAAATTTTTTTGTTATATATATTTTTATGCTTAATGTTATGCTGACCTTACAGCTTTAACACACCGACAGGGTAACATTTGTTACCCTGACCCATATTTGAGTTGCGTTTGGTAGCTTGAATGTTACTGCCCTTGATTAAAATTATTTTAAAATAAGTATTTACTTTTCTTTCTGTTTCGAGTAATCTTTTTTCAATAGTTTGTAAGTCGTCAACTTTTCTTTGCTTAAAAATTTCATATTCTGCAAGAAATGAAGAAATTAAACCTAACTATAACTGGTATAAACTCCTGTTAAGCCAACACTTAATTAGCAGCTTAATAAACGGGCAACAATATTCAATAATATCCCAAACTGCCAAATGCAACATAAAAATGGGTCGGGGTAACTGATGTTACTTTATGTTGAGGTAGTGAAGTCGACCTTTTTACATCGAGGTTAAAAATATATATCTTACACTAACTTACTTTCCTTGTGCTTTCTACCATTTCTGTGTATTTGTAAAATATTAATGTTGTCAAGTATAGGTTTTGCATAACAAACTAAACATGTTATTCTGCCGTCCCTCATAAAAAATACTTCGTCATTTGGAATGTCATTTACCAACAGTTCATTTGTCTGATGTTTCTAAAAAATAAAAGTTATTTTAAAATGGACTTGAGATTTATTATTTAACATTTTACAAGAAACAGCTTTTTACATTTCCAACTAGAAAGTATATTTAACCGGCAGTGTGGTAAAGAGGTAAGACTTTTTGGATCAATTAGTTTAAGTCCTGAGTTTGATTCCCACTGCTTACCAATTCCTGTTAAGCCAAAACCCAATCAGTATGTTAATTTTTTAGACTGTCAGACAAAGGGATCAATAATATTTAAAGTTGAAATGTGGATATTTAGACTAGATTTAAACAATAATTGTTAATTTATGTGTAGGCTGTTAAATTGTCCTTCCCACATCAATAATAGAAAGGCATAAAAACGAAGAAGAAATACAAAAAACTAAACGAATTGGGCAAAAGAAAAATATTAAATATTTTACGTAACAAAATAAATATACGAAAAAAAATTAAAACCTTATAGGCTTTTTGCAGATTTCCTTGGTTTGTATTAACTTTAAATGACATAATTTAAATTAATTAATTATATAAAAATACGTCAGCAAGTTGCTTGCCAAAAATGTTAATTTTATTTAATAACTACTATCTGGGAAACTCCCTGTTATTGGAATGATGCAATTCATAATATTTGGATATATTATATTACATAATATTAAATATTTTTTTTAAATAATATACACTATGTAAAAGACGGAGTGCTTGAGCAGAGTGCGAAGTGTTTTAATTTTTTTTAATTATTATTTTTTAAACAACGTTTTCAATTATAGTTAATTTTGAAAAAGTTTTTTTTAACAGTACGTTATAGTTTGAAAATTAAAAAAATCAACTTTTATTGGGGGAAACACTAATTTTTAAACTCTTTTTTTCTTTTTTGTCACGCGGTATCGTTATCTCTTTTTTAGAGCGAACGACAATTTTCTGGCATTATTGTTGCTATAACAATGAAGCGTTAAAGTTGAAATATTTTTAACTCGACCGATAGCGTTTTTTTGGTCATTTTTAACGCTTTGGACAGGAAGTGACATAATGTTTATAACGCTTCATCAAAAAAAAACGCTTTCAACGCTACATGTGTGAATTGGCCTTAATGCTGCCGTTAACGCTTCATCTCCTTTGTGCCAACTTCTAGTTAGCATCATTCGATTGCAAGTTCAACTTACTTTGGAAACGTGGCAATAAAAATGTGGCACACAGGGGTTATGACGTCATTTTCGCCCAAAAACTGAAAATCGAAATACGTAATTTCGTCATATAATGCTCCCGTTAACCCCTTTGTGCCAACTGCTAGATATCATCATTCAATTGCAAATTAAATTTACTTTAGGAATGGGCAATAGAAATGTCGCACACAGGGGTTATGACGTTATTTCCGCCTAAAAATTATTATCATTTATCAGTATTTGCTGCGTAGAGTTTCCCACATTTTATGTACCACAGACGGTTGTATGTTAAATTTATGCTATCATCGTCCCAGCATAACATTCCGATGATGTCACCATAAGTGACGTAAATAAAAAATTAAAAAAATAATTATTAAAAAAAATCAAAACACTCTGCACTCTGCACAAGCACCCCGCCTTTTACATAGTGCCATATTTTTATAGATAGTTTATAGTAACTTGTAATTTTAATTTGTCCTCGATGTATAGAGATACTAAGTGGTTAAGCTTGTGGTTAAAACTTAGAAAATTTTATTGATGCATCAAGGAATGCATTTGAATAAATTTTGCAACTGTTTTTATGCATTTGTTTAACAAATAGTTTAGAACATATTATTATTTTGTGTTTTTTTACTACAAATTTTTAAATTAAAAAAAAAATTGACAGGCTATTTAACAAAATTTTTTTAAAACATTTTTTTATTTCGCTTGTATTTTTTGTTTTGTTGTGTTTTTTAAAGAAATAATTTTGATTGACTTTTGTACAGGCTTTTATTGAACAAGTTTTATTTTTAATTACTACTTAGCTTAAAATTGTTTTGTATTTAAATTAACGTAAACATAACAACAATTTCTTAGATTTTATTTTTGAGAAAACACTTTAATCACAGAATAGTGCTTTGGGCTAACAGGTATTTAATTATTTATACAAAATTACTTACGATATTTGGACTTGTTTTCGTACATTTTTATCATTCTTTAAATATGTTATGGTTAAAAAAATAGTTTAAATATTTACAACAAGGTTTAAGAAGGGTATTCGTTTTTTCTATATTTAGTATAGGACTAATAGTAAAACAAATATACAAAATGAGTAAAAAGATATTAATTGAATAATTTAAATTAATACTTCGTTGATTTTTAGCGCCTAAAAACGTATTACTATTTTTAAACTTTGTGATATTGTTGTTGTTCTGTTAGCCTTTTTTTTATAGAACTGTTAGTTTTATTTTCAACAACAATCAAATTAAATTTTTATTTTAAAAAAATACTTCGAAAAAGTCCTAGACAGTGCGAACTTCCTGTTTGAAAATCTTGCTGTCGTACGCCAATCATTTCTATAGACTCTAAAAGTTCAGTGCCTTAACTGGAACTGTAACCCTTTAGCCAGCTTTGGCATTATTTTGAGCCCAGCCAAGCCTAAACGACATATACCATGAAGTTTAAAGTTAATAACAACGCTTTCTACAAGCATTAAGAATTCGTAAGTCGCAAAGACAGCCTTATTTGGGAGCTAGACGGTATCTTGGCCAGGTTATTTCTTAATGTTTATGTCACATTTTCTGAATACAAGCGCTTGAGGCAAATGTAAAACGGAGAGCGATCGATCTGTTGTTGATTAAGTATCTTCGCCGATATTAAGCGTTGCCTAGATTCGAGTAAAAAACACTTAGGCTATCACGTAGCCGAAAGGTTATCTAAATTTGTATCTGCTAGTAAGTATAAGGCCATGGTAAATCGATGATGTATTTTCTCATGAAATTAGATAATAAGATATTAAACATACTTATAGTTATAATAGTTAGATTTAAAGTTAGACTTTTGTGCGGTCGTGTAGAGAAATTTTACTAACAAATTTTGTTAACTTTAGGTTGTTGAATTTAAGTTTTAATTAAGCAAAGAATATGGAAATAAGTTTTTTAACTTTGGTGGCAGTGGGTTTGGTTTTATTAACTACAACCTCCGTAGAAAGCCAACAAGGTATTTATCAAGTTGAAAAATTAAAAACCAGCTTTAAAGTAAAATAAGTCACAACATTGTATGTGTTTTGTTTAAACAAAACAGTTATTGCTCTGATAGTGTTTAAAAGCTTACCATTATGTAATACGTAACAAAAAGGTTCTATTCTAAGCAGTATATCAATCGAGTTAACATATAAACACTAATATTCTTAACATGTATTGGTCATAAATGTAATATATTTATTTACAGGTTATCGATCTGTGTCGTCTGTTGCCAAAATGACACGAAATTGTGCCCGAAATCCTTCCAAGCCTTCGCTCTTCTTTACCGAAGACAATCCGTGTAGTTTGAACACTAACTGTCGCTACGGAGGTTTTTGCTGGAGAAGTACAATTCTGACCCCCCATAGAGATCAAATTTTCGCAAAAGGTATAACAATTTTTATGTTATGCAAATATTTTTTTATATAGTGGTGACGTGTTTAAACCTTTTTTTTGTATATATCTTTATCCTCGATGTGGGAAAGTCGAATGCGCGACTTAAACATAGTGTAACATCAGTTACTCAGACCCAGTTTTGAGTTACCTGTGGCAGTTTGAGATGTTATAGATTATAATTGCCGGATAATTATGCTGCTGATTAAGTGCTGGCTAAGCAGGACTTTGTACCGTTTATACTCAATGGCGCTACAGCATGAGCTCAATGGGGATTGAACCCACGACCTCATGTGTGGTGTAGCAAGTGTTCTTACCACTACACCAAGCTGCCGGTCTAGTATCCTTGAATGACGGACTCGAAGGTGAATAATGTGGTATTCGTGTTGCTCGAATCTAAAAACTTACGGATTTTAATCAGATGCCATTAACGATATACCTTAGCACCAATTTTTTTAATATTTGTAAGGAAAGCTCGCTTCCATGACTTAAACATAAAGTAACATCAGTTACCCCGACCCAGTATCGAGTTGCTAATTAAGCCCGATAATTAAGCTGCTGATTAAGTATTGGCTTAGCTGGGGTTAATGTCGTTTATAGCGCCTTACTTAAGCGCTACAGTATGAGACCGGTATGAATCAAACTCCTTTTTTTTGTTAATTTATTTAAATGTGAAACGGCTGACCTCACGCTACCTAACGATAAAAACCCGGCGTCGTGTCGTCTAACCTATTTTGGATATTGTTTACGTAGCGATATTACGTGACTATTAACTTGACAGTTGGGTTTTGGGATCGTCAGGAGTAAATACCTTTTTGCACATTAAAACAACATTGCAACTTAAAAGCAGTCGAACGAAAAGCTTAATGGCTTAACCACTATGCCACGATTGGAAAAAATTTCGATTACTTTCTAACGACGCAAAAATTTTATAAAAAAAGCCCAACGTTAGAGCAATTATCTTTATCTAAAAAGTTTTTCTATGTTAGTTTAAGATAATATTATTAAGTCCGTTATCTACTAACCTCGTAGCAACGTATTAACATACCAATGGCAGCATCGTGTAGTGTTCAAAACACTTGGCTTAACTTCACAGAGTCCTAGGTTCGATCACCACTAATCACATGCTGTAGCGCTCTATTGAGGCGCTGTAAATTGTATAAAGTCTTGCTTAGCCGACACTTAATTAACAGCTTTTAATTACCGGGAAATTATAATCTTTACCATTAAAACTACCAAAGGCAATTCGAGACCGGATTAAGGCAATGTTACTTTATGTTTAGGCCGTAAAGTCAACCTTCCCACAACAAGGATAAATAAATTATAAAAGGATAAAAAATTAAGGACATTACATTCAAAATGTATGAGATACATAATTTTCTACTAACTTTTCAGAATTACATTCTTCCAACCCCGTCACGCCAATTGAATCAACGACATGTCGATGTATGGACTGTCGTACATATCCAAAGAACCTGGTATGTGGTTCTGATGGAAGAACATATAGGAATGAATGTAAACTAAGACTGGCCGCGTGCCGATGCCAGTTCCCAATAACAGTTCAATGGAAAGGGTCGTGTGAGAAAGGTAATACAAAAGTTTTTTTTAGGAGTTTAACATTTTTAAACATTTATTTAGTTGAAATTTTCTTCTTAAAGTCTGCAGTTCTTATTTACTGTGCGCTATTGCTACCAATTTTTATATTTTTTGTATATCTTTATCCTCGATGCGAGAAGGTTGACTTTACGACCTAAACATAGAGTAACATTAGTTACCCTGACCCAATCTTGAGTTGCCTTTAGCAGTTTGAGATATTATAGATTATAATTGCTCGATAATAAAGCTACTGATTGTTGGCTCAACAGGAGTTTATACCGTTTATAGCGCATTATTCAAGTGAGCTACAGCATAAGGGAACTAGGGATTTATTTGCCTGAAAGTTAAGCTGCTGGCTTAGTAGCTACAGCAAGAAAGCAGTGGGAATCAAACCCAGGACCTCATGTCGTGAAGCCCTATCTTATTTTTGACCACTACATGTGAAAGACAGTTTGGAACAAAGAAGATTAAATATAATTGAAGCAATATATTTTTTATTTTGACAACAATAACCAAGCAACAATTTTTGACTTAATTTTAAAGCAAATGTTTAGGACCCGAAAAGGATCAGCGTTTTTATTCGTTTGATGATTCTGACATGGAAGGGTCGGGATCAGGGAATATAATATGCGAGGAAGGGATAGTTTGTAAATTTGGAGCTGTGTGTGATGTCGATTCTGAAGATGGACCGTGTCTTTGCAAAATGGGTAAATATTAAAATTATATTAACTATTATATTTACGTTCAGGATAACGACTATCATCTTTACAGAATAAATATCAAATTGGTGCCATTTAATTTGAATTCTTTTAAAACCTAATAAATTATAAAAACTTGGGTCCTATTTCTAAATAAATCCTAAGCCTACATTGATAATCACCCAATAATAAAAGGCTTTAATTATTTTATATTCTTGATAATTATTACATATTTGTCTTATTACTGAAAAGGTTTTTGCAACTTGTTACTTTCACGGTCCTTAGGTTTTTGGATAATCGTAAACTACACAAGTATTTTAACTAGCCGTTGAATATTTATTGTGGTATTCAAATTGTTTTACGTCACTTTATTGTAAATATTTATTGTTTCCAGATTGCGACGGTACCACTCCATTCACTGTTTGTGGAAGTGATGGCAATAGTTATTACAACAAGTGTTACTTGGAAGAAGCCGGTTGCCAAGAACAACGTGACGTCACTGTGATGCATGAAGGGTCCTGTCAAACAGGCAAAGGTAGGTTTTCTTTTGAAAACCTGATTTCAATTATGTCTACGTTTTAAAACAACAATATTTTGTGTTAAGGTTCGAATTCGCCGCTTAGGCCGCTGCTGGTGAAGAAATTTGATAAATGTGGGCATGAAAAGTGCTTAGGTGATAAATATTTATAAATTTCTGTTATAAGAATGTCTTAAAACTGCTATTAATTTAATATTATTTGTCTAAAGCAGGGGTTCTTAACTGGGGGTAAATTTTACCTACCGAGGGAGTGAATTTACTCAATCATATATCGTTTACTAGGCCATTTGAGTAGACTTTATTTTTCACTGGACCCCGTCAAAAACAATTGTGTCTTTGGCAATTATAAAAACTTTTTCTTATATTTGCTGTGGTAAATAAGACAAAAAAGGATGTTTTACATTTCTTCAAGGGGCCACCACAAGGATGGGGGTAAATTTTACCTTTTTCATTCGACAAGGGTTAAACGAAACTAAAAAGGTTAAAAACCCCTGGTCTTAAGCATTAAATTATAATAGTTCATTGATGTAATTGTAGTTACTGTATTAGGCATTGATTTTACCGTATTTTTTCTTGTTCGGTTTAGGTAAAGTAATAGAACCTCAATGTGGAAGCAACGGTTTAAGTTATCCGAACAAATGTGCACTTGAGGTTGAAGCCTGCGAAAAAAACTTGGACATTTATGTCGTGCATAGCGGACATTGTGACACTACAAACTCAAGTAACTTAATTTGTGTTAGATATTTATACCTAGTTTGGAGTTTTAAAGATTTTGGTACAACATAGGGTAAAGCTATTAATAAATGAAACACTAATAAAAATAAAACAGCACTTAGTAATGTCGAACAATCTACTTTTTGGTAGTTAAAAATACATTCACAAATCCATTTCTTGTATTAAGATCTTCGTAAAACGATCAAGACTGATCGCAACCCTTGTGAAAATGTGTTCTGTTTACATGGTGCATGCGTTCAAGACGGTCCAAACAATTATGAATGTTTATGTGAAGCTTTGTGTGATCAAGGTAACGCTATCATTTACTATTTGTGTATAAAGAAAACTTGTAACCAATAATTTAATTACATAAACGATTTTAAAAAGAGGCCTACATGGGTAAATGTGGCAGCCTGCCAGTTTAACATATGTTTGGTTTATTTACATAGTTCTATAAAGATTTTACATTTATTTTAATGTTTTTACAGAGTCTTTATTAGTTCAAAAAAATTCGCTAGATATTCTAATGGACTTGACAACTCAGAAGGAATTAAATCGAATCATGAGACAATTTGGAGTTACTCACAACCTACAAGATCAACTAGAAAGTCAGTATGTTGAAGAAGTTGCTACTGACCAAAGTGAAACCCGCGAACTGCCGGTCGAATCTTTGGAGCCAATTATAGAGAGCCTTGATCACGTGGAAGAAATGAAGCGAATCAAGGTAGTTGGCAATAAAGGAAAGATTGTCTACAGCGGCGAAATTCCGCTGCAATTGTACGGGATGTCTCATAACGGCAAAAACAAGGTAAAGTTTTAATCATACCATGATAATTTGCAGGATTAAAATTATACTGGTTAAGAAATTTAAAAAGCTTAAAAAAGTTGAAGTTAGTCAATAATATCTAATACATTACTAGTTGTTACTAAATATCGTGTTGTGTTTAAAGGCATCAAGTTTAGCCTATATTTTATTTGAAGTAAAAGCCTACTATGTAGAGAATATTACTTTTTAGTTTGTTATTTTTAGAAGGGAAAACGACCCAAGCGGAGACACATTCGTTCAACTAACCCACAAAACGTTGTAAACGAGACAGTATGTGGAACAGACGGAGTGACTTACAAAGATGAATGCCAACTCCGAATCCATTCCTGCTATGAGAAAAACAACGTCAAAGTAAAAAAAAATAACTACTTTTAAAAGCCTTACAACAATTTTAAATAAGTTTTGGTTCAATAGGCTAAAAAACCTTAAGCCTCAGCGCTAATATATATTTCTTACAGGTTAAAAAAATCGGCAGTTGCCCGTATTTTCTAAATTCAGTGCAGGCAGTTAAGAAAAGCACAATTGTTTCTGACTTCGTTACAACAACGGTAAGGTGTTTTTAGTGAAATTAAATAACATTGCAGTTAAAAATATGTTTTTAAAGTTTTATATTTGCCAAATATTTAAATTTATGTAACAGATTATGTCTGACGAAATGACAGTGGATTCGAAAACCACGACTGAAAAAGAAGAAATTACAACGCAAAATGCAATAGAAGTTACGACACCTATTCTTGAAATAGCAACCGTGCCATCAAAAACTATTCTGCAAAATAAAACTGTTATTGAAAATCAAGAAAATATAAAGGATCAGTTTACAACCCTAGCAAATACGAAGTTGAATGTTACTATCGATTCAAAAGCTTTCAAACAATCACCATTTTTTCAAAAATACGTAAAAGACTACACCTGGGTTATAGTTTTAGCTATCTTAGTACAGATTATTATATTATTGTTGGTTGTGTTGTTTTATACGAAATCGAAAAAGTCAAAAGTGACTACTCAAGCTGTTTTGCAGAAAGATGAAAAAAGCAAAACGGTCGAAACGTTGGTTAAAATTTCATAACAGAAACAATGCTTTAGATATTAATATTTCATTATTGTTTGTTAGTTTTCTTCATTATTTTATTGTTAATGCATCAAAAGAGATTATTTAATTTTAAGTTTACTATTTTTCTTTTTTATATTGTTCTTATATTAGAGTAATGTTTGAAAGATTTGCTATAACTGCCGTCCTAACTTTAGCTTATACTGCCTTTATGATACTACAGTTTTTTTTAGTATTTTAAGACTCTAATTTTTCAAATACTATTTTATATATTCACATCGTCAACTTATTACAAAAGATGTAAAATTCAGCTATTCTTTTTCTTTATATTGTAAAATATTTCTATTTGCTTATTGCTGCTTTAATTTTAATAACAGTGCTTAGTAAATTACGCTGGGCTATGTAAAATTTTGCTGTAAAAATAAGAATTCAGTTATTTATGCTTAAGTTATATTTCACTAAATACCATGCAAATATTAAAAAGTTAAATTGTACAGTCGCATTGGTTATTGATCTAATCGTAAGAGTCATGCTCACACAAGGCATAGTTCAGTTACTACTTGTCCTCGCAGCATGTGTTACTAAACTACGTGCAGACGTGTGATGTATATGCGCTTAAGTTACAATATGATGGTTGGGATAAAGTTATTTACAACAACTTTTTGTGTAACAGATGTGTTTTAGGTTTTTAATATAAATACTATAGGTCATATTTGGTTTCAATCTTTATCTTATTTAGAAGTAATTACCGAAGCTACCGGCAGCGTTGTGTAGTGGTAGGAACACTTGTTACACCACACATACTGACATACTATACAGACATACAGTGGTGGGTTCAAACCCCACTGCTCTCATGCTGTAGTGCTCTTGAGTAAGGTGCTATAAATGGTATGAAAGCCAGCACTTAATCAGCATCATAATTATCGGGCAATTATAATCTATATAATATCTCAAACTGCCACAGGCAACTCGAGACTGGGTCGGAGTAACTGATGTCACTCTATGTTTAGGTTGTGAAGTTGACTTTCCTACATCAAGGATAAATAAATATGAAAAAGCTATATATATTTATATTATTAAAAAATCGTGCTTAAAACTTAATTTTGTTTTGTTTATTAGGCTGTAGAAATAGAATGTAAAACAATAAATAATGGACAAATTTAACTGGGATTGGCATAAAAAGGAACTTTGTTCTTTATTCTTTAATGAGAAAGATTTTATCGATGCCAGAACCAAAGAATTTGATGACTTTTGGCTTTTCTTTAAAAGACTTCAACTTTATAAATCTAAAAAACAAAAATTGAATAAATCAAATTCAGCTTCCACGTCGTCAAAATCAACTCAAGATTATGATATTCGGCATCGAATAAACTGTCAGATTGTAAGCACAGATGAACAAAATCATTATCTAAATAAAATAAAAAAACGGAGAAAAAACTTTGACGAATTAACATATGATAAAATACAAGAATTTAAATCAAACATTTTGCACTACGTCGACTTTCTTCAAAAGCAAAAATTTGCAAAGCTTAAAAAACTCAAAAAAGACCAAGCTAACCTTCCAATTGCCAAATACAAAGAAGAGATTTTAAAAGGTGTTTCGGAAAATAAAGTGGTTATCGTAGCCGGCGACACCGGTTGTGGAAAGTCGACCCAAGTACCCCAGTATTTAATGGAAGGGGGTTACAGTTATATCGCTTGTACACAACCTCGTCGTATTGCTGCAATATCTTTATCAAAACGTGTTGCATACGAAACTTTAAACCAATACGGCTCCGAGGTTGCTTATAAAATTCGGTTTGAAGGCACGCAGACAAAAGCAACAAAGATTTTATTTCTGACTGAAGGATTATTGTTAAGACAAATGCAACAAGACCCTGTGCTGTCAAGGTACAGTGTTATTATCCTCGATGAAGTACATGAAAGGCATTTGCATTGTGATCTATTACTCGGTTTAATTCGAAATCTACTCCTAACTCGCAAGGAAGATTCTGATTTTAGACTTATCCTCATGTCTGCAACAATTAACATTGAACTCTTTTCTAATTATTTTCAAGGCGCACCTGTAATACAGGTACCTGGTCGCTTATACCCAATCGAAGTGAAATATTTCCCGATTCCAGTTCAGGAACAAGTTGGTAAGACCAGTCGTTTGGACCCTGGTCCTTATGTGAGAATACTACAAAGAATTGACAAGAATTATCCATCTACAGAGAGAGGTGATTTACTTATTTTTCTTCCTGGGATGCAGGAAATAACGACGGTAGAAGAGGCAGCGAAAACCTACTCAGAGGATACCGGAAAATGGATTGTATTGTTACTGCACAGCACGTTGTCAATAGAAGAACAAGATAAGGTGTTTGACATTGCTCCGGATGGGATGAGGAAGTGTATTTTGTCGACAAACATTGCCGAAACTTCCGTGACTGTTGACGGAGTTCGTTTTGTTGTGGATTCTGGGAAGGTGAAAGAAATGAGTTATGACTCGCAATATAAGATGAAAAAACTCCAAGAGTTTTGGATAAGTAGAGCTAGTTCTGAGCAACGGAAAGGAAGAGCTGGAAGAACAGGTCCCGGAGTTTGTTTCCGGCTCTACTCTGAAGATGATTATGATGCTCTTGTCAGTTATGCTGCTCCTGAGATCCAAAGAGTTCCTTTGGACTCTTTGATCCTCCAGATGAAGAGCATTGGTGTTGATGATATCCGATCTTTTACATTTATCGAACCTCCTCCAGACTCTTCTCTAAATGATGCAATAAGAGGTTTGTACGAGCATGGAGCCCTGGACTCCTCTGATAACATAACCCCTCTTGGAGAAATGTTAGCTCAACTTCCTGTTGATGTTACAGTCGGGAAGATGCTGATTATGGGAAGTTTATTTGATGTTATGGAGCCTGTAATGACAGTGGCCGCAGTGTTAAGCATTCAATCTCCTTACACAAGGTCGGCTTACAACGATCCAGAGGCATGCACAAGGCGGCGTCCGATGGAATCAGATCACGGCGACCCAATCACTCTTCTAAACTTATTTGATGAGTGGATCCAGGTTAAAAATGATGTGTCGGCCTCGAGTAAGAAGTGGTGTAAGCGACGGTGTTTGGAGGAGCAAAGATTTTACGAGATGGCGAACGTAAAAAGACAGTTTCAGGATTTACTCCGCGATAATTCGTTGTTGGCAACTGTAGAAGCAGAAAGTGGAATCGAGACAAGTTATAAACGACGGCAACGTAGCGCTAATAAAAGGCGACTGAGAGAATTAAAAGTAGATCAAAGAAATCACTCTCGGAAGAGAAAAGTCTTAAAAGTGGATGAGGGAAAGTATCAGGTCGACTCGGATCAGGAAGATGAGATCACAACTGTTGCATCCAATGTCAAGGATCTAGAGTTTAAACTAAGACACGATCTTGATAAGCTATGCAAGGCATCTAACGAGCGGAGAAATTTTACGCTACGCGACATAATCATTCTTAAAATAATTCTGTGTTCAGGTTTATACCCCCAGGTTGCTTTCCCTGACGATTGTAATTCCTACACAAATGACTCTGACCAGGTTTTCCACACGAAAAACAAAATGTTTGTAGTTCTCCATCCTAACAGTTATTTTGCACATCATCCACAGGTTTTAGAACCTTCTGGAAAAGAAGACACTAGCTTATTGAGCGAAGGACATTCTGGACACAGAGGATTACTAGGCCATCGGCACCAACTGTTAACTTATGTATCGCTGCTAGAAACAACTAAACCCTATTTGGTTAATACGATGAAGATTCCTGCTTTACAGACTTTGTTTCTTTTTGCAAAATCTTTAGATACCGATTCTGAATGTAAGAGGGTTGTTGCCGACGAATGGATTGAAATTGTTATCCCCGATTCAACAGCTGCCATGTCTGCTATAACTTCTACTTTACAATTAAGAAATGCTTGGGAGGAACTGCTTAGACATAGACTCAAAGCTAACAAAAATAATGAAACTGAGTTTTCTGAAATCGCAAAAAAAACAGTGAAGTTACAAAAATATTTATCGAAAAAATTGGCTGAATTTTTAGCCAGTAAGATCTCGTACAGACTTCGTCGACTTGCAGCAACCGAGAAAAAGGATCTTTATGTTGGTCCTGGAAAAAACTGCGAAGGAAATCTAGAAAACAGTGGAAACTTTGGAATAAAGCTTTCGAAATCTATGCCAAATCCAAGGAAAGGTGGAATGCAGTTATCCTCCTTTTTAACGTACAACTGTCTTCGTCAAAACCAGGATACCTCATGCGACTATTTACGCGAATTTTGGACTTGTCCAATTTGTGACATAAAAATGCCGTTAACTGTAAGTGAACGCTTACGTCACCAGGCAATTTGTGGTGACACGAATGAAGATATTGACGGTGATGTTGATAATACAACAGTGCCTTCAGTTTCTGGGCAACAAAAATCTTATCACTGTGATATTTGTGACAAACACTTTAATATGAGTGCTATAGAGATTTTGAGACACAAAAAATCGCACAAATAGAAATATTATTTATTTTCGTAATTGTTAGTGATTTTTAATGCAAATTTTATATTTTTTTACTTAAAAATTTAAATTATTTATTTTCTCATCTATAGGTTTTAAATAAATGTTGTTTAGGTTAGGTACTTTATGTAAAAGTAGGTTACCAAGTATTATATTAGGCAGAAAATTTCACATTGAAATGTTTCGAATATCGCAATGTGATGCTATAGGATTCGACATGGACCACACATTGTGTAGATATAACATTCCAGAGTCTATGGAACTTGGACATCAAGGAATGTGCGAGTTTTTGGTGCAGAATAAGGAGTATTCCAATACCCTTCTATCACCTATGATTCATAGTCATCAGTTTGTCTACAATGGCGGTTTGATGTTTGACAACATACATCATGCACTATTAAAACTTACTAAAGACGGCATCGTCGAGAAAGCATCTGTTGGTTCAAAATTTTTATCGGACGAAGAAATTATTAAAATATTTCCCGGAAAAAAATGGGATAAATTTTCCCGCTTTCAGGAAGGCGTTTTAAGTGAGCCTGGATCTTTTAATTGGTTTGAGACTAACTTTGGGAACACGTGTACGGCAATGCTTTCACATATGATCGCAGAGAAATCGCCTGAATCTGGCAGTGGGTTGATTAAAGATGATTTTATTTCCGCAATCACAGCTAACTGGGCACCGGAAAAATTCAAGAGCGGGGAGAGTAAATTTTTTGAGGAGATAAAAAATAATCCAGATAAATATCTAATAAAATGCTCAGACAAGGTTATTTCTTGGCTTAAAGAGCTTAAAAAACAGGGCAAAGTTTTATTTTTTATTACATCGTCGCACTGTGATATGGCCGATCACGTAATGAGATATTCATTCGGCTCCGAGTGGCGAAGTTATTTCGATATTGTAATTTCTAGAGCTAGAAAACCGGGATTTTTCGAATCAGAAAACCCGTTTTTAAAAATTGATTCAAATTTGTTGAAAGAATGTCCTGATACCGAAGTCACGTCGCTAGAAAGAGGCGGTTGGTACTCTGAAGGTAACTGCAAACTTCTTCTCAAACATTTGTCAGAATGGTGCAATAAGGAAAAACCAGAAGTTGCTTATGTTGGTGACAGTTTACGAAGCGATGTCGTCCCCCCAAAAAAGCATTTTGACTGGCACACTATTTATATTTACGAGGGACTACGCAAGGAAGAAAACGTTGTTGGCGTTCTAGACAAAAACGAAGAGACTTTATTTTTTTCCGAAGACTGGGGCCCAGTTTTGCACTGTGATAAGCAGGACTCAATCACAATGTCATTATTTGCCGATATTATCCATTCTTATGCCACAATTTGTGTTCCTTCTGTGGAGGAGTTAGCTGCATTGCCAATAGACCATCAGTTTAAAATGTTTAATGCAGACGAACTAATTAGTGGATATTTTCCTCAATTGCCTGATAAGTTGCATAAAAAATAAACTTTTTTGTTCTAATTTTAATTACACAATTAGTACAATCGCAATAATTTGTTTTCTATGTATAATTTCTATGTAAAATTCTAATTATATATCTCATTTTATATTGGGAGCAATATTATTTCAAAATATTTAATTTAACCTAAATTTTGTTTTTAATTAATAGTAGTCAATCCTATTTTGTATTACTTTGTTTCTAATTTCAAATATTTCTTTACATTTAGACAGTTCTATAGTAGTACTATAATTGCAATACATTTTTAATAGTACTATTAATTTTCATTTTTCTTTTAAGAAGTTCTTTTTTGCATTATGCATTTTTGTACCACTGTTTTAATACATTATATTATGTGTTATACCTTAAAAAGTTTCACTTAATTTTCTAAATTTGAATTTAATTTTTTTTCTTCAGGACAAATTTTCTAACATTTAAAAATATTAATTTGTGTTTTATTCAACCTTCAATTATGTATCAAGAAGAAGCCTACATTGAAAATGTAAGTAATGGTAAACTTAATTTTAAATAATAGATAGGTTAAACAATTAGTAAACTGTATATATCCACTGTAAAAAGGCAGCGTGGTGTAGTGGTATGAACACTTGCTACACCACCATGAGGTCGTGGGTTTAATCCCAACTGCTCTCATGCTGTAGCGTACTTGAGTAAGGCGCTATAAACGGTATGAACACCTGCTGAGCCAGCACTTAATCAGCGGCATAATTACCGGGCAATTAAAATCTATAATATCCCAAACTGCTAAAGGCAACTCGAGACTGGGTGGAGTAACAGTTGTTACTCTATGTTTAGGTCGCGCATTCAACTTTCCCTCATCGAGGAGAAAGATATATACATAAAATATATATATTTACTATATGTAATAGAACTAAATAGGCAAGATATTATATGTGTTTAATTTATGGGCCTACAAAACAAATTAAACTTACATTTGTGATCCGGGGTTGACTTATCATGGGCCAATAATAAATGCAATTAAAGTCCAAGTTACAGCAATTATATGGCCAAACATAGGGCGGGTTATTGATTGACTGGTTTCTTTAATTTTACTATATTTAAAATTGAAGTTTAACTATTATATAGTTTTCAAAACCTGATGTTTTTTTATTTGTACAATACCACCAAAAATATTAAAACTAGGTTTGGTTGTTTTAGTTACTTAAAAAATTGTATAAACACCGTTTAATTTTTTTCTTTGTTTTAGTTTGAGCCAGGCGCCGTGAATGAGCAATTAGGTCACACTGGCGACCCCACATTGGATTTAGAATTTGAAAGACATCGACAAGTGTCCGAAGGTGTTCAAAATTATCTGCAATATTTTCAAAAAGCAATCAACGAACAGAACATGAATGAAATAGAGAATGCTTACGAAAATGGGTTTGTTATTATTGTGTTTTTGTTAATTTTTGTTGTTATTTATAAAAACATTATAATTTTTCAAGGGGACAAATGTATACTAGCTTGTCAAATTTTTAAATTCTATTTAAAGCTTGTTTGCTTTTATATACTAAACAAAAGTTGTGGCCTAGATATGTTTGTTCTTTTTTAGTTTTTATTTAAATGTATTAAATTTTTTAATTTTTATTTAAATTTTTTAAGATGGAACCTTTTTACGGAAAGACATTATTCGACTGAATCATGGCCAGAAGCTGAATCTATCGCTTCATTTGTTAATAATGGTAAAAAAATGAAAATTTTATAGAAAACTTACAAAATAATTAACAAAAAATGTGCGGTTTAGCTGGCATTTGGTGTAGTGGTCAAAGCACTTGGCTTTACTACATGGGACCCTGGTTGATTTCCACTGCTCTCATGCTGTAGCCCTTGAGTAAGGTGCTATAAACGGTATGAACTCTTGCTGAACCAACGATTAATCAGTAACTTAAATATCGGGTAGTTATATTTAATATTATCCCAAACTGCCCAAGTTTACTCAAGACTGGGTTACTCTATTTTTAAGTCATAAAGTCGTCTTTCTCACATCAAGGATAATTATATAAAAAAGTCTATATTTCGAAGTTGTAGTACTTGTAAATGTCTTAAACTTTATTCTAATCCTGGAGGTATACGGTTTGATTCCCACTACTTCCAATTTTGTATAATTGTTTATATATATACTAAAATAACTTTAATATGTAAAAAATTTAATTTTTTTAAAAAACATGTTAATTTTATTTTGCTTTTGTATTTTAGATCCACTGTTTTTAATATTGTACAAGGAACTGTATTTTCGTCATATTTATGCGAGAATACAAAACGGGCCAACACAGGACCAAAGATTTAAATCCTATTACAATTATTGTGATCTGTTTAACTATATTCTTAGTAAGTTATTTTTTTTATTTCATTTTTTTTAACGAAAAATTTTTCATTTTAAAAAATTTTATTTATTTTTTTTTGGGGGGAGGGGGGGGATTGTATAAATACAGGCAATGTATGCATGGTACTTAAAAATGATTGGATTTGTTTGCAGATGCAGATGGTCCAGCACATTTGGAATTACCAAACCAATGGTTGTGGGACATTATTGATGAATTTATTTATCAGGTAGTTTTCTTAAAAAATTCTTAAATTTTTTCTATAAACGTAAGTACTGCTAACCACATCTTAGAATTCTTAAAAAAAAGCTTTTATACAGAAAAACTTTAAATTTTCATAAAAATTTGAATTTTTTTTTTTTTTAATTATTTAGTTTCAAGCATTCACTCAATACCGGTGTAAACTAAGTAAAAAAAGTGAAGAAGAAATTGATATTCTCAAAAACAACCCAAAGGTAAACAAATAATTTATAATCAACATAACACTATACTTAATGCTCTTATTGATTAAACCCTAAAATTCCTAGCATTATACTAACTCCTACTAAGCCCAAAACCAATCAGCAGATTTGTTTTCAGGCAATATCCTAAACGAAGTTAATACTATCTAAAACTGTCTTAATAAATTTGGGGAAACAAAGATGTTTAATCCAGACTAAAACTGGGTTGGAGAAACAAAACCGGCAGCATGGTGTAGTGGTAAAAACACTTGCTACATCACATAGGGTCATGGTCCCCACTGCTCTCATGTTCAATCCCCACTGCTCTCATACTGCAGCGCCCTTAAGTAAGGCACTTTAAACAGTATGAACTCCTGCTGAGCCAGCACTTAATCAGCAGCATAATTATCGGGCAATTATAATCTTTATAATATCTCAAACTGCCACAGGCAACTCGAGACTGGGTCGGAGTAACAGTTGTTACTCTATTTTTAGGTCGCACATTCGACCCTCCCACATCGAGGATAAATATATATACAAGAAAAAAATGTTACTACATGTTTAGTCTGTGAAGTTTTGCTTTCCACAGCAAGGATATTTAATTAACAAAAAATCTAAATTGTCAAATTGTACATTTAGATTTGGAATATACATAGTGTGTTAAATGTGTTGCATTCCCTCGTTGATAAATCAAAGATCAACGAACAACTTCAAGCTTACAACGAAGGAGAAGACCAGGAATCTATCACTAACATAGCTGGTAACAATTTTAATTCTTTCTTTTATTTAAATAGTATTTTGTGCTAAAGTCTTTTAGATATAATAGTTTTAAATGTTGTATTTTTTGAAAATTTATTTAATGGTAATGGTAATCTTTGAATTTGTTTAAGGAATCTTTGGACAATGTGCATTATACAAAATGCTCGGATATTTTAGCTTGATTGGCTTGCTTAGACTGCACAGTCTGCTCGGAGACTACCATCAAGCGTTATCTGTTCTTGAAAATATCAATATCACAAAAAGGGTAAAAAATTAAAAGATTTTAAATAATCTAAATTAAAAAAACATAATAATTTTGTATTCCGATATTTTTATTTTGTTAATAAATTTTTTTTAACAGAGCACAGTTTATTCACGTGTCCCTGAATGCCAGATCACGACTTATTATTATGTTGGTTTTGCTTATATGATGATGAGAAAACATCAAGCTGCTATCGACACCTTTTCAAGTATTTTAACTTACATTCAGAGAACGAAAAACACCGTTCTTCAGCGATCAAGCCAGTACAAAATGGACATGGTAAATTGTGATAAAAATTGAACCGATTTTGTTATAATATTGTAAACTATTTAGTATTTTTTTTTAATTGTCGTGATATTGTTGCAACTCGCAACTAACAATTGCCCACGATAATTTGCCTGCGCACCACAAACAGCAGTTTTGTTATTTTGCAGGGTTAAAAATTGGACTATATATTATATATCGTTACCTAAGCTTTATTATATAAAGGTAATGGCATCTTTGATAGGGAATAAAAAAATATTGGTGGGTTGGGGTAAATACTTAGGGGTGGTTGCCCCAAACCATAGAATAGGTGTCAATATAGGTTAAGGTATCCTGGTGGGTTGTGGGTAATACGATGTTAGGTTTTTATTTTCTTGGTAATTTGTTAAGGCTTTCTAAACAAGTTAAAATTTAAATGGTCCAATTAACTATAGTGTTACAAACAAAATAAAGATAAATCAATTTAAGATTAAAATAACATAGTTATTAAATTTTACATGTTTTTGGATGGAATTTTAAACATGTTTACTAAATCAAGTTAAATATCGAACTTTTATGTTTTAGATCAACAAACAAACTGATCAGATGTTTAACTTGTTGGCTCTATGCAGTGTTTTGTATCCAGTTAGAATCGACGAATCTCTTTCCCAGACTATGAAGGAGAAACTGGGTCAGGATAAATGGTCAAGAATGCAAAAAGGGTAAAAAAACAACAAAAAAATGTGTTAAATCCTATTTAGAAAATTTTAATCGCTTGTGTTTTTATTGTTAGTGATAAATCAGCGTTTGAAGAGTCGTTTTCTTTTGGTTGTCCTAAGTTTTTGTCTCCTGTTGCTCCAAACTTTGATGCAGGACCGCTCAACTCACACAAAGAACCTACAATACATCAGTGCAAGGTATCTTCTATCTATTTTTTAATTCATTAATGTTTTTAAATTAATTCCAGTCTGAAATGTTACGTTTTTTAAGTTTGTAATGTTAATTAAGTAGATTTTTGTTTTTTTGGGTATTACCTGACATTTGTTATTGCATCACTTAAGAGTGCTAAATATCAATGGCAGCATGATGTAGAGGTCAGAACACTTGCCTTTACTACATGAAGTTCTGGGTTTGATCCCCATTGCTCTTATGCTGTACCTGTAGCGCTTTTAAGTAAATGGAATGAACTCCTTCTAAGCCAACACTTAATCAGTAGCTTAATTTTGGGGGGGGTTTAATCAATAAAATCCTGAACTGTCGAAGGGAACTCGAGACTGGATCGAAGTAACTGATGTTACTCTAAACAACCTTTTAACTGCTATTAAAATTATTATTTTTACAAGGTTTTTCTTGAAGAAGTAGAGCAACAAGCCCAACTTCCCACAATAAGAAGTTATCTTAAACTTTACTCCACAATGCCGGTTGAAAAACTTGCTGATTTCCTGGACATGAAAGTTGTAGATTTCACTTCGCAATTGCTCTGTCTTAAGGTAATTTAAGATATAGAAAAGGTCAATAAAGTAACTTTTTAAGTGTTTGCTCCATAGGCTGAATTTAAACTTATTTTATTAGTTACCTTTAAAATGCTAGTCGCTAAAAAATTAAAACCAATATGTAAATATTCAACCCAAACAGTATTTTTTTTATTGAATGCATGTATCTAAACAACAAATATAGTTTCATGAATACTGTTGTTAATAATTGTTTAAAGTAAGGTCATATTGTATTAGGTATTTTATTTAGACAACAATTTTGTTTTTACTTTAGCATAAAATGACAAATGCAAGGACAGATAAGGATCAGGAAAGTCAACTTGAGGTGGATTTCTACATTGACGGAGTAACAAAATTTTAAAATACTTGTGATAAAATCTTATGTTGCATTCAACAGTTTAATATTTAAATGACCAAATGATTAAATGTTACTTTTTTTAGGATATGATACATATTGCTGATACTAAAATTGAAAGAGGATATGCTGACTATTTCATCAAACAAATTCATAAATTTGAAGAAGTAAGTTTTCTACAATACTTACTTATAATATAACATTATATTTAAACTAATTTTAAGATATTATTTACTATTTTTTTGTTAACGTTTAGTTAAACCGCCACATCAAATCTTTAAAATAATCTTGAAATAAAGAACAGTTTGGAATTTGTAAGAAAAAGATGATCACCAATTGGATACAATTTTGGGTGTTTTATGTGTAAAATAAACGATTTATAAGAATGTTGATCTGCTTTTGTTTAATTAAAGTGAAAGACTAGATAGACAAGTTTAAATATTTTGTAGTTAAGTTGGACACTATTAATAAATTTCTGTTATATAGTTCCAATCCGCACAACCACTTCGATTGGACGTCTCTAAAATGCATATTATCAATAAAACCATTAGTTTTCTATGATATAACCTAACCTATTTTATACCCATTATTTTTACTTTTATTTAATAAATGAGTATTGTAAGACCATTTTCTTAACAGGCAAGCTTTAGAAATAATATCAATTTTAGATGTACCGGTAGTATTTTTTTTTTATATTTGTTTATTCTTGATGCGGGATGGTCGACTTTACTACCTAAACTTGAAGTAGCATCAGTTACCCCGATCCTATTTCAAGCTGCCTTTGACAGTTTGGGGTATTCTAGATTATATATGCTCGGTAATAAAAAGCTGTTTATTAAAAGTCGTCTTAGCAGAAGTTCATAGCACCTTACTTAGGGCGCTACAGCATAAGAGCAGTGGGAATTGAACCCATGAATAATTTGCTAGCGCACCACAAACGAAAGTTTTATATATTTTTAATGCATTTTTATAAAATATAAAGCCTAAAACATTTAAAAACTGGTTAAGGAAATCATCAACAATGCGTATTTTGCTTCTTTGTGCTTATGCGCGCAATGTTCACAATACGCGCGTTTCTTGCAATGTGCACAATGCCTGCTCTAGTTGCAGTGGAGTAAACAATGCACTCACGTGATTTTTTCTTTGAGTTTGTTCCTCTTTGCAACTTATTCAAACGAAATATAACAAACGAAGCAATGAAGAACAGTTGCAAAACCAATTCAATAGTTAAAAAGGCTTTCAGAGTGTTTTTTTAGAATAGCTCTTATTTACAGTATTTAATATTTTGCAGTTTCTAGTTTTTTCGCTTCGTTCGTCTGTGTGTTGTATATGTGATATGATTTTGAGTTGTATGTTGTTTAAAAGTTATTGTGCAGTTATAAAAAATGTTAGATCGTTGTGGTGTCGTAGTCTTTTTTATTTTCAGGTTAGACCCGCAGAATTTTGTTACAAAAAAAGTAAGGCGCTTATGCTGTATAAATTATGCTGAGCCAACACTTACTTAGCAATTAAAAAATATATATATATAGAAACAGGCTCTGCAATTAACATAAATTTTGTATACAAAAATTAAATGAAAAATACATTTTTTTATATATTAATAGGCATTTTTATTAAGAAATTATAACTTAAAAATTTCAAAATGGCTGATGACCGAAAAAATGATTTGGCTAAAAACATCAAGTTTTTCAACATCATTGTGCTCGGTTTCGCTTTTATGTTTATGTTCACCGGGTTTCAAACATGTGGCATGGTGGAGCAGACTGTGTTGAACAGCTACATTAATATCACTTCTAATAACGGAACTGCAACTTTTCATGGAAGTGGATATAACAGGTAGAAATTTAATTTCAGATTATTTTTTATGAAATGATTAGCGTGATGTAGTGGTTAGAACACTTTAGTTTACTGCATTAGGCTCTTGGTTTAATCTTTACTGCTTTCATGCTAAAGCAAGTCCAAATACATTTTTAACACAAAAAACTTGCAAGAAAATTTGATTTTTTCTAAAAAGTTTAAAGCCAAATTTTATTTTGTTAAAAATTTCAATACCAATTTGTAATCCTACTTTTTTTATTTTAGTCTTGCAATCATCTATATTGTGTTCGCATTTTCTAATTGGATAGCTCCATCTATAGTCAGTGTTATTGGTCCGAAGTGGTCCATGGTTCTTGGAGGCATAACATACACGTAAAAAACGATTTTTATTCTTAATATTTAAACTTGTTTTATTTTAATTGAATTTTTTTAAGAGTGTAACTTTGTAGGAACAACCTTTTTTATTGGTGTACCTTATTTTGATACATCTAAAATAAAACTGTTTTTAAAGGTTGTATCTGTCAGTTTTTATCAAGCCATTAGCTGTTACTTTGTATATTGGCTCAGTGCTTATTGGTATAGGAGCTGCAGGTATTTAATAAATTTAAATTAAATTTTATCGTTATTAGGTACTGTCACTGTTGTACAACTAATATGTATGCCTTTAATATATATATCTTCATTTTTATGTAAAAGGGCTGATTTTGTAGTCTAAACAAGAATTAACATTCGCTACCCCAACTGAATAACTGCTGTCAGTTTTGTATATTATTGATCATAATAAGCAAAAATTAACCTGCCAATTTATTTTTTGGTTCAGCAAAATACATACTGTTTGTAATGTCTTACTTAAGGGTGTTTTAGCATAGCTGCATTTGGAATTAAACCTCAAAGGTTGGGTAGTGAAGTCAAGTATTCTAACCACTACAACATGCTACACTTTTTTTTATCTTAATTAAATTTTCAATTTTTGCTTAGTATTATGGACCGGTCAAGGAAATTTCTTAACTTTAAACTCGGACAAGGAAACGATGGGAAGAAACAGTGGAATATTCTGGGCAATGCTGCAATGCAGTTTACTGATCGGGAATATTTATGTTTTCTTTTCTTGGCGGGGGATTAAAATAATCGGGAGTAAGTTTGTGTGTCTATTTTAGTTGTTTTTAAATTAAAAAGAAAAAGGGTAAATTAGACATATGCCCACTATCTAAATTTCAATTTAATAAAGTTTTAAAATAAATTATTTTTGATTTTTTAAATTTGAATTTTATAAAATTGGGTTTAAGGTTTTTTTTATTATCTATTAAACTCTTTATTACATAGAGGTTAAGCGCAATAAAAAAATGGTATAAAGCCATTAAATAAAATTGAATTTTAGACAGCTTAAAATTACATAACAAGAGATGTTAATTTAATTATTTTTTTACAAAGTGGTTAAACCAAAATATATTTTTTAAGTTCAGCATCAGAAAACAAAAATTTTAATTTAAAAAATTATTTTTAAGATGAACAACGAATTCCGCTTTACATTGGACTCACAGCCATCTGTGCTCTTGGCACTTTACTTCTCTTCATCCTTCGATCTCATAAGAGCAAGAGCAACGATTCGGATGATGATCCCCTGGAGGTAGATCACGATCCTGACCAATCACATAGCAACGATGAAACGGCACTTTTAGATGCAGCTTCTGATTCGTCAGCTAAAACTGAAACGTAAAAAATTTTATATAAAAATTGAAATTTTTTTTTTGTGAATTTTTTAAATTTATTTATTCTTGATGTGGAAAGACTGACTTTAAAAGTCTATACACAGAGTAACATTTGTTATCTCAACCAAGTCTTAAGTTGACTTTGGCAGTAATAGATAGTAACCCCCTGATTGCTTTATTAACTTTGCAGCAGTTGGTACTGTTTATAGCGCTAATTTATATTTCACAACTGGATTATAATAAAGGTTCTTGATAATTAAATCCAGGGTTTATATGGTAATGCCCATTGCCCAGTATTTTATATAGGATTTCTATTTTTTATTCTTATTTTGCAATATATTTGATTACAGTTGCTTACTTCTAAATATTTACCGCACTAAAAATAATTCAATTTTATATATACTTCCTGCATAAATTTGTAAATAACAAACAACAATAAATTACTGATTTTAAGTTTTTTCACAGCTCAATAAAACAACATTTTTAATTTTTTTTTTTAGTGTGTCAAAATCTAGTGGGGCATGGGTAGCATTCAGTAAGTATTTTAAAAATCTAATTTATAATGTTTTGTGTGGGTTTGTAAGATTATTACATTGCTTAATTGTGTAGGATGCCTTACAGTTGTGTTGTTTATTATTTCTGATATTAATTTGGTTATGTAATGAAATTAGACAAGTCTTTTAATTTGTAATAACTTTAGATATTTTAGTTTTTAAAATAGGCCTATATTTTTAGTGATATACTTCAAAATAATAATAATTACATTAAAAAAACATCTAACTTTTATGCTCAAAATTGTTTCTATTTCTTTTGTTAATCTGTTATGAAGAAATGTCTGTTTTTGTGTAGATTAATATGAGGTTTTCTTTTTATTTATTATGGGTATTTTTTAAAGGGGTTTTTCTAATACCAATCACCCCTCTAAATTTCTAAAAATTTAAATAATTTTTTTTGTATTTTTTAGTGACTTCTATTCGACTTTTCAAAACCAGAAATATGATCTTGCTCAGTATAACTGCCCTGTACACCGGTCTTGAGTTAACCTTTTTCAGCGGAGTTTACTCAACAAGTGTTGGGGCAACAAAACAATTTGGAACTGACTCCGATAAGTTGGTGGGTTTGACCGGGATTTTTATCGGTGTAGGGGAAATTTCCGGTAAGCAAAAATTTGATTTTTTTATTTGTTAAATCCTTTTTTTATGAAATTTATTTTTTATTTCAAGAATTTATCTTTTATAAAAAATGTTTTTAAAAACATTTTAATATTTATAATACCTGTAATTTTTTTTATTTTTTAGCTTTGTTAGTAAATTAATTTTCTAAACATTTAATATATTGGTTAAAAATTTAGCATAATTCATTTTTAAAATTAGGCGTAATCATTATTCACCACAAAATCAGTTTTAAACGATGTTATTCTCAATTCCCCTTTTATTTAAATTCCATCACATGATGATACCTAATACAAATATTTTTAACAACCATAAAGTCAATATATTTATTGCATATATACCCTAAAATCAACAAACCTTTATTTACTCTTCTTGCCAGATTAATATTTGTCCTATGGTAAATCTAATTTTTATTTTTGGTATACCCATGTGTATATTAATATAATCTGTATATATTGAAGCTTAATGTAAGACATATAATTATGTTTTTGGCCCTTGAAATATGAACAAAAATTGCTGCTTGTGGCGTGCATGCCAATATTTGTTGTAGCCATATCATGACAAGTGATGTAATGGTGACATTGCCAATATTTTAAAATGCAGCTTAAAGAATGTCTACTTAATTAATGTAAATTAAAAGATCTTTGTTGTGTTTTTGCAAAGCAAACTTTTTATTTTTAATTTTAGAATGTAAGAAAAAAATTTAAATTTTTAATTAAAAAATAATTATACACAATATTAAAAGCAAATCTTTTCAAGCAATCTTTTGAGACACATAAAGCTAAAAAACACAAACTGAATACCTTTTTTTTGTTACACATTTTATAATTTATACTTAAAATAACACTGTTTTTTTTGGTTAAAATTTTAAAAATATACTTTTAATACAGATTTTAAAAATATACTTTTAATATATACTTTTAATGCACTTTTAATACAGAAAGTAAATTGCAAATACTGATACAAAAATAAAATGTTTTAATTTTTTAGGTGGCGCTCTTTTTGGAATTTTTGGGAAGAAGACGATCAGATACGGTCGTGATCCGGTTGTGCTTCTTGGAGGGATGGTCCATCTTGTTACATTCCTCCTAATCTTCCTTAACATCCCTGATGAAGCTCCGATAAGCGAGCACGGAACAAACGCAGTTGCTTACATTAACCCAAGGTAAATTATTCTTAAATTTTTTAATGATTTTTCAGGGACATATAATTAGATTAGCAAAAATGTTATTATTTATCCAAGTTCATTGCTTTAGGTTTAAGTGTAAACTATTTTTATTTGGTTGGGGTAAAAAATTTAATAAACATGTAAAGATTTTTTTTGTATATATATATACTGCTTTTTAAGCAAACGGTAAAGTAAATTGCAATAAAATATGGCGTGTTAAGGAAGTTGTGGAATGATTACAATTAAATTAATTACTTTTTAATACTAAAATTTAAAACTGCATCGAGCTAAATTAATTGTCTTGTTAAAATATTGAAGTGATAAAATAATAGTGTATGGCAAAATATATACTGAGAATTTAGTATAAAGTAGTAATGTATTGTATTGATATTTTAAACCCAGCAAACTGTTGATATTGCAAAATTTCTGTTATTTTTACATCTTTTTACATCTTTTTACAAGTGTATGACCTTTGGTTAAAAGCTGTTGTAATACTGTCTTGATTTAAAGTACACATTGAGGTTTTTGTTTTTTCAAACTGTATTGATTGGTTCGATTGTCTCAGATAAGATTTTCGACATAGATTCCCCTTCCGACTTGGGCATTATTTTCTGTAAAAATTAGATTAATAACAAATTAATATTATGCAAAAAGATAAAGGCCAAGCTAATTTATATAATTTGAATTCCAGTTTTACTACTCAAACTTGGCAAAATGTAATGAAATTTTTAGTTTTGAAATTTTAGGGAAAAAATCAGGGTTACATAAACTAACTTTTTTTTATCCTTGACGTGGGAAAGTCAAATGCGCGACTTAAACATACAGTAACATCAGTTACTCCAACCCGGTCTCGAGTTGCCTTTAGCAGTTTAGGATATTATAGATTAAAATTGCCCGATAATTACGCTGATGATTAAGTGCTGACTCAGCAGGAGTTGATACCGTTTATAGCGCCTTACTCAAGGGCGCTACAGCATGAGATCAGTGGGGATTGAACCCACGACCTCATGTGTGGTGTAGCAAGTGTCCTTACCACTACACCACGCTGCCGATTATTATTTTACTAAAGCACCTTTTAATATTTTTTACTGCAATAAAAAAAGGGGTTGCTACAAAAAATCGAATTCCGGCATGTAAAATTTTAAAAGGTGTAAGCACGTAAAATAATCTAAAAGTTTATTGCGCTAATAAGTAAAAATTTAAGTAACAAAAACTTACCGATTCAAATTTTGTGACTGTGACTTTTCGAAGAGCGTTATTATACTCTGAAACACGTCTTGGGTTTCCGGTTGACCTCCACACCGCATCTCTCATGCTTTGTAACTTCCATATGTATAGAAAGGGATGGGATGCAGAGTTTATAAAACTTATTAACGCTGTAATCTGAAAAAAAAAAATTAGAAAAATTAATTTTTTTTTTTAAATTTAAAAAATAAAAAAAAATTAATTTTTTATTAAAAAACGTTTTTTTAAAATGGTAAATTTGTTTGTAATAGTTTTTGGATGGTATTTTTTATTTTTGTGCAAAAAGTTAGTAAAAATCAAGAATTTAATCGGATATTATGTAAAGTCCGTTGCCCAAATAGCACTACTTTAATGGTTTTTAGAACTGGGAAAAATTAGTCCTTGGTTGAGTATTAAATCTGGGCTTTTTACTTTGAAAATAAATCCAGATAAAATACAAATATTTATATTAAAAAAAAAAAATTTTATTTTTTAAATTTTCTAACCTGAAATGCAACCACTAATTTCCAGTTATATTCCATGGTTACATATTCCAGTGAAAACGTGATTGTAACAGGTAAAATACAGATTGAAAATACAAGTAACAAAACCAGGATAGTTTTAACTAATTCCAATTCTTTTCTAGATCTTTGTTTGTTTTTGTTAACTCTGGATACCCTAAAATTAAAATTTGTTAAATTTGTTTTAACTTGTTATAATTTTTATGTAGTAAATAATGGTGGTGGTTCAAGGGGGTGGCCATAGTATTGTTACCGTTGGATTTTTGGGTTCAAATCCCACTGCTGGCATGTTGTATATCCTTTAGAAATGTGCTATTATAATTTTTTAAACCCCCAAAAAAATTTTTTTAAATCCGAAAAATTTTTTTTTAAACCCAAAAATTAGAAAACGTTTTAATTTCAATTTTTGTGACATGATTTCTGGTCATTCTTATAAATCGTAACTTTTTTCAAACAGTTATAAGTTTTTCAATAACTTCCTGTTCCCATTTACATTCTTTGAAATTTGATTATAATTTGGTATTTAATGATTAGTGGTCAGTTTTATTATGACATTTATTTGGTTTAAGCAAAATTGCTATAATGCTAATAAGTTAAACTAAAAATTATTATTTGATAACGTTTTCTGTTGGGTTTCAAAAATTTTAAATTATTTTTGGAAGTTTGTGATAGTTTAAAATGGGTAATAAATGTTATAAAAATGCCTAAAATGAATATAACATTTAAAATCAGTGTTACTGTAGACAAAGCCATTTTACATTAATATTTAATTCTGCTAGTACTAAAAAGGCCCAAGAAAAGCCCTTATTTGGACAAAGACCCAATAAATTGCATTTTTAAATATTTGGTTTTTATATAATAACTTACTTTTTATGAACTGCATAAAATATCCAGCCGTATATGAAAAACAAACTTAATATTGCGATGTACATTAGGATTGATATCATTAACACATAACCCTTGGTGAATGGGTATAATAAAATTGAACATCTTCTCTTACATAACTCCAAACCTAAAAAGAAAAAAATTATTAAAAAAAAAATTAAAATTTTTTTTTTTTTAATTTTTAAAATATATTTTTTTAAATGTATTTCTATCAACTTCTTACCAACACAGTTGTTACAATTCCACCCTACGGCTGGTGGTATAACAAGTAATAAGATGGGTATTAACCAAGCCAATATAATCTTTATTAGGGCACTTCTCTTTGTTTCATGTATAGCTACATCTCTGTACACCAGTTTTAATCTAAATTGGAAAATAATTTTTTTTGTTCGGGAAATTTTTTTTTTTTTAAGGGGGGGGGTTAAAAAAAGAAATTTAAATTGGTTTGTGTTTTTAAAATGTTGTAAATCTTGGTTAAAATAATTTTGCACATATATATGTTTTATAGTCCTTTACTAATAAGTTTCCTATTTATCTATAATTTTTTTCCCAAAATTAATATTTAAAAAAAAATTAAAATATTAATTTTTCATATTTTTAAATAATTTTTTTGTAAATTTAAATTTTTTTTTATATACCTGTGAACAGCAAAATGAAATAGTCCAAGTATAGACACAGTTATAGCCACTAACCAAATCGCACAAATAATAGTCAAGTAATAAACGTTCATTTCATATTCCAGAAAATATTGGAAGAAATTAAACCAAACTAATTGGATGCCAGCAACTAAATCAGCAACTAAAAAAAAAAAATTTAAATTTACTTAAATTAATTTAAGGGCCAGCTTTTTTTAAGGGCATTAAAAATAACTTGCCTAGTTAAGAATAATTTTTATACATTAATTTTTAAATATAATTTAATTATTTAATTTTTATAAATAAATAATCAGGTTTTATTTCATTAAAAATTAAACATTGAGTTGCTATCGAAACTATTGTTATAGCTTTACTAGGTATTCAAAAAAATAATTAAAAAAAAAAGATTTCAGTTTTACAGTTTAAAAATATTTTTATTAAGGCAAAAAATAACTTTATTGGTAATTGGTGTTATATATTAACCAGTAACACAATACCAATAGTATTTAAATAACTGGTTGCTTAAACAACCAAAAAATAAACCACTAACTTGTTAGATTGACGATAAAATGAGTTAATGGTTTTGATTGTTTTGGTTTTCCTTTAATAATGGTAACCAGTATTAGAATGCATTCAGTAATAATAAAAGAACCAAGAAGACCAGCAAAAACAGCCATTATTGGTTGGTAAGCAGCTGGCATTGGTGGGGGCTCTGGTTCGGCAAAAACCATCATATCTAAGATAAAAAAAAACATTATTCAGTTGGAACTTGCCATTATTTCCATTAAAAAGACCATTATTTAGTTGAAACTTACTATTATTACCATTAAAAAAGACCATTATTCAGTTGAAATATGAGTTATTTAAAAAAAAACGTTAAATTTAAACCATATCTATAACCAACTTATAAAATGTAAAAAAAAAAAAAAAATATTTAAATAAAAACCTGATTGATTTAATGTTGATTCTGGTTCTGGGTAAAATTCTGGTTCAGGATAAAATTCGGCTTCTGGCTCTGGCTCTGGACTTAATTGAGTGGCATTCATATTTGCTCGTGAATCACTTGTATTTATATAAAATTATTGTTAAAAATTAAAAAAATATTTACCTATTTAATAATCTAAAAACAAAATGAAATATTGTAATATATATTTTTTATAAATCTGGGGGTATTAATTTTTACATTTTTTCACTTTTTGTTTATTTTAAACTGCTTGAAAACCTGTAAATATATTAGTAAGTTTTTTTTTTATTATAATAAGTAATTTTTTAACTCTGAAATATTTGATTTTTATGTATGTGTTACTTAAATAAATTAAAAATTAAATGTATTGTCCTAAAATCTGATGATAACTATATTTTTTGCGACAAAAAAAATCTGAATAACTTATTTTATTTTCTTAACGTGACTAGTTTTAGCATTTTATTTTTTTGCACCAAATGTCAAAGTTTAATTGTTTTTCTAAACATCGTTAACAACCCATAAAGTACATGTCAAAGTGCGTCAGCTTTTCTGGGAAATAAAGCACTAATTAATCGTTAAACCTAATTTACATATTTCCTATCATGCAAAAAATATTTCTTCTCATGCAATGTTGATCACGAAAATTTAAAAACGTTTATTTTTTTAAAATATCACTATGATATTTAAAAAAATTGTTAGTAAAGCTAAGGGTAATTAAGGCTGTAAAAGCTTTTTTATCATAGGCCTACCCTAAACATTATTATAGTTGTTATAATTCTTTAAAAAATCCTTTAAAATTTTTATTATATTTTTTTAAACTGTAAAAATTATATTAAAATATATATGTATATAAAACTTAAGTTTTTAACTTTAAATAAATTTTTGTCAAATTTTTGAAACTCTTTTTTTGCTTTTTTTAGTTCTGTTCTAGCGATAGCTTGCGGTTTTCTACTTGGTTTTGCTGATGCTTGCTTTAACACTCAAATGTATTCAATCCTTGGTAGTACCTACCCTGAAAACAGTGCTCCTGCCTTTGCCCTATTTAAATTCGAACAGGTAAATTTTTAATCATTAAAATTTAATAACTAGTGCACTTTATAATAAATTTAAAATTGTTATAAGGAGGTTTTTATACTCTTTATAATACCATAGAATTTAATGCCTTTTTCTTTAAATTTTTATGTATTTGTGTTAATTTTGTGACCCTTTATTTCTTAGAAATTAATTAATCAAATATCTGTCAGAATTTAAAAACTATGTTTCTACCAAATATTTATTTATAATTATTTTTCTTGGATCAGTTTACCCTTTATGTAATTAGCTAATTTAATGTGACCAAATTAGGCAAAAAAACGATTTTTAAATCAAAATAAAAACAAATCAAATTTTTTTTTACTTTCCAAAAAATTAAAATATTTAGTTTTTAAACCAAATATACACTAGAGTTGATATAATAACCTATATGTTGCATATGGAAAATGGGCTTTCCAGAATAACAATAATATCCTGTTAAAGTTATCTACTATTCCACTAATATAACTTAACAAAAAATTTTAAATATCATTTTTTATGGCTATAAAAAATCTAACTTTTACAAATTAACTATATTTTTACACATCGGTATATTAATATAGTGTTAAAATTACGCGTTTTTTTTTACCTAATATACTAGAACATGATAGTATTACGTTATGGTATACAGAATATATCAAATATCGCGTTATTTACGTATAAAGTATATCGTCTTTCTAAGATCATAGTATTACGTACGGTTTTTGTGATGCTGTTTTTGTATGTAATACGTTGTTTAGTATTACATAATGTTTTTTTTATAGAAATTCTTACTACAATATTATTTTGACCGGTCCTTATATAATAACTTAGTTTTTATTAATAATTTTTACGGCTATAGAAACTTTAATTAAAAAAAAATTCGATTTTCTATAGATTTTGTGCTTTTAATAACCGACTGTATTGAACGTGATTTGACATTTATTTAAAATAGTCTAGACAATTCAAGACTACGTAAAATTGCTTAAAAATTCTTAATTAATACTCGTTATTATATAACAAATTAATTAAAATTTTCTAATTTCGCTCTTAACTGTTTCTTTTTTTCAGTCGTTCGCCGCTGCCATCGGCTTCTTTTACAGCTCTTATTTGGTTTTAAAATGGCAGTTGCTGATACTAGTTATTTTTGGGGCTGCTGGTACGCTCACTTTCTTCCAAGTCGAGCGAGGTTTGCGAAAGCAAGAACGCGAAGCTAATCGGGCCCCAAACTACGGCGATATTTAATTTTCAGGTTACTTTTAAAATTAAAAAATACATTAAAAGCAGGTATTAAAAAACAAAGAAAAACTGGAAATAATATGGAAGAATAAATTAAAAAAAAAATTATTAACAAAAAACCTTTTTATTTAAAGGTCTTCCTAATATTTTCCAATTTCTATTTTCTCTTATTCTCCATTTTTTTCTGCGTTTAGTATTACCCAAATCTAATGCAAATCTTATGTAAAATTCACTTTGTAATATAAATAATACGCCTATTTCATTTTCTATGTTTCAGCAGATTTTTTTGTATATTTATCTTGACTTACGAACGATCAACTAAAACTTCTATTTTATTATGACTTGAATTTAACGTTAACGCTTTTCGTACTCTGTCATTGCATAATAGCTTCTAATACTACTTCTTTTTACTGTACAGCAAAATTTCAAATTAAGGTAATTATTTTTATATCAAGTGTTGCAATAATAATTTACCTGTGAAATTTAAAACGTGTTATAAATTACTCAAATATATATTTTTTTCTGATTTAAATACTGTATAAATAAGTTGTTTATCACCTATTTTCGCTATCTGTATTGCTATACGATTTTAGCAGTTGCTGAATTGATTACACAGCAGTTTAATCTAAATAAATAGTGCAATACAACAACCTATTGTTTAGGCAAGGATGTGATCTGGTGTATTGAACACAATACGTTAGCTTCCTTGTGAATGAGCTTTGTACAAAGAGTAAGTTACCATATATCTAGCGTTTGAGTTATTAGGTTATGGCGAAATATGGTGTCATATCCTTTTGGTGGTTCGAAGTATTTCTGAGTGTTACACCTAGGTCATAAGTGCATAAATAACTACTCGTATCTTTGCTTGAGAACACGAGTCGTCACTTTATCATGCGCTGAGTCAGTATGACTTTAGACTTCGTTTGTTTTTTTAATCTTGTAATAATTAATTAAAGATTTTGACACACTGCTATACTTAATATTGATCTAATAACGAACACCAACTACTGTAATTTGTAAAAAAATGATAGTCCTTTAAATCATTTCCTTAATTAAGTTTAAAACCTTGCTGCATGCAAAACTTTTTGGTACAGTCTTTACAGGTAATATGTTATATTTTTATGTTATTATGATATAGGAAGTGATGACTTCATTATTTTTAGCTAATTACGCGCCATTTTATTTCGCTGTAAATGTAACGCGCAGTTAATCAGATACGTAGTAATGTTTGACCATTCTGCGAATTGCGTGAACCCGTTTATTCCGGTCAGTTAACACGGAAATTGTATTTTTGTCAGGACTCCAAATTTTTAAGCAATAACTAAATATGGTCGTAAGTTAATTGAGTTTAGTTTTTGGCCTCGTTTGATTTGATATTTTGCCAAAAATCCCATTTTTGATGTTGTTATTACGTTCGTAAAAGATTACAAACGTCTTCCTATTTAATTGCTGGGTTTGGTGACCATGCCTTAAAATAATTAAAATCTTCATGTGAACATTAATACTTTTGGCATGTTTTAAATCATTAAATTGATTTTGTCATTTTTCCTGTCGCATTGTTGTAAAATTAATTGTATATCGTATTTATTCTTTACTTTTATCAATGCGCGAAAAACCAAAATAAAAAAAAAAAAAAATTTTGTTACAAAATCATAAAAATAATTTGTGCTCAATATCATAGCACCCTTGAGTTATGCTTAAAAGCAGAACGTACTCCAGCCGAACCCAAACCATTTGACAGGTTTTCTTAAATTACTTCGTTTTTTTTAAATTTTGGCATTTCTTAGATCCTTTATTAATGTTCAATCGTTAAGCTGCAGATTTTATTCTTTGACTCGAAGTAAGTAGTGTACGTGAGCTACTCAATGGCGCTACTCAAAGAGCCGGTCAAATGTAAGGCAGTTATTAATTAAATCAAAAGTAAAAAAAGGTTATAAACACACTTTTATTTAAATTTATAAATGTAGAATTTTGTTTGAAATGTATCACCAAAAAAACTACAAAAATATATTTCAAATTTTATATTCGTTTAATAATTAATTAACCGGTTGGTACCGGGCGAGTTCGTAGGTCGAACGTCAGCGAAACGGAACCACCAACATTTTTTTCTAGCCACTCAATTTAATTTTTTGAGGTTAAATCAGCAATTTTAACAGAATTTAACCAATAAATAAAATTATTTTCAATGTGTTACTTATTATGTTTGTCAGAATAGTGCAAAGTTTGAGAGTAAAGTAATTATAAACAATGTTTAAGAGATATTTTGGGTATACTAAAATCAAACTGCAAACGGAACGAACGATCAAACAATCAGACAATTGATTATTCAAACCATTTTGTTAGAAAACTGACGGATTGCCAAAATATTAGTTTTAAATAAACTGACAGAGAAATAAAATACTATAATTGATTTGACTACCGACCTAATCATATGCAGTTTAGCCCTCTGCATGTTACCAATAAGTTATAAAAGAAAGTGAATATAATATTTTATGATTTATTGTGATTCTAAAATACCTTTCTTTTTTATTTTTAAGGTCATTTAATTAAAGATTTGTAAATTTTTAATTTATCTGTCAAAATGAGTTCGGAACGAGAACCACCACAAGACGATTATTTGGATGAAGATGAAGATAACATGAAGGATACAACAGAGGAGATTGTTTTGGAGCCTCAGCAGGAAGTGGAGGACCCCCAACAGAAGGTGGAGGAGGAGCCTGAGGTAATTGATTTGACTCCTGATGACACACCAGAACCTGAACCAGAACCAATTGAGATTATAGAAAAGGAGGATACACCAAAAGAAGAGGAAGAAGTTAAACAAGAAGAAGAAAAAGTTAAGGAGCAAGTTAAGGAGCCTGAGCCTATTGCACTGGAAGACGATGAGGAAGAGCAAGAAGAGTTGTTTTCTCCTCCCAAAGAAGACCCAGCTTCCAACATGAAGTTTATGATCGCTGAAGAGAAAGATACAGCTCCCGAGGAAAGTATCTCAGCAAAGAAACCAATCGTTTTAAAGGAGGAACCAACTGCTTCTCCAATTGAAGAGGAGCGTGATCCGGATGAGATCGTCATCACTGTTTCAGATCCTCACAAAGTGGGTGAAGGAATGAATGCTTATATGTCATATCATGTAAAAACCAAAACAACCATTTCGACGTTCAAAAGACCAGAGTTGGTTGTGGATAGAAGATTCAGTGATTTTCTTGGTATTCATGAGAAATTGTTGGCTAAACATCGTCATGCCGGTTGCATCGTGCCTCCCGCTCCCGAGAAGAGTTTTGTCAACATGACAAGAGTAAAAATGTCGAAAAGCGATGAGGAAGCTGTGTCGATTGACTTTGTGGAAAAGAGAAGAGCATCATTAGAGCGTTACCTCAATCGGGTCGCTCTCCATCCAGCTCTGCTTAAGGACTCGGATTTTTGTGACTTTTTGGAGCAAGATGAGTTACCACAAGCGACCAACACAAGAGCACTTAGCGGAGCAGGGGTTATGAGACTTGTGAAGAATGTCGAGGGTGCTTTGAATAAGATCACAATCAAGATGACCGAAGAGGATAGTTGGTTTGAGGAGAAGCAACAACAGATCGATACCCTTGAACAACAGTTAAAGAAACTACACAGCGTCTTTGAGGGACTTGTCCATCATCGAAAAGAGTTGGCTGTAAATACAGCTTCGTTTGCAAAGAGCGCAGCGACACTTGGAAATGCCGAAGAGCATACAGCTCTTTCACGTGCCTTATCACAACTCTCTGATGCTCTAGAGAAAATTGAAAATGTTCAACAGGAACAAGCAAACAAAGATTACTATGGAATTTCAGAGCAACTTGGCGATTACGTTCGAATTATTCTGGAAATCAAGGAAGTGTTTATGGTACGAGTAAAGGCGTGGCAGAATTGGCAGAACGCAGAAACCTTGTTGCAGCGTAAAAAAGAGCAAGAAGTCAAAATGCGAAGCACTGGGAAAACTGACAAAATTGCCGAAATTGAGGCTGAAATTGCTGACCTGGAAAATCGTGTAGAAACAGCTAAAAAAGATTTCGACGAGCTCTCTGCTGCGATAAAGCAGGATATAAATCGATTCGAGAGATGCCGCATAAGTGAATTTCGACACTTGATTTTGTGCTTTTTGACCAATGTAATCAAAAGTCAAGAACAGATAATTAAAAACTGGGAGGGCTTTATGCCTGAGGCTAGAGCTATAGCTTAGGTCAAAATTAATTATTACACAATCATTTTAAAATTGATAGTTTCTAAAAAGTATACAGTTTTGCTTCAATGATTCGTTGTTCAGAATAAAATATCCTAAAGATAAATGCAAATTTTACTGTTTTGCGTGAAAAATTGTTTATTACTAATTACTTCAGTTAATTTTTTGTGTTTTGAATTTAGTTTTTGACATGTGCTTATGATTTAAGTTGATTTTAAATGTGCAATATTATTATTATATTCTGTCGCATTTTTGTATCGCAAACCGAAAATTTATATAAAAAAAACTATTGTTAGTGCATCTCATATTAAACATTGTATTTTTATTTTAAAATGTAATTGTGATATTATCAGAAAATAAGAATATAGTTAGTGCTATTGTTAAAATATTGAAAGTAAAGAAATTGTATTTTAAATTTTTCATGGACATTATTTTGAGTATTTTTTAAGGTATTTGATTTTGTCGTTTTTTTTTTTTTAAATGTTCCAAAAAAATATGATTTTCACATATTATTTTCTTCATATGTTATAATGAAGCAATCTATATATTACCTTTTAAGCCTAAAGTTGCAAAAAGTCGTTATTTGTATTATAACATTCCATTCCTATAATCAACACTATATTATTATTATCTAAAAAATGTATTATTTAAAAAAAAAAACAGTTTAAATTTTTGACTTTTGTTGATTTAAAATTGCCAACAATTTATTAAATTAACATTTTTTGTAAATTTAATTAACCTACTGAATATTTATATTTACTTATTTTTGTAGTCGACCTGTATTAATTTTAACACATGATTATTATACAATAATATTATGCTTTTTTTTCTTCTAGGTCTGTGTTTTAATAAAATTGGTTAAAAGTTAAATTTAACATTTGAAGAAGTAAATTAAATTAAAAAGGAATAATTTTATGGAACAAAAAAGTTATTTGTATTTAAAATTTATCTAATCTTAAGCATTAAGCTTTAGGTTTAAGTTTTTTTTTTGTATATATAGGCTATATATCTTTATTCTCGATGTGGAAATGTCGAATGTGCAACCTAAACATAGAGTAACTAATCCTACTCTAGTAACTAATGTTACTCCAACCCAGTCTTGAGTTGCCTTTAGCAGTTTGAGATATTTTAGATTATAATTGCCCGGTAATTATGTTGCTGATTAGATGCTGGCTCAGCAGGAGTTCATACCTTTTATAGCGCCTTACTTAAGGGCGCTACAGCATGAGAGCAGTGGGTATTGAACTCACGACCTCATGGTGGTGTTGCAAGTGTTCTTACCACTACACCACGCTGCCGGTTCAAGTAAAAGCTATTCATGCATTAAACTCTGTAACCGTCAAAGCACCTAATATGTTAATAAATAGATAATACCAACACAGCAAAAATACCTCTTTCAGCAAAGACAATTCAAGACTGGGCGGGGATAAAAACGTTACCTTACCTTAGAATAAGTAGATTTTTTTTATTAAATTTAAATAAATGCCAATTCTATGGTAATTAGGTGGGTTTGCTTTTAAAAATGTAAAAGCGAAGATGAAGTGATGTTGGTTTAATTTAATTGTTGAAAGTAAAGTCATGTTAAATACATAATAGTTTTAGGTTTCTTTTATTAGTTGTATGTAAATAAATCTACATCTTTTATGCTCATTTTTATGTATTCCCTGACAAAAGTGTACAGTAAAGATTGTATTTATTTAGTTGAAACATTTTGTTAATATGTTTTTGAGGGTAATTTGGTAAAATATTACATTGCATTTAGTACGAAAAAGCAGTAATATCGTGTTTAACATTATGTAAACATTAAAGTGTATATTATGGTAAAACTTAGTTAAAAAAGCTTTAAAAGTTTCAGGCAAAGTTGTACAAAAATGTGTTGTATTTAAAATGCACTGAATAATTGGTTGGAATTTTAGTGAACTATGTTCAATTATCTACGTATACAGGAAATCATATGACTTGAAAAAGGTGCTTTCCCTTATTACCACAAAGCCTGTGTTGTTATTTTCTAAACACAAACAATTCTTGTTAAATTTTATTTTATCAATTCGAACCTAATTTTTTTTTAATTATTAGTACAACTTCAGCATTTATGCATTAAGGTTATGTAAACATTATATCTTTGGTAATCATTACAGGTCTTGTGACTTTTTTGCAGGCATGTTTATTTAAGTCATTTCAGCAAAAAATGTAAGGTCATATAACAAAAAAAAATTGTAGGCCAAATTGTAACAGAAAAAATAAAACTGTTTTAAAAATCAGGACATTACGAATATCAATCTATTTATTTTGCAACTTAAGGTTAAACAAATTAAATATTTAATACAAACATTAAACTGATGAAATGTATTTGCTAAAAATCATTTTTGCTTTCTGTTTGAAACTAGATTTATAAGCTTGGTGTAACTTGAAATTGGTTGCTCAGTTTTTAAATTCTATGATAGTTTAGTTAGTGGCTATAATACAGTTATAATACATATAATACAGGTTATAATACAGTTGTACATTTTAAAATTTTATTAACATTGGAATTTATATTAACGATGTACTTTATTTAATATTTTAGTTTTTTGTCTCTGTTAAAAAAATGTTAGTTAAAACTGTTTTCTTTCTTTTTGCCTTGCAATTTGCAGTTGGAAATGTAGTTCTTAAACAACCCAGAAAAGAAATTTCATTTCAAGGTAAATAAATATATTAAATTTAAAAAAAAAATAAAAATTTATTTTTAAAAATTGGTTTTATTTACAGCTATACTAAACTCTTATGCAAGCATTGGCAATGTTATATGCCCAGATCAGAGGACAGAATGTCCAGATCAAACAACTTGTTGCAAGTTAACCACTGGTCAATATGGATGCTGTCCACAACCAAATGTAAGTTAAACTTGACTTTTACACTGGCCACTTTTAAACGAATGTGTTTTACCAGGCTGTATGCTGTAATGATCATTTTCATTGTTGTCCTGAAAACACCAAATGTGATGTCACAGCTGGAACTTGCACAAAACAAGATGAAGTTTTTCCAATGATGAAAAAATTTGGTAAGTTATATCATTAAAACATTTTAGAATGTGTTATAAACTTTGCCATATAAGGCACTGGACATCTTCTTACAAGTTTTGTTCGGCAGTGTGGTGTAGTGGTCTGAACACTTGGCATCACTACATTAGGTTCTGGGTTTGATCCCCACTGCTCTCATGATGTAGTGCCCTCAAATAAGGTGCTAGGACAGACATGAACTCCTGCTGAGCCAATACTTCATTAGCAGCTTAATTATCGGGCCATTATATATTTTATTATACGCCAAACTGTCAAAGACAACTTGAAACTGGGTCGGGGTAACAAATGTTACTCTATGTTAAGGCTGTGCAATCATCCTTTCTAAATTGCAAAAGATATAGTGGATTAAAAATTTAATGTTAAAATAAAACTTAAAAAATAAAGTTTAAATTTTCATGATTTTTAGCTGCCAAAGAAATAGTTGGCAATGTAAAGTGTCCAGATGGAAGGTCAGAATGTCCAGATGAAACAACTTGTTGCAAGTTATCCAATGATCAATATGGATGCTGTCCACAACCAAATGTAAGTTAAACTTGACTTTTACACTGACCACTTTTAAACAAATGTGTTTTACCAGGCTGTATGCTGTAGTGATCATGTTCATTGTTGTCCTGAAAACACCAAATGTGATCTTAGTGCTGGAACTTGCCTAAAACAAGATGAAGTTTTTCCAATGATGACAAAATTTGGTAAGTTATATCATTAAAACATTTTATATTGTCTTGAAGATTTTGCCATACCATAGTGGCGAAGGCACTGAACATCTTCTCACAAGTTTTGATTGGCATTGTGGTGTAGTGGTTGGAACACTTGGCCTTACAACATGAGGTCCTGGGTTTAATCACCACTGCTTTCATTCTGTATTACCCATAAGTTAGGTGCTGTTAACGGTATGAACTCCTGCTGAGCCAATACTTAATTAGCAGCTTAATTATCGGGCCATTTTATTCTATTAAATGACGAAGGCAACTGGAGACTGGGTCGGGGTAACGAATTTACACTTTGTTTAGGCTGTGCAATTAACCTTTCCAAATTGAAAAAGGTATATTAAGGTTGAACATTTCATGGTAAAATAAAACTAAAAAAAAAATTTAAATGTATATAATTTTTAGCTGCCAAAGAAATAGTTGGCAATGTAAAGTGTCCAGATGGAAGGTCAGAATGTCCAGATGAAACAACTTGTTGCAAGTTATCCAATGATCAATATGGATGCTGTCCACAACCAAATGTAAGTTAAACTCCACTTTTACACTGACCACTTTTAAACAAATGTGTTTTACCAGGCTGTATGCTGTAGTGATCATGTTCATTGTTGTCCTGAAAACACCAAATGTGATCTTAGTGCTGGAACTTGCCTAAAACAAGATGAAGTTTTTCCAATGATGACAAAATTTGGTAAGTTATATCATTAAAACATTTTATATTGTCTTGTAGATTTTGCCATACCATAGTGGCGAAGGCACTGAACAGCTTCTCACAAGTTTTGATTGGCATTGTGGTGTAGTGGTTGGAACACTTGGCCTTACAACATGAGGTCCTGGGTTTAATCACCACTGCTTTCATTTTGTATTACCCATAAGTTAGGTGCTATTAACGGTATGAACTCCTGCTGAGCCAATACTTAATTAACAGCTTAATTATCGGGCCATTTTATTCTATTAAATGACGAAGGCAAGTGGAGACTGGGTCGGGGTAACGAATATTACACTTTGTTTAGGCTGTGCAATTAACCTTTCCAAATTGAAAAAGGTATATTAAGGTTGAACATTTCATGGTAAAATAAAACTAAAAAAAAAATTTAAATGTATATAATTTTTAGCTGCCAAAGAAATAGTTGGCAATGTAAAGTGTCCAGATGGAAGGTCAGAATGTCCAGATCAAACAACTTGTTGCAAGTTATCCAATGATCAATATGGATGCTGTCCACAACCAAATGTAAGTTAAACTTGACTTTTACACTGACCACTTTTAAACAAATGTGTTTTACCAGGCTGTATGCTGTAGTGATCATGTTCATTGTTGTCCTGAAAACACCAAATGTGATCTTAGTGCTGGAACTTGCCTAAAACAAGATGAAGTTTTTCCAATGATGACAAAATTTGGTAAGTTATATCATTAAAACATTTTATATTGTCTTGTAGATTTTGCCATACCATAGTGGCGAAGGCACTGAACATCTTCTCACAAGTTTTGATTGGCATTGTGGTGTAGTGGTTGGAACACTTGGCCTTACAACATGAGGTCCTGGGTTTAATCACCACTGCTTTCATTCTGTATTACCCATAAGTTAGGTGCTATTAACGGTATGAACTCCTGCTGAGCCAATACTTAATTAGCAGCTTAATTATCGGGCCATTTTATTCTATTAAATGACGAAGGCAACTGGAGACTGGGTCGGGGTAACGAATATTACACTTTGTTTAGGCTGTGTAATTAACCTTTCTAAATTGAAAAAGGTATATTAAGGTTGAACATTTCATGGTAAAATAAAACTAAAAAAAAATTTAAATGTATATAATTTTTAGCTGCCAAAGAAATAGTTGGCAATGTAAAGTGTCCAGATGGAAGGTCAGAATGTCCAGATCAAACAACTTGTTGCAAGTTATCCAATGATCAATATGGATGCTGTCCACAACCAAATGTAAGTTAAACTTGACTTTTACACTGACCACTTTTAAACAAATGTGTTTTACCAGGCTGTATGCTGTAGTGATCATGTTCATTGTTGTCCTGAAAACACCAAATGTGATCTTAGTGCTGGAACTTGCCTAAAACAAGATGAAGTTTTTCCAATGATGACAAAATTTGGTAAGTTATATCATTAAAACATTTTATATTGTCTTGAAGATTTTGCCATACCATAGTGGCGAAGGCACTGAACATCTTCTCACAAGTTTTGATTGGCATTGTGGTGTAGTGGTTGGAACACTTGGCCTTACAACATGAGGTCCTGGGTTTAATCACCACTGCTTTCATTCTGTATTACCCATAAGTTAGGTGCTGTTAACGGTATGAACTCCTGCTGAGCCAATACTTAATTAGCAGCTTAATTATCGGGCCATTTTATTCTATTAAATGACGAAGGCAAGTGGAGACTGGGTCAGGGTAACGAATATTACACTTTGTTTAGGCTGTGCAATTAACCTTTCCAAATTGAAAAAGGTATATTAAGGTTGAACATTTCATGGTAAAATAAAACTAAAAAAAAAATTTAAATTTATATAATTTTTAGCTGCCAAAGAAATAGTTGGCAATGTAAAGTGTCCAGATGGAAGGTCAGAATGTCCAGATCAAACAACTTGTTGCAAGTTATCCAATGATCAATATGGATGCTGTCCACAACCAAATGTAAGTTAAACTTGACTTTTACACTGACCACTTTTAAACAAATGTGTTTTACCAGGCTGTATGCTGTAGTGATCATGTTCATTGTTGTCCTGAAAACACCAAATGTGATCTTAGTGCTGGAACTTGCCTAAAACAAGATGAAGTTTTTCCAATGATGACAAAATTTGGTAAGTTATATCATTAAAACATTTTATATTGTCTTGAAGATTTTGCCATACCATAGTGGCGAAGGCACTGAACATCTTCTCACAAGTTTTGATTGGCATTGTGGTGTAGTGGTTGGAACACTTGGCCTTACAACATGAGGTCCTGGGTTTAATCACCACTGCTTTCATTCTGTATTACCCATAAGTTAGGTGCTGTTAACGGTATGAACTCCTGCTGAGCCAATACTTAATTAGCAGCTTAATTATCGGGCCATTTTATTCTATTAAATGACGAAGGCAAGTGGAGACTGGGTCAGGGTAACGAATATTACACTTTGTTTAGGCTGTGCAATTAACCTTTCCAAATTGAAAAAGGTATATTAAGGTTGAACATTTCATGGTAAAATAAAACTAAAAAAAAAATTTAAATTTATATAATTTTTAGCTGCCAAAGAAATAGTTGGCAATGTAAAGTGTCCAGATGGAAGGTCAGAATGTCCAGATCAAACAACTTGTTGCAAGTTATCCAATGATCAATATGGATGCTGTCCACAACCAAATGTAAGTTAAACTTGACTTTTACACTGACCACTTTTAAACAAATGTGTTTTACCAGGCTGTATGCTGTAGTGATCATGTTCATTGTTGTCCTGAAAACACCAAATGTGATCTTAGTGCTGGAACTTGCCTAAAACAAGATGAAGTTTTTCCAATGATGACAAAATTTGGTAAGTTATATCATTAAAACATTTTATATTGTCTTGAAGATTTTGCCATACCATAGTGGCGAAGGCACTGAACATCTTCTCACAAGTTTTGATTGGCATTGTGGTGTAGTGGTTGGAACACTTGGCCTTACATCATGAGGTCCTGGGTTTAATCACCACTGCTTTCATTCTGTATTACCCATAAGTTAGGTGCTATTAACGGTATGAACTCCTGCTGAGCCAATACTTAATTAGCAGCTTAATTATCGGGCCATTTTATTCTATTAAATGACGAAGGCAACTGGAGACTGGGTCGGGGTAACGAATATTACACTTTGTTTAGGCTGTGCAATTAACCTTTCCAAATTGAAAAAGGTATATTAAGGTTGAACATTTCATGGTAAAATAAAACTAAAAAAAAAATTTAAATGTATATAATTTTTAGCTGCCAAAGAAATAGTTGGCAATGTAAAGTGTCCAGATGGAAGGTCAGAATGTCCAGATGAAACAACTTGTTGCAAGTTATCCAATGATCAATATGGATGCTGTCCACAACCAAATGTAAGTTAAACTTGACTTTTACACTGACCACTTTTAAACAAATGTGTTTTACCAGGCTGTATGCTGTAGTGATCATGTTCATTGTTGTCCTGAAAACACCAAATGTGATCTTAGTGCTGGAACTTGCCTAAAACAAGATGAAGTTTTTCAAATGATGAAAAAATTTGGTAAGTTATATCATTAAAACGTTTTATATTGTCTTGAAGATTTTGCCATACCATAGTGGCGAAGGCACTGAACATCTTCTCACAAGTTTTGATTGGCATTGTGGTGTAGTGGTTGGAACACTTGGCCTTACAACATGAGGTCCTGGGTTTAATCACCACTGCTTTCATTCTGTATTACCCATAAGTTAGGTGCTATTAACGGTATGAACTCCTGCTGAGCCAATACTTAATTAGCAGCTTAATTATCGGGCCATTTTATTCTATTAAATGACGAAAGCATCTGGAGACTGGGTCGGGGTAACGAATATTACACTTTGTTTAGGCTGTGCAATTAACCTTTCCAAATTGAAAAAGGTATATTAAGGTTGAACATTTCATGGTAAAATAAAACTAAAAAAAAAATTTAAATGTATATAATTTTTAGCTGCCAAAGAAATAGTTGGCAATGTAAAGTGTCCAGATGGAAGGTCAGAATGTCCAGATGAAACAACTTGTTGCAAGTTATCCAATGATCAATATGGATGCTGTCCACAACCAAATGTAGGTTAAACTTGACTTTTACACTGACCACTTTTAAACAAATGTGTTTTACCAGGCTGTATGCTGTAGTGATCATGTTCATTGTTGTCCTGAAAACACCAAATGTGATCTTAGTGCTGGAACTTGCCTAAAACAAGATGAAGTTTTTCCAATGATGACAAAATTTGGTAAGTTATATCATTAAAACATTTTATATTGTCTTGAAGATTTTGCCATACCATAGTGGCGAAGGCACTGAACATCTTCTCACAAGTTTTGATTGGCATTGTGGTGTAGTGGTTGGAACACTTGGCCTTACAACATGAGGTCCTGGGTTTAATCACCACTGCTTTCATTCTGTATTACCCATAAGTTAGGTGCTATTAACGGTATGAACTCCTGCTGAGCCAATACTTAATTAGCAGCTTAATTATCGGGCCATTTTATTCTATTAAATGACGAAGGCAACTGGAGACTGGGTCGGGGTAACGAATATTACACTTTGTTTAGGCTGTGCAATTAACCTTTCCAAATTGAAAAAGGTATATTAAGGTTGAACATTTCACGGTAAAATAAAACTAAAAAAAAAATTTAAATGTATATAATTTTTAGCTGCCAAAGAAATAGTTGGCAATGTAAAGTGTCCAGATGGAAGGTCAGAATGTCCAGATGAAACAACTTGTTGCAAGTTATCCAATGATCAATATGGATGCTGTCCACAACCAAATGTAAGTTAAACTCCACTTTTACACTGACCACTTTTAAACAAATGTGTTTTACCAGGCTGTATGCTGTAGTGATCATGTTCATTGTTGTCCTGAAAACACCAAATGTGATCTTAGTGCTGGAACTTGCCTAAAACAAGATGAAGTTTTTCCAATGATGAAAAAATTTGGTAAGTTATATCATTAAAACGTTTTATATTGTCTTGAAGATTTTGCCATACCATAGTGGCGAAGGCACTGAACATCTTCTCACAAGTTTTGATTGGCATTGTGGTGTAGTGGTTGGAACACTTGGCCTTACAACATGAGGTCCTGGGTTTAATCACCACTGCTTTCATTCTGTATTACCCATAAGTTAGGTGCTATTAACGGTATGAACTCCTGCTGAGCCAATACTTAATTAGCAGCTTAATTATCGGGCCATTTTATTCTATTAAATGACGAAAGCATCTGGAGACTGGGTCGGGGTAACGAATATTACACTTTGTTTAGGCTGTGCAATTAACCTTTCCAAATTGAAAAAGGTATATTAAGGTTGAACATTTCATGGTAAAATAAAACTAAAAAAAAAATTTAAATGTATATAATTTTTAGCTGCCAAAGAAATAGTTGGCAATGTAAAGTGTCCAGATGGAAGGTCAGAATGTCCAGATGAAACAACTTGTTGCAAGTTATCCAATGATCAATATGGATGCTGTCCACAACCAAATGTAGGTTAAACTTGACTTTTACACTGACCACTTTTAAACAAATGTGTTTTACCAGGCTGTATGCTGTAGTGATCATGTTCATTGTTGTCCTGAAAACACCAAATGTGATCTTAGTGCTGGAACTTGCCTAAAACAAGATGAAGTTTTTCCAATGATGACAAAATTTGGTAAGTTATATCATTAAAACATTTTAGAATGTGTTATAAACTTTGCCATATAAGGCACTGAACATCTTCTTACAAGTTTTGTTCGGCAGTGTGGTGTAGTTGTCTGAACACTTGGCATCACTACATTAGGTTCTGGGTTTGATCCCCACTGCTCTCATGATGTAGTGCCCTCAAATAAGGTGCTAGGAATGACATGAACTCCTGCTGAGCCAATACTTAATTAGCAGCTTAATTATCGGGCCATTATATATTTTATTATACGCCAAACTGTCAAAGACAACTTGAAACTGGGTCGGGGTAACAAATATTACTCTATGTTAAGGCTGTGCAATCATCCTTTCTAAATTGCAAAAGATATAGTGGATTAAAAATTTAATGTTAAAATAAAACTTAAAAAATAAAGTTTAAATTTTCATGATTTTTAGCTGCCAAAGAAATAGTTGGCAATGTAAAGTGTCCAGATGGAAGGTCAGAATGTCCAGATGAAACAACTTGTTGCAAGTTATCCAATGATCAATATGGATGCTGTCCACAACCAAATGTAAGTTAAACTTGACTTTTCACTGACCACTTTTAAACAAATGTGTTTTACCAGGCTGTATGCTGTAGTGATCATGTTCATTGTTGTCCTGAAAACACCAAATGTGATCTTAGTGCTGGAACTTGCCTAAAACAAGATGAAGTTTTTCCAATGATGACAAAATTTGGTAAGTTATATCATTAAAACATTTTATATTGTCTTGTAGATTTTGCCATACCATAGTGGCGAAGGCACTGAACATCTTCTCACAAGTTTTGATTGGCATTGTGGTGTAGTGGTTGGAACACTTGGCCTTACAACATGAGGTCCTGGGTTTAATCACCACTGCTTTCATTCTGTATTACCCATAAGTTAGGTGCTGTTAACGGTATGAACTCCTGCTGAGCCAATACTTAATTAGCAGCTTAATTATCGGGCCATTTTATTCTATTAAATGACGAAGGCAACTGGAGACTGGGTCGGGGTAACGAATATTACACTTTGTTTAGGCTGTGCAATTAACCTTTCCAAATTGAAAAAGGTATATTAAGGTTGAACATTTCATGGTAAAATGAAACTAAAAAAAAAATTTAAATGTATATAATTTTTAGCTGCCAAAGAAATAGTTGGCAATGTAAAGTGTCCAGATGGAAGGTCAGAATGTCCAGATGAAACAACTTGTTGCAAGTTATCCAATGATCAATATGGATGCTGTCCACAACCAAATGTAAGTTAAACTTGACTTTTACACTGACCACTTTTAAACAAATGTGTTTTACCAGGCTGTATGCTGTAGTGATCATGTTCATTGTTGTCCTGAAAACACCAAATGTGATCTTAGTGCTGGAACTTGCCTAAAACAAGATGAAGTTTTTCCAATGATGGAAAAATTTGAAGCAGTAAATGTTGATAATATGTTATCAGTTGAAACAAGGTAAAAACAAAACAGTTTTAAGTACATCAATAGCATTTTTATATTTTTCATTTTAAATATTTTTTACTTGCATAGCATTGAAGAAAAATGTACAATGTGCCCTGATGGCTCTGAATGTCCAAGTTATTATAGTTGCTGTCCTCTTAAAGCAAAGGGTTATGGCTGTTGCCCATATCCATCAGTGAGTCTTAGAATAAATTATTATTATTCTGTATGTTAAAATGAATAATTTTTTGAATGCTTTAATTTTACTTTTAGGCCGTTTGTTGCTCTGATCATTCACATTGTTGTCAACACAACACAATCTGTGACCTTCAAAAAGGAGTTTGTAGGTCACCTTCCAACCGTGAAGAGCCCTTGTCTGTAATGTTAGCAGCCAGACAACCTCGTGCCAATAAAATTATCTTTGAGGCAGATTCTGTAGAAGTAGATTTTGACCAAAATGGTTTCTTATAAAGAAAAAAAGTGCTAGAAAATGTGTGTGCTAAAAAAAAAGTGCTAGAAAATGTTAATTATGATATGATTGTTTTGAAATTTAATAATGAAATTACTTAGTCTTTTGTTATTTGAAACTGTTTATTATGTGCAAATATATACTGTTGTATTGAATTAAAAGTTCATTTATAAAATAAATATGCTAATTTAAAATTATTATGTTAACTTTAATTTAATTCTCATATCCAAAAGTTACAAAAAAATTATATAAATAAACTTTACTTTAAGTATGCAATTGATTTAAATTTTTTTTGATATATTTGAAATCTTGTTTATTATTATTTTTCTGATTCTGTAATTTTCGTGGAAAATTCTAAATAATATTATAAAAAAACAATTTGTTATAATTGTCTTCTGATTAAAAGTTGGACTTCCGGGCTTTCTACGTATAACAGTTCCATCCATCAATAACTTATAACAGCATAATGTCTTTAGATATTAATCGAAGAGGTAATCTTTCTGTCTATAAATCATTATCAAAAAACTGTAGCTGGTGGTTAAAAAATAAATTCAGTTATACTAAGCTGGTGTTTTTGTTGCAATTAAAAAGCATTTTAGTCCCATTTCTGAGGTTCATTTTAAGGTAGGTGTGATATTAGGTGCTTTTTATTGAGTTGATTTAATTCTGAGTAGTAATTATTGTATGAATTAGGTAAAATAAAAGCTGCAAAAATCCCATTCGTGGTTGTTTCAAACATGATTATTGAAGATTTATAGTTAAGTTACCGACATATCTGTCTGCATCACATATGATGCAAAGCACGACGCAAACATTAACGTGATTGCAACAGGAACATCATATTTCCTTTGAATGTTTTGATCAAGTAATTGATTTCTAATCAGGCTATACATTTGCTGCATTGAGTTTATTTTCAGCAATAAAATTTTTTGTCTTTGTTGTGGGCGAAATATTAGACTGTTATCATAGCAAGACATTTACAAAATTAGTTTAATTGGTTAACCTAAGTAAATTAGACACATTAATTTGCAAGCATTTATCATAAAACTTGTTGTATAGTCTGATACTTACAGTTTTTTAAATTAGATTTTGCTGGTACAAAGGTACTGATTAGGTAGTAAAAATGATTTTTAAAGTTGTAGTTCTGTTTGTAAGTTTGCAACTTGTCTATGGAATGGAAAAGGACACAATGATAGAAGGTTAGATTAATAAATACAAGTGTTTTATATTTTACTAACAACAACTTTTTTACAGGCTCTTTGAAAAGAGTTATTTGTCCAGGTGGTCGCGCAACTTGTCCTGAAGGAGATACATGTTGTAGACTACAAAGTGGTGAATGGGGATGCTGTCCACTACCAAACGTAGGATTCAAAACCACATTTTAAAACTTTTAAAACTGTTTTTTATTTACTTTGAATATTAATTTTTAGGCTGTATGCTGCAGTGATAACCAGCATTGTTGCCCATCAGACTTTACTTGCACTTCAATAGGTTGCTCAGATGGCTTTAAACTTATTCCTTTTCAGACAAAAATTGGTAAGTACGGCATACTTGATAAATTAGTTAATACATTTAAAAATAATCACTTAAAAACATGAAATTAGATAGTCCGAAACTAATATTTTTTACAGAATCTGTTCCTGTAAAAGAAGTTAGATGTGATGCTTCACATTATTGTCCAGATGGAAATACATGTTGTAGATTAGGAACCGGTGAATGGGGATGCTGTCCAGTACCAAACGTAAGATTCAATGCCAGATTTTTTAACTTGTTTAAAAATTAAAATTTTTGTTTTTTTAAACAAAAATATTTTTAGGCTATATGTTGTGACGATCATAGACATTGTTGCCCATCAGGTTATACTTGTAATACTGGAACTGGGGAATGTGAAAATGGCATTAAAAGTATTCCATTTATGGAAAAAACTAGTAAGTCCTAATCAAAGCCAAATTTACTGTTTTCGTATTTTAAGTATACTTTATAAAAAAAATTATTAAGTTTGTTTATATTTTTTATTGTTTAGGTAAAGCGAGAGTTTTGTTTATCGAAATTGTTTATCAAAGTTTTTTTATAAACATTACCTCTTGGGGCCTATTGTTTGTTTCCAACTACTTTCATTCTTTATCGGTCCTATAATTTACTTTCTCTCTTTTTATTAATAATTTTTACTCCTTGTTTTAATCAAATAAATAAATATATTAAATTGTATTTAGAATCTTCTCGAGTGGAAGAAGTTAGATGTGATGCTTCTCATTATTGTCCAGATGGAACTACATGTTGTAGATTAGGAAGCGGTCAATGGGGATGCTGTCCCGTGCCAAACGTAGGATTCAAAAACAGATTTACTCACTTGAATAACATTAGAATTTTTGTTATTCTGTGTTTTTATTTTTAGGCTATATGTTGTGACGATTATAAACATTGCTGTCCATCAGGTTATACTTGTAATACTGGAACTGGAGAATGTGAAAATGGAGTTAAACGAATTCCTTTTTTAAAAAAAAATGGTAGTCCTAAAATCTTTACAATTTATGATTTTATTCATTATAGTCGTTTCTTGCAAAAATATTTGTATTTTACTGGTTAAATTGTTACTTTATTTTAAGTTAAGCAATAAGTTTAACAATATTATATTATACTTTTTTAAGTTTTCCTTGCTAACTAGAAAAGTAACTTTTTTTAACTTTTTTATTTGAAAATCCACGTAGATTCTTTACTTGTGAAGCGAGTTATCTGTCCTCATAGTCAATCATATTGCTCTGATGGAGAAACATGTTGTAGGTTGCCAAGTGGAAAATATGGGTGCTGTCCCTTTCCAAATGTAAGCTTACATAAATTTATATTTAACATTTTGCTTAATTTTAATGTTTAAATATTTATTTTCAGGCTGTGTGTTGCAGTGATGGCAGCAGTTGTTGCCCATCAGGTTATACTTGTAATAGTCAAACAGGAGCTTGTGAAAATGGCATTAAAAGTATTCCATTTATGAAAAAAACTGGTAAGCTTTAATCAAAGCTAAATGGGCTGTTTTTTGATATTTTAAAGATACTCAATATAATATTGGTAAATTCATTTCTAGTTTTAATTACTTATATAAAGCAGAGGTTATGTTTATGACCATTTTTGTGTTTTTTGACCATTACCAAGCTAGGTTTTGGTATGATTTCAACTAACTTCTATTTTAATACACTTAAGTTGATCATTATGGATACTTACTTTTGTTAATTTAAAAAAAATATATTTTACTTTTTTTAATTAATGTGATTAATACAAAAAATTGTATTTAGAATCTTATCCACTAAAAGTAGTTAGATGTGATGCTTCACATTATTGTCCAGACGGAACTACATGTTGTAGATTAGGAAGCGGTGAATGGGGATGCTGTCCAGTACCAAATGTAGGATTCAATAACAGATTTTGCAACTTGTTTACTATTGCAATTTTTCAACTTAGATTATTAATTTTTAGGCTATATGTTGTGACGATCATAGACATTGCTGTCCATCAGGTTATACTTGTAATACTGGAACTGGGGAATGTGAAAATGGCATTAAAAGTATTCCATTTATGGAAAAAACTAGTAAGTCCTAATCAAAGCCAAATTTACTGTTTTCGTATTTTAAGTGTACTTTATAAAAGAAATTATTAAGTTTGTTTATATTTTTTATTGTTTAAGTAAAGTTAGAGTTTTGCTTATCGAAATTGTTTATCAAAGTTTTTTTATAAATATTACCTTTTAGTCTTGGGGTCTATTATTTGTTTCCAACTGCTTTCATTCTTAAGCGGTCCCATGACTTACTTTCTCTCTTTTGAATAATAATTTTTACTCATTTTTTAATTTAATAAATAAATATATAAAATGTATTTAGAATCTTTTCAAATGGAAGAAGTTAGATGTGATGTTTCTCATTATTGTCCAGATGGAACTACATGTTGTAGATTAGGAAGCGGTGAATGGGGATGCTGTCCAGTACCAAATGTAAGATTTAAACAGTTTTTACTACTTGTTTGATTTTTTTTAAACAGTTTTTACTACTTGTTTGATTTTTCAATTTTCATTTATTTGAGACTTTATTTTTTTAGGCTGTTTGTTGTGACGATTATGCACATTGCTGTCCATCAGGTTATAGTTGCAATGTTGGAACTGGGGAATGTACAAAAGGAGTTAAACGTATTCCCTTTTTGAAAAAAACTGGTAGGCCTAACAATTATTTACAATTTATGATTTTTTACATTATGGTCGTTTCTTGCAAAAATTTTTGTAGTTTACTCGTTAAATTCTTACTTTTTTGAGTTAAGCAACACGTTTTACAATATAATATTGCACTTTTCTGTAAACTGCGATAAGGTCTTCCTTGCTAACTAGAAAGTAACTTTGTTTTACCTTTTTGTTAAAAATTCACGTAGATTCTTTTCTTGTAAAACGAGTTATCTGTCCTCATAGTCAATCATATTGCTCTGATGGAGAAACATGTTGTAGGTTGCCAAGTGGCAAATATGGATGCTGTCCATTTCCAAATGTAAGCTTACATAAATCATTATTTAACATTTTGCTTACTATTAATGTTAAATATTTATTTTTAGGCTGTGTGTTGCAGTGATGGCAGCAGTTGTTGTCCATCAGGTTATACTTGTAATAGTCAAACAGGAGCTTGTGAAAATGGCATTAAAAGTATTCCATTTATGAAAAAAACTGGTAAGCTTTAATCAAAGCTAAATGTGCTGTTTTTTGATATTTTAAAGATACTCAATATAATATTGGTAAATTCATTTCTAGTTTTAATTACTTATATAAAGCAGAGGTTATGTTTATGACCATTCTTGTGTTTTTTGACCATTACCAAGCTAGGTTTTGGTTTGATTTCAACTAACTTCTATTTTAATATACTTGAGTTGATCATTATGGATACTTACTTTTGTTAATTTAAAAAAAAAATTTACCTTTTTTAATTAATTTGATTAATACATGAAAAGTGTATTCAGAATCTTATCCACTAAAAGAAGTTCGATGTGATGCTTCACATTATTGTCCAGACGGAACTACATGTTGTAGATTAGGAAGCGGTGAATGGGGATGCTGTCCAGTACCAAACGTAGGATTCAATAACAGATTTATTCACTTGAATAACATTAGAATTTTTGTTATTCTGTGTTTTTATTTTTAGGCTATATGTTGTGACGATCATAGACATTGCTGTCCATCAGGTTATACTTGTAATACTGGAACTGGGGAATGTGTAAATGGAATTAAACGAATTCCTTTTTTGAAAAAGGTTAAGACCATGAACCCACGCTACAAAGAAGTTCGATTTGATGTTAAAATAGACGAAGAGGAAAAGTTGCAATTCGATATCTTGTAAATTGATAACTTAGAAATGCATTTCAATCATTAAATTCATTTTTATAACTGGATTCTCAAGCTTATTACAAAAAATATTGTCCCCTCTTGTTAAGAAAGCTTATGTTCACTGCCTTTAAATAAATATATACCCAAAAACAATCATATTATTAAATATTATTATCATGTCATGAATGTTAAATTTGGTAATTAAAGTAAATTTGACCTTTTAAAATCTTCAAACTATGCTTGCAAATAAAGATCATTTAAAACATATATGTATTTATTTTAAATAGCTAAAAAAATAATAAGACAACTCCAATTTTACTTCTATTCTTCTCCGTCTGTTGAACTTGAAATTAGTTCAGTTTCGTCTGATTTTTGACTTCGACAAAATTTAAAATTTGGACAAAAAGTCAATTTTGTTTTTCGTATTAACTTTTTAAACCAATGTTCTTCATCTCTATTTGGGTTGAGCTGGCTTTTATGATAACCATATGTGAAATAAATTAACATACCTAAAACGAAAACAAAGTTTTAAATTAGAAACTTCACAAAAGTTGTCTTTATGTTGTTTTTATTTAAATATGCAACAACATTTTTGCTTTTAGGGAAAGAATAATAGAAATAATCTTATTTTTCGGAGATATCAAAGCATATTTAAAAGGTCCTGAGCTTCACTTTGCAAGTCGCATTTATAATTCACATGTTTTTGTGCAAGTTTTATTTTGAACTGTTTATGTTTACTTTTCTTGCTACATATTATTATATTTGTAATTTCCGAATTTCGTGACACTGTATTCAGTATAAACATAAACATTGGGCTTACCGACAGACAGCCAAATGATGAGACGAATCCAAGTCATTGCTTGTAGCTTTAACATGAAAAAAATGTTCGTGCAAATGCATAGGTAAGGTAGAAATGGGACAAATGGAACCTATAAAAATAGTTATTTAAATATGGAATTTGTTTATACCACGGTCCTTGCGTAACAAAATTGAACTAAGGACAATAATGCACAAGATTTGATTGTATGCTAATTAAGTTGCACTATTTTTTAAAGTCCATATTTTTTTGTAAAAACTTGATATATCTCTTACCTTAAAACTTTTATCTTCGCTTGAAATACTGCTGTGCTGTTGGTGTACTGAAATAAGTGCAAAGCTTACTCCAGAACCTAGGCATGATATTAACATTAATAAAATTGGCCACCAGCTACCGCTAGTGAGCTCATCCCAGGCTTCGAATAACACTAGCATACCAATTGCACTAAACATTATACAAGATACAAGTGCTACTAGCACTACTACGCCCGGCTTGCATTGGCCAATGTATTTGTCCAAGAATGTTCCTTGATATTTAGGCTTTAAACAGCCTACATTTCTAATGTTTTCTAAACAGTTAGAGTATTCAAGCGTTTTAGTATCATTGTTCGTAAAAACGCGTTCATTTGTAGATACTAGTTTGGTTGTTGATGTTGCTAGGTTTTGTGTTGATTGTTTTTCTACAGAAGAAAAAATATGTTTAGAACCTTTTTCAACATATTGGTTTAAGGTTAAAAAAGTCAGTTTTTATTACATTTTGAAAGATAATTTATTTAACAGACTAAACACAGTCTTACCGTTTGGTTCTGCAGAAACATTATTACCAGTGGTTGCTATAGAACTACTTGTTTCTTTATCATCTGATGAGGTTCTGAAAAATAATTAATGTAGTTGAGAATTTAATTAATATCGAAATAAAGAAACTTAAATTTTTCTTCTACAAACGAAATTATTTTTTAATGTATTTTTTTACAAGTGCAAGTCTGTTACAAAGACTATCTACCAGTAGAATATATAAATGATGTGAAAAACTTGGGGCTAAATTTGTTTTTCTATCTTTAGGCCATAAAATTTGACCTTTTCGAATTGAGGATAAAGCTATATAAAGAAATACAAAAAAGATACTGGAAACACTCACGATCTACTTTCAATGTCGTCCGCTGTACTTAAACTTTGTGATATCTTAGTTGGCAAAATTATCACATCACCCACAGCCCCATAACGTAACAGTATAACGCAAGCAGCCACAAAAGAGTAGGCTGTTAATGTTCCAATTGACATAAATTGAACGAGAGTTTCTAGGTCGAAAATTAAAGCCATTGTGCTGCAAAGTGCGGCAGTAAAGCCAACCGAAGCTAATGGGACCTTAAAATGAAATGGTAAGCCTTTTTAAACATTGTTTCTTTTTAGGTTTAAATTTTAGGCAGTACATTGGAGTTCTCTTAAAAAATAAGTTTTTGTAATTCAATTTTAAGTTAAGCGGCATTTTTAAATAATCGCTAGCGTTGTGTGCTGGTCAGAACACTTAACTTTATTTCATAAGGTCCTGGGTTCGATTTTATAAGGCAATTATAAGCTAGATAATATCCCAAACTGCCAAAGGCAACTTTAGACTAGTTCAGAAAAACTGATGTTACTCTATGTGTAGGCTGTGAAAATGATCTTCCCACATCGAGGATAAATACATGGAAAAAAATTACTAACCTGGGTTTTTTCGTTTATAGCTGACAAAGCAGGGCACAATAAACCGTCCTTTGAAATTGCATATAATATTCGTGGCATAATAAACAAACCTAAAGAAAAAAACACTCGCAATTTATTAAATATTTTAGTAACGCGCCATTATCGAGGTGGTTGGACTTGCGGTAACAGATAATCGATATCCACAATGCTTTTTAAGTTGTGACGTCATAGACTCAATTGTACGTAATTGAACTGAGCCTAGTTTTTTTTAAATGAAAATCAACTGACCTTTGTTAAAATAGTGAAATAAGAAACGTACAGGTTTTTGTACATAAAACTCATTTAAACACTACACAGTTTTGACATTACAAACAAAAGGTTGTTACTTATCAATTTATTTTAAAGATGTTCTTAATTGTCAAACACAGGTAGTGTCGTGTAATGGTCAGAAGTTCTCACTCAGAACACTTGGCTTTACTACATTTAGACCATGGGTTTGATCCCCAATGATCTCGTGTTGTAGTGACCTTGAGTAAGGCGATATAACGGTTTTGGATCTCGCTAACCCAATACTTGAACAGCAACTTAACTATCGGGCAATTATAATTTATAATATTTCAAACTGCCAAAGGCAACTCGAGACTGGGTCGAGGTAACTGATGTAACTCTATGTTTAGGCCGTGAAGTCGACCTTTTTACATCAAGGACAAACAAATATTAAAAATAAACTACCTGAGAAAAATAAACTACCTGAGAACATACTGGTTGTCATAGTACATAAAGAACCAGCAGTGACAACAACTTGAGCCCATTGCCAGCCCTCAAATCGACCATAAGCGTCTGAAATTGCTGATTTAGGCACAATGTCATACCAAGGTACCATAAGTGTTACTACTGACGACACCCCTATATAGGACACGGTTACTAGTAGAAGACTGACTGCCAATGCTATCGGTATGTCTCTTTTGGGATTTCTGGCTTCTTCGCAAGACGAGGCGATTACATCAAATCTATAAAAGTAGTGGTCAAATGTTAGTTTGTTTATAAAGCTAGACAGACAGACTGTAGCTTAGACAGCCAGGCTTGCCATTGAAGTATTTCCGAGTAACACAACCGGACGTTTTAGTCTAGTTTTAACATCAAGCCACCAACAAAAATAGCAATCAATTGCTATGAGCTAGGCTTAAAACTAAAAATTAAAATGATATAGCTATCTACTATTAATAGCACAACAGCTCGATTGTAGTAATTGGATTGGTATCGTATTACAATATTCAATTCAATGGGTATTCAATAACTCAGGGCGCATTGGGTTCATGCTGTCATCAATTATACATTTCGCATTTCGAACAATTTATTTTTAACGCAAAGTATTTTTACAAGCGGCGACATTTCTATAAATTTGTGTTTTTCCCGTTGTGTCATGTTACACAAAAGCAATTTGTGTTCTAATTAGATTAACCTCCATATAGAACCGATACCCATATATTATTCATATACACGTTGGTCGATATAATTAAATACCCGGCAAAGGCGAAGAAACATCGAGAAGCGCCAGCAATTACACCGGAAAATCCGAAAGGCATAAACCCGCCTTTGACGTCGGTCCAATTTTTCGGGTCCGCAAGAAAGAAACCTAAAATTTAAAGATGGTGAATAATTTTTTGCATTTCCACCAAAGTTATGAAAAATTGTTAAGTTTTACTATTTATTAAAGATTTTACTCTCAAATTTTTATTTTATTAGAAAACCCCCCTTTTTTTAACAACACTTCTTAAAAATTTAATTCCTACGAACTTCTTTCAACAACAACCCCCCCCCCCCCTTCTCTTTTTAAACAACAACCCCAAAAAATTCTACAGGTATTAAACTTTTACAAAAAATAAAAAAGGGGTTATTAATGTGGTAAAATGGGGGTGTCAGGAAAGTTTTCAAATAAATCAATCCAACAATACCTGTTCCTATTATAAAAAGCACAACTACAATGTTAATGATTGCAAATATCATGTTGAATCTTGTCGACGATTTCACCCCTGTAGCAACGAACCCACATAAAAGAAGGATCACCAAAGCCCCAACAAAATCAGGGTACTCCCCCAATGGTTGCCCGTCCCCGAACGGCATGTGCTGTGTGAGATATGTCTAAAATTATTAAAAAAAGTAATTTTGGGATTTTGTTTATGTTTTTTTTGTTTAATTCTTGAATTTACTTTTATTGGATATCCGAGAACGGAATCCAAATACCCGCTCCATGCTTTTGCGACAGAAGCTGAACCAATTCCGTGCTCCAAAACCATGTTCCATCCAATCAGAAAGCCCCATAACTCACCCATTGTGACGTATGTGAAAATGTAGGCGGAACCTATTAGTAAAATCAATCGCATTAATAAATATTTAAGTGAGAAAAAAATTCTATTTTTAAAAAATTTTTTATCACTATTAATAACTTTAGTTACCCCGACCTAGTCTCGAGTTGCCTTGGCAGTTTTGGATATTATTGATTATAATTGCCAGATAATTAAGCTGCTGATAAGGTGTTTGCTTAGCAGGAGTTCATACCGTTTATAGCGCCTTACCTAGAGCTTTAAAGCAGTATGGATCGAACCCAGGACCTCATAGTAAAGCCACTATATACCATGCTTTTAATTTTGACATGGTGCCCAAAATGTAAATATTAGTTTATAAATATTAGCTCTTTTAAAACCTTATTTTTTAAATACCTGTTGATGGTATACGTGAACCGAACTCAGCATAACAAAGAGCAGACAAAAAGGCAGCAACAGCGGCCGCCAAATAGCTAAGTATAACGGCCGGACCTGCTGTATTTTTTGCCACAGCACCAGTTAAAACGTATAGCCCCGCTCCAAGCATTCCACTCACCTTTAAAACAAAGTAACATTTGTAATTGTTAATTTAAAAGCTGGTCATATTTTAATATTAGTAAAAGAATACCAATTGACTATATATATAAAGTACATTAATCATAATGGTATAGACTGTATTACAATTTCTATAAAGATAAATTTTACATGATTAATATTTGATTTTTGACTTAAACTTACCCCTAGTAAAGTTAAGTCGAAGATTCCTAAACATCTTTTTAGGTCAGTTTGTAGAAAGTCTTCGTTTAAAGCCTTTTTGCGATTTATTTTTTTACAGCATGATAATATTCCCATTCTAACGGTACAAGCAGTCAGATGGCGATATAAAACCCTTGCTTTTATTTTGTGGTTAAAATATCCTGTTCAAAATTTATTAAAGCTCGCTGTGTGATGTATAATATTTTGCCTAATCTATAAATTGGTGCGCTTATCCAGACAGACTAGAACTTCTAAAATTTAATAAAAGATACGATTTTATATATACGCCTCCAAGCCATATATATATAAACTTTATATCTAAATAAAAACTTAAGTTTTTAATATTCTATTCGGTACAAATTTATAAAAAAAAGCTAAATAAACAAATATTAAAATAACGCTGTTTTAAATGCTTGTTTTTCGAAACCTATAAAATAGCTAGTAAATAACTACAGTAAAATTTTACCTAAGCTTATATAACATTTTTATATGTCGGCGTATGAGAATTTTTTATGTAGATTTCTATTTCATTAAGGTAATATTTAATTTTTAGTAAATTAAACTTCAGACATATTGATTATACGACAAAGACAATTGAATTTAAAAGTATAGAAACCTTTATATTAAACCTAGCTTTTAAACTTGACCTTTTATAAATAATTTTTAACCTACTTTTTTACATAATTAAAACTACATTTTAGTTTTGAATTTCTTATATAATAAACGCTTTGCTGGTAAAAATAACGTCACGTAAAAATTCCCTTTTTGTATTCGCTCTATCTGCGTTCGCTCATTTACTCACAACTACCAAAATTCTGATTGCTTTTCAAATATTAATCATTATAAAACAAAGGCCCAAGGGATATATTAATGCACAATTCTAATACTTTTTATTGATGTCCATGCTACTGGCAGATTTTTCATAAAGTAGTACGTACGGCTACCCCATATAACCTTGTTGTATTTTTTTTCAAAAATACGTCCCAAAAGATATTAGCCGTATTATAAAAACGATGGCTAATCGATATCGGTTATTATTTCGATTTTCGGGTTGTTTTCCCATTATGTTAATATAGGACAGTGACGTATAATAGTATAATATCCAGATGCTAATATAAACCAAACATTTGATACAGATATATTTTTAAATTAGCACTCATTGAATCGAATTTAAATCTTACGTATTACATTGTTTATTAAATTCATATTACATTATTTTTAAACTTAATATTTAACAATATTTTGATATTTTTTTTAGGAAAAATTATGGATTGTTTCAAATTTAAAATTATACTAATAATGTAGCTCCTTTAATGATGTAATGTTTAAATTGTAAATGCTTAGTCATTAAAAAACAACAAATTGATTATTAACAGGCAATAAAATAGTAAAAATATAATTTACATTGACTTGCAAGGGCCAAGGTCGATTTGCTGTTTTTTGTATAATCAGAGTGTCTCCAAACTTTAGCCTATACTTATATGTCATTTTAAAATGTTTTTTTTTGGCTTAGTTGTTAATATATTATTCAAAAAAGACTTTGAACTGCGTACCGTTGCGATATAGGGTCTTAGCAAACGTTTAACAAGCCACATGTACACATGAGAACAAATGCTCTTGTGTAATCTATTGCAGCAAACAATACCTTATCATAAATCACTTGATTATTATAAATTTGCTTTTGTGCAGTGCCAGCGTGGCATTGTTAATATATTCAGCAGAAAGGGTTACTAGTTTTGCCAGTGCATATAAACTGCTGTACTGATGCTAAAGACCTACTTTAAGTGTTTCATATATATATATATATATATATATGCAAAATGTTTTCCTTATGTTTAGTTTTAGAATACAAATTTGACCAGGTAAATTTTATTAAACCTTAACAATGGCCTTTGCTGGAACATGGAAACGAACTGGAGCTGAAAACCCGATTCCTATAATGAAGCATGTCGGTAAGAATGTAGCTTAAATTAACACCTCGTGTGCTTAAGTTAACCCGTTTGTACTGCAGTTTTTTTAACCTTAAAATTAAACGCGATTACTCATATTGGTATATCTTAAATTTTAGATTTCCATGCGTCAGTTGTACTAATTATTGAGCAAATATACCAAGCGTTACTTGTGGCGTACATGACTAGTCAGAAGTTTATTTTCTTTGGGTTACAACTATCGTTATTGCATTTAGGTATGCCTGATGAAGTTATCGAAGCACTTAAAGGTACAGAGACAACCATGGTGATCGAAGCCATTGATAAAAACTCGTATAAAGAGACTTTCACTGCAGGTGGCAAAACCACTGTCACTACCAAGTCGAGCGACAAGGAGAGCGAATTAATAGACTGGAGGGGAGACAAATTCACGGTTTGGAATTTGTTCCGCAGTGTTTTTTCTATCCTCGTTATAATTTTTTTTTGTATATATCTTTATCCTCGATGTGGGAAAGTCGAATGCGCGACTTAAACATAGGGTAACATCAGTTACTCTGACCCAGTCTCGAGTTGCCTGTAGCAGTTTGGGATTTTATAGATTATAATTGCCCTGTAATTATATTGCTGATTAAGTGCTAACTCAGCAGGAGTTCATACTGTTTATAGTGCCTTACTCAAGAACGCTACAGCATGAGGTCAGTGGGGATTGAACCCACGACCCCATGTGTGGTGTAGCAAGCGTTGTTACCACTACACCACGCTGCCGGTAAATAGAACGACTTCGCTGCCTAAAGAGAGTCCTATTTGTTATTCCGACCAGGGGTCGATATGACTTTTTTAATTTAGAATACTATTGATCCCAATAGGTAGTTAATTATTTTGACCGCCTATAGTTTTAAATTGACAGAAAGTTAAGTTATTTATTATTAAACTTAGGACCTTATATGTAGTGAAGCCAAGTGTTCTTACCACTATACTAACCAGCAATTTTGTTTTGATGTGTTCTTAAATTAAAATATTTTTGTGTTTTAGGTTGTGCCTAAAAGCATTGGCAAAGACAAAGTACGGGTTGAATATGATTTTAAGGGTGTTCATTACATTGCCGTTCGAGAACTAGTTGACGGAAATACTATAATTGACGTAAGCAGTCTTAATTAATATAAAGTCTCGTTTTATAACTCATTTTTACGTTAAAAATCTAATATAAAATGTATGTTTTGCAGCATGTTGATCTTGACAATGGAAAAGTAGTCGGGAAGTTTATCTATACAAAACAATAATTCCACTGCAAAAAGAAAACAATTTTAGACTTTAAAACGATAATAGAACAAAATTTAAATTTAATGAACAAAAAAACGCTTTAAATTACTAATAAATTGCATACATAAACTATTTGAAAAATTGTTAATAGTTGTAGGAAATTACGAGTCTTGTTTAGTCGCATATAGGTTACAAACGTTGTTGAATAATATTGCACGCATGGTCTGGCACAGTTGTAACGAACTAAAAACGTTTGGTTTAGTTGTTTAAAAAAAGGGAAATATTATTTAACTAATAAATCGGTAAATATATTTTAAATGTAGGACAGTAAGGCGTTGCCTTTGTTGTAAATAATGCATTGATTAAGCTGTTTTTTTCGTTATATACTTACAGACTCACGACAGCCAGACAACTTTTTTTAACAGATAGTCAGATAGTTTAAAATTTTTTTTACATTTATTCAAACTTGATGCGAAAAGGTCGACTTTTCGACCTAAACTTAGCATTAGGTGCCCCAACCTAGGCTTTAGTTGCCTTTTGCGGTTTAAAATATTATAGGTTTTTATTGCCCAATAAATAATCCACTGTTTAAGTGCTGGCTCGCAGAAGTTCATATCGTTTACCAGTCAAGTTCATATTGTTTACCAGATTTTAAAGCACGCCAACATAAATCACGCGTAGACCGAAAATCATAGTATGCGTGCATGCGCGGTCACTCCATTTTTTACGCTTGCACACACGAGATCCTGTCGAAAACTGGCCTACTTTCCAGACTGGATCGTTTATAGCTCCTTACTTGTTAGTCAAAAGCATTTTAGTATGGGAGTGGCGAGGATTGAACCCAGGACCAGATTTTGTTGAGCCAAATGTTTCGACCACTACACCCAACTGGTTGTATTATAAAGTTAACAGAATTTATCTTATTCTGTTATAATTTATCTTATTCTGTTTCAAATTTAGGAATATTTATTACCGTAAAATGGCATTTTTAAGTAAAAATAAATTCTTGTCACATGATTTAAATGAAGAAAAAACCCAAACCTGGGCAGCTTTTAGTATCGGCTTGGTTGTTATTTTAATCGGAATTCCACTGTGGTGGAAAACAACAGAAGTTTACAGAGCTTCGCTGCCCTTTAGTGATATAAACGAATTCAATGAAAACATGGATTTTGATGTTAAAATTTGGGTGGAAATTGATATGGAAGATGCTCCATATTTATCTAAAGATATTTTCCAAAGTGAATTAAACTTATTTTTAAACAATCAATTTTTGTCCGGGTTTGTTCGTTTTAAATATGAGTTTATTGCAAATTCCGACCTGAATTCGGTAAACCATGTTCAAGTTATATTAAAAACACATGACAAGCCTTCGTACGCTTTAAAAATATCCAATAAGCGTAGTATTACTTGTTATATTAATAAACAAATGACATTAGATAACAAAGTTTTTAAGGAATTCCAAAATTTATTGTCAACTACAATAAAAGATGCAGTTGTAAATGAACCATTACTACAAGCTGTAGTGTCCAATATATTTGTCAATGGCAGTCAAAGTAAATATGAAGACGCTCTAATGAAAATGGTTCAAACTAATCCACGATTTGAACTCTTATTTTCGCTTTTATGCCCAGAACCGCATAAGCAAATCGCAAAATGGGAGATAGAAAAGGCATTTGACGTTTACATGAAACCAATGTTATCAAAACTAGACTCTATTTTTGAATTTAATGTAGGTTCACAGATCTTGTACTATACGGATATAGCATATCGTCCCAAGGCACATGTCAATGCTGATAAAAATACTGATTACTATTTTTTAACACACGATAAATTGTCACATATTATTAACCCCATCGAAGGTCGGTTAGGCTCTCAAACATCAAACGACCCAACTCTAAATTTTGTTGTTTACTTAACTGAAGAACAGTTTACCCCACTTTTTATTCAGAAAGATGACGACACTTTTTCGAAAACAAACTCGTTTTTGATGCCGCGCTGGGGTGCGTTTATGTTTTACAATAACTTTGAAAAGTCGAAAACTACAGAAATAAACATGAAACTAATTTTTAACCCATTTATGGAGCAGTTTAGAGTATTACTTGGGATTCAAAAACACCCTTCTGTTGGATCCGTTCAGTTCGAATCGTCCCCAAATGATGGGTTGTCTGATTGGGAATTGGATTATTTGTATAGACTAAGAACACTAGAAAATATAGCCACAAGCATACACACTCTACAGTCTTTATCCAAACTGCTAAACCAAATAAGTAATATGGTTATTAATGATGAAGTAGCAAGCCAAGTTTATAATTCTGTGGAACAAATTAAAATTGCAAGGGCAAAGTTAGAGCTTGGCGATTTAGAAAATGCCTTTTTTGCATCCAAGCAGAGTTTTATATCGTCTGAAACTGCATTTTTTGATTCGAGTTTACTGGAGTTACTTTATTTTCCCGAAGATGAAAAGTTTGCGATTTATATTCCGCTATTCCTACCAATTAGCCTTCCTTTAATTATATCATTACATCACGCTATCAAAAGACTAAGAAATTCAAAACAAACTGATACTAACAAACCAAAATCCGAATAATTTATTAAAATTTGAACAATTTTATAAACACTGTATTTAAATTTCGTTTTTTTTTATTAGTATGTCAAGAGTGCAGTAGAATTTCGCTAAATGTTTGAAATGGATTTTAAATCAATTTAACTTGAAATTTTTAGTGTATGTATGTAGTTATGGATTGATTTAAATATGTAATTTTGATATATATACTTTGTAGGTTAAGTATATATTGTATATAGTCTTACTAGGAAAAGGACCTACAAAGTTATACCATGTTTTGTCCAACATGCACTGATGTTGTTATGCAAAATGACATGCATGGAACAGAAACCAACTTGGTAAATAATTTAAAAAAAGGTTTTTTCATTCACCTTGGCTTAGACTATTTTAGCTTAAAAATTTCTAGGGTGCTTTTATTAAGATTTTTTTTTATTTTGTTAAAATGCTGAGTAAAGTTTACAGTTGTTAAAGGAATGGCATTCAGGCCTTTTTTAGGACTTTGGGTCCAGGGTTTAATTCTGACTGCTGCCGTCTCTCAAATTTTATTAATTATTTTTTGTTTTATTTTTAAATTTATTTATACTTAATGTCTTTATTATTAAATGTAGGTTTGCATGGAATGTGGGTATGTTGCTGCCAGTGAAAATCAAATATATTCATCTGATCTAGTCCATGACGACATGCCACAATTTCAAAAAAATCAACCGTCACTAAATGTTAAATATAAAAGTGACATTGATAAGGATGAAAAAAGGTAAATTTGTACACCCAACCCTAAATAATACAATTACCAAGTGTTCAAATTAATAAAAGTTTTTTATTAATAAAGGGGTTGCGGTGTAGTGGCCAGAACACTTGGGTTCACTACATGAGGCCAAGGGTTTAATCCCTATTGCTACCATGCTGTACTGCCCTTAAGTAAGGTGATACAACTGGTACAAACTTCTGGTGAACCAACACTTGATTGGCAGCTAAATTTTACAGTAATCATAATCTATAATATCTTAAACTGCCAAAGGCAACTTAATACTGGGTTAAGGTAACTGCTGTTCCGATATGTTCAGGTAGTAAAGTTAACCTTTCCACAATGAGGATAAATAAATATAATATAAAAAAACATTGTGCAGTTTGATGTATTTTTTTGCTTTTTGTTTTAAAGTTATACTTATCTTAATATTTATAGAACTAGGGTAAGATCTAAAGCTAGATTGAAATACATTCTTGCGATGAAGACCTGTATACAAAGTTTTACTTCAAATGTCAGTGTTTTTGAAAGTGCGCAGAATATTTTTGAAACCATGGTCAATCGTGAAGAGTTTTATTTTAAGCAAGAAAAAACAAAGTTTATGCTTGCCGGTAAAAGGAAATACCTTAAAGTTTATTATTTGAAATTTTCTTAAAATGAATAATTTTGGCTTGGAAACGATTGATTTTGGCTTGGTCTTTTATACACATTAAAAATTAAAATAATCTTTGTGATTTATTTTGGTTATTTTTACAACCTGATAAATGGTAAGTTTTATCAGAACACTTTTTTCACTACTTATGGTCCTGAGTTTGATCCTGCTTTTATGATGTAGCCACCTTAAGTAAGACATGAGGCGATACTTCATCAGCAGTATAATTATTAGGCAATTAAAATCTATAATATTCCAAACTGCCAAAATCAACTTGAGACTGGGTCGGAGTAGCAAATTTTACTCTATGTTTAGGTCATAAAATCCAAGTCAAGAATAAATAAATAAAAAAATACTTCAACTCCTACTTAGAAATGTTAAAGCAGCTGTGGCAATCAAACCTAAAAGCTGTGAAGTTTAAATGTTTACTGTCCTGTAGCTTTTAACCTGAGTGTAGGTATTTTGTTGTTAACTAATTTTTTTAAAATAAAATGTTTTTTCACAGCTGGTTGTGTGTTTCATGCGCTTAGAAGACACAACATGTCGGTGACTATATTTGCAGTATGCACGAAAATTGGAGTTTCTTTTCATGGAATGGTGAAGATTTTAAAATCAGTGAGCTCATTTTATATTACTATTTATTCAACTATAAAAAGTTTTATAATTAAACCAAGTCTGACTTTAATCAAATTTTTTTTTTGTATATAATTTATCCTTGATGTGGTTAGGTCGAATGCGCGTTCTAAACATAGAGTAACAACTGTTACCCCAACCCAGTCTCGAGTTGCCTTTAGCAGTTTGGGATATTATGAAAATTATAATTGCCCAGTAATTATGCTGCTGATTAAGTGCTGGCTCAGCAGGAGTTTATACCATTTATAGCACCTTACTTAAGGAGGCTACAGCATAAGAGCAGTGAATTAAACCCACGACGTCATGGTGGTGTAACAAGTGTTCTTACCACTACACCACGCCACCAGTTATAGTTATGGTTTTCTAAATAATCCATTTATTCTACTTTTAAATTGGCTTAAGAAAGATACTACTTAGACCATAAGGCAACTTATATGTATATAAGCATTAATCTTGTATAACATTAGTTTATTAAGTATGTGTTTTTATAGATTAGTGAAGAAACTGAACCAATAACAAGGTTTGATTCAAGTGGAATAAAAGCGATAATCAACGAACTAAATACCATGAAAGACAAGTAATTTACAATTTCACTAATTTCATTTGTAAATACTACTTATTTAAAAAGCCTTTTTTTAAGCAAAAGTGGTGTGTTAGTAATTGTTTTTTTCTATTTATTTTACCCAAGTTTCTGACCCAAACATAGAGTTAAATTAGTTAACCTGACCCAGTCTAGTCCTATAGCACAAAAGCGGCAGGCATCGAACCAAGTACCTCATGTAGTAAAGCCCACTGATTTAAACCCACAATGTCTTTTAACTTAAATCATATTTTTTGTAGTCCTGAACGGATGGAAAAAGCAATGAAGTTATTAAATTTATTGGAAAGTATGTCAATGACAATAAATAGACAACCTCATGCTATAGCAAACACTGTTGCTTATCTTGCTTACGTTTGCGAACAAAAAAAGTAATTTTAATTTTTTATGTGTTTTTTTATAATATTGTATAAAATATAACTTTTAATTTTTGAGTATTTTTTTAAAATTTTTTTACATGCACATTTTTGTAATTATTTCAGTAAGAAAGTATGTACGCCAATGACAGACTTTATAAAAATGAATAAACTGGGATTAATTCATTCCACTGACATGATGACAGAAGTTAAAAAAAGAATTATTTTAATGGCAAAAAGGTAATAATTTTAAATCACATATCAGTTTTTTGTATGAATTTATAGTTAATGTGGAATGGGCGATTATATGGCCTAAACATAGAGTCCCTTTTTTGAATTGACTTTTGCAGTTTGGGATATTATAGATTATAATTGTTGATTATTAAGCTGCTGAACAAGTGTTGGCTTAGCAGAAGTTTATACCATTTAAAATGCCTTACCCGAAAATGCTACAGCATGGAAGCAGTGGGGATCGAATCCAGTACCTCATGTTGTTAAGCCAAGCGTTATAACCACTCTTTTATACTGCCCTTAAATTTTTAAACACTTTTAAAGATTTTCGTTTTACAAACAATAGGTTACCATGGATGGAAAATGCAAAAATTGAAATGAATCGATATCACAAATATATCGACGACGTCTTACAAAATCACGAAACTGTTTTACTTCTACCAGCAAACCCATTATCAAAAGAAGATATTTTATTTAGACAAACCGATAATTTAAATTCGAATAATCAAGAAACTGATATTAACACTGATTTACCGATATATAGAAACCCAAAAACCGACCTAGATGTTTTAACTAATGCTTGGAATAAGAAAAAATATTTACCAGAAAAAGAAGTAGAAGATAAAATAGAATATCCAGAAGCTTCTACATCAGCAATTTTATTGGAGAGCGATCTTCCAGAATCTGATTTAAACGATTATATTCGTTCTGATCGTGAAGTAGAAAAAATTAAAGAAATTAAAATGCGGTTGGGAAATGCTAAAAATGATAAAGAACAAAAAGTTGCGTAACAAAATGTGCATTAATTTTTTTTCAGTTTAAAAAATGTTTTTGTATTTATGTTTTGTAACTTTTTTTTTATACTTTTTTCATTTAAGATTACACAATCTTCCTTTATAAATTTGTTATTTTTGTCATTATATTGTCTCGATCACAATCTTTGAAATTAAAAGTCAATATTTAAAAAAATTAAGGCAAGTTTAAGATGTATTTATTAAGCAGTGACTAGTCTGATGAATTATTAAAAAAAGTAAGTTACGGTTTTAATACGGTTTGAATAGGATAAAAGTAAGTTACGGTTTTAATACGGTTTGAATGGAATAAAAGTAAGTTACGGTTTTAATACGGTTTAAATGGGATAAAAGTAAGTTACGGTTTTAATACGGTTTGAATGTAATGGGGAATCAAAACCGGGACCCCATGTAGTCAACCAAGTGTTCAAGCTACCATGCCACGCTGTTGGCAATTACATGAAATAACTTATATACACTTATAAATAAAGATTTATTTTTTGTGAGTTAGTAATATAGTTTTAAAATTAATTTAAACGTTAGTTAATAAAAACACTTGTTTCTTTCAATAACTACGAAATATTTTTTAGAGAAACGCAACAGAGGACTTTGTAAATTGTCCTAATACACACAAAAACTTTATTTTAATTTTCTCAAAACAAAAAAACCCGCTGTAAAAACCCAAAAACTTAATTTCTTTTAAAAAATTAAAAAGAAAATAGTTAAAAATATTTTCAGCTAGCATACCGGCTTAAACAAATTTTGCGGTCATTTGTGGTAACATTCGTCAAATACGTTTTGTTATGACAGTTTGGGGAGTGTTGTTGATTTTTTTGTTGAATTTTTACTCAATGGGTTAGCAATTGCGATATACAAGCCGGTTTTGTCAAAATAGACGACTATTTTTATCGTGTAATTAAGGTTACTGAAAATAAGTGCTATTTTTACTATTGTAGGCTCATTATTCGTAGTTGTTGACGTTTTTTTTACGAATTCAACGCAAAAAAATTATTTTATAAAATTTGGGCTGCCCGACTTTTAAAATTTATATTACTTTAGTTTAAGAAAGTTTATTTATCTTTTTAGTTTGTTTAATTATTAACATTATTAAATAGTCTTGCAGTCTGGCAGTAAAATTTATTTAATAAGTTTAAAAAATAATTGTTTTTTAGAAAAATTTACAAAAATATTTTTAAAAATTACCTAATGTAAATGTGCCAAACCTAATAAAAAAAAAAAAAAAATGTCTTCGGCTAAAACTGCTGCACGGTTAGACGCCATTGAAGCTTTAAAAAAAGAAGCTGAACAATTACGAAAGAAATTAACAGAAGACAGAAAAAAATTAAACGATGCAGAATGTAAGATTTTTTTTTTAACTTAATTAATTAAATTTTTGTGTTTATTTAATTTTATGCAACACATTGTATTATGAAAATATTGTTATTAATTGGTAGCACAAATAATTCAGGATATTAACTTTATTAGTCAACTTAATATGGAATTGTATTCAAAAATATGTCAAAATTGTTATATAGGAATTTAATATACAAGATTCATGGCATTACTTAATTTACTATCATTTAAAATATAATTTTTTAAGCTACTAACACTAAATTATCATGATAAAAAAAAATATTTTGACCATATTTTAATATTATTTTAATTTCTGTGTTTTTATTTTAAAGTGTTTTCAATGGCAAGTAAACCCGAGACCTGCAACCCTCCCTTTCAAGTCCGATGCCGCCGCATTTTAAAGGGACATTCTAGTAAAGTTTTGGACATGGATTGGTCTTCTGATAAGCGTAGAATAGTTAGTTCTTCACAGGTTAATATAGATTTTTGTTGATGTGTATATATATATATATATAGCTTAGAACTTTTGGTTTTAAAACTTTTGTATCTAAAATTAAAGCAAGTTTATTAATATAGGCCTATGTATCCGGAGAAGTTCTAATTAAAAATTTTATATATATACCTTTCAGTCCTTAAATTACCTTATTTCTTTTATAGTAAATTTTTAAAGTGGGTATATACAAATTAAAAACTAAAGTATATATTTTTGTTTTTTTTCTAGGATGGCAAAATTCTAGTATGGGATGCTTTCACTACGAATAAAGAACATGCAATTAGTCTGCCAACTACTTGGGTTAATGCGTGTGCTTATGCACCATCAGGAGGTTCCATTGCTTGCGGGTAACCGTAAATTTAAACTTTTTAAAACAATTTTCATGAAACCTGTTTAATAGGGTTTAAATTAATAAGAAAAAAAACGACAGGGTTATGTGATGGTTAGAACACTTGGCTTTATTGCATAAGGTTCTGGGTTTGATCTTCATTGCTTTCATGCAATAGTGTCTTTAAGTAAGGTTCTATGAACGAACTACTGCTAAGGCAACACTTAATCACCAGCTTAATTACAGGACAATTATATTCTATAATATCTTAAACTGTCAAAGGCAACTCGAGACTAGGTCAGGGTAACAGATGTAACTCTATGATTAGGTTGTGAAAGCGACCTTACCACCCCGAGGATAAATAAATGTGAATCAAAATTTGAATCTGTATAGTTTGTTAGTACCAATTTTACTTTTCAATATTTCTTTTAAACTTTTATTAAATTTTTGAATTCCCTGAACTAAATATACTTTTTAGGGGTCTCGACAACAAATGTTCTGTATTTCCTCTTCACTCTACTGCCCCCAGTGGCTCAACCTTCACCAATTCTTCAAACTCTCAAAAAGCCACGACCACTTCAACGAACTCAAACGACAATGCAGCTGGGAACATAATGTTACAAAGAAAAGTGGTAGCGATGCACACTAGTTATATTTCAGCTTGCACTTTTACACATTCTGATTACCAGGTATAAATTTATTTTTTTTTAATTTTTTTTTTTTTTTGTATAAGGACAACTGTAAATAAGTAATTTTATTTATGTAATTAGGACATGAAGTCAGTTTTTTCATGGAAGTTTAATGAGTATAAAACCCTTCAGTAGGTCATGTTAAATATTAGTTTTTGATTTTTTTTAGGTTGTTATTTTTATGGATTAGGTTGCATGGATGAAAAAGTTATTAAATATGATTTTTTTCATTAATACTTATTTTTAAAGACTTATTTGTATTAAAATTATAACAATTATTTAACAATTTAAAAAATGTGTTTTAAAAAGCTGTAAAGAGCAATCATTCTATAAGGCAAATGTATGGTTTAACCATTTTATTGAATTTTAATTCTATAATCCTCTATTGAAATGATAGTAAGGCTATTATATTGACAAACCTATTAAAACGATACTTATCTAAAATTGATTTTTCGAATAATTAAAAAACTGATTTTAAAAATAAAGTAGGATTTTCAATTAAAGATTCTATAGCCTATAAAATATTCAGTAGTTATATTGTTTTGAACTTAATTCATATATCAAAATCGACTTTTAAACAGTATTTAATACAATTTTTAATATAAAATTCAACTCATGCTCTTATTAAGCTTTAAAAATCAATAAGCTATAGAGTATAGAACCTTGAGTCATTCTTTTGTTTGCGTATTGCATGTTATCGATAACATATTTCCTTAAAACATGATTTTAACGGTTATCATTTTACAAAAACACAATTTGTTGTTCAATATTGGTAATCTATCGCTTAACATTTTAGTGTTATGACATGCTTAATATAGGAAACTAATAAATCATAATAAATTTATAATGTTTAGTTGGTATGGTTATTAATTATGAATGATAAATATTTAAGTGTGTTTGTTTATTATACGAAAAACAAAAAATATGAATAAATAAAACCGTATTTGTTTAAAAATATTTTATGCCGAAATTGTTTAAAAATATGATTTTTTTGTTATTAATTAGTGCCTAAGTAAATAATATATCGTTTAATAAAAGTTAAATCAATGCTTGTGAAATTTATTTACATCTAACAAAAATAAGTAACAAAAATTAAAAAAAATAAACAAAACAATGTTAAAATTTTTTTTAGAAAAATTAAACATTTTTTTGAATCTTGGAAATTCTTTATGTTTTTAGATTTTAACGGCATCGGGAGATAGTACTTGTGCATTATGGGATGTCGAAAGTAGTCAGTTGCTACAGAGTTTTCATGGACATCAGTCCGATGTTATGGATGCTGCTCTCTCACCATCTGAAACTGGGAACCTTTTTGTTTCGGGGGTAAAATTTTTTTAAATTAGAAAAATTTTAAAATTAAAATTATTTTTTTATTGTCAAATTTTATTTTCTAATTTTGAAATACTTAGAAGGGTAGATCTTATATTTTAAGCAGTTTAAATTATTAAGCAAGGCTTAGATTGCCAAATCCAGTTCAGTTGAATAAATTTTTAATATTAAAATACTAAAAAGCACTTTTCAAATAAATTTTTAATATTAAAATACTAAAAAACACTTTACAAATTTTAAATGTTTTTTTTTTAGGGTTGTGACAAAACAGCTTGCGTTTGGGATATGAGGACAGCAAAATGTGTTCAATCTTTCCAAACTCATATTTCCGATATCAACTCAGTTAGGTTAGTGGAATATAACCTATATCTAACAGCAGACTTTATATTTCTTTAATTTTTTTTATTTTTTTATTTATTTATTTATTCGTGATGTTAGAAGGTCGACTTCACGACCTAAACATAAAGCAACATCATTTTTTTTTGTATATATGTATATCTTTATCCTTGATGTGGAAAGGAGGAATGCGTGCCCTAAACATAGAGTAACCAGTCTCGAGTTGCCTGTGGCAGTTTGGGATATTATAGAGACTATAATTGCATGGTAATGATGCTGCTGATTAGGCATTGGCTCAGCAGAAGTTTATACCATTTATAGTGCCTTACTTAAGGGTGCTACAGCATGAGAGCAGTGGGGATTAAACCCACGACCTCATGGTGGTGTAGCAAGTGTTCTTACCACTACACCGCGCTGACGGTTAAGTTACCCCCTTAGTCTCGAGTTGCCTATGGCAGTTTGGGATATTATGGACTACATTTGTAAAGGGATTTTAATGGTTGGATAGCTATTTTTAATGTTATATATTTGTATCAAATTTAAGATTGCCTTAAGCCTAATGAGCTGTAGTGTAGAATATTTTATTCGGATCAATATTTTTCATGGTCTTAAGTAGTTTTATTGATCCAGATTCTACCATCATGGATATTTAATAATATATTATAAAAATTAAATAGCGTATTTTTTAATAAAAAAAAAATTAAACCTTTTTATTTAAATAGGTCAAAATATTTTAAAAATTTTTTTTTATTATTTTTTAAATATTAAATATATATTTTTTTTAAATATTTTTTTAGATGGTTTCCAACTGGCGAAGCATTTGCAACAGGTTCAGACGATGGAACGGTAGGCTTATTAATTTTAAAATAAAATATATCATTTGTATAAGCGAGTATATAGGCCAAATTTTTAGGCAATTTTTGTTATTAAAAATTTGCACAGATTTTTAAAAGGTCATACATAGGCTATTGCGTTCAATAATTTTAAGGTCTTGTTGTTTATATTAATTATTTATACGCGCTGGCTGCTATATCAATGCACACAAAATATTACGATATATCTTTAAGCGTAGTCAAGCATATGCATATAAATATACTTATAAGAAGATATAGAAAAATTAAGTAATCAAGTAAGTTTTAAATTCGGCAATCACTTTTTATATTATTTCGTTTTACTACATTTTTTTAACAGTTTTCTATAAAAAAAATGCACTACCCTTACATTTTTTTACATACATTTTTGCACAAAAATGATATTTTTTATTTTAATTTAAAAAAAAATAATATATTAAAAAAAAATACATTACCCTTAAAAAATACATTACTTTTACATTTTTTTACATACATTTTTGCACAAAAAATGTTATATATACATATTTTATTCCAATTTAAAAAAAAGATAAAATATTTTAAAACAAAATTAGTTTCCAAAATTTTAAACAACCCGGTTAAAATATTTGAACAAATTTAATAAAAATCGTCCGTAATGCCGTTGTGTAATAACGGAAATATGTTTTAATCGTGGGTATACCGTCCATGATTGATTTTTTAAACGTTAGTTGACGTTTTGCAACCATTTCTATGTTAGTTGTATTGATAATTTCTATTTTTAGCCAGCTCTTAGTACTTAGTGCATAATTTCCATTATATAAGTGTTCGTGAGCACTGTGATTTTAAACCAAATGCTTTTTAATATTTAATAAAAATTCCGTTTAAAATTTATAAAGATAATTTTATCATTTAAAAAAAAAAAATTTTATCATTTAATATTTTAAAATATTTCAGTTTAAGTTAACGTGTTTTAAAAATAAATCATATAATTGTAAAAAAAATTGCACATTTTTTTATTTTGCCCTACTTTTTACTTAACTGTTACAATATTATTTATATTTTAGTTTAACTTTTATGAGCTTAAAAATGTGTTTTTGTTTTAGATACGATCTTATGATTTAAGGGCGGACAGAGAAATTGGTTGTTACGAAAAACGAAGTGTTTTATTCGGAGTTAATTCCTTAGACTTCTCTGTCAGTGGTACGATATTAATTCTTGTTCGTTAAAAAAAATTAATATTTACTTTTTAATTAAATTATTGATAGTTAGTTTAACCGGCAGCGTGGTGTAGTGGTAAGAACATTTGCTACACCCCTATGAGGTCGTGGGTTTAATTCCCATTGCTCTCATGCGGTAGCGCCTCTGAGTAAGGCATTATAAACGAAATAAACTCTTGCTGAGCCAACACTTTATCAGCAGCTTAATTATCGGGAAAATATTATCTATAATATTGTCAAAAGGGAACTTAAGAAAAAATGCCAAAAGCAACTTGAAACTGGGTCGGGGTAACTGAAGTTACTCTATATTTAGAACGTAAAGTCGACCTTCCTACATCAAGGATAAAGATATATATATAAACATAGACAACGTAAGGCTGGACATCTAAAATAAATCGAGATTGTAAAAAGTTTTGTTTTCCAACAGGGCGCCTGATTTTCGGGGCTTATAACGATTACTTAGTCCACGTTTGGGACACGATTAAAGGAACAAAAGTCGCCGCCTTATTCGGCCACGAAAATCGGGTCAGTTGTCTTCGAATGTCCCCGGACGGGACCGCATTCTGCACCGGGAGTTGGGACTCGACGCTCCGGGTAATTTTAAAAAAAAATGATAATTTAAAATTTTTTTTTTTGACTTAATTTTTTTTTATAATTTAATTTTTTTTTAAGGTCTGGGCGTAAATCGTTGAACAAAAACTTTTACCGGTCTCGCTACCGCTACCACAGCCTATTGCAATGTTATGACGTTATCACCGTAATTTGTGACGTCATAATCGGCCATTGTTACGTTATCGTAGTTGGCACGACATCGCTATTGCATCTTCAAGCCACGAGGCTCTTAAGTTTTTTTTTTAGTGTTTTATTTTTTTTACTTCACAAACTCGTTTTTAGTCAAGGAAAATAATATTGATGATGTAATAAAGGGCACAAATTTATTTAATTTTAACAGTTTCTTTAATTCTTCTTTTTTTTGAATAAATTTTTTTTACTGCTGTTGCTGTACACAACCAAATTTTATCGTAAGTCACGTGACCAAGTTAACACGTGACTTTTTATCTATTTTTTTCCTTTGCACAGTTTTTTGTCTTTTTAGAAATTTTTGCCCAGAAATTTTAAATTTTGTTTGTGAGAATACAGACCAATTTTTATTTTGACTTGATTGTTTTTCGGTTACTTAATATTTTATTCTTTTTTTTGCTTTTTTTCGATATATTTTGCGTGCGTATTTATTCAGAATTTTTTTTTGTGTTTTTTTTTTGACAAGAACTGAAGTTCCTTTTTTTGTGTGTTGTCCTTTATTTTCTTCAAGAATAGGATGTCGAAAGAGCAAATATTAAGCAAATAATTAATTTGTTAAATAATGCTTATGTAAGGAATTTAATATTTTACTCTTTTTTTTAAATTGCAAACCATGACAAAATTTTTATTTTTTGGGGGGTTTTGATTTTTTTGACAAAAAATTACCTTAAAATTTTGTTTAACAATCAACGCGTTATGTACTCCGTCTTTTCTGTTACGTTGTTGAGTTGGTTTTTGTGTTATGTGCAATTTTACTTTTATGAAACAACGTGGGATTGTAACTTTGTTTGAATTATAAAGAGAAAAAGAATGATTTTTAGGATTTGGTTTTTATTTTCGGCAAGGCTTAGTTAGTGTAGCAGGCGACGTAACAACTTAACTAGTTAGTATAACTAGATTTTTAATAATACAAAGTTAAAATAAGGACAACCTTAAACTTGTTAATGGACTGGCAGCGTGGTGTAGTGGTAAGAACACTTGCTACAACACACATGAGGTCGTGGGTTCAATCCTCACTAATCTCATGCTTTGCCCTTTAGTAAGGCGCCATAAACGGTATGAGCTCCTGCTGAGCCAGCACTTAATCAGCAGCATAGTTACCAGGCAATTATAATCTATAATATCCCAAACTGCCACAGGCAACTCGAGATTGAGTCGGAGTAACTGATGTTACTCTATGTTTAAGTCACGCATTCGACAATCCCACATTGAGGATAAATATATATACAAAAAAAATACTGTCCAAATAAAATGTTTTTAGCCGATAAATTCAAATCGTTAGATGGGGCAAAAGAGCTGTTGGTCGTCGTCAATAACTTTTGCTAGTTGGTTGGTTTTAATAAAATAGTTGAAATAAGTATTTAGTTGTTAAAAATATTTAAAATACAAAGTATATACGTAAGATTTTGTGTAGCAAAAATGCTGTGACAGTTTAGTCTAGAAGATTTATCATTTTTGTAATCTTATAAGGATCTCTTTTGTCTGTTAGGTTTAACTTTAAAGTTTCCTGTTTTGTAAGTCTGTTGTTTTAAAGTGTGAAAGCCACGTTTGTTTTAGGTGTTTACCGTATGACCGTCAATTTAAACGTTGTAGTGTCATAATCATGAATAATAAATATTTTGTCTCTTAAGCATAAACATAATATTTTTATTATTAAGGCCAACGTGTTTATATTAAGTCTGTTTGTCTGTAAGTTCTTTGTCAATTTATAAAATGGCAGAGGGTTCAAAGAATATGCCCAAAATGACCAATGCACTTGGTAAAACATTGGGTCATCGTAATTTTGAGCCGGCAAAGTTTGCAAAAAGCATAAGTGCTCAATCTGATGGAGATAAAGACCTACAGGAAAATCGACAAAGGATTCAAACTTTAGGTGATGAAACAGCGCAGATTTTAAAGAAACAAGTATACCTTAACTACCAACAGTTTATTGATACAGCAAAAGAGATTTCATATTTAGAAGGCGAAATGTTTCAGCTCAACCACATTTTGACGGAGCAGAAAAACTTGATGGAGACGATGGTGCAGGCATCGACTTCTAAAAGCAGAGACGATAAACCAACCGAAGAAAGTGAACAGAAAGAAAAGTTGATTGAGATTGAGCACGAGCAGAAAAAAGCAATGTCAGCTTTGCTTGGTAAGGTAGAAGGTTGTTCAAATATCGTCGAAGCCAAGGGCCGGTATTTAGTTCATGATGGTGATGTAATAGAGCTAAATCAGGATAATTTTAACCATTTATCCAAAATCCATTTATTTCTTTTTAACGACAGTGTTTTGGTTACCACATGGGTTGCTACCAGAAGAGGAAATGCCATCGCCGGAAAATACAAATTCCAAGTTTTATGGGAGATCGAAACACTGGGTGTTGTAAATGCAAGGGATATAGGGCCTGTAAAAAATGCCTTCAAGGTTATGATATTCCCAGATGCGAGGATGTTTCAATGCGAGACCTCCAAAGAAAAACGTGAATGGCTTGACAACATGGATAAAGTGAAGAGGAAATTTTTAAGCGACAAGGAAAAAAAGCAAGATTTAGTCTCACCTACATCACCTACTTCTCCGTCTAAGGGTTTCAACCCCTTTTTAGATTTTGATAAAGCTGAAGAAAAAGACCAAAAGCCCAAGACCAAACCTCAAGAGGAAATTTTAGATGATCGACTTAACGCAGATTGGTTGCAGCAGATGCCAGAAGATTTAGATGTTTATATTGCACAGAGAAATTTTGAGCAAGCTGTTGACAGCATTGCCAAAACAAAGGTCTACTTAGAAGATATACCCAAGTCACCAGCTAAACAAGAGTTTGAAACTAAGTTGGTTAATCGTACTAACCAACTGGTTGATGTTCTTGCCAGAGAGTTACGATCATCACCCGATCGTAGTTTAAGAGGTGGTCCCAGAGTCGTCAGACGTCCTGTTGTGCTACTTATTCGCCTAAATGAAATATCAAAAGCGTGTAACCTGTTTTTAGCTAATCGAAGCAGTGCTGTAGCTTTTGCGATTCGCCAGTTGCGAACAGAAGGATCCTTGTCACTTTACATTGGCAAATTATGTAAAGTTTTCTTCAGTAACATGAACGAAACTGCCGGTGAATTTAACCAGGCTTTTCAATCGATTCCTGGTTGTTACTCAGAGTTTGTAGTATGGGCACAAAGTGAGCTAACCACGTTTGTTTCAATTTTTTCTAGTCAAGTTTTTGGTAGCGCTGATATTAGTGAGGTCGCAGAATGTGTCGCTACAGCACAATCTTTATGCCACAAACTGAAATCTCTACAACTTGACCTCGAGTTTTTTCTTAACTCGCTATTGAGCGAGCATATCGAGAGATTTCTAAAAGACCACAAACAGAAGTTAATCGACGCAACTAAACTCAGAAATTCCGAAGAACTATGGAAACCGACTAACATGGGGACACCACAAAACATGGAAACGCTTATAGAGGAAATGATGGAACTGGGAATTAAAAACTTTATGAATTACTGCTTTGATGAATGTTTCGTTCGGTTGACTGGCTCGACCTTAGCTTTCACAAGGTCGATTTTAATTCATGTTGAAAGTGCTGTCAAAATGCTGTTACCCGATCTGCAGAAACCGATTCTTTTAAACATCACTGCTATTATGAAATCATACACAGACTTCACATCGGGTTGTTTAAAATGCGAGACAGAGAGGCCCGCAAAAGCAAAACTGATCAAGATAAATGCTGGTTTTGTTGCCGAATGTCTTATGCCAATTATTGAAAACAAAATACAAAAAGCGATACATCATTCACCAAAACAGTTGGTTGAATTGCGAATTGCTTTCACCAAAGAAATTTCTTAAATATTTGCTTTAAAATAATCTTTTTCAAATAAATATTATCTATTTTGAATACACAATTTCAGCTAAATATTATAATATGCTGCAAACTTGGGATATATGTATACATATATAAACAGATAGATTTTTTTGAATTTAATAATAAGGCTTTAAAATTATTGTCTAAAGTAATTTAAATTTGATTTCTGTTTTTTTTTTGTGTTTATTTTATCTTCTGAATATTGCTATTTTACAACATTGAATTATTTTAATTTTGCTACAAAATACTAATAAGTATATTATATACAACTTTTGGTTTACTATTAAAGTTATAAACTGATTTTTGAATATATTTTAATATATAGTGCTGTGCCCTGATTTCTATTATTACTTTTGTGCAATTACGTTAAAATGCTAAACATTTATCTATATCTATATATTATTCTAATATTTATCTTCCCAAAAATCAAGGTGTTAGTTTGAAATTAAAATCTGTTAAAAATGTCGGAGGAATTTGAGGAGGTAAATGTTTATAGTCCTACAGTTAAGTGGTCGCAAAGAAAAGGATCAATTTCATTACAAGTTATGATTTCAGATAGTGGGGTAAAGTAGTTGTTTAATTTTTGCTTAAATTTTTTTTTGGTTTTTTATTAATTTTTGACTTCTTTTTAGGATAGCAAAGTAGATATATCAGAAAACTCCATCACTTTTCAAGGTTAGATTTATCATTTTTTTGCTTTTCTATATTATTTTTTGGGGCTTAAGAAATCTTAACTAAAAAAATAAAAATTAAACAAATTTAAAAAAAAAATTTCACATCTTTTTTTGGACAAATTTTGTTTAAAATACATTTTTTTAATTTTTCATGTTAAATTTTTATTTTAACAGCTCAAGGCAACGGTGCAAAGGGATTAAACTTGTATAAATTTACTCTTAACTTTCACAAGTCTATTATAAGAGAGGTATGAGATTTTTAGTAAAATTTTCTTTGTTTAAAAACAAAAAAAAAATTTTTGAAATAGAAATTTAAAATTTTTTTTTAGTCATGCTTGTATAAGCATACTGATAGTAGAACAGAGATTCTGATAACTAAAAAAGAGGAAGAGTGGTGGCCGCGGCTTGTGCCACAGAACGAAAAGAAGCCTCATTTTTTGAAATTGGATTTTGATAAATGGATTGATGAGTCAGATGAGGAAGAATTTCAAAAAAAATTAGAGGAACAAAAATTGGTAAGATTTTTTTGATCTTCAGTGTGAAAAGGTTGACTTAACGACCTTAACCTAATGTAACACTGGTTACCCCGACCCAGTCTCAAGTTGACTTTTGGCAGTTTAAGATATTATTGATTTTTATTGTTCCCTAATTATAAGCTGCTGATTAAGTGCTGGCTCAGCAGGAGTTTATACCATTTATAGCGCCTTACCCAAAGACGCTACAGCATGGAAGCAGTGGGAATTGAACCCAGGACCTCATGTAGCCTCGCTAAGTGTTTTAAAACGTTACTCAACATTGGTTTAAGGTTTATTGGATTTTGATTTATTTTGTCCTCTGTTTGTATAAGGATCTGATTGCTTTAGTTAATTATTAATAAAAATGTACTACCTGTATCAAACATTATATTATAAGTATTTTAATAAAACCAAAAGTGAAAAATTAGTCAATTTTCAAAAATAGCATAATGGTTAGAAAAGTAAGTGAAAATTTTAAAATGTAATGAATTATAAATAATAAACCAACTACAAAGCTAACAGTGTAAATTTTTTAATTTTAGGCAGAACTTCAGAAAAAAATGTTACAGTCTAATCTTAGCAAGGAAAGCGAGATCGCAAATTTTCTTCAAAATTTTTACATTATTATGTACAACTGTGTGCAGTTGTTTTTCTTTCTTATAATTGTTTCTGTGAGTCTGGGTGGAAGGCTGATAAGTGGTCCAGGTAAGATTGTAAATAATGCGTTTTAATAAATTATATTATAATAAATTTGCCAATTTGTTTTTGGTTTATCAGAAAAATCCAAATTATAGCTTCTTTTTCAAGAGTGCTACCTATAGAAGCAGTGGGTATCGAACATAAGACTTTATGTAGCAAAGCCAGAGTTCTAACTATTTTACAACACCTCTGGTTTATATATTTAAATTGTACTACACAATTCCTTTTATTATTTATTTAATTCTATTTATAATTTAAATTAATGTTATGCATAACCAATTTTTTTTGAATTTTTAATTTTTCAAGATTTTTATGAACAATCTTACCACTCTGTTGGAATCCTTGTTTATTTTGCTGTTATTTTATCCTACCTCGAACCTTTACATCCACTCTTAGGATTGGTTAAAAGTGGGTCATTAGTCCCATTTCTTCAGGTTAGTTTTAAAAAAATATTAAATACAAATTACAAATAATTCAACTCAGTGTAGAATTTTTTGGTAAATTTTCTCTCTCTATATATTTTTTTTTTTATTTATCCTCGATGTGGGAAAGTCTACTTTATGACCTTAACATAGAGAACCATCAGTTACCCCAACCCAGTCCTGGGTTGTCTTTGGCAGTTTGGGATATTATAGATTATATTTGCCCGATAATTAAGCTGCTGATCAAGTATTGGCTTAGCAGGAGTTTATATCGTTTATAGCGCCCTACTAAAGTGTGCTACAGTATGAAAGCAGGGGAATTGAACCCAGGACATCATATAGTAAAGCCAAGTGTTCTGACCTTACACCATGCTTACAGCTACATAGATTTTAATGTTGTATTTTTTATGATTACTTTTTTAATACTTATTGATATTTTAATTTAGTTATTGATGTAAAAAATATTGTTGTATAGGTAAGTGGACGGTGTTTAGCTTTATTATGTTTGTGGCTTTCTTCAGACAATATAGAAGGCAAGGGACAGATGGTTTGGAATTTATATGTTTTTTGGGGCCTAGCTGAAATTATAAGGTATATTACAAAACTTTATACTTTTAGGCAACATATTTTTTACTTTAGTTTGTGTCATTTTTTTAAAAATTACGTTATGGTTAGGTAATAATTGCATTACAAAAGATTTATTTTTTAAGATTTTATTTTTAAGCTTATTTTTTGATTCTGCTTATATACAATATTTTGATGCCATAATTACATAGTTTATTTTTTTAACTACTTTTATATCGATATATTATTTAAATAAATATTATTTTTTAGTAAAAACATTTATAGCAATGCCATTTGGAACATTTGTAGCAGTGCATTCAATGCTATTTAGCTATGCTATTAAGTTTTTAGTAGTTTAGTTACAACCCAAGCAAATAACCAATCAGAATTAGCTACATTAGCAAGAAAAGTAACAAAAAACCCACTTCAACAGAAGAGGGAGATTTAAAAAAAATATTTTTTTAAAAATTGAATAACTATTAATTTTGTTTAGATATCCAAATTATATTTTACAAATCCTAAAAAAGGAAAATAATATGGTGACTTGGTTGAGATATCATACTTGGATATTTCTTTATCCTCTAGGAGGCTTTGCCGAATGTAAGTATAAACACAATTTTATAAATATTACAATTTCAACTTGTAAAGAATTATTTTTTTAAATTTTTAGTTCAAATTATAAGGAACGCTGCTGCAATATTTAATGAGAAAAATTTATATAATTTAAACATTACTGAAAATTTGACAATTTCGTTTGGAAGTTTTTTGAAAGTGTACAGTCTTCTTTTGATACCATGTAAGTGCTTTTGTTTTTTACATTTATCCTCGATGTGGGAAGGTCGACTTTACAACCTAAATACATAATAACATCAATTGACCCAGTCTCAAGGTGCCTTCAGCAGTTTGGGATATTATAGATTATAATTGGCCGATAATTTACCTGCTGATTAAGTATTGGCTCAGGCTCATCAGGAGTTTATACCGTTTAAAGCACCTTACTAAATGGCACTAAAGTATGCAAGCAGTGGAAACAAAACTCAGGACCTTGTATTGTGAACCAAGTCAATTAGAGACAGAATATAATTTAATATAGGCCTATTTTTAACCCATTTTTAAATACCATTTATTAGTGGGTAATGCCCAATGCCTAACTTATAAAAATAAAACGGATTTTTGTTTTTTTAGCCATTGCTTTAATGATGAGACATATGTGGAAATTAAGGCAGAAAAAATACGGAAAACGCAAAGTTTTTAAACAAGCCTAACTTTTTACCCAAAATTAAACTAACTGAAATAGTTATAAAATAGTAAAAAATAATTTTTATGTAACAAATATAATATTTTATTTATAGGCATTACACTAGCCAATTATTTAGTTTTATGTTTGTAATTTTGTAAGAATTGTTTTTAAGTTAATGCAGTTTTAATTAAAATATTAATTGTTAACGCTGTATGTATATAAAAATGGGAGAATTTAAGTGATAATATAATTAATATATATGCACCTGTAAAAAAATAAAGGGTTAGCCTGACATTTTATTGGCATTTGCAATTTTTAAAAACTAAATAAGTTTAGTTTTTTTTAAAGTTTTTACGCTATAAATTAGTAAAATTACTTATTAAATTGGTTTGAGTGTAATTTTTACAAAAATAAGGACAATGTGTGAATCTAAATACAAACAATAAAGAACTCTAAATATATTTAAACAAGTGTCGAAAGCTCGCTAGAGGTTTGCGAAGACGACGACTGATTTTGTTGGTTTTCCTTGGTCTCCTTAACTTGGTTTTCTTTTTGGCTGCTACTTATTATAGCAATCTTTATATTTGAGGCATCTTTTCGCTTTTTACAGCTTTTAATATCACGTATGTTTTGATCGGGACTAATTTGTTTTTCTTCAAGTTTGTTGCCGGACGTTTCTTCTAATTTTTTGGTTTGTTTTCTTTTTTCGATATACGAATATAACGCAGAATGGTTGCTATGAAATTGAAGAGCGTCTTCATATTTCGGTAAAGATTTATTTATTTCGTGTTGCGCATTTCTATGTGTAGCGCATGCGCAAACGGCGTTTCTATGCGACGAGCATGCTTCCAACTGTCCAGTTACTTGTTCAGAACAGTTCTGTAACTTTTGAGGACTAGATGTGTACCTCCATTTTGTAAGGTGGAACGGTGTATTTTCCCGCATTTTGTGGTAGGCTTTGTAATTATAAACCGAGTTTTGTAGCTGGTGCCATTTATAGTAGGAATAAGCAAATGCATACAAAATAAACAAGGCTGACACGCCGAGTATTGAGATAGCGATCAAGGCTGAGATGTGAGTAAATTCCATATACAGGTAGCAGCTTAAACCTTAAAATATTGGCTAATTAAGTCAGTACAACGTAACCAGTTAAAATATACGTGTTGCTATTATTTGATATTTATCTATTTGTAAATGTTGAAAAAATATTGTTTGGGCTATGATATACATTTGTGCAGTTAAATTATGTTACTTACTAGCCATAAACAGAGGTATGCTTATAAAAGTTGAAAATGTTGCCACAAATCTTATTACACCAACTTCGCGAAAATAAAACAATTTTCTGCAACATTAACATAAAATCAATTATCTAAGATTTAATTTTGTAACTGCATAGGCTTAATAATTAATTTTGGTAATAGTTTTTTCATTTTGGTTGGTAACGTTACCTTTCGTTGGTGTATTTGCAATCGGTGTACACCAGATATATTTGAATCGAATAAATCGCTAATGAAGTCAGATTTAAAGCTGTAGACGATGCAGTTAAGGAGACAGTTACGTACACAAACTCCTATAAATTAATAGTCAAGTTTATATATTTATTTGTTCTCGATGTGGAAAGGTCAACTTAATGACCAAAGCATAGAGTAACATCAGCTACCCTGACCCAGTCTCGAGTTGCCTCTTGCGGTTTGAGATATTAAAGATGCTCGTTTATTAAGCTGCTTATTAAGTATTGACTTAGCAGGAGTTTATAGCGCCTTACCTCAAAACAGGACATGGTTTTTAGCATTATGCTGTTACTTTACCATTTTTATATCATTTATTAAACAATTTACCTTATTAAGTTTTAAATTTCGTATCGGGTCAAGCCATATTGAGGTCATAGCATGTAGAAGTAAAACTGACAATGTTGCCATAAGTGCAGCCACGCATGACAACATGACGTAGCCTTTGATCACGTGACATTCGTCGGGTCTGTAGAAATTGAAATAAAGTGTCAAAAATCATTCAATTTTAAATTATCAAGAGTTTTGATACTGTCAATTAAAACTTACTTTTTAGGTTTCGGTTTGCAACAATTACAGGCTTGTATATTTTGTTTAAGTGATTTTTGACGATTTTGTCTGTTTATCCTGTTCTCGTTTGGACTTCTTTTAACAATTTCTGTACTTGATACCATTGTTAAACTTGACATTTTAAAACTTTTTATCTAAACTCTCAATATCTTATCAAATATTGTGACTGTTTTGCTAATAGAAAATCGATATTAATTATATTGATCAGACAGATAACAGTGAGAAAAAGTATCTTTAATCATCTACTAAACTAATTTTGGTCTAACAATTATAACTAAATGGTGCGTTAAATTAACATTTACTTTAAGTTAAGTAGTTTTACTAAATTTACACTCTTTAGCCCTTTAACCTGTTTACCAAATTGAGTAAGTCGATTGGATTTGGCGGTTTATAGCTCAAAATTCTCTTTCCGAGTGCTTTTTGCGGGCACTCTTGCTAATTCTGGGTCGAAATTTCTACTCTTACCCTTTTAAACGCGTTTCAAAAAGCACAACAATAATAGCTGTTATTGTATTAAGGATCACTTGACCAAAGAACTTGTTGATAAGTTAAAGAAAAGTTGGCGCACTTGTTTTAAGTACTTGAAATTCAGTAAACAATAACCGAATGTTTGCAAAATTTTTCGCTTGGAAAAATAAATTAGTTTGTCGAATTTTTTGTGTACGTTTTACCGAAAACAATTTAAAAAAAATTAAATCATAAAATTATGCTATTAAAAATTGGCCATACCACATAACTAATGTTTTTGTTAAGAATATATACTTATTAAATAACCAGTTATTGATTAGCCTGTATAAATTTCTCGGTAACAGTATTATATTAAAAAAGTACAAAAACATCAAAAAGTAAACGAAAGGAATTTAAAACTTGTGATTTTATCTGAAAAGGAAAAAATAAAAAAGGCATTTTAGCACCATTTAGTGTAATGTTATAGGCTTGATTTCTAACCGTTTAAAATGTTTAACATTTCTGAAAACAAAAGCAGTCTCCAGTAATAGGAACCAATTTCCCATTAGAATCGAATCCATTTTCGCAAATAACAAACTCTTCCTTTGAAATCAATTTTCCCAATTTTAAATCAGTCAGTTTCTGCGTCACATCTTCCATATTCTTAGCAATAGTCATAAGTTCTCTATTTTCATTTGATTTTCTGTTAGCTACAACAACAAAGCCATTAAGTTTTAGGATTTTTATTAAATCTAGTATTACAAAAGCTTTTATGTGAGTTGAACCGATAGACGAAGATAATATAATTCCATCGTAAAAATCAGCAGGCTCAATCAGCAGAGGTTCATCAGAAGTTATGGTCTTGCACAACAAATTTCTATAAATGCCCTTTTCTTTAGCAATGTTAAGCATAGCCTGGTTACCGTCAAGTCCATCTATAACACCTTTAAAGTTATACTTTATCAAATGTTCTCCGACAAGACCTGTGCCAACGCCTACATCTAAAACTTTAAGATTCTTAGTTTCTTTGCCTTGATATTGTAACATAAAAGTCTTTGCAGCAATTTCTGGAGATTTAAAGCCCAGTAAGTCACATAACTGGTCGTAATTTACAGCAATTTTGCTATAGCTAAAGTCCTTTACACATGCGCTTTCGTGATCATAATTTTCACCATGAAATTCGACCCAAGCACCTCTGGCGTTCATACTTAAGGTAGGCCAACAAATATTTTGAAATTTAAAGTTTTTTTTTTGCCTGGGCGATACACTACAAACACAAAACATATGGTTTAAAATGTTAATTTAGTTGCAAATTTGCGTTCTTGATTTTGGGGTCACCACACATTCTGCCATAGCTTTTATTGCTAAAGTCTGTGCTAAATTTGACTATTCGAAGTTATTTATTAATAAAGCTTGCTAGCATTTGATTGATATTACCTAAGCGTTCTGACTGACTTATCAAAATATGACGCAATAAACCTAATCGTTTTACGTATTATTTAACGTACAACGAAAGATCTACCACGGGCATAAACTAGACAACTATGTAAAACTGCATTTCATGCTAATAAATTAAACTCTTATATTACTAAAGTTAAAGTTGTTACGACCAACAAAATAACGACAACTTGTGTTGTTCGTCTACCAAAAAAACCAACGCGTCTGACTTAAGGTCTGAACTAAATTGGTCTCCTGAAAATTATATATCAATTTTGGACAGTAATGCAATGGTTTTATATACCCAAAATATACGGAATTGTGTTTGCAAAGAAGTTTTTTTTGTAGATATAGGGTTGTGTTGCAGGCGTCATTAAACCGATTAAAGGCCTTTTTCATGCGAGAAATGACGACTGGGCTGGTGATTGATAGGTTCGTTGCAGTTTTTGTTTTGATGTTAAGCCGTCTGTAATTGTTTTAAGGTTGTTTGAATTCTTATATTTGGTAGATAATAAGCTTTAAAACTTTCTAAGTGTCACTTATTTGTTTCTACCACTGATAACATCCTCCTAGTAGTTACAATATCAATACAAGCTCCATTCTATCAATATTTTATTAGTTTTTGCAATGTTTTACAACATAACAATTTCTGCAACTAAAACATAAAAAAAACTTTGCGTAATTTACCTTTATAAATCGTTATAGATAGTTTAGGCCTAAGGTATTAGTTATGCCTCAACTAACTTAAGGTGGGCTGACTAGTTGGCGGTGACTGCATTTCATCTAAATTTGGTTTAGGCTTCTGTCATATTTATATTTATTTAAACAAGAAAAGAATAAAAAAAGCACCCCTTAGAAGCTTTTATTTCTATTTGTTTTAGATATTTTTAACATTTTTAAAAACAAAAACAGTCACCAGTAATTGGAACACATTTTCCACTAGAATCGAATCCAGTTTCGCAAATAACAAACTCGTCTTTTAAATTTCAACTTTCCCAATTTTAAATCAGTCAGTTTCTGAGTTACAACTTCCACATTCTTAATATCCATAAGTTATTTATTTTCATTTGATATAACCTTTAGATTTTATAACATATATAATATAACCTTTAGATTTTAGAATTTTTATCAAATCTAGTATTACAAAAGCTCTTATGTGAGTTGAACCGACGGACGAAGATAATATAATTCCATCGTAAGAATCGGCAGGCTCAATCAGCAGAGGGTCATCAGAAGTTATGGTCTTTTTTTTTTCTTTAGCAATGTCTAGCATACCCTGGTTGCCGTCAAGTCCATCTATAACGCCTTTAAAGTTGGACTTCATCAAATGTTCTCCGACAAGACCTGTGCCAACGCCTACATCTAAAACTTTAAGGTTTTTAGTTTATTTGCCTTGATATTGTAACATAAAAGTCTTTGCAGCGATTTCTGGCGATTTAAAGCCCAGTAGGTTCAGTGGTCGGCAACCACCGGGCCGCTGACCGGTACCGGTCCATGAGCAGTACGTTACCGGGGCGTATTTTTTTCAAGTTAAATGCTTAGAAACAGAAACTTCTTTTCTTTTTAATTCGTAAGCTTATTTTGTCGTAGAAACATTTAAAAATGTTTATTATCGATTTGATGAAGAAATAAATTGCTTTAAACTTATTTGCGTCTCTTGAAACATCATTATTAGCTAAACTGATTGATTTCTTTCACCCGAAAATGCAAAAAAAATGTTTTTTTAAAGGCTGGTCCGCGAAAAAGATTCAAGTTTTAAATCGGTCCGCTGTGCGAAAAAGGTTGCCGACCCCTGGGTTACATAATCGGTCGTATTTTAAAGCAATTTCGTTGTAACTAAAGTCTTTTAAACAGGCGTCGTCTTTATCATATTTTTTACCATGAAATTCGTACCAAGCACTTTTAAGGTTCATAATATTGATTCTGTTGACAATTTCTTGTATTAAAACATTTTAACACATTCAAATGTAAATAAAAAATAAGTGAACGTCTACAATTATCCAATTTTAAATAAGCTTTAAATTCTATTAATAACATCATTTATTTGTTTCCATTACTAATAGCACATTCTCTTTACCTTAACATTAATACAAGGCACATTTTATTAATATATTTTATTTTTTTTAAGTTTTATCACAAAACAATATCTGCATCTAAAACATAAAAAAGGTTCACATGAGTTATCTTTACAGTGCGTTGTAGAAGTATATGCCTAAGGTATTTGGTTCGTTATGCATCGAATAACCTAACGCTATTTTGCGGTTACTGTAGGTTATTAAAAATGAACCAAGCATTTCTTGTATATATTTTTTGCACCAGAAGGTTTCATTTTTTTGGTGTTTCGAGATTTTTAAAACAAAGTTATTAGTATAACCCTTCTTGATATAGATTTTATGTACAGCACTTTTAAACCATTTTAAAGTTTTTTGAAGCAAAAACAATGTCCAATAATGGGAACACATTTGCCAACATTATCTACTCCAGTGTCGTAGTAGTTAAACTCTTCTTTTGATATTAACTCAGCTAGTTTTAATTCCTCAATCTTCTGGATCAAACTTTCCATTTCAATGTTGACATCATGACCTGTTGTTCTGTTTGCAATTACAACCAAACTTTCCGGTTTAATGATTTTGAATAAATCAAAAATAACATTGGAATCGACGTGACCAGATCCAATAGATGCAGATGCAATAACTCCATCGTATAAATCCCCAGGTTTAACTATGAACGGGTCATCTGGGGTTATAGCTCGATACCACAAATCCTTGTATATGCCCTTGTCTACGGCAATGTCCATCATAGCCTGGTTACCGTCAAGTCCATCTATAACGCCTTCAAAGTTATACTTTCTTAAGTATTCTCCCACAAGGCCTGTGCCGACGCCTATATCTAAAACTTTAAGATGTTTGGTATCTTTACCTTCGTATTGCTGCATAAACGTTTTAACTGAAATTTCTGGTGCATGATAGCCAAGAGTGTCACATATTTTATCGTAGTTTGTTGCAAGTTTGTTGTAAAGGTTTACCGAAACTTTAAAAAAACGGTCGTCCGAAGATTCATTCTTCCCGTAGTAGTCATTCCATGCAATTTTGACATCCATTTTTGAGTTTAAATATAATTAAAAGGTAAACTTTTTTATAAGCTAGCACTAAATTTTTTAAACAAAAAAGAAAAAAAAATTTTAACAAAAAAAATTTATTTTAGTCAACTTTTTATGGCATCCTACTATTACAATATATACGCAATATTTAAGTGAAGACGTGATTTAAAAGGACATTATGTCATAGTTTACCTATGGTTTTGAACAAGTTTTGAAAACGTTATTTTAACTTAATTTAACGATTTGCCCAATGTTTATTATAACAGTATACTCAAAAACCAGAAAAAATAGTCTTTATTTAATTGGCCTAATAAACTAACAAACCGTAGGCCTACTTGTACTAGTTATAAAAAAATTAAAAAAAAAAAAAAAAAACATTAAAAAAAAAAACATATAACTAAACATTGTTTGCTAAACAAATTTAATTTATATAAGCATTCGTAGTTTCCGTAAGGAAATAAATTGATACTTATGTATTAATTTTCTAACCGTTTTCCTTTTAAATTTTTCATAAGAATTGTTTAAATAATGCAATTTTACACTTTATTATTAAATATTGATATTTTATATTTGTTTTATCCATAAAAAATGCATTTTTTAGGTTTTATTATTTTTTTTATACAAAAACAGTCTTGAAGAGTATAAATACATTTTCTATTTTTCTTTTTGTTAAGTTATTTTGTGTTTTAGTTTAAAATTTTTCAATTTTAACTAGATTTTTACACTTTATACAATCACAGTTTACCGTATTATGTTGTTTGACTGGTAAAATGCTTAGATTTTTAATTGAATATTTTACGCCTTTAAAGTTGTACTTTTTCAAATATTCACCAACGAGACCTGTTCCAACGCCTACATCTAAAACTTTAAGATTCTTAGTTTCTTTGCCTTCATATTGTAACATTAGGGTTTTAGGTGAAAAACTTGGTGAGTTATAACCGAATGCTTCGACTAAATTGTCATACTTTGTAGCTATTTTGTTATAGTAAAATGCTGGTCCATACGAAGTTGTAAAGTTGGGGTCATTTTTGTCTCCGTAAAATTCATTCCAAGCATTTTTAACATCCATAACTAAAATATTTTTCTACTAATAAAGAACTTATACAAGCGTTTTTAGTTTAGTTTATTATTGAATTAATAAATACCCAATCTGTTTTAATTATTAATTGAAGGTAATTTCTAAAAAACATGGTGGAAAATATTTATTAATAGTCCTTTCTTGACGCATTTAGCAACGTGATTATACTTGTACAGGATGCACCTGTCATTATATCATACAGATTCAAAATTAAAGTAATACTATCTTAAACTAGTACCTTTATGTCAAACATGTTTTTAATAAAAGGTTAGGCTAAGGTTTTTTTTGATCGGTTGCGTGGATCGGTTTGTAAATTGCCTTTTTATACAAAAATGTTGTTATCTTTTATTGTTTTAACAAAAAACAAATCAGATTGATTAATAGCGACAAATACAAACTGTTTGGTTAGAAGGTTGCATTAAGAAGGTTGCATAAGCTATAGCCTTAAATTTATGTTTTTTATTTAAAAAACAGCCTTTTTTCTCGGTATAATTAATGGTTTTAAGTCTTGGAAGCTCTTAAAGTTATTTTAGTGAGTGTTATTCAACGTGCTCTACATTTAAAATTTAAAAATTTTGCGTAAAATATTTGATTAAAGCTTCGGCATATAAGTTATACTAAAACCTGTAAAAAATATAGTTTGAATTATATTCTTTTAAGGGTTATTTATTAATATAAGGTTAGCGTTTCGGCATTCGTATATTTCTTACAGAAAGTCAAATATGGATATATAAAAGTAAAGTTTAAAATATACCGAAACAATCACAATGTAATAATAACAAACTTTTTTATTTATAAATATTAATATTTAAACAACATTAATTGTTTTAATGTTACAAGAATTAACAAACTTTATATTAGAGCATTTTTAGTTACTGACAATTAAAAAGTTAGGTATAAAGTCTATGCTAGGTTAGGGGTTGTAGTTATGTTTAATAACATTATAAATGTAATTTTATTATGTTTATCTTTAAATACAAAACAATATGTTATTATGACAATTTGTCAATATAAACATACTGCATCCTTAATGTAAAATTTGAGATAAACAGGACATTATATTTTGACGTCAATTAATTTAAAATTGGAAACAGAATGCAATTTAATTCTACTATTTTTATTTTACCATGTAGAATACTAACGTTTTTTTAGTTAAACACTGTACAATAAACAATTAGTAATTGTTTAAATATATATAAACATAAATCCAAACTTATATTTTTTACAAGGTTTTAACAAATTTAAATGCAAAATATTCAATTTGGTATTAATTAATAAAAAAAAATCTTAGTTTATGTTAGAAAGTTAGACAATTTTTAATATTTTAAAGCAAACTATTTTTCAAAATATTCTTTATTTAAATTTTCTTAATGCAATTACTTTTACTTAATATCAGTAAGTTTACCTTAGGTAAAATGTAAATGTACAAATTCGGAGATTTTATATTTTCTGAAAACAAAAGCACATTCCATATAAAGGCATACAATTTCCTTCGTCATTGAACCCAGTTTCGTAATATACAAACTCTTCTTTTGACACCAACTCCGCTATTTCTAAATCTTTTAACTTATGTGTATAGTTTTCCAAGATAGAAGAAAGCTTAGGTGATATATTTGAGGTTCTGTTTGTTATAACAAAATAACCTTTCGATTTTATGATTTTCATTAAGTCGAAAATTTCACTGGCTTTGATGTGTGTTGGGCCAATTGATGCAGATATTATAATTCCGTCGTATAAATCACTTGGGTCCACCAGCAAAGGGTCTTCTGGGCTAATAGCTTTGCACCACAAATTTCGGTATATGCCTTTGGTTTTTGCAATGTCTAACATTGGCTGATTATTGTCAATGCCATCTATAACGCCTTTGAAATTGCTTTTAACTAGACATTCACCAACGAGACCTGTCCCCACACCAACATCTAATACTTTAAGGTGTTTAGTTTCTCTACCTTCATATTGCAACGTAAAAGTGTTTGCTGAAACTTCTGGTGCTCTGTAACCTAGTGTGTTGCATAATCGGTCGTATTTTTTAGATAGTTCGTTGTAATGAAAGGCTGGACCGACTAACACACGATAACCAGTTGCATCATTATCCCCATAATATTCGTTCCAAGCACTTTTAGCATCCATGGATCTTATAACGTAAATTGCATAAACTTGTTTCAAAAAAGTTATATAACTATTGTATCCTTAGGCAAGGTAGTAAATCTAAATTTGTAAACTTTTGCAGGTAGCATTAAGGGCATATAAAGTTTTTTTAGGTTACATAGCGGAATGGTAATGAGACGTTAAAGGCAACTGATTCTAATCTTGTTGAATTTCTTTTTCTCAATTTTAAAATCTTACTTGACATTCTTTAACTTTGCGAAACTTTTTATTTTTGTCCCTTACTTATAAAAAACATCGGGTTTTAATAGTTTTGCGTATACCATTTATTGCTTTGGCTATAGGCCTATGTTAATTATCCCTAACTATAATTAAAAACAAAACAAATCAAGCCTGTTTACAAACAAATAGGTCAAGTTTAAAAAATGTATTATGTAACTGCTCAAGCTATTTTAGGCAAGCGCAAAATGCAAGATGTGGTAACACATTTTGAGCAGGGTTGGGTGATGGACCCATCAACCCAAGGTTAGATATAACAAGGTTTAGGTCGTCGCTGCTTCCTTCAACAGGCATCGAATGAGATCGATCGATCAGCAATGTTGGTCGTCGAAGTCTCTATTTATACAACATAAAAATCGCTTTGTTTTAGGTATTTACAATTTTTAAATATAACTATTAATCGTAGCGTATAGTTAGGGCTTTATTTTTGCAAAATGGTATAAATATATTATATATGTTTAAAGTAAGGCAGTTTATGAAATCACAAAGTTTAAATCTAATTTAATCGCACTCGCTCATTTTGAGCTTAAATAATTGTATCGGTTAATGTTATAGATGTATGCAATGTCATACTTGTTCTATTAGGCTAATACATAGGAGTTTTTACTTACTGGAGGTGCGGGAATTTGCTCGGTTATTTTACTTTGTATGTCAGAGAACGTCAGTCCAAAACCCTCGTTGGCAACTGTAAGAGGTCGATGAACCGATCCTGAAAGAAAAGTGTTCTAATTATACAATTTAAGCAATAACAGTCATAGGGTCCTGGGTTTAGCATGGCATTGGGCAACTAAAAACTGTTTTTAGGGTGCAGTTATTAAAAGGTTTTCAAAACAGTTTTATAAAAAAAAATAAACATTCTACGGACTGGTTAACCAAAAAAATGTTAGAAATTTTTAAAAGGTTATGGTGTTACTTGTTTCTGGATAAAAGCTGGTTTTGGGTACGTTAGTGCTTGTTATCAATGGCGTCAATGGTATCTGGTTTCGTTTAGCATATCTTTGTTGTGATCCAATAATTGGGGACATTTCTTTCGGACCTTGAGCTATAAAAGGAATGTTTTTTTTGGAACTTAAAATATTCACAAAAAGATAAATAAATTTTGATCTTTACTGCTTCATGCTGTAACGCCCTTGAGTAATGTTTTATTACTGATACAGTTTTGATTTTTTTTAATTAGAAACGTTTGTTAACTCTAAGTTAACTTGCTATTCTTGATCGCCATTCCCAGTCCTCTTGATTTTGCCATGTCAGATTTCACTTTGGTTCTGCGTAAGCGAAGTAAATGCAAATCTCGTGTAGGCTGCCGGACCATCGGACGAACTGGAAAATTATAAATTATTATTATGTTCTTTTTAAGTATTGTTATATAATAATCTTTTTATTGCGCTTTAGTGTTTAATCCTCACTGCTTTTAATTTGAGCGCCCACAAAAAGCAATTAAACCATACAGTTAAAAGTTTAATCAAATTTAGAAAGAAATGTTTAAATTATTAAAAGGAAAACCATTTGGATAGCAAAAAAAACTATTAAATCGACCCAAATCTTACTTCCATCTGAACCCATTTGTTTTGCTTGCTGTGTTTTTGCATGAGCTGGTCTTCTAGTAGTAGTAGCGGGTTTATTGAGTATAACGCTACCTTCCGGCGCATGACCTAACAAGCTAAAAGCAGGCGATGGTCTTTCTGAAGGTAATGCAGTATATGTTCGCACACTCTTACGCATGCCAAGTCGTTTTTCGCCTAAAAACGTAAATTTTCTAGTTTAAAAGCTCAATATTTTTGATGTCAGAAAAATATAGTGATCTGGTTTTTGTGTGGATCATTTTCCAATATTTTTATAAAATAAAATTGTATAAGTAGCCACATTTTGAAAGGTACTAAAGTATTTATAATCCTGTGTCAACTCTAGTATAGTACTTTAGGTCTATTCGACATTTAGAAATTTACAGAACTCTCTTATATAAACCTTTTATCTCGTGATTTTGATCAAAGTTTAGATTATTAAAAAGGATAATTTTAAAAAGAACTCATATTCTCGCAATATAAGTTGGGTTTAAATGGTCCTAAAGCCATTTTTCTACACACGTTTTTTACAATACAATTACACTGATATTTACTGGAAATTTACCTCCAAATACTGGAGTAACAACTAATCCTTCTCCCATTGCCTGCATTGATGTATCATATTTAGTTAACGGTGTGGTTACACCTCGCTCAGCCCTAGTTACTCTTGCCATTTGGCGAACAGATGATTCGACTTTATTTTGAATATCCATAACAGTCCAATTTGGACTGGAAACCAGCTTGGCAACGTTGAGGTTTGCCTCATCCCCAATCGATGTGTGAATATCGTTGTACTCAGCATGCTAATATATAAATAAAAGATGATTTTTTTGTTAGTAAAAAAATCAGCGAAAATGTTGCTATTTACTTGTTTTGCTAACTCATTTACGAAAACATTCATTGTTTTAGAGACCGAACCTCTCATATTTTCCTCAATAAGTTTGATTTGACATCGAATCTAAACAACAACAAAAAAACGAAAATTAATAGAAGTGCAAATTAAATCCATTTGATTTTTTATATTACCATATTTTGAACAAATTTTACATTTTACCTGCTCCGTTACGCTCATGTCTTTCCATTCCTGACTGTGTTCTGTACGCGATGCATTTCTTTGTCGAAGTGCTTTTGCTTGTTTTGATTTAATCTAGAAAAAGGTATAACAAAAGCGATAACATACGGTGATGAAATAGATATTCGTTAAATAAAATAAAATTTTATATGCAGTTATTCAACATTGATTGTTGCTGTTCTTATGCATTTTATTACTTTAGTTTAAATATTTATGTGGTTATTTTTTGCTATCTTTATGCCAGGGTATCTTTAGTTGTATTTTTTTCAGAAAATCTAAAGTCCTATTTAACATAATTTGTTTATAATATTTTATAATATTGTTTATAATAAAACCTGAATATCTTGTGACTAACTAATATATTGACCTTGTCAAGTTTCAATTGCAAGTTTATTGGTAAATTTCTTTTTATTGTCTCGTTAGCTTCGTTCATCATAACAGTCTGACAACCAATCATAGCCTGCGCTTTGCTTACAAAAGACGTTATCTTGTTTTGTATTTCTTCCAACTAAAAATCGTAAATTTCAAATAATTTCAATTGACAAAGTGTTAAAAAAATTAAACTTACCTCGCCGTGCATGACGTTTACGCTGTCAAAACTTTGTTCTTCTAATAATTGGGGATTCAATCCAGATAACATTCCTTCAGCAAGCTTTTGAACACTTGTTGTAACCTATTAACAAGTTAAACAACTAGCTGTTGCCTAGTATAATCATCTACAACCTTGGAGTATATAATATTATATGCTTGTATGGTTATTATTAAGTTTAGTTGTTCTGTATTGATTTAACCAAGGTTGACATATTTTAAGGCTAAATTGATACGGTGCATGAATATCATGTCATCCTATATTCAAACTTACTTAAAAATTCATGTTATACACAAAAATAACCGTATACGTTTATAGCTATAGCTACATGTGATCATAGTTATAAGACTTACCCTACACGATAGTATGTCATCTCTAACTTTTTCAATTTCTTCATTTTCCTAAAACAATTCAAGATATTACCGTATTTTTACTTTAAACATTATCAATAAACTACTAAACTACCTTCGCAGTGCGTGCTGATGCATCTGATACAGGTCTCCCTTTAGTTGGCGATCCCTAAAAATGTGACATTAATATTATCGGTGGGCATATTTAAAATATTAAAACCATAATTTATTGCAATAAAAGTTCTTCAAAACATAAATAATTGCAATAAAGTAGGCGCTTTTTAGATTTGAGTATTAGTGTAATGTAAAACAGAAACATATTAAATCAACGACTTTTGGGTTGCTTAAAAATGCATTTCAATAGCACCTTATTTTCTATAAAAAGGTTAAATTAGTAAGTACTTTTAAATACCGAAAACATGCGAATAAAGTCGTCTTCACAGGCAAGTCCGTGATCAATTTCACTGATATCTTCAGGTTGAAGTTTGCGCAAGGTGGCAGCAACTGTTGACCACTCATTACCAAACTGCTGGGACATTTGTTGTCCTAACTCGTACATACGACGCCGTTCTTTATCTACAAACCATAAATATTATTTAGATTTATTTAGGCATGATAGTTATTGGTGTATCTTCTTGTTTATTAGGTGCTTAAATTGAGTCTTTGCTGTGTAGTCGCTCAAATAATATATCAAACCAGGAAATGTGTGTTAAAGTAAAGTTGTTACAAAGGTGTCTTATAAATGAAAATTTAAAAGTGATGGATTTAATTTCTACAATGGATTGTATCCATAAATGAATTTACGTTTTTTTGACATTCGTAATTAATCGATTCAATTTCTAAAATGTATTGTACTTGTTTTTATAATACGTTAATACCGTCCATAAACTGTAATGTTGGGCGTGGACTGGTCTGCATTTCTTGGTTGATCATTTCTATTTTCGTTTCTTCTTTAATAATTGTTGGTGCAACAGATATTGGTACTTGTGGTTGTTCGATAGATATTGGATCAGTTTGGACTTCCTAAATGTAAAACAAAAGAATGGGTATAAGGGCAATAGCAAAGTCCATTCAAATTCACTTTAAAAAATATGAAAAATTCATTTAAATATATTCTATTACCACGCTGATACATTTGATTGGTTCAGTTTTGCTTGATTGTTTTTGTTTTGCAGTTTTTGATTTGGAGACTGGTATAGAACTTGAGATAATTTTCTCTTTTTTAGTTTTTGGTTTGGTATCTGGGATAGGACTCACAGTTTTCTTTTGGCTAACTTCTTTCTAAAATTAACATTTTATAGTTAGAAAGACTGGTCCATTAGAATACCAAAGATAGATTACATGCTGTTAATTTTAAATAACATAATCTTTGTATTGGACGTTTGCTAATAAAATTTATATTACTAACTTAAGATAATATTAATTATTATTAAAAGTAGTTGCTAGAAAAACCTTTAATTCAGTTTCTTTTATTGTTTCCAGTTCAGTTTTTTTCTTTTTTAAGGTTCTGTTCTCCCTCTCTAAAGTTTTGATTCGCATTTTCAGTGATTCCAATTCGGTGTTGATGCTTTGTACAGAAGGGGAGGGGGGAGGAAGCGAACTGGCAACCCTGATGTGGGAAGCACCATCACGAGTGGTTGATCGAGATATTTGCTCTTGCCTGCCACTGTTTAACAAATAAAATGAACCTCTGTTTTGCCAAACTAAACCTACGGAATTATAGAAGACTTTTAATTCGTAGAATGTTTGTATTCTTTAAGTGACTAAAAAGAATTTACTTTAATTTTAATGCTTGTGTTCCTTAAGTCCATACTTGAATTATATTTAACAAAAACACATTGCAAGTTAGAAAAAAAATCTGACAGTTTTTCGAACCAGACAGGTTGTTTTCTGGGCGGTTGTTTAGTTAGACAAACTTTTATGTCTAAACTTATAAATAAACTCACGAATCTCTTCTCCCACTTTGACTTTTTGGAGTTTTATTGTCAGGCGACCGAGATTTGTGCAAACCATCAGTTACAATGACGTTATGACTACTGGGTCCTTTCCGAAGGGCGCTTTTAAGTTGGTGAATAGTTCTTGCTTGGTCTTCAATTGTGCCGTCCTTTTCTTTGACTGTCCAGTTCAAGACCTCAGCTTTCTGTTTTAGAAGCTGGACATGCTTAAAAGTAAAATAATACATTTGTTACTAAGTGAAAAAATGTTTAAACAAATCATTTCTATCTTAATATAATCTAGTAAATGCTGTACTAAAGGGTCAAAAATCAGTCTTTAAATAAGTGTAGTTTAGCCTAAATAACTTTATTACCTGCTCTGCTTTTTTTAGTGCTTCCTTGTCTTTGTTATTAGCCTTGGCTTTGGAAAGCTGCAATTTCTTCTCTTCAGCCGCTTCAAATTTCTTCCTTACACTTTCAAGTTCCTATTGATATATCACATATAAGACATACTCCCATTAAATGTTTAAGGTCTACTTACAAGAGTTATGCGTCTGTGTGATTTTCGCAAGCTGATAATCTCATCTTTGGTCAACATGTGATCGTTTTGTAATTTCTCGTAATCGCTTAACCATATACGAACAAGCTATAAAATATATTTAAAAAAAATACGTAATTTGTAAAGACATATTCAAAAAGATTTTTGAAATAAAACAGTAGCAGTTTGAGTGAAAAAATCAAATAGTAAACAATAAATAACCACACGTTTACATCCTTGTTTTTTGTTTACTTGCATGAGCTAACCTTTTTTTCTTGCTTAAGTCGACCTTCCAAGTACTCAATATCTTTATCCTTTTCTTCGCCTATTTTTAATATTTTTTCCAACTGTTCTTCGAACTGGTGAGAGTCGGCCATGCCTTCCATTCGAGTTCTGTTTAACATATCGTAAATCTCATTTGCAGCGTTCTTTAAGTATTTGAACTCTTGCTTGTTTGATTCTTTCGCATCTACAAATATGGGCGTATTTTTATTTAGGTTTTTCGTGCATTAATAAAAGTAATAAAAAGATTTACAATGCATAATACACTATTACAACGGAAAAAATAACATAATTAATTTAATGGTTTAAAACATACCATAAAATCTAAATGTTTACACAGATTTTAAAGTATAATATGGCACATGATCACCAAACCCAGTGCGTTGTTTATAAGCATGTATTTTACATACAAAAGCTTGCAACTGAGCTTTTGTTTTAAGTTGTTTTTACTGTTGCTTTAGTTTAAATGATCATTAGTTAACCTTTGCTATGTCTTCTTTCGTAGGCGCTATCCAACGCATCTTGCTTGACCTGTTTTTCGAGATTACTTCTTTCTCTTTCCAAGTACATTGTATCTTCCCCACTATTCTTCATACTATTAATTTTCTGGCTCAACTGAGCACATCGTTTCATATTTTGTTGGACTTGATTCAAACTTCCACTACAAGTAAAGTTAATCCCATGTAAAGTTTGAAAATAATTTGGTAGCAGATAATTATTTTTATTTACCTCATAGCATCTGCATCTTCAGGTAACGGACTAAGTCTGTCCTGAAAAAAATAAATTTAAAATAGCAAGAACAAACCCAGGAGCGAATGTCTATACTTATGCTGAATAAAAAAAAACTTTGTAATATTATCAGGTTTCTTAACACATATGGACTACACTTCAGGAAAAAAATGTATGCTGTTTATAACCTTATGATATTATTTTGCAACTGGTAACTGAACAAAGTAGCCAAGGCTTAATCCTTACATCAGTATCAAAATCTTCAAAATGGTCTTCGTCCATCCAAGTCTGCAAAGACTCCAGAATTTCTTGTTTCTTGTCAGTGCCTTCGTCAATCTCCCGAATCCTGTGAATGTTATCTTGTGCCTGTTGCGACACCTTGCGAAATTTGTCCATCAATATCCCGACGTTAATTCGCAACTGTAATAAAAACACTTTATACTATGTAAGAGGTTGGTTACATTCTAAAGTTTTTACTGCACACTAAGGTATAATGCCAAGTGCTATACTACTTATAAAATATGTAATATCTTTGTCAAAGTATAATCTAACAGCCCATTGCAAAAAATCTTTAAATCACCATGTCGTCTTCTATCTCATAAAGATTTTCTTCAATGTCTTTAAGCAGATAAGCAGAATCTGTAGTTTCTTCGTCATCATAGGTTTTTGTTTCATAATCAGTAACAGTCTAAAAATTACACTAAACTAAAATAGTATAGACTTTATTTGTCCAACAGCATAGGAATCTTAAAAGATTTATAATCAATGTAGTTGTATTGTATTCGTACCTTATGAACACGGTCTCGTATCTCTTGAACTTTGCTTAATCTGTTATTAACACTAGAACGTCTTCTTTTGATATCATCCTTACGTAAATGATCTAATGGTATAGCTCCAGCTGCAACATTATCCCTAAACAGATTGTTAGATTAAAACAGAAATATAAAATTCGAGTATATAATCGTCAAGTTTTAAGCATAAATTATCTTTTATTTTTACCTTCCTGCAAAACTTGCAAGTTCAGGAGGGTTAAATTGTTTGCTGGCCCTTGAACCCCTACGCTTTAGTAGATGTTCAGCCGCCATAATAGAGCCCCTCCGAGAATTTGCATCAGCACTTATAACATTTTGAGGCAATGGAGCTATCATCTTAAATCCTTGCTTGGGCTTTTCATTTTGTGCTGATGCCTTTTTTCGTGACTTTTGTTTTCCCTTTTCGTCGCCTGTTACTCCTATGCGCCACATTTTTTTAAATTGAATACCCTTTAACTGAAATATCATTAAGTTTTTACTAAAAAATCCTAAATATGTTTGGATCAACGGAAAGATAAGAGTGATGCAATAGGTAACTCTGTGATGTCATTTACAAATAAAAGCAATTTAAATCACGTGTAGTGCCATTTAATTTCTGTTCTAAAAAATAAGTTGGTTGTAATGTTTAATAAAATGTAGTACCCAAATATAACTAATTTGATTTGCTAAAGTTTATGCAGACCATAAAAATAATAAAATGTTTGCACACAATAGCAATTAAACGCATGGACGGTTTTACTAACCTATCTGTTTTGTTTGTAACAAAACTAAGGTTAAATTTTTAAACAATTTGCTAACAATTTACTAGTTTCGTTTTTAAACCATTAATCTTTATAATATATAAGCGGTCATGGTGAATATACAAAAAAGTTATACAATATAATATAAACAATTTGATTTAGTTTTGGTGTTTGGCGTGGCATATGCTTATCAACAGATCGATCATTTGAAAGAGATAGAAAGTTAGAAGAAGGAAACGTTTAATACGCCCACGCATTTTAGATATATACACGTTGTACGTACGTAATGGTAGTTGGTGACCAATATATAGATTACCAATCTGGTTAAAATCCACAAATGACAAACAGGGACTCTGATATTGAAAAAACTGTTTGTTTACAACCCAATTTACAAGCAGACAAGCCAAGGATTATCAGATTATAAAGTTTAAAAATCAGATTTAAAATGTTTAATTTACCAGATTTAGTATTTGTTTTGACGTTTCAGTTTTGGGAATGTAATTTTATTTGTTTTTGTGCAATAAAATAAGATTACATAATTAAAAATCTATAAATCAGTATGATCATAGTGATAAGTTGTGACAGTTGTATTAATATCTATTTTTTACTTATTTTTATTTAGCATTAATTTAATTTTACGGTGTAAACCAAATAATAAGAACATAATGTCAGGATATCCACCCCCAGCACCAGGTGGTTACCCACAAGGCCCACCAGGTATATTTTATATATTAAAATATTTTAGATTTTTAAATAAATATTATATATATATATATATATACTTAGAATGTGTTAATTAAATTTTATTTGGTATGCTTACTGATACAAAGGTTATTGCCTTCTATGACAACTTACAATCATAGAAGGCAATAAAAATAAATAAATGTTTCTTATTTTTAATTGCTTTATTAAAGCTTAATTACAAGCTTTTATTAAGTAACTTTTAAGTAAAATTTTAGAGAAGCTTACAAATCATTTTCTTATTTAGGATCATACCCATCAGCCCCCCCTAATCCCTACCCAGGTGCTCCACCGAACCCTTACCCAGCTGCTCCTAGTGCTTATCCAGGTGCGCCTCCCATTAACCCAGGAATGCCACAAGCACAAGCTTACCCAGGGACTGGGGGTTACCCAACAGGGGTAGCAGCCCCACCAGGTGCATACCCACCAGCTCCAAGTGGTTACCCACCTCAGCCAGGTTACCCTAGAGGTCCACCTCAAGCTGCTGGGTACCCACATCCAGGTCCACCCCATGCAGGAGGTTACCCACATGCCCCAGGTTACCCTGGGGGTCATCACAGTGGGGCCCATGTTAAAGTCGGAAAACATGGTATGTTTTGATCATAAAAATTGCAGTATGTCTGTGGCAACTTTAATGTTATTTAGTAATTAGATATGTTCCTATAAATTGTTTGTAAGTTTTGTATTTTGTTGTGCTAAATACTATAATATATAAAAAAGGCAAACACCACAAGCATCACAAACATGGAAAGCATAGTAGCTCAAGTTCTAGTAGTTCTAGCAGTAGTTCCAGTGATGATGAATATGTGAGAAAAAATTTTAACTTTTAACTATCCATTAAATAATTTATTTGTGTTAAGTTAAATAATTTGGTTCACAAATCCCAGACCCCTTAAAATACAATACCAAATGAAATAAAATTACCTTTTATTCAAAGAAGCTATGTAATTATTAATCTTTTAAATGTAATATAAGATTTTGGCAGTACTGGATTGCCTTTAACTAATTTCGTTTATAGCGACATCTCCCTAAACATCAACGCAAGCAAATGAAGAAAATGAAGAAACAAATGAAGAAGGGTCACAAGATGTATTATTGATACTAGAATAAACACTGGGTAAAAATACAGATTATTGACTACCTTTTAATTAAATATATTTAAGTTGGGGTACAATATAATAATAGATCTACATAAATGTGTGTATATAAAATTCAAAAATATGTTTGTCCAATTTATAGACTTTTAATGAAAAAAATACTGTTGTTTGTAGTGTACAGTTAAAATATCACCGTATATTACAACAATTAAAATGCAGCTAATAGGCTGTGCAATCAAATATTATGTTAAAATTACTTTTAAATTGTATATATATATTTAGATTAAAGTTGGTTAACAATAAACAGCCTTTTGTAAATCCCCTTTAAATTGTTTCAATTTAGTGAAAACTTTTTCGAACTCCAATTGAGGTCAACATTGTAGCAGTTTTGTTGCATAAATATGCATGTATAATAATCTATAACCAACTATACTGTAATATATATTCGTAAATTGTTCCACATTTTGTTTTACTTATACTCTACATACGCAATTAAAAATGGTACTTAGTTTACCTAATTAAATAGCTATATGCAGAAAAAAATCAACTCGGTAAGTACAAAAATATTTTATCAATAAAATTTAATATTTTTTAATTCATGCTGGTGTAATTTTTGGGTAAATTGCAGTAGTTTATGTACGCCTTGTAGCTATTAGTTCTGTAACATTTTTAGTTTTGTAATATAGCTTGTATTAATTTTAATTTAGGCTATGGAAATTCACTTGTAAATATTGTATTTGTTGTAATATTAAAAATCATTATATTTTAATCGATAAGAAATAATTACTTCAAGTAAAAGCTGACATTTTAAAATCTTTTTTTAAAAATTTAAAAAAATTGTTTATCGCCATTCTTTAAAAAATAACAATATTGACCAAAGAATAATTTAAACCTTTGAACTGTAGTTCTGTTATAAGTTTTTAATTAAACTGGTTTATAATTGAATAAATAATTTTTAGTATGTCTGAAAAAACATAAAATTATCCAAGAAAACGTTTTATTTTGTATATTTGTGAATGAAAATAATATTTTTGTTTCTAAATTTGGACAAATTTTATAGATTTCTGCATCTAAAAACGTATAAAACCACCTAAAACGGTCTTTAACTTATTTAAATTAGTATTTTTGATAAATAATCGTTCTAAAATGTCGTTTAAGCTCTTTAATTTGAATTTTTTGATCCGATTTTTAACAAAATCCGAAAAGTTTTACTACAGGTTAGTAAAGCGATCGAGCATGGTCGAATCGCATTTCCAATCCACTTTACTTGGGCGTGGGAAAATTGCGCAGATCGCCAGTGCGCAACAACTCGTGTCTGAAATATCGCTTTGCATTGTGGGTCAAAGTAGTAAGCGATCAGTTGCGAGTAATGGTTGAGGCCCAAACATATAAGAACAATTTCAAATGTTTATTACACAGCCATGATCGCAGCTAAAATACCAGTTCAAAGCTTAGCACCATCGTCAGGGTGTGTTCTTTGGAGCTGGCCCCGAAAGGGCAGCTTATATTTAAAATAAAGTCAGTTTTAAAAGCTTTTTTGACAAGTGGCCGCGTAGTTTTACGCGCCATGAGTAAGCTATCTTTTCGGGCCCGGGCCTTGGATTCTACCAAGCCCATGCCCGTTTATCAAAAAGATGAGCTTCAGGACCTTCAGGATTATTCAGTTCTTAACCGAGCAGTCCCCCAAATGCCATCGGGGATGGAAAAAGAGGAAGAATCGGTAGGTTTTTAAGTTTTCTTTGTCATAATTTGTCTTTTTTCAAAACCGTAGGGTGGCGCACAAGCGTGGTAATGCCGTTCGTATATCAAGGCGGGAAATATAATGCATAATTTGCTTAATTCATTGATAATTTTTATATTATTAAACATTATTACATGCTAACAATACCATATAACATTATTTTATTGTACAAATGATTTAATTTATCTTTTAAATAATATTTTTTTAAAAAATAATAGGTTATGTTATTTATAAAAAAAAAAATTTCACGTTTTACAATTACAACATTTTATTTAAAAATTCACGTAATTCCTTTTTAAAAATATTTATGAACAAAATCAACTTATATCCAATATTTATATAATTACTTAGTCAACAAAAAAACATAGGATATTATATATATATAGATAAATTATTTTTTTGTATTTATTTATCCTCGATGTTATAAGATCAAATTTACACTCTAAACATCAAATATCATTTATTGCATTAATATATTCTTAAGTTGGCTGGTTTAGTTCTCGGTATACTTTTTCAATAAATAATCACAAATTGATTTTTGGCTTAACAGTAGTTTGTGTCATTTAAGTTGCCTAAAAGAAACATGACATAAAAACAATGGGGATCAAACCCAAGACCATATGTAGTTTTTTTTAAGTGTTTTATTCACCATGCTGCCCTATGTTACTTATATACAATTTGAAACAAAAAATATTTGAACGTTTAAAAATGTGATTAAATTAAAAAAAATTTTAAACTAAGTTTCTAATTAACTTAATGGTATTGGCTATATATAATATATTTTTTTAAATCTAAAATTAACAAAGTTAAAAATAAATTCTGTGACTTATAGTTACTAGTTTTAGTGCATATATAAAAGATTTAAAATCAAAATTTAAAAACAATTATTTAAAACCCCCTCAAAAAAAATTGACAGTCATTAATTTTATATATGTTTATTATTTAAGGAACACCATTTACAAAGAGCAATATCTGCACAACAAGTTTACGGAGATGCAAAAGTTATGGTTATTCCTGTTCCGGAAGCGGAGGTTTCTGTGGATTGTTACAATAACTTGTACAAGAAAAATTTTCGCTTACCAAAACACTATGTACACAACCAAGGTAAAATTTGTTTTAAATATTGTTAAGAAAATATCTCGGCTACATAAAATGTTTATTTTATTTAATTTTTAAATTATTGTTTTGTATTAATGTTGTCATGAAAGTTAAGCTAAAAAAAGTTGTGTGGCGTTGTTGTTAACTTGTGTTTTTCAAATTGGGAATTCAACTAATGGCTGGCAGTGTGGTGTAGTGGTCAGAACACTTGGCATTACCATATAAGGTCATTGGTTCGATCCCAACTACTCTCATGCTGTAGGGTCTTTAAGTAAGGTGTTATCAATAGTATAAATCTGCTTAGCCAACATTTAATCAGCAGCTTAAGTTTTGGGCAATTATAATTAATAATATCACAAACTGGGTAGGCAACTCAAGACTGGGCCGGGGTAACTGATGTTACTTCATGTTTAGGTTGTGAAGTTTACCTTCCCACGCCAAGAATAAATATACATAAAAAAAGAATATATATATAAAAACAATTTTTTTTTAATTTAGAAATTTATTTTTTTGTTAAATTTTTAGCCCAAGCAATACTTGAACAAGAACAACCTGATTACGACATGGACAGCGGGGATGAAAAATGGCTCACTGAAACAAACAAACGATCTGGAATGGATATTACTAGCATGCAATTTGAAGAAATGATCGACAGATTAGAAAAAGCCTGTGGAAATCAGGTAAAATAAATATTTTTATTTTTTGTGGATTGAAAATTTTAGTATTAGTTTAGTATTAAAATGAATTTTCGTTTTTGTTTTTTTTTGACGATAACTATTGTTTTTTTCAATTATTGTTGTCATCGTAAATTGTTAAAGTTTGCTTTGCTAGTAATGCCTTTTAAAAGTTTTGTCATGGCTTTAATAACATTAACAAACCTTATTTTTTGTTAGATGGTCACACTACAAGAGGCAAAGTTATTGTTAAAAGAAGATGATGATTTAATTAAAGCTGTTTTTGAATATTGGTTAACAAAAAGAAAAAGAGAAAACGGCTCACTTGTTTTTCAGGTTACTATTACACATCTTTTAAAATTTTGCTTGTCTAATATCTGGATCAAGGTGTACAACACCAGCATCTTAAAATAATTAATATTTAAACTGCCAAAGTTGGCTTAAGACTGGGTGGGGTAACAAATGTTACACTTACATTTAGGATAAAAATATTTAATTAATAAAATTGCACGTGACTTTCTTATAGAAATTTAAAATTCTTGAATTTATGTACAAATGTTTTCACATTGTTAGTTTTGAGTAAAACATATCTTGCATTATTTATATATAACTGTTGTGTTATATTTTGTGCTTTTTTATAATTTGAATGTTTAATTTTTATTCAAGGTAAGGCAAGAAAGGAGGGACGGGTCATCTGGTAATGATTGTTATGTGGCTTTCCGCAGAAGAACTGAAAAAATGCAAACTAGAAAGGTGTGTGTGTGTTTTTATATATAATTTGCAAAAAATATGTATTATGTATATATACATTGTACAATTGTTTAAAAAAAATATTTGTAGGTTATCTGTTTTTTAACATTTATTTCAAGTTAGTATTTTTATACAGCTTTAAATATTTAAAATTTGCTTTTACTTTACTGCTTTTCATGTTAAATTTAACTAAAATAAACAAATGCTATTTTAGCTTAATTGTGCAATATTCAAATTTTTTTTGGTGAATTTTTTGTAAAGATGACAGTGCAGAATTTTAATTACAATTTTATAATTTTAGAATCGTAAAAATGATGAGTCATCATATGAAAAAATGCTAAAACTTCGACGTGAATTTTGTCATGCTGTAACAATATTGGAAATGGTAAAACGACGAGAAAAAAGCAAACGGGAATTAGTTCATTTAACTCTGGAAGTTTTCGAAAAACGGTAAAATAAATACTGAATTCTTTTTTAGCAAAAAAAAAATGCTTTTTCACTTTTACATTTAAATCCAATGGTTCAATAAGTTTTTAATTTATTTTTTTCAATATTTTACATTACTTCTTGCAAAAATTGTATTTTTTCTTGTTTTTTGATTGAATTTTATTCAGTTTACATATACAATATAGTTATTGTTTTTTTTTAAACTTAAGATTTTTATTTTTCTAAGTCAATTTTTTTTATTTATAATCATAGTTCTTAAACTATGTTTTTTAAAGAATATTTTGTGTAAATTTTTTTTTAATTTTCCAGATTTCAAATGGGTGATTGGGATGGTAAAGCAATGCGCTCCGTTAAAAAGGAACTCATTTTACAAAAACGTCGTAGTCATTGTCAAGCAATTGGTGGTAATCAGTACCCGCGTAAACGTCACATTAGTTCATCTTCTAAAGTTAAAAGTAAACTTATTAATTCCATTCCATCTTTATCACATGGACAACTCGATAAAAGGTATTATATATAAAACATAGTATTAGAAGTAACTCTATTACTGGTTTATTATACAATATTTTACTTCAATTATTATGTTTTTCTTAAATAATAAATTTCTTTTTAGTTATGTATATTTTTAGTAGTTTAATAAATTTTTTATTTTTTTATTTATAATATTATTCAATATTTTATAGACGTGTTGGAAAAAAATTAAAGAAAAAGCGACAAGGTCCTCTTATTCCTTTAAATGGATTAAATATTTCCAATCGGGTAAGAAGATTTTTTTTATTTATTTATGTCAATTTTTAAAACCATCACTTAATTTTTTCTATCTTTTGTTATAATTTTATTTTTTTTAACCGGACATGTTGTGTAGTGCTCAAAACTCGTGGCTTTACTACATGAGGTCTTGGGTTTGATCTTCACTGCTCTCATGCTGAAGTGCATTTGAGTAACTTAATAAGCAGCTTAAATATAAGGCAATTATAATCTATAAAACACAAAACTGTTAAAGGCACCTCGAGATTGGGTCAGGGTAACTGATGTTACTCTTACTCTATGTTTATGTTATGAAGTTAACCTCTCCATATCGAGAATAAATTATTGTAAAAAAAATTTAATTTTATAATTTTTTAGTCAATTGCATCACGCGCCCCCTCATTCTCAAACAAACCCTCCTTAAATAAATTAAACAAAGATATTTCTTACCAACAAGTTGTCGATACAATGACTCAATACGAGTTTCCCCCCTCTAGTGACGAAGACGAAAAAATTCCGGTAAGTTTTTTTTATTATCACTCTTTCCTATTTTTAGTAAAAAACAGATATTTCTTGTGATGACTACTTTAGCTGTAAACTGTAAAGTTGATGGCAGCAAAAACTGATTTAATGAGTCTGAAGAAAAATGTATTTTTTTGTGTATATATTTATATACATTTATATGTATGGGTGTGAATAAGGTCTGTTTAACATCTAAGGTAAATAAGCAATTTTGGAAAAAAATAACAGGGTTTATCTTTTTAAATGGCAAGCATTAGAATATGACCAGTTTTTTTTAATATTTTGGCTTTGTAGGAAAAAAACTGATTTTTGACATTTATTTCATTATATTTAGAGTATATATTAAAAAATCACCAGGGCTTATATTTTTTTTGTTATAAGGCCAACTTTATAATCAAAAGGAGAAATCTATTAACTTTAGCATACATGGTCTTAAAGCACCTTTAACCGGTTTAATGTATTATTGACTTTGCGGTTTTGTTTGATCATTAACTTGCAAGGTTTTTAAGGGTAATAAAAGTTTAATGCTTTAAAAGCCAACAGCAGGAATGAAACTTACGACCTTAAGTTTAAAATATTAGTTTGGGTAGTTCTATATAAAAAATGTTAAAAGCTTTTTTTCTAATATCATTTGTAATTTTTTTTGAAACTAAGTTTTGTTGTGTATAGGTCGCTGGTACTCCTACTTCAGAAATAAGTGATGCTAAAAAATATCCTGACGGCATTTTCACTTTCAGGAGAAAACCTGGTTGTACATATTACGCTGTAAGTACTACTTTTTATATTTTGTTAAAGTATAAAAAAAAATAATGTAATTTTGAAAAAAAGGCTATTTTTTTATAATATAAATTTCTGTTCGAATTTCAATTGATGACACATTCTGCTGAAGACAATTTTGGTCGCTGATAGCAATGAGTCTGATGAAATATTGCAAAGCAAGCAAATTAAAATTGATAGTTAAATGACTTAAAATTTTTGGTATTTAAATAAATTTATATTGTAGCCTCAAGAAGAAATGGTAAATGATTGGTCTTGGATGTCAGAACCCAGGCATCGTTATTCATTAACTACTTTAACTATTCCTGAAAAATGTGTCGGTTTTGGCAGAAGAAGGTACGTAAAATTCTACTTAAAATTTTTAAAAATCTCAGAACTTTTAATATGGAAGCAGTGGGAATCAAACACAAGACCACAATATGTATATTTGGACATAATCCTTACTTGTATTGTTTATCTTATGCCTGTATCTTCACTTGCTGTTTTTTTTTTTTATGCTTTTAGCTAGAACTAGTTTATTGTCCCCTTTTTAAGGGGTATTTTAATTGCCATAAAGAGGATTCAACTCGCAACTCATATTTTTTTATGATAATTTACCCACACACCACAAATGGCAGTTTTTTATTTCAAAGGTCTAAAAATTGGACATACGTCCACTAAGCTCAATTGTATATAGATTATTTTAAAAGAAAAAAGCCTTTTATCTAGTGGACTACGAGCCGAAAGGTTTTTCTATGAGCCGAAAGGTTTCTGGTTCGAGCCGCACCACACGGCGTTTCTGGATAGCTCAAACACGTCACAATATCACACCCCTACCCAATAAAAAAAAATACAAAAACCTCACCTTATCATCTTAGGTGATATGAAAAAAAATGACTTTCCATCTTTGTTAATTCCATTATTTATTTATTTAGAATGGGTAGAGGGGGCAGAATAAATTTAGATAGAGGATATCACCCCTACCAGAAAGAAATCTCAAAACTTGATATTGGTTCACAACATAAACATTTACCCAGCACTCCACAACTTCAGGACCTTTTACAAGGTAAGTTAACATTTTTTTAGAAACCTAATTTAAATTTTTTATTCATATAATTATATTAAACTGATTTTTAAAGTTTGGCTTTTTTGTTAAATAATAAAATAACACTTTTTTAAAAATTTTTTTGGCATTATTTAAATTTTTATAATTTAGATATCCAACAAAATCGATGGAGGCATTTTCAACCGTCAAAATCCACTGATAAACAACAAACTGTATCAAAAGATTGCCCAAATACTTCCCACACCCCTTTACCCACCTTACCCCTATATGGGGAAAATGTAAAGCGATCTATAAGCGGTAATACCGCGAAAAAATCGGACCAAATTTCATTCAGACCAAAATCGAGGTAAAATTTTAAAAAAATCAAATTTTTTTTTTAAAAGTTGTTTATCTTACATGATGATATATTTAGCTATAGTGTATAAATACAGTGATAGCAAAAATGATTTAATGAGCCTGATAAGATATAAACATTAACATTTACCGTATTCTTAAAACAAAATTTAACATTTATTAACAATTTCCCAATTTTTTAAGACATACCACCAACTCAGTTTCCCAAAGTAAAAAGCATATAAAACGTGAGCGAATCCATCAACAACTCGATAAAAATCTCGCTACGTTTGCAACATCTGCTCTTATGACAGTTGCTACCCCTACTTCTACAACTTTAACTACTACAAACAGGACAACCAGTAAGATTTCATTTTTTTTACAAAGTTTTAGTTTTTTGTATAAGGCAAGCTGTTAGGCAGCATGGTGAAGTGGTCAGAACACTTGGCTTTACTACATGAGGTCCTGGGTTCGTTCCCCACTGCTCTCTTGCTTTAGCTCTATTAAGTAAGGTGCTATAAACGGTATAAAATGACATTTTATAATAATTTTTTTTTCTTTTTTTAGATCTTTCCAAAATCTCTGGCAACCTAAAATCCAATTTAACCAGCGCACCCAAACTTTCCACCCAGAACATTTTAAAACTTAGTGACCACATGGCACTGCAAAAGTGTGTCACGTGTGGTGGCATCGTGACACTTACACACACAACTTCAGACTCAAAACCACACACTTCAAATCAAAGTACTGAAATCACATCAAACGGTCAACAGAGATCATTAACTTTGCCGGTATCGATATCCGTCGGTTCAAATCAAAGAACAACAGTTTTACCGGCAACTGTCACTGTTTCTATGGCACGTGCCGGCGGTGGCACACACACAACTGGCGTCCCAGCATTGCTGCGTATCAGTAACACTGGGGCTGTTGTAGGGGGAACGGTTTTATACCCACAACAGACAACGTCCTCGCGTGGTGATGATCATATGTCGGTGAATAAAGTGTTTACCGATACATCAGCTACAACTGTTTCAAGTACAATTCTGCAACCTCGGAGGACTTTACAGAGCCAAAAAAATCAACAAAGAGGTTCCGTTAATCTTAATCTTGCACTCCAAGCCACTGTTTTATCCGCATCCGGCGGGACGAGGGCCACACAGTCAGCACCAAGTTCCCCCCGCTCCTCCATTTTCAAGCAAGATTTAAGTAACAATGGTTTTAAAACACGGACGCCGAACGCGAAAACAATCAGTTTAAACTTAACCAGTCAACCTCAGATTTTTACATCGCCCAGTAACTCTGCGGTAAACACTACTCGCTTAACAATTCCTGGGAATATGCTAAAAGTTGGCAGTGCGCTGTTCTCTGTTGCACTACCCCCGACCAAATCCACATCGTCCCTAACCTCAGCGTTGTTGTCAAACAGCGAGTTGGTTACCGACGGCAACAGTCTTCACACTAAACTCAACAAACCCAAACCATCTCGAGCTTCGAGTTTTACCGAAACTCGGACATTGGTGACCCCGACCAAAAAGTTGCACAAACCGCATGAAGAAATTAACCACACTGTTCAAATCGATATGGATTCTCCAGGCACAAATATAACACAGCAATCTAAGCGGGAACCCACAATTGCAACAGTTTCTAGCACAAAGCCAGTTAAAAGTTCTAAGCCGCCACGGCCGATGGAAGTAACCTGAACATAGTTAGTTAAATTTGGCATGACTGTCAAAGTGTGGATGTTGCATCAAAAAGTAGACGTGTGGAGTTTGTACTGCCCGATAGCTGTGTGTGTTTATTATTTTCCGATCACGATATAAGAAAAAGAAACCCTGTCGGTCCCAAATGACCCATGTAGAATTATACAAGTAGCCCCCCTTTTACAGAACACCCACCCCTTTTTTGCGTTTTTTTTTCCTTGCTATGCATTTGCGATATTTTTTTATATGTAATGAATTGGCGGTGAAAGAGTTATAAATACTTCAGTACAACATTGATTATAACTTGTACAAGAATGTTTTAACATCTATAGATCACTTGGATAATGATTGGATTTTGTAAAATGCTTTAATCAATGAGTGCCATATAGTTCACGGCATTTATTTTAAATTGTTTGTGCTAAGTAGATAATATAGGTATAATGTATTCTTATAAACCAAATACTTTAAAAAAATTCAATAAAAAATATTACAGCATGAATGAAATGTATAATACTGAAGGCTAAAAATATCAAAAACTTTTAAAATTTGCTGCCTTGCTGTTTAGTTTTAAAGTCGGTTTTGTTACAAAATTCTACCCTGTTTATTAACGTATTTTACTGCACTAAATTTTCGGTCACTTTAAGTTGAAAATTCGTATTTTTTCAGTTAATTTTATTCACCTTTCCTGACTTTGTAATCGTCCCATTTACTTGATATTTTCTATATTTAGCGTGAGCGTTTCTTTTGTATTGTGTGATGCTAATGTCATATGATTTCCTTTGGGCAATTCAAATTAGACAATAAAAATATCCGAAAACGTTTACGTTACGATGAATTTTACCAAACTTTAGCTTCAGTAAACCTAGGTTTAATTTCTATAAAACAATTTTGACTTTGGCAGTTTGGGATATTATAGATTATATTTAGCCGATAATTAAGCTGCTGGTTGGTTTTTGAAACTTAGCAGAATTTCATACCGTTTAAAGCGCTACAACATGGAACAGTAGTAATCAAACTATAGGTCTTTTGTGGTTAACTCGAACCACTGCATCACTTCGCCGATATTTTTTACAAGTTTTGTAATATTTAATGAAGTTTACATTTGCTTTTAACTGTATTAAAACAAATAAAATCGTATATTATTAGATGCCATTACGAACTACAAAATAAATGTGCCACCAAAACCGTTACTCCAGTAAAATGAACATACTAAGTTACAATTTCTATTTTTCCTGTATTAGTACAATTTGCAAAAAATAAACAAATCAAGTTAAAATATTGATGTTTTACGTTTAATTTAATTAGTTTGTAGGTTTTATGTTATAGTGAAATGTTAAACTAACGTGTTTTAAGGAAAAATTTATTTAAAAATGTATTCTAATAATGAAGAACAGCAAGCGCCCATTATTTTACAACAGGTAAAATCTTAAAAATCTAAAAGGTCAATTACAAATAACAAATTGCAGTTTTTGTTTTTGCCATTCGGCCTATTTTTCTTATATAATTGCTATATGCCCATATTTTTCAGTTTTTGATAAACAAAAATTTATTTTTCTTGTAAATTTGTAAAGCATTTTTTTGTATATATATTTATTCTTTATGTGCAGACAGGCAGATGTGGGAAGGTCGAATGGGCGACCTAAACATAAAGTAACATCAGTTACTCTGACCCAGTCTTGAGTTCCCTTTGGCAGTTTTGGATATTATAGAATATATTTGCCCGATAATTAAACTGCTGATTAAGTGCTGGCTCAGCCAGTCAGCAGGGGTTTATATCCTTTATAGACCCTAACTCAAGGGTGCTACAGCATGAGATCACTGAGGATTGAACCCAGGACCTGATTTAGTGTAGGAAGTGTGCTGACCAGTGACCACTACACTATGCTGCTATTTGTAAATGTGCAGTAATTTAAAAAAAATGCTTTAACAAATAACTAATAAAATTGCTAAACAGTCAGTCAAGCTTAAATGTTATTAAAAATTAAAAGGAAATATGTATAGAAAAATATAATTATTAGAATTGATTTTTTTCAACAGCGTCGCTTACGTAATGTAAGATCCATTTACATTCGAAATCTCACAATAAACTTTCTTGATTTTCGTGGACTTCAACCGAACAACTCTTCAACTGATCCATTTCTATTTTTCACCCTTCATCAAAGCAGTCAAAATGAACAAAAATCTAAGGAAAACAATATACTAGAAAGTATGTGAATTACTATTTTCAATGTTTTAAAAAACATTATATTGACATTGCATCTAAACATGCAAGGCAAGTAATTTACTAACTGTAAACTATTACAGTTATAACTAACCTATAGTCCTAATGCTAGGATAAGCAAGCAGGTAGGTTAAGGAGTTTATAGGATTAGGTCAAGCAAAGTTTAAGTTAGTAGTGCCAATTTTACTGATTGTAGCTTTTGTAAGGTATTATTTATATATAATTGTTTTTACTAAACTCTAAAGCAATCTTTTTAATTTTTTCCATCATTTTTTGTCTTGATATTTAGGCTTTGGTAAAATGCCTACAGGTTTCGAGTTTTTTTTAGTTTGTTGTTCATTTAGTAGTTTTGTAATGTGACTATCTTCTTATTCAGTGTTTAACATTATGTATATATAATATTTATTGTAAGCAACATACATACTTTACAAAAGTATGTAAAAATTTGTTTAAATTTTTTGTAATGTGAAATATTTAGTTTAATATTTTCTATTTAGATGTTGTGTTTACAAGCGAAAAAGTTGGATTTTGTCCTAACCCAACTTGGTCAAGTATTTCAATCCCAAATCTATTTTCAACTTCCATTACAGGTCCAATATAATTTTATTGTTATATTGACAGGACAATTTTGCATATTGGATTGTAGTTGATTTTTGTTATTAATGTAATCTTGAAAATATGTTAAAATATTGCTCAGAAAGTGAAAAACTTTTGGAATTAAAAAAAAATTTTTAGATATTTTTTTTATCTTAGGTTTTATATAGCCTATTTTATTACAATTTTTTGTAAAGTTTTAGGCTTTTTTTGAAGACTGTATGTATAGGATAAATTTAAAAGACTTTATTATTAAATCAATACATTTTGCAGAGTTCACTCTAAGATTGTGGTTAGGAATTGGTGATTCTTCTATTCCCGCATTACACTGGAATATTACTCTACAACATTTATTCAATATTGGAGAAACAGTAATTTTCTAATATTTCATTTATAACCTTTACATCTATGGTTTTTGTTGGGCCATATGCCTAAGCAAGTTAACATAAAAGGACATATATAGTTAGAATTTTTTTTAAATGTTTTATTTATTTTAATAAAAAATTTGTACACAGTTATGTTTAACTAGAACATTAATATTACTTGTGTGATAATTATAACTTGGTCTACTATGTGATTTAAAGAATTACATTACTTAGGGCAAATAAGATACACAAAAAACTCAATTTTTGTAAATTACATTTAAATGTAAAACTATATTGTTTAAAATTTTATATGCAATAGGGTGTAATTTTATTATTTTTTCAGTATTGTTAATACATTATTTTAAATTTTAACTTAAAATTTTAATCATATATATATTGTAACTATATTTTTTTTCCTTTTTTTTAGCTGCACAGCGACAAAATAGCATTCCATTCAAATGCTGTAGTTGTTGGTCTTCACGGCTCTTTTTACACTTCTTCCGTTACAACTTCTATTGATTCAAATTCTTCTTTGTTATTGGCTGCGATGCAGAATGATATCAGGTTTTCTTACAAACCTCTTTCTATGAGAAGGTAGGTTTATTAAACAGTAGTGTACTGGTAATACAACAGTGATCAATTTGGTTAAAAAGTAAATTTATTGAGACAAACCTCCGTTTTTTAATAGTTGAGACTATTTTACAACAATTAAAATCCTAATGGTAGGGTGGACTATACTAAAATTAAATTGTCATCATAAACATGCAGTTTGCGCCTTATTCTATCACAGACCTAAAACAAAAGCCTCGTAAAAAAGAGTTTTTGTTAATTTATAATTAATAAAAAAAACTTGAAAAGAAAGTTTTATAACAAACTAAACCCTGTTTATAGCATTTCTTTTTCAAAATTAACATAATCTAATAATTTATAATGTTTTTCGCAAATATTTATTAGACATTGGCAAGAATATTGAAAAAAAAATTATAGTCCCACAAAGTCAACTCGTTGGCTTTTTTTAAAAAAAATTTTAATTTTTTTTAGGATTTTATCGCAGCAGTTGGAAATTTCAAATTCACGAACTCAAATTAATTTAACTCAACAAAAAATAACCTCAATTAGTGAACACAACCACAGCACATCTTTATTGGTATATTAATCATCATTTGGTTACATAGTTTAACAACTTTGGAAATTTTGTATTAATTTTTTTGTTAATATTTCATGTTTGATAGTGTGGTATAGATTTAGAAAGGTTTTGGGTTTGAGCTGCACCAAAGTCATACTATTCGTCCTTTAATACAGCATTTACAGATTTTGTTTTTATTTATTTATCTTTGATGTCGGATGGTCGACTTTACAATCTAAACATAGAGTTACATTTGTTACTCTGACCCAGTCTCGAGTTGCCTTTGGCAGTTTGAGATATTATTGATTATAATTGCCTAATAATTAAGCTTTTGATTAAGTGTTGGCTTAACAGAAGTTTATATCGTTTATAGCACCTTACTTAAGGGCACTATAGCATGAAAGCAGTGGGAATCGAACCCAGAAGATAGCTTAAACATGTCACTAAATCCCACTATTGAAAAAAAAGGATTTTAATAAAATTTAACACAATATTAGAACACAAATTGATATGATATAAATGTAAATTAAATTTAATTAGTAATACCCTTTTAAATGAACTTTAAAATATCTACTAACTAGAAATTGTAATTAATTATTTTAGTTGATTTTAATTTTAGTTTTGACATTAAAGGAATAGATTTTAAATTTGACATTAAATGAATATAATTTATCAATATCGGTAAAACGTGTATTAATATATCATCAAAATAATAAAAACATATGGTCACCGTATTGAGTTAGTGTTTATATTAGTACACACATTCATAAAATAATTTTAAACTTTTTAATATAAATTATTTTAGATACTAAAATCTAAAATTTTTTTTTTTTTAGCAAATTGATTTGGAAAATCTTCAACATAAAGTTGGCAATTTAAGAAGATTATTAAAACGTGAGAAATCGTTATTATCCAACAAACGAGATGAATTAATAAAAAGAAAAGTTAATCTACAAGAACAAGGTATTGTAAAAAAATTGATTATTTTTACTTTAATTTTTTACTTAGGTTGTAGCATATACTCCAAAAGATGGAACACCCAAAAAATTATTTATTTAGGAATAATTTGAGCTAAATTTGATAGTGTAAATAGTTATATAATTAAATTGGTTTTCATTTTATTAAAAAAATTTATTTCTATATTTTAAAACAAACATATTTCTATATTCTATACAATATTTTTTTATTTTTGGTTTTAGAAACTGAACTTTTGCAAAAGAAAGAGAAACTGGAAAATGATCGTTGTCAGCAAAATGAATCTTATACCTCATACATGAAATTAAGAGATAAATTAATTAAACTTGGGTCCCAGTTGGGTCATCGTAGACGTGAAGTTTTATCAGAATTATCCGAAATGTTCCCGATTGTTGAAATCCAAAAAGTTAAATCGACCAGGTAAGAGTAGAAATGTTAGTGTTTTTTTTTCGTTGGAATAACCCCCTTTAAAACACCCCTAAAAGCATTTTAAACATTGAATTTGGCATTCTTGGTGTAAATTCTAAGTAAATATTTACTTTTATTTTTTGGAGGGAAGTTATCAGTTGGGCAAACAGAAATTTGGGGCTATTTTTGAAAAAATTGTTTTTCAATTTTGGGGCCATTCTAGTGGGTAATTTTAAGGGGAATTTTGTTTTTCTTAGTTGGGGGGGGGGGGGAGTTTTATTCCTTGAGCCTATACAAAGTTGGGCATTATTTTAAAAATAATTTTAATTTTTTGAACTGTAGAAACATTAGCAATACAATTAAAAAATGTTAGTTTATAAGACCATTTTGCAATAATTATACACATTCACTTATATATTAAAAGGAAATCAATCGTGGGTTTATTTATAGATTTAATTACTAAACACTTTATTTAATATAACTAATTTTATGAATACAGTCATCACATTTTGAATATTTGAAAATTAAAATTTTTGTCATATGTTATAATAATGTTGTTTTTGATTTTTAGGTCTAAGAAAACAGGAAATCAAAAAGAAAAATTGTTTTCAATATGTTCCATGCCTTTACCTAACTCTGAAAGTTTTAACAGTAAGTTACGAACCTTTAAATGATAATTAACATTTTTTTCATATTATTCAACGTTTTTAAATTTTTTTCTTGATGTTAAAAGGTCAACTTCACGGCCTAAACATAGAGTAACATTTATAACCCCTTCTTAAGTTGACTATGACAGTTTGTGATATTACTGATAGTAATTTCCTGATAAATCTACTGATCGTTTTTGTCTCGGCAGGAGTTTATATCGTTTATAACGCCTTACTCATGAGCGCTTTGGCATAGAAGCAGTGGGGATCAAACCCAGTACCAATTAAATTTATAAAATAATTTTAAAAATATAGATTTCTAACTAATGTTTAAAAAAAAATTTTGAACAAAAAAGTTATTTATTTTTATTTTTTCTAGGTAGGAATGATGGCCAGACTTCTACAGCTCTAGGTTATGCCTCACAATTACTATCAATGATGTCAATATATTTGTTAGTTCCACTTAGATACCCACTTGTTCTTAAAGGTTCAGTTTCTAGTATTGTAGACAATGTCACCGAAAAACTAAGCGACAAAGAGAGAATGTAAGTTTGTGTTTTAGAAAAAATCTTTTTTAGTAAAATCCCAAAATTTTAGTACTTTTAGTGATTTTTTGTAAATAAGTTTTAATTTTATTATTTTTTTAACTGTAATTTTAATCTACCTATATTTAAACAGCTAACTATACCTTTATTGTGTAGGAATTTACTTAACATAATATTATCTTTAATTACCTGTGATGATTTATATATAAACACTAGTTTCTTTTTCATATTTTAGTAATATATAAACAGTAAATGTAATTTTAATTTATAAACATCGTATCATATATATATTTTTTTTTTATTTAAAAAAATAAAATTTGTATTCAAGTTTAGGCAGTATGTATTTTATATTAATATAATTCAATTTTAGAATTAAAAAAAATTGTTGATTAAAAATTAAACTTTTTTAAAAAATTCAAATTCTGAGAATGAACTGTAGTAGTATCTATCAAAACACAATTCCTCAAAAATTGTCGTATTAAAGTTCAAATTTCAGAGTCTAAACAGTTGTAGTTGTCAGATGGTTAACTCTAACAGGAAATGAACTGAAACTGCACTGACAATTGTCATATATATTATATCACCTTTAAACGATATTTTTCGAGTTCATATTTAACAAATGTTATCATGCATTTTATGATGATGATTAATTTAAATCATGTTGTTCATGATTTATATAACTTTGTTTTTTATTTTTACATTTTGTTTTTTTTAGTCATTTGGTATAATGTTTTATTTTTTTGTATATAATGTCCTTTTTAATATAGGCTTTTATATTCTTGATTTAGTTTAAATTTTTATTTTTTGACTAATAACTTTTTGATTTTAATTTTTAATATGGAAAAAATACCGATATTGCCCTATTTTAAATTTTTATGGCATTGACGCACTGGAAATTAAACTCAGGACCCAATGATGTCAAGTTACTTACTTATCTATACTATTTTTTATTGTATATATTTTCTTAGTATTAAAGATTGTATTATTTAAAACTACTTACATAACACCACCTTTTTACTTCATAACCAACTAAATTTTTAAGTACTTGGTACTTTAAATTATATTTTTTGGCCTTTTGAAGACCTACTGTTTAAAATATGATTGTGTTTGTGTAAAGCATTTTTTTTAAAATGTGAAAGTTTTTTTTTGGACTCTTTTTAACTATATTGATATTGTCAATTTGGGCAATTTTTTTTGTCAAACATCTCATATTTAATACAACTTATGTAATAATATACAAACAGTATAGCCTTACCTTCTACTTAGTAATGCCAGAAAATATACCTTTATATTAAAGTAAACAAATTAACATATTTTTTGTTTAGATTTCCTTTGCATGTAAAAGGGAACAAAGACAGGTTTTTATTTGAATACGGGGTTTTCTTGTTGAACAAAAATGTTGCCCAACTTCGCTACTATTGTGGTCAGGGGACTTCAGACTTAAGACCAACTTTGGAAAATATTAAGAGTTTATTGGATAATAGACTAGGTGCCAAAGCTACACAAAGGTAATAGAACTAACTATAATTTAAAATGTTTAAATTTTTAGAATAATTTAAATTAATTTGAAATTTTATTTATTTATTTAAATTGTTTAGTTTTAACTTGTTCTCATAAAAAATAATTGTTTTTGCTAATTTTTAAAGCCTATTTAAATTACATTTTTCTTTTATTTGTTAATTGGATTAAAATGATTTATTTTAACAGACTTAAAATTAAGATTAAAGGTTTAAGGCTAATTGGGTTAATTTTTTAATTAAAAACAAATCTGTTTTTTGCACAGCTGCCTATATTTATTAATTAAAAAAAGGTTAAAAATGCCAAAACAAAAATATTTATAATAATTTTAAATTTATTTTAACTTTTTTTTTAGTCACCCAACTGACCCTATCGCAATAACTAAAATAAGAACTTTAAAGCTTGGTTCAACTACCAATAATGAACAAGTAAAAGGTAGTATTGCATTTATATTAGTAATATGATTTTAACGTTTTTTAATAGTAATAATTAACACTATTTTTTCTACCCATTTTTTATGGATAACAGTTAATATTTTTCATAACTAAAATATGTTTTATTATGTTTTTAGTTTATTTTAAATATTAAGACTTATTTGTAAATTTAATTTACAGATAAGGAAAAGCAATCTTTGTTAAATCCATCTCAAGTCAAAATATTAGAAACAAAAGTTTCTCCATACAAGGTAATTTTAATTTTAATGTAATATTAAACCTAAATGCCATTTGTGTTAAAACTTTTAGGAAACTATAATCAACTAGTAGGTAGCCTGCCCACAGTCGGTGTTTTAATAGTCATAATATGGTCTCAATTCAGAACTTTTTTTTTCCATATCACCTTAAGATGTTAGGTTTTATATTTTTTATTGGGGAAGGGTGTGCTGTTATGATGTGTTTTGAGCTATCCGTAAACGCCTGGCTCAAGGCCCCGTAGTCCGACGCCATGACCGCTTTGTCACACTACCGGACCTCAATTCTTAACTAATATTTGCCTGTCTGTGATAATTTACCCGTGCACCACTAGTGGTAGTTTCTAAATTTGGAGGTCTATAAATTGAACATAGATAAATATATATATATATAGTGTTAAATCTTGGGTTAGGTTGAAATATCAAATGTTACCTTATGTTTAAGTCGCTTCGGTTGTCCTTCTCACATTAAGAATAAAAACAAAAAAATTAATTAACCTAGTTTGTGAAATTTGCTTTTTCGGAACAATTCAAAAAGTCAACAAAATTGTTGGGTTTTGTATTTTAGAGAATCGAACACCGTAACAATGAACTCTCCTCTCTTCGAGGCCAACTATTCGGATCAGCAACATCCAAAAAAGTCCGGGAGCATTCTCCCAGTAAAAATCCAGAAGAAGTGGAAGATGTTAAATTGTCGAAGTCTCCAATAATATCTAACTACAAAGTAAAAAAACTGGTCTCGTTTGATAAAATTTTTATTTTGTTATAAGAAAGGTTCAATTATTTTGTTCCTGTTGATTGTTATTTTTTAAAGTCACTTTTTAAAAACATCATTTTGTTAAGTTAAAAGAAAGATAATCAATACAATATTACTTTGTACATCCTAATGCTAAAATCAATATTTTATACTGCAGCCCAATATTGATTCGGTTGAAACCCTGAACTTTTCATCGCCACGGAAACAGTTGACAGGTTTAGAGGAAATTGGACAAACCGGAAAATCAAAATTATCACTGGCTTCAGCAAGAGCTGAACTAATGGGCAAAAAAGCAAGCACCGGTTCCTCATTTTTAAGATATCGACAGAGTAGCGATAGTTCTTTTAAAAACCGAAGTGAGTTGTTTAAAAAATCTAATGGTGAAAGATCTGGTTCCAATACTAGCTCTGATTTTGATGTTCAAAATAAAACTAACACCTTCTCAAGCAATAATTCTGAAGACAGTGATCAGAAATTAAAAGAAAATTCCAAAAGTTCTTTTTCCAATACAGACGATTTAGTTTTCATAGACTCTGAAAACCATTTTGACAATATTGACAAGGAAAATTATCAAGAAAAATTACCGTACATGAATGCTATAAATGGTCGTCCGAAAAATGCCTCGTTTTCGGAAGACGTTGACCCACTTGTCGTTGTGAGCTCAGAAAAAAATTCGACAAATCAAATTATACCTAATGAAGAAGAATTTGATTTTTGCTAGCTTAAAATTGTGCAATTTTTGATCAAATCCACCAAAAAAAAAATCCATGAAAAATTAACAATGATAACAATGTATCGACAAAATTTTCCAAATTTGATTTTAAGTTTTTTTTTTGCAAATATATTTTGATTTAATTTATTTATTTAAAATTATTTGCCAGGGTTGTTTTATTTAGTGTTTTTGTAGTGCCCAGTTGCAAAGTTGTGTTTGTACAAGTGCAATATTTGTGTGTTATCATAACTAGCTTACTTTACTAATTTCAAAAAATTTTCCATTTAATTGTAACTGTCATCAGAAAAAAAATCATCTCTTGTTTGCTGGTGTTATATATAAGTTTAATAAATTAATTGTTATTTTAACCTATTAGTTTTAAGCCATTACAATCAAAATATTAGAATGATTGCTTGATTGATTACCAGATTTTCCTAATTTATTATTTTTTTGCAAGTTTTATTCCTTTGTTGTTGTGTTTTTTGAAACTCAGTAAAGAACTGAAGTTATTTTTTCTTGTAATTTTACACTGTTTCTTTTAATTTAGCAAAATTTGTGCAATTTCTTCAACGATTTAAGATAATAAAAAAATTAACTTGAAATATAACAGTAATCTTAGTAAGTTTTGAAAAAAAATTAGATTTTAAGCTAAAATTTTAATTAAAACCATAAAAAGTCTATCAAATAAATACAGAAATTAAATTAAATTTCTCTGTGCCATTTTTAGGTTACCTTTAAAATTGATTTATGAGAAAATATTTTAAAAATGTCACTAACTGTAAAATGAAATGTTATTTTGTGCAATTTTTAAGCTAAAATCAATATTTACATAGGTTTTATTCAAAAAAAAAACTGTATTAAATTTTTTTTTATAGATATTGTTGAGGCAAAAATTAAGTAAAATAAAAGTTAAATAATTTTATATTTTAATTTTTATTAAATTTATTTTTGTTGTATATTTTTAATCACTTAAATATTTAACTTTTAACAATTAATTTTTTTTAAAGAGCGCGAACAACAACTTTGCATTTTTTAAAATAATGATTTCTATGTTCGCGATTGGAGAGCGTAAGAAACAACAAAAAAGAAAAAGGGTGAGAAATGCGCTTGTTTCGTCACAAACTAACTAATCGATACTAGGGCGTATGCTTCATTCACTTTGAGTTACAATTTTCGTTGGAATTTGTTAGGTACTGAATTGTTTTTGCTTATATGCTTCTAGTATCTGTCTATAGCAAAACGTATTTTCAATATGTTGTAAGCATATAAAAGCTGTTTAATTTAGTATCAAGCTTTATATGCTGATGGTATGTTTAAAAATTTAAATTGTAGCCGAATCGAATTAGACATATGTCTGCAAATTAGCAAGTAGTAATTAATTAATTATCACAAACTATACAACCGCATATGGCAACGGGCCAAAACAAATCAGAAAGATATATAGCCGAAATTTAGTTTAGAATAAAAGTGACATATATAGCTATTGTATTGTATTTTTTTTTTAAATTTATTTTTTAATTTTGAAATATTTAATAATTTTAAATTTAAACCAATTTTTTAATCAGTTTTTATCGTTTGTAATATGGCAATGAGCATTCATTTAATTTTATTTTACAGATTTAAGCATTACAAAAACATTATAAAAAATTAGTTATTTTTTCTCATTTTTTATTTGGAATATTTTATCTTGGATATTTTGAATATTTCTATTTAAGAAACTGTTGACAAGGGGTTAAATCAGTTTATTATTCTTGATTTTTTTGTTTGTGCTCAATTTTTAATATGTAAGTTAGCATTTTTTAAAATTATTCTAAATTTAAATTCTTAGGCTACTGTTCTTTAATTTGTATATAACTAGGCACAACTTTAGATAATTAAATTTAAAAATATAAATTTTAATTATTTAATAGGGGTGTATATACAATTGAAGTTATGTGTATTTTTACCTAACTACCTACAAAACTTTAAAGGATAGGCCATAAGCAAATATAGACATTACGTAATATTTCAAGTACCAGTTATGTACTTAAAACCAAATCTTATTTTGAAAACTGTTAATTGGGTTTTTAAGTATGTACTAGCAAATACAAATATCTTTGTTGTAACAACCGGAATTTCGAAAGTTTTAAATTTAGTCAATGTATATATATATCTGTTAAAAAAAAAGCAATAGCCATTTAACGGGCTAGATTTTAAATTTAGGCTACTGATAATATAACAAAATTGGCTAACTGGTATATAGTGTAGTAAGTGTGCTAAAGCCATTCTACAGATAGGTGTTACATTTCAGTATCTTGGGATCAGTACAAAAGCGGTCATTTTTTTGTAAAATTCTGGCAACTTAAAAGGGAATAAACCTTTTTGCTAATTTAGGTAACTAATTTTTATCCAATTTTGGTTAACAGATAACTAGAAATATGGGTTGTGCTGCATCTACTGACGATAAAGCAGCAAATGAGAGATCACGAGCCATCGATCGAAACTTAAAAGTCGATGGAGACAAACAATCCCGTGAAGTTAAACTTCTTCTATTAGGTAAGTTTATATAAAAATGTATATTCTAAAACTTATTTTTTGTGTCAAAGTGCTTGTAGTTTTTAAAAAGTGTTTTTTTCTTGTTCTTTATTATTTTAAATTTGTTAAATGAGGCATTTTTGGGTTTAAAAAATTTGTTTTATGTGCATTTTGTATATTTATGTAGTGAATAGGCTTGTTTTTTAAAGTATATATATACCTTTATTTATATCCTAGCATTTGTATTTTTAATGTTACGGTTCTTAATATGAAAAAATCTTCTGATTACTTTCTGTTGGTAGAGATATCCACTATAACAATAGACCTAGATGGTTTTAAGTTTCTTAAATATTTATAAATCAAATGTGGTTTGATAGTTGACGAAATAAAGCCAATAGTGTTAAGGCGATCTCTGAACTTTTGAAATAAAATCTGTTGAAAAAGGGGCATGGGTATTGTTAATTAACAAAGATCAAATAACCTTAATCTTCTTTGTACGACATGTAGAAAAATTATATTTATTTCATTAATTTGTTTAAAAAAAATTTTAAATCAATAAATCCTTTTTAAAATTACTTTAATAATTATTAAGGGCCATTTGGGTTTTAAAATTCATTTTCTTGTTATTCTGATCTTTGATTGCTACTTTTAACATCAATTTTTCATTACAATAAGGAATCAATAATTTTTAGGGGATTTAATTATTGATGAACCCAAACAGTAAAAACCTTTCTGCAGTTGAAAACCGTTTATCAAACTGTGTTAGGATTATAAAATTAATAAATTTAAAATAGCTGATTGATTTTTAAAATATAATTTTAATTTTTGTTTTTAAAGTAAATCGTCTAAAACGTGTTTTTTTTTCGCTTTCAGTTTTTATTTTTTTTTGTTTTAACAAAGCATGCATAAAAGTTGTCCAGATGTTTAAATCTGTCACAGGACCCAATTTTTATTTGCACATTTCACTAATTCAATATTTGCCTTACATGGTAATCTGATACAATTGCCCAAACTGGGTTACAAATGGGTATTTAATGGTATTTAAAACATTTCATTTGTGTCAGATTTATTTATGCTGCATTTTTATTACCTTTAAAAGTCCAATCATTTATATTTAGAAATATTTATTGGTAAATTAGTTTTTTTTTAAAATGTTAAAATGTTTTGAAACTGGGTTGTGTATAAGTGATTTATGTTCTTGTGTGATTAGGTTTGTTGTTAGATTTCCTTTTATCTAGGAGAAATGACTTTAAAAATATTTTTTTCTTTGCCTATAATAGTAATGTGATATTAAAAACTACAAAAAAATTAAATATTTTTATCTAAATTCAAGAAATAACGAACCTACATATAAAAAATAGGTTTTTACTTGTATTTTTCAAACATTTTTATAAGTTTATACTGGCTTTATTTATCCAGTTGCTTTTTATATTATTAAATCATTTAAGAATTGTGACCTATTTATCTATATCCATTGTCCTATATAGGGATATAGAACAATGACCAACAATAGTTGCTAGGTGTTTTATTGTCTATCCACATGCTTACAATTACTATTACCTATTGTTTTACCCAGCTTAAAAGCAATTACCAAATTAGACCAAATTTGTTTTTGTAAAATAAATCTAATAAAGTCAATGGAGGTAATTATTGGACATTTTTATTCTAGAATTTTAGGTAAACACGTGTGGATTGAGATTTAAATAGTATTTTTTCTTAATAGTGAATGATAACTCCATCTTAGGAACAAAAAATATTTGATTTAAAGTTTGTAACAAAAAAATTATGGCCAAGTTTGTCAAAATCGTCCAATAATTACCTCCATTGACTATATATTTTTTTTTATAAAGTGTTATTTTAAGTAGACATTGTTTAACCATTGTAGGTGTGTTTTTAAAACTCCGTGACATCATCAAGTTTTTATATATTGTTTTACAAAGCGCCAACCGGCAGGAAATTCACATTTCCTATTTATATCCTTCCCACACAAAGTTAATCTACCTATTTAAAAAGCATTGTAATCTTCTCGAAAATCGGTAATACCTTAATAGTACGTTAAGGGTATAAGAGTGTGTTTACCATACAATTTTAACGTTCGCCGTTCGTGATATTACCCAACTGAAGAAAACAACTTAAAATACTTTGATTTTATTGTTTTAGTCAACAACGGTTAACCATTACGAATCTCTTGTTACCATTTTATTGCCCGCATTTCAAATAATACGACGTGATTTATTATAAGGTCAAAACAGTTCGTGTTTTTCTAGCATTTTTGAAATAAGAGTCATTTTATCTTTTGGCCCTTTTTAATAGTATCCTGTATAAGTTTATTTTTTTAACGATTAGAATGTTTTTTATGCTCTGCACCTTTTTTAATACGTAAATAATGGGTGAGATCGTGCTTTGTTTATCTTCATGTAAATCTTGGTTTAAAGGTTGTGTTTATAAGTAGGTGTTGTTATCGATAGATTATTTAAACAAATATGTTGTTAAATTTTTGATTGTAAAGAATGCTGCCTTAAAAATAGTTTTTGCTGTAGGTTTGACAATGCTTTAAAATAGAATGTACCTCGCTTAATAATGATGTAAAGCTGAAGTCATGAATTAGTTATAACAGCTCCGCTATGAATTATTCATTAGCGAATTTAGATGGAGGTTTTAACATACATTTACCGCATGGCTAATGTTTTGTGCTAGCTTTTTAATCGCTCAACTCAAGTTCTGATAATTAATATTGTCGTAAGTAGAAAATTGAATTAAAAAGTTACCGACTTTTTTTTTAAATTAAAAATTTTTTTTTTTTTTTAGGTCTTTTTTTTTTAAATTTTTTAAATAACTTAATTTTACGATTTTCTATGTTGTAACATTATACTTTTTATAGTTGTAATTTACCGTTGCCGTTTATTGTCAAAACAGAGTTGCACCAACTTTTATCTATTTTTAAATTTTTTCAACCAATCAAAAACGCTGCGTACGATTATTTTTTTACGCTAAGTCCGTTTGTGCGTAACAGCAAATTTAAAACAAAAAAATGCTTGCTGGTATTTCTATTTTTAATTGCAGCTTGTTACCTTTATTTTAACACTTTGAGGAACAGTGATTTCGTTGTTTGGCATTCATAGAGACCCTGTACCGTTACAGTAACCTATCATATTTACCATTTGCTTTTTATAAATTGAATTAATCATATTAATTGCGTCGAATTTCGCGACATTTTATTTTTGGTTATTTTATTTCGAAAAATTAATTTCCAGACGACTGTCAGTCTTTTGCAAACAACATTTTAAATGATCTCGTGACGTCATTGTAGCATTTGATTACATCTGATTTGGGTGTCTTGTTGTAAAAAAAACACAATTTTTATATCGGATAATTTTTAAACGACATTGAAAATAGTGATGTATAATTTACCAGCGTTAGTTATATTTCCTTTTTTATTTTTTAAAGTAAAAAAAGGGATTTTTTAAGTGAAAAAGCACAATCAAATGTTAGAAAACCATGACACATTTAATTAACTACATTTTCGATTTATATTTTTAGAGTGAATTATTAAATGGTTTTAAACTTGACTTTGCAAATTAAGTAAAAAAAATTTTATTTAATATGAATATGTTGGCTTTAATGTTATTGCATTGTCATACTGGATATTGAAATTACTATAGCAGTGACGTCATTTTTATATCAAACTGCGGGTGTTAGCTTGCAAATTAAAATCAATACAAAAAAATACACACAACCCTAAGGGAATTAAAATTGTGTTTTATAATAATAAAAATCGTGTTTTAATTCGTGAGATTTTTTATTTTTTAATAAAATCGCTTTCAACGGAATAGCCGCTTAATTAAACTTCGATTAAAATAAAAGGCTTGTGTTTTTATTACGCCAGTAGGCCGTGCTTTTAAGTCTGCCACATTAAATCAATATTAAGTAATCGGCCAAAACTTGTACTGCGCCACCCTGTCGATTGCCTTTTATAAATAGAACACCAAAGGTTGTTTAAAGCCTTTTCAATCGTCGTATAAAGTGCCTAGGATTGGAGTTTTTATTATTAAACAAACGGTAATGAACGCCTATATTTCACATACGGTGCATTGTTTGTGCTATATATTCCCACACGCGCTTGTGTGTCGAAATTTGGCAAGCTAGTGACAGATTTTAAATGGCAACCTTATGTGACAGCCAAATTTTGCCGACTGTGCACTATAATCATACAACAGAACTTGTGTTTTTTTTCTATAAATAAACGTTCTTTTTTTTAACAAGTTTTTTTATTTATTTATTAATATAAAACAGTCGAACTCAGCAGCCTAAAACGTTATATTTTTATCTTGTTTCAGTTTTGAATTAGCACAACAAAATTTACTACCATTTAAAACTTTATAATAAGGATAATACAATGTAAAATCAGTTGGAATCTAACCCAGGACCTCACGTTGTGTTTGACAAGTGCTCTTTAACTACTATGCCATAAACTTATTATTGTCCATATATTTTTAAGTGATTCAGAGTTTTTAATTTAAAAACAATACGAAGCCTCTTGTTTTGATGTTAATATGATTCAGATTACATTAATATAACCATGGGAATAGAATATCTAACGCTTCTTCATTATAAAAATTGACATTTTCAAAGAGAAACGGTCCCGAGTATCGCTAACCTAATAAAAGTCGTCTGCGCGGTCTGTACCGTCTAATGCCAGCTGTTAATACTAATACTTCCTCTACAAAGTGGTTAAAGGGGATAAAAGTGCCGTGAGGTGACAATTAAATGTTTTTCTTTGCGCCAATGTAATCAAAAACATTGTTTTATCCATTCTTACGACATATGGCCCTGTTGTTATTTAACAGTCGATTAGACTGGATCCTTAATTAATTTTGTCCTAAACAGTTGTTAAGGTTATTACTCGATAAAATCACGTGACTTTTAGTTAGAATCAGTCATTTATTTACTCGATCGAAATAAGCGGTAGTTAAGAAGAGCTTACTGGTATTTAAACCCCGAATGACATCAAATTGTGACATCTTTCAATCAAGCGCGATTTTAAATGTCGTTCGTTTTTACCGTGAGAGCATCTGGCCAATGTAGGTCAGCTCTGCGATTGGTTGACCTTAAAACAAACCGACCAACCGGCGTGCAAGTTAGATGTTTGCATAATCACCTTTGCTAAATAAGTGTTTTTATTTTTGTAAGTGTTTTTTTTAATTTTTATGCCCCTATATAAGAATTTGGGGCTACTTTATGCTATTATGTGATATTACTAATAAGGTATGATTTTTTCTAAATGTGGATAGGAATTCTGTGAAAATGATTATGTTTTCACTTTTCTCTTTCACAATCACTTAAAACATATTAAAGTACACAGTTACTCACACTAAATATATTATTACTCATTTTTTTCTTATTCATAATATTCAATTTATTTCGTCATGTAGGCCTAGTGGACCATTAACAAAAAAGCTTCATTAAACAAGGCCACAGTGGGTAGGCCTTTATTTCTTCAGAATTTATTTTATGCCTGATTACACCTTTACAGTTTTTATTTTAATGTTTTTATTTTATTCTTGGTATTAATATTTGTTTTGGTCAATGGTGTATGTGTTTTTGTTTGGTTAAATATTAATTTTTGGGATAGGGTAGTTATAACTTGGGTCATTTATTAATGTGATGATATTATTTTTGTTAAACATTAAAATTTCCAGTTATTACTACTCTGGCTTAATGTACTTTACCAGTTTTTTATTTTCCTGTTATATTTTGTTTTATTTTTTTATTTTTTTTAACTAAAACCGATAAAATTTGAATTAAAAATTTTGTATTTTTTGAGTTTTAATTATTTTTTATTTTATTTTCTAGGTGCTGGTGAATCTGGAAAAAGTACAATTGTAAAACAAATGAAGTAAGTAAATCAATTACTTTTTATTTTACCATTTTTATTTAAGATTGTAAGTGGGAATTTAAACTTTTATGCAATATAAAACCAATTATCAAAACTTAAATGGCCTTATGAGTATTCAACACCATTTATTTAATATTAAAAAGTAACATAATGCATATGTGTATATATTGCATTTAATTAACAACAAAGCTATATAATATATTAAATAGGCCTACATAAAAGTCATTAGTAAATTAAAATTACAATATTGCATAAAACTTAGTTATCTAATTGATATCTCCATTTTGCAAAGTAATTTACATTTCTAATTCTTTAATGGTACCTAATTGATAGTTGTTAGCGTAATCAGGTTGTTAATTAAATGTAGGTTGTTGAGTTTTGTATGCTGTAATTAAGGAAGTTGTCTATTGTTGACAGTTTAAAAATAACGCTGTAGTAAGGTCTATAAGCTAGGTTAAATGTTATTACATTCTTTCTGTTTGTTTATTTAAGTTATTGTTTTAAGCAACCTTTGATTTTTGTTTGTTTTTTTTGTAACTTTTTTGTCCTTTAATTTTAAACTTTGTACTATTGTAGTTTTTATGTTTTCATATAGCCTATATAAAAAAAACAATATTTTTGTAGTTAAATTTTTACTGATTACCGTTGAATAAATTTAATGTAATTTAACTCTTTTTTTTTTTAAATAGAAAACAGCATTTTTATTTGTAGTTCACGATTCAATTTTTGTTTAAATAATTGATTGCTTTTCAATGTAATATAACCTCAGGGCATGATTTAAAATTCAAGCAATCGGACTTTATACAAACCAAATATTGTTATAATGTCCCAACAAAAACAAATAAATGTTTTTTAACTTTAGTTATTTTACTTAAACAAATTTTTTACTGTCTTTATTTTAAGAAAATCATGTTTGTATTTTGTTAAAATATAATGCCTTTTTTAGTGATATTGGCTTTTATATAAATTAAAATAGTGATTAAAATCTTAATCTAGGTTTAAATGGAATTATCGTGTTTTAAATCTTTATCAAACTTAAATTTGTCTATTTCGATCTTATATATAATTAAAATCTGAAAAAAAATTTTTATTCAAATATTTTTTTATAGAAAAAGTTCTCATTAAATGTTTTCCTTTAATAACTTAAATATAGGTTTTAACTCATTTTCACAGACCTATCCCAAAGAGTGTTTATATAACTACAACCTAATTTATCAAATACATTTTTCATCAAAAATAAACAGCCAGAAAATACCATTTTAGGAATTATTTATTTTTTCTTAGGCTTGCGTTTAAACCTAACCCTTCTTTATAAAAGGCTCTTTGATTAAAAAAATTAGACCTAAATTTTGGTAAAATGTCAAGAAATTTTAGCATCCGTTTGGCCGAATTGTTTTTAGTAATATAGTCTTTAAATATAAAACAAATTTCTAAAATTAATTTTTTTTCAGAATTATCCATGAAGATGGTTATAGTGAAGATGAATGTTTACAATATAAAGCAGTTGTCTACAGTAATACTCTACAGTCTCTTATTACCATTGTTCGAGCTATGGGCAACCTTAAAATCGATTTTGGATCGTCAGATCGTGCTGTAAGTTGTTTTAAAACTAGCTTACCCATTAATTTTAGTTTGCGTATATATTTTAGATATGTTGATTAAAAAAAAATAATAAAAGAAAATTTTTTTTAGTGTATCTGCTTAAAAAGTTTAGTGTGATTTGCCAGTGGTTAACATTTGTTTAAATTGACTTAAAAATTTACCCCTATTTTTAGGGGGCTACTATTTATAAATTGACTTGGTTTCAAAATTTACCCCTTCTTAATATTTTGTAAAGACAAAGTATATTTTTAAGGGTTACCCCATTCTTAGGCTGTTTTATTTATTTTTAAAGGGGGTAAATTGTCCCCAATATCTACCCCAATTTTTGGGGTAACTTATTTTTTTGGAGTATCTTATATCTTTTAGTTAATTTAACCCAAAATTTCACTCCTATATTTAGGATGATGCGAGACAGCTTTTTGCTCTCGCTGGCTCTCTTGATGATGGTGAGATGACGGTGGAGTTGGGAGATTGCATGAAGAGGATGTGGATGGACAAAGGAGTTCAAGTTTGTTTCAGTCGCTCCAGAGAATTTCAACTCAACGACTCAGCTCAATAGTAAGTTTAAAAAAAAAGGTTTTTCTTTTTTTTTGTTTTTAAAAAATTAAAATTTTTTTTTTTAAAAAGGTTAGGGTCATATTTACTCTTTTTCTATTTAACTGAAGTAAACTTACTTATTTTTAAAATGTATTATTAAAAGCTTAGGTTATTTCAATGTTTTATCGTGATATGGCATTTTTGCTGAGACCCCGTTATTCTATTTTAAATCCACAATGTCAAAAACGACAGATTGTTCCTCTTCGAAAATATTTATAAATAGTTTCACCTGATCAATTTATTTAAGTCTATTGTTGTTAAATCAGGTGACAAATCCCAAAGTATATTTAGCTACTTTTTCAAGTTTTTAACGTGCCTGATTACGTTTTAACACCAGATTTTCATTACACGCTTTGTTTAAGTATTTTTAGATTTTTTTGTTACGCAAAATTACATTTTTTAAAACCTTAAATTTTGTGTAATATACAGCACTACTAAGCTTAGGTCTTAACTTTATATATACGAATCCGTTTTTGGAAGGATATCAATATTTATATGTTAATTCCACACACAAAGTACCCTACAAGATGCTATTTCTAGGTTTTTATACATTTTAGTGCGTTTTTTAAACAATAATTTTTATAAAATACAGAGCTCTCATAATTTTCCTGAAAATCTCAAAACATAAATGAATAAAAATTTTTCTTCAAATTTAATTCTTAACTTTTGTTCCAAAATCTAACTGGCAATTATCAATGTTAAACTAGCTACCTAGATAGCCTAGATCGTCTGGTATCGCAGGACTATGTCCCAACAGAACAAGACGTCCTCCGATCTCGAGTAAAAACTACGGGTATCGTCGAAACCCAATTTGAACACAAGGATCTTCATTTTAAGTATGCCCCGCTAAAAACCCCCGCTTGTACTCGGAGTATATTGTGGCCTCGTGTTTTTTTCGTGCTGTTTTGTTTGTTGTTTTATGATGAGTATTGTTGTCGAAATCTGATGTGATTATGCATGGACAAAAATGATTTTTTCATCTTTGTTTTAAGATGAACTTAAGACAGGGCTTATTAAAAAAAAAAAAGTTTCTAAAATTTTAAAATACGCCATGTCCAAACCAAATTTTCCTAAAAAGAAACAGTTTTTATTTTTAGACTTTTACTAAAAATAAAATTTACATTTTTAAATTATAAAAAAAAAATTTTTTTAATGAGACCCTCCCAAAAATGGTGTAGTTCAAATATTGAAATATTTAATAACAAATTCTAAAAATAAAAACTCTATTTAGCCATTGGCCTTTTACTAAAAATAGGCACAATATTGTTTAAATAATATTTAAAACAAGTGTTCAACACACATTATAATCTAAATATTTATTTTTTTAGCTATCAATAATTACATACTGGCATTAGCTTAGATTTTAATAAGAACAAGGTTTAGTATTTTATGTTAATGAATACAAAAATACAATCAAACATAATATAAATAAAGCTCACGCAAAAAATCAATCATGGTTTCAAATAAAAATCAATATTCTCTTATGGCCCGTTGGATTTATTCTTTATTCAATACCAGATTGTAAAAAAAAATTAAAAAAAAGAAGATTGTAAAAAAAAAATAAAAAATTAATCTTGGCTGTTAAAAGGTAGTAAGATTGGAATAATTTGGTATAAATAGAAGTTATGATTTTCTCCCTTTGAATAGTGTTGATTTTGTGCTAATAAAAGTTTATTAGTTAAAGTCATACAATGGACTTTTAATTTAATCGCGATATTAAAACATTTTTTGGCTATTAAACTTTATGATACCACTGGTAGTTAGTTTATTTGCCGTTTTGAAGGCTTAAAATAGTAACAAATTATATTCTCCCAAAAATGTTTTCACAAAACTTCACAAAAATAAAAATTACTAAATTTTCAACCAAAATATTTTTCAAAACATTATTTTTTTCAAAACCAAAATATTGATCAAAAAATTTTTTTTTTTGTTTTTGTAAAAAATTATACTATTTGCATGATTATGTTGTGTTAGCATGTTCTGTGTTATTGTCCTAGTTATCTGGATGCCCTTGAGAGGTTAACAGACCAGAGATATGTTCCTACACAGCAAGATGTTTTGAGAACCAGGGTAAAAACGACAGGAATCGTTGAAGTGCATTTTAACTTTAAAGGACTGATTTTTAAGTAAGTAGCCCCCACGAAAATAGACTTTGATAAAGCTCTTATGGTTAAATATACAAATTATATTATGGCAGACACCAATAATAATACATTTTTTCCTGACTTATGCAAAAGAGTATTGTACTTAAATTTAAATATTTAATTTAACACAAAATTTTATTTTAAATTTTTTTTTTAATTAAAGATTTAACGTGTTAATACCACTACATAGTATTGTTAGTAAATTTGACCAAAAGAGTTTTATCAATAATTATAAAATGCCTGGTTACAATAACATTTAACTAACTTAAACATACCACTACTAATTTGATACTAATTTACCCCCAACACAATTATTTAATTATAACATTATTAAAAAAATTTTGAAAAACATTTTTTTTTTTGGAAAACATTTTTTTTATTTTTTACTAAATTCAAACACAATAACATGTTATAATTTACAATAGGTACACCTTAATTATCATTTCTTTAATGGCCAGATATATATAAATAATTAATTTTTAAACCATAATAACCCTTTTTCTAATTAATATTTTATTCAGATAAGAAAAACTTAAATTATTTTTAAAAACGACATCAATTATTTAGTTTTTTTTTTTTTTAAATACATCTAATGTGTTTATTGAGTTTCGAATGCAAAATTTAATAAGATTCTAATTCTTGATTTAAAAATTCCTTACTTTTGCAGAATTTTGTTAAAATCTAATTATAGTAATTTGGTGAGGATAATTATGCATGTTGATATTTACTGTTGCATGATTGTTTATTGTAATACAAAGGCATAAATTTGAAAATTAAAAAAAAAAAAATTAGAATTTGTTAAAAAAAATTTTCAAAAATTTAAATTTTCTCGAAAAATTTTCAAACTGCTGCTAAAGTAATTTTTGTTCCATTTTAACGACCGACATCTGAAATCTGTTTACGAAAAAAGGAAAAACGCTTCGTTATCTTTTTTACCATTAAACTTTAAATGTTATTTGGTTTTCGTAACCATCAAAAACATTTACTTGAATTTTAAAGTTGTTAAACATAAAAGTTTTATTTACTTTGACTTTTTCCATGTCGGTCGTTAAAAAGAATGTTGTTTACTGGTTTGTATATCCGTATCTATGTTATTTAAATATAAGTTATTGTACATTTAAAAATTTTAACTTTTGAATTTAATAAAATTTTGACATAAAAACTTAAAATAAAAAAATTTTGACAATATTTTTCAAATTTTAAACCCAATTAAATTTCTTTGTGCTAAAACTTTGCTTTTAAAAACAATTTGGCAAAAATTCAAAAAAATTAAAATTTTGTCCAAAATTTAGAATGTTTGACGTTGGTGGCCAAAGATCAGAAAGAAAGAAATGGATTCATTGTTTCGAGGGTGTTACAGCGATTATCTTCTGTGTTGCACTCTCTGCTTACGATTTAGTATTAGCTGAAGATGAAGAAATGGTAATTGAACATTTTAAATTTAAAAAATTTAAAATTTTTAGTAAAATATATAAATTAAGACAACTTTAATCCATTAAAAAAAAGTAAATTTAGATTTTTTACAATACCAACTTACTTTGTACAGTTTTTAAAGGGATACTGATATTTTTCTTTGGCTGATTTTTTCTTTGGCTGACTAAATATAGAATATTTTAGTTTTTACAAATAATATTTTTAAATAAACAATAAATATGTCTAATACAAGTAATAATGCAATCTATATTATCAATATTTATTTATTGGCGTCATATTATATATTTATAAAAAGAACATTAAGATATTATCAAAAATATCACTGAAAAAACTACCCCATCACAATATATTTTTAGTTTTACTGTTTTTTGTTTATTATCTTTTAAAATACCAATAAAAAGTTTATTTTTTTATGCTTACAAATGCACTAAACTTGTATATAAACTGATCTTTAATGCCCTTTAAAATACCTCCTAAAAACAAATTGGCCCCAGCAAATACATTTATTAAAAGATTTATTTACTTTATTATTTAAAAAAGAAGTAGTTGTAGTTTTTATTGTTTTTTTGCAAAAACTTTATTTTTTTTTTTAGAATCGTATGCATGAGTCAATGAAGTTGTTTGATTCAATTTGTAACAACAAGTGGTTCACCGAGACCTCAATTATCCTCTTCTTAAACAAAAAAGATTTGTTCGAGGAAAAAATCTTGAAATCTCCCCTCACCATTTGCTTCCCTGAATACCCAGGTAAAAAATATTAAAATTATTAAAAAAAATTTTAGTTAGATTTGAAAATATAAAAAAAAAATTTATTTCAAAAAAAAAAATTTTCAAATATTAAAATATATTTTTTTTATTTAAAAATATACAAAAAAAAATTTTTTTTGGCGTTGTTGTAATTTAAAGATCTTTTTTTTTAGTTATTTGGGCATTATCTTAGGATTATTAATGCTCTTACCATTTACTATAGTAACTTTTTAATTAGTTTAAATTAAATTATAAACGCATTAGTATTAAGAAGACATTAGTTTAAAAAGTTAAAAACAGGCGTCTTGGATTATAGTATTTAAATCAGTTTTTAACAACTCTAAATTGTGATATCGCACAAGAAAAAAATACTGTTGTATTCTAGATAACGTAATAATGTAAAAGTCATATAGCTATTACATTTAAAATTATATACTACAATTTTCAGTTATTATTTTTTCGCTGCACGAAATTATTTTACAATATATATCGATCCGAATTTTCTAATCAATATTATTCTTAAAAAAATATCGATCTGACTGTGTAGCGATTGCCTACAACGCCACATTTATTAAGATTGCTTCTTTTCTGCGCTGTTATTTGAACTGATTCCGTGTTGTTATATAAGTAAAAATAAAAGCAAAAATAAATGCATTTATATGTTGGGTTATTAAAAACCTTTTTATAATTTTTTTAATCTGTTGAATATATGGTTTTACTTAATCTGTATTTTAAAGGTTTCTTTTTTACTAATTGGACATTTTTGTTTTTTTAAACGGATTATATTTACCCTTAAGCCTTATTTAATGATTAATAAATGCAGTTTTTTTATCTAATCTAGCATTCGTCCTTTAAAACAACGCAAAAATCAAAATATAACTTACGCTTTGCGCTTTAGAAACATATAAGGGAATAACAATTTGGACGAAAAGCAAATTTTTTGCATACATTGAATATATATTACACACTTTATAATTAAAATTGTTAAGTAAGGAAAAAATAAAATATATTTTCTATAGGATTATACTGTAGAACGGGGTTCATAGAAAACGTATCATTATCGTTTAAATGAAGTTTTCGGGCATATAATTTATGACAGTGAAATGTTTGTCAAAATCTCAGTTTACCGAAAACTTGGATATTTTTCAGGGCAAAACACATACGAAGAAGCGGCCGCCTATATCCAACTCCAATTCGAGGACCTAAACAAGCGCAAGGACACCAAGGAAATTTACACTCACTTTACTTGCGCCACCGACACCAACAATATTCAGTTTGTGTTCGACGCCGTCACTGACGTCATCATCAAAAACAACCTGAAAGATTGTGGTCTGTTTTAGATCCAAAGTAAGACCGAAATTTCGTTTTTTTGAATTTTACTTTTTTGCGCATTTTTTATAAAAAAATTGAAAAAAAATAACTGAACTTTTTTTATGGTATGAATAATGATATGGTTATTTAACTTTCCACATGGTTTTATTATTTATTTTTTATACTCATGTTAAATAATTAATCACCACAACTATATTAAATAAATTATTTATTTTGACCTTTGCTTTAAAAGGTCAGGGCGACTAATTGATGATATAATTTAAACTTTTATTTTTAAATTAACAATGCATTAGTTCATCCAGTATTAGTATGTATTTTTATTCATAAACTTTGAAATACCTATGTTTGTGTACTAATTACACACCTACTGAGTTTTTAAACTTTGTTTCCTGGTTTTGAATATGGATTTTTAATAATTTTATGACGTCATTTCTTTTGCAGAATATTCGTCGAATGAACATTAAAAAGTTGACTGTGTCTACCGGTCGATACAATGTACGGAGAGGCCCGCCAATATCGGGTTCTTACTTTTTTTAACACATCAACCAAGTGAAAACAAGATTTCTATTTATTTTTTATTAACGTACGTACCACAGCGAACTGCCACCGTTACACAAAACCTCTGTCGTTAGCGAGGCGGCTTAAGTGTGTACCCGCTCGCGCGCACGCCCACTGTAGCTCGTCGACTGCGTTGCTTTTACAACCGCGAGTTGGCGCTATTTTTGCCATCCACTTTAACGGTTCTGTAGCAAGATTTTTTTGTTTGTTTTTTTACATTTTTTGGTTTATTTTAACACAAATTGTTTAAATCAAGTGAAATTTGGCAATTTAAACAAGAATTTATGAACTAGATTTTTTTCAATCTTACTTTATTTTCTTTGATTTGTTTTTCTTTATTATTTTTGTATGTATCATATTTTTTTGATTTAAATTTCTCTTGTAAGATCATGCATAGGTACAGCATCCCTGACGTGGTTATTTTATTTCTTTATTGATTTAACCTAATTGCTACTTAGCCAGTAGCTTATCCTAATATTATTAAAACTTCGTAATTTTTGTTTCTTTTTCTGTTATTTTATTTTTTTCGTTTCCATATTCTACTAATCGTCGTTTAAAATCTTCTACAAGGACAGACAATCAACCTAGCGTCACGTGATCCTGACGTCACAATTTTCCGGAGATTTTTTTATCGCGTCCTCGAATGACATTTTTATCCCCCGTCTCTGGTCGACGTGACGTCATCAGTCGCGTGGAAGCAGCTTTTAAATGTCGTGGTTGTTGGCGTAGGTACTTACTCACTTTTCCTGTGTGTTTCAATGTTGTGATTGCATCGGTGTACAGTCCATTTAAAACAACCCTGTCACTCTTTTTGGCTTTAAAAATAAAACTTGTTTTGTACAATATCATTTCGATGGATTTTATTTCATTTATGTGTAGTTAGAGATACTGCAAATTTTAAAAATCGATGTACTTACTACAGAAAGTGTAACCTTTTTTACATGCTAGCATCAAATGCATACAAATTTACTTCTCTTAAAACTTTTTTTATATAAAAAAGAAAGCCAGGAGACATCTTGCAAAATCCTTTTATAATATTTATCGGCTTTGGGTATGTAATTAGAAAATTAGATTTAAAAAATGTCAGAACCAGTGAAAAATAACAAATATATTACCTTAATTAAATCATGATTTATGGGTTATTATCAGACTAATTAGGTTAAATGGTCATTAACTTCGTTAGTTAATGATGTACTTTAATTAAGATGGGTGACGTATTTAAACCTAATGCATATGAATAACTAGCTTTTATGATCAATTAGTTGGATTTAATTTAAAAAAAAATTGTAATTAGAAATTTTTATTAACCATTAATAAGATTGATTTCCTGATATTATATATTGTTATGAAGGTTCTAAACCTGTATGCACTTTTAAAATTATTTTAGAAAAAAGTTAATATTTCCTTTTTATTTTGGTTTTAAAATATAAGTTAATCTCAAACTATAAATTATATATTAACTTTACTTTGACAAATTTTATTTTAAAACACAATATCAAAGTAAAAAATAAACAGTAAAATTTATCACATAAACATGATGTTAAGCAATGGAAATAACTTTACAATGTTAACATAATCCTTATCCAGATACATTATAAACAAATTGGATTTTTAATTGGTTAATATAAAAAGATAATTGGCAGTAGGACAATATCATAAACAAGTTATTAAGCAGTGTTTTTGAAAAGGTTATAGAACTTTTTCTCTTTTAAACAAAATTTGAAAACAAGTGTATTAAAAAGCTAACTTCTTAAGAAGAAGATATAAATTTTGATCAACAGTCATCCCATGTAAGTTATTAGCATCCCCCTGCAGTCTCATCAACAGACCTCCAAAAGATACATAAGCAGACAATCTAGTTGCCACATCACCCCCAGATTCCACCCCTTCAATTCGATACACTTTTCCATACATCACATACTCAAATTGGTCTGCTCTGGAAGGGGTGTTTTCCCAGAGTGGGTTATACTCCCCATCCCCCGGTGTCCCATCTTCATTGAGTGTTGTTGCTAAGACCAATCGGAATTTGTCTCCAAGTTCTAAGGGGTATAATTGGGTGTTAACGTCAAGTATTAAGTCCATTTTAAATGATTCACTATCGCAATGCATTCGTGATACTCTGTCGAATTTTTTGCCCTCTGGATCTACATCTTTGATGTCAAATATGTCCTCGAATAAAAGTCCAGTAGCCATGTGACTTGTGTTTAGATGAGAATAATTGTATAACTGACTGAAAAATAATCAGTTTCGGGTTTTTATTTTATAACTCTTTGTTCAGCTTATAATTTAATAAATAGTCCTTGTATGACAACCTTTAAAAAACAAAGTATGAGTAATTAAATTTGTAAGTGCATTTGCTTTGGTAATTACTAATTGTTGCGTTTTATTTAATTATTTATTGTTTTTATAAAAGGTTTTATTTGTTTCTTGATACATAGATTTGTTTTTGTCATATTTTTATTAGAATTAAGAAAACGTATAGACAGATAGAGAAGAAAGCTAGGTTTATAATTTAAATACAGACAGATAGCTGAGCGCAAATTATATATGCTATATTTTAAGTAGTTATATTTAACTTAAACAAGTTCTTAGTTTAACTAAGTTTGTTTAAAACAAAATAAAAACATAAACTCGTGTTTAGGTTCATAGGTTACAATCGTCACGGTGTGTAGTAATGGTGTGGGAAGATACTTTAATTTCATTTTTTGCATTTTATATTTGAATTTGCATTTTTTTATATTTTAAGGTGAAATAAAACTACTTATTCTTATTTAATTTTTAGTTAAATGAATTTTGTGAAAAATTATTTTTAAGGGAAATGTTTGTGTTTTATTAAAAATTAAAACCACGCACCTAGCGGATAGTAAACGCATACACTCGACTAAAATTTTCTTTCCATCTCTTTTTAAAACTTAACCTAACAAAATGTCTAAGAGAGGTGAGTTAGGCTGTAGTTATATCTAAATTAATCTAAAATACTGCTAAATACAGTGGAAATCAAGTTTAAGTTAAAATATCTTTGTATATATCTAATTAACTTGGTTAAAAAGTTAGTTGAAAGGAATAAATATTAGTATATTTAAAACGGATTTTGAATCAAAATGTTATTTAATTAGGACGTGGAGGAGCGTCTGGAGGAAAATTCCGCATCACTCTTGGTCTCCCAGTAGGAGCAGTTGTCAATTGCGCTGACAATACAGGTAATAAATTGTTTGCATGTAGACATTTTTTTGATTTTATTTTTTTAATTTTGTCAGTGTTTAAAGGGCAATTTTATTTTGAACTAGACATGTGTTTATTTATGTTGTCGGGTGGTTATAGAGATTTTGAAAATAATATTATGTTTTAGGAGATTTAGAGAATAGTTTTAGTATTTTTAAAGCAATTGTTAAAGTTAGAATTTAAATTCAAACAGATATATATTTGTATTTTATTAAATTTTTATTTTTTGTAAGCGTTGAAAGTGCAATGATGAGAACTTTTTTATCCATCTTTCGGGTCTGTAGTTAATCGATGATGATGACATTATTCTGAGCACTTTTTTATATAAAACGAAAACAATGTATATATATACAGCATTTTTACTGTTAAAAGCTATTAAAATGTTGTTAAACTTTTATTTAAAATATTTCAGGTGCTAAAAACCTTTACATTATTGCTGTAAAAGGAATAAAAGGTCGATTAAACAGATTACCTGCTGCTGGGGTTGGGGATATTGTTCTTGCGACTGTTAAAAAAGGAAAGCCGGAATTAAGAAAAAAGGGTGAATATTTTGATTTAAAAATTTTTTCACACTCTTTTAAATGGATAGGTTTTTATATTTTTATATGAAAAGGTTGTGGTATTAGGACGTGTTTGAGCTATTCATAAGCGACGGACTCTAGGGTGAATAGTGTGGCGTTGGTGCAGCTCAAACATAAAACATTTTGGCTCGTAGTCCAGTGCTATGATCGCTATTACACAATACCAAACTTTTTGATATAAATTTAATGAAGATTAGTGGACAGTATATGTATACTGCCATTCGAGGTGTGTTGGTGATTCATCCTGGGCATATATTAGTTGCAAGTTGCGACCATATTATGACAATTAAAATGCACCTTATAGGGCAGCCAATAAACTAGAATATAAATATAAATTTGTTGATACGTATATATGCTTAAATTTTAATATATTTTAAACAATAGTTCAATTCATTTTTCCAGTATATATTTATATGTACAACTCACATGCTTGTTATTTAGAATTTAATTTTAATATTGTATTATGTTTTTTAGTCCATCCTGCGGTTATAATCAGACAGTCTAAGTCATTCAGAAGAAAGCATGGGGTCTATATTTATTTTGAAGACAATGCCGGTGTGATAGTTAACCAAAAAGGAGAAATGAAAGGTATTTAACCAGTACCTATAAAATATACACATCTAAATAGACCATATAGATTGAACATATATCAAATAAAAAAGGGTCGGAGTTGAGGTTTAATTCATGTAATCCTTTTGTTCCAATTATTCCATTCGGTCTGTATATTTTATTAAAATATAAATAAATTTTATAGAAATTCCTTTTTTTTTTGTTAAAAGTGCTATGATGAGAACTTTTTTATCCATCTTTCGGGTCTGTAGTTCATCGATGATGATAATTTTAATCTGAGCACTTATAGTCTAACAATTCTTTTTTAAAGCTTTTTTTTAACTAAAAGCAGGTTGAAAAGATTATTAATTATCGAGCGTCATTAAAATCAAGTTTTTTGTTTAGGTTCTGCCATAACTGGTCCTGTTGCCAAAGAATGTGCAGACTGCTGGCCCAGAATTGCTTCGAATGCAAGTTCAATTGCTTAAATAAATACTTAAAAATTAAATTGTTTGGTTTATGCTCTATGACAGTTAGTTAGAAATTTATCAGTACTAAGAATAACATACAATTTTTTTTAATGCTATTTTTAAAGTAAAAAAACTAATAAAACAGATTTTTTTTTAATTATTTATGATTTTTTTACTTAATTTCGACAGCATTTTATATTTGAAATAATTAAACAACAATGAACATTTTTTACAAATTTAAAAAAAAATTATATTCAACGAGTATTATTAAATAACAATTAGTATTTAATATATTAACTGATAATTTATTAAGACTTCTTCCAATTTTTAAAAAAAAGTAGAAAAAGTAATATTTTCAAATCGTTTTTTCAATGACTTCCGTTCTGTTTTGCTATTAAGAAACTTTTAAAAACGCAACCATAGTCAATGATTCAGCAATCAGCAAAATGAATTATAAAATTACAAATGTTTTTTATAAGAAATTTCTAAGAAAATTTAGAATACCCAAATTTGCAAGCTATTTAGATTATCATAAAGTAAAAGGTCGCGCGATTTGGAGACGTTTGTTTAAAGCTAGAAACAGTCAAAGAATAGCTTTGGTTTTATTAGTTTTACAAATTGTTTGGTATTTGTTTTTTAACCCAATGACATCATCTTTTTTGGAAATGGAAAAACGAATGTTTGAATATAAGTACAGCGGTAAAAATACAATAGTTTTATCATTTTGTAAATGTATTTAAAACTTCTATTACTTTAAACTTTGATTTTTTACGTTATTTTTTTAAATTAGTTCCGTTTTAAAAACATATATCTTTTTAGGAGCATCGTTATGTGAAATTTTTTCATGTTTTGGAGATAGCCTATGTGTCGATAAAGGATTTCGTGCAGAAATAAATAAAGATTCGGCCTATGCATGTCGGTACCCTACCCATATACCTAAAAAAAACTGGTTTAACTACTTACTTTTAATTTAAATACAGTTTTTTAATAGTTAAATTGTTTTGTTTTATTTTTTAACTTTGAACTCTCTAGTCTAGTAATTGTTTTGCAATATTTTATGTAATTTTAATAAGTAATTTGTATTTTACGCACTTTATACAATACAATACAGCATGCCGTGGTGTAGTAGTCAGAACACTTACTACACTACATAAGGTCCTGGGTTTGATCTCCAGTGACCTCATGCTTTTACGCCCTTGAGTAAGGCGCTATAAACGGTATAAACTCCTGCTGAGCCAGTACTTAAGCAGTAGCCTAATTACTGGGCAATTATTAACAATATTATCAGAAACTGTCACAGGCAACTCAAGACTGGGTAGGGGTAACTGGTGGTAAGAACACTTGCTACACCACACATGAGGTCGTGGGTTCAATCCCCACTGATCTCATGCTGTAGAGCCCTTGAGTAAGGTGCTATAAATGGTATGAACTCCTGCTGAGCCAGCACTTAATCAGCAGTATAATTATCGGGCAATTATAATCTATAATATCCCAATAAAACTGCCACAGACAACTCGAGACTGGGTAGGAGTAACTGATGTTACTCTATGTTGAAGTCGCGCATTCGACTTTCCCACATCGAGGATAAAGATATATATAAAAAAAAATATTTTAACGACTATTAACCCATGTGCACCAACTAAACTGTTATTTGCTCTTTTTTAGACAGAGGTTGGTTTAACGTACCGGGCGATTTAATAGACAGATACAGGCGACGCCAACCTGCGAAATTTCAAATTCCTGTAGTTCTTACTTGCGACGAAGAAAAATGTGACTTTCAAATTCAAAAGAAAATTATCAGCAAAAGAATTTTTCGAAAAATAATCTGCAAACGCTTTGGAAAAGAAGAAAACTGTAACATTTCTCAAATTTTTTATAGTCAACAAGAAACCAAAAGACTAATGAAAGCGGGTAATTTTTTTTTTAGTTGGGTAACTCAACAGATTTGATATGCCAGTTCATGCAAAATTTCTGAAATTTTAACTTGCTTTTTCCTGCCATGCCCGTTAACTTATTTATCGTTTTTTCTCCATTTTTTACATTAAACGTAATTAAATATAACTATTTAACTTAATTACTGAAAAAATCTGAAGCTAGTCTCAATGGATGTCTAATATCTATTTTTGTGTATTAAGATCGTTTGTTTCCGGACATCATCCGGGGGATCTCCCCTCCGTTCACATGCGCGACCTTGCGGCTTGCGGATCGAGCACTAAGACGAGCAACAGGAACTCGAAAAGTTGGCTCAGTCAAGTTAAAACATTACAACGAAAAGGAGAAAGCGACTTTGTTGTTTAGAATTATGATGTCACCGGGCTCAGTAGTGCAGGTAAACATTTTAATTTATATTTAAAGTTCTGCCAAAATGAGACCTTTAGTAAAAGTGAAACTTAAATTTGTGTAAAAAATTAAACTTTTTTTTTAAATTTTTTTAGCAAATGTTTCCAAATGACGAAGGTTGGTTGTTTGAGAAAACGTTAGGTGCATGTGGTAGTGTTGTCGTTTCTTCGAATCTTGCTTCAAAATCCTTGTTTGAAATGTACTCAGCCCCGTGGAATGTTCGATTAGACTTAGCTGTGCAGGTAACAGTTGGTTTACATTTTTAATGTTGTACTAATTTTAAAAGTTATGCTACACGTAAGTGAACTTTGCCAGTACAACTTTTTTGTTTGTTGTAGACTTTGCCAGTACAACCTTTTTTGTTGTTTACGACATGCTGGAAAACGTCATAACAACTTCTTATCAGATTGCAAATGCCCTGTTTATTTACAAAAGAGTTGTTATTTCCATATAATCAAGAGCTTAGTAAATTATATACAGGGTTTTATTACAAAAAATAACTTCGCATTCTTTTTAGTTGTTGGATTTGGCCAACTTCTTTAGCGAAAACGACTACGAATTTATAATTCTAATTCATAAGTTGACTCCATTGGATTTCGGTGTTTCGGATAGAGCAAAACTTGGTATAAGAACAGCTGATGATGTCATTATTGTGGATAGTCACACTATACATGAAGGTAAAAAAAACAAATTAGGTTGAATATTGCAAAGTCACTTATATTCAAAACAAACTAAGTTACTTATATGCTGTAAAACTCGTCTACTACTCGTATCATGAATTCATACATAACATTTCAATAAATTTTAACTAACAAGTCACGTGGTACAGCCCACGTGATGGAAAAAATGTGTAAACACGTGACCAAATGCAGATAACAACTTTAAGTTAATACGAAAATGGCCGATTCGTTACATTATCTTTTTTTTATTGTGATCTGCAGAAACAAAGACAAAACAACATTCAAAAAAGACAAAAAATAAACAGCATAAATACCAAAAAACGAAACGCCAGATTTATGAAGCAAAATACGATCCAACCTCAATAAATATTCCGACATCACATATATGCCAAAGCTCTGAAACTGATGTTAATTATTATGCAATATGTCGCAATATATTAGCTGGTGATTGGGTTAGCAGTGATGGCAGAACTTTAAAAGAAGGGTTATTACATGACCCAGCAGAGCTTGGGGTAATATAAGAATTTTGCTTTCAAATTTTAGACGCAGTTAAATTTCAATTAAAAATTTTGAAAACATGTTTTACCCATGAATTTAATTCAACTAATATAAGAAAATATGTTGATTTTTTTGTAATAACAAATAGTCTAGCCTATTAAGCTTTTTAAATTCAAGCCAAATTTAAGTGTCATATCCAAACTTTGCAAGCATTTTCTTTTAAAGGGTAATTATTTTATTATCAATAATATCCCAAACTGCCAAAGGCAACTCGAGACTGTGTCGGGTCGGGGTTACTGATGTAACTTTATGTTTAGGTCGTGAAGTCGACCTTTTCACATCTAGAATAAACAAATGTAAAAAAAATAACAAAAAAAAATTAAAATTTAGTCATTTTCAAACCAAATGTATGTTCTCTTGGATTTGTGCATGCGAGGTTCAGCAGCGGTTCCTAAAGAACGAAGCATTCTTACGTCGTCTGTTCGTCGTCTGGCAGCCGGAAATCTAAGGAAACTTTTAGCAAAAAATCGAGAATGTAGCGAATCTTTTGCGTACCGATATCCAGAATGTCAATGGGAAGGTCAGAGTAAAGATTTGTACAGACTTCCAAACTTTGAACTGAATTGGATGCAATAACATTTGTTTTTGTTGCTCACAAAGTGCAATACATCTTCATATATATTTAGCTCTTTTAATACCAAATTTTGTTTCTGTGAATTTAAATGGTCATAAATTTAAATTTGTTATAGAAAATATTGTTTGCGTATATTCTAAACATGTGGTTTGGGGAATTAAAAAAATCTTTATAATAAACATACAAACAAAAATGTATTTATAAACACCATTATGTAATTTTAAAAATATAAACATATTTATAATATTGACACATCAAAAAGGTAAACTCAATCTGTTAAATGAGGATAATTATTATTTCACTATTTATTTAAAAAAAAACAATTAGCGTTGGAATGTCGACTCAAGAATTGCTCTAGACTAAAACGCGGAAACGTGGTTTTGTGACGTCACAAAAACCTTCTCTAAAGTTCTTTTTTCGCTTTGCGCTCCTGCTGTGTGCGCGCGTTTTTGAGCTCTGTTTTTAGATGTCTCTTTATTGGTAAGTTTACCTCTTTCGCTAAATTAAAAGCAATTTATAATGTTGTTATGTTTTAATTAATAATAGTTTGAATTAATATATTATAACACAAATCATATTATGATTGTTTGAACTGAATGTTAACATGTTTATTGCTAGTTTTTCAGTATTTCTTAATAATTTTGTCAATTTTAATGATTTAAATAGTGTAATATCACGCTTATAGGATAAACAGTTTATAAATGGTTGTTAATTAGCGCTGGGCACTGATTAAAACTCTGGTCCGTTTAAATTTACTATGCAAAATATTTTAAAATAGCCCGTTTAAGTGTTGTTTTTAATAAAAAACGCAAAATTGAAAATTTTTTTATCGCATATTAAACGTTTTTCAAACAAAAAACTGACGCCATTTATCGTAATCATTATTTAAAACACGCGCACGTTATAGTAACTCTTTAAACATAATTGGGCATGTTTAGTTGACAACATTTTAAAAAATTTATTTTTACATAATATTTGTAGTGATAGTTATACTGATTTGTTTTTAGAAATATTTATTAAATTATTGAGTTTCTAAATTTATTGTTTTAATACAGGATTTGCTGCTTTCCTATCGGCTGCTTGGTCAATTGGATCCTTACTGCTTGGTCACTTGGATCTTTAACTGTTATGCAGATTTGTGTGGATTTTATGGAAAACTTTTAACTGTTATGCAGATTTGAGTGAGTTGCAAAACTTTATTGTAACAAAAATGACTTACTTCAGACATTATAACAATATCACAAAAATAAATGTAAATTAGGAAAAGACAATTAAGACATTTTAGTGCAAAGCACTTCAATTTTATATATTCATTATTGCTATTAAAAATGATCAGTTTGTTATAATTACAAACATACGCAGTGATCGTAATGTTTATATATATATAAAGGTAAAAATACATTTTTAACTAATTTTTATCATTTTTATAATTATGTTGTTTTAATATAAAACAAATGCAATAATTTTATTGTTTTTAAAAACACAAATTTATACATTTTTAACTTAATTTTTATAGGTATTTATTTTATACAATATATTGTTTTACTATAAACAAACACAATTATTGTAATATTTTTAAAAACACAAATTTATACCTGGTTAACTTAATTTTAATAAAGGGTCTGCCCAGCAATAATATTAAGATTTAAAATATTTTGTCAACTGAACTAATGGTGTTTAGTAATTGTAAATAGATTTACGTTACTTTAGAAATTTGAACAATATTTTATTCTAAAAGTTTGGAATCCAAGTTTATGAATTTTGATTAATCCCCTCCTTCCCTTTATTACCCCAAATTGTATGTATGCTGCATGAACTGCATGGGTTTTATTTTTTGCATGGTGTTACTAACTGCTGCTGCTGCTGCTGCATATGCTTTTTGCAAACATAATTATCAGCGCTTAAGCGAGCCTCTGCGAAATTGTCATATCTCAAAAATTATAAACTTGGTCCTCTAAAAGTTTGGAATAAATATTGTTCAGTTTCTGAAGTTACATTAATTTGTTTGCTACTACTTTGCATCATTAGTAAAGTTTAAATTTTACTTTAAATTGGCATATTGTTGTTAGGTATTACTGGACATTAAAGTTGAGTTAAACTGAGTTAGTTTTAATGTAAAACACAAACTAGTTTAAGATTATGTTTATTTTGTGTATTGTTTTGCATTTGCATTTGTAAAATACTAAAAACAACGGTGGTTTAAGGACAATTGTTTAAAGGCTATACCACTAAAAACTTTTAAAAAATCAACACAAATAAATTGACAATTGCAATAAAGACAATGAGAATTCTGGAATCTATTTTCTAAAAGGATTATTGAAATTTATTTCTGGAGAAAAATTGGAATTTATTTTTTGGAGGAATACTGGAATTTTTTAAAGAAATACTGGAATTTTTTTGGAGGAATTTTGGAATTTATTTTTGAAAAAGGGTTGGAATTTATTTTTGGAGGACTACTGGAATTTATTTTATGAGGAAAACTGAAATTTTTTGAAGGAGTACTGGGATTTTTTTTGGAGTAATACTGGAATTTTTTTGAAGGAATACTGAAATTTTTTTGAAGGAATACTAAAATTTTTTTGAAGGAAAACTGAAATTTTTTGAAGGAAAACTGAAATTTTTTTGAAGGAAAACTGAAATTTTTTTGAAGAAAAACTGGAATTTTTTGAAGGAAAACTGGAATTTTTTGAAGGAAAACTGGAATTTTTTGAAGGAAAACTGGAATTTTTTGAAGGAAAACTGGAATTTTTTGAAGGAAAACTGGAATTTTTTGAAAAAAAACTGGAATTTTTTGAAGGAAAACTGGAATTTTTTGAAAGAATGCTGGAATTTTTTGAAAGAATGCTGGAATTTTTTGAAGGAATGCTGGAATTTTTTGAAGGAATGCTGGAATTTATTTGGAGGAAAACTGGAGTTTTTTTAAAGGTAATACTGGAATCTATTTTAAAAAAATCTAGAATAGGAATACTGTTTAATTTTTTGAAGGAAAACTGGAATTTTTTGAAGGAAAACTGGAATTTTTTGAAGGAATGCTGGAATTTTTTGAAATTCTTTCAGAAAAGAATTTCAACTTAAAAAATTTTTTTTCAGAAAAGAATTTTAACACTTAATGTGTTATAATATCACTTTTGTGATATTTTGCGTTGCGACGTTCGCTTAAATGAATCGATTATTTTTTATTCAATTCTTCCGTATAAGAATATGAATTTCGGCTCGCTTTAATTCTGATGCTTAACGCTCGCATGCGATTCCGTTGTGCAAAATAGTGGAAGAAAGTGAATTAGATAAAATTACTCACATTTTAAAAACCCAAAAAATGACAGATGTTAGCAAAAAATAAAAAGTTTCAAGAAGCATTAAGTTCTTTGTAAATTACAGTTAGAAAATTTGTTGACCAAGTTATTTCCAAGTAAGAAACATAATTTTAGCTCGGTGGTTTTGGTAAATTATTTAGCACAAACTTAGAATTTTAAAGAATTTCAAGAATCAATGTTTTTGAAGAATCAATGTTTTAAGTAAACTAAGTCATCTAACAACTTCAAGTTTTGGGTAAGTATTGCCCCCCATGTAAGTATCAGGCTGGCATATTTTTTTACCCTACTAACCCCTCACCGATTTGTTTTTTCAGCTCTACAGGCTAACTAAGATTAACCCCTAACCATTTATTTTTTCAGCTCTACAGGCTAACTAAGATTAACCCCTAACCATTTATTTTTTCAGCTCTACAGGTTAACTAATATTAACCCCTAACCATTTATTTTTTCAGCTCCACAGGTTAACTAATACTAAACTAAGGCTAACCTTATCTCATTTTTTTAAAGGTTTTCAGGTTTTAGGTCAACAATCTAAATTAGGGGAATCAAAATATCAATTCAATTAATCATCACAGTTTTACAGTATTACAGTTCAGTTCATGTTACTATAGATTATTTGTTTTTAGTGGTTCAGAACCAATCGCGGTCAGACCGATATTCTGCTAATAGGTACAACCACCGAGAGTTAGTTTTAGTCCGCCGTATACATCCAAAGGTTTTTGCCGGGTTTTATGGGTTTCTGACCTTTTTTTTTCTCCTGACCATAAAATTTTGGTGTTGGCCTAGAACTTAACCCATTGCTTTCTGGTTGACCTTGTCGTGGTGCAATGGCTTATTACCAACAGACCAGAGTGACCTGGTTTTGATTTTACCAAAATAATAATTTCTAAGTTGGCCCTTTTCCCTAATAAATTTTATCAAAACCAGGTCAAACAATTTTTAACTATAATCCTGCAACATAACTAAATTAAATATGAAAAAAAAAATATTGAACAATTAGATTCTAAAATATGAAGTATTATGTTTTGCTAGTTTTTTAGAACAATTACATAAGCCTGCCCTAGAGTTGGCTGGCATTTTATTTGTCGTAATATGGTTGCTACACCCAAGCAATATTTGTCTGCAATAATTTACCTGCAAACAACAGTTTAATTTTTTAGTGGGCCTATAAATTTATTATAAATTTTTTATATATACATATTGCCTACCAAGCTCCATTATATTTAGAGATCTACTTACAATTTAATATTCATTTTTAAATTAATGTTACTTTATGTTTTAAATATATTGTTTCTTGTTTGGTTTAAAGCCAGTTATGTAAAGCTGGTAACGTTACAATAAAATAGTAAAAGAATTTATTTGTGGTGGATGACAGGAAAAATAATATCTTCAATCATTATTATGTTTTAAACAGATGATGACTTTAATCCAATTGCTATAAAGTTAAAAATTTTAATAAATTTAAATTTTTTATTAAATTTTTCAGATATTTCACTTTTAGATTTTGTGTATGCACAATATTACTTAAATTTTTTTTTCATGCATCAAAGAAGGTGAAAAAAATATACAGTTGACAAAATCAAATTTATGATTTATTAAGATTTAAAACTTACAGGCATTGTAACATTATTAACATAATAAAAAAATTTAGGCAATAAAATTCTTTAATTAATAACATATAACAAAAGTTGTCCTACATTAAAACTTAGTACTTCACTAAAAATGTTACAACTTGAAATATTTTAAACCCTAATTATACAATTTAAATTAAAAACTAGATTTATTTGATAAATAAAATATGGTTCGAAAATATTTGATTATTTTTAACATAAATTTTTATAAATAAAAAAAGATATGCATAAACATTAACTAAGAATATTACAAACCTTTGATTTTAAATAAACAAACAAGCATTTATATATATAATACAAACAAAAACTAATATTTAACCCAGTTTTAAGTTGGTGATATTAGGATATAAATTATAGTAAATTTTAAATTCTTAAAATTGATTTTTATTAAATAAACAAGCATTTAAATATGATAAATAAACAAAAATTATTTTTTTAATATGTTTTTTAATTACTTATATTATAAAATACATCATACCAAATTTTTAATGCTTAATGTCGAACTTTAATTTTTAATGAACAAACCAGCATTTAAATATAAAAAACAAACAAGTATTATTTTTTAATTTATTTTCGAATTATAAATATTATAAGATAAAACCGACCAAAATTTAAAAACCTAATAACAATCTTTAAATTTAAATAAACAAACACCTATTAATTAGTAATTGGTGACAAAAATTAAATTCGTTTTGGAGTTACTAATATCATGATATACAATTGACAAAATTTTAAAAATTAGTAACAACCTTTAAATTTTAATAAACAAACACCTATTATTAAGTTAATAGTGATAAAAATTAAAATTTTAATTTATTTTTAAATTAGTAATATCATAATATACAATTGACCAAGATTTAAAAAATTAATAACAACCTTTAAATTTTAATAAACAAACACCTATTAATTAGTAATTAGTGATAATTAAATGTTGTAAATAGGAGGTTTGCGATTCGTTGGGATAATAACAAACATACTAAAAATTTAGAACTTTTAGTTTTAAAGAACAAAAGTTATCGTCTTTCAAAATTCTGACTAGAAAGAATAAAAACAATAATAATAATAAATACACTGACAATAACAATATGTTTCGAAATCTAAGATTTCGAACCATAATAATTGCAAAACAATTTTTATTTAAACTTAAATATTTTCTGCTTGCAAAAGTTTAATATAGATATTAAATAGTATTACATGTAATATACATGATTCAGCAAAATACAACAATAATTTAATTAAAACACCAAAACAAATAAGAATTGTTACAAAAAGATTTTAAAGACTTCAAAGATGAAACAAACTTTTAACTTTTAATTTAAATATTCCAAATTTTTTTTTGATTTATTGAACCAAAAAATCAAATTTAGAGAAATACAAATTTCAAGAAGGTTGCTGGATGTTGTTTTTATTTATTAAAATGTTGTTAGTTAAAAATGTGTAAAAACAGCAGTTTGTTGTTTTACAGAAAACAGTTCTTTTACCTAATACAGCTCCGACATATAAAATGTTTGATCCTCACTGCTCTCATGCGTGTGTAGGAAAAGCACTTAGCATCGCAATCAATTACGCTGCAAAGGCTTTCCTAGCCTCAAAACAGCTGTGGTGCTGGTTCACAAAGAACGGCAAAAATCACCTGCATTGACAGCCGTGATGTAATTTCCGCCCAAAACTGAGGGTATCAAAAGCAAAAATATTTACAAACTTTACCAACACCATTAACCCGAACCAACCTATTATGAAGTACAAAAAAGAATACGTAAGAACCCCTTCTCAGGCAAAATAATAACTTTCGTTCTGTGAACCCAAATAACTGTGCAAACTCGCTGTCATTCTATGCGGTTAAAAGCCGTGCAAATTTATTAACAATAAGAGAATTACAAAGAAACAATATTCATATGTATTGGTTACTTAAAAGGGAATAAAAACTAAGAAATACCTTTTTATTCAAGGACAGATCTAATTACCCATAAGGTAATTAGAATTACCAAATTTATTGCGTCATTATATTGAGATAGTTAAACATTGTATAGACGCTATGTATGTACATATCATCGCCCCAATTTTGGATTTAGGTTATATCTCGATAACATTTCCTGTTGTTGTTCAGTTTTTACTATATAGTAAAAACCTAAAAAAAACATTATCAATAGGGACATAGTTTTTCTATGTATGCGTCAGATTTTTGTTGAATATATTTTTTCTTGAATCTTATGATAATTAATTAATTTGATATAGAATTACCATCCATTTTTAATTGACAGTAAAACGTGCAGCCATGTAATGTAGTTTTGTATTATTTAACCCAGTATATTATTTATTTTCGCATCGCAGAATAATTTAGTTTGTGTCTATTATGTACCATTTGATTAATGTGTCGCTTTACGTGGAAGGAGAAGTTGTGAGTGTGTTATGATAATGATGTCAGTTTATAAATGATTTAACGTAATGTAATATTGTAATATTATCGCCCCCATTTTTGTATATATATTGTTATCAATAAAGTATGTTATTCAGAATTCTATTTGATAAGGTTTTACCTAGGAATTTAATTTAAGTATTTTAATACATTGCTTGACCTTTCTGTCACTCTCCTGACCCAATTCCCTACACTTGTAATATAAAAAGTATAAACTTCCGGTGAGCCATTCTGTATTTAGCGGAATAATCATAAGACAATTATAATTAATAACATTCCAAACTGTCAAAGGCAACTTCAGACTGACATACAATAAAAAATGAAATGAAGTTACACAAAAACAAGAAATTAATGCAGTTAGGCATTATGAATCTAAGTTATCAATAAATAATAAATATCCAAAATAAATAAATTAGATTGTCTAAATGTTTCAAACCAACTTTATTGATGGTTTTTAAAAGTGAGGGAGTTCTGCTTATACATGTCTTGAATAATGTCATGTTAAGAAAAGCACATGACATTGGGCGAAAAATATTAATTTTTTATGACAAATTTATTACATTTTTGCTAAATTTTAGAACTCAAAAATAAATAAATATTGGATGCGCATTAGCCAAACTAACATACTAGATAAGAAAATTTGACATAATTTTTAGTAGAACAAAAGTTAAAGCTATATTTTATATTTTTTTTAAATTTGTTATTTAATCTGTTATTATGTAGGCAAAAATGCAAGTTTCTTAAACAGTTGCAGTGGCGTAGTTGATAAGGCGCTTGCTTTCCGAGTCGGAAATCTGAGTTTGATCCCTGAAGTGGGCATTTAGATAAATGAATTATATTCAATACAATTAGCATTTCCTGTTACAACTGATGTTCACTTAAAAAAAAAATAATAATAATGATTAAAATTTAATTTAAAAAATTTCAAATTTTTTGAAAATTTTCGGGCCGATTTTATATGACCACCACGTTAGGTCAGGTGAAGTCATTATGCGTATATGTAAAATATCTCTAATTTTTGTTCTTTAAAAAATTTCGTTGAATTTTTTTATCTAGTATGTTAGTTTGACTAATGCGCATCTAATAAAATGTTTTTTTTTCGAGTTATGAAATTTAGCAAAAATTTAATAAAAATGTCATAACTTTATGAAATATTAATATTTCGTAAATATTTGGAAAAAGGGTAAGTTAACCTAATTAAACCCAGAATAAAAATTTGCTGTAACTTTTGTTTTACTGAAAATTTTTGCGAAATGTTTTATCTTGAATGTTAGTTAGGTCAATGTGCGTCTAGTAAAATATAAAATTTTAGGTTTTGAGATTCATCAATTTTTAATAAAAGTGTCATAACTTTTATGAATATTAATATTTTCAAAAAATATTTTCTAAACACGTTAATTGGACCTGTGCGGTTCTAACAAAACATTTATTTTTCGATTTAAATTTTATTTTTTTTTTTAAGTTTATATGCAATAGCATTGGCCAAAAATATCACGTGACCTAATTAAACCCAGAATGAAAATTTGCTGTAACTTTTGTTTTACTGAAAATTTTTGCGAAATGTTTTATCTTGAATGTTAGTTAGGTCAATGCGCGTCTAATAAAATATAAAATTTTAGGTTTTGAGATTTCATCAATTTTTAATAAAAGTGTCATAACTTTTATGAATATTAATATTTTCAAAAAATATTTTGTAAACACGTTAATTGGGCCTGTGTGGTTCTAACAAAACATTTATTTTTCGATTTAAAATTTTTTATTTTTTTTTTAAGTTTATATGCAATAGCATTGGCCAAAAATATCACGTGACCTAATTAAACCCAGAATGAAAATTTGCTGTAACTTTTGTTTTACTGAAAATTTTTGCAAAATGTTTTATCTTGAATGTTAGTTAATACAATGCGCGTCTAATAAAATATAAAATTTTAGGTTTTGAGATTCATCAATTTTTAATAAAAGTGTCATAACTTTTATGAATATTAATATTTTCAAAAAATATTTTCTAAACACGTTAATTGGACCTGTGCGGTTCTAACAAAACATTTATTTTTCGATTTAAATTTTATTTTTTTTTTTAAGTTTATATGCAATAGCATTGGCCAAAAATATCACGTGACCTAATTAAACCCAGAATGAAAATTTGCTGTAACTTTTGTTTTACTGAAAATTTTTGCGAAATGTTTTATCTTGAATGTTAGTTAGGTCAATGCGCGTCTAATAAAATATAAAATTTTAGGTTTTGAGATTTCATCAATTTTTAATAAAAGTGTCATAACTTTTATGAATATTAATATTTTCAAAAAATATTTTGTAAACACGTTAATTGGGCCTGTGTGGTTCTAACAAAACATTTATTTTTCGATTTAAAATTTTTTATTTTTTTTTTAAGTTTATATGCAATAGCATTGGCCAAAAATATCACGTGACCTAATTAAACCCAGAATGAAAATTTGCTGTAACTTTTGTTTTACTGAAAATTTTTGCAAAATGTTTTATCTTGAATGTTAGTTAATACAATGCGCGTCTAATAAAATATAAAATTTTAGGTTTTGAGATTTCATCAATTTTTAATAAAAGTGTCATAACTTTTATGAATATTAATATTTTCAAAAAATATTTTCTAAACACGTTAATTGGACCTGTGCGGTTCTAACAAAACATTTATTTTTCGATTTAAATTTTATTTTTTTTTTTAAGTTTATATGCAATAGCATTGGCCAAAAATATCACGTGACCTAATTAAACCCAGAATGAAAATTTGCTGTAACTTTTGTTTTACTGAAAATTTTTGCGAAATGTTTTATCTTGAATGTTAGTTAGGTCAATGCGCGTCTAATAAAATATAAAATTTTAGGTTTTGAGATTTCATCAATTTTTAATAAAAGTGTCATAACTTTTATGAATATTAATATTTTCAAAAAATATTTTGTAAACACGTTAATTGGGCCTGTGTGGTTCTAACAAAACATTTATTTTTCGATTTAAAATTTTTTATTTTTTTTTTAAGTTTATATGCAATAGCATTGGCCAAAAATATCACGTGACCTAATTAAACCCAGAATAAAAATTTGCTGTAACTTTTGTTTTACTGAAAATTTTTGCAAAATGTTTTATCTTGAATGTTAGTTAGGTCAATGCGCGTCTAATAAAATATAAAATTTTAGGTTTTGAGATTTCATCAATTTTTAATAAAAGTGTCATAACTTTTATGAATATTTAAAAAAAATATTTTGTAAACACGTTAATTGGACCTATGCGGTTCTAACGAAACACTTATTTTTTGATTTAAAATTTTTTTATTTTTTTTAAAGTTTATATGCAATAGCATTGGCCAAAAATATCACGTGACCTAATTAAACCCAGAATGAAAATTTGCTGTATCTTTTGTTTTACTAAAAATTTTTGCGAAATGTTTTTATTTTGAATGTTAGTCAGGTCAATGCGCGTCTAATAAAATATAAAATTTTAGGTTTTGAGATTTCATCAATTTTTAATAAAAGTGTCATAACTTTTATGAATATTAATATTTTTAAAAAATATTTTGTAAACACGTTAATTGGACCTGTGCGGTTCTAACGAAACATTTATTTTTCGATTTAAATTTTTTTATTTTTTTAAAAAGTTTATATGCAATAGCATTGGCCAAATATATCACGTGACCTAATTAAACCCAGAATGAAAATTTGCTGTAACTTTTGTTTTACTGAAAATTTTTGCGAAATGTTTTATCTTGAATGTTAGTTAGGTCAATGCGCGTCTTATAAAATATAAAATTTTAGGTTTTGAAATTTCATCAATTTTTAATAAAAGTGTCATAACTTTTATGAATATTAATATTTTCAAAAAATATTTTGTAATCACGTTAATTGGACCTGTGCGGTTCTAACAAAACATTTATTTTTCGAATTAAAATTTTTTATTTTTTTTTAAAGTTTATATGCAATAAATAGCATTAGCCAAAAATATCACGTGACCTAATTAAACCCAGAATGAAAATTTGCTGTAACTTTTGTTTTACTGAAAATTTTTGCAAAATGTTTTATCTTGAATGTTAGTTAGGTCAATGCGCGTCTAATAAAATATAAAATTTTAGGTTTTGAGATTTCATCAATTTTTAATAAAAGTGTCATAACTTTTATGAATATTAATATTTTCAAAAAATATTTTGTAAACACGTTAATTGGGCCTGTGTGGTTCTAACAAAACATTTATTTTTCGATTTAAAATTTTTTATTTTTTTTTTAAGTTTATATGCAATAGCATTGGCCAAAAATATCACGTGACCTAATTAAACCCAGAATAAAAATTTGCTGTAACTTTTGTTTTACTGAAAATTTTTGCAAAATGTTTTATCTTGAATGTTAGTTAGGTCAATGCGCGTCTAATAAAATATAAAATTTTAGGTTTTGAGATTTCATCAATTTTTAATAAAAGTGTCATAACTTTTATGAATATTTAAAAAAAATATTTTGTAAACACGTTAATTGGACCTATGCGGTTCTAACGAAACACTTATTTTTTGATTTAAAATTTTTTTATTTTTTTTAAAGTTTATATGCAATAGCATTGGCCAAAAATATCACGTGACCTAATTAAACCCAGAATGAAAATTTGCTGTATCTTTTGTTTTACTAAAAATTTTTGCGAAATGTTTTTATTTTGAATGTTAGTCAGGTCAATGCGCGTCTAATAAAATATAAAATTTTAGGTTTTGAGATTTCATCAATTTTTAATAAAAGTGTCATAACTTTTATGAATATTAATATTTTTAAAAAATATTTTGTAAACACGTTAATTGGACCTGTGCGGTTCTAACGAAACATTTATTTTTCGATTTAAATTTTTTTATTTTTTTAAAAAGTTTATATGCAATAGCATTGGCCAAATATATCACGTGACCTAATTAAACCCAGAATGAAAATTTGCTGTAACTTTTGTTTTACTGAAAATTTTTGCGAAATGTTTTATCTTGAATGTTAGTTAGGTCAATGCGCGTCTTATAAAATATAAAATTTTAGGTTTTGAAATTTCATCAATTTTTAATAAAAGTGTCATAACTTTTATGAATATTAATATTTTCAAAAAATATTTTGTAATCACGTTAATTGGACCTGTGCGGTTCTAACAAAACATTTATTTTTCGAATTAAAATTTTTTATTTTTTTTTAAAGTTTATATGCAATAAATAGCATTAGCCAAAAATATCACGTGACCTAATTAAACCCAGAATGAAAATTTGCTGTAACTTTTGTTTTACTGAAAATTTTTGCAAAATGTTTTATCTTGAATGTTAGTTAGGTCAATGCGCGTCTAATAAAATATAAAATTTTAGGTTTTGAGATTTCATCAATTTTTAATAAAAGTGTCATAACTTTTATGAATATTAATATTTTCAAAAAATATTTTGTAAACACGTTAATTGGACCTATGCGGTTCTAACGAAACATTTATTTTTTGATTTAAAATTTTTTTTTTTTTTTTAAAGTTTATATGCAATAGAATTAGCCAAAAATATCACGTGACCTAATTAAACCCAGAATAAAAATTTGCTGTAACTTTTGTTTTACTGAAAATTTTTGCGAAATGTTTTATCTTGAATGTTAGTTAGGTCAATGCGCGTCTAATAAAATATAAAATTTTAGGTTTTGAGATTTCATCAATTTTTAATAAAAGTGTCATAACTTTTATGAATATTAATATTTTAAAAAAATATTTTGTAAACACGTTAATTGGACCTATGCGGTTCTAACGAAACACTTATTTTTTGATTTAAAATTTTTTATTTTTTTTAAAGTTTATATGCAATAGCATTGGCCAAAAATATCACGTGACCTAATTAAACCCAAAATGAAAATTTGCTGTATCTTTTGTTTTACTGAAAATTTTTGCGAAATGTTTTTATTTTGAATGTTAGTCAGGTCAATGCGCGTCTAATAAAATATAAAATTTTAGGTTTTGAGATTTCATCAATTTTTAATAAAAGTGTCATAACTTTTATGAATATTAATATTTTTAAAAAATATTTTGTAAACACGTTAATTGGACCTGTGCGGTTCTAACGAAACATTTATTTTTCGATTTAAATTTTTTTATTTTTTTAAAAAGTTTATATGCAATAGCATTGGCCAAATATATCACGTGACTTAATTAAACCCAGAATGAAAATTTGCTGTAACTTTTGTTTTACTGAAAATATTTGCGAAATGTTTTATCTTGAATGTTAGTTAGGTCAATGCGCGTCTTATAAAATATAAAATTTTAGGTTTTGAAATTTCATCAATTTTTAATAAAAGTGTCATAACTTTTATGAATATTAATATTTTCAAAAAATATTTTGTAATCACGTTAATTGGACCTGTGCGGTTCTAACAAAACATTTATTTTTCGATTTAAAATTTTTTATTTTTTTTTAAGTTTATATGCAATAGCATTGGCCAAAAATGTCACGTGACCTAATTAAACCCAGAATAAAAATTTGCTGTAACTTTTGTTTTACTGAAAATTTTTGCGAAATGTTTTATCTTGAATGTTAGTTAATACAATGCGCGTCTAATAAAATATAAAATTTTAGGTTTTAAGATTTCATCAATTTTTAATAAAAGTGTCATAACTTTTATGAATATTAATAATTTCAAAAAATATTTTGTAAACACGTTAATTGGACCTGTGCGGTTCTAACAAAACATTTATTTTTCGATTTAAAATTTTTTATTTTTTTTAAAGTTTATATGCAATAGCATTGGCCAAAAATATCACGTGACCTAATTAAACCCAAAATGAAAATTTGCTGTATCTTTTGTTTTACTGAAAATTTTTGCGAAATGTTTTTATTTTGAATGTTAGTCAGGTCAATGCGCGTCTAATAAAATATAAAATTTTAGGTTTTGAGATTTCATCAATTTTTAATAAAAGTGTCATAACTTTTATGAATATTAATATTTTTAAAAAATATTTTGTAAACACGTTAATTGGACCTGTGCGGTTCTAACGAAACATTTATTTTTTACTTTTTTAAAAAGTTTATATGCAATAGCATTGGCCAAAAATATCACGTGACCTAATTAAACCCAAAATAAAAATTTGCTGTAACTTTTGTTTTACTGAAAATTTTTGCGAAATGTTTTATCTTGAATATTAGTTAGGTCAATGCGCGTCTAATAAAATATAAAATTTTAGGTTTTGAGATTTCATCAATTTTTAATAAAAGTGTCATAACTTTTATGAATATTAATATTTTCAAAAAATATTTTGTAAACACGTTAATTGGACCTGTGCGGTTCTAACAAAACAATTATTTTTCGATTTAAAATTTTTTATTTTTTTTTAAGTTTATATGCAATAACATTGGCCAAAAATGTCACGTGACCTAATTAAACCCAGAATAAAAATTTGCTGTAACTTTTGTTTTACTGAAAATTTTTGCGAAATGTTTTATCTTGAATGTTAGTTAGGTCAATGCGCGTCTAATAAAATATAAAATTTTAGGTTTTAAGATTTCATCAATTTTTAATAAAAGTGTCATAACTTTTATGAATATTAATATTTTCAAAAAATATTTTGTAAACACGTTAATTGGACCTGTGCGGTTCTAACAAAACATTTATTTTTCGATTTAAAATTTTTTATTTTTTTAAAAAGTTTATATGCAATAGCATTGGCCAAAAATATCACGTGACCTAATTAAACCCAAAATAAAAATTTGCTGTAACTTTTGTTTTACTGAAAATTTTTGCGAAATGTTTTATCTTGAATGTTAGTTAGGTCAATGCGCGTCTAATAAAATATAAAATTTTAGGTTTTGAGGTTTCATCAATTTTTAATAAAAGTGTCATAACTTTTATGAATATTAATATTTTCAAAAAATATTTTGTAAACACGTTTATTGGACCTGTGCGGTTCTAACGAAACATTTATTTTTCGATTTAAAATTTTTTATTTTTTTTTAAAGTTTATATGCAATAGCATTAGCCAAAAATATCACGTGACCTAATTAAACCCAGAATGAAAATTTGCTGTAACTTTTGTTTTACTGAAAATTTTTGCAAAATGTTTTATCTTGAATGTTAGTTAGGTCAATGCGCGTCTAATAAAATATAAAATTTTAGGTTTTGAGATTTCATCAATTTTTAATTAAAGTGTCATAACTTTTATGAATATTAATATTTAAAAAAATATTTTGTAAACACATTAATTGGACCTGTGCGGTTCTAACAAAACATTTATTTTTCGATTTAAAATTTTTTATTTTTTTTTAAAGTTTATATGCAATAGCATTGGCCAAAAATATCACGTGACCTAATTAAACCCAGAATGAAAATTTGCTGTAACTTTTGTTTTACTGAAAATTTTTGCGAAATGTTTTATCTTGAATGTTAGTTAGGTCAATGCGCGTCTAATAAAATATAAGATTTTAGGTTTTGAGGTTTCATCAATTTTTAATAAAAGTGTCATAACTTTTATGAATATTAATATTTTCAAAAAATATTTTGTAAACACTTTAATTGGACCTCTGCGGTTCTAACAAAACATTTATTTTTTGATTTAAAATTTTTTATTTTTTTTTAAAGTTTATATGCAATAGCATTGGCCAAAAATATCACGTGACCTAATTAAACCAAAATAAAAATTTGCTGTAACTTTTGTTTTACTGAAAATTTTTGCGAAATGTTTTATCTTGAATGTTAGTTAGGTCAATGCGCGTCTAATAAAATATAAAATTTTAGGTTTTAAGATTTCATCAATTTTTAATAAAAGTGTCATAACTTTTATGAATATTAATAATTTCAAAAAATATTTTGTAAACACGTTAATTGGACCTGTGCGGTTCTAACAAAACAATTATATTTCGATTTAAAATTTTATATTTTTTTAAAAAGTTTATATGCAATAGCATTGGCCAAAAATATCACGTGACCTAATTAAACCCAGAATGAAAATTTGCTGTAACTTTTGTTTTACTGAAAATTTTTGCGAAATGTTTTATCTTGAATGTTAGTTAGGTCAATGCGCGTCTAATAAAATATAAAATTTTAGGTTTTGAGGTTTCATCAATTTTTAATAAAAGTGTCATAACTTTTATGAATATTAATATTTTCAAAAAATATTTTGTAAACACGTTAATTGGACCTATGCGGTTCTAACGAAACATTTATTTTTCGATTTAAAATTTTTTATTTTTTTTTAAAGTTTATATGCAATAGCATTAGCCAAAAATATCACGTGACCTAATTAAACCCAGAATGAAAATTTGCTGTAACTTTTGTTTTACTGAAAATTTTTGCAAAATGTTTTATCTTGAATGTTAGTTAGGTCAATGCGCGTCTAATAAAATATAAAATTTTAGGTTTTGAGATTTCATCAATTTTTAATAAAAGTGTCATAACTTTTATGAATATTAATATTTTCAAAAAATATTTTGTAAACACGTTAATTGGACCTGTGCGGTTCTAACAAAACATTTATTTTTCGATTTAAAATTTTTTATTTTTTTTTAAAGTTTATATGCAATAGCATTAGCCAAAAATATCACGTGACCTAATTAAACCCAGAATGAAAATTTGCTGTAACTTTTGTTTTACTGAAAATTTTTGCAAAATGTTTTATCTTGAATGTTAGTTAGGTCAATGCGCGTCTAATAAAATATAAAATTTTAGGTTTTGAGATTTCATCAATTTTTAATTAAAGTGTCATAACTTTTATGAATATTAATATTTAGAAAAAATATTTTGTAAACACGTTAATTGGACCTGTGCGGTTCTAACAAAACATTTATTTCTCGATTTAAAATATTTTATTTTTTTTAAAAGTTTATATGCAATAGCATTAGCCAAAAATATCACGTGACCTAATTAAACCCAGAATGAAAATTTGCTGTAACTTTTGTTTTACTGAAAATTTTTGCGAAATGTTTTATCTTGAATGTTAGTTAGGTCAATGCGCGTCTAATAAAATATAAAATTTTAGGTTTTGAGATTTCATCAATTTTTAATAAAAGTGTCATAACTTTTATGAATATTAATATTTTCAAAAAATATTTTGTAAACACGTTAATTGGACCTGTGCAGTTCTGACGAAACATTTATTTTTCGATTTAAAATTTTTTATTTTTTTTTAAGTTTATATGCAATAGCATTGGCCAAAAATATCACGTGACCTAATTAAACCCAGTTTTTGGGGCAATAAGTTATCCAGTTTTTATTCAAATTACAAAATTTTTTAATTATTGTTTTTAAGTTTCGATATCTTATTTAAATTTATTATTGTGTCTCGATTTGTTTAAAGCCAGTTAGGTAAAGCTGGTAATGTAACAATAAATTAAAAATAGAAATTTGTTGTTTGAATCTTTAGATCCGAATGTTCTTGGAAAATATTTTTTAAATTGATTAGGGTATTTAAAATTATCAATGCTGTTAAAATTCCAATGGCAATACAGTAAAAAATTTTAATAATTCAACTTTTTTATTTAAAAATATTGAAAGTTTGTGTAGGTAAAATTTAACTTAAAAAAACCTTTAGCATTTATTTAATTGCTTTTTTACATCTATTAATGAAGCTTTTTTACATCTATTATTGCTTTTTTACATCTATTAATGCTTTTTTACATTTATTTACAGCTATTAATGAAAGTGTCGAAAAAAATACAATTAACAAAAAAAATACAATTAAAAAAATACAATTAACAAATATGTACATGAGAAATATAACAAAATCCAGAATTTAATTATTTCATTTTTGTCATTTATTTTTATTATACTTAATTAGCAATACATCAATGAAAAATATGTAGCAAGCATTTTTATAATTTTAATCATGCCAATTTGATAAATATTTATACATAAATTTACAGTATAACAGCATTGTAAGATTGTTGAATCAATTTATAAATTGAGCAAATAAAATTTTTTAATTAATAATATTTAAAATGTTGAAACAATTATTAGTTAATTAAGCTTTAATTTTAAATATTTTAAGAAGTTTTTAATTTTGCGACCTTACATTAACTTTTAGATATTAAAAATTTCAAAAAAAAGTAAAAATTTTTTAAATCATAATTTAAAAACTCAATATTAATTTAAAATCTTTAATAAACACACTAACATTTTAAGACAAAAAATAAAAAAATAAATAGTTTTTAACCTGTGATAAAAATTTTGATAGACAGTGTATTAAAACTTAAAAAAATAATATTAATTATAACAACTTAGATTAATTATAAATCATAACTTGGATTTAATGGAAAAATTGGATTTGAAAATTCGACAATTTTTAATTTAACTGATTTTATTAAAATTTGATTTAAAACTCTTTTTATAAATTTTGGCCGGTAACTATACCTCGATTCAAACTGTTATAAAAACAAACTTGTACCTTCAAAAATCCGTAGTAATGTAACAATGTCGTTATCTACTTCTTAGTCACGTGCTTACACCTTTTATTTCTTTTAGTCACGTGTTTACGCCTACTGTTATTTTTATTGTTTGCAAGTTGTGTTTTTGTATGTAAGCTTTTTTGGACTAGTTCTTTTTTAGTGTTGAATGCATATTCTTATATTTTGTGTATTTATTTGAATTTTATTTGAATAAGCTTAAATAAGATTGTTATTGTATAAATAAAGATTGGACCTGAAACTCAATGCGTAACAGTAGTTAACGTAGTGCAAGCTTTTAGCTTAAATCCAGTGCACGATTACATTTTGTTTTTTTAAACGTTTTTCTAGGCTTTGCGGAAACTAACAGTAAACTAAAGAATGTTTTTAGTTGATTATATTTGACATTTTACTTTAAAATAAAGATTTGTACAATATTTATTTTACCTATAAGCCTTATTATATATTATTACAATGCAAGTAGGATTTATATTATACACAACTATATAACAAATGTCTTATAGGTATTATTCACCAAAGTTTTGTTACTTTATTGTTATATATAATCCAATAAATTAGTTGCAATTAAACTGATTCCTTTAGCAATAAATCTTAAATTTTACAAGAACAAAAGTTTACTTCAAAAAAGTTAAATATATATGAAGATGTAATGCACTTTGTAAGCAACAAAAACAAATGTTATTGCATCCAATTCAGTTCAAAGTTTGGAAGTCTGTACAAATCTTTGCTCTGACTTTCCCATTGGCATTCTGGATATCGGTACGCAAAAGATTCGCTACATTCTCGATTTTTTTTCTAAAAGTTTCCTTAGATTTCCGGCTGCCAAACGACGAACAGACGACGTGAGAATGCTACTTTCTTTAGGAACCGCTGCTGAACCTCATATATACAAACCCAAGAGGACATACATTTGGTTGGAAAATGACTAAATTATAAACATCAATAAAAGAAAGGTTAAAAAATTATTCTCTGAAAAAAATTGCTTTTAAAAATTTGGAAATAATACAGATAAAATTGATTTCTTTTAAGAAACAGACTTAAGCATATCAAATTTAAATTCAAAATAAACGGGTTCAAGTTTCAATGCAAAATCTTTATAATACCTGAAGTTCTGTTGAAACATGTAGCAACCTTGCTTTTATAGTTCTGTCATCACTGCTTACCCAATAACCAGATAATATATTACGACATATTGGATATTAATTAACATCAGTTTCAACTCTTAGGCATATATGTGATGCTGAAATATTTAGCGAAGTTAAATCATATTTCTCCTTATTAATCTGGCGCCGTGTTTTGCGATTTTGATGCGTTTTTTTCTTTTTGTTTCTGCACTAAATAATGGAATAAAAAATTATGGTTTATTTTTTTTAATTTTTTTTTTTTTTTTTTAACTTTATAATTGCTAAGTATAGTTATTCAAATTTTTAATGAATATTAATCAATTAATAAAATATAGGTTTATTAAATATGATGAAACGGCATAGTTTACCTTAGTATTATAGATAAAACACATAATATGTCATCAGGTGACCCCTGTCCCATGCATAAAGTTTTTTTTCCTTAAAGTTGTAGTCCAACATTGATACATAACCATGCCTAAAAAAACACAATAACGTTTTCTTGTATATTTTAAACTAGTGTTTTGCTAAACAACGACAGTTTCAAACATTTGCACGCAACAGTTTAAAATTGGTTTGTTTTAACTAAAAATTGGTTTGTTTTAACTTGATTAATAAAAAAAAGTAAAAATAATCGAAAGAGACTGAAATTTCGATGTAAATATATTTGCAATAAGTATGATAGTAGTTAGTAATTGAACAAAAGTTTAATTAAAGATTTTGTTTACAAAAACAATACCAAAGAACAAATTTTACCTGTTTAGTATTGGAATATTCGGTGAAAAATATTCAGAGCGTGTTGTATCAAAAGCGTAGTTGATTAAATTCTTATAACCTTCATGAGTTTTAATTGTGTACAAAACCCCATTTGCTATGAACGAATTACCAACAACACTTTTTAAAATCTTTGTATGCCAAGTTTTGGTAACCTACAAAACAAAAAATATTTTACACCCATAATTACGAAAGAGTTAAAAATTGACAGTATGTAGTTTAACTACCTTTGTAAAATTTATATAGAGTTTCATATCAGTTTAACTTTTAACAGTTTTAATTGTGCGCACCTTTGCTTTTATTATATTAATCATAAAAAAACCCTTAACTAAAAACTATATAATAAGTTATAGATGTATTAACTTAAGTTCCAATTGCCGACAACTTCGTCAACGTGTTAGAGTGTCCGTAAACTTAAGTTAACAATTAAACATATTCTGCGCTTTGTGAATACCTCTAAAGTAGAAAAATCAAGTTTGCTTATTGTCAAGTTGCAAGTTTCATGAGTTCCATACACAATCCATAAGCCGGTTTCGTCCACGGCAAAATCAAAGTCAGTACTTCCAAGTAATTTATAACTGCATCGGTTTCCCCAACCCGCATCGTTAAAATCTTTTTCCACCAATATTTTCTGGCTTTGTATATTGTATTTAACTATAGTGCTAGTGTTGTATCTGTTTTAAATGGGGAAAAAAATGTTTAAGTTTTTTATTATTACTAATAAAATAGAAATATTCTTATTTTTCTGGTCGTAAAAATGGTTACCACCATTTTGTCTTTTTTATTACAAATTTATTATTTAATTAAAAGATTTCAAAATATTTTAATCTAACTTGTTAAAATAAATAGTTCCGTCCAAGACCACGTGACCTGTTCCGCCCCACATGTAAGGAATCACGTGACTTGTCATCATGGTCGAATTTTCGAGCTCGCTAAAAACTTTAACGATTTTAGAAGCCGAATGTTTTTCAAAAATGTAAAGCAATTCAGTTGCGGTGTCCTACAAAATTAAATAATGAAATATATCAGAAATTAACCTTTTTTTTAATAAAACTTTTAAGTCATTATTGCAAAAATTTTAAAGTTTGTAATATTGTCATATGCTTATCAAATTTATAAAACTTTAATAAATGTTGTAATAAAAAGTACAGAAATAAACCATATCTTCCTAAATCATTAAAATATTTAAAGTAAAATTCTCATCAAAACTTAAAATACAAAAAAAAAGATATTTAAACTCGTTTTACCTTTATACATGCACCAATAGGATAACCTAATGCCCTGTGGTCAATTGGTTCTGATACATTTCTAATGATGTAACTGATTGCTTTGGAATCTGATTTTTGAATTAAATTTGGTTCCTGCGAAATACGAAATTTTAATTTCTCAAACAGCAATTATTTTTGTATGAAAGTATTATGATTATTAAACATTATAATGTCTTTTTAATAGGACAGTTTACCTTGTTAAGGATAGTGCTGATTGGCATTTTTTGTTCGTAGTAGTTTGGTATAGTTTCGTGCTTCTAAAGCGTAAAACATTTGTTAAATAAAACATTGTTTGATACATAAAAAAACGTAAAAAAATATAAAAATGAAGTTTTAACAAAAAAAAAAGTTCAACCATTACTAATACAAAGGAATTTAGTTATAACCACCTTAGGAACAAAATTTCCAATTTTGTAATTGCGGTTCTTAGGTTGATGACCAGTAATTATAAGTTTAACAGTTTTGTAATTCGCTCTTAATACGATAACTCCATAAACCAATGCGACGAAAAAGCATAGCAGTATTGGCTCAGAAAACGTCTAAAAAATAAAACATAATTCTAAATACTTTTAACATATGTAATTACAGTTTTAGTTACGTGAAATTGAGATAAGTTTAATGTTAACATGCCAATAATACGATTACAAAGGCAACTCCTATTATACTACTTTATAAAGTTTATGTATTTGCTTGTTGAAGTTACTTTAAGTATATTTAACGATAGTATACTCAATAATGTTTAAAATATATATTACGAAGTACTTTGTTTTGGGTAATACATATACATATAACATTGCCTATTTTGTCGCTCGCTACGCGTTGCTAATACATGATATTATCTATTTACACGTTGTCTAGATAACGAACAATAGTATATACATACCTTTCGTTTTCTTAATTTTTTTCTGGTTGGATTGAAATCAATTCTTCGTTTACTCATAATTGATCTGTCTTTACAATATAAACCTTAAATGTATGTTTTGGTACTACCAGTAGTGGTAAAACAAAGCAGTGGTCAATACTTCTTCGTCAATTACATTACATCACTATTTGCCTTAGGGGCTTTTTGAATTCTTTAAAGAAACAAAACCGTGTAATTATATTGACAAATATTCATTATTAAATTACTATACATAAAGTGTAGTATTTTTATCAAGCTACTCATATAATGTTATAAACAATGCTGCAATTATTTACATAAACACTTAATTTTTGTTTAAGTAATCGCGTAAAATAAAAAAGTTTTAATAATGTTTATGGACAGTTTAGTGGCAGCCGCGCGGTGTCGCTACGTGCTACGTCGATGTCGTCATGGCGAAGCAAAGCTTTTTTCGCGCATGTTGTTGTTATTACTAAATTTAAAACCTTTTTTGTATTCAGAAACTACAAACGCACAGCGGCTTTGTAATAAAAACGTGTCGACGCGCAATTTACCAAGGCACTACTGTATTTCACTTAATGTTTTGAGCTTATACATATGATAATAAACTTCTATTGTTGAGTGATTGACGGTGAATAAACGAAAAAAGGATTAAAGTCGGGAATTTACAAAGGACTAAAATAAGTTACGCAACATGTGCTAATATTGAGTTCTGCAATGCTTGGCTTTGTAAGCAAATTTTTTAAAATGAGATCGTAAAAACTAAAAGGGAATAAGTCAGCAAAAGGTTACTTTTATAATAAGGTTTGTAATAGATTTTTTTTCACTATATAACTATATTTTTTATAGTTATCTCTTGATAATTTAACGTCATATTTATTTTTTTGCCAAAGTACCAAAAAATTGTTTTTTTTATAGATTAAAATCATGGCAAATTCAAGAAACTACTTTGAACAAATTCTGTCAAGCAAAATTGAGAATCAGCAAAATTGTTTGGAGCGCCTTGTGGAGGATATCAACGAATCAAAAGAACGAACAATCTCAACTTTTCTTAATGACTCGGGCAGTGAGGATTTTTTATGGGCATTGGTACAACTTCTGTCTTCCAAACAACAAAGGTAAAATTTTTACTTTAAAATTTTGTTTTATGACAGTGTAGGCCATTAATAAACAAGACAATGTAAAAATTGTTAATAACAATCAATATAAATGACAATGAGGTCTATTGTTTCAACAATAATTAACAATGGAAATTATTATTAAAAAAGTTAACTCAATAAAATGATTGTTTAAGACAATTGTATAACAAATTTACAAAAATTAATTAAGATATCAAAGGGTTAATATTAGATCAGTTTTTTTGTTTAACTAATAACATGTAAAAAATTAACACAATTTGTTATATATACTACAGACAATTTTATTTAAAAAGCTAAACATGAAAGGCGGTTTAATTTATTTATATAACAGGGTTTCCTTTATTTAAGACCGTCTGACGCGCTAACAAAATGTAAATAGTAATTTTAAATTAAAAAAAATTCTCCCAAATTTTTATTCAAAATATTTATTTTTATGGTTTAGAGTAAGAGTATATGCCTAACATTCATAGTTTATGATATAGCTGTAGTAATTTTAAAAGTAATAGGATCTATTTGCATTGGAAAGTTTAATTGCCACTAAAACAATTTACCTACACAGTTTTTATTTACTTTTATCGAAATGACAAGATTTATATGTTTGTTGTGCAAACAATCACTATGTTTATTTGACAAATAAAACTGTGTACGCTATTGGGTTAAAGTAAATCAGGTATTGTGGTCACTTAAAAAAAGAAAATTAGGTACTACTAGCAACAGGATGTTTTTTTGTGGAAAAAATTTTAATTGTTTAAAGTAAGAATTTAGTAAATTTAAATTCAATTTATTTTTTTAAATAGTATAAAATATTTGTCCTATGGTACAAATTTTGTCAATGTAAATTGTTATGTATAAAGTTTTAAGTTACGTTTTTAAAGTGTTAAAGGCTATTGCTAATAAAAAATGTATATATGTTTAATTTATCAAAATGTTATTTTTCTAAAAAATTATTTATTTTATTATATATATAAAAATATATTTGCATTTATATCATGTTAAGTTGTAAATTTAGCTTAACAAAAATATTAACTTTTTGTTCAATCTTGTTGATAATTTTCCAAGTTTTAAATTTAATATGAAATTTTGTGTAGAATTTCCAGTAATGCAGCTTATGTTATTGGAAGCTTGGCTGAAACTGAACTGGGAACAAACAGAGTTTTATCCTTAACTAAAGGTCGTCTCTCAGGGACAATAATGAAGGTAATAAAGAATTTAATAGACCATTTGGTCTGTGCTTGTTCAAACTTATTAATTTCATTTATTGACGATTAAATTGTAAAGTTTAATGTGGTGAATGTTTATGGCAATGATTTAATATTTAATATCATGATTGTTAAAACCTAATTGGCTAATTTATATTCAATTTATTTCAACTTCAAAAAAATATTATTTTTTAAATTTAAATTAAATTAATTTTTGAGGATCTTACTGACATGCTTATATCTGATGATGCAGAATGTGTTATGAACTCTGCAGGAACTCTTGGCACTCTGGTAAATCCATTTACTTAAATAAAATTACCTTAAGTTAAGACTGAAATAAAATAATAAATACAGGCCTAAGTTGAAAAAAATTGTTATGAAGTAAATAACTTGAGAATGAAAATACATTTCAAGTGACCCATTTATTTACATTTTTGTTAATACACCTTAATCTATTTTAATTTTTAGTATTTTTTGAGTTTAATTTAAAATATTTAACAGATCACTAATTAGCATAGGTGGGCACAGTTAAACGAAAAAGCAACTTCGTTAAATGGTTATTCGTTACACATAACAGTAACTTCGCTAACGTTTTTTCGGTAAATTAAACCAAGTGTAACGGAAGTTATCGTTAAACGTTAACGTTAAAATTTAATTAAAACAAACAAAGAAATTACCTTTTTTATAAAAAAGATTTAAAAAAAATAGTTTTTCTCTTAATCCATGTTTTAACTAGACGAAAATGGTTAAGAAGAAGTTTTTAAAACTGGCATAGGCCTAATGCCCAAATAACAGTGGCCGGATAGTAATTACTTACATCGTTTAAAAATTGCGACGATTAAACCCGATAACCGGCGATTTTAAACATATATATTCCTTATATTACCATGGATTTACTTGTGAAATATTGAGTTAACGGGCTTAATTTAACGGAAGCACAATTTAACGAAAGTTAACAGGTCCGATAACGATTTTTAAAATTAACTTAAAAGTTGAATTTTAACAAAAAAATTAACTTCGTTATTTAACGTTTAACGCATTAACGATTTGGTGCCCACCTTTGCTAATTAGTTTGTTTTTGATTTTAGGCCGAGACAGAAGAAGGTAGAAAATGGATGTTATCCCAACCCTGTATTTATGACACTTTAACAAGAATAACTGATTTGTTGTCGTACGAAAACAATTGGACTGCATCTAATGCTGCTTTGGTTCTAGCAAGGTATCTTAACTGGTTAAAAAACTTCTTTAAAACATAAACCAATATTGTTAAAGTAAAATTAATTTTTAAATTGTGATTAAAAAACTATTATTATGCCCCAATTTTTATTATATAAACATAAATTAACATTTTTTAAAACTGTTTTTACCAATAAAAATATGATTTAAAATGTATAATTTTTAATTTGATTATTAATACTTAGTTAATAAAAGATGAAACTTTATTTTAAATCAAGCATAGAATTACCAAATTAAAAAAAACATTGTTTTTTTAGGTTAACAATATCAGAAGAGGGTTGCCAGAAGGCTTTGAACCACGACAATTCAGATTACATTCTAACACGACTTATCCAATCATTAGGCAACGACGCCGCAGGTAAACAAAACAGTAAAAAATCATTACCGCGTTCACACGCTTGTCAGATGGCCTTCCCACTTTCTCATAATCTCAGCTGTATATTTACACCATAAACAGTTGTTGTAACATAACCGTCCTTCAATGGCGCTAAGGGTTTTGTTGGCACACAGATTTAATACCTTCCTTTGTTCTCGTTTTGTTGTTTTGCTTGGCTTAATGGGCTTTAAAAGGTAGGCACCAATGTAATTCTTTTTACAAGGAAACAAAGAAAACAAAGCTAGGGTCACAGTTTGGTAAGAGAACATGAAAAATTAGCTTAAACTTGAATAGAAAACTACGCCCTCTAATTGTTGTTGTGTTTTTAAATGGGACTAATAACAAAATTAAAATATTTTTAAATTTTAGACAAGTCTTAAAAGAATTAAGAAATGAACTATAAGTACATTAATCATAAAAAATACCAGTCTTATATAATAAAACTCTTAATTTATCATAATTATTTGACTCATTTATCTTAATTAAAGTTTACCTATGTTTTTATTCCATTGAATTTTCCCACATTATATTATCCGAAGGCCAACCACCAAGTTTGATTTATTAGTAATGCTACTCAGGGTCACATTCTAAAAATCGGACAACAATGCCTTGTCAAGGTGGCTCATTGTTGAAAAAACTTCAAAAATATTTGCAGTGTCGGTCTTGAACCGACTGTTATTGTGAGATGTAGTGATATATTAGTTAATTTTTGTTTGAACAGTGTGGTTTTGTATTATAGGTAGAGGAATGAATGCGGCATTTGCCATTGGTAGGCTACTCGATATGTCGCCAGGTAAAGAAAGACTTCTAAACTGTCCGGAGACAGAAAAAATGGTAAATGATTAAGTTTTATAATAAAAATGTCGAAATTTCGAAAAATATAAAAATTCTTACATTTTATAATATACAACTTAAATTCAAGCAAGGTCCCATATTGTGTCATCTTTTATTTATTTTACCAAGTAATTAAATTTTATTATCTATAAAAAAACTATTGGCTTATCTACAGTTATGCTATACAAAAGAAAAAAATAAATTGTTTAAATTTTTTAGTTAACCACACTTTGCCGAATGTTAACAAAGGGAGACATGGGCAGTGCCAAAAATGCCTGTTTTGCTGTCAGTTGCTTGGCAACAGATTCAGATGGCAACCAGCGTGTTCTATCTAACAGTGCATTTAACGAGGTTTTAAACAGATTGTTGTTGTTGTTGGGTAATGTTGAAGACATTGAAGCTGCCTGGTTTGCTGCAATGTAAGAAAAAAAATTTACATTTTCAGATCACCAAAAAATCTTGATAGATATATTTTTCTACTTAAATAAGTATTGTACAAACTTAAAATAACACACTGGTACTATAGTGTTAACATGTATATAACTATAGTAACATCATGTTAAAACATTTATTTAAAAAATTAAATATTCGTAACCTTGTTTTTTTTAAAAAAGACTAAAGATCAAAGTTTCCACAACTTAACTAACATAAAAAAAACTGCATTTTTGCTGCCTTTAATATTAATCTTAAATTAGGCTTTTAATATTTTTGTAATTTTAGGACTTTGAGGACATTATCAAGTCACAAGCGTGGTGTATTTAAACTAAGAGAAGGAGACACCGTATTAAATGCACTTGACAAAAACCTAAATAAATCGACAAATACAAAAGGTCACTAAAACTTTTTATTTTTATTGTTTGTTGCAACACTGTTTAAAAAGTATATTAAATTTTATGTGCTTTTATTGTATGAAAATAGTGTTAACTTTGCTGTTTATGGTAAAATAGATCAACAAAAACAATATAATTACATTTAGTCAATGCATATAAAAAACCAACACTAACTTTTTATTTTAGAATTAAATGAAGAAATCCGTAAAACCTTGGGCCATTTAAAAAGATTAGAAGCCCCCAGCCCTCCTGTTTTAAAAGTGCTTGGCTCTACAAGTATACAAGCAAGTTGGGATGAGATCAAAGCAAAAAAGGATTTGGATATTATTTATAAATTATGTGACGGTATGTTAATCTGGAATATAAATACAAAAAATACAAATTCCACAATGTTTTTTAGATATTTAATTATTTTGGTTGCCAATTGTTTAATTTATGACCCCCCAAAAAACAAAAACCACTTTAAGATTATAAATATAATTTAGACAATATTTATAGAAAAGAATTAAAATTATATAATTTCATAACAAGTTTCAATAGCATAGTGTATATTTTATCTAATATCAAAACAAAACTATAACAAAAAATAAAAAAGAACCCCAAAATTAATTATTTTCTATATAATGATATTAGTCTGGGACAAACACAACACTAAAATTATATTTTTTTATTTCTTCTTTTTTTTTAGGTAGTAAAATAGTATACAAAGGAAAAGAATGTTTCACTGTTTTATCTAACTTGACACCTAACACAAATTATTCATTTAAACTAAGAGCGTCAGCTTATGGAGATGATAGTCCTTACAGTGCAATTGTTACTGCCACTACAGGTAATATCAAGTTCAAAATATGATATTTTATGCTGGTATTTTTGTTTTGACATAAAAAAGTAACATTTTTAATTTTTTATGCACCTTCTACTTCTTTAATTATTCTCTGTTGATATGTTTTACATTAACCTTTCTATTTTTTTAATTAGGGCATAAAGTAGTCGAAAAAAATTTAAAATCGAAAAAGCTGTAAGAAAATAATGTTTTAGGCAAAAAAGCAACATTTTTAAAAACAATTCTCAAAAACAAGATTCAAAAAACAGGGTTTATTTTTTCTTGTAAGAGCAATATGACTCATTTTGAATAGCCACTGTAACACACACTTGAAATTTACTATTAACCCAACAGACCTCAATCAATACAAAAACAATTTAAGCTTCAACCCAAGTCCTTGGCAAATAGATTAAAGTGGTCATTAGGAATACAAGAATACATTAATCAAATATTTACCAGATCTAACAATAAGGGAATAATGGGAAAACATTGTCAAATACAAAGGGATTTTTCTGAATTCCTAGTATTTAGGATTTAAAATATTGATATTTAATTTTTCGAATTGAACTATTAAGTATTTGATACTTATCTTACTGTGAATTTGGGTTTAAATATTTACTTTAAAATTTTAAACTAAAAAATTGGAAAACAAGTTTAAATTTGGATATTAAAATTAATAGCAACAAACTCATGACAAAATTCAGTAGCTTAAACACATTTTAAATAAGAAAAAATGACAAAATTAATGGCTAGTTTTAAATCATTAAATTGATGGAAAATCAACCGTTGCCTTAATAGTTAAAGACAAATTGTTAAAAAATGTTGCATAAATTTTTAATCCAAACAACTTGGACCTTGTTTAAAAATTTCATTCAAAAAAATCAATTTTTTTTAGGTGAGGATTTACCATCAGCTCCTCAATGCCTCCGAGTGGTGGGTTCAACCCCAAGTCAAATAAGAGTAAGTTGGAATCTACCTGAGTGCCCAAATGGGGTGTTAAGGGGATATTCTGTGTTTTTGGGTAAGTGGGTAAAATAAAAATTTATTTTTAATAATTTAAAATTTATTTTTTTTATTTTTAATAAAAACCAGTAATGTATTAATAACTTATACACCAATATTTGGTTTAAAAAACACTAACATATATATTTAAAAATATTTTTTTGAAGGTGAAAAATTGTTGGAGACTACGTTTGAATTATCATATATATTCAGTCGCTTGCAAGCCAACTCAACATATACCTTACACGTTTGTGCTATTTCAACTAAAGGAAATGGTGAGAAGGCTACAATTCAGGCACAAACTGAAGAATTAGGTAAAGAAGTTATGACATTTAAATTTAAAATGTTAATATAGAGATACCTAAAAACCATAAAAATTATAATTTATTTTAAAACCATACTTTTAAAGATTTTTACAAAGTATGACCTTACATTAGCAAAATTAACAGTATTAAAATACGTATTATTTTTTATGTAATTCTCAACCAATACCAATAAAAAGACAACTTAACTTACAAAAGATATGCAAATTTAACAAAACTATTTCAAAACAATATCATCTATATATAACGGAGCATAGTGCCTGATATATTTAGGCTTACTAAATACATATATGTATGTCCAGTTTATAGGCATACGAAATAAATAAAACTGCCTCTTGTGGTGTGCGCATACATTTTTGAGAGCAAATACTAGTTGAGATTTACCACCATTTTACAACAATTAAAATCCTGACTGTGGGCAGGCTATCAACTAGTAAGATTTAACGCACAAAAAATATTTTACTATTAATTTTTAGGAGCACATGCACCTGGTAGACCATCAGTTACAGTGATTGGGCGAAATGAGTGTCATGTGACTTGGAACGCACCAATCGTACCACTTGGTCGATTTTTCCGCTACGAGTTACTAGCAAACAAGGAAGTTATATTTTCCGGGACTGACAAGGTGTTTTATGCCAAAAGTTTAACACCGGATACGGAATATTCTTTTACTGTAGGTTAACACTATCAATATATTATAATAACATAAATGGTTATTGTCTTAAGCCTTTTAAAACTTCAAGATTGTGAAAAGTTACAAAAGAAAATTTTAGTGTACACATATTAAAATATGAATAAATTTAAATTTAAGGGCTTAATTCAACAAAAGTAGACATATAGTGTTTATCTAAAAAAGATAGTCCAACAAAAATAAAATCCATTTAAATATTTTGTATAATACTCAGGTATTTTGCTCTTTAAATGAGTAAATTTATTAGTGATATTATCCATAACTGCAAATTTATTATTCAACAATTAAGCATGCTATATAAATAAATTAAAATAATCTGTGTAATTTAATAATTATGAATTAAAGGGCTTGTTGGACATTTAGTCCCAATACTTTATTTTTGAAAAATAACATTTTATACATTAATTTTTAAACAATTCGTCTAACTAGGTTTGTGCAATAACAAGCGAAGGGAGGTGTGAGAGCGAACCCACAAAAAAGAAAACTCAAAAAGATAAATCACAACCAGAACCTGGTCGTCACAAACTCAAAACTCATTCTTTTAAAGCTAAGGAATTTCAAAACGAGAAAACAAAAGAATTTCAATTGGAAAAAGCTAAAACTCAAATTGGTATTACTCGTCCCAAACAAAAAAAGGTAAAACGCTTTTTCAATACTTTTAACTTAAATTTACTAAATAAAATTATTATTGACTTTATACACAAAATGTTAAGTAATTACCTAACTTTATCATCATATTAAAAAACAACTAAATAACACAACTTAAAAACAGTACACAAATTTTATAAAACTTTAAAATTTGTAATATCTTATTCATTTTTACATATTTATATCAAGTTGTTTAATTTTTTTATTATTGAAAAAAAACAGAAAAGAAACCTGGTTCGTCCTTCTTCTTGTGTGTCAAGTTTGTCGGGTAAGTCTTTTAAATATGAGCATCGTGCACCACCTAGTGACAACGATGGGTCATGGGCTAACGACCACTCCACTGCCAGTTCTGCTGTCCATTCACATGATGAGATTATGAAAAGTTACAAAAGATCGAACCCAGCTGTTTTAAATGGTGCTCCTTTAAAGGTAATAGTAGCAACATTGAGTATAGCATTTATTTATTTATTTCTTTTTTGTATATATCTTTATCCTCGATGTGGGAAAGTCGAATGCACGACTTAAACATAGAGTAACATAAGTTACTCCGACCCAGTCTCGAGTTGCCTGTGCCAGTTTGGGATATTATAGAGACTTTAATTGCCCAATGATTATGCTGCTGATTAAGTGCTGGCTCAGCAGGAGTTTATACCGTTTATAGCACCTTACCCAAGGGCGCTACAGCATAAGATCATTGGGGATTGAACCCACGACCTCATGTGTGGTGTAGCAAGAGTTCTTACCACTACACCACGCTGCCTTGTCCACAATATGCATTTATTTTTTCTGTTTGTACCAAGAATCTGTAACAGGCTAATCAGCAATAAATTTACACGGTACATTCTTAATTTGAACTTTAACGGAGTACCGAAAGCTTGGCTATCTAGGGAGTAAAGTGTAACTTTTTTCCAATAATGAATTAAAATAAATGTTATTTTTCTTTTAAGATACAAAAGTCACCATTAATAAAACATTAAATTCATATTTAAATGATAATACTTGGTCTTTAATTAACAGAGTTTTACAAGCAATTTACACAAAGAAACAACTCTATCAAGAAAAGACATGTCAATGTTTTTAAGAAAAACTAAATCAGAATACCCACTCAGACCTAAGCCCACAACAGGCAAGTACAATATATTAATTAAGCAAAGTATTACACAATAATTATATAATACAAACCCATAACCAAATATGTACATATCTATTAAGCAGACAAGTGGAATATTTACTTATTTTATCCATATTTGTGTATAAAAACATAATTAGATTTTGTACAAAGAAACCCATTTTTTAGTAAATACAAAAAGTTAAAGACAAATACTATATATTAAATTTACTATTAATTTTGCACTTGACATGACAGAATGGTTTTAAATATTGCTAAGTCATAGTTAAACCTCAAGATTTTATATAGACCATGATAAAATAAAAATGTCACATTCTAGGTATAATAGCACAACGAAGTAACAAACTTTTAATCGAGCCAGTATCTTGGAACGACCTACTTTCAATGGAAGAAGAAGACAGTCAACAGAAACAGATTATGGCAAAGCGGATTGTACCTAAACAGAAATCGAAACCAAGCAAAATAGAGCCACTAGACAATGAGAAATCATTTATTAACTTTTTAACGAATCGAAAACCTGAGTTTACAGTTCTACCGAAAATGACATTTGTTGATAAGTATAGGAACGATTCTACAGACAGTATGACTGTGCATCCTGATATTAAACTAATGCGTGAAAAACATGTTTATAAAGTGAGAAAGAATAATCGGTTACTGTCTTCTAATAGTTCGGATTCTTCAAACGATGATTCAGGTTTTTTACACGAGCCACATTCAAAAGGTAAGTTTTTTACAAAATTTTAATTATTCATTGATGTGGGAGGGTCAACTTTACAGACTAGAGTTTTAGAATCTTATATTAACTAACCTAACTACTGTTTCGTAAAAAATCATCAGCATAAATTGACTTTGCAAATTTTTTTTTTTAGATATTTTAAGGAAATTGCAACCGCTTTCTTTAGCAGGTATAAAAATATTTTTTGACGAAATGTAAAATTTCTTTAAAGTTCACCAAACAATATTTTTTTATTTTAAATTAAAAATTAAACAAAAAATTCCAAGATATTACGTACCCTTTTAAATAAATTATGTTTATAGATTATCATGAAAGTCGCTACAGTAAAAGTATAGGTAGTTTAAAAACACTGTCTTCAAAAGGTTATTGGTCCGACTACGATGCTTATTCAACTGAAACAAGAAAGAAAAAGAGTTCTGCCTTATCTCCTATTAATTACAAAACATTTAAAGGAGCCCACAGGTAAAAAAATTTGTGTATTAAAAAAAAAAAATATTTTATGTGAAAATCTAATTTTTAGGCCGACTAAAACTTTTCGTCATGACTCCCCACTGTCAACCGAAAACTGGCTTTCAGAATTGCCAACAGGTTACGACAAAAATAAATATAAATTTATACCAACACAGTTAAGGACACAACCTGCCCATCTTCCAAAATCAGGTAAAAGTTTTTAATTTTTATAAAAAGCTTAATTTTTAATTTTTATAAAAAGTCTACTATTTTTACATTTTGTTATCTGAATGTTGTATTCAGTTTCAGGCAAATATGGAAATAGAATGGATTCATTAGCACAACTACAACTAAGACAAGTCACATACAAACATATACCGTAAGTTTTCTAACTAAGTTTTTTTACATTTTAAACTAGGTATTATTATTTAAATTACCGGCTATCCAAGCTATATATATTATAGTATATTGCGTAATGTAGTAAAAAAGGCTACACACAGGATTAAGAAATAGATACATAGCAACTACCCTTACATTTTTAACATATTACACAAATACTTACTTTTTAAAAGCACCCCCAAAAATGAAGTTTTTTAAAAAGTCTTTTTTTTTTTTTTTAAAACAAATTTTTAAAAAGAGTTTATGGTATATTTTTGGTGGGGTAATTTCTTTGAGGTAGTTATCACAAAAATAAAACTTTGTGTATAAATATAAAGTCCAAACCAACTGTGAGTGTAAAGACACTTGAACCAACCTTTTGTTCTCATTTAAATAGCAGAGATGGAATATTAACTTCTCCCATTGACAACCTCCCAAAATCGACCAAAACTTTTTATGTGAACGAGCCAGCAAAATCGAACAACCACAGAGGCTCACCTTTCCGGTCAAACCTGCTCCATGATGACACCCGGGGTTCACCCCAGCGAACTTTAGTCAGCGGTGATCCCGTGTAAAATGCCGCGACCACTGATTAAAATTTTTTCGTCGATTACTTCCAAACTTGAAGCGTCTGCGATGTGAATAATTTCTGTCCATTTTCGCTCACAATTTATTTTAATTTCTTCCGATATTTCGAGTTTCCACCGAGTCAATCTTTGATCAATTCCAACAGATGTGAGGATAAAGTCATTTTTAACTTTACGCAAATTTATACCGGTAATTTGAGCTAAATGAGCGTTAATGATTAAACATTTATCGATAACAATAATTTCGTTATTTTGAATTTGAAATATTGCAATGTGGATTGCGTTATCATCACCCCCAGTAACAAGTATCCCATAATGTTGTCTGTTACTTGTAAAATCGTTCATCGAAATAGCGTTGATACCTGACTGATGGGATTTTAGCGAAAAAATTTCTTCCAAATTTTGGGTCATAAAATAAGTGCTACCGTCGGTTGAACCACAAATAAGAAGATGATTAAAAGAAAATATTGTTAAAAAGCAATGTTGATATTCCTTTGATGTGCCTAAATATACAAAAAACAATGGTTTTATAATTGGGCAAAAAAATTTACAACAAGTTTTAATAGTTTATTATAATAATATTAATTATAATTATTTCAGTTAAAAGAAGTAGCTTTGTAAAAACTGTATTAAAATTGGACCTAAATTAATTATTTTTTAAATTTAAAATAAAGTGTTGTACAAATATTTCAAATTTTGTATAAAAATACTAAAATATTGTTAAAGACGTCCTATTGTTTATTTTAAATGCACTGTAGTGTTTAAATTTCTAGTTGCAATATTATATATTTAGTTTATATTTGATAAAAAATAACTAAATATTTTTTAAACAGTGTATTTTTAACAGTGTTTTCTAGCATTTTTAAAACTAGTTTAACATAAACTAAACTTGTGTTGTTACGATTTAATTTTATACATGTCAAAAATTATCTATGTATACACAACAATTTTTTTTGTCATTTTTTTAGATATTTTTTCGGTTTTAAAATTTACATATTGGTTGGATTGCTTGATTTTTGTATTGTATGCATTTTATTGTTCCATCTGAGCATGCTATCGCCATCGTGTGGTCGTTGTCGTCTAGAAATTACAACCTCAATATTAATTAAATGTGAAATATATGGAAAAAGGTATGCTGATAATTGTCAGAATGCAGAACTCTATTTGATTTTAAAGGGTAATGGTATAACGATTAAACTAAGTTAAACCTAAGGATTAAACTACATTTAATTTGTCCCTAAGTATCAAATATCGTGTTGTATTCAGCACACTTGTCTTTACTACATAAGGTCTTGAGTTTGATCCCCACTGCTCTTGTGCTGTAGTGCCAACACATAATCAGCAGCTTAATTGCCCTTTTATAATCTTTAACATAAAAATAATGCCAAGAGCAATTTAAGACTGGGTCAGGGTAACTGATGTTACTCAATGTTTGGGTCATAACTTCTCACATCAAGGATAAATAATGTAAAAAATTTTTTTTGATACAATTAAATATTATATTCGAGTAGTATAAATTCTAATATTATAAGGTTTTTATTTAAGTCTTACCTTTTTCCCTATACATGGTTACTGACATGAATCTAACATCTGATTTTTCCTTTATACTATTACAATATGATCCAATATGTTCAACCATACATTTCTAAAATGATTAAAAACATTTATTAAGCTTTTTTACATACAACAGTAAAAATAATTATGTTATTTACAAAATATGGTAAAGTTCTATACTAAATTTAAATATGAAATTCTAAGTAATTAATTAATTAAACCCAACGACAACTTAACCTGACAAAAATTTTGACAAGTTTATTAAAATAAACAAACAAGAAAATAGTGGTTTTTAGTTTTTTGTCAAGGCTGTATTGTCATCAGGTTAAGCTGTTCACAGCTAAGTTGTCTCCGAGTTAATTGGACATGGAACCAAGAATAGTTTACCCTATTCCACCGCCATTCTTAAAATTAATACACTATGAACAGAAACTTACATTCTGTGAGATCGAACTTGGAGAAAATAGAATTTTGTAAAGATTTAGTGTGGCCTTACTGCCAGCAGTGCACATTAAAACTTCCGTTAAACTCTTGTCACAATTTGTAATATTTTTCAATACAGAAATAGATCGAACATTTGATGAATGGTCGCTTAAAACATAAAGAACTTCCAACTAAAAAAATCAGTAAAACTTTAAATTAATAAAATCTAAAGAAATGTAATAGAAAATTTTTTTACGCACTTTGCTTATATTTTTGAATTGCCATACAACAGAAATAATAACTTTGGTGTCTTCCCCTGCAGTTGCTATGACAACTGCATCTTTGTCATTATCCTTTACAGTGTTTCCCAAAAATTTTACACAATTTGTTTGTTGAGTGTGTAGTCCGCAGTCTATTAGAGATTCTAAAGTTACATCAAAAGGAATCTAAAAAAAAATGATTTTTAATTTTATTACAAAATCACAATGGTTGTACTTTTTAAGTTTTTTTTACCACTATTGAGTAAGCATTTAAACAGTTACAAAACTGTCATAACCAAACAAAACTAAGTTATGACAGAATAATTTTATATTTAATGGTACTTAGGGAATGATATATATATATATTTGTTCAATTTCTAGCCCTACAAAATAAATAAAACTGGCTTTTGTGGTGCATGGGTAAATTATCGCAGAAAGATGTTAGTTAAGAATTGCGACCATATTATGACAAATTAAAATTTAATCATAGGGCAGGCTATTGAACAACTAACTATATATAACGCAAACAAAATAATCTAAAATTTATTTTAAAACAAAATGTATTAACCTCACAAATATTAAGTTGCCCAGCTTTGAGGAAAACAAATTTTGATTTTTCAGTTGAGAATCCCCATGATCGGTGACACCCTCCACAAAGAACTGAGAACGTTTCGTCACCTAATAAAAAGAGGGTTTTACAGAAAATCTACACCACCCTCCCCCCCAACAAGTATTTGTGCACCCCCAACACATAAATCCTTTAAGGCTTTTAAAATCCGGCAGCATGTTGTAGTGGTAAGAACACTTGCTACACTACTATGAGTTCGTGGGTTCAATCCCCACTGACCTCATGCTGTAGGGCCCTAAGTAAGGCACTATAAACGGTATGAACTCCTGCTGAGCCAGCACTTAATTAGCAGCATAACTATATATCAGGCAATTATAATCTATAATATCCCCAATTTCAAAAGCCACTTGAGACTGGGTTAAAAATTAACCCTAGCATTACCCACAATGTCAAGTACTCATAACCTTGACAAGTACCCATTATTAAGTTGTTAAATACCTAATTCTCTTACCTGAAAATTTACTCCATACAATGAATTTGTTTCCATGAAATCCATAAAAATACATCCTATTGTTCTTGTTTATGACATCACATCCCTCTATCCAGTCCATACCCTGCAACAACATATAACAAATTAAGCACATTACCAAATTTCTAACTAATAAAAATGCTGTTTAAATTTCTAAACATTTCTGTTATATACAACTTGAGATCCTAGGTTTAATCCCCTTCAGAGAATAAATGGACAACACTAACTAGCCAAAAATACATAAAAGTGGTAAATGCATCCCAAATTTAAATCCGAGTAATAACAGTTACAAAATGCAATTTTAGGCACACCAAGTCAATTTTTTTGAAAATCCATTGTTAAATAAAATAATAATTATAAACCTGTAGAGCTCTGTTTTTGGACAATAGATTAATTTTTTCTTTTCTAACAACATATTGTCTCCAGTATCCATCCCTTCCAGTACTTGTAATTATATCTTGATGTTGGCACAAACTAGTGACACCATTTTTACCATGGACACCATGTATAGTGTGTATAGGTTCAGGTTTGTCTAATAAAGAAATAAAGGTTTTTGTGAATATTTCATTTAATGATAATTTTCATTACTAATTCCTTGTATGTAAACATACTTTTGTAAAGGCTATAAATTGGACATTTAATTAGGCAAAACACTTTTTAAATGAATATATTGAAAAGATATATATTACGACAAAAAAAATAAATTCTCTGTATATAATAGATCTAAAGGGATGATATATACATATGTTCAAATTAAAGGCTTTGTGATTCGTAGTACATGGGTAAACTATCACGGACTTATCTCAGTTAATGTTTTTACCATATTAACAAAGTGTAAATAATCAACTACTAATATAAAAAATTAATGCTTATAAATGGCGATATTACCTTATCAATCATGTTGAAACCAATAAAAAGCTAAACCAATAAAAAAAACTAAAGATTTGGTTGGGAAAACTAGATTTTTTTTTTGAGTAACAGTGAAAGGCTACTAGAGATTTAGTTATAGATCAAGTAATAAGAGGTCTTGATTTTTGCTATGCCTATATTGACGATATTTTAATAGCAAGTTCTTCTGAGACCGAGCATATTCATCATTTAAATGAATTATTTACGCATTTTCAAAACTTCAGTGTTGTGATAAACCCTGCTAAAAGCGTTTTTGGACAAACGGAGCTAATTTTTCTTGGCCACCATGTTAACAAACACGGTATACAGCCTCTTGACGAAAAAGTTCAAGCTATCAAAGACTTTCCACTGCCCAAAACACAGAAACAATTACAGCGTTTCTTGGGATTGGTAAATTTCTATCATCGATTTATTCCAAATTGTGCTAGGTTAGGATCCCCTTTGTACGAAATGATTAAACCAAAAACAACAAGATTAAAAAATTTGGAATGGAACGAAAATTTGGTGATTGCTTTTGACGCTTTGAAAAATGCACTGGCCAATGCATCAATGCTTTGCCATCCAAGTCAAAGTGCTCGGACCAGTATAATGACAGATGCCTCAAACGTATCTATTGGTGCTGTACTTCAACAATTTATCAATGATCAATGGAAACCAATTTCATTTTTTTCAAGAAAGTTAACTCCAGCAGAAACACGCTATAGCACATTTGATAGAGAATTACTTGCAATTTATTGCGGGATCTTACATTTTCGTTACTTTGTGCAAGGACGTGATTTTACAGTGTTCACTGACCACAAGCCGTTAACTTACGCTTTAACAACAAACCCAGAACGTTGTTCACCACGTCAATCGCAACACTTAGACATTATTTCACAATACACCAATGACATCCGTCATGTCAAAGGAAAAGAAAATATCGTCGCTGATGTACTGTCTCGTCCTGATGTTTGCAACGTAGAAAAAGCAAGCAAAAATGAAATATTAGATTTTGTTGAAATGGCCGAAGCTCAGAAAAATGACAAGGAAATTCAAAATTTTCTTCAACTAAATACAACGGCGTTAACGCTAAAAGAAATTCTGATACCTGCGAGCAGCAGCAGCCTTATTTGTGATACATCAACTGGTACACACCGGCCTTTGGTGCCAAAAGAATTTCGAAAATGCATCTTTAACACATTTCATTCAAAATCTCACCCTGGTGTTCAAGCTACAAAAAAGTTAATAACTGCAAGATTTGTTGGGCCAAATATAAAACAAGATTTAAAAGATTGGACAAAATCATGCATTTAAAAGATTGGACAAAATCATGCAACGATCAAAAATTCATCGACACACGTCATCACGTTTGGGAACATTCACAAACCCTGATGCTCGGTTTGATCATGTTCATATTGACATAGTAGGACCATTGCCAATGTCAAATGGATTTCGATATTTGCTTACGTGCGTAGATAGGTTTACAAGATGGCCAGAAGCCATACCAATATCTTCAATCACTGCAGAAATAATTGCTAAAGCGTTTTATGAAAATTGGATTTGTCGCTTCGGTTCACCATCAACAATCACCACTGACCGAGGTACTCAGTTTGAATCGCAATTATTTAAACATTTGTTAAATTTAACGGGATGTACGCGCATACGAACCACGTCATATCATCCATCTGCAAACGGAATGTGTGAACGAATGCACCGGCAAATGAAAGCTGCATTAAAAGCGCAAACAAGTCCAGACCGATGTACTGACACATTGCCCTCTGTGCTGCTTGGCATGCGCACAACGATTAAGGAGGGCATTTCGGCTACATCTGCCGAACTGGTGTATGGGACTACGTTGCGGTTGCCGGGAGAATTTGTAACTTCAAGTACATATGAAAAAAACTATCCTGCCTGTTTTGTTACACAGTTGCAAACCGTGATGCACCAATTGCGACCGGTTCCTGGAATAAATAATTCGAAAACTTATATTTACATACCAAATGATTTAAACGCTTGTACACATTGTTTTGTGCGGGTGGATACAGTAAAAAAACCTTTGCAGAAACCTTATAATGGCCCGTACAAAATTCTTAAACGAGACGATAAATATTTTACTTTAAACATCAAAGAACGGTTGGAAAAAGTTTCTATTGATAGATTAAAACCGGCATACTTTGAACAACCTGTACCTTATTGTGATTTATCTTTAACAGCTAGTTCTAAAAAAAAGCATAACATAATTAAAACGCGTTCAGGACGCTCTGTTCATTTTCCCAAACGTTTTGCAACTTACTTGTGTTAAAATTAAATTATTTTGCATTTTTTTTTATGTTTATTTCTGGTATCATTCGCTTATACTCACTGCGGGGGAGTCATGTGGTGTTCATTAAATTAATCGTAATAATTTATATTTGTGTTGTTCTACATTCTTTAATTGCACGTTTCTAATTTTCCAATTAACGACGTCAAACGCACCACAGGTGCTTCAAGTAAAAAAGCGTTAATTACTAAACCAAACACATTTCTTTCATTTCTAGTTGTAGAAAACACTGCTCTCATTCTCTGTTGTAGAACTTACAGTAAAGTTAATATTGTTTTCTTTATTCAACATTTTAACTAACGACTTATTATTTAACGATTCTATTTGAATAAGGCAATAAATTTGACAAACAAATTGTGTAATTATTGGCATCCTTTAACACTATAAAAAAAAACACTACAAATTTTTTCATTATTCTCACCTTTTTGAAACAAATGAATAGAACCCCTTCTATCTCCACATATAAGATATTGTGACATATTGACACGTGACATAGCTGTGTGCCACCTATGTTTGGCATGTGGCAGAAGAAAGGTTGATTGTTTATTCAATGTTAATTCGTTATTGTTGCAACCTACTGTATACCATAATAAACATCCTTCTGGCCCTAAAGGTTACATAACAATAATTTACAATTTTTTTAAATAGACAAAAAAACTAGGCCTATGATATTGAAATCAAATATAACACAATATTTGTTTATATGTAATAATAAAAAATAATTTTATATATCATTAACAATATTATATATATAGAGTAACAAAAACAAACAAAAAAATTGTACAGGTAGTTCTACTACAATTTTTATACAAGTTAAAAAATTTGCACCAAAAATTTGATAAGATTTAATTTACCTGATATAAAAAGATTGTCTTCATACCAGGTCAAATTATGAACTTTTCCTTTAAAATCACTAAATTCCAAAGTAGACAAAATGTTATAATTTTCACCAAGTAAAATAACCTGTACATTGCCTGTAACAAAATTTTCTTATTTACTTTTATTAATTTAATTTAATATTGAAAACTAGTTGACTTTTTTTTTGCAAATATATCTTTATCCTCGATGTGGGAAAGTCGAATGCGTGACTTAAACATAGAGTAACATCAGTTACTCCGACCCAGTCTCGAGTTGCCTGTGGCAGTTTGAGATATTATAGATTATAATTGCCTGATAATTATGCTGCTGATTAAGTGCTGGCTCGGCAGGAGTTCATACCGTTTATAGCGCCTTACTCAAGGACGTTACAGCATGAGATCTGTGGGGATTGAACCCATGACCTCATGTGTGGTGTAGCAAGTGTTCTTACCACTACACTACGCTTCTGGTCAAAATATTTTCGTTACTTCAATGCAGTCTTGAGTTTCCTTTGCTCATTTTTTGGAATAATATTATAAAACAATAGCAAACTATTATTGATATATATACACATACCCAATAGGTTATATATACATATATTATAAATAAAGTAAATTAAACAGTTATCCTACCTTTTGTGTTACCTATAGCAACCAAATTTTCATTTTTATTTATATTCATTGATGCATAATTTCCATATTTTTGATTCTCTTGCAAAATTGTCCATTTTTGTTTTGTAATATCGTAAATAGCCAATGTACCAATATCAGAATGAGTGAGTACCGAAATACCATTTTTAACCAACAACTTAACGGTTTTTAAAACTCCAAATTGCCCTTAACAAAAATATAAAATAATTTAAAAGGTAAAACTAAAAAACTTTTTTCATAATATATTTTTAGATAATTTAAATTACAAAAATTAAATAGGCTATAAATGACTATTTAGAGAAAATATTGCAAATATTGGTTATTCTAATTAAAATTTTACTTATTTCATAGTTAAAATTGTCAGGATTTAAAATTAAATATTGCTAAAAAAACCTGGTAATGATTCTGGTACAAAAATATTGCTGGAATTCAGAATTTTGTTAGTTTTGAAAACTCTCACACTTCCATCATTACCTCCTACACAAATGTCTTCTAAAAATGAAATTTTAAATTTACCCTTTTTCGTAATTAAAAATCTTGGTTTCTGTTAACTGTCTGTAACTCAACAAAAAAAAGTTATGTTCTCAAAACCAGTGAATTTAGGAGTAACGTAATATTTACGATATAGCTCTCTCTCGCAATGTAGCCTATGCGAATAAATAATAAACAATGAATAATAAACATTAGCTATAAATTACTACATTTTAGTGTAATATAATTTAATTAAACTGTAATATAGTTTAATTAGGCAGTACGCTTGTTGATAAACAATAGTCGTCGGACAAAACCTATTGTTTTAAGTTTGCGACTTTACTGAACACTGATGGTTGTTTTGCAGACATCATCTTAGTCTTCAAATATATATACCCTTACCCCAACCCTATCTAAGTTTGTTACCTTAGATAAGACAAAACCGGTAAAGTACCTTATATAAAATAACGTTTCGTTTACAAAATGAGAGAAGCACACAAAACGAAAAAGGCGTTGCGTAGAGTTACATACAAGCTACAAGTAAATTTGGGAGGTACGTAGTGTTTATCAGTTTTGTCTGGGTACGGACAGTTAACGTGAACCAAAATCTTTTATGCCAAAACATGGAGTAATTTTAGTTGCCTTGACCCAGTCTTAAGTTTAGTTTGTCTGTTTGGAAAATTATTAATTATAATTTCCTGATATTAAACTGGCGATTGATATTTGGCAAAACAGGAGTTCATTTTACGCTGTAACAACCCTTATCAAAAAAGGTAGTTACCTTATTTGATGATTTTAATTAATGATAACCTTATTTATTCTAAAATAAGTATATATTCAAGTAAAATATACGTTAATACTGACCTATTGAGTCGTTAACAGATAAACTCAGTAAGTTTCCACCACAGTTTAGTTTTTTAATAATTGTTGAAGAAAATTCCTGATATTTGGTTTGAGATAATTTCCATAAAATTAAAAATCCATCTTCAGCAACACTTACAACATACTTTTCCTCATCTAAAAACAAAACTATTGTTACTCTATTTTTTTGGTCATAAAGTCGACCATTCCACATCAAAGAAAAATAAATATAAAAAATAAAAATAAATATAAAAAAGTAAAATAAATAAAAAATTTAAAAAAATAATTAAAAAATTATTTTAAATTTTATTTTTATACTTTTCATAAAAGATTCAACTTTCCAAACTCTAGCTTCATGTCCGTACAATTTACAACAACAATCACAATTTTTTTTGTTCATGTTAGTGATGTCATAATTCCAAACTCTAATACTTCTGTCATCAGAAGCACTAAGTAATAGCTATCAAAAATTTGCTAAATTTTATTTAAATTGTCTTTAAAATTACCAAATTTAAATTAAACTGGTTATAAATTAACAATTAAAATTAAATAAAAATTACATTGTATGTCTATAAGCTGTTGAAATTTATCTATTTTTTTAATTTTCTTATAAAATTTTATGTACAGATACACACAAATTAGTTCACGAAAACTTAGTTTTAATTTATTTTTTTTCTTTAAAATCTTTCCAATTAAATACAAACACTATAAAAAAACTTATTTTTTAACATCCAAATCAAAACTAAACTACACCTTTGTTTCATGATTAAATGAGATATTAAATATAACACCATCGTGACCATGTAGTCTCATCATAACATCAACATCTTTAACAATATGTTCTTTACTTAATATTGGTTTCCATATTACGACTTGGTTAAACACTGTACCTCCGCATAATATTAAGTTATCCAAAGTCAAATTTCTAAATTGTATAAAGCATTTTATAAAAGTGAACACCACTAATTTTTAGAAAAAAACTTATCCTAATCTAAAAATGTATTCAAATATGTAGCCTATTTAATAGAGTAAACATAAATAGGCTATAAAATTTTGCATAATGTAAATAATATCTTTATCATGTATATGTTCTACCGGCAGCGTGGTGTAGTGGTAAGAACACTTGCTACACCACACATGAGGTCATGGGATCAATCCCCACTGATCTTATGCTGTAGCGTCCTTGAGTAAGGCGCTGTAAACGATACGAACTTTTGCTAAGCCAGCACTTAATCAGCAGTATAATTATCGGGCAATTATAAACTATAATATCCCAAACTGCCACAGGCAACTCAGGACTGGGTCGGAGTAACTGATGTTACTCTATATTTAAGTCGCGCATTTGACTTTTCCACATCGAGGATAAAGATATATACGAAAAAAAAAGGTAGAATAAATAACACTACCTGTTAATACTTATGAAGTGTGCTGAATATAAAATGCATTTTTCTTTGCAGTGAATTTCTTGCAAACATTTCGATGCATCATTTAAGTTATATAACACTATTGAATTATGAGCCAGTGCTACTGCTAACCTTAACTCAAATCTACAAAAAATATTTAATTCTTTTTTAGAAGTATGCGTTTTACAATAAAGATAAATTAATATTAGTAAACGATAATATGAATAAAAGTTTTGTAAATAATTTTATAACTTACTCTGAATGCAATAAAACAGCATCTAAAATCCAATCAGAACAAGTGATTTTATTTTTAACTTGAAATTCTAACTTTCTAGTATCTAAAAAAAAAAATAAATAAATATATGATGAAAATAAATTAAATTTTAATTTAATTTAAATTTTAAAATAAATTAAATTTTAATACAATAATTTTATTAATTACCTGTATGAAAATCTGAATTCTGTTTTAAATTATCACCTAAATCAACAACACATATTTCTCTTGCACCAAACACAATAATGATATTTTTGTTTTTTATTTCTGACACCTTCATTAAAATAAAATATATATAATAAATAGAATTACTTGACTTTTTTTTTTAAAATAATTTAAATTTTTGTATAACATAGTTTACCTTTATTCCATGGATAACAGAATGTTGAAATATTTTTACTTCATTGACAAATTTGTTGTTTAACTTGGTGTCATATACTTTTATATCACCACCATTACCTAGAATATAAGTTAATTATTTTAAAACATATATATATTTGAGATTTAAAAAATCAGAATATTAATTTGTAATGTTTTAACGCATTTTTTATACTTGATATGGCAAAGTTGCCTTCATAACCTAAACAGTTTTTTTTAAAGTTTGGTGACCATGCGATAACATACATAAAAATCTTTATGTAAACATTAAAACGTTTGGCATGTTTTAAATCATTAAATTAATTTTGTCATTTTTTCCCATCGCATTGTTGTAATATTAATTGTATATCATATTTATTATTTACTTTTATCAATGTGCGAAAAACCAAAATAAAATAAAAACAAACAGTCACATTTTTTTACATAAACCAATACTTTTACTTTTGGATAGTATATAATTGTAACTGCCCAATAATTAAGTTTCTAATTTTTATTTTAATTTTTTAATTTCTAATTTCTAATTTAATTTCTAAACTTCTAATTTTAAGTTTCTAATTTTTTTATTTCAGGCCCAGCAAAAGTTTATACCGTTTATGGTGTGTTACTTAAGAGTGCTTTAACACCGAAGGAGTATAAAATAAAGCATTGCCAAAGTTAAAAAAAAACAACCACCGGACCACCCAAATAAATATTAAAATATATTTATAGACTTACTTACCGGTCAAGATAAAATTCTTATAAAACGCCAAAGCTGTAATTGGCAACTTGTAAAATTTTGGCTGAAATGTAAAACTCATACTTAAGGCAAAATATTAAGTTTAAGTATATGTTAAGTATTACAACTTCGTTTTTTTTGGCTCGGTACTTCAATTGTGCAATATCTGATTAAGTAAATAAAAAAAAGACATGTGCGTTCATCATAGAAATAATATAAACTATTACTTGAAGAAATTTGAAATAAAAATTTGCAACAAATCCAAATATAAGGTATTAAATAAATAACCATTATATTGAATAATTAAATTTTTGTTTTAATTATAATGTTTTTACACCTTTTAATTAACAATTTTAAAAATAAAACGCTGTGTCATATTATCTTGAATCAGCTGATATCATTGACCCATAAAGATATAAACAAACCCAACAAAACACAAAAATAAAGTTTTACAAAATGGCGAATGTTGGTAGAATTTTATGGACTGGATTATTCACAACTTTACTTAAAGAAATAAGTAAAACTTCTGCGATAGGGACAGTAAGTATATAATAAATTGATTTGCCATTTTAAATTATTTACACTATCATCTTTATTGTATTTTTTGGGCAATTTATTTGTATATTTTTATTTATAATTTGCTTTCGGTAATAAATCCGCTAATTGGATTTTGGCTCAGCAGGTGTTCATACTGTTTATAGCATGTAAGCAGTGAGTATCGAACCATGAATCTTCTGAAGTGTACTAAAAACTTTACTATGCCATCCATTATATTGACATCTTATTAGCCTTACTTATAACATTTATAGGCAAATCTACAGAGGAATTATAGTACTATTACAAGCATACATAGTGACCATATTAAGGAGGTTCATGTTATTCCAATTAAATATCTGATCAGACCTTTCCCTTCTGAGTTAAACGAAGATAAAGTTCAATCTTTGATGGAAACATTAGAGGTTGCGATACAATTTCTAAATTTTTTAATTATTTTTGTTTTTAAGTTGGATCAAAGTCATTGTTTTTTTCATTGGGTTAGAAAGCTACCTGAATATATTTTATTTGTTTTTAGGACCCTGTTGAGCATATTAAAGTTCCTCCGATTGATGTTATGTGGGTCAAAGGAAGGGAGGGGGGAAATTATTATTACTCATTTGGAGGTTGCCATAGGTAAGATGATTTTAAATATGATTGTTGTCTTAGCAGGAATTTACACTTATGTACCACTTTACTTTTTTTTGTATATATCTTTATCCTCGATGTGAAAAAGTCGAATGCGCGACTTAAACATAGAGTAACATCAGTTACTCCAACCCAGTCTCGAGTTGCCTTTGGCAGCTTGGGGTATTATAGATTATGATTTCCCGATAATTATGCTGCTGATTAAGTGCTGGATCAGCAGGAGTTTATACCGTTTATAGCACCTAACTAAAGGGCGCTACAGCATAAGAGCAGTGGGGATTGAACCCACAACCTCATGTGTAGGGTAGCAAGTGTTCTTACCGCTAAACTCTGCTGCTGGTACTTATTAGAGTTATGTACAACTTTAATTATTAAACCAAACCTTACACTAACTTTACCGGCAGCGTGTTGTAGTGGTAAGAACACTTGCTACACCTCGAAACTGGATTGGAGTAACTGATATTACTCTATGTTTAAGTTGCGCATTTGACTTTCCCACATCGAGAATAAAGAAATATACAAAAAAAACTTAATAAAATTAAAAAACAAATAACGAAAGTGAAAGAAATATTTAATATCAAGAACGATTTGTGCGTATATTTACAAAAAATGTGAACTCTGTGAACTGAGGATAGAAAAAAAATAATTGTCATTATAAAGAAACAATAGTCTAAGGCACTTGACTTATTTAAAAAAAAACAAAAAATATGAACTAAAAATGTATGTTAATAAACAGAAAAATAACTTAACTTTTTTAAAGATATGAGGCACATATGCGACTAAATCGTGAAACAATCGACGTAAAACTTGTGAAATCAACCGTGGCGTCATTAAAAGGTTACTTGGGTTCATCTACCCCTGACCTCTTGTAACCGCCAAATAAAAAATGTGCAAAAAAGGTTTTCAAAAAAAAATTGCAAAAAAAAGAGTTTTTCCAAAATAAATAAACTAAAAAAAAGGTTTCCAACCAAAATTCCTACAAAATCATGAAAAAACCTAAAAAACCTGTTTTTTGTATGTACATTTAAATTCATTGTTAATATTGGTTTAACCAATTATAAAGTGATCTTATTAGTTGGAGCAAAAAACTTTGCACTTTTAAAATATCTTTAGGTATCTATTGATGGAATTTTCACCAATTGCATAGCTCCCTTTAGTACATGTGATGTAGATTCTGTAATAAAATGCAGTATATTTAAATGTTTTTTTCGTATATAAGTAAAATAAAAAATCAACATATCTGTACTAAAAAATTTTACTATTTTTCTGTTATTAGCAATTAATAATTTATACAAGAGAGAAATTTAATGTTTTAAGTAACTTTATGTTGGTTTTTTTGTATGTATCTACTATCTATATCCTCGATGTGAAAAGGTTGACTTGGTGACCTAATCCTAAAGTAACATTAGTTACCCCAACTTAGTCTTGAGTTTCCTTTGGCAGTTTAGGATATTATAGATTATAATCGTCGAAAACAAGCTGCTAATTAAGTGAGTTCATATTGTTTAAGGCGCACTACTCAAGGGTGCTATAACATGGGAGAAATGGGGATCAAACCTATGACCTCACGTAGTATAAGAAGTGTTTTGACCACTACACCATGCTGCCAGTATATTAAAAATTTGATTCATTTAATTTATTTACCATTTACTGGTGAAGCAGTGTTATTAGTTGTAGTGTTAACAGTTATGTTCTGTTGGCCTCCTAAATAGTTTTGAGCAAGGCTCAATGCAGGTAAAGAGGTGCACGGAGCCATCCACGAACTTAGAGTGTTAAATGGGTTAGATCTAAAATGAAATATTTATTAAAATACTTTTCTGGGTCTTTGAAATAAATATTTTTCTATAGAAAATTTGGAGTTTATAATAAGGCTACAAAATGTTATTGGTACAGCATCTATTTAATTAAAAACATTTTACAAAAAAACTCTTTTTCATAAAACAAATTTTTTGAACAAATATTTCATAGAAAGTTTTTACATTATGGAAGGGCATTTGCAAAACAGTGTTTAAGTTGGTAAAATGACATTTTTGGGCATATATACCTTTTTTTACAAAACACCCATTTAGTAAAATAATTTTTTTTTTAGTATTCTGGTATAAATTGTATCTCTTTAAAACTATATTGTATATGTAAATTAATTTGTGGTTAACTTACATGTTAGTATTTTCTGGATTGTTTGTGTTCGTAAAATATAGCTCAGGTGGTGAATTTGACTCTGTTAATATTATAAAAAAATTATAACAAATATATACAATAAATAATTTCATACTAAATATCAATATAGAAATAATTGAAAAATTATTTTATATATATACTGCTTTATATTTTGAACTTAATTTTTATTATATATATATATATATACCTTGTTTAGGTAAAGAAGAACACTTAATTAATCCAGTAGCAATTGCAGCATTTGTTATATTACAACTACTTTGATTAACTACTTTTTCTTCTTCTGTTGTTTGCTATATGTGTATACAAAATTTAAGTTTGCATTAAAAACTTAAATAAACAAAGAATTAATGTTGAAATTAGGAAAGTTAAAAATACTTAAGTTCAAAAAATACACAAGAAAATTGCATTAACTTTTTTAAAATATTAATGTATGATATTAAATATACTTTTAAATAAACTAAGCTCACCTCATTTTGGGTGGATACTGTCACTAGTGGAGTACTTGCAGAGTTTTCCTTTTCACCTTAAAAAAACACACAATAACAAATATTAAACTTATATACAAATAAGATTATTTAATATGTTAATTTACTTGGTGCTTTTTCTGGTGTTGGTATTAAATTTGGTTGATTATTTGATGTGGTTGCTGGTGATTCTTGCTGGTTGTTATTTTCTGTTAAAAAAAAAAAATTATAAAAATACAAAAAAATATTTATCAAGAATAAAAAAATTGTGACAACCTAAAATTAGCATTATTAGGTACTAAAGGTTACTCAAAAACTATAATATTATGTCTAAATAGAATAATTACAAACTTACCATCATAGCATGTTGATTGGTCTAGTTGGTCTACTTGGTTTGGTCTTTCATGCAAATCTAATGATATTAACAAATTGTTTCAACTAAAGTTTTTTAAATTAAAAAATTATTTTTTTTGACTTTTCACATACCTTGTTTTGTGTTTTGTATACCATAACATCTATACCAATCTAAAAAATAAAAATGTTTAAAATTATTTAAGTAAATAACCATCTGAGTATTAATGCTTTACCATTAGCTGAACTGCTACTGCCAGCAATCTGATGACCAGCAATTCTGCTTGACTAAATTAAAAAAATGTTGGAAAGTAAAATATATATATTTGAAGTTATTAATATTAAAAAAATAACATGTTTAAATTGCTACACCCTATTCTTAAACTATTTTAATTAGGTAATTTAATATTTTTTTCTGAAGAGTAGTAGTCTTTAAGGTGATGTAACCGGCAGCGTGGTGTAGTGGTAAGAACACTTGCTACACCACACATGAAGTCATGGGTTTAATCCCATCTTATCTCATGCTGTAGTGCCCTTGAGTAAGGCACTATAAATGGTATAAACTCCTGCTGAGCAAGCACTTAATCAGCAAAATAATTATCGGGCAATTATAATCTATAATATCCCAAACTGCCACAGGCAACTCGAGACTGGGTCAGAGTAACTGACGTCACTCTATGTTTAAGTCGCGCATTCGACTTTTCCACATCGAGGATAAAGATATATACTAAAAAAAAGGTGTAGTTATCTTGTAACTTCTTTTAACTTACTTCACTTATTTGCTTGGCTTGATAACTTTGAGTAGGTTGCCAACAGTCACTCTTCATCATTGGATGGTGAATTTTACCTGCAAATTATTCAGAAATTTTGTTTTAATATATATAATAACAAATCTAAATTTATAAAAATTACAAAGGTTGAAACTGTATTAAATAAAAAATTAAATAAAACTACGATTTTTATATATATACATATTTAAAAAAATATTTTGAGTTAAATAACACTATGCATGATTACTTAAAATAAATGCTGTTCAAAAAATTAAAATTTTTAATTTAAACATTTAATTTACCTATTTCAGTTGGTGTTTGTGTATCATCAGTGCTACTTAGACTATTGGTATGTGAAAATGGTTCATCTAAAAATAAATTATAAATTAATGGTATTATATATATATATATATATTTTTTTTTTTGTTTTATAAAAAATATATTAAAATTAAATGTTTCAAAGTCAAATCATTTTTCAGTCAAAACCTATTTTTCAGTCAAACTTCTTTATTTTTAATTCTGGCTGTGGCAGCTTAAAAATAATTGCCCAATAAATAATCTGTTGCTTAATTTTCGGCTCAGCAAAAGTTCTTATCATTTCAATTCCCTTATTTAAGGGTGCTATGTCATGGGACCACTTGGAATTTATATTATTTTATTTAAACAATTGCCACTTACATGCATTTAAACAATTGCCACTTACATGGTTTAACTGGAACAGTAGAGGGTTGGTAGAAGTTAGTTCTTGAACTTGAGGCAGTATGAGATAAAGAGTAATTTCCCTGTCCTCCTGGTTTACTAGGTTTTAAATAAAATGGTTTAAATATAGTGTAAAGGTCAATTTAAATAATTATTAACATATATATAATTGATTTAATTCTGTCTATTTAAAAACAATTTTTCCTTGACAAAAAAGTAGGGTATTCATATACAATAAAATTTAAATAATATACATAAACAAGATTATTATAAAACATTAAAAATTAAAATTAACGAAAAAATAAATAATAAAAATTTATATATATAAATCAAATTTTAGAAAGTTTTATTTACCCATAAGCAATTGGGTTAGTTGGTGGTGGGGGACAGTTGGCAATCTTTACATTCCATTGATGGGGATGGTTTGGGTTAATTCTGCTTGGTTCGGGGTAAGATGAAGTAATCCCATGAAATTTGACAAAAGTATCGACTTCACCCTGGTTCTGGTGCATAAAACTTGGGTAGGTTTGACCCCAAGAGCATCTGCAAAAAAAAACACAACACAAGTATTTATTTTGGTGTATATATATATATATATCTATATTCATTTATATGAAAAAAACGACCCCAAGATCTTAACATGGAGTAACATTAGTTACTGTGAACCAATCTTATATTATTGATCATATTTACCCAATAATTCATTTTTCAATGAGACTAGGTCAGCAAAAGTTAATACCATTTATAAGGCCTTACTTAAGGGTGCTACAGTATGGAAGCAGTTGGGATCGAACCCCAAACCTCGCGTAGTAAAGCAAAGTGTTCTAACCACCACAATACTCCGTTTATATTTATACAATTTTTATTTTTTTAATTTTATTTAGTGCTCGAACTAAAGAAATCTATTTTACCCAGGTTCTGATTTCACTTTTTTGTTGACAGTCTTTTTAAAATTCTTCCGAAAGCTTTCTAATTCCTCTGTTTTTTTACGGTAAGATAAATATACCTAAAAAACAATGTTTAACCAAGAAATAGTTAACAAAAAAATTTTTTATTTTTTATTTGTTTATGATTAGAAATAACTCTTTATTTATTAGGTACTTGATTTAGACAGGCAGGTTTGTTTTCATTCAGAACAGTGTGCATAATGTTGATATATTCCACAGTTTGTTCCAGCAAGGAAGCCATATCTTTCTTCATATTTACAGAATATGGAAGCAATGTCCGCAACTGATCCAAAGAATTGTTTATCCGTCTTCTGAAGAAAAACAGAAATAAATTTAAAACTTTAACTAATATTAAATGTATATAGCCCATACAATTATTATTTAAAAAAACATATAAAAAATTTTTGTAATAAAAATTTATAAAAAAAAAAATTTCTATTAAAAAAAAACTCTTGAATAAAATGTTAAATAAAAATTTGTTCAAGAAATAACTTAATAATAACAAAAATGTCCTGAATTAATTTTAGATTAAAAATATTTATAATATAAATACAAAAAATTTAGGCAAATAAAAAAAATTTACCTGCGATCCAACGAAACGCGCGTTTCACATGAAACCTTTTTTAAACTACTATCCATTTTTTAAAACAACAAAATTATAAATTACAAAAACTCTAACTTTTAGTCCGCCCTGAAGTAGATCAAACTGCACAAAATTGTGCTTGCCATTCAATAGCGTAGACGTAAGATGCCTAGATTTATTTTACAATCGCCAGGCAAGCTTTAATTTACCAAGTGTTGAAAAAGCAAAATAAGCTGACTTACCTTCTAACTTTTTCCATGCTTTGCCTTTTTGTTAGCGGCGGGTTGCTTATCACAGAATCCGAGAACACGTGTGCCTTCGATTCAAAACCCGTGTCAGCGTGCGCAGCGTTCATTGCGCAATTAGGACGACGTTTTTGTGTGACGTCACAAAAATGTCTGCGATGAGGCAACACTTATTTAAAAAAAATATATTGAACAATATTTTAAAATGTTGATTTTTTATGAATATGATTTTTTTAAGTTCTATTGTTTTAACTCTTCCTACATTGTTTTGTAAAAGAAATTGTTTTTTTTTAAATTTATTTTACCATCGCCATTGTTTTACATTGTCTTTTCTTAACATAATACTTTTATTTTTATAATTAACAGTTTGTCTAATATTAATATATATTGTTAGATTAAAAGAAAAGCACAATTTTAGCTTTTTATTATTTTATTGCAAAAATTGATATACAAAACGTCAAATCAAAAATTAAAAACACAGTTTGTATAAAACAGCAAGCAAGTTAACATAATAACAAAAATTTTTGTAAAGTCGAACTAAATGTTAAAAATACTAATAATAAAAACTACGCAAATTACATCAAAATTCAAAAACAGCATTCAAAAGTTTGTTTTTTTCAGCTTTTGAAATCTGTAAACACATGATAAAAAATTATTATAATAATTAGTTGTCGTAAATTAGGTTTTGGATACCTTAGAACAGATATACCATCATATAATACTACATTGTTAAACACAACATGATTAATAAAAAGTATTGTTAAAAACTTGATTAATCAAAACTACCTACAGCACAAATACGTGAGCAAAACTTTTTCTACCTCTCCAATTTACTTAAGATTGGATGCAGATGATAAATGTGAAGATGAAGACCATCTAGAAAAAATGAGGTAAACAAATTTTAAAATCATTTTTTAACACGTAAATATATAAGCGAAATTGCAAATAACAAGAAATTCATTTCCAGACAATATTTAAATGTATATTTGGATTTAGTTCAATTAATAAGGTATTTAAAATGAAGAGTTTGACCCAATAATTTAGTAAAATTAAGAAGTCTTAGTTTTTATTACCTGTGTGCCACCATGCATATAAACTGAATCACTATAAGGACCATGACAAAAACAAAAAAGGCAAAAAAAACTGGATTTACCTACAATAAAATCAAAAAATTATTTAAAATTGCATTAGAACGCAATCCTGTTTCAAGTTAAGTTTATAATTTATAAAAAAAATTTTAAACGTTTCTAAATGAGAAGAATTTTTTCTACTGCCATGCCGCAGTTTTTTTTAGATAAGCAGCTATTGACACTTACTTCAAAAACAGACAATAAAAATAATCAAAAAATATTACCATGTTTTTTTAAAATTAAAACAGTGCAATTCGTCTTAACATACGATCATTTCATGCTTTTTAAAGTCGTCTACCCACCTTAAGGACAAATAAAAAAAAATACTATCAAACATAGTCAAAAAATAGACTTACCGATATTCGAGTTTCATCAATGTAGAACACAAAAGCATTGTCAGTTCCATAAAGTTGAAGGGTGAAGTTAAGACCCAACCACAACGCATTTGCAAGAAAGTAAGCACCGTTTGTTTTGTTGCGAAAATTTGTAAGATCCCCTTAACAAGGAAAAATAAATTTGTAAAAATTCTTAATTAGACAAAGTATGTAGTTGGTTTGTAGTTTGCGTTGTCCTTTAAGTTTTAACAACTAAGTTGGAACTTTGGATTGTTTAGGTTTTACTTTTTTTACAGTGGTGCTACGCAAAATATCCGTTGTTTATTACAATTAATTGCAGTTTACAATTTTAAAACACCTTATTTATTTATATAATTATGTTGAACTTAGATGCCCACAACATATTTACATACCAGTTATTCTTGCCTTTTCTTGTTTATTTTCGTTCAAAGGATACAAATATTTGTCGATCAAGTACTTCCAGAAGTCTTGTTCTTCGTTGTCAAGATATCTGCAAAAAAGTTTTGTGTTTTGTTGATGTTTTAATATTTATATTCCCTTAAACCATTTTATTTTTATTCTTAATGTAAACAATACCATAAACCAGCGGTCGGCAACCACCGGGCCGCGGACCGGTACCGGTCCGTGAGCAGTACGTTACCGGGCCGTATTTTTTTCAGGTTTAATGATTAGAAACAGAAACGTATTTTTTTTTATTTGTAAGCTTATTTTGTCGTAGAAACATTTAAAAATGTTTTTTATCGATTTGATGAAGGAATAAATTGCTTTAAACTAATTTGCGTCCCTTGAAACATCATTATTAGCTAAACTAATTGATTACTTTCACCCGAAAATGCCAAAAAAAAGTTTAAAGGCTGGTCCGCGAAAAAGATTCCAGTTTTAAATCGGTCCGCAGTGCGAAAAAGGTTGCCGACCCCTGCCATAAACAACACTTTAGAACAATATTGCTGCTTGAACAGGAATGCTTGCGACCAATAACCAGATTTAACAAGTCGATACTAACATTTATGTAATAAAACTTTGGGTTAAAAAACTTTAACAAATAGCTTACTCAATAGTTCCATTTTTTAGCGGCCCTTCGGTTGACCAATACAACATTTTCTCATTCTCATAATCTTCCATCGATTTACTGGTTATTGGTGTAGTCATATTTGATTGTTTATAAACGGATTGCTCATTTGACATAGTTGGCTTTTGTTTAATAATTCCGGACTGTTGCTAAAATTTGTTAAATATTTTTATACAATATAGTAAAAAAAAGAAATAGCAAATGAAAACTTTATAACCCAGATCATTCCACATTTACATTTTTTTATGAGTAGCCATGCCTATATTTATGAATAATTACATACTTTTTAATTCGTTAGCATATACCTTAAAAATGTTAAGCCATATACAAAAAAAGTAACAGCTCATATTATGAAATTTATATAAGGCTATTGTGCTACCTGTAACACCTGTTTCTTATTTTCTGCATCAGCAGCAACTGTTTGTGATGATTTCACTTCTCGAGTTCCCCAAGAAACGTTGTGCATGTTTGTTAAACTGTTGTTTAAATTGTATCACACTTGATTTATGTATTTATATATAAGGATATAGTTATTTAATGCGAGAAAAATACGACTTAATATTAACAATTAGTTAACTTTTCTTTTTGACCTAGTCTCATTTCAATATCTATTTACCATTTAAGTATTACTTGATTCATTACCTGTACACAATTAACAAGATGAAAGCTGATGGAACACAAATGTAATAAAGAATTCCGTGAATCAAACACACCATTTCTTGTGGGTGAACTATGCCAGTAAAAACGTACAAGCCAACCAGCATGATCATAAACAATGCGTTTGGATCCAGAATAACTAAATTAAATAAATTTATCAATAAATAAATTAGGGCAGCAGTGGATATTTACACAAAACATAAGTAAGCTAACTTGTTTTCGCAATGGCTGCCACAACCCAAACTATGACTCCCATCATTACAAGTGAATATATTACTGTTAAAATACCAGCAACTGTAACCTGTAACAATTGTTTTGCTTTATAACATATAACTAAAAAAAGGTTAATAAAATTTGGCAATTTAGAATATTTTTGAGTTAAACTTTTTTATAAACTTACTTGAGTATCCGCTGATGTTGTATAACAAACTGCAATAAATATTATTACAGGCATAAGTGAAACAAATAGCGCTAGTTTAGCATCCCAATTAAAAATGGATTGAAATGCTGATGTAATTATTAAAATAATCTTTGCAGGACCTAGAATTGCAGAGGCCATCAGACCAAACTAAACAAATAAAAATGTTGGTTTACAATTGTTGCATGTTACGATGTTACTAAATTTTGTTAAATCTAAATTAAGTTTTAATTAACCACATAAGAAGTTTTGTTGTTTATTTTTAAGATTAGCTACATTGTAGATTTATTTATATATATTCGATTTCTGAGTTTTGTTGTACAATTTGTATATTTACTTGATAACCAATGTACACCCATGATATGTATGTATTGTTTTTCACAGTATATTTGGCGTCTAACAATATGTCGAAAATATTGGCCATAGTGGAAGGGACCCACCTTTAAAAGAGTAAAAGATTTAAAAAAAATTCTTACTACACATTAAAACGCTATACATTAACTTTAAAGTTATATTTTTAAGTAGGCTTAATATATTTTAGTTACATTATAAAAATACTATCAATACATACTTAACTTTTGTTAATTTAACAAATTTATATTATCGAAACGACTCTATACCTTCTTCTCTGGTTATAAAATTCTTTGAAGTCCTCAGGAGCGAATGTAAATGAATCGGAAGCAGCGCTGTATTCAATTCGCCATCCTTGCTTTAATAACAAAGTACATAACCATCTATCTTCGCCTGTATTAAAAAGATGCTAATAACTTGTAAATAAAATATATGCCTGTTTTTTAATTTTTTTTATTAATGTAAGAAAAAAATTAGTAAAATGTGTTTGACACTTTTTGAAAATATTTTCCAGGCATAGGATTGGAAGAGGTAAGTTTTGTTAAGGCTTTGGTTAAATTAGGATGAAAAAGGGTATAGTATTGTTAGTGCAACAGTATAGGTAAATATTGTTAATAATGTTATTACTTTGGTTATATACGCAGTTTATGTTACATACCCAGGTCCCACTGTACGTATTGCCAAGGCTTTGTAGCAGGTTTAGTGTATTGGTTTATGACGTTGACATCTGCCAAAGCCATGCCTCGATAAACGCTGAAACATCCAGGACAACACAGAACACAACCAAGCACGTGTTCGGCTGTTTTTTGAAGAAAATGCCCAACAGCGTACTCAAACTTTTGAAACCATATAACTGGGCCAGAACCTAAATAATATCAAAAAAACTTAATTTTAGTTTCCTAATAATATCACAAATTATAAATATATTGTAATTAAACATACATTTATTTATAAATACAGAAGTTTAAAAAAATAAAACCTTTAGGATGAATTCTTCCGCAAGCGGCTCCTAGGTCAGGATTTTTTTTCATTTGATCAAGAAGGAGAAGTACAGCATCAGGTTGAAAGTCCATATCACCATCCAAGGCAAGAAAAAACAGATTTTCCAGATTAATTAATTTCTTGGCGGCTTGTACGTAACCAAGTATGTAGTACATGTACATGCACTGAGACCAACGTTTTCTGTGCCTGTAATTTACAACAAACTTTTAAAAATTAAGATATAAAAATTCGTTATTATGCGTTTTTATCATATTTAAAAAAAGATTTTTAAGAAAAATCAAACAAAGGTTTATTGATGTTTGTACTGTTATATTAAAGGCCATGCAAATACCTGAAGTTACAAGATATATATATATTTATGCTTATGTTTACTTACTATAAATGTAACAGGAAATAAAACATGATTCGATATGTATACTAAATAAATTTGTTTTAACATACTTTAAAAAATAAACAAATAGTTCAAACTGATTATACGAAAATTACATTCGTTAAGCATAGATAATTTACCTAATCTTGTCCTTGTCTTTTAAATGCACAATCAGAAGATTTCCATGCGGCAAAACAAACTTTAACCTACCTCCATAAGGTGTGGGATATATTATTGGTGGTGACATATTATAAGCTTCATCGAGTTCTTCTTTACTAAAATATAAAGTAAAATAGTGTGTTATACACAACAAACATAAAGCAGGTAATACATATTTTATTCTGGTTATTGTAAATTAAAACTTTATCAACTTACTTTGCAACCAACGGGATAAGTTCACATAACTTTTGGGCGAATCGATTGGTTTTAACTTCTTTCGTTGGAGTATGCTCCATTGCATCGTCAAACATCAAATGAATCTCAAAATTGTAATAATCTGGATCTTTTTGTGCGTTCGCACGCCTTTGTCCTTGATCTTTATCCAATCTTAAGAAGTTTAAACAGTTCATAATAATAAAAATAGTAAATAAAAAAAATAACGACAATATTACTTTTTTAACATAAAATTAAAACAACATACAACATCTAGTAAGTTATTGTTAATTGGTATTATTTACAATCTACAAATCTTTAATCAGCGATTAAACAGTACCAACAGATCAACAACACACTATATTGACAAAGACACTTCTTGACTAAACCAAGGTCAAAGTAGCAAAAGTCGTTCCAAAATTAAAATGCGTAGTAGGTGCCACTACATTAAGTTAAAAGTTACCTCATCATAGATGTAAGCAACATTGTCATCTCTTGTTCAGTTTCATGCCACATAGTAGCACAAAGATATAGGTTTGGAATCAACTTTTTGCTGTTTGAGATTGTTAACCTCCTCGTCTTCTTTGGTGATGCTCTTTTTAAATGACCTAAGTCACTTGAAATATTAATACGAAATAAAATTATTTACCATTTAAAAAAATTGACATCTTTATACAAAACCGTTATTTTAAAAACAATGATACATTTAAATTAAATGATATATTAAACATGTAAGAAAAATTTACCTAATTTTATTTTTATTTTGTTTTAGCTTTTCTTTAACATTATTTTTTGGTCTACTGTCTGGGCAATTATGATTAAACAGTCGTCTGCTGAGCACGAGTAGTTGATCAATAAACGGTTTAGAGTATTTTTTTTCAAAGAATAAAATTCCAGTTCTATAAACCATAAATTAAAGTAAACAATTATACAAAGCTTTAGTTATTGATTACTGGTTAAGCTTAAAAAAAACATTTTCTACAACATATAAGTTATACCTTTCTAGTTGATTTTGTTTTAAGATAATAACAACAGTCGATAGCCATCCGATTACTAGACCAATAACAACGATGATTGCCATTGTAGCACTTGCACCAATATTATCTTTTGTTGGATGTAGCAATATGTTCCAATTTATAAAGTATTTATCAGCTTTGCTACAACCAGTCAAACCTAAAAAAAGTTTTTAAGTTATTTATGCAATAAAGATATTACAAAGTAGTTAACATATTGCAGATATTACAAAGTAGTTAACATATTGCTTAAAATCTCGTTGGTAACAAGTTTTTTCTCTTAAAAGACTCTTTATTTAAACAGACAAAAACTATATCTTATGACCAACAAATTGTCCCACTTGCCAAAAAAGTTTAGTTACAAACATTTACGCTACTAAATTTTTACTTGTAAAGTTTTACAAAAGATCAAAAATTTTGAATACTTTACAACACAATTAATGATTCCAAGTGATTTAAAATTTGACTACAACACAACTTTTAAATATATCATTTACCCATAAACTCTACTACAGACTTTTCCTGAGCGCCTAATACGCCGCTAATGCCAGCAACAAATGGTGTAACTAGTAAAATTGAAAACGTGTAGGACCATTTCTGAATACCTGTGAGACAGGCTACTTGGCCAAAATAAAAGATTGCGACAGAGCATATTGCTTGCGTAATTAATACATAGCCAAGTTTGATAATAATTGGCGTTCTGCAAAAAAAAGAAAATCTTGTTAAAACGGCGTTGTTTAAAAATAACTTTTACATTTTGATCTATAAACATTTTTTTCCATCGAAATCTAAGTTAAAATACATCAATTTAGCATACTATAGTCCCCAACATGCAATTGTGATATGTAACATACACTATTTTTTGAGTCGTTGTTGATTGATTAGACAAAAGTCCAATAATTTCCAAATATGAGTAAGAAGAAAAAGATCCATTACTAACAAAATAAGTACCATTCTCTGGTACAACAAACACAAAAAATGCCATTCCAGTTAATATCGAGCATTTGATCAATGAAAACAAGAAAGAGACGTGAAAACGACACAAGTTTAATCTTTTTTGCAATCTGGAAGCTTTAGTTATAAAGGATTTTGTAATGTTGAATCTGTCGATTAAGTTATCCAAGTAACGAAACGAGGTCAAGAATATTCCTAAAAATAAAATTATTTATATTTTTTTTAAGGAATAGGTATCGGCAACAACTTTAGGAAAAGCAGATTAAAACAGATGCTAAATGTAATAATACAAAATGTAATAGCCAAGATATCTGTCAAGTTGTTAAATTTTAATACTTTGTTTTAAAACATTTAATGACATGGTCACCAAAAAAAATGAGAGTACAGTTACCTAACAATGCCCAAATGTATGTGCCATTCCTTCTAAACATACATCTAAATATTCTGCTTGGTTGGAAAAACTTTGCGAAGCGTAATATTAATAAAACGCATAAAAAAATCTAAAAATATTAAAATTTTTAAAAATAAATTTTAAAAATATTAAAACTAAGTCATAACTTAGCGATAGTAAATTGATTTATAATTATTTTTGTCAAATACTTACAAAAGCTATGATTGCAAAAGTCAGATATCTTTTCTTATCATTTCTTATTTTTTTACTCTCAATCGCCCTTTTCTTTTGAGTACAAGTTTTATCCTTGGCATAAAAATGAACAATAATAGCAACGTAATCAATTACTAGAATCAATATAAGGGCTGTAGTGACATCCATAAATGGAAGAACTTTAAATAAAAGAACTCCTTCGCCAATGCAATGTAGTACCTTCCATAGACCACGCTATAAAGTATAGTTTAGTATTGAAGTTTAAATAATATTTACATATTATGTTATAAATTTTGACTACTAGTAATTTTGTTTTGTTTATTTTTTTTTAAATTTCTTACCCAAATGACAGTTTTCATCTCCAATGAACTCTCATGCTTCATAACAATGCGATACAAGCTGTAACACATAGTCATAATTTCAGGAAACAGCGCCATGAACAGCAACATCATAAATGCCCATGCTCTTATAACATCATATTGCAAAGCATCAACTCCAATATCTTGTTTCATGGTAACTTTATCGCCCACAAAAGGCTTAGCAGCGTTGATTAAGATTATTAGACAGGCCTAATAAATAAAAACAGAATGTTTAAACCACGTTTAATCATCGCTGTAATAATATTTACGCTAAGATTTATTGCCCTACGTAATTGGTTGTTACTTTTCTAAATCAATAACGACCACTTTAAACATATTTAAATGGGATAGGATAAAGTAAGGTTACCCAGGACTCTTCATACTTAATTTTTTATCGTACTTAAGACCTGTTGCTATTAGATATGCTTTTACCTTGTTTGTTACCCCTGCAAGAAACACAACTGATCCGAATATAAAGAAGGAAAACAACTTAAAGGTTTTGGTGAAAAAATTAAGAGTGATGGAGCTTGTTGAGTGATTTTCCGAAGGTTCGCACACAAACTGATCGTACGGAGGTAACTCATTATTTTTAAAGTTTCTAAAACAAATATTTTAAGTAAATTTAAGTAATTGCGTTTAAATATAATTTATTGCGTAAAAATATATATAGAATTGAAATATTGACAAACAATTTGCTTACTTGTTTTCTTCTAGCAGAAATTCGCCAGTTGGTAAATGATTCGTCTCAATTTCATTTTCGTTCTTGCACTCTATGTGTTAAAAAAATAATATTTTAAATAAAACATATTTTTCTAATTTTTAGACTTCCAAACAAATTTATCGGGACTTAAAGTATGTTGTAGTAATAATAATGATAATATTAATGAAGAAAAGAAAATATTTTTTTTTGGTTGTGCATCGCGACAGAAAAGTATTGTAATTCTCAAAGACGATCGATGTGTTTTTTAAAAAGTTGTTTATTTATTGCTTTTTGTTTGTTTTATTTTATTCCTTTTTAATTTTTTAAGAAGCTAAGTCTGTGTTTCATAATTGACATACATAATAGAAAGAAGAAAGACTTTGTTAATAGACTATGTCCTTAAGGTCGCGGTTATCAAATTAAAGTACTTTTAGTCCGTCCTGAATTTATTATCATAAAATAAATCAAAATAGATATAAAGTTATAATATTAACTTGTTACAAAGACTAATTCTCCTGAAAGGTTATCCAAAAAGGTTATAAGTAAGATAATATTGTTAGCATAAGTATTGTAAGTAGCTTGTTAAGATCTAATTTAAAACCAAGTAAATAATTGTAGAAACTTCCGTAGATAACCATATGTTTAGTGACAGTGAATAACACATTAAACATTACGACATAAGATTTAGGAATTGATTCTCACTGCCACTCGACAGTTTATTATTTAAGATGGACACACAATTTACTTGCTTTTACATAGACTAAAACTGTTTCTTTTATGTAATATTAATAATATGAAATAAACGAGTTTTTCGAATATATAAGTTGGATATTTACCGGCATTTAAATTATTCTTGTAAGGAGAATGCCGTGGCTTGCTGCCCACCTTTGGGCTTTCGGGTTTTAAAGATCCTTCAGATGGGGGGTAAAAAATATCGGGCCCATATTCATTATCGAAATGATCAGATTTTGTTTGATCAGACGTGAGAAACCTTTTTAAATAACAAAATCTGTATTTATTATATGTATACGTATAGATTTGCAGCTTTAAAAAACAAACCTTATTGAATCAAGGCCTAAATTGTAAAATGTTTAAAAATGAACAGACTTACCTTTTAGCTAGATCGACGTTTGGACCACTTGCTGGTGAAGAATTACTTATCACGATCTCTGAGAACGCTTCAGCACCCATTATAACAACCAGTAATTACAGATGCAACAGCTTTTTTTTAAAACAACAAAAATAAAGTTATTTCGTGTTAAAGGTTTATTTTATAAAAAGTAGTTTAATTTGGCGTTATTATCAAGTTATAATACTTTTAAAAACTTTAAGGCTTTTAATTATTTCAAATAACATGCGTTCCAATCGAAATAGCAAAAAAATTAAATTAACTTGTAATTTTTTTATTTAAAATATAACAGACCTAAAACTTTAACCAATTAAATAAAATTTGTATGTATATTTATCGCATTCTAATATAGTTTTTATATAATACTTTAGAAATACAGTTTGCCAACGAAACTAACAAGAATTTAATTAACAACCCAAGAACAGACGGTTAACTTTGACTTTTCAAAATCTTATCCTACAAAAATCTAGCGTAATTTAAAAGAATGAAGTAACGATAAAGTTTATAAATCTTAAATTTTAATTACCGCTGTTGACAAACTGATAAAGGAGCCATGACTGTTTGTTTCAGTAGAGATTTTGTAACTTTCTCCATATTGACAAAATGTGGAATCAAAGCTCTTGATTGATCCGAAGAATTGATTTTTTTCTTCTACGAATTTACATATTGCAAACATTACCTACAATACATACATTGGGGTTACACATAAAGTTGTTGTACTTAAAAAAGATGTTACAGTTACGTTATTTAAAAACAGTTACGTTTTATATAATTTATACAAAAATTTAGATATTTACATACTGCCTACGATTTATATGATACATACATACTTTATGGTCTTTAAAATACCTGGGGCCTGTAAATAACATGTAAACCATTGTTTTTAATATTTGATTTCATGATATACCTTTCTTTAAAAAATACACAAAATTCCTTTTTTTAGAAAAAGTTGCATTGTTACATGCAACTATTTTAAATTAACAACAATTATAAATTAAAAAAATTGATTTTTTATTATGCGAAAAAGAAGAAACGTTGGTTGTACTTACGATCGAATACAGCGCATGTTTCATCTTTTCTAACTCATTATTGGCTGTTTGACAAAGTTTAAAATCTGATTCACAGTAAATGCTTAAGTAGAGCTATACTAAAAAAGAAATTGTGCTACAGCGTAAATGCATTCGTTTTTAACTTCTTCAAATATTCAACCTTTAAACTAGCTTTAATTTGTTGAAAGGGCTATATGAACAGGCTTACATTGTAACTTTTTCCATGCTTTGCCTTTTTGTTAGCGGCGGGTTTCTTATCACAGAATCCACGTGTGCCTTCGATTTAAAACCCGTGTCAGCGTGCGCAGCGCTCATTGCGCAATTAGGACGACGTTTTTGTGTGACGTCACAAAAATGTCTGCGATGAGGCAACACTTAGTTTTTGCAAAAAAATTATTAAATTTTGATAATTTTTGCAGGACAATTTTGCTAAATTTTTTATTGTTTCTAGCATTACAACTGTTGTTGAAACAATTGTTTATTTGTTACCTTTTTTTGTTCATTTTGCAATAAGCGATATGTTATATTCAAAGGTGGGCACTAAACCGTTAATGCGTTAATCGTTAATTAACGAAGTTAAATTTTTTGATAAAATTTAACTTTTAAGTCAACTTTAAAAATCGTTAACGGACCTGTTAACTTTCGTTAAATTGTGCTTTCGTTAAATTAAGTCCGTTAATTTAATATTTTTACAAGTTTACCATGGTAATATAAAAGTATATATGTTTTATTTTGCCGTTTATGGGGTTTAATCGTTTCAATTTTAAACGATGTATTGACGATGTATTGACTGACGTATAAACGATGTATTGACGATGTATTGACTGACGTATAAACGATGTATTGACGACGATGACGATGTATTGAAATTTTAAACGATGCAGTTTTGAAAACGTCATTTAAACTTACGTTCGTGTAGTTAAAATATCAACTAAGATAAAAACTGCTGTTTTTTTAAAAATACGGTTGTTTCTTTGTTTGTTTTATTTATATTTTAACGTTAACGTTTATCGATAACTACCGTTACATTTTGTTTAATTTAACTTATTAACGTTAACGAAGTTAATGTACTATGTAACGAATTACCACTTAACGAAGTTACTTTCTCGGTTAACTGTGCCCACCTTTGAATATAACTTATATTGATCTTTTTTTTGTATATATTTTGATCCTCGATGTGGAAAAGTCAAATGCGCGACCTAAACATAGAGTAACATCAGTTACTCCGATACAGTTTCGTCTTGCCTGTGGCAGTTTGGGATATTATAGATTATAATTGCCCAGTAGTTATGCTGCTGATTAAGTGCTGGCTCATCAGGAGTTCATCCCGTTCATAGTGCCTTACTCAAGGACGCTACAGCATGAGATCAGTGGGGATTGAACCCACGACCTCATGGTGGTGTAGAAAGTGTTCTTACCACTACACCACGCTGCCGATATCAATTTTTATAAAGACAAAACAAATTGATATTTGTAATTTTATTTTAAAAATTGCTTTAAACTCAATTTTCTGGTTAGATTTTTAATTATATGAATTAAACGTTTTACAAGGTGCACTATCAATGTAACTGACTATACATAACTTTAAATACAAAAAGATAAATAGTTGAAGATATTTACAAGAAACCTTTACATTTGGTTAAAAAAAAACATTAAAAATACGGAAAAAATCGTAAAACTGAATTAAATAATAAAAACACTAATGATAAATAGTGTTAAAAACTACGCAAACTATATTAAACAAAACAGCCCCCTTTTTGATATTGTTTTTATGATAAAAACACATTTAACGATTAAATAAAATAAAAATTGTTAAAATAAAGAGTTTTTTTTGGGTTTGATTTTTTTCTAAATTTACACACATGGCAATCAAAATAAATGTTTAAAAAAATCGTTAAAACGAAGTGTTCCCTTCATCGTCGAAACGTACGCCACTATGCGGCGCCTTTTTCTCGGGTTCGCTTTTGTGAACCTGCGCTGCTATCCTTTTTTCGATTAAGCCATCCATAGCATCGTTGTTAAACACAGATTGCTTGTAGGCCTTACTGTGGCCCGCTTCCCCACCAGGAAACTTTGCATCTTGGGACGAGTTGTCTTTAAACATATTCATATCCATGGCCACACTCTTCTTTGCCTTTCTGTCAGCGTCAGTCGCTCCATATCTATAAGCAATAGTTTAAATTTTAAAGAAAATGTTGGTTTTTGTTTTGGTGTTCTTAATTAGTTTGTTTGTTATGAAATAAGTTAAGAAGATGTTGCTTAAATGCAGTGGTGTGACGTAGTAGTTAAGGGCATTATTACATATTTGGTTACTGTTTTTATTGATTAAGCAAAAACAGTAAAGGTTCTTACTTCTCCTTAACCCCAAAAACGTAGCAGAAAAATGATCGGGCATTTTACCTATATTCTAAACGGAAAAAGCAACCCTAACTGCTTTTGTTAATAGAATAACTTCGCTTAAGGTATTAAGGCATGACTTTGAAAACTTTGAATGATTAAAAAATAATTCTTACTTGCTAATGTTAGCGCTTAGAAGTCGATTTGTTCGCCCGAATGTTGGTGGTTTTTGGATGGTCTCGTACGGGTTTTCATCATCACTTGAAGAGCTAGATGACAAATTCGAGTCTCCTATGTCATCGTAAGTTGGATTAAATTGACCTCCTGACCCAATTCTTAAGTTAAATTTTTAAAAGTTATTTTATTATACAAACTTGAATAATGTCTGTTAAGTCCATTTATATGAAAACTGATTTATATTTTCTCATTAATTTTAAATACAATTTCACACTCGGTTGGACACCATTAGCCGCTATTGTGCACTTCTTTTTGGATCGCCTTATCGCCTGGTCATTTCAAGTTTTTCCCTTTTTTCCAGCGTTCTTAGTCACGTGATTTGTGTTTCGCCTTTTTTGTCTTTATTTGTATCGTAACTTGGAATAATTTTGGAATTCTACTTTTAGTACGTCATATATTTAGAATACGATTCGCCCTGTTCTAACAATTCATAAATGGTCTTTAGTTAGTTTTTTGTTAAAAGTAATATTGATTTGTAAGTGTTAAGCCAGTATTGTTTTTTGTTAATTGTTTTTCTTGTGTACTGAATATTGAATACATTGTAGAGTATTTCAATTGTTGTATCAGTCGAGTTAGACAGTTGCAATTCTGGGCCCATTATCGGTATTAATTTTATGTTAACTGAGATCAATCTGTGATCAAGGGGCGTATTTTATTCTCCGATCAACCTATTGTTGGTCACGTGGGGTATAGTTAGACAAACCCTACAATGTCTGTTTTTTTAGGTACGTTTATATATACATATATATAAATATTCGAATCAATTAGAATTTTCTACTTAGAAATTTACGACCTGATTTTTTACAGTCATTAATAATACAAAGGCAAAAACATAACAAGACTTTTAGACTTTTTACATTTTAAAAACATTGGGCAAATATTTTCGTTGTATTTTGCTATAGGTTGCGGTATTTAAATAACTTCTAATAATATTAAGTAATAGATAAATATTCGCAAAAGAATTTTTCAAAACAAACCTTGCTACACAATAAATTTTTGATTTTTAATGTGTAACTCTTATTATTTAAGAAAATATTTTTACTTACTCTTCTCCATAAGTAACGTTGCTTGTTGTTGGCATTGGTTTACTTAACATACCATCATCATCCATAAAAGTGTTGCCGTTAGATGCCGCCTTTTTCATCTTTTTTCTTTGGTTTGCCTTTTCAGCTTTTAGAATCTGTCAAACACACAATAGAATAGCATACAGTTATCTTGTAAAAAACATATATTACAAAACATGGTTAGTATAAATTTTTCAACGTACAGCGTTCCTGGAAACGTTTGTGAAACCTTCCCTTGAATCATTCCATTTAAGAGAGGTAACAGATAGCAAATGTAAAGCCGTAGACCATCTACAATAAATAGCACTTTGTAAATAAATAGAAAAATAACAAGGTTCGTGTTTCTTTAAATCTTTAAGCATTAAAAATAATATACATTTAATCAATGCAGTTTTTTTACATTGCAAAAGACTAAGTGTATATAAATAGATATTTCCCCTTCAATAAATAACTTTTTTTTAATATTCAAGACTAAAAGTTATTTTAATCTATTTAAATTTGTAAAAAACTAAAAATTATTTTGTTTACCTGTGTGCCAACATGCATACGAACTGAATCAACAAAATGACCAAAAAGAAAATCAAAAAGGCGAATGAAACAGGGTTAACCTAAAACAAAAATTATAAATTAAATTATATAGTATTAAGTTACATACTTTAATACAAAAATGATTTCTACTTAACCGGTTGAGTAAATAACTTTGTTTATACGATCATTTGGAACCACAAACTATTTTTTCTGCTATTTGTTTATGTTTATCATACCACGTCCTTGGTTTGATTACATACAAAATAACTAACACAACTTAGAAAAGACTTACAGTAACAAGAGTTCCTTCAATGTAAAACACAATAGCGATGTCAGTAATAGCGAGTTGAAGAGCAAAGTTTAGGACCAACCATAAAGCATTGGCAAGAAAGTAAGCACCATTCATTTTGTTGCGAAGATCAATAAGATCCTCTGTACAAAGATAAAAAATGTATAATAACTGGATATACAAAACATGCTATAACAATGTTTGCGTTAACATATAGGCCTTAGGGTTATTTTAAATATTATAACTTTGCCAGCGTATTCTTAATGACTTATTGTTAAAATAGTTTCAATCAAGAGATTTTTATAATTTCTGTAGAAAAGCACTGTTTTTGCTATGTAAAGGTGTGGAAACTTAAATGCCCTAACATTACATACCACTTATTCTGGCCTTTTCTTGCTTATTTTCGTTTAAAGGATACAAATATTTGTCGATTAAGTACTTCCAGAAGTCCCTCTCTTCGTTGTCAAGATATCTAAAAGCAATAGCGACAAAGTGTTTATGAAATCTTTGTACTTCATAATGTAGAAAATCTTCAGATTTTGGTTATAGGGTAAAGTTGAAACAAATGATAAAGAGTTTTATGTGACTAGACTCAAGTTTCAATAAACTAACTCAATAGCTCCGTCTTCAAGCGGTCCTTCAATCAACCAATACAACATCTCTTCGTCCTCATCTTGAATTCTTTCCATTCCAACGTCATCGTCTTCCTCATCTTCGCTAAAGAAATCCTCCTAAAAAAGTTAAAACATTTAATTAAAAAAAAAAAATTTACAATGGTATTTTATTGAATCGCAAAACACTTAAATTTAATTTAAATACCGGTGTTTGGTGATCTAGCGTAAGTTCGTTACTAAGCATAGCGGCATCGTGCGACATTTCTCCACCATCACCATGAACGCTAGGATGCTGTCCAGTCTGGCTCATCCTTTTCGATATCCTCCTTTGTTGTCTAAAACATAAAATTCTTTAATGTTAGATTTTTTTTAAAAACACCTAAAATATTTCATCGTCCAACTTAATATTTTGGTAACTTTTAAAACACCTTTTTATCGTCCAACTTAATATTTTGGTAACCCTTTGCAGACTTAAAATATTGTATTGTTATTCTAGAATTAACTTATCAATTTTCATGTAAATAAAATTTTTTTTTCGATTTTTTAGATCCAGTTATAAATATAAAAATAATATTTATACAATTTTCATTTTAAAATAATGCTTTAAGCAAAAATTGTGTTGTTAAAATTGTAAATTATTTTGTATATTTACGTTGACATTCTTCGCAGCTGAGTAGTGCTAAAACATTTTTCTCCCGTACGTGTGCTCAGTCGACGAAGTTGAGACAAAGACATCCTCTTGCTTAACCTTTTTTCAATCTTTTCGGCATCCACGCCTTTACAAATAGTTGTAAATATTATTTTAGTACACAAATAGAAGTACATAATTTTTAGACTGAAAATAAGGTAGTTACGACGTGTACATATGAATATTTATAGTCTATTTGCGCACATTTAAAATATTAAGCTATAAGACTTGGTGTTTCAATAAATATATAAAATAAAACAACTAAAACAACCCATTTTTTATAAACTTACCTGTTACTTGTTGTGCCTTGGCCTGACTGTAATGGTTGTAAACCGACTGTCCTCTTGCCATGTTTGGCTTGTGTTTAATAGTTTGTCGCCTTGGCTGTGTTGTTTTTGGCTCAGCTGTAGGTATTGGAATATATACAGGCGCAGGTGTAATGCAAAGAGCACATTGACAAAGGTTACCCAAGCCACAGCTATAATAACCATCCGATTTCGGAGCATCGTAGACCGAGCCGGGAGCCAGTTGAAGAGACTTTCCCTTGTTTGCAACTTGCTAAAATGTAATATGTTGTTCGTTAGTTAAATATTGTAGTACCTTGCTTAATAAGTAATGTTATATAGATATGACAGTAAACATTAGTTAATTCTTTGCAAGATTTACCTCTAAAACTTGTTCCTTATTCTCTTCAGCAGCAACTGATTGTGGTGTTTTTACTTCGCGAGTTCCCCAAGAAACGTTGTTCATGTTCGTTAAACTATTGTTTAATTTGTATCATTTTAAATTGACTTAGATTTAAATTTAGTTTAAGTTCAATTTGACAGCTTAAAATAGAGTAGTTTCTTTCAACATGGCTCAAGTTTGTCTTGTTAATTTTGTGACCAAGTTACTAATAACTAACCTTAAAACTAGGTATGTTTTTTCTTGACTACTAAATGTTTGCATGATTAGCTTTTATTAAAAAAAAACAATAATTAATACCTGTACACCATCAGCAAGATAAAAGCAGAAGGAACGCATAGATAATATAGAACTCCGTGAATCAAACACATCATCTCTTGTGGGTGAACTATCCCAGTAAAAGCATACAAGCCGACCAACATTATCATAAACAATGAGTTTGGATCCAGAATAACTAAATGCAAAAACAGTTTTACAATAATTTAAACCTTAAGTGAGACATAGCAAGTAACATTAATTAAACACAATTAAAAATTTATTTAACGCAGGTCTAAAATTGCAAAATGAACAGATCTCTAAATAAAGCTAAGTCAAGCGGCTTCACCACTACGGAGCGCTATGGGTTAACCTAAAAAGAAAACGTACCTGTATTTGCCATAGCTGCCACAACACCAACTATTACCCCCATCATAACAAGTGAATACAATATCGTTAGAATACCAGCAACTGAGACCTATAGACAAACATTATTTTTATAAATTTAAACTGTAAAATATTTCTAAAAGTTTTCAAATTTGTTTGCTTAACAAATCAAAAATTTTGTTTGTGTTTAAACATTCAAGCGACTTTTAGAAAAATTATTTGATTTTGTGACATAATCAATTTTTAATCCAATAGCATATTATTTCGTGTTCATAAATTATTTTGGTATAATAACGGGTTTATTTTTCAAATGTAAATATTAACATGATGACCTTATAATGGAATGATCATTTTGTTTACCATGTTTGTTAGCATAGGCCGAAAATTGCGACCAAAACGCAACTTTTTTTCTATAAACTTTATGACCCACGGAAGCCCAACTTATTTAAAAGTAAATATCAATTTATTATTGGTATGTGGAAACGCCCTATCAAACAACAATGAACAGTGTCCATTTTTCGACCACGTTGTTCTAGAATGACCCAAATTTTAAATAACAAAATGAGTTTTAATTTCTATTTTCTCAGATTTTAGGTTTACATAAAGGTTTCGCTATCTTAGTATGTCTATATATCAACACAACTTGATATTTACTTCACAAACGAAATTTTCGTAATATTTGCTCTAATGGCTAAACTTTGATTAAATGCGTGACGTCATCAATTTTAGAATGCACGCTAATAAAAGTTTGGTTGTCAATTAACTTAAGATTTTTACTTATTTTTGTTAAAATTTAAATTAATTAAAAAATTTGGGTTATAGCTTTCTCTTTTAATTTTTCATTGTCTTTTAGTTTTTCATTGTATCATAAATTTAAGCTAAGTATAAAATTTATAGTTATGGCTAATCAACAAGTCTAAAACAAAACAAATGTGTTTATAAATTATTAACTTTAGATACTAATTAAATGTTTTTGAGTATATTTGGTCTATTTAAATACCTGAAAATCGGCCGAAGTTGTGTAGCAAAGTATAATAAATATTATAACAGGCAGCAGAGAAACAAACAAGGCTAGCCCAGCCTCCCAACTAAATATATATTGGAATGCACCTTGAACAATCATCACAACCGTAGCGGGACCGAGAATTGAAGAGGCCATTAGACCAATCTAAATAAATAGAAATGTTGGTTTTAAATCAAAAGTCCCTTCGTTTGAAATTTAAATCAAGTCGACGACCTTACAAACTTTATAAAAGCAAACTTCGTTACTTAATTTATTTAAAGCAAATATGATATATTTATTTTAATATACTTTATTATATTTGAATTTGTATTTACTTGATAACTAATATACCCCCATGATATGTACATATTGTTTTTCACGGTTAATTTGGCGTCCAATAGTATGTCGAAAATATTGGCCATGGTTGAAGGGCCCCATCTGTAAAATAAATTAAATTAAATCATTTGAAAAGTAATTAATTTTTCTATTTTAAATTAAATTTGAATAAAATTTAGTGATTTGCCTTAAAAATTAGTGTAACAATATTTACATATTGCGATATATTTAAAACAATTTTAAACAAGTATAAAAGAAAACGGAAACAAATATCTATACATAACTTAACCATAACCATTTTTAAAGTTTTCGTAAATAAACTATCAAACCGCTTTTATTTAAATTCAATAATTCTTTTAAATTATTTAATTGTAATATTTATTAATTTGTTTTTTCATTTTTTTAGTTTGACATATTACCTTCTTCTCTGGTTATAAAATTCTTTGAAGTCCTCTGGAGCGAACGTAAATGAATCGGAAGCAGCGCTGTATTCAATTCGCCACCCTTGCTTTAATAACAAAGTGCATAACCATCTATCTTCGCCTGTGATAAAAATCATGTTAATAACTTAATTAAATTTCGTAAAAATTGTGCTATAGAAAAGGGTAAATATAATATATAGAAAAAAACTTATTAAAAAGAAAAAATTACAAAGGTTTTTTAATAAAACATTTTTTTTTGAAACTAATTTTAAATAAAAGAATTAAATTTTGTTTTAATAAATGCTGTTTAATATTTGTCTGTCACAAATATGTACTCTACTTAAATGTAAAAAATTGAACTTAGTAATAAACATTTTGATAATATACATGCGAAAATATATGAACTTTGAAGTTAATTTAGTCTTTGTTTTTTTTTTATATCAAGTTTTAATAAGCGGTTTTAAAATTTACAGGTACAAACATTCTTAATTATATTTGCACTACCCTTTCGTAGCGTGAGTCAGTATAAATTTTACGACAGTTTATGTAATAAAAGCAACTAAATCTTCCCAAAATAAACTAAGTTTGATTACATAACGTCAAGTAAAACAAATACAGACTAGATTCGATGATGCTGACAAAAAATTGAAAACGCAATATTTGTAATAACAAATGTTCGTACAACTTGTGCAACTTTACCTACGCCTAATTTACATAGAAAAATGTTTTTTTTTTATTTAAAGAACTTTGCTAGCCAAACCTAGATTTAAGTTGTCTTTGCTATTTTAAAGAATTCTGTCAGAAAGGCTAAGCTTTTTCGTTAATTTGTTGACTGTTTTTAAATTAAGCAAAACTATCAAAAACGTCTTATATGAAAAAAAGGACAAAGAACAATGGAAATCCAATTTCGAACCTTACATACAGTGTTAGCTCTAGTTAACAAATAATACGTACCCTGATCCCACTGTACATAATGAAGTGCCTTTGTAGCAGGTTTGGTGTACTGGTTCATAACATTAACATCCACCAAGGCCATTCCCCGAAACATACTGAAGCATCCGGGACTGCACAATACACAACCAAGAACGTGTTCAGCTGTTTTTTGAAGCCAATGTCCAACAGCGTATTCGAACTTTTGAAACCATACCACTGGACCAGAGCCTGAATAAAACCAAGTTTAATACAATAAGTTGATCTAGATTAAAGTGTTTAGAATTTATACGATGCAGGCACTACTTCAGGTAGATTTTATTTAGATTTTAACTTTGTTATTATCCGCATTATACTTTATATATTTTGGGTAGTTTTATTTGCAAAAGACTGTAAAAAATTTAATAAAAAAGGCTGTTGGTGTCTTTCGTTTAAATAATTATTAACCAGACTATAAATTCTATTGTAAGCATATTTTTATTAGGAGAATGTTTTAACAAAGGTCGCTTTAGTGAATGCATAACAAAATAAAACCTGTTGGATGAATTCTTCCGCATGCAGCTCCTACGTCAGGATTTCTTTTCATGCGATCAAGAAGAAGTAAAACAGCAGCAGGTTGAAAGTCGACGTCACCATCCAAAGCAAGAAGAAACAGATTTTCCAACTTAATTGATTTTTTAGCGGCTTGTAAGTAACCAAGTATGTAGTACATGTACATGCACTGGGACCAACGTTTTCTGTGTCTGTGAAGGAATAAAAGTTTTAGCATGAGGTTTTTTTGTAAGCGCTTCAACAGTTCCAAAAATTATCAAACTAAGAAAAAAAAGAAAAAATATACATACGTTATATAACATACAGCATTACAAAATTTTACAAAATATGTAGAATGAAATGCATTTTGTGCATTGGTTAACATTTCACCTGATCTTGTCCTTATCTTTTAAATGCACGATCAAAAGATTACCATGCGGCAAAACAAATTCCAGTCTACCTCCATAAGGAGTTGGATATATTACTGGAGGCGACATGTCATAGCCTTTACCTAATTCCACTTTACTAAAATAATAAACAGTTTGGTAAAATAACCTAGTAACGATTAAAGTTTTATAAAAACAAATCGAACAATTAGCCAAGTAAATTATATTTGGTCTCCAAATTTTTTCTGGTCAATTTAAGCCTGAACAAAAGTAAAATAGGAATATATGGTTACATAAAATAGTTCTTTAAAATGTTTTTGGTTGAACAAACTTAACAATACCGAGATGAATTTAAAAGTTTATATGATTCAGTAGTTAATATTTAACTTTGGACTAAGTATTGTTAAATGTAGATGCGTGTTTGTTGTCTATGTACGACATGTTGATTAATTGTTAAGCAAGCAACGTAACAGTCATCGGCTTTATTGAAGTAAATAAGGCCGTACAGCTTTATTAAACAATCACACATTTACATTTTAGTAAACAAGGTTCTGTATTAAAATTTTTTTATCACAACCAATTTGTATACCTCATAAACTTAATTTTTTTTGTATATATCAGAGTAACAATTGTTACTCCGACCCAGTCTCGAATTGCCTGTGGTAGTTTGGGATATTATAAAATATAGTTGCCCGACAATTATGCTGCTAATTAAGTGCTGGCTCAGAACGAGTTCATACCGTTTATAGAGCCTTACTCAAGGGTGCTACAGCATGAGAGCAGTGGGGATTAAACCCACGACCCTATGAGGTGTAGCAAGTGTTCTTAATACTACACCATGCTACCGGTTGTCCACATAACGACTAGAATTAACAACTTTGTCGACTTACTTTGCGGCCAACGGGATAAGTTCGCATAATTTGTGAACAAATCGATTGGTCTTAACTTCTTTCGTTGGAGTATGCTCCATTGCATCGTCAAACATCAAATGAATCTCAAAATTGTAATAATCTGGATCTTTTTGTGCGTTGGCACGCCTTTGTCCCTGATCTTTATCTAACCTACGAATGCATGCAACAAGCTAACGGTTAAAACTATTTTTATATTGCATGTCATTTCGGTTTAAAGTGTTTTATGTGAGGTTATACTTGTTGTTTAAATAATCGTAAATTAATTGGCAGTTTAATAACTCCACAATACCGCAACATATATTACTTTATACCTGTCTCTCTCGTGTTAACTAAGCTAACAAAAACGATTTTATGACTAAAGTGTAAGCTTGCTTGTTTAAGACTAAAAAGTTACCTCATCATGGATGTCAGCAACATTGTCATCTCTTGTTCGGTTTCATGCCACATAGTAGCACAAAGATATAGGTTTGGAATCAACTTCTTGCTGTTTGAGATTGTTAACCTTCTCGACTTTCGTCGTGATGTCCTTCTTGAATGACTTGAGTTGCTAAAAGAACAAATATTAATAGGTGCTAAGATTATTATGTTAGGTGCTAAGATTAATATGTTTTAAATATTAAACTCTACTAAGCCAAAATAGTTTTTACAAGAGGTATTAATTTCTTTTAAGGTACCTTCACTTTGTAAACATTTTGCCCATTTGGTCAGCACAAATTTTTATGCAAACTTTGTTAATTTAAAGCTTTAAAAACTTTATCACATGAGTACAACATTTATGTTAAGTCTTACTTTCTTTCTTTTTCACTCTGTTTTCGCTCTTCTTCGACCATTTTCTTTTGCTTACTCTTCGTGTATACTTGTTCAAATTGTCGTCTGTTGAGCATCAGTATTTGATCAACGAAAGGTCCACAGTAGTTGGCTTTACAGAACAAGACTTCAGTTCTATAAGTATAATATAAAATTTTTAAAAACTAATAACAACAAAATTCACTTTATTAAAATTTTACAAATTCAAAATTGAAGTTATTCAATGTGAAAGTACAACTTCAAAACTAAAACAACTTAACTATAGTTAAAGTTTAACATGATTAAAATATATTTTAAGAGTTAAAGTTAAAGTTTGCAACATCGAAATACCTTTCTAGTCGGTTTTGTTTCGGGGTCCACAAGAACAAAGTAATAACAACAGTCGATAGCCATCCGACTACTAGACCAATAATAACGATGATTGCCATTGTAGCACTTGCACCAAGATTACCATTTGTTGGATCTATCAGTATGTTCCAATTTATAAAGTATCTATCAGCTTTGCTATACCCAGTCATACCTAAACAAAATTAAATTTGTTTTGTTTTAAATATTATTTTAAAGTTATATATAAAATAAAACTAGTTGATAGGATTTTGGTTAAACTATAAAATACTCGTAATTTTACGTACCCATAAACACTATTAAAGAATCTCCGTTGGCAGCTAGAGCCCCACTAACTCCAGCGATCACCGGTGTTACCAGTACAACTGGAAACGTGTAAGACCATCTCTGGATAAGAGTAAGACAGGCTACTCGACCGAAAAAGTAAGTTGCAAAAGCACACATTGCCTGTGTAACCAATACCAAGCCAAGTTTGGTGATAATAGGGGTGCTGTAACAAGATTGTTATATCTATATTAAAATTGTATAGTTTAAAAATCGACCAACCTAAGCTAAGAGTAATTTAAAATTTAATTTAAAAAAAAGGCAGACTTCAAACGAAAAGGCTTCATTCAACCTATCTAACGGTCTAAACATTGGTAAAAAAATCAAATATAACAATAATTACAGCAATGTTTTTAAAGTAAAATACTTACACTACTTTTTGAGTTGTTCTTGATTGTGTAGACAGTAAATTAACAATTTCTGAATACGAATAGGTGGAGGGAAATCTGTTATCAACAACATAAGTACCCTGCTCCAATACAACAAACACCAAGAACGCCATTCCGGTTAAAATCAAGCACTTGATCAAAGAAAATAAGAAGGAGGCGTGAAAGCGACTAAGGTCCAACTTTTTTCGCAATTTTAAAGCCTCAATTTTAAAAGATTTTGTGAAGTTAAAGCTACCGGTGACAAAGTTTTCCCAGTATCGAAACGAAGTCAGGAAAAATCCTAAAAATTTAAGGAAGCAGTTTGAATAAGTTTTTCACAGTATTTTGTAATTACATTATTTTGTATTTAATTTTTTAGGTTTTAAGAGTTATAATAAAAACTAAATTTTGGTTTAAAAATATGCCAAACAATTTTTTGTATATCTTAAAATAATTACTATAAATGTTTTTTACCGAAAAATGCCCAAATGTATGTGTAATTTCTTCCAAATGTACTCCAAAATATTCCTCCTTCATCAAAAAAATTTGCAAAGCAGAAAATTAACAAAGCGGATTGAAAAATCTAAAAAAAGTTATTGGCAATTAAAAATATGTATGCAATAATATTATAGCTTAGTCATTACCTGAACAGTTATCTATTAAAAAAACAAATATTGTATATTTATTATGTTCTTATAACAAAATGTCAAAAAAATATATTATATATGTAAATTAATTTATAATTTTTTTTTAATATGTCACTTACAAAAGCTATAATTGCAAATATGAGATCCCTTATTCTTGTTAAATGTTTAGTCCGTTGGGCCTTCTTGTTATGAGTAATAGAAGTAACTTTGGCATGAATGTGGACAATGATAGCAAGATATCCAATGACTGGGATCATAAGAAGTGCTATGGTAGCATCCATATAAGGAAGAACTTTAAATATCAGAATTCCTTCGCCTATGCTATGTATTACCTCCCATAGACCACCCTAAAATATAGTTTTGGATAACATTTGTTTTACTTTAAATATATTGATCAAATCAACGTCATACCATACTTGTATACTTAAACATTTGTAGTTTTGTTATTAACCAACTTCTTACCCAAATCACAGTTTTCATCTCCAATGGACTCTCATGCTTCATAACAATGCGATACAAGCTGTAACACATGGTCATAATTTCAGGAAACAGCGCCATAAACAGCAATATCATAAACGCCCATGCTCTAACAACATCATATTGCAAAGCATCAACTCCAATATCTTGTTTCATGGTAACTTTATCGCCCACAAAAGGCTTAGCAGCGTTGGTCAGTACCATCAGGCAAGCCTAGAAGGTAGATGTTATATTTAAAAAAAATGTGTTAAATTAAATGATGGCAAAACGCTCAAACCTGTGTGAAACGCATGCCTTTTAATAAAGCAATACCAAAACAAGATAATCAAAACAAGAAGAATGCAAATTAGACAATAGGTTATTTGTCTCTAAGGTTTAAAAATAAAAACACTGCATCTTATAGACCTTAAATTTGAACTGCTATTAATAATCATTAATTTGTGACCTTTATTTAGCACATAAAAAGCTGTGAAAGTCAAGCCTTAGGCTTGTTTAACGATAAATAATTTGTATAGCGTAGGCAAGTGGGTGTGTTAATTACATGAAGATATTAAACCATAAGCTTTGTAATTAAATATTTAAGGATTACAAAGTTACCCCTTTTAGCCTATTCGACCACGCATTTACAAATTTAGAATTTTAACGTTTAAACTTTAGCACACCTAGTCTTAAACTTAAAACGTTTATGTCTATGTACAATATCAGACGTCGTATAAATTTAAATTATTAAACTGTTTGTGTATAAACATAATTATAATACATTAAGTATAAAAAGGTCTTATTTTTAATCACAACTTGAAATAAGAGAATGTAATTCTATTTTTAATTTACGCCATTTTACTTGTTTTATCAGAAGGGAGAATTAATATGCTACCTTTCTAAGTCTAAATTACGCAATTACTTAAACAATATAAACAGTATGTAAAGTACCTCTTCAAAGTATTAAAAATACCCTGGTTTTCAAGTATTCACAATACGTACGAAGTAAATAAAACTACATGTATATGTATATTTAGTGTTTTAATGAGCTCAAAAATAAATAAAGATAGGTAACCTAAAACAAAAACGTCTTAAATAAAAATGTTTTTAAGTGGGAAAATTCTCTTGTTTATAGTGTTTTACCTTTTGACTAAAGAGAGTACTTCATTGTTAAGTGGGTTATTTTAAAACTCCATTTTTTAAAGTCAGTGGTAACCCCCTAATAAATTCACACCTAATATAAATTTTTCCTTTCTATTTCTTTATATACCTTAAGGGGATAGGTTTTCATATTTTTTTATTGGAAAGAGTGTAATATTGTGACGTGTTTAAGCTATCCGTAAATGCCAGGCCCAAGAACGAATAGTGTGGCTTTAGTGCGGCTCGAACCCGAAACCCATTAGCTCGGAGTTTGACGCAAAAACCGGTTAATCACACTACTGGGCTCCTAATTAAACCCTTACAACATTTTTTACCTTGCTTGTGACTCCCCCAAGAAACACAACTGATCCGAAGATGAAAAAGGAGATCAACTTGAAGGTTTTGGTGAAAAACTTAAGAGTGGTAGAGCTTGTTCTGGAGTCATCTTCCGGAGGTTCGCACACAAAGTGATCGTAAGGAGGAATCTCTTCCTCGTCAATGCTGAAAAAAAAAAAATTAATTAGAAAAATAATTTATTTTAATAATTGAAATTTTTAAACTAAAATACCGCCGTTGCTTTATTTTAATTGCATTTAAAATCCCAAAAAAAATTAAACTAAACATGACAAAATAAAATGCCTAAAAATATTAATAAAAAAAGTTTTGGTAAAGTAAAAAATGATTTTTTATTGAAAATAAAAGAGTAATAAAAAAATTCAAAAAAATCTAATATCCAAATTGTCAAGGCTAAAATATGCTTTTTTTACATCACCTTTTACTAGTTTTAGGAATTGTTACATTGATATTTATATAAAAAGAAAATTTTTAGACCAATTTAAAATATATTTTTTAATTTGTCTAAAAATAAAATATATTTTGTGCTTCAAAGTTAAATATTAAATTCAGTCGTAAAAAACCTCTTTTGCAGTTTGAACAACCTCGCATAAATAAAAGCATGTATGGGTAAACTGACAAAGTAAACTTTATTATATATGGCACAATACATATTTAACTTTCTATGCAAACAAATAAGTAAAAGTAATAAAAAATGCTAACGCTAAAAAGGTAATAAAAGTGCCTGTACGCTTTTAAAAATATTGTCAGCAAAATTTTTAAAGAAACTTTCGAAACCGCTATATTTAACAAAAAAAGTAATTTTACAAAAAAATACGATAATAATAAAAATTAGATTTAAAATAATTTTGGGTTTTAATTAAATGTGTTGAAATTTTATTGTTTGCGATTAATTTATTGTAAGCAAAAATTTAGAATAATTTATAAGTAAAATAAAATTAATTTTATTTATTAATTAAATTTTATGAAAATTTTTTTGTTTTTAATTAAAACCAATTAAAAAATTTTAAAATAAAATCTCTATATGTTAACTAACATGTAGCGCAAACAATAGCCAAATTACATAACTTGTCATGTTTGCTAATATTACTAATGTTTGCCTAATGTCGTTATGTCATTTATTCAACTTAATGACAGTACATGACGTCATCAAAACTTCGCGTTTTCTTGGTAACGCTTGGCAAATAATTAGCGACATTGTGCTAAAAGCAATTTCATGAAAAAATATTTGTAACATGAATTTTTTTATTACTTTAAAAATAAATGTATTTAAAAAATGTTTCTCGTTGACTATTCGATCCGAAAATTTTCCGAATACGCCATTTTACCAAACAAGTGATATTTTATACTACTCAAAATTTTATTATATTCTTTAATTAAAAAAAAATCGTCCTAAATTTTAGTAAGATTTTTTTTCCGAAATTTGGTTTTTGGAAAAATAGTTTTTGATTATATGAGAAAATGCCGTTGTGTTTGATGCCCAAATTTATTTTTAATGATAATTTTTAATATAAGTTTCAGAAAAATAATTGTCATCCATTTTTGTCAAACTACCAGCAATTATTTAAGTTAAAAAAAATTTCTTGGTTTTTTTTTGTAAATATATTTTTAAATTTTTAAATAAGCTTAGCCGTTAGTTAATTACAAAAAAAACATTTAAATTAAATATTAAATTAACTTTTTTTTAACATTCAGTTACAATTAATTTAAATAAAACAAAGTTACTCACTTATCTTCCTCTAAAAACAAATCGTCGTTTAATAACTGCTTCGTATCCATTTTTCCTTTGTTCCTGCGCTCTGTATTAAAAACATAAACTTACACTTTTTGTTTTGAAGTTTTCCGTAGCATACACTACGGCAAAATAACTCCAAAACTGTTTGGAAATCCCTTCGGTTCTACGTTAATAATTAGCGTTCCTTTTTACGTTCTCTCGCATTTAAAATTCGAGAGAGAAAAAAAGGGAAGACTAGGTTAGCAGCCTACGCCTTTAAAAACAAAACCGTCAAAATGAAGTACAGTTAGCCCTTCCTTGTTAATTAATTATGTATTTATGGTTTTGGATATTATGTTACATTTTGATATGGTTTGATACTTCGTATGATGAATACAAAGGTTACTTTACCAAAAATATATTTGTCTATTGACATGCAAACCTATGAACTCTATTGTTGGCATATATCTACCGTAAGTACCTCGTTATGGCAAAACTTAAGACTGAGTAAATAGCTGTGAAAATTCCATACTTTAAATTTTTTTTTTAAATTTTCAAGTACTTAAATTTAAAATCCATATGTAGTTTAAGCCACAAACTTTACCACAGAAGATCTAGGGTACGATTTCCGCTGCTACCAAACTAACAGTTCCCTTTATCAGTGTGATGCTCAAGCGGTTCTTATTCTTACATACCCATGAGGTTTGAAATTTTAGCAGTATTTAAAAATTAAAATAAAAAAGATTTACCTTCGTCCAGTTTCTGGCTGTGATAAATATACTGAGGCTTGCTGCTCACTCTCGGACTTTCAGGTTTCAGGATCCCTCCGGATGTTGTGGAGTACGAGACGTCGGGCCCGTATTCGTCATCGGAGTGATTAGCCTCAAGCGGGTCGGATTTAAAAAGTGTTTTAAGGTCAAAGAGCTGGGTGACCTCGGGCAGGTCAGGGTGGTTTCCTGGACCCCGTTGAATACTCACGTAGTGGGTATCAGAGATTTTACCCAGCCACAGTTCGTCGTTTGAATACACCGAGGCTCTAGGTAAGACTTGTACAACTTTATTAAAGGTCACAACGTTGATGACGCAACTCAGCGATGACGCAGTCGCCTGTAGAATGACGTCATCGGCAAATTCACCATCGGTCATGTTGCGTTCTAGGTACTCGTTCTTGCTTTCGCCAGTCCCAATGACGTCCATCCATCTGACGTCATCAAACATGGAATTCTTGCGCAAATAGAGATTGCATTTTTTCCTGACTTGCATGTACGTATCATGTTTGCCCAGCAGTTTGAGCTGGTGCGCCACGGCGTGGTAGAAATTGTTTCCGTCCCCCGGAACAGAGTGGCGTCTCATGTTGTGATTCTCGAGCACTTGGTCGATTATTAAAACGTCGCCGTAGGGTGGCGACATCGAGGCAAGGCTAATCTTCGCCATTTTTAACAAACTATGGTTTTCTAATTAATTAAATAACTTTTTTCAAAAATTACCTATTTTATGCATATTTAAATGGAAAATTTAAGAAATCCCAGCAAACGTAAAGGATAAAAATTTCTAAAATATCGCTACATTCCGAACCTTAAAAACAACTCTTATTTCTTCCTAAGAAAACTAAACACTTAACTAAACAAATTAAAATTTCTAAAATACATTAACAATTATACCAGACAGTTCTGTATTTTCTCATTCATTGTTAAACATAGGTTTAATCAATTGTATTTGTTTTACAATTAGTATATACAAATAACACCTCGCCTTAAAATAAATAAGCTTGCTAAAGTGACAACCAGTAGCTAAAAAATTGCGACAGGTTGTGGTCGGGTAATAAATAACTAAAATTCTAATTTTTTAAATATATAATAAGCCCAATATATGGAATGCCCGCATGACTAAGCAATTATTCAATATCGTTATGAAACATTTTAATTTTAAGCGCTTAAAAAATGTTTTTTTTTTAAATATTTTTAACACCTTTTTATTATAAGTTTATTAAAACCATATTTTATCGCGTTGGTCTTTTCAACTGGTTCAGTTTATATGGTTGCTAACACAAGTTCAATGTTATCGTAACCATACATAACAATATTATCGATAAAACTTGACCGTTAAGGTTAAAAATAAAATTGGCCTCTAGCAGTTAACAATTCTCAATTAATCTCTTTAACTTGACGGTTTTCGACGAATTTCCTATTACTTTTACGGTTCTGCGCAGTTCATACTTATTTATACTACTTACAACTTAATAGTTTTTAGGTTGTTTTTTTACATAGTAAGTTATAGTTTTTTACCATGCATTTGTTTTTGTTACATCGACGGTCCTAGGGACCACTACAGTTTATCTAAAAATATTTATTCTCTAAAACAAGATTGCTGTTTTTATAGTTTAGAATCACGATACTTTCAGTACCGCTCTGCTATTGGTTAAATGGTATTTTTTAATTTTGTTGCTAAGGGGTACAAAAAGTCAATTTCAACAGTTCTTTAAATATTTATTATAACTGGGTATTTTCGACGGCAATTTCCAGTCGTTGTGATTTTTAAATGTACTTAAAACCTCTTACTATATAGCTCTGCAATTTTCCCTCAAAAATGGAAAATAACCACTACAAGTCAAGTGCATACCGTACGTGTCAAAACAGTTACGTCTATTGCAAATAGAGCTTATGTTTTTTTAACGCAATTTTATCATATTTAAAATATAATTTACAACAATATGCAAAATTAATCAATTTAAATACACATAAACCGACTATCGCAATAAAACAGAGTTTAAAGTTATTGTTGAAATCTGCATCTTGTAAATTTAAATGTAAAGTTTAATTCAAATACTGTATTAAAAGTTATTTTAATAATAACAAAGTACTTTATAAATAACTCTAATAATTAGATTAAATATCAGCTAAGTGCATATTTAATAAAATTGGACAATTTAAAGTTCAATATATATATACATTTATAATAACATTTTGATGTAACTTATTTACCATTTCGCAATTTAACTTATTTACCATTTCGCAAAATAGTAAAAAAAATTAATCCTGTTTTAAAATCTTTGAGACACTAGTAAAAACTCATTAAACATTTACATAATAAATATAAAAATAAAAAATTACTTTTAAAAATAGAAATAAATTACTAATAGCCAGCACACCTTAAGATAATGTCTATGTAATTGTCAAGAGCACATTCCTTATCTACTGCACCTGGCATATTTAAAATATGATTTATGATCCAAGAATAGACTGTTAACTTTTATAGCTTTCGTAAATTATACCACACTAACTTGTGCGATTTAATTTAGACAAAGGCTCGGTAAAATATATATAATTTAATTATTAACTACTGATGTTGACTAACTGATAAGGGCCTCGTGTCGTTATAACAGAAACAGTCAAACAAAAAAACGTATCGAAAATGGAATGTTGAAAAAATTTAAAAAAAATGACATTATAAACAAAGTTATATAGATCATTAAATATATTACTAAACGTAACTTAAACAACAGCCTAAGCACTTCCTTTTCATATCAAACATAGCTATTAAAACAATAATCCTCGAGAGTTCAACTTTAAATATTTTCAACCTTCTTAAGTGTCACTAACTTTACTACTAATAAAAACAAAAATTGAAAAAACGTTTGCGTAATTTTTTAAACGGCTAAAAGCAAAGCAACTTGTTTTTTCGCCCGAAAATACCAGCGTCTCTTCTATAAATTGTGCGCTTTAACTTAAAACAAAATATTTTTAATGAAAAATTTAAATATAAAATTTTTAAATAATTATTTTCGTTATTTGACATGTTAGTTCAGCAGTTCAAATTGCGATATTAATTTAGTCACCAGACAATATTAACTTGTTTGCCATAACTACATATAGCCAAGGAGTTAGAAATAACGTCGTTATATTTACAAACTATCAAAACTGAGAAGATTTTACATTTAATTTAGTCAAAACAGTTTTTATTTAAATATCAAGTTAGATAACGTAATATTTGCCTAACAATTATATTATCGTACATAAATTTAATGTACGATTAGTTTTATTTGCTATAAACACACTTAGATGTCAGGTTTTGTAATTTACAATGCTGCCAACGTGAATAGGTAATGACGGATTAGATTTTTTTATGTTTTTTAATTAAATGTCAGAAAAATATAATGTTGTTTGTTCAACATAGCGTGACCGCGATGTCAAGTGCAATTTATTCGTATAGTTTGTTTAAAAGGTTGGACAAATAGAAAATACTTGATTGACGTCATTCTTAAGATCATGTGACAAAGCTCACCCAAATTGGGTTTACTTGTAGTTAGAATTATGACCCATCTCAAAATGTTTCAAGTAAGTTTAAAACATTTGTAATTTAAAATTCGTTCCCATTTTTATGCAGAACATGAACATATAAATTCCATTTATTTTTTATCTAAAAGCAACTAATTGTAGGACAAATTTGTTTTAAAACTGTATGTTTAAGAGAAAAATATAATATTTTCTTATTAGCTGTTCACGCGCAACCATTTAAAAACAAATGTTTGAAATAAACGTTACTTTTCACACGTACTAACTTTCACAAAAGCAAAACTCTGTAGCCTAAGCAAATTTCACTAGTTTTTTGACCCATTCATAAATATTGAAGGTAGAGTAAGTTGTTTGTTAGCCCTATTACGTTTAATAGTTACTTTAAATACAAAAACAACATTTTTTTGTTCTGCCCCGAACGCATATTTTTATTTACTCAAAAAAGAGGTAAAAAAGTTTGAAAATAACATTTCTAAATAATAATACTGATAAAGATAGGTAGTTGTCAATCTGGGGGTCCACCGCTGAACCTGGGGGTAAATTTAGGGGGCGGTTGTCGAGAAGAAAAGCGGGGTCACGGCCAGCACACCTTGACCCCGCGTTACGACCCGGTCGCCCAGAAGAAAGTCAAATTGAAATGTCCAATATAGGAGAGAAATCCTCGCACCAGCACTTACGATGGATATATCTCCTATTCCTGTTTTTTGTGGCACAGTTGTGCCACGGAAGCGGTGGCCTGGCCCCTTTAAGTGCGCCCTAAAATTTCCCGAAGCTCTATCCTTGCCGTTACAATATGTTTTGTAGAGTTAATAGGTTAGCCACTGAAACACACTTTGCTTAACTCGAAGCCGTGTCGTTTCGATTTATTTCCGAAGTCGAATGTCTTGTAGTCAATCAAGGGTAATACTTCAACGGTCGAGGTACGGATCGTAATTTCAACCGTTCCAGTATCAGTACCGCTCTAAAATTGTAAAGAAATGTTAAAAAAACACTTAGAAAATAAGTCAGCACAAAGTTTCGCCTAACGGGTAATAAAGAAATTTGTAAAAATTTAGATGTTACACTGTCTTTAATCCAAACACTTCCAAAAAATTGACCTCTAAGTAAGAGCAAAGAGGCCCAAGCATGGCTTTATTATAAATTCAAAAAATTAGCTCACCTTGCAGCCATCTACTACGTCCACGATGTAATCGCTACCATAAGTTAGCTCCTCTTCGTTTGCACCCATCAAGTGGATCGCCTTGTCGAAGTTCTGGTTCTGAGCATCTTCCCAGCCAACAGAGTTGACACATTTGTATGTGAAGGTCTGGTAGGCCTCGGACGAAAGCAATCGCAAGAAGTTGAACTGAGGAACGCTCGTGTTGTAGTCGAACTAAAACAAAACAGGGAAATTTAATAAAAAAAATCGCGAAGTTATTAAAAATTAAGGTATTTAGTTAAGATTGGAAAGTATCTTACTATTAACTTAACAAGAATAATTTAGAATAGATTTTTTTAAATCCTTACAATTTTAGTAAAATTTATTTGTAGAAATAGTAAAACCATTGCTTTAAACTACAACATTATATAAAACAAAATTAATCTATCATTATTGAAATTATGCAAATTTTTTTACCCGTTGTCCCATCTTGTAGGTACTGAACCAATCTCCAGGGCTGGCTTTTGGCCATCGTCGCATCGGTGTCTGTAAGAAATGTTGAAAATTTTACAAGGTGCTTAAATTTTTGAACATAGCTGCAAAATGCCCACAACGAGACCATTTTAAATAACAAGTGGTCGTTAAAAAACCACATAGTTGGATAAATTTTATGGTTTAAAACGCTATGTCAAATTCAACATGAATATTTGATTAAGGTCGCCACATACATATGTTCACCATTTTTACTTAATGATATAAATTTGATTTGATTTTTATGTATATGTAAATAATTATGTAAATATGGTAATAAATACGCAAGAGACATATTGCTAAAATAAATAATAATTCAATACGCCAGTACTTCAAATTTTGGTCACATTAAACGTGATTTTAATTTATTTTAGGTAAAAAAGGGCCTTGTAACTAGCATTGTTAAAGCACTTGTAATTAAATACAAGAGGCCCAAAGTTTAATTCTTCCTTGTAACGTGTGTGTTAGCATTTCAATTAAAAAATATAAGGTAATAAATATTACCTAAACAGGTATTAATAACAATAGCTAAGTTAGTGCTACAAAAGTTGCCCTGTGTTTAGTTTGTAAAGTCAGTCTCAGTAGCCTCTTACAACAAAAGTTGTTTATAAACAACAAGATAAATAAATACTTACACTTCGTGTAGTTGGTTTGATACAAGTATCACCTTCTGCATCTTCCAAGTCGCAATATACTTCTATGCTATCCGCAGCACAACCACCATTCGGATCGATCCAATATCGACCTAAACATACCAAGTATGTTATGTTGATATACACCAAGCAAGCATAATGTTGTACCGATATATATTAAGCTAGCGTAAGAAATATGAGCTTTACTTCAAGAAAGTACATTAATATGAAAATCTTGATTTTATTTGTTCTGATAAATTTATTTAAATAATAATGTCATGCTATGTAATATTTGAAATATTTTTTTTTTGTAAAAAAGTTGGTAACAAGTTTGTTTTCAAAGCTTGATCATATCAACGACATGACCATATCAAACGACGCGACCTTACACCGATTTTTGCAAGCATTTATCTTTACTAATAAACAACTTTAACCCAAGAACAAAACAAGTTTAAAATAGTATCAGAAAAATGCTTCAAGTGCTTTTTTTAGCGACTTTGCAAAGGCAAGTGCCTCACAGTGGTAAGAACACTTACTACACCACTATAATGACGTGGGTTTAATCCCCACTGAGCTCATGCTGTAGCGCCCTTGAGTAAAGGGCTATAAACGGTATGAACTCCTACTTAGCCAGCACTTAATAATTACCAGGCAATTATAATTTTTATAATATCCCAAACTTCTAAAGGCGACTCGAGTTATGTCTAATGCACTTAAAAAGTGACAAATGTTAAACTTACCCGAAGGATAGTCCGGATGACATAGCCATAAATCTTTGCAACTTCTTCCTGGATTGTCCTTGGTTCTTCCCATCGGCTCCCGGATCATCTGGAGCTCTTGTTTCAACGATTCCATGGATGCAAATATCTCTTCCAGACCCTGGGTGTAATCTCCGAAGAAATCGTCGCCAGTAACTTCAGCTTGACGTTTTTCACGACTAAGATCGTCTTCGTTGGCCTAAAAAATTTAAAAGTTTGTTTTATAAAAAGGCATTTTTATTTCTTACATAAAAAGGGTTGAAAATTTCACACCAAAATACTACAATAAAGTATTACATGTAAAGTTGGATAATTATTTACAAAATATCAAAAATAATTTGGCACAAAAAATATTTAAGGGAATCTTACATTTCGTCGTTTCCTGTTTGCCTTTGATCCTATAAGAGGTTGGGGATCAAAAAGTTCTCCTGGAGGACCAGGGGGTCCGGGAACTCCCTGAACACCGGGGTCTCCTTTGGGTCCAGTAGGTCCCTAAATAAAAAAACAAATTAAATCCATAAAAAAAATTAAAATATTTTATTACCTAGTCTTTTAAAATTAATTTTTAAAAATTTGGATTTTTAAGTTAATTTAAAAATTATTTGATTTAGTTTATTATAAAATGGTTCAAGATTTATAAATTTTATCTTACCAATGATCCTTTGTTGCCCTTGCTACCAACACCACCCTAAAAAATAAAATAATTAAATAAAATCAATTATTAAATAAAAATAATATCTAAAATTAAAGAAAAAAATAAACTAAATTGAAATAAAAGAATAAAAAAAAATATTTTGTATAGAATCATTAACACAGTGATAACATTGTATTTATAGCAGTAAACTGTTTTTTTAAATTAATTTTTATTTAAATTTTTTATTCTTTTAAAATGGAGAATTTTTTACTTACAGGTAATCCTGAAGGGCCACTGGGGCCAATGGGTCCAGAAGGACCCTCTCTTCCTTCGTCACCTTTGACACCCATGCTTCCACTGTGTCCTTGGGGTCCTTTTTCACCCTTATCACCAACCTCACCAGGGGGCCCAATTAAACCGAAGAAACCTTGATGACCCTTAACAAAAAAATTTTAAAATTTAAATTAAATAATATTTCTTTTTTTCTAATTTTTTACATAACAATTCTTCATTTTAAAAATACAGAAAATTTAGATTTAAAATAAGAAAAAAATTACCAAAAATAATTTAATTAAAAAGATGCTTCCAATGTTTGTAAAAAAATTTAAAAAATATAATTACCTTTTCACCAGAAACACCAATATCTCCCTTAATACCTTTTAATCCAGATGGTCCCTATTAGTAAGAATAAAATTAACGTCAAGTTTTTATTATTTTTATTTCATTTTGTTTGGATGAATTTTTTTTGTTTTTAAACATTATTTGTACAAATATCATTTGTAGGAATCATTATAGACTAACGTTTTACTATGTTGTAAATATATATTGTAACAAACTGTAAAATTTTAAATTAAAGTTAATTTATCAAAATAAATTTAAATTTATTAAAAAAAATAAAAAAATTATTAAAATGAATTCACCATAGGTCCAGGAGGTCCTTCAGCACCAGGTTGGCCAGCATCTCCAGGTGAACCCTAAAACATTAAAAAATTTTAAATTACTGATAAGTTTACAATTAAAAGCAATGGTAAAAACATTTTTAAACAATATTAAGTGTTTAAAAACCTAAAATACTTTAAATGAAATAATCAATGAGTTTTTAAATTCAAAATTCAAAAAACAAAACCAATTTAAACTAAAACCTTACTGCTAAAAGCCTTGAAGTTTTATTTAGAAATTCGATAGTTTAAAATCATCAAATTATAGAGTATAGTTTGTTATTTTTTTCATTTAAAAACAACTATGTTTAACTTACCACTGGTCCAGGTAGACCTTGAAGACCAGAAACACCTTGAGAACCTTGTAAACCCTAAACATTAAATCGCAATAATCAGATAAATGTTGTTACATTTTTACAATCAAAAATTGGGTCAAAAGGTTAGAAAATTTACAAATAAATATTATTTTCCAAGATTGAAAAAATAATAATAAATATAAAAACAATACCATAATAATAAATATAATCAAATAAATACAACCAATATGTTTATAAATACCAATAAATATTTTTTTAGTTAAAAAAAATTATAATGTTTAAGGTTTAAAAAGAAAGTAAATAAAATTACCTGTTGACCATTAGCACCAGGTGCACCAAGGGAACCGGTGGTACCAGGTTCACCCTAAAAATAAATCGATAGATTAATTTTAAAACTTAAACATACATATACAACTAACTATCATGAACGAGACACCAAAATTTTGATGGTAAATGGAGAATAAAATACAATCAACTATTTTTTTAAATTGAAAACATTTTTTTACCTTTCCACCCTTGTCCCCAGATCTTCCTTCAGCACCAGATTGGCCAGCAGGTCCCTAAAAATTAATATGGTTAATAAAATTTAATTTTTAATTATAATTACTATTGTTTATTTGAAAACCTAATCCTTTTTGCAAACTTGTAAGATATAAGCAAGCCATAAGTTTTATTAAATGTGAATTTACATAACAAGGACCTTTAAAAATAATTGTATATACATCATTAACATCATTTTCAGTTTACAAATTTTAAATAAAATTCTTACTCTTTTGCCAGGTCCTCCTGGAGGTCCAGCTTCTCCTACAGCTCCTGGAGGACCCTAAAAATAAAATAATGTTGTTATTAAATGACTAAAGAATATCAGGTATTGTTGCATGAGGAAATAAACAAATTTGTATTTGTAAAACAAAAACTAAGTTTGTTTAAGTTTATTTTTAACTTTACAACTTAAACCTAAAGTAACATCTGTTACCCCAACCTAGTCCCAAGTTTCCTTTGGCAGTTTGGAATGGAGTCATAGATTTTAATTTGCCTTTAATTAAGCTGCAAATTAAGTATTGTCTTAGCATGGATTTATATCATTTGTAGGCCCTTACTCAAAGACGCCAAAGCATGTAAGTAGTGGGGATTGAACCCAGGACCTCATGTAGTGAAGCCAAGTGTTCTGACCACTATACCAATCTGCCGGTCTACTACACCACACTGGCAGTCTTATAAATAAAAACCACAATAAACTTACAGGTTCACCAGCATCTCCAGTGTCTCCTAGATCACCGGGTAAGCCATCGCTGCCCTGAAAATAATTAAAGATTAAAAACAAAAAGGTCTGTTGGGCTGACCCCTTATAAATTTATGAAATTTTGCCTTGCTTTATCTATTTAAAATAGATTATATAAAAGAAACACAGTAAGTTCAAGACAATGCTAGAAAGGTTAAAAAAACTTGGATAAAAATTGGTAAAACAACTTACCGGAGCTCCTGGAGGTCCTTGAGCACCAGTGTCTCCTGGGAAACCAATTGGACCCTAAATATATAAAAACATTGGCATAAAAATAAAAATTAGATAAAAAAATGTATTATAAAATCTTATGTAGTTTATAGTAGCTGCACAAAACTCTGGCATCTTACAAAAAAGATACTAAAAAGTATAATAAAAACCCATAAAGTTGTTGCAACTAAGATTTTAAAAAATTCACAAAAGGCTAACAGAAAATAAGATAAATATCGCTTTTTTAAAAAGACAACATCATTAAGAAATGCTAAAATGAAAAAATCTCAAATAAAAACAATTTATTAAAAAATGAAACTTACAGGATGTCCTTTAGCACCATCATCTCCAATGGGACCTCTTGGTCCAGGTTCACCCTGGGGTCCAGCAAGTCCAGTGTCTCCTTTTTCACCCCTTTCACCTTTACCTCCCTGAAAATGGTAAAAATTAATAATAAAATGTATTTATAAAAAAGAACAAAAAAATTAAATAATAAAACAAGAATTTTTGTAATCCTGCTTTTAATAAACTAATATTTTTACAGCCTTAACCTTTCATAAAATTTATAAACAAATTTTTAAGTGGTCTCTGTAATATAAGCATAATATCTGTATTTTTAAGGCAATCAATATTATACTTAAAGCAGCAAACCATAGAATCAGAAAAAATTGAACCTAGATCTTTATGTCTTAGAAGGAATAAAAAAAAGTCTTACCTGAATTCCAGTTTCACCGGTTGGACCTGGGGAACCGGAAGAACCGGGTTCTCCTTTATCACCAACATTACCAGGTTGTCCGAAAGCTCCAGTTGGTCCTTGAGGCCCCTGTTAGTATTTAAACATTGATCAGAGTTAAAATAAAACTCTAGACAAAAAAATAATTCAAAAGTACTGCAAATTCTTGTTAAAGATTCAAGTAGGTTATTACATTGTGTCTTAATTAAGTTTGCACAAATATTTTCTCATTTAAGTTTTAAGAAATACAACTTACATCAGCTCCTTGGGGTCCTGCAGGCCCACGTTGACCAGGTGGTCCAGGCGGCCCCTAAATTAATAAAAAAATATATACAAAATAAACAAAAAACTTTACCTTAATACATTAAAAAAAGTTTCACTTAAGTGCATTAAATAATTTAAAAAAAAGATTTTGTAAAAGATCCCAATTTTTTTTTGTATTTACCAATGATCCAGAGTCTCCAGTGTCACCCTTCGAACCTGAAGGTCCTGGCATTCCCTGAAGTCCCCTTGGACCCGGTGGTCCTGGGAATCCCCTGCTACCTTCGTCACCCTTCTCACCATAAAGACCTTGTTGACCTCTAGCCCCGGGTTCACCATCATTACCCTAGTAACAAAAAATTGGGGATAAATTTGTTGAAAATTTTAAATATTGCAGAACATTTTTTTTTTATTTTAAAACTTACAGCTGGTCCAGGTTGTCCGATGACCCCTTGCTCACCGGGTGGACCTGGGGGTCCATATTCACCCTTACCTCCCTTCAAACCAGAAGACCCAGGAGGCCCTCTTTCACCCTAAACAAAATTAAGAGTTAAGAATTTTCTTAATTTACATAATTTACAACGACTAAAAATATTTAAAAAATGTCCAAAATTGAAAAAATTACCTTATCACCATCTTCTCCTCTTGGTCCCAGATTTCCTGCTGGTCCAACTAAACCAGTTGAACCTTGAAGACCATCCCTACCAGCTGGACCAGGTCCTCCGACACCACCCTAATAAAAAACACCATTAAAAACACTGTTTCCGTAAAAAAACAACATAAATCCTTTCTTAGCTAAAACATTTATTAAAACCATTTTATATACACCATTTTTTAGCATTTAGGCCATAGACACCAGTTTAACCAATCATCATTCAAATAATAGTTAAAAAATTAATATTTTTATTTACAAAAAACTTACAGGATTTCCTTTCTCTCCTCCAGGTCCTGGGGGACCAATGGGTCCAGGTCTTCCTGGAGGTCCAAGTTGACCCGAGGGTCCGGGAGGACCTCTTGATCCTGATGTTCCCTAAACATTGAAAATTGTGATAAATAAAAAATAGTATAAAAAAAAACTGAAGTTATCGAAACATTAGAATTATTTTAATGATCACATAAACACTGAAATCTTTATTTTTTGATCACTTACAACTGGTCCAGGAGGTCCTGGTGGTCCTTCACTTCCTTTAAGGCCTTGTGCCCCCTATAAACAACAAGAATTTCAGGTTAATGCATTTACTTACCATTTAAACAATGCAGTCTTAATAGTACATCAAACCCAATAACCATTTAAACGAAGCAGTCTTAACAATACATCAAACCCTTTAACTTTTATAGATTGAAAAAACGGAAATGCCAAAGTGTTGCCAAAATTAAAAAAAAAATTGTCAACTTACCACTGGTCCCTGTGTTCCTCTGTTTCCAGTGAAACCTTGACTTCCAGTTGGTCCCATCTTACCATAAGGTCCAGCAGGACCTCTGTCACCCTAGATATTCAAATTTAATAATTAAAAAAATATAAAAAATTAAAAATAAATAATTATAATTATTTTCTATTTCAGTGTTCATTTTTGTAACAGTACTTTTCTTATTACCAGAATAAATTTTAAACCATTTAATTTTAGTAACCAAGATTCTTCACCTTAGATCCTTCATTACCAGCAGGACCTGGTAAACCAATATCACCAGATGGACCACTCGGACCAGGATGTCCTCTCTCTCCAGACGGTCCATTTTCACCATTCGGTCCCTGATTAAATAAAGTGCAAAATGTTAAAAAAGCAAAAATGGAAAAATTACTACAATAAATTTAAAACGCTGAAAGTGAAAGTTCCTTTAAAAATAAAGAAAAGAAACAGCAACTCAGAATTTTGTTTTTTAATTTACCTGAGGTCCAACAACACCAGCAGGTCCGGGAGGCCCAGTTTTTCCTTGGAATCCCTGAAAATATATAATTTATTATTCTTTTATGCCGTTATGCTTATACTTTTAAAGCTTAAGGGTTTAACATTTTGTATATAATGTAACCCTTACAGAATCTAAAACACTATAAAGCAAACTACAGTAATTTTAGAATACTTTAAACTATGATAACAAGTTGAAAAACTTACCGTTTCTCCTCTGCTACCTGGATGGCCTGGTAATCCATCTTTACCTGGTGGTCCCTGTTTAAATAAAGTTAAAAATCATTACAAAAGTCAATGTAGTTTTAAATAATTTAGAAGCTTTACACAATTATTTAAATTAAAAGACAGTCATAAAAAAGGTTGAAAATTAAAACACCATTTTGTTATGGCTTAAAGCATTTAATGGGTATTTTTATTTGGTGGTTAACTTACTGGTGGTCCTTTTGGTCCAGCAAATCCACTTGGTCCTTGTGGTCCAGGTGGCCCCTAATAACACAAATAAAATGGTTAATTTTTACCAAATTTTAATTTACGATATTAATTTTTTTTTTAAATTTTATTTTATTGAAATAATTTTTTTAAGTTACCCTTTCTCCAATTGGTCCCTGAGGTCCATCTTGACCCCTTTCTCCTTTTAACCCAGATTTTCCGGTACTTCCCCTTGGCCCTCTCTTGCCTCTTGGTCCCTATTGACAAAATAATCATTTTAGTTGAAAATAGTAAAATTTAAAAAAAATATACATGGGCATTGAAAATTTTATAAACAAAGACTACAATTTAAAAAAATTATCTTTATGGAAAAATTTAAGTATTTAAATTTACCTTTGGCCCTCGTTGACCTTCTTGTCCTCGTTTGCCTTCAATTCCCTAAATAATAGAAATGTATTTAGCCAATAAATAATAACAACTTTTGGGTTTGTTATATAGTTGCATTGTTTTAAAATTACAATTGTCAGCATTAGCGCTATTTAAACTATTATACTAACTATTGTAACAACTTTAAATTTGTTAATTAATATTATTTTTTCAATGTAAGTAATGTGAAATGATATCGATCAAAAATTGGTTAAAATTATTACTTAAGTGTATTTGAATTTAATGCATGCAGCTATAGTGTTTAATGTTAAATGTCCAATTAAAATAACTTTACTAAATTACTACAAACAAAACAACGACATTAAGGAATGACCATTTTTACAACCTAATCATGCGATGTATATGGTTTAAATTATGTTACAAATACTATAATTATTACTACTTAAACACAATTACAAATTTCATCTGAACAAACTAATTTGCAACACCCTAACTATAATTTTATCTAGTGGTTAGTGCCTAACAAAAAATTACAATTATCAAAAACATCAAATATTAAGTGATCATTTAGTAAAAAACACCAATTATTTTAATTGTAATGATTAGTTTTTTAAAGGGCTACTGAATTTTTGTGACTGATTAGTGCATAACATTGATAGCACCAGTCTTACCCTTCTGCCCTTAGAACCAGGATTGCCATGTAACCCTGACGGTCCACGAGACCCCTTTATGAAGAAAAAAATATTTAATTTTAAAGTTATAAGTTTGTGCTTACCCTTTCGCCTTTATCACCAGTTTTGCCTAAGCTACCAGATTTACCAAGTGAGCCCTGTATAGTTGGATTATAGAAATATTAAAGATTAATTTAAACTGTCAAAAATTTAATTTTTTTAATACTTTTTTTTTTAATTAACATTATAATAATTTACAGAAATTCCCTAAATAAATCAAGATATAAAATAGTTTTAGGAAATTTTAAGTCCACCACTTTCTAATATAGATTTTTTTTTAGTTTTAGGAATTTTTTTATAGTTTTAGGAAATTTTAAGTCCACCACTTTATAAATTATGTTTTTAACTTAACTACACTAAACTAATATTTATATGCAAAATTATTTTAAATTATATCCTTTTTTAAATATTACCTTAGATCCTCCTCGGCCTGGATACCCTGGCAGACCTGGAGTTCCAATTTTACCCTAAAAATAAAAACAAGATTTAATATTTCAAGATATGTAAAAATTCTTTAATAATAGATTAGTTATGTAATAAAGTATCTATGTATTAAAAAACACTATTTTAACATTTTTTTCATAATTTAATTTTGTAAATAAAACTTTGTGAATTTTAAATATAAATAACTACAATTTTATTTTTTTTATAAAAATTGTTTACAATTTTTTTTTACCTTTTCTCCATGAGGTCCAGGTTGACCTGGTTCTCCTCTAAGACCATCTCTTCCTTTGGATCCATCGGGACCATCTTCACCCCTTGGTCCTGAGGGTCCACCAACTCCCTAAAATTTACATAAATTTAAAAAAAATGAAATCACAACAAACTTTTATTTTATTTTTAAAAGTGAATAGACATAATTTAAAAAATCGTTTAATGTAATATGTTTGATATTAAAATTATAAATATAAAAAATATGATTTAACACTTTACCTGATCTCCCTTTGGTCCCATATCTCCTTTGAATCCAATTAAACCATCTAAACCCTGGAAAATTAAAGATTAATTCAAATTTTTAGGTAACAGTAACCAGATGCTACAAAAATATTAAAAAAAAGTGTACGTAAAACATACATAAAATATTTTAACAACATCTTTTTAGAAAACATAAGGTAGTTTAATTAAATTATTAAGTTTTTCTAAAAATGTGTTATATTTATTTAAAGAGAAATTAGTAACACTTTTACTTTTATAAATGTTATTAATCTTTATAAGTTTCATTTTGGGACTAATATTTATGTGAAAAAACTAAAAAAATTACAAACCTTTTCTCCTTTGTTCCCCTTAATACCTCGAACACCACCTTCACCCTATTATATCAAAATTCATCATTAATATTTTATTAAATTAATTACATTTTAAATTATTTACATTACAAGCTAACTTTGAAATTTAAATTTTTACCTTTACACCTCTCGGTCCAGCATAACCTTGAATACCTTGAGGACCAGGAGCTCCCTAAACATAAACATAATAAGTTGAACAAGTTAAATAAAAAAAATCAAGTTTAAATACAAAATTATTATTTTTTTTTTTTGAGGTTTTGACTATTTTCCCAAACACTGTTAGAAAAAATTTTCTTTTAAAATATACTCCTGATATTTTATCATTTTTCCTAAAACATTTTTAGAGATAAAAATGCAACATACCAAGGATCCCTTGCTTCCAGTTGCACCTTCATTACCAGGATGCCCCGGTAACCCATCGGCACCAGACCTACCAGGTAATCCAGACTTTCCAGTTGGTCCCTTGGAACCAGGTGGTCCCATGGTACCTTGAGGTCCTGGAATTCCCTAAAATGACACCGTTATTATTATTTCCAATAAACTTAAATTTTAAGGTTTTTAATTTTTTTGTAATTTGTTTTTATTTATGATTTAAAAAATTAAAAGCACAACAAATTAATTTTAAGTACTTGACAATACTAACCTGAGGTCCAGAAACACCTTGCTGTCCAACTGGGCCTGGCTCACCTTGAGGTCCCTGTCAAAAATAATAAACAAATTAATTTTTGGTTAATAAAACTTTAATTGTAATCTTCTATTATTGTCGTATAAACAGATGTTTAGATATTTAAAATTTCTTTTGGAAAGACATAAAAATGTTCCAGTTAGAAATTATTCTTTTTTTTTTGCTAACCAAGTTCCCTTTAGGACCCTGTTGTCCATGCACTCCTCTGGGTCCAGGAGGTCCTGATACGCCAGGTGGTCCTTTGGGTCCCATTTCCCCTCTTGCTCCCTGTAGGTAATTAATTTTGAATTATCAATAAACAAAACTTTTTAAAATTTAAAATAAACAACAAAAAGAGTATTTCAATTTGTGTTGTGAAAAATTTTGGTTCTACTGCATATATAATGATTATTTTACGTAAACAGTAACCTACTGACAAACAAATAAATAAACAAAGTTAAAATAGATAAAAAACAGAATTTTAAATCACTTACCCCTTCACCAGGAACACCTCTAGGTCCAGGTTCACCATGTTCACCCTAAATTAAAAATAATTATTTGTTTTTGAACACAAAACTTACTAATAAACAAAATGGTTGGTTTGAATTAAAAGCCAGTCTAAAAATCATAAAGTAGGATAATTAATTAGTTTTTTTTAAACGTGATAAATAATATTTATTCTCACTCTTTGTCCTTCGGTACCAGGAGGTCCTAACTGTCCAGCAGGCCCCAGTTCTCCCTAAAAATAAAAAGTTGTCGTTTAAAATCTTAATAAATAATTTTATTTAAAAACGTTATCTGAATTTAAAACATAAGCTATTTTTTTTTTTTTTTTGTATATATCTTTATTCTCGATGTGGGAAAGTCGAATGCGCGACTTAAACATAGAGTAACATAAGTTACTCCGACCCAGTCTCGAGTTGCCTGTGGCAGTTTGGGATATTATAGAGACTATAATTGCCCTGTAATTATGCTGCTGTTTTAAGTGCTAGCTCAGCAGGAGTTCATACCGTTTATAGCGCCTTACTCAAGGGCGCTACAGCATGAGATCAGTGGGGATTGAACCCACGACCTCATGTGTGGTGTAGCAAGAGTTCTTACCACTACACCACGCTGCGGGTTCATATTAATATTTTATGTAAAATTCAATAAGTTTGGCATCAGTTGGTGTAGAACAATTCACATTTTTATTTAAATTCCTATACAAAATAGTATTTTAAGTAACTTACTCTGTGCCCTTTCGGTCCCTTGTGTCCGGGTAAACCATTAAAACCTCGATCTCCCTTTAGTTAAAAACAAAATGTCAATTAACTGTGTAAAATTACATCTTAACAGAGTTTTACAACATTTTTAGGATCAACACATAGCTATGACAAATTTCTAAAACTCAACAAAATCCTACAACAATGTTTTTAAGTTCAACATTTAGCTACGACAAAAATTTTTGTAATTTTTTATTTCAACAAAAATAAATTGTAATAAACTAAATACTTAAATTACCTTGTCACCAATTGGTCCTGCTTCCCCTCTCACACCATCTTCACCAGTTCTACCCTAAAGTTGATATTAGCATTAATTATTAAAACATTTCTGTTTATTTGGTTAATTACAACTTAGTTTTATAGTATTTGTGTTAATTCTTGGCAATGTAAGTACTTTACTAAGCACAACAGACAAAATTTTAATTTTTTATACAATAAAATTTTAGAATTTAGATTTTTTTTTGAAATTTTGTTAAATTACCTGTTTTCCAGGTGCACCATCAAGACCAGGAGGACCTCTTGAGCCTCTTAGACCCTAAAACATAAATATAAATATCACATTAATAAAATTAAACTCAAGAGTTTACAAAATTACTGATTAAAAACATTTTTTCTAAAAGTACAATTGACATCTTGTCTTGGGATTGATTTTATAAAACTTGTTTAATTAATATTAAATTAAAATAAACTCTTACCATTGGACCAGGTTCACCACCTTCTCCTTTAATACCAGCAGGTCCCATGTCACCCTAATAAATATCAAGCGATATAATAAAATGTAAACTTTTTTACAATATTTAAACTAAAAAAAAATAATTGGACTATAAAAAAATATATATATATAAATTTAACTATAAAAAACTAGATAAAAAATGACTTAAATTATATACCTTGGTAGAAGAATAAATATTCTATATAAACGAGTTTTATCTAACTAAAGCATAGCATACTGATTTGGAATAAAATAAAGCCTTTAATACGGAATGTAAATCCCGAACAATGTTAAAGATTTAGACTAAGTATGGACATTAAAGTTTGTTAAGTTAATTTTGTCAAGCCAAAAAAAACATTACATAAAATCACTTACAGAAGGTCCTGGCATTCCTGCTATTCCATGAGGTCCTGGTGGACCTTTCATTGCCATCTAAATTACAAAAAAACTTTGATTAAATATTATACAACTAGTGTAACAACACATTTCACCATTTTATATAATTGACAAAAATTAAAAATAACAGCATCCCAAACAAAGTGATACTCAAAAGTAAATGTTTATTGTAGATAATAAAAAATCCTATATTCATGAAGAGAATTAAGCAAAAATTTACTTTATAAAAACTTAACATATGCATTTTTATTATAAAAATTTTTTTTTATTACATAACTATTCACATTTTTTTTTTACATCTAAAAAAAGTTTTTACATCTAAACCAATATACAAATCTTACCCTAGCTTGAGTGAGTGCCATCTGAGCTCTTATTTCAGCCGGGGCATTCGATCCTGGTCCCTTTTCACCTCCTGGACTTGGTATTCGGAACTGTAACAAAATAAAACAAATATTATAAGTTTTAAGTTAAACTTATTAAATATATCATCAATAAAATTATATATTTGTATATACATTGTTAGCAATGGTTTAAAATAAACACACAACCTTTTTTTTGCAATTTTTATTGACATTTTATTTATTTTACAGAACATTTTTTTTTTTTGCATTTTCGTCTAAGGGGGTGGTACTTCTGGTGGGTTGTTTAAACAATAACATTCATAAGTATAATAAAATAGACCAGCAAACATTATTGCCATCCCAAGACCGTATAATGCATCAACCATGGATGATTCCCCTAAGGCCATTTTCTTGATTTTTTATTTTTTAGAAATTTTTAATGACTTTTAAATTAAATTTACTAAATTTTACTTGTATTGTGCTCTTAAAAAATGCTAATTATGATGTAACAGAGAACTGCCATTACATTGAAAGCAATAATAAATATTATCTTAACCAAAAAAACTAAATTATAGCAATGTTAAACTTAATCAAAATAAAAAATTGCTACTCCCCACATGGGGTCGTGGGTTCAATCCCCACTGACCTCATGCTATAGCGCCGTTGAGTAAGGCGCTATAAACGGTATGAACTCCTGCTGAGCCAGCACTTAATCAGCAGTATAATTATCGGGCAATTATAATCTATAATATCCCAAACTGCCACAGGCAACTCGAGACTGGATCGGAGTAACTCATGTTACTCTATGTTTAAGTCGCGCATTTGACTTTTCCACATCGAGGATAAAGATATATATACAAAAAAAAAATTACTTACTGGGATCATGATGTGGCGACCGGGTGGACCAGGCAATCCCTTTTCACCAGGAAGACCATCTCGTCCTTGATTTCCCTTTATAAAAATCAGGATATTATTAAAACTTTATTTAACTTAACAAAATAAATTAAAATCTTTAATATTTAAACAAATTTTAAGTAACTTCTTAAAAACACATTTAAAAAAAAACTTTTAAGCAAACAATAGACTTACCCTGTCTCCTGGCTCACCAACATCTCCAGGAGGTCCTTGAAAGCCTGGAGGTCCTTCCAAACCCTGTAAAAAATCAACAAAACAAATATTAAAACTGATTTTAAAACTTCTAAAAGTCAAAATTTAAAAAATAGAACATGTGTTCTAAATATGCTCCAAATTGCAGAAGCAGAAATATCCTTACTTGAAAATTATAATCCTAATTAAAACAATTACCAGCAACATGGTGTAGTGGTAAGAACACTTGCTACACCACCATGAAGTCGTGGGTTCAATCCCCACTGCTCTCATGCTGTAGCCCCTGTAAGGTGCTATAAACGATATCAACTCCTGCTGAGTCAGCGCTGAATCAGCAGCATAATTACCGGGCAATTATAATCTATAATATCCCAAATTGCTAAAAGGCAACTCAAGACTGGGTTGAAGTAACTGACGTTACTCAATGTTTAGATCGCGCCTTTGACATTCCTACATCGAGGATAAAAGTATATACAAAAAAAATTATTTTTCTAATTAACTTACATTTTCACCGGGTGGACCTGGAGGTCCCGGGATGTAGATTCCGGGTTCAATTACAGCTTGTTCTCCTTTCTGTCCTTTTGGTCCCTTTAAAAAAGTATACAAAAATAACCTGCATGTAATAATATAACTTAGAGTTCTAGAAAGGTAAAGGCTGAATCGTTTTAAAATTTTAATTTATTCATCTTAGACTCGCATATTTAAAATAAATATATACAAGTTTAATCTTACTCTTGTGGTGCTCGGGTTTTGGTTCCCAGGATTAAAAAGGCCTTCGTTTTCGTCATCGAGAACTGTATCATCCTCCTGTTATAAATATGATTTGTAAAACTAAATTTTATTGAAACACTTTGGGTTAGTTATATTGTTAACCATTAATAAACATATGTTTGTGCTCAACAAACCTGCAACAAATTTCTGTGTTTAACAGAACTGTTAACTACAACTTTTAGCCATTTCAAAAAAAAATATAACTTTATAAATTATTTTTATGTTCAACAAACTTTCAACAATTGACTGGCAGCGTGGTGTAGTGGTAAGAACACTTGGTACACCACACATGAGGTCGTGGGTTCAATCCCCACTAAGCTCATGCTGTAGCGCCCTTGAGTAAGGGGCTATAAACGGAAGAACTCCTGCTGAGCCAGCACTTAATCAGCAGCATAATTATCGGCCAATTATAATCTATAATATCCCAAAATGTCAAAGGCAACTCGAGACTGGATCGGAGTAACTGCTTTATTCTATGTTTAAGTCGCGCATTCGACTTTCCCACATCAAGGATAAAGATATATTCAAAAAAAAAAATAATTTTTTTAGAATCAACAAATTGTTAAAAACTTATTTTTATACTCAACAAAGTTGAACAACAATTTTTTGATTTTTATTCATTTTTTTGCATCCAACCCTTACATGTAATAATATAACTAAGAGTTCTAGATATGTAGGCTAAGTCGTTTTAAAATTTTAATTTGTTCATCTTAGACTCGCATATTTGAGATAAATTAGCTAAATTATATATACAAGTTTAATCTTACTCCTGTGGTACTCGGGGCTTGGCTATTAAGATTCCAAAGTTCATTGTTATCGCCAAAATCCTCCTGTTATAATATGATTTGTAAAAATAAATTTTATTGAAAGACTTTGGGTTACTTATGTTGTTAACAATTAATAAAAAAAAGTTTGTGCTCAACAAACCTACAACTTTTAGCCATTTCAAAAAATATATATATACATTTTATACAATTATTTTTATATTCAACAAACTTTCAACAATTTTTTTTAGAATCGACAAAGTTGAACGACAATTTTTTTTATCTTTAACAATCTTTTTGCATCCAACCCTTACCTCAAATGTAATGGATGCCTCCTCTTCAACAATTGCAGATGCTTCATCACAAAAAGAAGTCCAGTTGAGAGATCGGATGCACATTGTCGAGGCTGCTGAGGGATCATTACTGAAGTAAAGATGGCTAATACTTCCCTGTATTGGAATTTAGTTAAATTACTAGACATGTAAAATTTTTTTTTTGTTTAAAGTTGTAAAGAGAATAATTTAGCCTACTACATAAATAAGAAAAAGAGTCATGTATAAGCAAAAATGATGTCAAAAAATCTAAATTTGCATTTATGACTTCAATAAGTCTCGTTTTAAAATATTTTTTGATTACCATAGCATTGTAACTATATAATTTATAAATTAAGACTGGGTGAATCAATACAAACCAGAAATTAACTTATTTGAACTAAAAACTTGGCGCTTAAACTTACCGCAAAAACGTCAGATTTTTTATCACCAGTTCCCCTTCCAACTTCGGTAACGCCGTCAAGTTCAAGATTAAAATGAGGGGTTTGGTCAAGTTGTAGTTCAGCGATTCTATGGCAATCAACATAAAGTTGAACCAGGTTGTTGTACACTGACCAAGCAACACGATGCCAACTAAAAAATAAAAAACGATTTTATTTAAAGTGTTACAACATATGTAAATTATAGGTTATAAAGAGTTTTTTTAATTAACCTTAAAATTTTAATTAATATTACCAAATGAAAGTTTTAAATACACAAAAGTGAAGTTTGCAAATTTAGTAAATTCTTTAATATGAAACAATATTATTAAAATTTTAACAAACAGCAAAAATGGGAAAAAGGCTAACTGGTAAATAATTTTACTTTCTTCATTATGCAACAATTTTATAAACACAACCATTCAGCAGATATGTAAACCGAGCTATTTTAAAATGCAGCCATCCGCAAAAAACTTTAGAATTACATAAAACAGTGAAGTCAAGCGTTAACCAAATTTTTGTGCCACAAATATTTTGCTTAATCAGCTAAAGGCTAGACTGTGCTTAAAACCACATTTGGCTTAGAGGAAACCAACTGAAATTACTGAAATTATTTTGGAAACACTAGTTTGAATAACAAGAGTTATTTAAACTTGCAACATTTACAGCAAAAAGAAGGCCAAAATTTCAATAAAATACACTAAAACCAATAGCAAAAAAATAGGCAAAAAATATTTTTAAAAAAAGATTTGATTTTAAATAAAAAAATTGCCGTAAAATGCAATTTAAAAAAAGTTTAAAATTTTTTTTAAATCTTACTTTCCATCAGCCATGTTGACAGAGAAAGTCGGATGATCGATTGACTTATCTACAACATCTTGATACACAAACTGTGGGTTTTCACCTACCTGGACACCCAACTGTACCCAGTTTTTTTTGTGTTTCATTCTGAAAAGGTAAGGCTTGCCAGAACCAGCCTCCATTTTAAAGGTGGCCATCAGTGAAAATTCCGTCGGAAATTGTTCTAAAAAAATGTTTTTCATTAAAATTAAAAATTACAAAATATAAAATTTTTATTAAGATATATATTAGGTAAAATATAATATTTGTTATCTTAAAATGATAATATGTTGTAAAATATAGATGTTATAAGCATTTAACTGCTTTATTTTATACATTGAACATATTCCAAAATTGTTTTTTATTATAATTAGACACTACAAAGCCTTTAATGTGTATTTGGGTCTTAAATTTTAATTTTTATCGCAAACATCAGTTATTCCGACACAATCTCGAGTTGCCTTTTTAGCATTTTGGGATATTATAGAGATTATATTTGCCCGGTAATTATGCTGCTGATCAAGTGCTGGCTTAGCAGGAGTTTATACTGTTTATAGGGCCTAACTCAAGAGCAATACAGCATAAGAGCAGTGGGGATTGAACCCACGACCTCCTGATGGTGTAGCAAGTGTTTTTACCACTACACCACGCTGCCGGTTAATATATTTAATCGCTTAGTTACATTAAACATATATTTTTTGTATAAAAATTTACCAAGTTCATCAAAGATATATGAGGAAAGTTGTAGACTTTTGGTCTTGGGTGAAACTTTGTAGGCAGATCGATGTTTTCCACACATATCCGCTACTTTGCTTACCCCAGGTGCTCGCTCAAGTAATCGTTCCAATAAATTAATTCTAACGCCTTAAAAAATTTAAAGAAAATTTTATTAATTTAATTTTTGGTATATATATAATATATATACATTATTATAATGTTTTAATAGTTAATCGGAAAATTAGTAATAGTGGTTTTAATTTGTAAAATACAATTACTGTAAAAATTTGAATAAATTTTAAAATAAAAAAATAAAGTAAATTTGTCCAAAACTGTTAGTAAAAAATATCATAAAAAATTTCGTTAAAGATAGCTTACAGTAACTAAAAGGAGAAATTTTAAATCAAAATTTGTACAAAAAATACATTTTAAGTGGTCCACGAATATTTTATCTTAACAATAAACAAACAAACGCTAACAACATACAACTTTTGGCACCAACGTGTTAAAAAATACGCAACAAAAATTGAGTTTTATAACTTTAAAAGTCAAGACCGCGTATATTGTAACAAAGATGATTACTTTCAACTTTTACAGAACATAAGCGATACGGCGACTTTTATTAAATAAATATTGACACGTTAAGCTGATTTCTCTTCTATATTAAAGCGCATATAAGGTTAAAAATATAACAACGTTTACGTTAGTTTAAGATTAAAACCGAAAATACATTATTCTGTATTGAATGTAATTAATATGCGTTTCGCAAAGCGTAAATGTTGAGTTAAATTAGCCAAAAAATTCACATTTAATCCTCAAGTTACGTTAACTATTATAAAAAAGAGAAATTTGTGCAAACAATTGTACTAATGCCAATATTATAGGACAATTTCACCAAAAAATAGTAACTTATCAACGAAAAAAACGAATTTATGATATTTTAAAGTTATGAATTATTGCCAATTAAAAATTGAAGTTCACTTACCCATATTGGCATCATTTCCTTTTGTTACCGTCACAAAAAACAGCAAACAAACACAGCAACGAATCCACGCTGCCGCCATTGCTGTCTTCTTACATTGCGGCGTAACAATGGACGATGTGCTGGTGCCCATTGTTTCGCTCACAATTCGAACGAATGGTTCGTCGGTTGGTCACGGACCCTACCGCGACCCTGCCTGCACTTCGCTACACAGCCAAGAATGGAAAAAGCTCTAACTGTGGCCGCGCCGGGAGCGGCAAGTGAATGCCTTGCTGTATTCGCTAACTCACGTCAAAACGAATGACACCGAAAAAGGAAAAAGGCCCGCGCGTGTCTCGAGGTACGACCAGACAGCGGAAACGAAGTTTTGTGGCTTTGGCTCTCTAATAATGCATCGCCTATTCTTCTGCTAGGCTAAAAAGGCTTCGTTGTCGATGCTCGCCACTCGGAACTGAATTCTCGAAATTCTTTTACACTTCACTTACTTTGGCAACTTTTGCGCTTGCCTTTTTTCTTATTGCGCGATTTTTTCGCAGGCCCGATGCATCATCAAGGGCAAACAGAACAAAAAATGACATAACTGGATCAATTGTTAAGAACAATAAGTTTTATTATCGTGCAATCATAATAAACAATGTCATAAATTTTATTTGACAATGGAAATTAAAATAAATAAATGTAACTATTTTTAAAACAAATTTTTAATAGTTTTTTCTTCATTTTTTTAGCAAAAAATGTCGTAATACAACTAACTAACCATTTTTTTAAATTCGTAATAGGTACAAGATAGTATATAGCCTTTTAAAACATAAATTAAAAATAACACATGCAATAAAAGCTAAAAAATATCATTTTAAAAAGGTTATTAGATTTTTAAAACCGCATTTTCGCTAACAGGCAAGTGTAAGCCTATTACTCATATAGTCGTAGACTAAAGTGTATTTGTTTTTTAGTCAGACATTGTAAGTGGTTATTTAAAAAAATGCCAAAGGAACCCAAACGAAAAAATCACACAACATTTTAGCCTTTAATATCCGATGTAAAATGACTAAATCATAAGTTGGCAAATTACATAGGTTTAGCCCTAATTTAGCAACTTTATTTTATACAATAGAAGCGACTGTTTAACGACAAGACTTGAATTGTTCGTGTGTTAATGCGTGCAATTTTAGGTCGTACTTTGATGTCATATTTTGAAAGGCTATTTGTCAAATAAATCAAGACCACTCGAATTAGGGGCATGTCAATAAAAAAAGATCTTGTGAAGCGGTCTTCACACTTTCATATGAAATCCTCTTTATTGGCTGTGAATTAGTCGAAGCGCAGCTGTGCAGACGATTTAATTGTGTATTTAGATCATCTACAATCCCATTATCCCTTTACTTTTTGTATTTAAACATCGAACAAGCAATTTATCGTGTTTATTGTAATATTATACCAATAGTCTAACAATGTTAAATTTACGGGCATAGGAATATTGTCATAACTAAAAAAAAATTAAAACTTGATATTTTTAATTTGTGTCTGTTAAACTGCACAAAATAACTCTTTTATTTATCATTTTAGTTTAGTTGGCTTTGCATGGTAATTTGTTTTAGCTATTTGATTAAATTATGCATAAAAAGCAACACAATATATCGACCAGGTTTAAAATAATCGTAAGACATTTAAACTTTTTATTAAATTAAATCATAAATCAATAACAATGTTATCTTACTGTCGAAGCAATGTAGCCAATTACGGCTTAGTCACAAGGACTAAATTCACTGTAAATGGTTGAATATTTATATAAGGATATAACAAACAGCTTATCTTTTTAAAGCATATTTTTGCAATCCTTTTTTTTAAAAAAAGGGGCTCAAAGTTTGTAATTCTTGCGCAGAATTTAAATAAATCACACAATGAAAACTATATTCACGCAGATTAACTAAATGGACCTTTTTTACCTGTACAAAGTTTTACTCTTCTATAGTACAAACAACATTACATATCGTAAAAATAGTAAGAAAATATTCGAAGGTTTTGGTTTTGCATGTAATTGGGTATGCAAAAGGTAAAAGTGTAGGCCAATATTGTGTACAAAGGCGAACTCGCTGCCTACGCAATCAATATCATGACGGCTTTTAATTTTTTATATGGTAATAAACCTAACTTGATTGTATAAAAATAGTAAAATAACTGTGGTTTGAACCTCCACTAGAATACGCTTTGATTTGGAAATAGTGGGGATTAAACACAATGCCTCCAGTCTTAAAAATACATGCTCCATTGCTATTGTAAAAAAAACATTGAAAAACTCCTAAAATCAAAATGATAAAATAAAATACCTTTACAAATAGCCAAACTACAACCAATATATATATATCAATATTATCAACCAAATAACATTAAAAAACTGTTAAAGATTTTACTTAAGTAAAATAAATGATGAGACGTGTAACGAAACCAACGCTTGCTACAATCCCTGTCGTGTTATTTTTAGAGATTTGTTAAAAGTTGCAACAGGGGTCGCGGGCTTTATTGACACAATGTGTCACAATATTGTGTTACTAGAAATGACACAACTTTTGTGTCAAAAAATATAAAATGACACATATTTTGTGTCAATTTTAAATGACACAATTTTTGTGTCAATTTTAAATGACACAATTTTTTTGTCAATTTTAATGACATAATTTTTGTGTCAAATTTAAATGACACAATTGTTCACAAACACAATTTGTTCCACAAAAATGACACAATCTTTAAAATTTATTTAATAAAGATATTGGTTTATAATATTAACTATAACTAAAAAACAAGATTTTATTTCAGATCCACAGCTTTACAAAATGATGTTGCTTTGTGATTGACAACGACGATGTGTAATTGTTCAGAAAACTAAAAGCCACAAGACCAATAACTATTTATCAAATTATGGTATTAAAATTGTTTATGTTTTTATTAACTTTAATTCTTTTACTTTCCCGGTTGTATAAAATTTAATGAAAACTACTTTTTTCTAACCATGATATTTAATTTAAAGCTGAATTATAACTTGTTTTATTAATATTAAACAAAAATTTAAAAAAAAACTTTGTTGTACGTGTGCTGTGTAGTGTTAGAATAGTGTTTTGTTTGTTAATAACATAAGGGTTTAACACTTTAAAGTTGTATATACTCAGATTTTGCAAAGTCAAACTTCTTTTGAATATAAAACAGCTTTAATTTACATGGCGTCACAATTACGTCGCTACACAGAGGGGGCTAGCAAGAGGTAATTAAAAAAGTGTTTAAAAAAGGAAACCTTTTGTTTTATTTGTAAAGATAAATAAAATTCCTCACATTTAAAATTTAATTTCGCAAAAAGAGACGTCTTTTATAAAGTTTTAATTTTTAAAAAGGTTTACAATTTAAGACTTACAGAGTTCTTAGAAAAAAATTTAATAAATAAGTTAAAAAATTAAATAGAAAATAAAGTTTGAAATTTATTTAAAATTTAAATAGAAAAAATTAAAGAATTCTTGTTTAGTGCTAGATTAGACTTATGTTAAACATTTGAGCTATGTGAAACATTGGAGTCGTTTTGGAAGTTTTATTTTATAGGGATGTAGCCTTAAATACTAAAAATAACTTTTATTGTTAGTATTAGTTTTTAAACTTATCAAAAAACTTATAAAGTATGTTTGTAGTCTTAACACAAACTTTAAAAACAGTAAAGTAAGCGTCGACACACATAAATATAAAAAAATTGTTGCGCCACTTTGCTGCTGGACCTAAATGTAATTAAAATCGTTTTTTTCATTTTTGCAAAATTGCTGTATTCTACAAATTTATGTTTACTGTTATACTCCTATTAACATACAAAAAAAAAGTTAAAGAGATGGTTCGGTCGCAGAGTTTCTTTTTTGATTATGTTAAAATTTTTCCAACTTGCACGAGGATACTATTATTTAAAAAAAAATTCCGATATTTAAGATATCGGAATTTGAAGGTAAATATTGTAAATAGGGAAATTCCCTACGCTCGCGAGTCACGTGACGCACGACGTCATTTTTTTTTTTAGTCAGATTTTTTAGTCAGATTCTAAGTTTTATCGCTAAATTATCCGGACTTAACGCAGCTGGAAAAGATTTTGCACTTCCGAGCGCTATTCGTGATGGATGAATTATGTAGTTTTACTATTTGTATTTTTTGTAACGCCTTTTTTATTTAATAAAGCGTAAGTTTGTATGCAATTCAGAATAAAGTAAAGTCACATGGTTGTTTTTTTGGCAAGTTTTGGTTATATCGCGAGTTAAAATTAACTCATCATAATAGGCTATATTATTTTTATTATATGTGACCCTATGCTTAAAAGTGGTCATGGAAAACAAAAAACATTTTACAGAGTTAAGATAAATAACAAAAAATAAATATTTTAAAGTTATTAAAAATTAGTAATTCAATGGCTAGTGTTTTCTCTGGTGAAACATCAGATGCGTTTTTAGCGACACTTAATGATAAAAAATGCACCGTGTGTTTGTTTTCCTTTAAAGATGATACATTCTGTCAATTTAATAAAGAGTGGCTATAAAAAATCTAAAACTGAAGTGATAGATTATGGCGAACAAGAAAATTTTATGTTTTTATATTTTTGTTAAATTTTCCTTATACTTTTATTGCTAATATTAAAAGTTGTAACATTTATTAGAAATAACAAAGACCATCACAGCACAAACTTGCTGTTTAAAGTGTTGTTAGGGGATGTCTTTGTGAACGGTTTAGCAATTGTAAGAAATATTTCAGTAAATAATGCTGAACTGGTAAGTTAAATTAGTTTGGTATAAAATTAAAAGCACTTCAAGTTGTTTTTTAAACCTCGCAGTTATACTTTTAAGCTAACTTAGGTGTGCAGTAAAACAACCATTTATAAACTAAGTCGTGTAAATTATTGCAAAAGTACCATTACATAAAAAACAAGTGTTTTCAAAAGACATAAACCCAGATTTTTTTGCATTATTGATGCAGTTCACATAATATAGCTAAGTAGTGCAAAAATACTGTCACTTTTTAAGACATACCATTATTAAAATCTGTTTATTAAATAACCAGTTTTAATTTTAATAGTACTACTTAACCAGTTGTTTGTACAACTTCATAACTGAGCAATACAAATTTTTAAACATCAGAAATTTATTTAAAATTATTTGTAGGTTCTGCAAGAGGATATAAGGTCGTGCCATTGTTACAATTTTTTTATTTTTTAATGTAGAGTTTTGTTTTCCGATTTTCAATAAATTCAAAATAAAAAAAGAATTTAACTAATCTCTGAAGTTTTATACACATTAATTAACCATTCAAAATCTAAGACTTATTAAATGTAAAAAATTAAGTAATAAATACCGTGATACAGAATAAAGAAAAACTTAAAAAATCTAACATTGAAATTCATATTTCAACGAAAAAATCTAGAATTTAAACCTATAAACACGTAAAACCTCAATAGCTAACCTTGTCTGCTAGAGTAAGCAAAAGAGAAGACCTTATTCATCAGTCTTGGCAGTAAATAACACACAATCTAAAGCTTTTCTATGTAACAATTATCGTGGAACAAAAAAATGACACAACTTTGTGTCAATTTCACGCAAAATGACACTATTTTTGTGTCACAGAAAATGACACAAAAATTGTGTCACAGAAAATGACACATAAAATGTGTCATTTTGCGTGACACAAAATTTTGACACAATGTGTCAAAAAACCCGCAAGCCCGTCTCAAAAGTTGACCAAAAATCGATTTTTTAAATTGCTAGCTTAAAAGTTTTTATTTTGACTTTACCACAGTTTAATGTTTTTAAATAATGTTGTTTATATTAATTTTGAGTATCACTTTTTATATTTAATTTTAAAACTCTTTTATTTTACTAACTTTAGCTAAACAATTAAGGTATTTGTAAAATCTTTCAATTTGCTAAAAATTAACATGATTCGATTCATTTTAATTCAAAACAGAGCTGGAAAAACGAGACTGGCAAAATGGTAAATATTTCTACTCTAAACCAAGTGTATTTCTTTGTTATCTGACTGACTAAAACGCTGTCTGACAGTCCCAACATTTTGATAACTGTTGTCTAGTTTCAAAATTCACCGGCAGCGTGGTGTAGTGGTAAGAACACTTGTTACACCACACATCAGGTCGTGGGTTCAATCCCCACTGATCTCATGCTGTAGTGCCCTAGAGTAAGGCGCTATAAACGGTATGAACTCCTGCTGAGCCAGCACTTAATCAGCAGCATAATTATCGGGCAATTATAATCTATAATATCCCAAACTGCCACAGGCAACTCGAGACTGGGTCGGAGTAACTTATGTTACTCTATGTTTAAGTCGCGCATTAGACTTTCCCACATCAAGGATAAAGATATATACAAAAAAAAATTGATTTTTCTATTTGTTCTTAGGTATATGCAGTTTGATGATGATGAGAAACAGAAATTAATCGAGGAAGTTCATGCTGTTGTGACAGTCCGCGACGCCAAACACACCAATTTTGTTGAATTCCGTAACTTTAAGATCGTGTACCGGCGTTACGCAGGTCTCTACTTCTGTATATGTGTGGATGTTAACGATAACAACTTGGCATATTTAGAAGCGATCCATAACTTTGTTGAAGTTTTAAATGAGTATTTCCATAATGTATGCGAGCTGGATTTGGTGTTTAACTTCTACAAAGTGTACACAGTTGTCGACGAGATGTTTCTGGCTGGAGAAATTCGAGAGACGAGTCAGACAAAGGTTATCCAACAACTTCTCATGCTGCAAACTTTAGAATAACAATTCATCTTGCTATTTTCAAATTTCTCGCTTAGCCTTACTACAAAGTCAAACAAAATAACCAAAATTTGATTAAGACTGTATGGCAACTTAAAAACCTAATTTCTAATTACTAATGGCTAGTACTTCTATGATTTCATTAATGATTTGCCATTTACTAGTTCTGCTATGAAGTACAGCTTAAATATTATGTGCAATACAGAATTTCACTATATAAAGGTTGTTTTTATCCAAATTTCAAACACAAATTTTACAAGAAAATTAGTTGTAATTTTTTTATAAATATAATGTTTTACGAAATATTTATTTCATTTCTTTGTATAATTATCTGTATCCATCATTTCCATGTTACATATACACCTATCTATATTTCTTATTATTACATTCGTGATTTTATATTTAATTTTGGGAAGTTGTTATTATTTTTTATGTGGTGTATTGAGTAGTCTAACCGATTCAGTATAAATTGAAAAAATTAATTTTAAACAAAGCCATATTACATTCAAAGTATTTGTGATTACTAATACATGTTTCTGAGTGGTAAAAAATCAGAAAATCATTGATTTTTTTGTGCTCATAATTAAATTTACCAATGAACACACACACTAACTGGGCATAATAGAATACTTTATAACATTTTTTTATACTTCCATATATCTCCTATATTGTTTATTGTCAATTGTGTATTAATCTTGAATAATAAACATTTAAAAAAAAAATGATGTTTACTTGTTATGTAAAGGGATAGTGAAACTTATTTATCAAATATGGGATTTTCCCAACTGTGGGTGAAGACCCAAAAAAAGTGTAAAACTGGATTGGGTAAATTTTTCAAGACTGCCTTTAGTTTAAATAATTATTTTTAAAGGATTCACTGGGTCGTGATATGGTCACAACACGTAAAACATTGCGCACCACAAACGGTGGTTTTAAAATCAATTGTTAGTATAACAAAAAGTTTTATTTCGTTTTGGTAATTATCATTTTATCAAACCACATGTATGTAAATGTACCATGACTATCTATTCGTACGTTTTTTGCAGCGATTTTGGCCCAATTGTAGTATCAGTAAAAAATTGGGTGTTTATAATTGTTCATAAAAAAAAATTGGGTGTTCACAAGGCAACTTGAAATATTGTGTACCACAACGTATTTATAATTAATTATTTCACCAGACGGCATATATTTTTAACATGTAGTTCATGTTACCCTATATGGTCTATGTTTATTATATTTATTGTTTCAGTTTGGTCTAGATACTTCTTTTAATAATTTCCGGTAAAAAAACAATGGTACCAGTTACCAATTCGTTCAATTTTACTTACCTTTTGTTGAATTTATTTTAAGTAATATGTGGACTAGAGGGATTTATTTGTACACACTCTTAAGCAAGGACTTAGAACAAATATTGTAGATTAAATTTCGCATATGTTTGATAAAAGGGTAAATAAAAGTAATTGGTAATTTAACTTTTAAACTTTTTGTATTTCGCTTTTTGGTTTAAACAAAAAAAACATGTTAACAACAAAAATAAATTTTATTTCCGAAATAAACAATAACAAACTTTCAAATCCATTAAGGTAAATTAAAATCGATGTTTAAATAATAGACGTTACGTTTTGCAGTTACTCTATGTTATATTAGTTTATTGGAAAGCTGCATTTACAGCTTAAACATAAAAAAAACTGTTTTATTTGTTGTTTAATGTTTAACCTGCAAACTAAATAACTAGGAAGTAATAAGTACCATCAACGCCTTACTTAAGGATACTACAACGTCATACAGAGGTAGGATTCAAACCCAGGACCTTAGGTGGTTGCTGAAAATAGATACAAAACAAACAAAAACGATGGTTATGACTCCTCGTGTGGAAGAGCTTGCATGGCAGCCATGAACGCAAATCCAATCAACAAATAAAGAACCTTGGCTAATCTGTTATCTGCTTTGCCTGTTATAAACTCGTGTGGAATTATTTCGATGAAGATAACATATACGAAGGTTCCTCCAGCAAAAGCCTGAAAATTAAAAGAAGGTTACTGTTTATAAGGTATTATAACAAGTAAAAATTGTCCCCACTATTAATACCACAGGACTATAAAAAAATCTTAGAAAAAAAAAATCTCACTTGTACTTTACGGTCCTTATAAAAATGGGGGAGAATCAGCAAGGACCGTAAAAGTACAAAAGTTCGTTCGAGAAACGTACAAATAATCCAAAATATTTGTGTTATAATTTATTAAAGTGGGTTGTTAGAGCAAGTATTTGTATTTAAATAATAAAAAGGAAATTAGGGAAAAAGGTATAGATTGAATTAGTTAAAGAAAAGGGTCGGAGCAAATTGTATGTAGTCAAGTTATTACAAATAAATACAAATTGGGTGTCCGGTAAATAGTGAGCCTGAAAATATTGGTTTTTTTTGTTTTCACCTGCATAATAGCGATCGCCATTTCTGTTTCTTTGTCGTTGTCTTTTACCGAAAGAAGCCCAGCACCCAGAGCTATTCCTATAGGCGCCATCATCGAAAATATAGTCAGAGAGGCAAAAACTATCTTCCACTTTGCACTAAAAGTAAATTAGGTTAAATATAGTTCATAAATGTTTACTTAATTTGGGTAAACTGTTGTTTTACCTGTTTGTTACTAGACTTATTCCATAACTAAACGAGAGCGCCATCTTGTGAATAAGCACTGCCATGACTAAGGTCCTTAAATCCGACGTAGAGCTTTGCAAACCTATCGCCAGACCTTCAAATAAAGCATGAGCTGATAGCGCGAAAAGGAGAACAAAGGACCGAACAGAACTATGCGACGATGCATCAAAATGCACGTGACCCTCGTGCTCGGTTTTATCCTTTTCATTGTCGTCTGCTACTTTTACTACGGTTGTAGTGGGCACAGATGCGCATATAGCAGTGTTGTCAGAGCGAGAGCTTATTTGGCTCGCTTGGCCGTCCAGGCTTTGGTAAGTTGTACTTTCAGAGCGTAGAAGTGTTGTTATTCCGTTTAGGCTTACGCTAGTCGAGTGATGGTTTTCAACTATTAATATTTGATTGGATTAATTGGAGGTTTTTATAAATGAATAGAACTATTTAAAATTTTTAATTCGATTACTACAACCTTAACTGCTTAACAGCAGTAATCATTTTTAAATTTAAGTAGTCACAAAAGTAAGTACCATTAATTGGTATTTACTTTTCAATGGTTCTTACTATGATATAATATTAAAAATTGTTACATTCAAGTAATAAAGACCATTCATTCAAGACTGTATGAACTTAAATAGTCATACTTAAAACTTTATGAATTGGCGAAATAAAAGTAAAAATTTATATCGGTTTAATGACCATGCCATAATTGAAAGTATTTTTTTTCCAGTATGTTAATTGCGCTTATATATTTTGAGTTTGGTTGTAAAATTCTTAATGTTACTTTGTAAATACTGACCTACACAATTATATTTTTTTAAACTACTTTATCTGATAGAAATAAAAACAAATTAATTAAAAACACTTTAACCTCAGTTAGTCTATTAAATTTATTTCTTAGCTTTCTAATTTAAATAAGTGTAACTGCTTTACAAAAAAAGTATAGAATTTACTTGTAGCATGGTATTCGTCTATTTCTTCCGGCTCCGGTTTCCCAACATTTGTGTACCAAGTTGTAACAAACTGCTCGATGATCAGTACAAAAAAGAATCCAAGTGACGTCACTAGTTCAGCAAGTGGGTATTCTAACGACGAACCGAAGGCGTTCTCAATTTCTTCAATAGCCTATTATACATGGACAATGTAACAATTACACATAAAATAATAAAATATGTATTTACAATGAGTTAGATTCATGAAAAATGCTTTTTAATATAAAAAAAAAAATTAAATTGCAGATATTAAAATGCGAAAAAGCCCTAAAATTTAAACTAAATAATGTAGTTGTATTCCCTTGTTTCAAGTTGTAATTGTCAGTTTAAAACATTATTGACCTAGTGATTATGCCTGATCAATAACCTGCTATGGTTATTAACAGTAAAATAAGTTAAGTTAGCGCTACACGACATGATGCCGAGGCTACAGTAGGGATCGAACTAAGAGCCTTATTTTGGAATGTCTAGTCTAGAAGACCAATATACAATTGCACGACACCACTTTTACCTTGTGGGTTTTATAATTTTATTGCCATAATTCTTTCTTAGCAAAGTTTTTTTTGTACAACTTATTTTCTTACCTCTGGAAGCATGTGCATAAAAAAGTTTGCAAAAAAGATTCCCGCTGAAATGCAATTCAGATAACTAACCAATTTGTCCCGAAAAACACTAAAACAAAAAAGTTAATGTAATTACTAGAAAACTACTTTTGTTAATTAAAAAAAAACATTTTACCCATATTTACAATCCTATAAAATTAGATAATCGTTTTTTTAATTATATTTTTTTACTTTTTGCTTCAACAAAAATAGGAGAACCGGTAGCGGGAATCAAAACCACAATCTTGTGACTTAAAATAAACACAAAATCTAGCGCATCAACCGCTTAACTAATAATACCCTATTTTAACCAGAACCGAAATTTAAGATAAATCTAAAAATTTAAATTTTTTAAAAAACAAATAAAAATAGAACTTACGATGGTGAAAGGCATCTATTTTTGAGAAAGTGGGGACCTACGCCGGCACCAAATCCAAGTACAACTAATACAATCAGCAGAAGTATTTTCTCAGTGAGTAAATCCATTACTTTGTCCTATCAGATAAACTGTTAGGAAAATGACCTATAATAAAAAAAAAAATTAATTCGCGTTTTATATATCTATATGCATAGCAGAACACTATATATGTTTTGGACCTACTAAAAATAAATAAATTTAAATGTTTTTTAATTTCTTAATATATAATCAATGTTAAACAATTTTGCTAATTTCTTAATATATATATATATATACGCATGTAATAAACCTATACCTATAAGATAATCAAAAAGGGCAAACTTATACTATTAGCTTACTAATTACATAATTATATACATCAACTAAATGATATAATAATACAGTTTTATATACAATACTTATAGCGTCTTTTCTTTTGAATTGGCGTTTAAGCCTAAAATGCTTCGAAAATAATACACCAACACACCGAGAACAAAATTAATGACAATCGGCAATTTTAATATTTATTTTAAATAATGGTGTCTCCCAAAATGACAAGAGACCTCCTGGGATTTTAGAGTAATTTAAACGGGCTCTTAATTATAAGACGATCGTCCGTAAGGTCTATATAGAGCAGTCTTAATTACCATTATTAGGATTTTAGCAATATATATATATATATATATATAGAAACACATTTATTTTGAAAAACGAAAAAAAATATTATTTTTAGATTTTTTCATGACAAAAAAACAAATAAATTACAAAATTAAACAATTTTTTTTATAAAAAATTATCAAAATTTATTATTTAAAAAAAAAAATATACAAATTTAAAAAACTAAATAAATTTATTATTTAAAATTTTTTTTTATTAATAATATTTATTTCTTTGTATAATATACTTTTTTTATTATATAACACGTAAATTCCATGTTATTTATAGGTCTAATGTTATTTTGTAATTTTGGTTCTTAATTTCGGAAATATATGTTTCCCAAAGCGACAACTTAACGTAGGGGATTGCTTTTAAATCAATACGTAAAGTAATAATGTGTAGAACAAAGAAGCTTATTGGTAAATAACATATATCGACGAATAGCTTAATCAAAAATTTATCAAATTAAAAATAACTTAATTATTTATCTATTTTAGTTTTTTTTTAAAGTTTTTTGTAAAGTATTATTTTCAATATTTTTAAATTACACAAATTTTTAAAACCTTATTTTGAATAAACTTATGTATATATGTAAGTACTCTAAAAATTATTAAAATTAAAATATAAGTAATCGTAAAATATAAGTAATCGTAAAAAGGCATAATAACATTTAATGTTGGCAAAGAAATAATTTTGTATAGCTTTTATTTTTATATTTAATAGTTTTCGCAAAAATTTAATTTAATAAATTTATAGAGTGATCTTACTGTATCTTTGTTATTAAATTAACAAAGTTTTGCAAAAGTTTATTAACAGATTTATTTATTTAAAAGCAACAGAAAAAAGCTGTCATCTAAGTATTGGTATTTGATTTTATTTTTACATTTTTAAAATGTTTTGGGAAAGATATAATTTAAAATAAAAATATTTGTTTAAACACTAAAACAAATAAATATCGTTTATTATTTTAGCAATCTTAAAAATCTAAAGGAAAAAAATGCCAGCCCATGATCGTAATGTAATGGTATATACGGGTTCAATTTTCTAAGTAAATTTTTCGCCTAAATTGCCCGACCGAGTACGTAGCCTAAGGGTTTGTGACGTCATTTTTATCTAATGGAAACTTTTTTATTGGCATCTGTTGATATGTTTACGTAATTACGAAAATTGTGAACACATTTTGCGAAATCCTATAACTTAGTTAATGCGCTATAATGGCAATAGTAACTATAGTGTAAACAGCAGTAGTATGTAGTATGTGGTAGAATTAAACACTCAAAAAATAGAATTTCAAAATTTCAAACTCAGCTGTAGGATTTATTTTTAAACAGAGTCTGCAATTTGCAAAAAAACAGTCGAAAAATAATTAGGTTTTGTGCTTTTTATTTTTTTTGTCGATATGCTAGATTGTTGAATAAAGTTTGTTTTTACTTATTTTAACTTAGACAAAAGATTACTTTTTTGGGAAAAAAATAGATCTGTCCTAAATTGCTGAATACGCAAAATTTTAAGCATAACTGACAGCTTACTTAACTGAAAAATAAGGCGATAATTTTCTTTAGTTTAACGCACTTTGAAATAATTACTGTTTAATTGACATTTAGAAAGAGAAGCGGGCAGCTCTATTAACGATAATGACATTATACTTATAACAGTTCACATATGTGAAACACTGTTATTAGTTTAAAAATAGCAAATTGTTATAAAGCTGTTTCCTTAAAATTAATGTAAACTTAATAAATTTAACATTATATTATAGCCCTTCGCAGTTTGGTTTAAGATTTTTATAAACCAGCAGACAAGGAAGCATTAAAAATTTAAAAGATTTTTTATTAACTGTTTATGATTAATAAAAAACAGTAGTTATGTTATGTTTAATACACGTAAAATTTTACTTTTATTTTTAGTTAACTTTTATTTATTCATTCAATAATTATTTTTAACTTTGAAAATTAAAAAGTATTTAAATACGTGGTATTTGTCATACGGTAAAAACTTAATCTATATTAAGTATTTAAATTTTCGTTATTAATAATGACTAGTAAGTTGTTGCGAAATTTCGTTTAAAGGTAATGTAAAAATAAATACCTCAGAATTCTTTTTAGGCTTAAAGATAAAATGTGTAGTTTAATTAAAGGTCAGGTATATTGTAAATATTAACTTTTCATGTATTAGGTCTTAACCTAATTTCAAGCAAAATTAAAAATTTGCATTTTAAAAATAAAGTTTCACAAAAAAAACCACAAGGGTATAAGAAAAAGTATGATTTCTATAATAGAAATTCTAGGCAACAGTTTTAGGTGTACATTTACATAATTTAGCTGCTGAATTTAATTTCAAAATATCGCTACCATCTATTTAGATGCTATTTGATAGCACATAACGACATCAAGCACATAAACAGTGTGGTTAAATTTAGGGATTAAATTAAGTAGCCCGAGGTGTATACATAGTTAGGTTAACAGGTCGACCCTTTATTAAATGAAAGGTTTTATCTACTGTAAGCAAATAGATTTCTACAGTGCTTTTGTGTATATTGTGTATGTTTTTTGTTGTGTAGTTGGTGCGTTTGTAAGTTTTGTTTGTTATGTTTTGTGTACATTATTGTGAGAAAAAGGAATACATTTTTATTGTAAAAAATAGAATGTATATTTGTTTGACATTTTCGTAGTGTTTTGTGTATGTGTATATCTTTTGTTGTATATGTGGATATGTTTGTAGGTTTTTAATGTTTGTGTGTATAATTTATTGTACGAAGAATAAGTATATTTGTATTAACATTTATGTTTTGTTGTTTATGTTGATATGTTTGTAGGTTTTGTCTGTTATGTTTTGTATGTGTGTATATTTTTGTAAGAAATAGGTATATATTTGTACTGTAGATAAAAAAATATTTTTGTATTGATATTTTTATTGTGTATTTTGTGTTTATTAACATTATTTAATTTTTACTGCATGCGCATTTACACACAAAAACCTTTTTAACGTTCAAAGTTAAAATATTATACTTGGTAACATTTTAAACATTAAAGAAACGATTTATCTTAAATCGTCTTAATCAAGTGACAATATTAACAAATTGCCAATCAAAAATTGAACTCTTGTAAATGTTATTATTAATTTACTAACTGTCCTTTAAAACTTTAATATTTGTTAAAGGATAGGTCAAATATGGATTAACTTTTTGACAAGGCTTTTAAGAATGAATGATCTATTTGTCCTGTCGCAAAATTCATATTAATGAACTCAATTGTTTATTTAATAAAAATTTTAGCACAGGGTTAACTTATACTGATATAGCAAAAATAATTCACATAAAAATTGCACATTTTTTGTTTTAAAACGTATTTTTTTAGATAATAAAAATATGAAATCAGTTTTTGTAATATTTTTTGCGACTATTTTGCGTGAGGGATTATGTCAAGGGCCAAATAGTGTTACAAATTTAGTTCAACCAAACGTTCCCGTACCGCAATGGCATTATACATTTAACAGTAAGTTTATTTACTATAACAAAATTTAGCCAAAATGATTTACTGCTTTAAAATGTAAAGGTATTTTTGCCCTGATTTAAAAAAACGGAATATTTTTAACTTATTTTGTAAATGAAAATTTGTTAATTGCATTCGTAGTATATATTTTAGAGATTTTGCAAAACAATGTATAAAAACAATCTTTTTTGCATTTACGACATATTTTTAACGTTTTCAAATGTAATAATTTTTTTTTTGATTTTACAAGTAAAAAAAATTTAACACCATTTTTAGATAAACCAGATTGCGCCCCCCAAGCCACCCCCTTATATGGTGTTAAATGGTGCAAGTTTACAAGAATGGCAAGCGAGTTGGGAGCTGTTTGTTATTTTTCGTGTAATGAAGGTTAGATATAAAATAAAAATTTTTGTACCTTGTTTATCAAAATTTTAGTAAAGTTATCTTACGGGATTTTAATTTAGGACCCTACTGCCCAAGTCTGTTGTTTACTTAAAGATGTTTACTATGTTTAAAGTTTTAGTATAAATTTTCACTGTTTTTACGTACTTAAAATTAAAACTGTTTGGGTAATAATTTAAGTTAAAGTTACGAGACGCCTGAACCGAAAAACCTCATTAATTTATACCAAAGCCTTAATTATATATAACCTTATTTAACAATGTGTATTGTATTTAGGTTATTATTTAGAAGGTGCATCAGTAAATGAATGTATAACTTACCATGGTGGAGCAATAGCCAGGTTTAATTCGTCCGGACAAATTTGCAAAAGTAAGTCAATCAGGACGTTGCAGTGCGTTTCAATACAATTTCATCAAAACTTTTTATTGGAATTCTAGTTTAAATATTAAAACATTTGTTAAACAACATACATTCAAGTATTATTGTTTCTTGGTTAGATAAAATTCATGTAGAAGTCCTTTTTTGGGCAGTTTTTAAGCTTTTAATTATTTACTAAAGCATTTGTAATTATTTAAAAACCAGAACTTATTTTAAACAATAAAAATCGATTTTTTTTCTTTTTATAACAGAAGAGTCGTCGTACTTAGACCAAAAAGCAAACGGTCCTTACCTGATAAGTTCACGGCAGTCTCCGTACGACATATGGACAAGAGGCGCCAACTACAAACTAACAACAGTTGACATAACCAACGCTTCGGAGAGCTTTTACATTGTAAAACCCGGCCTTAACCAGAAACCTGACTCTGTGTCATTTAGAGCTGCTGTTGACCAACGATATCACGTAGTACAACAAGGTTCACGTATTTTGGTTTTGAAGTCAAATGAGGTTGTGTCATCGCTGGGAAAATACGAAGACATAGCAAGTTTTAGATTGTCCACCGATTTATTCTATAGGGTAAGTAGTTGTAGTCAAAACACATGTTGCTTTAAATGTATATTACCATTTGTAACAAGTACTTTAAAAGTGTATTTAACCATTTACTACATTTAAAATTGTTCCCAATACATTTACCTACTTCTTAAAATGCAATAGAAACTGTATTGAATAGTGTTTCTTAATAAGGTTACAAAGTTAATCAAGCAACTATTCACTAGGTTACCTAAAATAGATCATTCTGTTTTACTTGTAAGGGTTTTACCTCGTTCGAATCGTACGAAGATCCAGGTTCTTACATCACTGGATACACTGACAGAGTTGTTATAAGTAAACCAACTAATGACACTACAAGAGGTCATGCAAGTTTTTCATGTAAGTCTTAACTGCTTAAATTTTATATCAAAACCTGAAATAGTTAAAAAACCTTTAATGGAGGCATTACATTTTTACATTTACAATCACATTTATTATTTTAATATCTATTGCTGTTATAACTCATAATTCGTTGTGGTATTTGCAACAAAAACTGCAAAGACTTGCAGCTTTTTAAAATAGAATACAATACAAAACGCTAAATGTTTTAAACAAAACCACATTTGTTAACTTCTCGTACAAAAAACTGTAGTTAATAAACTGGAAAGGCTAAGTTAACTTTAAGAAAGGAATGTAAGCGTAATTAAGTAATCCACTTTGCCTCAAAAATAGCAACGGACGCTTTTTGTTGGAATGTTAAATAGCATGCTTACGTAACGAAAAGAGTAGCTGTTATTTTGACATTTTAATAGTTAAAAAATGGTATAATGTATGGTTTTTTGTTTGTTAACTTTATAAATTTCAAAAGTGAAATCATTGTAGCGAAAAATATATTTCTACTAATAAGCCACAAACAAGACCTTGAGCAGTATAACTCATGGTCTTTAGTTTGATTCCCACTGCTTCCATGTCGTAGCGCCCTTGAGTAAGGCCCAATAAACAAAACTTTCCATTTTATATAAAATGTTAAAATTGCTTAGGGCTGTGACAAATAAACAAAAGTTATTCTATATTTAAACTGCGAAGTTGCTCTTCTCAAACTAGCTCAGCTACGCCATCTAGCTTTAAAAAAATTAAAATTATTTTGTGTGTAGGGGTAAGACTACCAGGTGTTAAACCATACGACATTATCACGTAAACTACGTCAAGACCTACGTCATCGATTCTTTGAATGACGTCACGAATTCCTGTTCATTTGTCAACTACGAACATCCAAACGTCAACACAATAAACATTACTTGTGTAGATATTACTAACTTTTTTATTTAACAGTTTTTACTCTTTCTTACTGTTTTAAAATTTTATTTGCTAACCAATTTTTTGTATATATCTTTATCCTCGATGTTGGAAGGTCGAATGCGCGACCTAAACATAGGATAACATTAGTTACTCCGGCCCAGTCTCGAGTTACCTGTGGCAGTTTGGGATATTATAGATTATAATTGCTCGATAATTCGACTGCTGACTAAGTGCTGGCCCAGCAGTATTTTATATCGGTTATATAGCCTTACTCAAAGGCGCCACAGCACGAGATCACTGGGGATCAAATCCAATACCTCATGTAGTGTAGGAAGTGTTCAGACCACAACACCACGCTGCCGGTTATTTAAATTCAGTATTTACATGCAAATTTAAACGATGTAAGTTGTTAAGATTTATTAAATCAATTTAAAATTGGAAACCTAAAATTTAAATTCTATACGAAATACTTGAAAGTTAATAATATGTTTTGCACGAAAATAAAAGTTTCATTTTTTTTTAAATATTGTTTGTTGAATCTTGAAATATGTTAAACTGGCTTGTTAGCATATTGTAAGAGGAAACAATACAGATATTCTTAACCATAGAATAGTAAGCATTCTATGCTTTGGGAAAAAGTGTGCAATTAAAAGATGAGTAATCTATTCGTCAGACTTGTAAGCGAATAGTGTAGCATTGGTGTGGCTCGAACCCGAAACCCTTTGGTCTGTAACCCCGTTTAGGACACTTCAAATCATGATTTAATGTATTAACTTTGTATATATAAACAGTTTATTATACGTCAGGCGTCCCTTTACAAGCAGGTAAAATTTTTAAGTTGGTTACTTAGTATTATCAAATTACTTTTTATAAATAAATATACAATTTACAATTACAATTTTACTAATATTATTTATCATTTTTAATTAAAAGCAAGTAAATATAAATTATTTTAATTGACCAAAACAAAAACCTGTTATATTTTTTACAACATTTTTATCAAACAACCAAGTTTATAAACAAAAAATTATCAACAACATTAATTTTTTTAAAAATAAAATTCGTCCTTCACAGAAAATAAACCCAATCAATAAATACCAAACAACTGGTTACAATCCTATTTATTAATAAGGCATAACCACAACAAAGCAAGTGGCGTTTTACGAGCGTTTTTAATTAGAAATTCATCAACCAAATAGTTGGATTTGTAAAATTGCGAACACGCGCCAAGGAGTTGTTTAGCGCGATGCATAATTTATAGAAAGGTCGTTTACTAATAATATTCAATTTAAAAAAGGGTCAACAAATAAAAACGCATTCAATGTAAAGGAAAACAAGTATCAATAAGAAAGACGTCTATGCATCAGGATTTGTGTGGAAAAAATATATACGATTACTCTAACGTATATTAGCACTATGACGTATAAGTTTAGGTAGCTAGATCTTGTTAATGCTTTTATACATATACATATAAGCTGCTATTATTAGAAATTGTTTTATGTATGCAATAATAGTAAAGCATATATAATACGTAAAATTAGATTTCTCATTTTTGATCAAAGAGCAGTTAAAAAGATTTAAAAAAGCAATCCCTTTTGATCTCTGTAATATTGAAAAAAACTGGCCCTTGTTGCAATAGAATTAAGCTTAGGCCGGCTGCACTGTTTTATTCATTGTCCGTTAATTGCAACCAAATCAATATTTAATAAAGAAAAACCGAATTTAAAATTTACCGAGTTAATCAATAAACAAAGGTGTAGAAAAATCAACATTATTTTTAGAATAGAAAATGGAATTGTACCTAAGGGAACTTAATAAAAATAAAGTGCCTTAAAAAAGTGTGTTTTTAGTGCTAATCAATAGTTGTTATTCTGTTTAGATAATACCGGTTAAATTGGCAATTAATAGAGTTAATACAGAAAAATAAATAACTTTAGGTTAACAAAGAAAGTAATAGCTTAAATAAAAGGCAATCTGAAAAACTTAACCAAAAAAAAATTAGATTTAAAAAGTAAGCTGATGAAGTTAAGTAGCAGCTGAACACTCACAGGAAGACTAAATAAAAATTATTTTAAAATTTATAAGTGTATATACTTTTAAAATTTTCTAAAAGTTTACAAATAAAAATAATAACATTAATGTGTTTTAAAATATTTTAAATATCGTTTTAGACATTAGTAAAATATAGGTATTTTTAAAAAGCTTATTAAAGAAATTTGACATATATTATGAAGTATTCTACAATAACAGTTCTCTTCATTGTTTTTATATACAACTGTAAGGCAAACAACGGAAAAACACAAAGCTCGGTAAGGATCAATACTATTTTTGTAAATGATTATTTTATGGAGACTTAACTAATGTGAATTGACATTTATTATTCATGCAGAATGCGTTGTAGAAATGTTTATCTAATCTCAGATCATAACAATTAAAGAAAAAAATCTAAAATAAATAATGTAAAAATTCTAAATATGAGTTAGGTTTAAATTTTGTTACCTTATTATAATATAAATTTTGAAACCATGCGTCGAAAAAATTTAAAAATAATAAATTTTTTTTTTTAAAAACATGTTTTTTCCTTATATTTCGGTTGTATTTATTGCATATACCGTTAAAATTTTTACCGTTTTGCGTAAAACTAAATAAATATTTTAAAATAGGATTTTTATCTTGATAAAAATAATTATGTTATTTTTCTCCATACGTTAAAATGGCTGACTTGTTACGAAAAACGGTGACAATTTAATTGTAATGATAATAGCACAAAATGTTTTTAAAATTTAAAAGATGAATTTAAAGTATAAATAAATTATTAAACTGTATGTATGTAAGGAGAAATGATTACAACTTAAAATGAACGTGGTTTAGTTTTTAACAAGTGATTACTTTTATTAAAAAAAATAAAAAAATTTGTTTAAAAAGTATAGTAAAAAAAATTAGGTAAACATTTAAAGAAATGTAAGGGTACATATTACGACAACAAATTTTAAAATTTTTAAAAGTTACAAATTTTAAAAGTTAACATAAACCAATTTTTGTTGTATCTGAAAATGTATTTACTTAAAAACTTTAAATTATTAAAAAAAAATTTTGATGATTGCAAACACTTTGTTATGTTTTTTTAAGCATAACCCACGTCATACAAATATGATTTTTACAATTTTAATTAAATTTTGTTATTACTGAAATTACTTAGCCAAAAAAAATTCCGTTTTATATTAGTCAGGTCGATTACTAAATAGAATAAAACATAAATATTATAGATACCAGAATAAATTAATTAACTATTTGTTTAAGCTGTCAGAATGACGCTATAAATTATGGGTAAAAGTTAAGTATAATTAAAGTTTAAAATTTTACAATACAACAAATAAATTTAAAAAATTTTACTTAAAAATCACAAAGTAAAAATTAATTCTTGGACATTACTAAAGGTTATTTGTTTTGGCAAGATCTTTCCTTTTTTCAATATTCAAATATTTAAAGTAATTTATAGATTAAAAATTTTAAGACGACAACCGTAAAGATTCAAAACGAAAAAAATCGATATCTGACAAATTACAACCGGTTAGAATTTTTTCATTACCTCCATTTTTGTAATTTTAAAATCAAAAATAAATTGTCCAAAGCAAATTTTAACACCGCAATATGTCTGAATTACTTTTTTCTTTTTCACCGCAATATGTCTGAATTACTTTTAAAACAAAATGTTCCAATACAACGGATATTAAATGTCAGACATATCCAAAACCTTCAACAAAAACTCATTAAAAAAATCTAGCCATTAAAGCAGTTTAGTGTGTCTGAATGCAATCCAATCCTTAACATTGCAAAATAAATTGTAGGTAACCCAAATAATGTACTTTGATTAAAAGTTAAAACATAATATGTAAGTAACCAGCGTTTATTACATAATGTTTATACAGTGTCAGTTTTGTGCATATAAATCTATATATACGGCGAAATTTCGGCACGACGCTTTTTTATATAAAAACGTATTGTGTAATATGTTGTTACAAGCGTGTTTCAAGCGAACAAGTAAAAAGTAAAGTGTTCCACGGTGTGTTTTACGGTGCATTATCGCATAATTGCCAAGACCCTATGCATCGTTCATTATTAATGCAACATCAGCCCGCCTAAAGTTCATTTCAAATAGGTCAATTGGTTAAAAGCAATTCAAGGCATTTGAAAACGAGGACGGGCACTCACGGAGCGTTTAAAAGGGCATTCAAGTGACATTTTATCCTGATTGTTTGCAAGATTACAACTAAAAATAGAACGACTTTTGTTGCAAATATTTACGATAGAATATACAACGTTAATCTTGTGTTTAATGTTAGCAACTCATTGTTAAAATTAGAATTGTGGATCATAACAAAAAATGCTTGCCAATTTGCGCTTAAAATTGCATCAAACATTTAAACAGATTATTATCTTAAAGTACTTGCACAAATCTTGTTTTCGAATATCGCAAATGTGAAATATTTAATCCTATATCAAATATAATAGTACATACATTCAGTTAAAAAATGTTTTTAATAATCTTGTGCATCAACAAAATAATTAAATTCGTTTTAGATAATTTATTCAATTAACTGCATGACCTTAATCGCTAAATGCATTAGTCTATAAGAGTACATTTTGGAATTTTGTTATATTAAAATGTAATAAATTTTATTTTTATCTAAGACAAAAGTTGTTGTTTTTTTGACTTCTTAATGTATAAATTACGCAATGACATTTATATTTATTTTTTATTCAATATTGACATTTTAATATAACATTTTTATCATTAAAGCATACTATAAAAAACAACACTTGGCAAAGATATTATACGATATACTGTCGAAGCAATTTCATGGTTTTTAAAAATGACATATCTCTTAAATTTTTACATGAAATTGTTTAATTCAATTTTACATGGTCCCAATCCAAAAATTTCTATTTTAAACAACGGCGCCAACAATATTTCGATTGGATTAAACACAAGCATAGCACTAAACTCAGTATACATATACTTATTGGTAGAAAAATCGATATTTAATCGATGAAATGTAATCCACAGATTAACAAAGAGATTTTTCAAGTTCGACAACACGACGAAGAAAAGAGGATAAAACGAAGTCTGGGAGGCTCAATTGCGTCACCCAGAGGCCGTTTACCTTGGAAAGTTTGGCCTGATATATCAAACTATGGCCAGGTAAGAAAATATTGCCATTTTTGTTACTAATAACAAGAAACACAAAGTATATTGATATAATTTTTTTGAAACATAAAAGAAAATCAAAATAAATTACAAAATTAAAGACAACATCATAGTTAATAAATATCTACAATAGTTACACAAACAAAATAGCTTAAAATAATTTTGTTAAGCCTTAATTCATTTATCACACTTTAACAACAAACTTCTCTTTTTAATTAACTAAACAATTTTTTAACATTTTAACATTAAGCAACATATATAATATAAGAAATATCTTGATTTTCTTTAGACACGAAACGAGATTATTTACTCATTTACATTTTTCACTGAAAACTTTAACATTAGTGGTAAGGTTGTTGCTAAGCAACAATATGGAAGTAAATTAAGGTAATGTATTTTATAAAATTTTTTATTTTTAACCCATAAAATTTATAGCTTTTAAAGTTAAAAAATGGTTGGCAAAATTAGTTAGCCATTTTAAATTACAAAACAAAAATCGAAATAATATTTTTTTTTAAACAAGTTCTAAAATCTTTTTAACTGTCTTTAGAATTTTGTTTACTTACAAACTAAGAGGAAAAGGTAACGTCACCGTTCAAGTGGCGAAACCGGATTACAACTACGAATTAATGTAAATATCTTATAAACATAAATAAATTTGTCATTTTATGTAAAAGAAAAATTTTAAAGCTATAGTAAGGCGTTGACCAACTAATGTAGAATCACAAACCAAATTATCAAGTTAAAAATCAAGCCATATGTCCCAAACAATAATTTTCTAAACAAACTATAGTTAAAATAAAAAAACTTAGTAGATATTATCATATTTCGAATAAATTATTACATAAAATAAAAAGTATATTCATATTACTTTAAACACAACTTAATCTTCAAGAATCATGTTTTAAAATGCTTGCAACATCTATTTAGATCATCCTCTATTAGCAAGGAAAGACACAAAAGCTGCCATTATCAAGGAAAAAGTAACTTCACCTCTATCATTACCACATATTGCCCACGTGAGTAAATCTTATGAAAAAGCAAGTGTAAACCTTGATTTTAACGTTTTAGATGTTTAACTGAGATAGGGAGAAAATAAGATTAGTTGTCTTGATAAGGAAAACCGTTTTTAAATCCCTAACATGGAAAATGAGAAATGCTGAAATGTCAAATATAACTTGACAAACAAATCTTAATAGGGTTTGAAAAAGTGTTTTTTGCAAAAAAGATCTATTTAGAAAGGCCTCTTTTTGATTTTTTATATCCCCTTTTCCTAAACAATAATATTTTTTTCAGGAAAGCAAATAGATATATTGCAGAAAAAGGGAACGCAAAAATCTACTGGGAGGCCATTGACAAAAATAAAAACTAATTATGTTTTCGAAAACGGGTTCGGATTGGGTGTGAATTATGATTCCACTACAAGAAATCCAACAACAGAAGCGAATAAATTAATCAAGCAGTGCAAGGAAAAAGTAACGACTTACAGCCACAGGTGGATCTGCGTTAACCCTAAGACCACGCCCTGTTTTCTTATCATTATACAAGGCGAGAAGTACAGACTGACAGAAAAAATCTGCCCCAAAAGATTGATTTATAACAATAAATCACGCTTTGGAAAAATGTTTTCGTGATGTTGCCAATTTTTTTTAACTTAACTGCAATGCAATGGCGTTGCAATAAAAGGTTAAAATAAAAGGGCAGCACTGAAATATGAAAGCGAAAAGTGTTGATTAAGATTTTTTTTTAATTTTTGTGTTATTTTTTTTAACAAGCAATCTTAATTTTTCGCAAAAATAAAATCAAAATTCGATAAAACTCTTTTATCAATTTTATTAAACCAAATCATAAGTTATATAACAAATAAACAGAATCAAATGCTAAATCTACAAAGACAATTTAACATTTAAATGCATTTTATTGAACTAAATTGATAATCCTTTTAAGTAAGGTTAATCATGTAATTTTCAAACTATGTTATTCCATAATCCATATAAGCTTAAGTTACCTAACTAGTTGGACAAGACAATTTACCAAATTCGAAACCGATAGATAATAAAAACTCGGCCTGTATTTGCTGATGCATAAACACGATGTACCTTCTTGGAGCATAACTTTTGTTTAGGCTTAATGCGATCAGAAATTTCACAATACCATCAAGTTATTTCGCAAACTTAGTCGCATCTCTTTAAGAGAATATACTTGCATAACGATATGTAAAAAGCTAGCCAGTTTTTAAGAAGATTTACAAATACAAATTCTTTAGAATTTAAAAGTAAAAAAGTACATCTCTTAAGTGTATTCTTAATATTTTGACTTCCAAAAATAAATGTTTATATTTTTTCTACAAAGAAATAACTTGTGACTAAATGAATTAATATGACAAAATTTGTGCACTTTTAAAATAACTGCTTTATATATTTAAACGTTATATGGTTACACCTTTTCCATAACAAATAATTATTCATAATTTTTTTTAAATAAAAAGAGATTTGAAGTATTAGTATTAAATACTTGTTCTTGGTAGAGTCCAGCGCATGAATCAACTGATTCCAAGAATTTAAAAAATTGATTTAATCATTAAATTATAAATATATAAACCACAAAAATAAGACAACAATTTACACAAACGAGATATTACCAATATGTAGTAATATATATATGCAAATTTTTAAATAAATTTAAAGGTTAAGATATATGTTTTACGGTAGTCTGAAACATAAGACGTTCTGTAAGTTTTACTGTGTCAGGTAATGTTCTTATCCGCCCAATGACTGTGCCTTGCCCAATGGCATTTAGTTGGAACAAAAAACTTAGTACCAAGACGTATCCTCGTTAAAACAAATACTTAAATTTAAACTTTACCTCAGAACTAATTAAGTTGTAATCTCCTTGTTTAACTTAGTGGATTAATACAAAGATTTGAAAGGTATTGACAATGCACAAAAAATCATTTTTAAATAAAAAAAATAATAAATCATTTTTATGATAAAATATAAGTTTTTAATTGATATTCTTTTAATAAAATATTTTGACCAAAATTTTTAAACGAATTGTTTCATAGAATAATCGTACAAAACCTTAACCAATCAAAATCAACCAACTAGTAAAAAGGCGCGAAAAAAGGCCAAAAGCATGACGATCTTACTCAACAACAATCCCGCGCAACGTGGTCGGCAAACACGCAGAGAACGCGTGATCAGTTTTTAAACTTGCTTTACATGGAATCACATTTTCCCCAAATTAAAATAATAATCATTTAAAAAAATAACAAAGAATTAAAAAAAATGGATTTAGGTATTTTTTTTCGGAATCAGGTTTGTTTATATAAGTTTTTTTTAGCTGTTAACCGGTTTTTAACAAGTATTTTTTTGCTTCTTGTTCTATAAACTAATGTCAGAGCTTTGGTAAGATCTATATCTTTATAAACAAAAAAGGCCAAATTGCGAAATTACACGTTGGTGTGAGCTGGCTTTGTGGTAAGACACGTTGTACAACTAGAAATACTTATTTTAAATATTTAAAAAAAGACAAACTAAAAAAATTATAAAAAAAAAATTGATTTAAAAATATAAAAAAAATTCACGTACATTTTTTTTAATTAAAAAACGTTAGTTAATATATAAAATATCTATTTGCAAGAAATAAACAAAAAAAAATGCAACCGTCAAACTAAAAAAATCATTTTTTATTATAAAATAATTTACATAATGCAGAAAATGGTCAATCAGAAATATTGCAAGTCTTAAAAAAATGTGATACTTAAAAAAAACATGATAATCACTATAAAGCAGCCCTCTAACCAGTGCAAATTACAAATAATGATGCAAGTCGATACGTTTGTTTTTGGAACGCAATCGACGTTAGAGACTGGGTCAATTTTTTCGCGTTGGTTTACTGATGATCATCCACGGACACGACACCGGTAAATTATGGGCAATAAAACACCACGTTGTAGCAATCACAGAGATAAGTTTATTCTTTGTAAGGGAAAGCAATGGCCGGCCAATGCAACTCCGTTCACTTACCACAAAATTTTTGCATAAATATTTACAAAAAAGTATCGGTAAAGATGTAATTAATAGCTTTGCGAAATTTAAGCAAATTGTGTCAAATGTGTCACACTTTAACCTTATTAATTAATGTAAGGCGCAATTACAAAACTCGAAACCTAATATCCGATGTTCTAAAATCTTCCAAAATTCTTAAAAGCAATTTTAAAACATATAAAATTAGAACAAAGGTCGTTATAATCATGTCAAAGGTATGGACATGCTTTCGCTTTACAGTTAGTGGTAACACTAGTTTTTTTTTCACACCCCTAAGGCGAAGAGTACAACAAGACAGCATCGAAATCTTTTATGAGTAATCCTTTGTTTAAGATTCGAGTGTCTTTAAAACCAGACCATAAAAAGCAAAACTTAGATTACTAATTGCCAGACATGTCTTAAAATATGTTTATCACGTCAAAATATATACAATGACGTCATTAATTACGTCACGCGATTTTCGTCACATACTATAAACGGTTCAAATGCAGTTTACGTTATAGAAGTGGTTTATACATATATAGAGCAATCACAAATTATGTCCTAAACGAAATATATTTCATTGATGTCAGATAATAGAAACTTACATATGGAAAATGTCGTAATTTAGGCTAATTACATTCCATTCTGGTTAACATATCAAAGAGCCGCGCTCTTAAACTTGAATCGTGACTTTATACACTTAACTTTTGGGATTACATAAATATAATTACACTGCCTTTGAATTCGATCATTTTCCAATATTAACCGACTTTACTGAGTACTGAAAGCATGTTAAGTATTTTGTTTTGAGTTATAATCAGTCAACGCCTACTCAAAATACGAGGAAATGAAACTCAAATATAGATTTAAATGAAAGGTATAAACCAAAGATTGACCAATTTTGTGGCTTCGAAATTATCACAAAAAACTACACACCTATGAAATCTAAATTGTATTTATTGTGAAAATAGTAACCCACTCGTTTCTAATCGAAATTTTAGTTAATACACTGTAGGCTAAGACAAACAAATTTAAGAAGTGTTAATCAAACGGATGATGACAGCGAAAAAAAAAATAAGAACCCACTAAAAAAAAATAGTAACCCACTCGTTTCTAATTAAAATTTTAGTTAATATACTGTAGGTTAAGACAAACAAATTTAAGAAACAAATTTATGACACCGTTTTTTATGACAAGACAAACAAATTTATGACACCGTTTTCAAATGACACAAAATCGTGTGTGTGGTTTTTTGAAGAAAAGTATGCGCTGGCCGAAGCCAGGACTTGGCCAACTGGTTCAACAAGTTTTGACGTTAGGCGCAGCCAGCGTGCAACGATCTTGCTGTCATGCTTATATTTAAGTACTGCCCGCAATGTTATCACCGGCGAAATAAGGTTATGAGCGGCCCTTACAATTAACGTACTATCTGCCCTGTCCTTAAGCAGGTCCAACTAATCGTAGCACACGGATATTCACGCAATTTTTATGACACGTTTGACTTACGTATTTCGATCTCATCAAGGTAATAGACAACGATTCGCCAGCTTTGCCGTACAGGTCGCTTTGCCCTGAAGGCATATTCTAATCACTTATAAGTTGCGAGCGAATGTAATGCAAATCACATCAGCTACCGCATCTCTAGATGCAGCTAACGAACATAAGCAGCATAAAAAGTCATCTTTTAGTTTTAGTCATTTGAAATATTCGTTTTAACTTTAATATATAATATAAAAGCTCAAGCGAATGTTAAATATAATGTAAATTTAGAACGATAGTCAGATAATCAAAAAACGATATTGTTTTTAACTTAAGTTACCATGCAAAGTTAATCTAACCATACTGAATGCATAAATGTAAAGGTAGTGGTTTTGTTTAATTCATTTAACAACGTATATTTGTTTCTTTACAATTGCAGTTAGGAAAATTGTTTAAGAAGGGGCTGTACCTCGATCTTTCACGCAAATTTCTAACATTAATCGCCCATTCAACGAAGACTGCAACACGTCGTCGACAGGTAAACCTTGTTTAACAAACTTTTTTGAAATTTCGGTATTGGCAATTTTTTTTTAATTTTGAAAATAATTTTTTTTTAAATGTAAATACACTTGTTTGTTAAATAATTATAATTGTTAATTTAAATATATATACTTTTTATTAGTATATAAAAAATTAAAACAGTTGCGATCTATTAAACTAGAATCGTAATGATTTCCTAAAAACCTATAAAAATTAGTATTTTTTTTGTTATATATAAAATAAACAATTTAAATATAACATTTCATAATCGGTTTAAAGTCGTGTTAAAACATAATCATTTTCGCTGGGGGCGTAATAAGCCACGTAAGCTAAACCACAAGATTATTCGAAAAAAAAATTATCGATTTCGCCATCATCACGATCATAACTCTTTACTTGTTTTATTTCTACAGGATGGTTTCAAAAACTTTATTTTTAACAATTTTGGCCGTCGTAGCCTTAACACATGGGCAAGGTGAGTCATCAGAACAATAATGATTTGTTTTTAATGATATTTTAATTCGCTTTTAAAAATATGACTCATTTAAAGACAAGTTTTAACAAGTAGAAATATAGTGCAAGCCTAAATATTTAATTTGTTTTATTTTTATTTTTAGAGAGTCCACCACCACCAACTGGTATGTATATTCAAAAAAGCAATAAATTGTAAAATTGAATAATTTCAATTAAAAAAACGATATAGTTTTAATTTACAAAAGGTACGCGCAATCTGCATGGGTTAAACTGAAAACGTTAATTATTTCTACGCGTAGTATGTTAGTACTATAAACGTTAATTATTTCTACGCGTAGTATGTTAAACAAAAGTTTCATTAAGATTTAATCAAAATATGTATTAACAAACCAACTTTCAACCCAAGTTTTCAATTAAAATGCATAATAACGTTAGTGTATTAAATATTAACCGCGTCTAGTCGACTTGCTCATGCGAGCTCATTCAGTAATCAGATAATGGCGACGACCAATTGCGAGCCTATACGAGTTCATTGCCTTAGGCTGTCAGCAATCGTGAAGGTCGCATAGGCGTTTGGTGCCTGTTACCATTAACGAAAATCGGCTTGTAGTCGTCCTTCATGAAAATGTTATAGGTCGGAATGTAAGCGTACACCTTAGGCGAAACAAACGTGTTGAACAACTATTATGGGATGACGACAGCGTTGTTCTAATAAACAAACCATGAGATTAGAACGGAGTTGAAGAATGATTTGGCTCTCATGTATCGGGCTGTTAAGTTGATTGATTAGCATAAACATGTAAACATCTACTGTCCGGACCGCACGCTATTACACCCGTATACACCCTGCTTAATCGCACTACAAAAAACGAATTACATTAAGGATTTTATAGATATAACTTGACATTAACCTAAAGGCTAGTAGAATTCATGATTAAATCAAGTGTAAACGAATACACAAATACAAGAAAATTTTAAACAACTAAAACGAGTCCGAGTACTGTTTTATTTAAAATTTATTATAAACCAAACGAAACCTGACTAACGCACCAGCAAAAGCGTGTTGATTTTTAGTACCTTAATTGGTCCTTTTTTAAATAATGAATTACCAAACATTAAATAGGCGACCACACAATAAATAAATTTTACCAATATTACATTTTTCGTTTTTAAATGGTCTGTAAATACCAAGTAAATGGTTTATAATTAACCATAGGTGACCCTACACCACCAATAGCCACTGCTCCACCAGCAACTGCACCACCAGCAACCGAACCAGTAGCGACAGAAGAACCAGATCCAGCATGCGATGGTATTTTTGATATTGGATTCATCATCGATTCTTCAAGCTCAGTAGGCGCTGATAACTTTCAACTAACAAGAGAATTCGTCGGAGCCGTAAGTTTAATAAATGGCATAACGCGAATTAAAATAACTAAATACAACACAATTATTATTGCAAAAAAAACAAAACTTAAGCCATAACTAAATTTAGGTTAGTAACCCTCTTATATTGTTCAATTTTCAGATTGTTAACAACCTTAACATTGGCCGAGATCAAAGCAGAGTATCTCTTGCCAGATACAACAGCTGGGTTGACTCGCGATTCCAATTCAACTCCATTTTCGATAAAGCACAAATACTTGAATCGATTGCAAACACTCCTTACTACGGAAAAGGAACCCAAACCGCAAGAGCACTTAACGTTTTTGCCAGTCACCATCTTCAGGTAGGTTTAAATTAAGCACCTAAGGTTGTTAGTGGTTAATAAAGGTGCAATGTCTCCGATAGAATGTGAAATGGATAAAATGTCGTCTAATTTTGTAAAATATGCTGAAGTTTTTTATAATTGTAAATGCATTTTTTTAAAAGATGTATAAAGCAGAGACCTAATAAATGCAATTTATATGAAAATTTGTTTTATTAATGTTTCTTTTTTTTATAGCCTTACAGTGGATGGCGCGAAGGAAGAGTACCAACCGTCGTTATCGTTGTCACTGATGGCCGAACTCAAGACTTCGACATGTTGGCTGATGCAGCATTAAGGCTACGATCGAAGAGCACCCGTGTTATTGCTATCGGCGTTGGAGATGAAGTTTCCATCAACGATGCTGAATTGGCACAAATTGCTACTCGACCAGCAAGCGAGAACGTCATTATTGTTCGAAATTTCGCTGATCTCTTTTTCGAAGTCGAGACCATCCTTACTCAGGTACATTAAACTTTAACATTTCGCAAATACATGGACCTAAGTGATTCGGAACGATTAAAGTTAGATCAAATTTTTAACTCTCTATATTTTGTAGGTCTGCTTGGCGGAAGGCGATGTCAATGAGTGTTTGGCAGAAGTTAGTCCCTGCGATCAAGTTTGCACCAACACTGTTAATGGTTTTTACTGCGAATGTTACGCTGGTTACACCCTTGATGTTGATGTTACCACATGTTTGGGTAAGCAATTTTTTGATAATCATTGTATTTTAATAAGAAATTTTTTTTAAATACAATGCAAAAGTTTGCTATGGAATCATATAACCCGTTCCTTGAGATTTTATTTAATAATTTAACAACTAAGTCCCTGCCTTTAAACTTTAGCAACTCAGTCTCTGCAACATTCTTTTAACTTTTCGTTGTATATTTAGATACCAACGAATGTAACAACGATAATGGTGGTTGCAGCGACCAGTGCGTCAACACACCAGGCAGCTTCGAATGCCAATGTGCTGTAGGACGAATCCTTGCCGCTGATGGAAGATCATGCAGTATGTTATTTTATTTTTTGTGTGATTATCCAATTTATGTTTAAATAAGCAGTTCAAAAATATTTTAACCTAGACCTGTGTTAACACTACAACTTTGTTTTTTCAGTTGACGACAGCTGTTTCCTTAATAACGATTGTGCGCAAATTTGCAACAACATTGTCGATGGAACCTTCCGTTGTTCCTGCCGAGCCGGATTCAGGCTTGATGAAGATGGAGTTGGTTGCTCAGGTAAATATAATCAATCAGAACAAAATAATAAACTTTAAAAACCGAGCCAATACTTCTAATACTGATAAATGTCAAAATTAAAATCCAACCCTTTTCCAACAACATTCAATTGAAAAAACTGTTAACTTAGCTCAACATATCTTAACACTAAAACTCTATTCTTAGATATCAACGAATGTCTTGTCAACAACGGAGGTTGCGAATTCTCGTGTAACAACACTATGGGAAGTTTCTCGTGTGGCTGCCCAGCTGGCGAAGGTTTAAGACCTGACGGCCGAACCTGTGGTATCCAATGTTACTCTTGCGATCGTGCTCTTACCAACGAGGAATGCGACAACATCGTTGTCTGCGCCGAAACCCAGGTAAAGAATGAGTTTAATTTTCATAAAACAATAAACACAAGAAACATACTGTTTATAATATACAACAATTTGTATATAAAACTTCATAAAAGATACTTTAAGAATAAAGTTTTTGTCCATAATAATAAAAATGTTTTTGTGACACTTTGCAATTTTTTTGTGATATTCAGAGGTCCTGCCAAACCACTACTCGACGTGAAAACGGTCAAACTTTGATCTACAAACAATGTAAACAGACCGAAGCCTGCGCCAACAACTTTATCCAGAATCCAAGAACCGCCTGGTCGCCAACACAAGTAAGTTTTGAAACCCACGGTTTATATTTCTTATTTTACAAACCAATTTACCAAAATAAAAGGTTAGGTTTCCTCAATTTAAAGCTTGATATGACGCGTTTTAGTTTATTTTAAAACTCCAACGCCTACGCGGCGCTCACGAATCACGTTTAACATATGTATACGTATTAACAGTGTAATGGCGGAGCTAACTCTGACGTATCCGTGTGCCGATGTTGTTGTCACGAATCTCTCTGTAACGCACCAGCTGATTGCACCATTGCTGATGAGATCGACATCTTCTGCCCAGATCCAGCTCTTTTCGAACTTCCAGCTAACATGAACATTTCCTGCACTGGAAACAGAGTAAGCGAATGCCGTAATAACTTGTCTTCTTTTAAATGGCATTTTATGCAGCCAAGCATTTGAAAAATGTTTGTAGTAAAACTGATAAGTATGGTCAAATCTATGAAGATTAAATAAGGCCAATTTTAAGTGAATGTTTGTTGTTTCAGATCGGAGACACTTGCGATTTGATCTGCCCACCTGGATTCGCACCAGTCACTGGAGATGATACTTTGGTATGCTCACCAAGACCTCGAACCCTTGAAGGTTTCTGGCTTGGAGAAATCGGAGAATGTGGAGGTAAAACAGTAATTACTAAATAATCAAATAACCACATGGTATACTCGATTTAGGTTTTTGATTATCCATAGATAATAATTACATTGAAATTTATAGTTTAGTACCAACGTATTACAATAATTAAAAAATATTTAAACATATTGTTTCTGCACAGATATCAATGAATGTTTGGTTGACAACGGTGGTTGCTCTCACACTTGTACCAACACCATTGGAAGCTTCGAATGCTCTTGCCCAGATGATAACCCATGTGCCAGCCAACTTCTTGACCTTTATTTTATTCTTGATTCATCAAGCTCTGTCGGACAAGCCAACTTCAACCTTATGCTTAACTTCGTTCAGGATGCCGTTGCACCTTTGACAGTTGGACAAGATGACGTTCGAGTAAGTAAACAAGAAATTTATCGCATCACTTTTAAGGCATTCTAAAGATACTTTTTAATATTAAGGCAATGCTTGTAAGATTATAAGTGTTTGAGTTATCAAATTTTCTTAATCTAGGTCGGTTTGGAAACTTACAACAGACGAACAACCCCACGATTTGACTTCAACGAAGTTGCAAACAACACCGATTTCGACAACAAAGTTTCTGTAAGTATTTCAACTTTCTTTTTGTAAAGTTCAAGCCTAAAGATTCAACAGATTCTAGTATGAAAATTAAAAAAACATTATACAAAAATATTTCCCTTGTTATTTCGTCACCAGTCGTAACATTACCAATGTAACCTGCTTCAATAATTTTAATTTTCTTTAATATTATAGTCCATTGAATACGCTGGACGTGGAACAAGAACTGCCCGTGCCATTGAAACCGCAGTTCAAGATGCTTTCAGGGCCGACAAAGGTCGACGTGCTGGTGTTCCTCTTGCCGTTGTTGTCATCACCGACGGACGATCCCAAGATTTCAGACGACTTCCACGAGTTGTTGAGGGACTTCATGCAGCCGCTTCCCAAGTTTTCGCCATTGGTGTTTGTAAGTATAACAAATGTTAATTCTATGGGTATTTTGAGTTAAGTTTATGTAAAATTACTCGTTTTTGTCGAGGGACTTGGCTTTTAACCAAAGTTTTTGTCAAGCGACTTTGCGATTGATCGTACTTTAATTACTGTATGATAAGAAAAAATTTCAAATTTAATGATATCTATTTTTGTAAAAATTTACAGCTAACAGAGTCAACGAAAAAGAACTTCTCGATATTGCCGGTGGAGACAAAAGCAACTACGTCATGGTCACCGACTTTAACGCTTTGGATGCTGATCTTCTTTCAACCCTTGGCAGCAAGATTTGCGTGCAACCCGTACAACGTCATTTCCTTACAGTAAGTTATATTAAATTTAAAAGATATTTTGATTAAAATAAAAAACAGGTTTTTAGGATTAAAATACCAAAAGAACCAAGATGAAGAAATAATAACACTAATAATAAATCGTTTTTAGTCTGATTTGAGAAACTGTGATGTCGATGAATGTGCCATTGGAAACGGAGGATGCTCCCACGGATGTGTCAACACTGTCGGAAGCTTCACATGTACCTGCCCAGATGGATTCGGACTCGTTGGAAACAACAACGTCTGTGGTAAGTTAAAAATCACTGCCACTTTCTGTTGACACAAATTGATAGGGTAAGAGTTTATGTCTTATATTGAATTTGCCTTACAGACGAAGATGAATGTTTGGATAACAACGGTGGTTGCGATCAGATCTGCATCAACGCTCTATTGACTCACCGATGCGCTTGCGAGAGCTCATTCCTTCTTGTAAGTTGATAATCCATTACATATACAAACTAATCCTAATCCAAAAGTAAAATGCTAAAAGAATTGAAAGCCACAGGAACGTATGATAATATAAATCTTATAGCATAATCAGAAGTTGGCAGAATCTATAGAATAAATTATAAGTTAATTTTCGAATAGCGCTCGAACATTCTTAACAATATTTTCACAATCCAGGTTAATGTCACCCAATGTATCGACCACAACGAATGTTTGGATGAAAATGGTGGATGCTCACACGGTTGCGAGAACCTTGTTGATGGATTCAGATGTACATGCCCACCAGGATTTATCTTGGGAGCTGATGAAGAAACTTGTGGTATGTTATACTTTTACAACTGTTTAAAATGATTAAAACATAACTAATATGAGCAAGACAATTTCTCCAAGATCGAAACTATAACTTTCAAGATAAAACAGAAATCTTATTAATTTTTTTTTATTATTTTTTCAGAGGTCGACAGTTGTTTCAACCAACAATTCCCCTTCATTTGCGCACAACAATGTATCAACATACCAGGTGGTTCGTACATGTGCCAATGCGACTCTGGATATTCTCTTGATGAGGACGCACACAACTGTACCGGTAAGAACAACTTAAATTAAAGTGAAAACATCATTGAATTATATTTAAACTTCGATATCATCTCCAAAATTTTAAAATCTTTAGCAATAACTCAATTCAAAAGTTTATGAGATTGGTATTATTATTTGCAGTGCATACTAATATACATTTCTTTTATTTTTCAGAACTTAACGAATGTGACATGGCTAACGGTGGTTGCGAACACACATGTGTTAACACCCCAGGCTCCTTCTTCTGCGAATGCCCAGAAGGATTTGCTCTCCGTGACGACGGAAAAACTTGCGGAATTGTCTGTTACACTTGCCAGAACGTACTTGAGAACGAAGAATGCAACTTGCCAGTTGTAAGCATTACTTCTAACATTATATAGGCCCTCTTTTCAAAAAATAGGCCCTTTTAATTGACAATAATAGACCACCCAAATATTGACTTAACCTGTTAGTTTTTCACATTATTTACTGATGGTATGTTATTTTAGGCATGCGCTGTCTCCCAAGATGCTTGCTTCACCACCATGCGAACCAGAGACAACGTCACTCGAATTTTCAAAGGTTGTCAACAAACTGAAGCTTGTGTCAACAACTTGATCCAAAACTTGCGTGAATCTGGTGAGGGACCATCCCAATGCAACCGAAACCTCCAGAACTCGAAATGCGAGTGCTGCTGTTTGGAATCTTTCTGTAACGCCGATTTGTGCCCATACAACTTCACCCGTAAGTCGAATAATTGATTAAACCAAAATATAATATAATTTAACATTTATTAAAATATCAGTACATTAACTAAATTATTGTATTTCAGTTCCCGGATGCCCATCTTTCGACCAAGAAGATGTTATGTTCTACGGACTCCAAGACAATGGTGAAGTATTCCCAGGTGGTTCTGCCCGAGTTGTCTGTGCTGAAGGTTTCACCTTTGCATCAGGCGGTGTTCTCTTGACCCAATTGAACTGCAACTACAACTTCCAAAACGAAACCGCTGAATGGGACGGTTCACCAGAAGACCTTGACTCATGCACAGGTAGGTCTTATTATTACAACCAATGTTTAACTACTAGTTTTAGCAACAAAAAGCATACAGGCTATACCCTGCAATATATAAACACTAACTAACTTGGTTTGTGTAATGTAGATATCGATGAATGTGCTGAGAACAATGGAGGCTGCGTCGAGCCAGCTATCTGTGTCAACTTACCAGGATCATTTGAATGTGTGTGCCCAGAAGTGCCAGACGATTACGTTCTTATTGATGACTTTGTATGCGAAAGGTAAAAACTATTTAATTTCAGATATTAATTGAATAGTAGCAAGACTTGGTGAGAACCGCTAACAAAAAGTATCGCTAACAAAAAGCTATTTCAAAGGAAAAGTTTAAAAATGTTTAACTCGGTCAATAAATACAGAATTATCGATATTATCCACTAATTCACTGCATATTACAGAGACGAATGCGCTGACCCAGACCAGGGAGGTTGCTCTCACAACTGTACCAACACCATCGGTAGCTACCAGTGCCAATGCCCCAACGGATATTCTCTCCTCGACGATGAACTCACTTGTGACTTCAACGAATGCGCTGACGCCAACGGAGGATGCGCACAGATCTGTAACAACATCTTGGGAGGATTCGAATGTTTGTGCCAAGACGGTTACACCATTGGTGTTGATGGACGCGAATGTGTCGGTAAGAAACTAAATTAAAATGGTTCTAGAATAACTACAAGTCTAAACTAAATGCATTCGTTGTACTTGTCTAGTTAACATTCAGTAAGAGTAGTTTATGAGCTTTACAATGATACTATTTGTATTGCTGTTTTAAGGGTAAAAATACTGTTCGTAATAAAACAAATTTTTCAATAAATTTATTATTGTACAGATGTTGATGAATGTTTGACCGACAACGGTGGTTGCTCCCACATTTGCACCAACTTGGTTCCCGGCTACGAATGCTCTTGCCCAGAAAACATGCTCTTGAACGACGACGGATTCACCTGTCGAGAAAACCCATGCTTCGTCGATAATGGTGGATGTGGACAAATCTGTACCGCATTGGAAATTGGATTTGAATGCTCATGCGCCCAAGGTAAATTTACTTGAAATCAAGAGAACTTAAAACATGGTGGTGCTAAAAGTAGAATTTATTATCAAGAATTAAGATTTAAATAAACAATATTTTGCTCTTAGGTTACGAACTTTTGGAAGACGGTAGCTGTATCGATATCAACGAGTGCTTTGACAACAACGCTGGTTGCCAATACAACTGCACTAACTTTGATGGTGGATTCACTTGTGAGTGCCCAGCAGGAGAAGCTCTTCGACCAGATGGACGAAACTGCGGTAAATTTAAAATTTGTTGGCTCTTGAACTTATACAATACATTATTTTAAAATTAAGTTCACAATACAAGTACTTATTCGTGATTTTAACATTAATTAAAATTGTCTACAGGACGTGCATGTTACTCTTGCCAAAACGCTGCAACCAACGAAGAATGTAACGCTCAACCTTTGGAAGTCTGCCCAAGTGACGCCGATGCCTGTGAGAACCAAGTCCGAGTTCACAGTGGAATCAAGAGAATCTTCAAGAGATGCAAACAATCGAAATCTTGCAACAACAACTTCATCCAGAACCCGAGACTTGCTTTCTTACCAACCCAATGTAACAATGACGATGCTAACGATGTGTGCAGATGTTGTTGTACTGGACATTTGTGTAACTTTAACGAGAAGCCATGCCAGGCCCAGATCACTTGTAACGCTAACTTGGTAAGTAAATTTTAAAAGATCTTGTTAAAAATCCGTTAAGAAAAATATGTTCAATTTTATACTAATATTTTTAAATATAGGCTGATGTCGTCATCGTTCTTGATTCATCCAGCTCTGTTAAATTCGACAACTTCCAAATCATGAAGTCTTTCACATCATCCCTCTTCCAAACCTTCAGACTTGGACCAGGCCGAGTTCACGCTGCTCTTCTCAGGTATTACAACCTAAATTAACGTCACATGCTTTTATAATGTTATTAACAACAACAACACGAGGCTAAAATTGTTGCTTTTTTACTTTTAGATACAACAACCAACAAGACGAACGATTCGGTCTAGCCAACACCAACGACCGTGATGAAGTTATTGATGCCGTCGAAAGTGTACCATACAGAGGACGGGGAACTTTGACTGGTGCCGCTCTTACTTACGTTCGAGATAATATCCTCCGAGAAGAAAATGGTGCTCGACCTGGTGTACCCAAGATCGTTATCACACTTACTGACGGTTTGTCTCAGGTATGCCCCCATATACAATTTAAAATTTCACATATTATTAAGGCATAAAACAGAAGCACCTCAAGTGTTAATAAAATAGCCACATGTCCTCAAGTTAAGATTCAAACTCGTATTAATATTAAGTAATACGTTAAATTTAACAGGATAACGTTGGTCGCCCCAGTCAAGCTCTTCGAGACGATGGTGTCACTACCTTTGCCGTTGGTATTGGATCTTCATTCATGAACAACCCAGCTCAACTTGAAGATATTGCTGGTGCCGATGACCGTTTGTTTGTTGTACAAGACTTTCAAGATTTGAGCGGAACCATTCTTAACACCATCCAAGAATCGATTTGCCACGGTAGGTTTTAACTCCTTTTTAACAGCATTAGTGTTTGCTAATACAACTACCGCCATTACATTTTAAATTTACATTAAAATTGAAGGTAAGGCAAAAGCATAAACGGTTTTTGTTTTGCAGACGACGACGAATGTGCAACCGCCAATGGTGGATGCTCTGACGAATGTGTCAACACCCAAGGATCTTTCTTCTGTCGATGCCCAGATGGCTCTGCCCTTGGCGATGATCTTAGAACTTGTATTGCAGGTAATTTCTTTAGTTGAAACTACATAAAACCTAACCCGTGTGTAAGAATAGTTAAATTTAAATGCAGACACCAAGTAAAATTAATATGAGCTTAAGTTTTCTATTGGTGATTGTGTCATCTGTTGTAAAAGACAAAATTTATAACAAACATTTTTATAGGATTAAACGAGAGCCTTGCTGCTGCTGATGAGTGTGCCGACAACAACGGTGGTTGCAGCCAGATCTGCCAAGACTTCTTGATCGGTTACAACTGCTCCTGCAACGAAGGATACGAACTTGGAATCGATTTAAGAACTTGCTTTGGTAAATAAAGCGTGCAGTTTCGATAAAAAAATCGATAAAGTAACTATAACATGATTCTATAAAGTTTAAAATGTAACTGACAGAATATAATTCAAGATAAGTGTTAATAACTTTACGTCCAAAGATTGTTTAAAGCACAAGTTTTTTTCAAATTGCTTATAATAGGAGCACCAAAATAACCAATCCAAATTTTTTAGATGCTGATGAATGTACAAACTCCCCATGCTCACACTCTTGCGTCAACACCATTGGTGGATTCTTCTGTGAATGCCCAGAAGATTTCATGATCACTGCCGACCGATACACTTGCGTTCGACGTGAAGGATGTAAGTGTTATAACCTTCAGTATAAGCATTATATAAATATAGCTTTGTTCAGTGTTTAAATTTACTTGATGAAATTTTAAGATTTCTTAATTACAATAAACCTTAAAAAACTTTGAAAGCGCCTGCAGAAATGTCTTGAAGAGATTTTAACAACTGTTTTTAATTTTAGTCGCTGACTGCCCATCTGGTTATGATGCCGCTGGACACAGTTGCACAAGAATAATCAACGCTCAGTTAATTGACTATCCTACTGCACAAGCTGACTGCGATACCGACGGTGGACGACTTGTCAAGATTGCTGACGAAGGAAACTTGTTGATCTTTAGCCGCAAATACAATGTCGCAAGTTGGATTGGTCTTACAGGAGGTGAAGACACTGGCTTCACTTTCTCTGACGGAACCCCAATGATGTTCCCAGCTGCATGGGCTGATGGTCAACCAAGTAAGTATTTTTTTAAATAACGATTTTAGAAGTTAAAGCCAAAGCAAAATGAGCAAAGTTAAACAAAATTCTGTTTTAAGGTGGAGATGGATGCGTGTACCTTAATCAACGTTTCTTCGTCAGCCCCTGCGAGGCTGATTTCTACGCAATCTGTGAACTTCGTAAGTACTTCAACATTCTTTACCATTAATTTTTGTTTAAAATTTGGTCTTGACTCGAAAGTTTACACTTTAATTTTTTTTTACAGCTCGTGCAACTGCTCTGGTCGTCTTTAGCCGAACCTGGCCTAATGGTGCACAAGGAAAACTTTACTTCCCTACTGATGTGAACACAGTCAAAGTAACTTTCCCAGCCCCAATTAAAGAAATCAACGTAAGTGTTTGTTTTTAAAAGATCCTAAGAAACTACTAAACTACCAAGACAACATTTAAAAAAGATATATTGAAATAAGTAACCAAGTTTTGATTTATTGAAATTAATAGTTGATTCTGACATTCATTTTGTTGAAGTAATCATAACTTTAACACATTTTAAACGCCAAATAAAAAACTGGCTAAGCTTTTGTTGGTAAAAAAAGCAATTTACTAAACAACTTATTTTTAAATTTCAGGTATGGTTTGGTTCAGTCGCCCGAAAAATCAATAACCGTGAATTCGTCATCTCCCAAAATGATAACGAGCGACAGAGCGGCATGGGCCAAGCTGAATTCGTCTTGGAAATGAGAGGTCGACGATTCCCAAGCTACGATGTTGAAGTCGAGGAATACGTCATGGCATAATAATCCACACAACTCGTAATTTTATGCATTTAGATTAGAGTTGCTTGCAAAAATCTGGACTTATATATTTTTTTTCAAATAACCGAATATTGTATAAACTTGCATGTAGTTTTTTCTTTAAAAAATAAATTTATACTCAAACTTCCAAAGCACTTCGCATGTTGTTATTAGCTATAATAATTAGTTGTTTATTTAACCCCTAATATAAATTCGTGATGTTACATCGGCGATGATGTTGTGCCAAAATAGCCATGCCATTTGTGACATTACCATGTACAGCGTTTTTAGATGTAATATGTACTTAGAACTGCCAATTTTTTTATCGGTGTTTTTTTGAAGTCGTCTATACGCGTTTGGAATAATAAATTAAGTACGGCCAACACTCATTAGCATTGTGATATCAAATAAAGAAAAACTTAGTATAAAATTCAACAATGTAGCCTATAGAAAACTGATAAAATTTAGCCAAGTCAAAGCATTTATAAAATATTGTATCGTGACTCACTTTCACTGAAAAATATAGAAATCACAAAATATTTAAAAAACATACCAAAAAATGTCTTTCCTTGAGGCTAGTTTTAAGACTGAAACAAAAACCGAAACAAACTATTGACCAATGAAGTAAAATTATAAAAGGTATTAAATCTCAGTTACAAATGCTTGCAATACAAAGCTACTTAACCTTAACAAATGTACAAACACAAATATAAATATCATCAAACAAGTGACTCGTGCAACCCCTACAAAAAAACGTACATATTGTTTCTGTCAATGTAAATCAATAATTTTTAAATGGTCATTTTTTCTTTTGTATAAACTAAGATAGGCCCGTCTTGGCCTGCCTTTACTGACCAATATTATGTTGAGAGCAAAAACCGCACTATAACTCGCTACGTTAAAAAGTTACAAATAGTAAACGGAAAATTTTAAAAAGTATGCAAATTTCATAGTTTAAAAAATTAGAGACTGAAATAAAGTTTGGTTCTAGTATTGTAACTGTTTCAATAACAAATAAAGATTAGATTAGGACACTAGGTTTACAGTTTCAACCTTTTGTTGCCTGATTATTCAAAGGTTTAAACTAACAAATAATAGAAAAACTTAACATTTATAAATTGATATGAATAAGCAAACAGTAGGCTACCAATGGTTGCCTAACCAATATGAATTATGCCCCAACAAGGCAGAATTAAAATTGGGTCTGAAAAAAGACCCTTACGAACGACATGTTATAAATATACATTTAACTTTGGAGGCAACTAATTACTTAATGCTAATGCGAAGTAAGTATATCACAACATATTTAAATTTAATTTATTTTGGCAAAGCCATAATTTAATTTATGCTTAAATTTTTAATAACTATTCAATGTCTAAGACTAAATTGTTTTACTTATTTTTCTGTATACTGTTTATAATATAAATATAGATATATATACCTTCTTTAAATTGTGTTTAAAAAAAAATTTAAAACCAAATGTGCTGTTTTAACTTATTCTAAGTGCAATAAAATAAAACCAAACATGAAAATTAAAATCCAACTGACCATGCTAAATTGCTGATTCTTTTCTAAATATAGTTTGATCTTTTTAGATATTAAACTGAAAATATCAGGAACACCGAAAAACAAGGTTTTTAAATTTCTTTACTTTGTAAGGCACCTGATAAAATTAAACACAAGTATTATTGGTTAATTTTTTTTTAATTTTACATAAAAAAGAAAATAAATTCTAAACAATAAAATAAAAAACATTAAATGTTTATTTTAAAGAGAAGAGGTAAACCTAAAGCAACTGCTGCTAAAAAATTGCAAAGCAATAAAAATGAAATACCTTCTAAAGATATTTTAAATCAAGTTTTAGCAGAAAAACAAGTTAATTCAGTCAAGCTGCCCTCGGACATTTTAACTTGGCTAAAACAGCATTGGCTTAGCGAAAAATAATTTACAATATTTGAATTTAATTCACATAAAATGTGATATTAATAATAACATTTTTGCGCTTATTTTTTTATAATTATTTAAACTACCTCATTTGTTTCTTCGATTTGTTTATCGTAAAATATTAAGAATTTGGTTTAATATTAAGACTTTTAGTTGTTGTTTTTGTTGAAATTTCGTTTTTGGCTTCTTTTGAAACATCTGAAGATTTTTATAAAGAATTAGAAGAAAAATAATATTTTATACATTGCACAAAGTGAATGTGACTGAAAGTACATATTAAATTTGATTTTTTTTTTAAATGTAGTGTATAGTGATATTAAATAAAATCCTATATATTAATCATTTTTGCAAATTACTTGGCTTTAGTTTTTTCGCTTTTGAAACCTTAGATGAATTTCCAGGATTTTGTTTTTCGTGTTGCAAAAGTTTCTTAAGTAAATATCTGAAATTGTAGCATAAGAAAATTTGTTAAAAATAAAATATAAATTAAGGTAGCAAGGAAGAGGAAGATAGGCTATTGAATATACTTTTCTGCAAAGTCGGCTAATTTATCGAATAATGTGGCATGGTGGCTACAATGTGCCAAGTTTTAATAAATTATAAATCAGAGCCGTGGCACATGTCACTGGCTTTCACCAAATAAGGTAATAAATATCATTCCCAAACACATCATGCTTCGAAATTCCAAAATATCATGATTTATTTTTGTATATATCTTTATCCTCGATGTGGGAAGGTCGAATGCACGACTTAAACATAGAGTAACATCAGTTACCCCAACCTAGTCTCTAGTTGCCTGTGGCAGTTTGAGATATTATATAGATTATAACTGCTCGAAAATTATGCTGCTGATTAAGTGCTGGCTCAGCAGGAGTTTATACCGTTTATAGCGCCTTACTAAAGGGCGCAACAGCATGAGAGCAGTGGGGATTAAACCCAAGACCTTAAGGTGGCGTAGCAAGAACTCTTACCACTACACCACGCTGCTGGTTTTTGGTTTTAAATAATAACATGAATTAGTCTAAACAATTAATTAAATCAGCAACATAAACTGTTTATAAAAAAAAACTGAATTCAGAGCAAAATTTTTTGAAAGTTACTGTTAATACTGTACTGTCAATATTTATGCTTAACGCTCAATCAAAAAAAATTATTTGTAACTTACTTTCGTTCTGATTTTGCAACTTGAAGTTTTTCTGTTAACAATTTAATTTCAGAGTTCAGTGAAGCATTTACATATACTATTTGTTTTGATGTTTGACTTAACACAGCATATTTTCTTTTTAAACTGGCTGAATCCCTGCAAAAAACAATGCTATTTTGTAAAATATATTGCAGGTTCATAGTTGTATAAACATAATAAACTAATTTTACCATTGTCATTGTAGAAAAAAACAAGTTATTTTTATTTATAATATGGTCTACATTTAAAAATCAAATTCTTATACTCACATTTTAGCTAGTGTGTATGTTCAACTTACAAATATCTATTTTGCAATAAAATTCGCTTTTAAAATTTTAAATTCGATTCTAAAACTGTTTAAAGAGTTTTCTTTATTTTAAACTTGTCAGAACGAATAATTAAATATTGTTCTACAATTATTTGCTATTGAACTGTTTTCTTAATAACAACAAGATACCCTTTTTAAAATTAGTTTAAAAATAAATCCAAAGACCTTGAAGTTACAAAAGATGTTATTGTTGACAACACCACGAGGTTACGTAAGGGTTGTAACATATTTAAGTCAAGACATTAACAACATAAAAAATAACATAGAAATCAGTTAATATCACAATAATATTAACTTTCAGTGTCTATTAAACTTAATTAAAAATAAAAAAGTTTATTTTTAAACAAAATAACAACAATTTTTTACAAGTTTAAATTTTTATTTTTTCTTTGATGCGGATTTAGTTGGTTTATTGTTTTTGCTTGTACTTGCAACCTTTCCTCGCTTTTTTAATTTTTTAATAGTAGGTTCCTTTGGTTTAGGTTGTTTCTTATCAGAAGTAGAAGAAGCGACTGCCATTCTTGATTTTATAGCTGGCGAGTTCCAAGGGCTAAATACAAAAAAATACTTTAGCCTTTCTAAATGAAAAAATGTGCAAATAAAATAATGCGATATAAAATATAAATGTATAAATTCTTTGTAGTCTTACTTACGCAAATACAAATACGTAAAGTAAAAACCCCGCAATTGCGATAAATGTCACTCCACCAGCACCTATAACGCCAATCATAAACAGTGATATCTTTCCATTTCCTCGAGATGAGGTATCTGTCCCATTAACTTAAAAAAAATATTGTCAAATTCTATATATAAACATAAATAAGTTTTCTTACATAGAAAACACAAAATCACGTGTATGGAACTAAGTAAAAAGTAATATCTTTCTTGTTCGCTGTGGTTAATTATAGACGTCCAAAAATCACAGTTTGGTAAGCAAAGATTTATTTTAACTAGCTTTATATATTCGTATAAACAAAAATGCATTTTCTTACCCATGCATTGTGGCATTTCCTTGTCAAAAGATCCAGATTCCAAACATATGATACGAGCTGAACCAATCAGAACAAAGCCGTCGTTGCATGAAATTTCCAAACTGGCGCCAAAAGGAACAAAAGATGATTGCCCGTGTGGATCAGGGCAACCTTCAGCTGTAATATAAATTCATTAATTAATATTCAAAAGGCGCTGTTATCTTGAACATAAATTATCAGTGAGCTCTAAACGTAATATGTTTTTGTATATATAATCTGTAACAACTGACTCTTAACTATTAACCAATGTTGTTTGTATTTAACCCCATATTTTATCAATTTTACAATTTAAAAAGCAAGCACCAAGCTGCCTATTATAAGCGGGGTTAACGTTTTTGTCGCTTTTTATATACCAAAAACGATACAATAATGCAATATTTTACAAACTTAACTTACAAACTTTAATTTGACACCTTGCTCCATTCCAACCAATGTTACACAAGCAACGATATGTTTTGTTACCAGGCAATATCTCACAGTCTGCATCGTTCTCACACGGATCGCTAGTGCACAGTGCATGGATTTCTAAATTTACAGTTACAGTCTTAGTAGGTAAAAAGTAATTTTTAATTAGTTTATGAGTAATCGGCATTTAGTTATGTCTAAAGTTAAATATATAATAAGTCTAAAAGCTAATAGTTTACACATAACAATATTTTCTTAACATTTCTTATATTTTTTACAATTTAACAAAAATAAATCTATACCCAATAAAGGCCAATTAACTTTTGAATATGTTTTTATGTTAAATTAGTAAATTTTATTAATTTTATTTTTAAAACAACTTTACCACAGTAATCTCCCATATAGTCTTCAGAACACGAACATGAATATTGGTTTATTTCATCTGAGCATGTTCCACCGTTTTGACATGGATTACTTTCACATTCATCAATTTCTTAAATAAATTTACATATTATTATAAATATTTATGCTTTAATAATTTACCTGTCAAGTTTAAATTGAACAACTAAATGAATTTTTTAACAAGAATTGTAAGTTTCGACATAGTTCTAAACTTACCAATATCACATTTTTCTCCAGTAAAGCCAGGATCGCATTCCTTTCGACAAATGTAACTGTTTACTTTGTCAACGCAAACCAAGTCGTCTGCACATGGGTTCGATTTGCATTCGTCAATATCTAACAATAAATTCAAGTTAAAAAGGTAGAAGGTGCTTGATGTCTTTTGAAAGTTGAAAATAAAGAAATGTCGCTTAATTGTAACTTTGAGGCGGCTTACAATATAGCCTTGTTTTTTTTATTTATTTAAAAGACATTCATAAATTATTACCGCTTAGATTCACTTTATTTATTCACCGTTTTCTATTTCTTACCATTCGAACACGTATCTCCGTTATAACCTCTCGCACAAGTACAAGTAAACGAGTCTGACCATTTGATACAAGTCCCCCCATTTTCACACGGATTGGGCACGCAAGCGCTCTCGCCTTTACACGGGTTCATTTTAAGTTTTTTTATTGCATACAAGGTGTAATACAATGATATTGCACAAGTGAAAAACACCAAAACTAAAGTATTTTATAAAACAGAAGTAAAATACGTAAGCCCAACTATCACTTTATATTTCAAAGCATTGCTAGAAATGTTTTGTAAGTAATACACCAAGGCTACATCGTCAAGTTGTGTTTAAAAAAAATGATACAAATATACCAACAGTTTAATTGTTGTACATATTTACCAATAAGGGGATTTTATTAAGCAGAATTAAAATTCAAGCCCAACTACCACATTACATTTTAAACCATTGTTAGAAATGTTTTGGAAATAATTCACCAAGGCTACATCGTCAAGTTGTGTTTTGAAACAAAACCAGTGATACAACTACACCAACAGTTTAATTGTTGTACATGTTTTAATCCAAACGACAAAAAAATTGTCTTTCGTGATTGCTTTTAACAAATCTGACTAATTTGATTTGTATTCTAACACCAAATTACAATCAAGTCGCTTTCTGACACAAAAATCTTTCAATAAGGTTAAAATAAAGACCAGCAACCCCACCAAGTTTACCCTCTTCGCATAAGTCCCCGTCGAATCCGTCTTTGCAAAAACAAAAAATATCTCCGTCACCCAAATCCATACACTCTGCTTCGTTATGGCATGGATTCGGGTTACAAGGGTCATTTGGATCACCTGCTTCTTCAACTTAAACACAAATTAGCAGTATATCTTTATAAAAAAAGGCATATTTCTATAGCAAAAGATCACTACTTTTATTAATATATTTGTTACCTTTTGGTGGTTCATTTTCACACCTATCACCAGTATAACCGTCTTTACATCGACATGCATATGAGTTTACTTTATTTGTACATCTTCCTCCATTTAGGCAAGGATTCGACGAACATTCATCAACATCTAAACAGAATTAAATTAAACCTTTAAAATCACAACTTCTATATATAAAAGTAAGTATACAAAATTGCACTACAACTTGCCCTGTGTGCAAGTCAAGCCTCGAAATCCGGGTGAACAGGAACACTTAAAGCCGTCGCCATCATTTCTGCAAGTTCCGCCGTTTCTACAAGGGTTTGGGCTGCAGTAATCTTTGGCCTCTAAAAAAGGAAAAAAGAATGAATTGTTTTTATGAATTAAATTTATAATAGATTGTTTAAATGAAGTCCACTTACGTTTACTTAAATTAGTTATTTGTTCTGAATAATAGGTAGATCGGGTTGTATTAACTTACAAAATTTTTATTTTGTTTTTACCTTCTTTTAATAAACATGTTGGCCCGGTCCAACCAGATAAACACTGACAAGTAAAACCATCGTTATTACTTTTACAAGTTCCACCGTTTTGACAAGGCGCTGAATCACAACTGTCTATTTCTGTAAAAAAAATTAAGCTAGCCTTCCAAAATCTCTTGCAACGAAATACTTGCATGCTAAAGCCTACAACATCTAAGCAAAGCTATAAAAGCAAGGGCACTGCAGAATTTACTATTTCTGTAAATAAACTTTTGCTAATATATACCACCTTTAGTAACTAAATGGCTGTAGAACAAGGTATAAAAGCTTTTAAGCATAAAGAGGGCCTGTAAGAAGATATAATAGCAAACCTTAATAGACATAAAGTTACAGCAATTAGAATGATATATCAAGCAAGCTATAGAAAAATTATCAACTTGATATTGAGCAACATTAAATCTTTGTTGCATAGTAGCAAATGCATAACACAAGCAAAGCAATCGCTAGGATAACTTAAAGTTCCTTGCAGTTAAGCTTATAAAAACTCACTTTCTTCACAATGTACTCCAGTCCAACCCTTTACACAAGTGCAAGTATATCTAGCAATTTCATCGTTGCATTCTCCGCCATTTAAACAAGGGCTTGATTCGCATTCGTTTATATCTATTTCAGTATGTATGTTACTCGAGCATTACTTTTATATATAATCTTTATACTACATTAATAAGCAAGCAAAGCTAAACAAACTGCTTTATGGACCAAAACTTAACATTTAAGGTCTTTCCTTAAAAGGGTATTCTACATGTTCTGTTTAAAAAGAGTTATAAAAAGAATTTCTCAATATTTAAGGGTAGTAAGCGTTATCCAAATTAAAAAATAGGTAGAATCAAGCATTACTAACACTATTTCTATGTCAGTTCTGAATAAAAACACTTAATTGTGCAAAGCAAGCAGCTATTGACTACAGCTTACTGATGTCACAAGTCTTGCCAGTCCAACCGTCCAAGCAAATACAAGAAAACTCTCCGTTATTATCAACACAAGAAGCTTCGTTTAAACAAGGGTTAGGATCACAAACATTAACTTCTTTTACTTCTGGTAGCGGTATATCTTTAAAAATGCACAAAATCACTAAACAGGTAAGTACAATTACGTTTTATATAGCCAACAAGCGTAGCGTTGTCTGTTTACCTTTACTCAAGCTTTTCTACAACTAGAAGTCCAACGCAAGATCAACAAATATGGCAATTTGAAATTACAAGATTTAACATTGGCATTAAAGAACTATTATTATATACAAAATATTTAAAAGTGCTAACTGCCTAACGAGAGCCTTTCCTCAGTAGTTTCATCCACCATATATCTAAAGAGCTTTGCTTAAAAGCGTTATTGCTAATGCTAACATAGAACAAGCGCATATTGCTAAAATGGTTGGCTTTAAAACTAAGCATTTTTACACTTGCGTTAAAAACAAGCTGTCAAGGGAAAGCATAAAGCGTCTATAACAACAGAACAACATAGTTTTAAAAAAGGCACTAAAGGTTCTGTATAAAGCGACGTAGGCTTGCAGCGCTTATTTCTTACGAATATCACAAGTTATTCCAGACCACTCCATTGTACAAATACATTCGAATTGGTTAACTCCGTTAACACAAGTACCATCGTTCAAACACGGGTTTGAGTCACACTCATTTATATCTAAACTCGGTTTTTTCGTTTTTCGAAGACAAATAATATAAGAACAATTAAGTTAAGATAAAAAAAAGTAATTCAAATAATTAGTATTTAAAAGTTTGATAAAAATAAAGCAAAAATTTTTTTAACTTTTTGTGATTTTAGTTTTACTTTAAAATACCTTCCATACAAGTGTCTCCGCTCCACCCGTCTGCGCATGCGCACGTAAACATGTTAATTCCGTCTTCACATGTCCCACCATTTAAACAAGGGGACGATTTACATTCGTCTATATCTAAAAATATCGTAAAAACTTTAAAAATGTAACAAATAATTTCGCTAAGAAACATTAATGGCGACTACTAATGTTATAAAATTTTAACAGAAAAACATATAAAAGTTTATTAAAGAGTGAAAATGTAGTTTTTATATACTCATTTTTTGATTGATACTGCGTTACAAATATTTAAAAACTGCTTATGCCAAACCAAAAATTACCAATGGCAAAAGTGATAACATCTGCCGACTTTAAGTAGTCTTTCTCCAAACTTACAGAGAGTTAATTTTTAGTTCAACACCTGATTCAAAACTCTGTCTGTCAGTTTATTATTCAGCATTATTTTTAAAAACTTAACCTAACATTTTTAATCCGGTGCCAAATAATAAACCTTGACTTCTTGTTTAACTTTTTACCGTTTTTTTGTATATATTTAAAATGACAAAAGAAACTTACTTTCGTCGCATAAAACACCTTCCCATCCTGGTTGGCAATTACAAGTAAATTGATTGACGTCATCAACACATTCTGCCTCGTTTTGGCAAGGGTTCGAAGCGCATTCGTCTACATCTAATAACAAATGAAGCTGGGTTATTAGGAACTAAAAATACAAATATTAATGCAATTTTAAATCAAAAATATAAACTTAAGTTGATAACATTTTTCTAATATTATCACTTACAATTATAGTTAAGGATATAAATTGTAGTTTGTCTCATTATTTTTATAGTTTAAAACTAAAATTCAACCAATTTATTATTTAAAAAAATTAAATTTTTTCCTTACTGGTTTCACAAGTGTCGTCTGTCCACCCGTCTGCGCAAGCGCAAGTAAATTTATTTACCCCATTTTCACAAGTTCCACCATTTTGGCAAGGGTCCGAACTACATTCATTTATATCTTTAAAAAAAAATAAAGGATCAATTTTATGTAGAATTTTTTTATAAAATAACATTTTTTTATTTACCTTCATCACAGATTGTCCCTGTCCAGCCTTCTGCGCATGCGCACGTGAAATTGTCGTCAGTTGCTGAACACGTGGCCCCGTTTTGACAAGGGTCCGGGTCGCAATGGTCAACTGCACCTAAAAATTAGTTAGAATATAACAAAGCTAAAAAATTTAACAACGCTTAAGAAAAAATCATAAACTTTAAGTTTTTTTTAGGTAAGGGATACAAAATAATAGTCAATAAAACCATGGGAACTATTGTTAGACACTTTAATATTAAAAATAGCAGACAATAACAGAAAAAAATATAACAGTTATATAACTAAACATAGCATAGGCTTACTCCACATAAGGTTTTAAGATGCAATAAGAATAAAAAACTAGCTTTAAAAAAATTAACTCGTACACGTACCATGAAGAAGAAAATTTCTCTATAGTAAAAAAATAAGGAACAAATAGGGATATGATGCCATAAAAATAGGAACACTTACTGGCTTCTACAACTTCTTCACACGTTGTCCCTGTAAATCCTTCTGCGCATGCGCACTCGAACGCTCTCCCTTGGCTGGTACAAGTTCCGCCATTTTTACAGGGGTCCGGTTTACAAGGGTCTGGTGGGGGCAAAACCCCTTTATTTACTGATAAAAAAAATTGTTGTTTTCTTTTATAGTTCTTGCGTTTAATATTTTAACATTTATTTTAAAACATTTTACACAAGTGCACATAAAAAAATTACAGTCATTTTTTTGTATATATCTTTATCCTCGATGTGGGAAAAGCAAATGCGCGACTTAAACATAGAGTAACATCAGTTACTCGGACCCAGTTTCGAGTTGCCTGTGGCAGTTTGGGATATTATAGATTATAATTGCCTGATAATTATGCTGCTGATTAAGTGCTGGCTCAGCAGGAGCTCATATCGTTTATATATAGCCTTTCTCAAGGGCGCTACAGCATGAGGTCAGTGGAGATGGAACCCACGACCTTATGTGTGGTGTAACAAGTGTTCTTACCACTACACCACGCTGCCCTCCTAGTGACAAAGCATTTACAATTGAACTTATATTATTAGTAGTTACTCTACCAGTGTATCTTGCGTAAAATCCTCTATACGCTGTATCGCCGTCGCTTTTAAATGTAAAAGTAGAAGGACCAGCACCGGAGAAAGGCTTTGGTGGTGGCCTGTAACCACAAATCACGTCAGGTTCTTTGTTAGAAAATTTGATTTCGATCGAATCTTTTACACATGTACCTCCGTTTTCAATTTGCAAATCTTGGACTGTAATCTGGACATAATTAAAAAAAAATTAAATACAAAACAGTTGTGTTATTTTAAAAAAAACTCGAAATTTTGTAATGGTAACGCTGCCATGTTATTTTAGCCTTATTTAGGGCGCAAATATAATTAAAAAATAACCTTCTGTTGCAAAATATATAAAATTTTCTTAATTAAATCGTATATGTTACATTATTTTTTATCTAGACAGACATACCAATAAGGACATAATATTTAAAGTAAACTTACAGTTATAAAATCCACGTCTTCGAATTCCAGTTCCCAAACACACACCAGGTTGTTATCGTAACGTCGACTTCTGTATCCTGGCAAGTACATTTGGCCTTGCGCTGTTGTTAATTTTCCACCGCAAGCTTGTGCTCTTACATGAACTAAATAAATATACAAATTCGTTTTTGGTGACAGTACAGCAAAAATTGCATAGACTTTTTCGTCTGCCTAAGACTTGTAGCCAATACTTGAAATTTAATCCCTACCAATGATACCCCTTTGTGTTTTTATGTAAAACATTAGCTTGTAATAGTATAACAATTTTTTTTTGTATATAAATTTATCCTCGATGTGGAAAAGTCGTATGCGCGACCTAAACATAGAGTAACATCAGTTACCCTGACCCACTCTCGAGTTCCTGTGGCAGTTTGGGGTATTATAGAATTAAATTACCCGATAATTATGCCGCTGATTAAGTGCTGGCTCAACAGGGGTTCATACCGTATTTAGCGGCTTACTCAAGGGCGCTACAGCATGAGATTATTGAGAATTGAACTCACGACCTCACAAAATCGGTAAATAAACTATATTACAATATATTAAACTGTTAAATGCATCTTGAGACTTAAACAGACCAATAAGACATATACATAGTATTATCATGAAAGTTAGGTTTTTAAATTGGGTTCGTTGACCATGCCATACCATACTTAACATCTTTATGTAAACATTATTACTTTTGGCATGTTTTAAATCATTAAATTGATTTTGTCATTTTTTCCCGTCGCATTGTTGTGATATTAATTGTATATCGTATTTATTATTTACTTTTATCAATGTGCGAAAAACCAAAATAAAAAATAAAAAAATTCTTAACGGTTTGAATCTGATTGAAACAAAGTTGTAAAATAACTATTTTTGAAATTTAAATCTGCCTACCTGAGAGATATTGCAAAAAAATTGTTAATATCAATAGTTTCATTTCATAAGTGGTTGAGGAATAAATAATATAAAATAAATGCTACAATTTTCTTAACTTCCTTAATTTAAGACGACTTTTTCTGAAAATATAAAACTGTCCATTCAACATCCAATAAATTTTCCTATATTTGAGTAGCAATAACTTTTTTAAAACTTCTAATATAAACATATATTTTTTAAAACTAAAAAAATGTTATAATCTTTTTCTGTTATATAGAAGTTGTGGTACTTAAAACTCTCATGCAAATCTGTTCAAATAAAAAATATTTTAAAGTGCACTACATATATTTAAATTATTACAACATCTGTTTTTCAATGAAATAAATTGTTTTGGTTTGCCATTGCAAAGATTCTTGATATTTAATGCGCATTAACAAGCGTTTGTTTTTTTAATTTAATATATATATATTTTTATATTTATATATCTTTATCCTCGATGTGGGAAACTCGAATGCGCGACTTAAACATAGAATAACATTAGTTACTCCGACCCAGTCTCGAGTTGCCTGTGGCAGTTTGGGATATTATAGATTATAATCGCCCGATAATTATTTTGGTGATTAAGTGCTGGCTCAGTAGGAGTTCATACTGTTTAAAGCGTCTTACAGCACGAGATTAGTGGGGATTGAACTCACGACCTCATGGTGGTGTAGCAAGTTTTCTTACCACTACACCACGCTGCCGGTCTATTCATTTGTTAATAACCATCAATTTTTTTACATAATAGTTAGTAAAAAAGATACCGCGTTTTTTTTAGTTTAACTCAACATGAAATATAATATCTAAAATCTAACAAATTTTACCCTGCTTTTAAAGATATTACTAACTTTTAATATATATTCGAAAATAAAAGTTACTTTAAACAATGTCTACAAAAGTTGAAACAAAAAAGTTTGTAAAAAAAGTTGGAAAAATTGTTTACATAAAGTAAAGGTAGATTGTTGTTATTTTGTTTAAATTCTTAAAGTTTTCCTGAAAACATTCCATGAAAACCAAGTGGAGGCTTAGCATCAATCTAAAAATAACAAGTTAGTAAATTAAAAATTTTTTAAAACAACTTAGTTAAAAAACTAAACATTTTGTACAATACTACCAGTACCTCAGCCCTAGCAATCTCTTGGAACGAACAAGCATCTAAAATGAGTAAAAATGATGGCACGTTTATATCGTTGTGTATGGCCACTGATAAAATAACCCCGTCATCTTCATTAACAGCATCGGGTTTGCCCACAAAAACTGCTTCAGATGGATGATAACCCTATAACAATAAACGAACGGTAATTTATATACTCCAATTTTTTTGACTGGCAGCGTGGTGTAGTGGTCAGAACACTTGGCTACGCTACATAACGTCCTGGGTTCGATTTCCTCTGCTCTTTTGCTGCAGCGTCCTTGAGTAAGGTGCTAGAAGCAGTATAAATTCCTGCTAAGACAACAGTTAACCAGCAGAACAAATATCAAGAGGTTCAATCGTAAACCCCGCAACTAAATGTTTAAATACCCAAAATAACTTCGAATTGGCAGTTTTTTTTATATATATTTACCTGATGATAATGTCTTATTAATTTGCCAATTCTATTCTGAATTTATACATTTACCCGCAACCTTCTAACTTAAAGATGCTACATCGCAAATTAATCCTGTAAAAAAATATTGATAAAAACCCGAATAAAAATACCTTTTCATTCCATGTTAAGATTTGTTTAGAATCCACATCCAGTTTAATGAGACTTGTGAATAATTCAGTGGTGCTTGAGGCTAGACCATACATGTATCTAAATAAACAGAACTGTTTTGAAAAAACCCTTTTTGTAAGTTTTGAAATAACATAAATTATTTGTTTTTTTTTATGCGATAAAAAGTGTCTAATTGGATAAAAAAAACATTACATACTTTGGCCTTTGCCAAACTTTAAAACTATTTAAGTATTATTTTTTGAACAGAAGTTTAACCTGTGTTTTCGTCCGTTACAATTTTTGTAGTTAATTCTTGGTAGCTCGACCGAACTTAGAGAAAATTTTTCTTCTAAATTATCTGGAAACAAGGCCTCAGGTTGAAGGTAAACTGATCCGTCATTTTGAAGCTGGGCAGTAGCACTACAGCCAGGAATTGTGACCAAGTTTGTATCTAAAATATTATAAAATCAAAAACTATTATTCCTTTTATTAAAAACTACAAAAGCAAACTTAAGACTTGGTCAGGGTAACAAATGGAACCCTACATTTGGGCAATATAGTCACTCATTTCAAATAGAAAATTAATTGCATTAAAATATGGTTGGGCTAGCATTTTTAAAAAAATTAATAATTTATACTTAATAAGAATATATTTAAAACTTCACTTTAATTTTTTCAAGTTTTTTGTCTGCTAGGTAACTAACTAATTTTCAATAAATTTTAAAATTATAGAAATTAAAAACTTTAGCTAAAATTAGATATTCATAATATTTTTTAAAGTTCAAAACTTAAAGTAAACAAGTTTGTTGTACTATAAAGATAGTTGTCGAAACTTAATTTTTCTTTACAGTTTACCTTTCGGTGTGCTGTCATCAATGTCAAGAGGTAAAACATATCTTTGAGGAGTGGTAAGTTTATCAGGTTGCAACAACGCTGAATCATCCGACAAAATCTGGCCATACGTTCTACAATTATAATAATTCAGGATAAATATAAACAAACATTAGAGTGAGAAAATATACTAGCAAAAGGAAAACTTAAACAAATTTTTTAAAACAAACTAGTAAAATAAATATTCTTGAATATATGAAAATACAAAAACTTTATTTACAAAAATGCTAAGAATTAAAACTAAAAAATCTGGTTAAATAGCAAATACTTCGTTATTTAAACCGGTAGTGGTTAGAATATTTGGTTTCACTACATGAGGTCTTGGGTTTAATCCCCACTGCAACTTATGCTGTAGCGTACTTAAATAATGCACTATAAACAATATAAACTTCTGCTATGCCAACACTTAATCAGCACCTTAAATATCGGACAATTATATTTTATAATATTTCAAATTGCTAAGGGCAACTCGAGACTGGGTCTGGGTAACAAATGTTACTCTATGTTTAGGTTGTCAAGTCAACCTTCCAACATTAAAAGTTTTAACAATGAAGTTTTAAATATTGATAAATGAAACTCACAAATAATGCATGGTAGATTTTTCTGCAGACACCATGTCCATAACAATAAATTTCTTATTATCAACCGACTGTTCATAGGCATTGATATGATGAAAGCAAAACCGACTTTTCGCCGAAAATGAAATTGGAATTTTCTTTCCAGTAATTTTATCAACTACATGAAACTAAAATTAAAATTAATAATAATAATATATATACTTGAATTGCAAAAAATTATAATTTAATATGTATAAATTTTAGTTAAATTTAGTTAAGTAATTTAATAGTAAGTCTAAGAAATCCAAGAAATTGGGTGGTACTAAAACGTCAATTCTATATGTAATGAAGCTTAATAGAATATATATTCATTTTGTATGTATGCCTGTCCAGTTTATGGGCCTATGAAATAAATAAAACTGCCTTTTGTGGTGTGCAGGCAAATTATTACAAGCAAATATTATTTAAAAGTTGTGACTATATTACAACAATTAAAATGTCAATAGTAGTCTCAATAATTTCACTTTTTACCAATTACAAAAAAACACGAATAAAGAAAATAAAACCTTTTATATAAACTGAATATATATATCCCTGCTCAATATAACCTTTTTTCTTGATTGGATAACTTCGTGAAATTATGGTAGTAATTCCTATTATAGATATTTGACACTTTAGTATTACTGATAAAATTAAAATGTGTAAAACTTCTCATTTGCCAATGAATTTTTTGTTTCATCCTCATGAAGTGTGCTAAGGAAACCGTTCCACAAGAAACCTGGCGTTAATAATTTTGTTACACTTGTACGTAGATTTTGTTCATGAAGTACAATGTAGTTATCAGTAATTGCAAAACTAAAAATTTAAGCAGTTAATCGTTTTGAATCGTGTAAACTTTCGGTTCCTAATTTTTAGAACTGCAAAACCATAGGAGTTGCATAACCTAATATTTTAACTCAATTTATTCTTGATGCTAAAAAGCCAATTTCACAGCCCAATTATTAGAAATAATTTTCTAACCTGTGAAAATAACTAGGATTCCATCTGTCTTCAGCATTTACAGTTTCAACACACTTTATATTTTTAAGGGGATTTTCGCCTTTCATATCAGCATGATCCACTTTCATAATAGTGTAGCCCGTTTGTTTACCAAATTTTGTACCAATATTGTAGTAATCCCCATTTGAGTCTTAATACCAAAAAATACAAGTTAATAAAGTTTTTAAACAGTTTTTTTGCAAAACAAAACATCACATACTTTAAAGCCTTTTTTTATAACTTTATTCTCGATGTGGGAAGACTGACTTCACAAGCTAAACATAGGATAACATCAGTTACCCCGACCCAGTTTTAAGTTAATTTTGACAGTTTGCGATAACATAAATTATATTTGCTCACCAATTATGCTGCTGATTGAGTGCTGGCTTAGCAGAAGTTTATACTGTTTATAGCGCCTTACTCAAGGGTGCCAATGCATGAGGGCAGTGGGGATCGAACCTCGGAGCTTATGTGGTGAAACCAAGTGTTCTAATCACTACATCATGCTGCCTACAACTGCAAATCCAACCTTTTAATTAATAGCCTATCAAAACCATGATGGTTGTATGTAAAATATTTTTAAATAAAACATAAAAATAGGCTTCTAAAACTTACCCACATGAGGATGGGCTGTTAATAGTGAGCCGGCAACATTACCAACACTAAAAGGCTTCTCGGCAGCCTTTAAAGTCTCTGGGTCGAACTGGTGAACAGTTGGATTGTCGGTTAGGGCATAAAACACCTCACCTAATCGTATTGTGTTGACATTCACATTGTCAAAATGTGGCCCCGAAACATATTTGGTAAAAAATCTATAAATGTGTTATATTTTGGTTTAAAACTGATGTACTGTCTACAAGTATAACAGGCAGTTACGGTTTAAAAGATGTTCTTTTTTAGATTTTAGTTTATTAAAATTTGTTAAACAATTGTTTAACTTTACTAAAAAGGATTTAAAATTTACCATCTGCATGGTGTAGTAGCCAGAGCTCTTGGCTCCACTAAACAAGGTCCTGGGTTCGATCCCCACTGCACCCATGCTTAGTACCCTTGAGTAAAGTGCTATAATTCGTATGAACTCATGCTGAGCCAACAATTAATCCACAGTTTATTTATCAAGCAATTATAATCCATAATTTTCCAAACTGCACACGACAACCCTAGACTGGGTTTGGGTAACCAATGTTACTCCATGTTAAGGCCGTAAAGTCGACCTTTATACATCGAGATTTAATAAATGTAAAAAACAATTCTTAAAAAACTGTAAAGTAACCTTGAAAATAAATTCCTGCAAGGGTCAGGGACACTTTTTGAGCCAAAAGTTCCGTGAATAATTCTCATGTTTTTGTGATTTTCTTGATAGGTTAGATTGTCAATAAACTTGCTACTATAAACCACCTCCCCATTGCTTATTGAAAACCTTAAATTAAAAAAAAATAGATCAAAAAAGGCAAAAAAATGACCAAAAAGCAAAAAATTGACAAAATAGCAAAAAAATTGTTAAAAATGAAAAGTTTACAAATATATTGCATTTAATTTAAAATACTTCCAAAACTGCAAAAATATTGAACATAAATGTTTAACAAAATTCCTAAACATTAATTGATATTTACTTGTTTAGTAGAGCATGGCCATCAAACCAATGATAAAACATTTCTTTTCCACATGTTGATTCTCCCGGCCCATTTCTTATTAAATCTCCACTTAGCCATAATGGTACATCACCTGTTAATGTAAGTCTAATTACTTAGTTTAATTATAAAAAATATAATGCTGACTCTTGCATTAATGCATTTCAAATAGAACAACAGATAACTGTAGATTTTTAAAGTAAAACCCAACATTTTAAATTATACGATAATATATACACCTGTTACAAAAATGCTTGCTATAAAGCAGTGGGCCTGTTTAATTTATGCTTTTATTTCTAAGCTATAACAATAAATTATATATATATACCTATAATTCTACATTTTGTAGGATTCACACTTTTTAAATTTCCAAAAATATTATTCATTTTTGATGACATTTTAAAAGCAAAGCAAATAAAAATAATTTAAAAAACTACTCTACAAATAAGAATTTTTCATAAAACTGTTGCAGGCAAAAAAGATAAATATTTACTCAAGTCACAAGACAATGTTTATAATTTGCTCTGAATAAAATATGATACCAAACTGACGGAAAATAAAATCTACCTTCTTTTACATGTTGTCAAAACAAATTGTCTCGTGATTTCGTCATTCTGTCAGTCAGTCCTGTGCCATTTCAGAGCATTGTAGCATTATATTTCAAGCAATATCTACTACGTTGCATCATTTTTAGCATTTTGGAAACTTTTGTGCCTAAACTAGCATTTATATTGCATTACTTACTTTAAAAAGTTTAAAAAAATATCCAAAACGTGGTAAAATTTTGTTAAAAATAAATCACAATTTCTGTCTGCAACATGTGTTTAAATTTCATGCACCAGTAACCTTTGTTTATTTATTGTTTTTGTGGCTTATTTCACATTTCCTAATATCCCAAATAAGAAGTGTTATGTCAAAGTTACATTTTAAGCAAGGAATCTATCTAAAAATTGGTGTCTTTTTTAATATGCTAATTTTTTTCAAAAAAACAACGATAAATTGATAAAAACAGCGAACATACAAACGTTGCTATGACATCACTGAGAACGAAATATATTGAGTAAAATTTGTTGTTTTTATTTTTTTTTACAAAATATTTCAAATCGAGTTACCTAATTTATTCAATATGGAGCCAGACCAACCTTTTCCAAGCAGTGGTATAAGTTCTTCGCCAAAGGGAACATTGTTAACCCCGATTAGGCCGAAGAAGGAAAACAAAACTACAGAGGTCTTTAATTTTTTAACATACAGGCTATACAAAATAAAATTTAAAATCAGAACCTGTTTTTATAAATAACTGCCGTTTTAAATGGGCCGAAAGTTGATTTTTAAAGCTTTAAAGTAATATATTTTTCTTCGAGTAATGTTTAGTTTGTTCTAATAAAGGTGAAAGAAATTACCATTTTAAGTCAGAGTAAGAAAAAAGTGCCAACTGAAGTCTTAACACCACATGCTGAAAGGTAAATACAATAGCAATGTTTAGTTAAAATTGGTAGCTTTATATGTAAAGACAAAAATTGCTTAAAAGATTTCGTATGAGGCTGATTCGTGACTTTCGTTTACTCGTAAATTTAAACGAGATGGAGCAAGGTTTGGAAGCGCCCAAATATCACCCGGAAGATATTCAAAACGTGAAGAAAACAAATAAAATTCTGCGCGAGAACCCATACGCTTTAGTAAAGTTTAGTGCAATTCCTAAACTCAAGGTAAATTAACTTAAAAATAAACAAAATCATGTCAAGCCTTTTATTTTTCATTCTTGAACATTTACAATACAAAAGTGGTATCACAGTTTTTTTGGCTAAAATTGTTTATTTTCTTTAAATATTCAACCATTTTTGGCAGTTTCTGACCATGCTTTTTACCAATAGCCTTGTTTTTTGTTTTAGACTGCTGTTAGTAAGCAAGATCGTAGATGGAAGCGAATAAAATGTAGAGAGACGCATTATCCACCATTAGATATGTGGGCAAACTGGGTAGTTGAGGGTAATTGGTTTCAGAACTTTATGCTGGTCCTTATTACTTTTAACGCAGTTTTACTTGTAGTCGAAGCCGAGATAGGGGAGAATACTGACCCAGCTTATATAGTAAGAAATTATTTTGTTAAGTATAGATTTACCTATTTATCCTCGATTTGTCAGTCCTATACTTTGAATCCTATTTATTTGTCAAACTTATATTCTTTGAAATTGATTTAATCTTTTAATATTTTAGGGAATTTGTTAATTATTTTTAGAGTTTTTTTACTTGTTATAAACTGTTTATAATACTGATTTATTAACAAGTTATTTACAAACACATTTTTACAGAATACTGTTAGAATCATCAGGACGTGTGATTACTGTTGTTTGTGGGTTTTTATCGCTGAAATTTTGCTGAAGTGGATTGACGACTTCAAATGCTTTTGGAAAAATGGGTGGAACGAATTGGACTTTTACATCACGATTATATCAATTTTACCAGAAGTAAATCGTTTTTTTATAAATATTTGTAACTAGAAAAGATTAAATACAAAATGTAATGCATAAAACAACCCATCTTTTATCATCATGTTGCTTCTTTATTGTTTAAAATTAAATATCCACCATAATAGTATAAAGAAAAACATTTTAAATAAAACTTTATATAACTAACTGTGGTTTTCCTATAGTTAGTGCAACTGGTTAGCAGTGACGCTGGTGATTCAGTCATTATATCAAGTTTAAAGTTTCTTCGAGTATTGAGAATAACGAGACTTCTTAAAATGGTAAATAACTCAAAACGTAATACTGTTTCAAGCGATACCAAGTTATTTACATGTACAAAGAAATATTATATACTTGCTTAGTTAGGACATCAACGTCATTTACTTCTAGCGTTTTCAGGCGCTTTCACACAAATGTTTGTGTAGTGTTCATAATATTTGCATCAATCAAGATGCTTATAGATAAACAAAAAATATTTCACCAATTGATTCAAGCGATATTACTTTACATTTTTCCAAACAGGTATCACGATTTGAACAGGCAAGAATTATTCTTTTGTCAGTTTCAAAAGCTTTTAGTTCAATGACATTTATCTTAATATTGCTGGCATTGTTCATGTGGATGTTTGCTCTTATGGGTGAAGTTATTTTTGACAGGTAAGTAAAAATAAATTGTAATTCAATGCAATAAAGTGCTCTAAAAATTACTTATTATTTATTTAAACCATGTCAATAAATAAACAACTTGCTAAGAAAACCATCAAAGCAATGAATAGTATTAAAAAAAAACATATTAAATGTGACAATCACAAATAATTAAGAAGAAGAACTATACTTGAAATTAATGCTTACTTGTTTTCTAAACCAATTAATCTGTTTGATAGATATACAAACTACGATGGAAGAGAACAAGGATTACATCTTAAATATCAAAAAGCTTTCTCCGATATTATGTGGTCGTTTGCCACTCTGTTTCAATTGATGACACTCGACCATTGGCTCGAAACGTTACTTGTAAGTCTGTCATGATTAAGTATCATATTGTTTAAAGATTTCTGTCATGATTAAGTATTATATTGTTTAAAAGATTTTGCTAAATCGTTGAATTTATGCACCAAAACTAATACAAAACAACCAATTCACATAGGCTAACTGCTTTATTAAACAGTTTATACAGAATAGTCCTAATTTTTAACGTCTTTGTTTTGAATATGTTAAAGATCTTAAACGTACTCAAATACTGCAATGCTTTTTGTGCTTAGAATATAGGCAAGTAACTTATATTTGTATAAAGGACTTGTTAAAAGTAATGCAGTCCCCGTACGAATCGACAGTTACTGTTGTATATATCCTGGCTTGGATTTGGGTTGGCTCGTTTGTGTTTAAAAATATTTTCGCTGGAATTATGGTCAACAATTTTCAAACTATTCGGAATGATCTTCATTGGGAAAAGAAGGAAAAGGAAGCAAAAAACGAGGTATGTTAAAGTATTTCAACATTTTAAAAGCAAAAAGTAAGGTTGTAAGCCTATAAGATATTCTAACAAATAAATACAACTTTAGGTTGATAAATTTCAAAAGGAATTTACAGATGAACTTGCCAAAGTGAATGGACAAGGTTAGTATGATTATAATCATTCTGTAAAAACTTAATTAAAATACACATAAGCGATTAAACGTGGTGTTAATAACAAAGCGGGCACATTTTAACGTATTTCCCGTGGTATAAGGTTATCTCGATGCAATAAAAACGGCTTCGCGACATTTACAATTTTATTTTTAGATATTGCAATCCATGAAGAAGAATCTAGAAGAATGATCAATATACCTTCTATTAACATTCAGGTAAAACTAACTTCAAAATATCAGTTTTAAAACAGAATCGTTCATATTTCAAAAATTTTCAAAGCGCCACTTTTATTTTAAAAAAATGATTTTTTTTTAATTTCAAGGATTTAGACCCAGACGAAGTTGCATCAAGTGAAGACCATGTCATTCAAATTGCCGAAGAAACTTTAAATACAGACTTTACATTAGCTGCTTCTCTGCTACAGAAGAAATCCAATTTGTCGATGCTATCTCAACTAACTGTATCATCACTACCTTTGTCTGAACACAACTCTGATGTAGGTATAATCATTTTATTCTAGAGAAATTAAAATAAATTTTTTTACTATTATTTAAAATAAAAAAACTTATATTATGGTCAACTGGCTGTCTTTAACCAAAATTGTAAGAACTTTGTATTTTTTTTTACAAAAAATTTTGATTTTAGAAAAAAATTTTTTTTTAAATATTTTGCACCTTTAATTTAATACTGCTAAACTATTTGCAAATTGTTTACCAATGTCTAATTATAAATATTTGATCATTTGTACTTTACGGTTCTCAAAAAAACTTTTGTACTTACGGTTCTACCCAAGATTTTCTCGGACTCTATGGTCCTCACTTATTTTTTCTCGTATTTTAAAGTTTAAGTAATCCTAAATTCTAGCAGAATACAGAACCTAATATAATGCCAGATATAATGTGTTTAGCAAGCAAGTAACGATATACCGAATGAATCGGACGAGATAATACGCCAAGCCCAGTGGGACAACATTGTTCAACGTCATATGGACCTCATCAGCAGAAATCCATCCGAGACAATGTGGTCACGTGACGTCCTGTTTAAGTTTTACCAGACCTTAGAAAATATGCAGGAAAATTTAAGAGAACGAAACGATATTTTAAACTTGCTAAATTTAGCACTCTTACAAATTCATGATCGTTAAATAAAAATAGTTTTTAGAAATATTACACCGTTTTTTATTGTATCGGAATAACCTTATACCACGGATAAAACGTATAATTGTGCCCGTTTTGTTATTTCATGCACCGTTTTTTGTTTATGCAAATTTAAATTAGGTTGGCATTTTGAAAGTGATGTTAATTCCTGTAATATTAAAAAAATGTCATTATTTTTACACTACTAATTTTTTGTTTATTATAAACGCTTAAAAAAAGCGGCAAAGCTTCACTACTTTCAAACAACACAAAACATAAAAAATTGTTCAGAAAAAACCTTGGTAGGTATTAAATACTAATTTTTTTTGATTTATCAATGCAGTTTTAACAGTTTATGATTTAAAAAATTAAATTATGTGGTATGAAAGTTGGGTAAATTGTTGTAAGACAGGTTTTTGACAAGACAGTTAACCACAAAAAGACTTATTTAGAAGATGCTGTTTAGAAAATTTGTTAACAATAAGATTTAAATTAAAATTTTAAAGAAAGAGTGAAAAAGAACTTATAAGAAAAAGGTGGGATTTAAAGTGCAATAGAAAGTATAAGATTCACAGTATTAACAAACAAATAAACATATAAAAACTACTAAAATAAAAAAATTGGCAGAAATCAAAGTCGTTTACGTTCCGTCGGCATCGTTAAATCATTTTCAATTTTTCTACATTTGAATGGGTGTCATTCGAGCGTCAGATTGAGGTGTTACACTGTAACAAAAATTAACGTTATAAAGTTTGTGTACAATTTACTCAACAACGCATCATATTTAATGTTTTTATACCTGTTACTGTAACCACCAAAGCTATCAATTGGTGTTCTTAGAGATTGAGTAGAGTCCCCAACCTTGCCTCGATGAGCTAAATACAGAAAACTTTACAATAAAAAAAAGATCGGGTTTTTTTATATATAGATTACCTAATCTGAATTCTTACCTCGTTTTATGATACACGCCAAGGCAACTACAATTGCTGCCATGACAACAGCAACACCAATGACAGGCCCGACGATGTACCAGTAGTCAGTGTTCTCGACTGGTATTATTGGTTCACCCTTTAGGTAAAATTTTAGATAAAATAAACAGTTAAAAAGCAACCATTGCATATTTGTGTGACAAAACGTTAGATGTTAACTTGTAAGTACATTTTAACTTAGGTTCCTATAACCAATAATAATTAAAAACTTTTAACCAAGCTATGACCTAGTTTATATTTACCGTTGCAACAGCATCACAGTTTCCATCTACATTCACTGGACAAGTTTGGTCAACAGCCATCAACTCTTGTCCGTTAAACATTAGCCCGGTTGATCCAGTAAAAATATCAGTCAGCTGTGAAACTGCAGCCTCCACAACAGTAGCATTTTCTCCGTAAAGAGTAAATGAAATCTCGGAATTACCAGCTACAATCATTTTTATATCGTTATTTAGAATTATTTTCTCAATGGAAAAAGGCAATTTTTATTCCTTGCGTAAATAACACACAGTTAAAATATCAAACTTAGCAATCTAGTTGCAATTTTGTAAATCAATAACAGTTATTTTATCGTATAACTATTTGTAAATACTTGTCAAGTCCGAGACAGCAACTTGTCCAATGTAGATGTGATGGTTGATTTGTCTTGTCAAAGAATTGTAAATGTAAGTCTCGAAAGTCGTATAGGTTATGGATGTAGCTCGGGTGTATGGTCGACTTAAAACCGGTATACTGTAAGGTAAAGCACATTTTATATTGAGTCACAAACCAAACTGAAACATTCACTTATTAGACATTGTCGTATCTTTGTTATATATTTCGTAAATTATATTGTTTACCCCTTACTAAATTCATATAACATAGTCGAAAACATTAAATGAAAAAAAAAGATTTAATAAGGTTTTGGTTAACAGTTTTTAATTAAATAAAACCTACCGAATTTGTCTTGGATTTCTGTTTTCAACTTGAAGAGTTCCACCAGAAGGTATGTACTATAAAAACATATATAACAATAATAAATCAAAATTTAAAAAATAAATTTATACCAAACTAGTGAAAAGGTTTACCTCAATGTTGTTGGCATATACGTTGAAGTTGTAAAGTGCAGGCTCAGTGTAAATGTTAAAAACAAGATTGTAACGATTGTAATCCAATGTGTTACTGATACTCAATCCCATGCAAGCAAAACTTCCTGTCGAAGGATCAAATGTAAAGACGGGTGATACAACCTCCGGAGCGATGTTAGAATCTCCGATTGGATAAATAGTCGAGTCATCAAAGTCAACGGATGCTCTCCATACGTGACCCTGTGGTGTTTATATTGTTATACAGTTAATGTTTTTTAAATGTTCAAAACAAAAAAAAAGTTAACAACTTTTCAATGTAAAGTTTTTGTTATCTAAAGGTATGAAAGTATATTGAATATTTATATCAAGCATTAGTTGTACAAGTAATTGTACAAGTGTTTAAATATTTGAAGTTTAAAATTAAATTGAAACTTTCATTATTTTACCTTAAATCCAATATGATCTAGAGGTCTTCCGTCTAGGTATTGAAGAACAAGAGTAAGATCGATATCGCTTCCATGAGTGACGTAATTACCTAAACCTTCTGTTATCACAGCAATGACGTCACGATTTGCTACATCAACGGTAAGCATGTTAGTTGCCACGTTTATTCCAGTTGGTTCAGTTATCTTAAATGTAATCCAAAATGTTGCTTGTTAAACTTTGTTATATATAGCGAAACTTTTTAATAAGCATTATTATTCAACTTTAAAAGTACCTCGAACATTAGGCTGTATCCAGTTCCACTATGTGTGATTACCAAGTCTCTGAATTCAGCAACACCCTAAAATTTTAACATAAATATGTGAGCTTGTAAAAATACTAAAAAAACTAAGCCAAGGCACTAAAAGTAATATTTACATTGCTGAAAGACACAGTTGTGGTGCCTTTAAGTACGGCGTTGCTGTTAGCATTTCCTCCCGAGCTATCCAAGGTTACTCTTACCATCCAAGTCCCTCCTAATGACGTCACTGGGTCCCCCTAAGATAGATGTGACAAAACTTTAAATCATTAAATAAATTATATCAAATTAGGCATGTTACTTAAATGCACTTTAATGAATTTTTGGGACTGATTAAATTGCTTAAAATTTTACGTTTTAAAAACTTACATTTGCATCAAGTAAGTTGATTGTGATTGGATTTTCGAAAGTTGTTTGTTCAACCAAGTTGGAGAGACTTGAAGTGATCTGCATCTGAGTTGGTATTTTGTGAACAACAATCCCTAAAAACGGATCTAAAAGTAATTATAAACAAGATGAATTAACAGAGATTAAAGTTTACAAAATCAGGTAGAATAAATTTTGATTGTTTTTTTAAAAAGATTTTTAAAACTTATTTAAATAAGATTATTAAAAAAGTTATAAGCTAATAGTAAGATATTGAGGTTTATAACTAGTTGAAAGACAAGAACAAAAATAAAGTTTGTTAAAAAACAATTCAATTTTTGTTGTTATAAATATAGTTAATATTAAGTAAAATGTTATAAATTCACCAACCAAGTGTTCCGTTAATTAAGGTTGCTTCCATGCTGTAGAACCCACTTCCATCTGTTGTGTTTAAAACCTCCCAAAGTTCGCCAGTTTGATATAAAACAACTAACTAAAAAAAAAGATTATAAGTAAATTAATCATAGAGTGTTAATCAAAAAAAAAAAAGTCAGAAAATGCTTTTTATTAACAGTTATAGTTGTTACAACTAAGCATGTAATTTTGTTACATACAACACCTAACTTAAAACTTAAATACGTTAGCATTAAATCGTTTCCTGAAAACTCTACCTCGTCGACTTTGTCATTGAGGAATTCAATAACAACAGTGTCGTTATCTGTTGGTACAGTGCCGGTTCCATTGGCAATATCTTCACCAATCTCAATGACGTAGGTAACAGTCCCAGATGCTTGTCTAGCTACTCGTCTATAAAAACAAATATAAAAAATGTGATACAAAATGACATGAATTATATATAGTTATCTATTAATATAAGTATATTATTGACAATAATGTATGGGTTATGAACTAACTATTAACAAGCTCTACAATATTAAATTTGCATTTTCATCTACGAATATTACCCAGATGTTGAACGACGTTTTCGAGATAAACTGTCTTCACGAACGACATCAACCATTCTTATTTTGTAATCCGGAATTCCCAAGTACCTAAAAAATTAAATTAAAATGTTAATTTAAAAAAAACTGTTAATAGATAACATGTAAATTAAATAAAAGTTGCCAGAGGTTTTTCAACAATGGTTACGTCAGTCTTAAAATAAGGGATAAATTTAATAGTGTTTAATTTTGTAAATACCATCTAGTTAGCAAACTGTACTTTACATTATTGTAACAGTCTACAAAAAAAAATTTATATTAAAATTTGAGAGAGCAAATATATATAAAGTATTTGCATACTGAGCTAGGTTGGAAATTAGATTCGGACCAAAGAATTCATCAACAGTAATAGCTGGAAATGAAAATCCCATAACGATAAGAGGTGAAGTGAGAATGTCAATTGGTTCATCTCCCTTAATTGTTACATACAAAAGGTCAGCAGTTCGGTCCATGAAGTTAGCGCCGTTAATAGCTGTAACAATTACTTAACATTAATATGCGTCGGATTTTTGGTTTAAAATTATTTTATCCACATTTGTTGATCCATGATTTGAGAAGGTCGAATTTACGACCTAAACTTAAAGTAACATCAGTAACCCCGACCTAGTCTCGAGTTGCTTTTGGCAAATTGGGATATTATTGATTAAAATTACTTGCTAGAATTTAAGCTGCGATAAAGTGTTTGCTCAGCAGAAATGTTTACAGATTTATAGCGTCTCAAGGGCGCTACAGCATGGGAGCAGTAGGCATTGAAATCAGGACCTCATGTATAAAAGTGTTCTAAACACTACACGATGCTGTAAATACTTCAGGGCAGATTGTAAAATTTAATTGACGCTGTTTTGTTTAAAGGTTTTAAACTTACGAGAATCAATAGCAGGAACGTATCCTGTAGAAGATTGAGAAGGTGGGTGTAGCAACCATTCTTGTTCTTCGGGATCGTAGTAAGCGTTTTCAGGTTGAATGTACAGTCCTGAGTTAGCATGATAGATATCTAGTCGCTCTGGTCTTGGGTAGCTAAAATTAAAAATATTTTTAAGTTAAATCTTTTTTTTTTAAATAATTCGGTTCAATCTTATGTCTTAATTAGTTTACAATAATATTTGTTATTTTTAAATGTATTCCATTTTTTATCAATTTTATATACACTTTAATTTAAATTAAGTTTTGGTAAGGCTTTTATTTAAATTCTAGCTTTGCCCTTAAATTAAAACTTTGATTTAAATTCGATTTAGGCTTGGCCAAAAATTCTAATTATTACTAAGTATATTAGGAAAAATTTTTAACTTACTAAATTGCGAGTTGAACAGATTGTGTGGGGTCCACGTTAAGAAGATGAAGTCTCATATCTCGAGGTGGATAACCAGTAAAGAAAAGTTTAAATTGAACACCGGTTGCTACGATGGTGTAGAATGTTGATATTCGAAGCTGACAAGTGTATCCAAAACACCAACCATGATCTTGTGGACCTATGTAAGAAGGAAATACGCTGCATCAAACCAAGAAAACTAACTTTTACTGCTTTTCATTCAACGTATATATTTGTTCATTGTTATGTTTGTTACAAACTAATTTTTTAATTATGACGTCACAAACTTACCATTGTTTAAGTCGATGCATCGATCACCTAACAGAGCAACTGGAGACAACCTTCTCGTTTCGGTATCTTCGTCCAAACTTTCAATAACCAACATGACGTAGTCATAGGCTTCAGGACCTTTGCATTCAAATGCTTGCCAAGCGGCTTTGTAAGTACAAGATTCACTGTTTCTAATGATGCCTGGTAAAAGCAAATACATCAATTAGTAAAGCGGTTGTAAAAATTTTCACACTTAAGCTTTTAGTGAGTGGCTGATATAATAAAATATATATTGCTAATTTACAACATTAGCAAATTTGTTAATGTTACCTCTTGTATCGATAATATCTTCAACAGGAACTCGGGTTCCATCAATGGCAGTCAACAAAGATTTAGGAATTCTGTAATCTCCCAAACCTCGTGATATTTCGATCGGATCGTCCCAAGCAAAAGATGCCTACAACAAAAACAAATATTGACAGGAAAATGTTAATTACATATGCAACAAATTTTACGATAAACTACTTTAAAGTAGTAAACCAAAACATTACCAAATAGTGAAGAAAGTCTTAAACTTACATCCGGAATAACTGCTCCAATTTCTCCTAAAAAGCTTCCATCAAGATCCTTCACCAAACACTTCTTCTTTGCATCACATTCCATATCAACACAATCTGATGGATTTATGTTTCTACAAATGAATAGAAAAAATATAACGTAGTGGTAAAAGTAAAAGCTGGCGTTTTCAATTGCATGAGACCTGGAGATATTGATTCGATTCCCATTAATGTCATTTAGTATAAACTTTAAAAAGATTAAGAAATACGGAATAAAGACGTACAAAAAGGTCTAAAAATAGGCAGAACATTTCACTTTTAGATCAAAACAAAGTAAAAGTACATTTATATGTTGATTTTTTAATCTTTGGCGCTTACCCTAAACTTGGTCGATCGAAATGAACTTTGCTGGCATCTTCAACTTGGAAAAGACGAACTCCACTTAAGTAAGTTGGATGGTGGGCATCACCCATAAGTGGATTAGTCCAAAACACCAAGTCTCGTGTGTTGTCGTCGTTAAGACCAAAGTTGTAGAGAGTCAATCCTAAAATGGTATATGTAGAGTTGCAGTGTCAAAATAAAATTAATTATATTCAAACAACTTTTCTAAATAAAAAAGTAACGCGGTTGCTATTTCTAGCACTAAACTAACCTTGTACATCGAGTAGGCCATGATTGGCAGGATAGTTTAAGTTGACATGGAAAGGTTTAAATGGGGCACTATTGGGCGCACTTTCAAACATTGGAAGCATTATGCCAGTCCTACCACCAAACACATTAAACGGCGCCTTTCGACTCGGACTAGATAACAAAATTAAAAATATAGGTAATATAAATGAAAAACATTTACAGATTACACTTTATGATAAAATTAATTGTATTTTAAGCAAAGATAAAATAAATCTAGATTATATTTAATTTCAACACGATGCCTTGTAAAGTACATCAAAATCTAACCTGTTTCTTCTTTGAATAAGATTTTTGTCATTCTGTTCGTCCATAAAATCAATATTTGGGTCAAAGTGATCACTTCGTCCAACGATAAGCACATCTCTCAAACTAGCAGTTTTATCTTTAAAATTATGACTTAATCCAGCAGGACCGTAAATAATAGGAAGGTAGTTCACCTAAAAAAAATTTGCACCCAATGTTATGTTTGTAAATTTTAAGAAATTAAATAGTGCCTAAATTTGCGCAACATTGCTTTATTGTACATGTTTTCAGCATGACCTGGAATTGAAATATGCTTTCTTAGAATTTTTACTTACTGTAGAATCTGCTATGATGGTGTTTTTTACGACAATACTCATTTGAGTTTGGTGGTAAATACCATAATCCCAAGCTTTGTAGATGACAAAGTTTCTAATCATTGAGCAATTTCCCACTCCGTCCGGAATAAATATTTGAACTCCGTGAAGTGCCCCGTGAGCCACGTTACCTAAACCAACATAAAGATACTTCATTAGATTGTGGCCGGATGTTAAGACAGTAAAAGCCAGTTGTTAAGTACTATTGGTGTTACAAAGTAAGTTTTTAACAACTTAAAACTTATATAATATTATTATATTGTAGAAAGTTTCAAGTTGCTGACTGTACACCTAATATTCCTAAATAGTTAATTAACCTGTCCAAGCGTTCTCGTCTGTAGCATCACAAGCTTCTCCATCCATGTGAAAACATAGTCGTTCGCACCCAGCTGCGGTGTTGCCAACCATTCTTAAATTCGTTGCTTCACTTACTTCAAAATTGGCTTGCCAATCCTAATATCAAGAAAATTAACAAAAAATTTCATTGACAATATATTAAGAGACAACAGATTTTTTTATATAAAATTCATAAATCAAATTGCATCACCAAACAACGAATATAATACAAAAAAATTACAAAAAATACTTTTACTTAATTGATTTTACTAAATTATAGACTAGTTGTCACTTGATGTTGTTAAAATAATGCCACATTTTACCTTGAAATTAGTTGCTTCATTTCGGTCGTGATAAGTTCCTCTAAATAATGAAACTGTTACAAGATTGTTTTCCAGTACTTGGTTGCTTCCAGTTATTCTTATACCTAAAACACCCAAACAAAAATAATTTTAAGCAAATTCTTTATTTTAAAATTTAATTTTAAACAAGATGTATCAGTTTTTAAGCTTAAATTTTCTACGTATTAGTATTACAAATTCACTTAGTCCAATATACCAACCATCGTGAATAGTTCTGTGGACGACGTTCTTGGTAATACTGATCCCACTTGCACCAAACGTTCCAATGGCTGTTGAAAATCCGTCGTGGAAAGCACATTCTGTCACGTAGGAAGGTCGACCTTCGGTAACAGTTCCAGTATCGAGCCAAGCTAACGAAAATCTTGGATCGTAAGTGTCTGTCCATCCTTCTTGTCCAGTTTGGAAAAACTCAACATTGCTTATTCTCGCCCAGCCTACCAAAATAAGTTTTGCATTGTAAGTAAAAGTAAATGGTATATGCATGTTTTATTAAACAACTAACTTAAAGAAATATTCACCATATAATTCGTTGTTGTCACTAGATGTTGTGTATCCGACTAAAACTCGAGCTCCGAAAGCTTGCGCAACAATATTGTCGTAACTTTCACCTGATTATAAAAACATTGCTTAAACAGTTATACTAAAAATGTTTATTCCTTGTATAACTTCAAAAAAATAAATACTGCATATCCAATATTTAATCTATCAATAAAATTCACCTTTGATTTGAATATTTCTTGTAAGTAAACCAACTTCAGCTCTCATAGGAAAAGTGTGATCTCCAATAATGTATTCCTCGCCCATATGTCTAAACTCCAAAGGATTGGCAAGACCAATTGTCTTTTTATCTTCAGAAATTGAAGTGATCACGTTTTTCTCTGTCTCTTGTGCCCTAAAATTAATAAAATTCAAAACATTTGTTTTAATTAAATACTATTTAGTAATAAAAGTAACTGTATCCAACTTAACACACACAAAAACTTGAACTCAAAATAAAATCCTTTATAAGCAACCTGTATCCTGTTGTAGTAATAACAATTTCATTGCCAACAGCCCAGTCAACAGCATCTTGAACAACGATCGATGTAGCTCCAATGTTGGCTGTGCTCTCTAAATGTGTCCACTGTACAAAGGTGTCTAATCCGTGAAAGTCACATCCTCCAAAACAACCTATAGCCTTCGATCCAAGATTTACACCTAAGTTGATATTTAAATTTAAATCGTGATATTTGCTTTTTTGTTAGTTAAAACCAATCACTTGTAGTCAGATTTACATTGTAATGAATAATTTGAGATATATAGTACAATTATATATAAATTATCGCAATAGTAACTTAACTTATTGGACTTAAGATTTTTAAAATAAATTTTAAGGAAACATTACCCGGTAATGATTTGTCTGGTGTATCGTGATCTCCACGAAGAGTTATAACCAACTTGTTTGTAAATGGTTCAACATCAGAGAAACCAGCAATAATGCGACCACCCTGTATTGAATAAATTATTATAAAATCAATTAAAAATTTCAAATTTTCATTGTCTTACCAACTAAATTGATTGCTTAATAGTTTATAGCAAAGCAAATACAATATTTTTATCTTAACTATGTAATACATAGATATTACATTACACATAATACATATATTACATTACACATAATACATAGATATTACATTACACACCAAAAATATCTTACCAGGTTAAGAATGTAAATTGCAGAAACGTTTGTGTCTGCAGCAAAGTCCATGACACCATAAATTGTAAGTGTGTCCACAGTTATATCAGCTACATCGATAACCACCCAACATAAATCTGTTTCATCGTTTCCAGCCAATATAACGACGTTGTCAGGATCCTTAATATAAAAGTCCATTAAAACAATGCTTACATATGTTACAGAATAAAAAATAGCATGTAAAAATAGGTAAACTGGTTTAAAAACAGATGTTGCAACGTTATCTTGTTTTTACCAATTAGTGCAAATGCATCAAGACATAATTTTTAATTGAAATAGTTTAAAAATGTTTTAGTTTAAAACCACCCATTACTATTCTACCAGTATTTTAATCACATTTAAATTATTTTTTTATCAAATTTATGTTACACTATAGTTACTCCTTGAACTATTTAAATTATAATTTTTAAATTGTATACTAGTAAACGTAATCTATTTTAAATTCCAAGACTATAACAACAATTTACAAAAATCAGAGTGATAACAATAACGTGAAGCAAAATATATTAAGGTTTTACCGATCGGTCAATACAAGAAGCTGATTCATTTGACCAAAGTTGATATACATCAGGTCGACTACGCGTTGGAGGTACAACCGCTGGGTCGATCGGCCCAATACAGTCTGTGTAAAAACATCTGCAAAAAAAAGTAATAAGTTAAGAAATTACTTAAACAACAAATCAAAATTTAATTTTTAACTAAGTTAAAATGTTGCCAATGTTCTTAGTAGGACTGCATTACAATTATAGCTTTGAAAATTTAGAAAAACCTATGTAGGCTATTACATTTAAAAAAAATACCTAAAGATATTCATTGACACAGTTTCGTGATTAAAATTCGGATCCACAATTTCTAAAGCTCTCTTTTTTCGATTGTTAGTTTTTCCTGATACAATGTAATGTAACTTTAAGTTCTCGGTATCAAAATACCAGTCTCTGTTAAGGCTGTTAGATGTCAAAGGTTGAGCGTCAGATATGTTGTATCTTTCTTCGTCGTTGAACAAAATTCTAATAAAATATTTAAGTTTATATTACTGAAAAATGTAATAAACTTTTAGGCCAAAAAATAAAGGTATTTACCGATCTGGAGTTTGCTTAAAATCGTGAGTTACAATCACGTATTCGTTCTCTTGGAAGTCGTAAAATCTTGAGTTGTAAGTAATGTTAGTAAACTGTTCTCCGTCTTTGAATGTCATTGTATGGTCTTGTGCATCAGTTAGCAATACCATATGACCTTAAAAATAATATCAAGAAAATATTTAAACAGTTTTAAATTGGTGTTTATTTAAACCACCCTTAAAACAATTTAATGCTAAAAAAATCAGCTTAACTTCATCTTGAAAAACAAGAAATGAAATTTAACCTGGTTTGTGAGTCAATCGCTTCTTAAAGTAGATGACTGTTGTGTTGCCAAACTCGTTTGCATAAATAATATCGTTTGCTTCAAGAGAAGATGGCAGAACATTGTTTAGAGCCATCCTGTGAAATCGAACACTAGGTTGACATATTGCTGATGGTATGCCAGGAGAGAACTCGATTCCTGATTGAATCTGTCCAAGAAACATAAACAAAAAAGGTTTAGAATAACTTGGAATGAATTGCTACAGATTACCTTTTATAAAGTTATTCATATTTAAAATATTATTTACCACACATCGATTGGTATCTACAATCCCACTGTACGGAACAACAGTTGATCCCGCTGCTCCAGTAAGAGATCCGTCTAAATCTTGGATGACTCCTTCGTGCTCCCATCTCCAAAAAGTCTTTCGAGTCACAGACTCAAATGCAAATTCTAAAAAATCATTATTTTGATATAACAACAAATGCTTCAAAAAATTTGACCTGATTCAACTTGAGAAGTAAATAACTAAAATTCCAAAGAAATCCAAGCACCCTGCAATTTATTGTACTTACGTTCCGCCCAGTAGTAAAAGCCCCCGCACTTGAATGTACATGTTCCTTGAATAGACGTGACGCCCAACGCCGCCCCTTTTCTGTTAAAGTTTATAAACCGAACATTTTTCATGAACAACCCTGGGGCGAATGGAAGTATCTGTAAAAGAAAAGTAATTTAGTTTTTGTAATTTTTATTTTTCAGTATTTGAAAGTATATTTTCTTAAATGTTACGTAAGATTGATAACGATTAAAAGGAATAAATTTTAATCTTCCGTTTAAGTTTGATTTATTTTATCACACAGAATTATTTGGTTGTGATATATAGTTTAGTTTGTTTTTACTCACAATGCCAAGACTAGTCTCGTAGTTAGAATCAGCAATAATATCACTGTCACTATGTCCAATCACAACCGCATTTTTTATCATAGCCCCACGTTCCTCGCCCCAAGCTGTTCCAGAAATTAACTTCAAATCAAAGCCAGATACTTCATGATTCGCTACAACAAAGTCGATAAACTGAATGGCTCCAACGTTGACCCATTCAGCTCCTTTTTCACAGTTCCAAGTGGTTAGTGAATAAAACCTGGCAGGACTTGGGACAGTCGATGCACAACTGAAAATCAAAATTTAAATTATTAACATGTTTAAAGCTGTAGAAAACAAAAATATTAGCTAATTTTTATGTTTAAAAACACACAAAAACTTGAAATAACTTACGTTGAACCTTCACTTGGAAAGTATGTTTTAAAAATCCAAATTCCGAACCAGCCTTGAGAATGTACAGTGTTGTTCCTAAACGAACCAAGTTCTACCTTTTGTTGGCAAACGTTTGCATCGAAGGAAGGTCCATCTGGATGTTCGTGCATTCGGTACCAGAAACCAAAATGAGTTCCACCAGCAGCGTGGTTATTTTCCAGTATGTTGTTAGGATTTGTAACCCAATAAGCGGCTAGAAAAACATTTAACATATTAGGTAAATACACAAGTATACAAAAACTGAATAGATATCAATAAATATAAAATAAACGATTTTTAAAATGTAATTAAGCAAACCTGGTGTTATGTCATCATTCAGCAGGGATGTACTCTGCCTCACAAATATGGCCAAGTTGTGGGTAATGCGATTTCCTGTTTCAATTCCATCTTCAATAAAGAATGCTCCACCCATAATATCGAATATAACATTCCGGTCAACCAAAAGATTGTGAGTTCCTTAGAATATATAAATATTAAATATTTTGCTACGGTGCAATACATTTTAAAACACATGTGATATGTTTTTATCCAATATGTTAGTGCTTTAACGTAAATTAATACTACAAGAAGTATGCAACTTATTTAATAATTTTTTAAATTTAATTAACGTTCTACAACATACCGTGAATGGTAACTGCCCGGTTAAAGGTTTGGTGAAGAGCACAACCTCGTACATACATTCCAGTTACATCGCCCATTAAATGCCAATGAATTGGATATCTAACAAATGTTGCAGATATTTAAAACACTTTATTAAAGAAAGTTATGTAAAAAAATTATTTATCACAGCATAATTTAAAAACTTATGTCTAACATAAACCTATTGAACCTATTGAGGTTTAGATTAGACATACGTTTTCAAATTCTTAAAGTTGTTTACCTGCCCAATCTAAAAGCTTGTCCAGCATAAGTGACTTCAACATATTCAATATGAGCAACCGCCTCTTGTGTGTCCGGGTCTTGGGAGTGAATCATAATTGATCCTCCAAATTGATCGGAACCAACTTCTTCACCAAATCTTCCCTGAAATAAATGAAAGTAAATTTAGCCTAATAAAAGAAAGAAACAAATATATAGACAAAATAGAATAAAAAAAAACAAACTTACAGGTAAAACAAACATTATATATTTGTGTTATTATAGTCTATCGAAAAGTAGGTATCATAAAATACAAAATTAAGTTTGTTTATTAACTGTTCACCTGGAAACAAGTTTGTGTTGCAAATTGACCAGTTTCAAAACCTTCTTCACATTCCTGGATCGGATCATTCCAAACATGATCATTCGTTCCCCGGAAAATAATATTTCGACTCAACAAACCAACTTCAGCTAAGTTACAATAAAAATATTTGATTATATCATTAAGTAAAGTAAAAATATAACATTTTAACTAAGATTTTTATCCTGTATACAAAAAAGTTATCTAATATCAATAAAAGGCAGGCTCATATTAAGTCCAACAATAACTATTTATCAACATTAAAAATCAAACAGACTGCAAAGACGATTTTTCTAAACTTGCTAATGCATAATTTAAATAAAACATTAACAATACCCACGACATAAAACATACCTCTGTATTCAATATCGACGTCACCGCCATATGTTTTGGTCACACCCAAATGTTCGTATTCAAGAGCTTTCGTCAAAGTTAAAGTGGATCCATCTGTAGGTAATTACCATCAAGTTAGCTTTATTAAAATAGATCTTATACCAAAAGCTTATTTGCAACATAGGTTTATATAAAAAACCGCAACAAGTATAGCATATCCTGTTGAAACCATCAGGTTAAATATTTTCTATATCTACTTATAACTAAACTAAACCTATACACATTTTATAGCTCAAGTTAACCTGCTGAAATTGCACTGATTTCACGTTCCTCGTTCTCTGATTGAGAATGACGCAATCCAGTTGAAGCAATTGCTATTTTGTCACCAACTCTCCAGTTAACAGAATGTTGTAAAGTGATCTAAAATGCAGAAAACATAATGTTAATATTTAAAAATTCCTTTTAAAAAAGTTTACAAAATTTATTATTCAATGTGTAACTACAACACTGCTTTACAAGTTTTATATTTTATTGTTTTAACAGTGCCTTTTTACGTTATCGGTTTATATAATATCAGTTTTTTGATATAGTGTAAGTTTGTAATATATCAGTATTCCTATATATGTTTTACCTGTGTAGCTCCAGCCGCAGCAGTAGCAGCCAACTTGGACCACGTGTAAGGAATATGTCGTCCATGCATCTCCAAAGTTCCGTTACGTACACCCAATGTTTTAGCTCCGTATATTGGAAGTTCTGGTGACCTGAGGTTACCGTACATCTCAATAATTGCTGTAGCAGTAAATGGCTGTTGTTCTGTACCGATCTTAATAAAAACATTTATAATATAATCTAAGTTAATTAAGTCATATCTTAAAACAATATTTTTTACAATTTAATTTGAATTACAGTTTTCTTTAATTATATTATTTTTTATTAACTTAAGCATACCTGTAAAAGTCCACCGTTGGTGATTAGAATATTCTCAGCACTGAGTTTAACGTCTTGATCGTCGAATATAAGTTCACCTCCGTCAATAAGAAGCATTTTCAACACAGCTGTGTCTGTGTCTAACAAAACTGTCTGGCCCTAAAGATAAAAATACATTATATATATCAAAAAACTTCATATGATTGTGTTAATAATTTGTGGAAATTTGTAGTAGATATATTTACTTTTGAAATGATGACAAAATCTTGGGTTGTAGGTACAGTTGTTCCTCCCCAAGTAAATATGGAAGACCACTTGTCAATGTAAAAGTAATCGGCATTATCCTGTGTTGCAATCCCATCTGTACCAACTCTTACTTCAACCTTGAAACATTATTATAATACAAACATTTAATATATATTTTAAACTAACTTACTAGTATAAACAAACAAAATTAAAGCATCAGTAAATATATTGAAGCAATGTTAAAAATAAAAAGTTTTTTACAAAATAAAAAATTCTTTATACAAATACGATCAAGTATTTTTTTTCATCGTTAAACACACATTTATACCATGTGTTAATATGTTATATAGTTTTAACAAATGTAAAATGTTTACCTTAGTTCTGATGGATCCTTGATGAGCCTCAGTAACACAAGTTATTTCAGTTTCAGTTAAACTACTGGCGTCGACGATACATTCACTTCCATCTATAAAAACGGACGGCGAAGCTCTGCGTAACAGAATACATTTTTGCTTAATGTTTGATTTATCAAATTTACTTTGTTTTTTAGCAGTAAATGTAGCAAGTATTTTATCTAACAATTTGCTGAAAAAGTTTAAATAATAGAAGGCTTACATGGAAGATATTTTATATATATATTTCTACATTTTTTATCTTATCAACCTATAAACAATTTTACTCTAGTTCGCTTTGTGCTTACGCCATCATTTTTTAATTTAGGATTACAATTCGCGACTTGAAATATATTTTGTCATAGTTTTCCTACCCGAAACCAGTTCCAGTGATCGTGATTGTTGTTCCTCCTGCTGTTCCTCCGGAAGATGGAGTCAATGACGTAATAACTGGAGTAAGTGAGGTATCATAGGTGTAGGCGGTTGGTAAGGTTGATGCATCGTTTCCGTTGGCAAGCATAACGTCACAAACTTCTGTACTTCCTAAATTTCAATTTAAAAAATCGAATTTTTATGTTTAAAGTTGCATTTTCATATTTTTTTTTGCTATAAAAAAAATAAAAATATGAACCTGTAGCTGAGTTAGCAGGTGTAGAGCACATTAACTGAGATGCAGTTACTCCAGCTTTTAAAGAACAAATTTCTCCACAAATTGTAACAACAGAATCTTCCGAAAAACCTTGACCTCCGATCGTAACCTCTTGGCCACCGCCAAAACTTCCTAATAATGCATCAAGTTGTTAGTTAAATTTACCTATAAAGATAGACAGTAGTCTAACTACTTTAAATAAGTTAGAAATTACCGGATGTTGGAGATATTGTGGTAACCGAAAGCTCGTAATTAAACATTGTGGTTACTGTTGCTAAACCATTTCCTGTAATGTCGACCTAAACAATAATAAAATAAACTTAACATAAAAATCAAACCATAAATGTTGTTAAGTTTTTTTACATAGGTCTTTAAAAAGCTAAATCTAATCTTAAATGAAAAAATTTACCACTATTGAAACTTGGCCTCCAGCTCTTGAACCTAATAAACAATCAATCTCCGTGTCAGTCACTGACGTCACGGAGCAATCTACGTCACCGACTGTTACAGTGACGTCATCAGTTCCGAAACCTGAACCAGTGAGGGTAATCGAATCACCAGAGTTCCCTTAATTTAATGAAAAAATTAAAAATAATGTTAATTAAATAATCAACCCTGTTTGTTATGTTTAAAAGTGTTTAGGAATAAAAAAAATTTAATAAATACAAGTATGTTAGAAATACTTGCATTTACTTATTAACTAATCTCTAGACAGTGTGTAATTTATAGTTTTATGTATATATCTTTATCCCCGATGTGGAAAGATTGAATGCACAACCTAAACATATAAAATAACATTAGTTACTCTGACCCAGTCTCGAGTTGCCTTTGACAGTTTGGGATATTATAGAGACTATAATTGCTCGATAATTATGCTGGTGATTAAGTGCTGGCTCAGCAAAAATGTATACTGTTTATAGCGGCTTCTCAAGGGCGCTACAGCATAACAGTAGCGGAGAGATTGAAGCCACAACCTCACGTGGTGTAGCAAGTGTTCCTACCACTACACCACGCTAAAAAGTAAACATTGCATTAAAATGATAAAATATAAAAACATCGAACTGCAAGTACTACCTTTGCTTGGTGAAACACTTGTTACTATCGGTGTGCTTGCATCGTCAAATGTATACGAAATAGGTGGGTAGGTAACTCCATTAGACACAACAACTACATCGTATGCACCAGGTGAGTTTGCTGACGTCACGATAACGATTTCGCCAAAATTTGATGACGTCACTTCCATTTCAACCCCTCCGATCGAAACGGTGAGATCAGAACTTACAAATCCATTTCCTAAATTGTCGAGTAGTATTTTTTTAATAAAACAGACCAAACTTGAATATAATAAATCAAAACAATTTTAAAAATAAATTAAGTTATTAATGTATTCTTAAAAAGATCTATGCATTTAAGATAGTTTGCGTTTTTTGACAACTTATCTTTTATGACTACGACAAATTTTTAAAAAACCTGCTAATGTTATTGTCGTTCCTCCGTTAATGCTTCCGCTAGATGGTAAAACTGAGTCAACAATGGCCGGGTTCAATATCATGGCATGGGAGGCTTCATCAAAACTTGCAAGTCCTAATAAACAAAAAATAAGTAATTAAATATACATATTTTATAAAATACGTTTTTTTTATATACAAATTTGGCTATAAGGTTAATTCTATCATTACTTATAAAGGAAATCAAATTTAACCTTTTCCAGCAATTAAAACTTGAATTTCATTGTCACCAACTGGAAATCTTCCGACGGTGCAAACAATTTCTACGTCACTCACCGACGACACAGTACACGTTTCCGTGCCAACAGAGACAGTAACGTCACTTAGAGTTGTGCCAAATCCTAAAAACGCAACAGCAAAATAATAAAAATAATAAGTGTAACATTTTAAGCAACTATTACCTTTTTTTAAATTTAATTTTGTAAGGTTTAGAATAAAATAATGTTTAGACAAACCTTGCCCAGTAAAAGTCATGTCAGTGGTGGCGTAAGGTGAGATTGTATTGTCAGATCTGCTATTTACCACTGGTGTTGCAGTTGTGGCATACGAGTATTCACAAGTTGAACTACATTCAGCAGGAAAACCACTGCAACAAAAAATGCCAAGCATATAAAGTAAATTTAGAAAATAAATATAACTTTATACATTTAACTTCATTTTAAGCAGGTAATACTTAAAAATAGAAAAAATAGAAAAAATTTGTAATACTTAAAAATAGAAAAATAATTAGAAACCCTATAAAATAAAAAACGTATTAAAAAATGCTACCGTTCAGTTACAACCACTGCTCCACTCCATTCAGAGGTAACAGAATTAGTGACACAAACTAATGTTGAGTAAGAACTTTCGTTCTCGATGACGTTACATAGCACTTGACTGTCTCCTATGACAACTAATGATGACGTAGTGAATCCAGATCCCTAGATGTTTAAATAAAGTTAGTTGTACAGAAATCAAGCTAAACACATGCTAAAAAAAACTTTAAAACAAGTTTATGATGATGTTAGAAAGTTTTCTTGTTTTAATTCTTAAAATAAATATAAAAATTAAATGAAAAAAACATTAAGTTAAACCTGAATAGTTAGTTTAGTTCCTCCAGCAAGCGAGCCAATCACAGGAGAGATTGAAGAAATAAGTGGGAGCAGTCCAAACGTTCGACCAATCAAGTTTGTAATTTCGTTTCTGGCTGTTCCAATGCCAGCAATATTAACGTTTACTTCAGATGGTACACCTTTCAAAAAAATATAAAAAGATATTAATACCTAAAAGTGTATTTTTGTTATAAATATATAAAGTATTTTTGTTATAAATTACTATTTCAAATCCATTAGTAAAAACCAAACATAAATCGACTTTATCACATATTATATTAAGATTCAACAAGGTAAAAGACCATTATTTGCAAGTTAAACGTTACATTTAATACTTGTAATACAAATTAGATTTTTGCAAAAATTTACCTATTGCCATTTCTTCAGTTAAGGGTATCTTGCAAGTTATTGAAGTAGCATCTGATGCAATAACAGAACATTGTTTTCCGTTAAACGATACTTCAGGTGTTGATGTAAAACCAGTGCCTATAAACAAGAAAATTTAAGTTTTATTAAGATAAAAAACCTCAAATAAATTTTACTTAATTTGTTTTCATTTTAAAATTTTTAGTCATAGTAAAAAAATTCACCTCCGATTGTGATAGTTGTATCTGTAGTACCGTTGTTAGGACTAACACTTGTTACTGTTGGTGTTAGACTATCAGAGAATGTAAAAGAAAAGGTGTTTGCCTAAAATGAATATAAAAAAAAATCCTTAAAAAGTATTTACTTTTTGGTAATGTTAACATAAATTTCTATCTATTTAAAACAAAGACTTATAATAAACATGATAAAAACTGTAACCCCAAGAAAAAATATTCAATAAAACCAAGTGTTGAAAATGTTTCTTACGTCTGTAGCTTCGCGTTGAATTGTCGAATCTTGTGAGTCTGCAAGTCTTACAGAAAGTTGTTCCACGACACTTGATGGCGCACTTGTAACAGTGACACTTCCTCTCATGAACAGAGAACAAATTGCATTGTCGTCAAGGCAACCACTGAAGTAATAAATCTTACCGACGTTGTTGAACCGGTGGATAAAAGAGCCTAAAAATAATTTAGGTTAACATCAGTATTTTTTAAATAAAATATAAAGTTTTCAATTATTTTTGACAACATTTTTTTCTTTAATGTTGGATAATAATTATAAACATAGATAAAATATCGCTGTAACAAATATAATATACACATTACCTGATGAAGATTTTGGTACTTCAAATCCAGCGTTGTCATATACTTTACTAGTAGGATCACTGACTGTGTAAAGACCAATTGCCACGCCGTCAACTGTTTCTGGTACCGACCAATCGAATCGTACTTGGTCTCCAACGACAACAGTTATGTCAGGAGTAGACCATGCATACCCGATTCCGTAGTCTAAATAAAAATCAATTTAGGCACTTATAGGTTCTATTGCGATTTCCAAATTTTATTACTTCCCTTAACCAAAGTTAAATGATTTTTTAGAATCTTAAATAGTGTTAATATAGCCCTGATTCCTTCAATAACAACCTATTCGTCATTGTTGAATTAAAATCGAGCATTGAGAAATTATCCTTAATGTGTTATCCTTAGCCCAACTAATTTATTGCAATATATACCTGGGTGATGACCACTGTTTGTGACGTAATGAAGAGTAGAAGCCGAGGCGGTGACGCAGGTCATCGATGTGTCGGAAGAAGCCGTGACGTCATTACATGGAAAGTCACCGAAACTTACTGCCACGTCGTTAGTAAAACCCGTGCCAGTTAAGGTGACGGTAGTTCCCCCGATAAGAGAGCCAGTCATTGGAGTAATATCCGTTACCGAGAACGGATAAGATAGAGAAGTGGCTGAAGCACTAAGAATTAAATATTTAAGTTTGGTTAGATATAAGTTACCTGCAACGTAATGTTATGTTCCAAACACTTGGCTTTACTACACGAAGTATTTGGTTCGATCACCACTGCTCTCATGTTGTAGCGTCATTAAATAAGGCGCTTCAAACAGTAGGAACCCCTGCTAAGCCCATACTCAATCAGATTAAATATCGGGCAATTTTTATCTTGAATATCTCAAATTACCAAAGGAAATTCGAGACTGGGGATAAGCAACTTATATTACTCTATGCTTAGATCGTGATGTCGATCTTTCCACACCAAAGATAAATAAAAATATAAAAAAAGTTGTCCATTCAAAATACAAACCAAAATACTAAAACATTATATAGCAAAATTAATTGTTGCAATTTTAAGTAAAAAATGAAAACAATTTTATCCTAACAGTACATAAAGCATAGAGGTAAATAAAATATTTCAGTTTACGTGTTTGTAGCACATCCAATAGCACCAACGATAACGTTATATGCGTGGGAACCAGGCGACAAGCTAGGAGAAGTAAAAACAATTAAAGTGTCGCTCCATGACGTAACAACTACGTCATTTCCGTTCACTTGAACTCGCCCTTTCGCTTCAGTAAATCCAGTTCCGGTTATTACAACGTTGTCTCCTTAAAATTTGAAATCACGAAATTGGTAAAATGAAACATATTAAAAATAGGATCCTTTTAACTTTATGGTTCTATTAGATCACTTGCACTTAAATTATAAGAAAAAATTAGCTAAAACCGCAAAAAAATAGAGAGAATAAGGTAGGACCACACGGTATAGGAGAAAATTTGATTTGCTAAAGTAAGAGAGTTTTTATAATAACCGTAAAGTACATGTGATCCGAAAAATCAAACACTTATAATATTTATTTAATTTTTGTCTAACCTCCAACTACGCTCAATGTCGATGGAGATATTTCAGTGATTTCAGCGGTTTCATCGTCAGTGTACTCGAAAGTTGCGCTGTCAGATGACGTGGCAGCAACTCCAGATGTCGTGACGTCAACGCTAAAAGTGCCTGCCTCGTGCGATGACGTCACGCACGTGATTGAGTTGTACGTGACAGAAGTGACGTCACATGGGGTGGAGTCGATCATAACTGTTGTTGCGCCCTCAGCAAAAGCTAAAATAAGTATTTCAGATTTAGATCCTTGAATTTAAAGTCACCACTTACATAAATTACGCCATATAACCAGGTGTTGTAGTGTTATATTACGAGCTTGTTGTAGTTTTATGTAACAGAACTAATTATTTAACAAGTTGTCAAGAAACAAACAAATGTGATTCACAAGTCCAGAGTTTTTTTTACAAATCAAGTAAGTTCTAACCCTTTAGGGTTTATATTAACAGTCCATAATGTTATTACAACTAATTGAATACGTTTAAATTGTTTTAATTTTTTATATGGATTATGTTTTTTAACCGGCAGCGTGGTGTAGTGGTAAGAACACTTGCTACACCACCATGAGGTCGTGGGTTCAATCTTCACTGATCTCATGCTGTAGCGCCCTTGAGTAAGGCGCTATAAACGGTATAAACTCCTGCTGAGCCAGCACTTAATCAGCAGAATAATTATCCGGCAATTATAATCTATAATATCCCAAACTGCCAAAGACAACTCGAGACTGGATCGAAGTAACTAATGTTACTCTATGTTAAAGTCCGGCATTCGACTTTCCCACATTGAGGGTAAAAATATATACAAAAAAAAAAAAAAAAAGTTATTAGGAGGGTAAATAATGAACAAAACGTGTGTAAAAAAAACGTTAAATTTGTGATTTTTGTGGCAATTGAACTTAAAACGAATTTGTGTTTCAAATAGAACTTCATCCTCTTTAAACCACAGCACAGTGTCATTACTACAAACTATATAATTTTTTTTTAAATGTGCTATTGCAAAAGTTTTATACCAGTTCCAGAAATAGTTAGTGTTGTACATCCTGCAATGCTGCCACTAGATAGTGATAAAGTTGTAAAAGAGGACGTGACAGTAAACTCCTGATAAACTGCATTTACCGAAGCCAAACCTTAAATATACAAAATTATTTAATTAATCCAAATTTGTTCATGCAACTTAAAAAATAATTTGTTTTTATAGTTTAATACCTTTGTCTGCTACAATAACAGCAAGAGGTTGAGTACCACCCGGTGAATCCCCTAGAGTAAAAGTAACAGAAGTAGCTGATGACGATGTCGCGACAGAATCAACACTTCCTATCCTAAGGTTGTTTTCAGAGTCGATTGAACTAAATCCAGTTCCTACAATTAAACAAATATTTTAAAAGTAAAGTGTTAACTCCAAACATACATTACAGAATTTGGGAATGTAATTAGATTTAAAATATTTACAACAAATCGTAACCTAATCTAACAAGTAATAACGATATTATTGCCAATCAAAATCATTGTTAAAGCTTTAAAATACATTTAACAATATTATAGCTGTAAAACATGTTATACCAAACTATATTTAAACTAACCAGTAATAGTGACAGCATCGCCAGGTGCAGCGGTTGTTGGATTAACAAGAGTCACTGTCGGGGTAGAATCGGTCGTCCATTCAAAGTCGCATGAAGTTGAAACATCGTCGTCGTTGTCACCAGTGCAGTGAGATAGAATATTGTTGATGTAAACTTGAACCTAAAGATAGATTAAAGGCTAGTTTATTTAAATAGTAATTTTCATTTTCAGTCAAAAGCTTTAATTTAAAATTTTTTTCCAGTCGATACAAAATGTTTTAATTTTAAATATTATTTTCAAAATGGTCTAATATTTATAAAAAAAATTAAAAAAAAAACATTTAAAAACCTTTTATTTAACATTTTTTTTTGAGTTACCTGTGGTTTGGCGTGCGAGGTTCTAAGAAAATCACCATACACCGGTTCCATAAACAAACCACCAAAGTTTGTATGGTGACCAGTTATGGCTGGGTTATCACCAATCAATCCTGAACCATCTGGTGTCACTGTGGGGTAAACACCACCAGGGGAAACAAAAGATACTCTCCAGGTATAACTATATAATAACATATAATTAAAACAAATAAAAAAAATAAAACATTTCCTTTGTATTTTCCTTTTTCAGCACCAGAAAAAATGTTCTATAACTTTAGTTTAAAGTAACCCACTATTAACAATAAATTTTTTACACTGCTTTGTATTCAAATATTATATTGCGTTTAATTTATGTCTTATTTATGCCAAAGAAATACAGTTTTGTTATTTATTTCAGGGTATAAATGGCGTTTAGAATTTTTTTAAAGAATAACATAAATTAAATTAGTTTTACCCATAACAAGTTTCACTACGTTCCACAGTTACAGTGTCTACTCCAGCCAAGCTTTCCAGCAATGATTTCATATCTGCTTCGTCGGCATCAGGTGAAACACCTGTTACACTACCAAACGTAACGTCATCAAAATTGATGTCAAATGTTCCGGTCACTGGCGGTGATGCTGTACCAGTTCGTTGTACTTGAACCTTAAACACAATAAAGTCATATATTTTTAGTTATAACAGTGTTTTTTATAAATAATTTATCCTCGATATGGGAAGGTCTCATGCGCTTCCTAAACATAAAGTAACAACTGTTATCCTAACCCAGTCTCAAGTTGCCGTTGGTAGTTTGGGATATTATAGACTATAATTGTTGGTTCAGCAGGAGCTCATACCTTTATAACGCCTTACTCAAGGGCGCTACAGCATGAAAGCAGTAAAGATTGAATCCACGACCTTATGTGGTGTAGCAAGTGTTCTTACCACTACACCATGCTGCCCGATTTAAAAACAAAACTTTGATATAGATTAAATTTTAATAAAAATAGATTTGTAAAAAAATATATACCGATGACGTTGCTGACATGACGTAAGTTGATTCGTCACCCGAAGAAGATGTTGATGACGAAGCAAAAGCAATTCCTGAAAAGTATAAAACAACATATTTAAAATTCGTTGTTTTAATTTAAATATAATCTATTTTGAAATATTTGTTGACTTTGAGTTTACCTATTAGAGGGAAGTCATTGCCACAATCCAAAGGAACAAATGTTACAGAATAACTCAACTCGTCCTTAAAAACTTCCAAGCTTTCCAATTGGATAGTTGAAACAGCAGACGGTCTAATATGTGCTTGGTGATCTATAAAATAAGAATAAACAACATTTTTGATAGCAACATCTGCCAGTGTACTTTTTAGGAAATCCTAATTTATATTCTAATCGAAAGCTATGTAAATATTTAATACAGGCTATAAAAACACATAAAATGTATTGCCACTTAAAGTAAGTTTATTATTGTGGCTACAACTTACATTGTATTTGCTCTGGTGTTTGTGTCAAACTGCTTGCAATCAAAATGTTGTCCACATACAAATCTGTTTCTGCATCTCCACCTTCATAAATTTGCACATAACTGATCTGAAACTTGGTTCCATCAGGATGTTCTGCAGATGATTAAAAAAGTCAAATAAAAAAAGTAAAGCATACAAAAATATTTGGTTTTCTTATATGTGTTTTGTTGTAAGTTGTGACCTTATACCAAATGTGTTGATCTTGACTAAGGCTATGTCTCTCAAATTTGGATTCTGTTAAACGTATAGTTTTGACATTTGCTTCTTACCTGTCATCAAAAGAGCATTAAGATCTTCACAAAAATGAACCCAGGTCTCGCTGGAAGAAAGTCCAACGCCAGAATAATCTCTAGTAACATCCACGTCTGCATTATTTGCATCTTTGTAGATATACCGTAAGCCAATTCTATCAGATATATCTCCAACGTAAGCAAAGCACAACTGAACAAAAATTAAAGACTGTTAGAATATTAATAAATAATTTATTTTTGTAAAGTGTTGGTAAAAAAGTTTTAAAAAACTCAATACGTTACAGTATATTTCTAAACTATATCTTATAATACATTATTTAAAGTTTTACTTTATAGTAAAAAAGTGTGTCACTACTTTGTTTATTTAAAAAAAGAATCTTGTGCTTCCTAAATGATAGTTTAACTCTAAAACATAGAAGTTCTATATAACATTAGTTACATACTTGACTGTACGTTGAAGTTCTAAATCTTGAAGTTTCATCATCAGTGTAGTACAAGTAACTTGGATTCTTGGTCGAATAAATTCCACAAAATGCTTGCTCACCAATGCGTTCACCGGTTTGAGCAGCTATTGTCTCGAGATCACTACATAAAAGAAATAACGTTAAGCAATTAATGCAGTCAAATAAACGATAGTACACGTCAACTGGAATAGTATACAAAAACATTTGAAATTTTACAACAAAAGTAAATGTCTTTACAACGAAATGACATAATATATGTGCATTACTAACAAAATACTTAAACAGTTTGGTCAACATTTTAAAATACCATCGTACTTGTAATAGAATGGGTTGTTTCCAAGTGATTCTCCAAGTTGAACTGGACACTGGATTCCGTACAAACTCTTGACAGCTGCTTGTACTTGTTGTACACTTGCATCGAATGGAATTGGAGTCGAAACGAACCCACCAAGAGTTAAACTAAATGTATCAAGCATGGCAACTCCCTCTGTTGTTTCAGTTAAACTTATCGACAAAACGGAATCATCGCTTGAATCACCAGTTAGTTGTAATCGTCCTATGTAAAATTAAGAGCATATTTATGCAATTGAAATACAAAAAGTAGTAATTAAGCAACGCAATACATAAAATGAGGGTACGGCAAACTGTTTATTTAGACAAGTAATACACAAAAAATAAATCTTATCCAATGTTGTTGAACCTAATACTACATGTTTATTATTTATTACTTTATAAATTCTTTGTTTGTATAACTTTATAAAAAAATGTTAATTACCTTATTAGTTTTATGCAAATTTTAAAATATTGTAAGTCTTACCTCTGTATGATGTGAACGTTAGAGTGTACACGTCATCAGTCTTGGAAACCGACACAGTGTCACCGTGCATTGATCCAAGACCGTTTATTGCTGATTCGACAATTAAAGCATCAGAATCATATGCAAGTGGATCTAAAGTAAAAAAAGTGTTTAAAATCTGTACATAGGTAATATTGTATGTAAAAAATTTACCGGTTGAAATTCCAAACAGAGTGAGGGTAAAAAAGTATCCGCCACATGTCACACCACAGCTGACATTTTGAACCTGGACTTCCCAAACAGACGACACCGCTGTTTCAGTTTGCCATGATTGTAATGTGATCTCTTGAACCTCACGCTGGATTTGTGATGTTATTACAATGTTCTGCCAGTCGGAATGTGAAGATGCTAAATGACAAAAGTCAAAATATTTACCCAATTAAAGAAATAATAAAACCTATACAAACCTTAAAATTTAACAACACATACCTGTTTGTGAGGGGGTATAAACTGTTTTATCAACTCTAACGGCCATATCGAAAGATGAAGAGTCGGAATTGCCCAAATGACGAATCTCGAAATAGTATTCTGATCCACCGACTAAATCGTACTCAGGCGTCCAAGCATACTCGTTAACGTTCGTTGTTGTAGTAACTGCAACCTATATTTAATGAGTATGCTTGGAAATTTTAAAAATTTTTTTTTTTTTTTTTAAATTTGTGAGTAGAAACAATTTGGTAAATCTGCTTTAAAAAAAAAGTTTGGTAAAGTTGCCAGTTTGGTGAAAATTTTTTTTTTATAATAACCATTTCTTATTAAAGAAAACCTTAATTTAATTATATCAAAAACTTGATGTAAGATGTATTAATACTCTTGATAAATAGTAAGGCTAATACTCTAAATAAATATGTTTTTAATAATATTTGGTTGCACTTTTCTATAAATAATATTTAATTAGATTTAATAAATTAAAAAATAATAATCATATTAAATATTCGATTTATTTTTATTTTTTTAATTTATTAAATACCGCGTTTGCTGCATCGTTTCCATTGCTGAGAAAAAGTCGAACTTTTGAATTGCCCTTCACAGCAAACTGGTATTTTGCATTGTAAGCAGGAACGAAGAAGCCTTGTGCTCGAGCTAAATTTGTTCCTGGTATACTCCCAGATGATGTCGAATTCGAGTAAAATGTCCAAACTGTATAAAAATTTTTAACTTTTTTAAAATTAATTTCTTGATTGAATCTGTGTTAAGTTGTCAAATATTGATCTTATTCCAACATCTAACATAGCAAATATCACAAAATAAGCTTTATACAATTTAAGCTTAGACCAACATATTAAGTAAAGTATAAAAAAATCTATTTAAATAATATTTTATTTATATATCACTAGTTTAAAAGCAGAAAAATGCACAAAGTTGCTTTTAAACAGCTGGTGCACTGTAATAATTCAAAAAAAGACAAACTTTTAAAAAAGTTAAAGAGATATTTTTAAAGTTATTCTAAATTCTGTTAACCGTTATCTGCTGAGCTATCCAAAGTGGCTTCAATGTCGGTGATCCCAGGAAAGACCTCGATCTTCATCCCCCTTCCTCCGCTATAAGATGTACGAGAGGAAGGCTGTGCAGAGGTTGTACAAAAAATTTCAGTGTCGGACACACTTTCTACTTCACATGCTTCTCCACCAATTATTACCTAATAAAAAAAGTTAAAGATTTCCAAAAATTAAATTAATTTTTTTTAACTTAAATGTTTATAAAATATTTAAACTAGTTTTAATTTATCGCAATTTTTAGTGAATTATTTAATTAATTATCAAAATGTAAGAATAAAATTAGGTCTATAATTTTAAATTACTTGGTATCAAAAAACATGTGGAACTATTTAGTATTTTGTTATTTTAAAAATAAAAGACAATAAGGAATTTACAAATATTACATTTAAAAACTACATGCAACGTGACTTTAAGTCGTAGTAAACAAAACAGTATAAAGTTTAAGTTGCAAAATATGCTTTGTTCTTTAAGGTTGATTCACAATACAAAAGGTGAAAAAGGATAGCGTCACAAAATATTTCTTATTACATCATTTTAAGGTTAAAAACAATAACATGTTTGTCACAAGTGTAAGGAGAAAATTAAACGATTAGCTTACTCTAGGACTGATTCCCGATCCCGCATCAAAATAATTCCCTAAGATCGTAATGGTTGTTCCACCTTCTGTACTTCCCGCTTTTGGACTAACATTGCTGACAACTATATAACAGTATTTATAGAATAAATATTAACATATATATATAATTTTATCCTTGATGTGTAAAGGTCGACTTCACAACCTAAACATAGAGTAACAACTGTTACCCTGACTCAGTCTCGATTAGTCTTTGGCAGTTTAAAATTTAATAGAACATACTTGCCTAATCAGTCAGCTGCTGATTAAGTGTTGCCACACACGATTTAACATGATACTGAGTTTTGGCAGAAGATTATATTTTTTACCTGCATAAGTTTGAAGCATGTACAAGCTGTTTTGAGCACTAACTTTAGACAGTGTGGTATAGGGTTCGGATCTTCCAAAATCACCATCAACTATAAACGAGATGTTTTGATTTCCAACATATGAGCTTTGGGCCATGCATGTAAATTGACCCCAGTCAGATTCTCCGTCTTCACCATCCAACTCCACCAAAAAACTAACAACAACAAAATTGAGCTTTAAAAAAAGGTTGGCGTTAACTGCACATTATTTAAATATAACGTTGTCTTTTTTAAGCTTTTATATTTTTCCAAAATTGAGACTTAGCAATTAATTAAACTTGTCACAGTGTCTTTTTAAAGCTCATATTTTTTATTATCTTCAACTAAAAAAAAATAACTAACCTTAGGCTAAAAAAAGTTGTGTAAGCATAGTTAAGGAAAATTATAAATAATTTTTTTTGAAAACTGAACACTTACGGCTCGTCTGCGTTCTTTTGCAGATTGCACGGACCAGAAGTTAACCAAACTCTGGTTATTGCAACTTCTCTTTCATTGGTTGCTACAGTTACCGAAGAGTTAATAAGATTTGTGTAGATGCGACCTCGAACGTTGATCAGTTGCTGAGGTTCGTTGTTAATCCAATCGAGTTCTGATAATCTTGGCGTTCTCCATTCTCTTACCTATAAGATTAAAAAAAAATAAAAACATAAAAACCAATAGGTTTGCCGGCATTTATTTAATATTGCATCAAAGGCTTTAGATTGACCAGCAATACCTTTATGATAAGGGTAACCTTAACTTGTTTTAGCATGCGAGAACCTGGTTAAAAACATGTTGCTGGTCAAACTACTGCAATGTTCCTTAAGGCATGTTTGTAACCATAAGTGGGTTAAATGAGAAAACCCGACCCCGCCTTTGATGTAATGGTAAAGGTATGCCAGCAAACCCATGAATTATATTTATATATATGAAATTTTTGCCAATAAAATATTTAAAAATTTTGGAAAACATTAGTTTTTTGTATATTGGTTCATGGTTTATTCTATTTCTTAAATGTTTAAATTTAGTAAGGTGCATTTTTTTATTACTTACATAAACTTCTAATATATTGTTATTTAAAAATTTGAAAATAGGTTATTGTCTGATATGCATTGGGTGTGCATAACTCAATAACAAATATTTAAAATGGTGAATTGAAGAAATTATGGTACTTGCCCCAAACCAGCAATGATAACTGGTGTATTGGTTATTACAATAATGTGAGTTGTCCAACCAAACTCCGTTCATTTTGACTCGTACGTAATAATCGCCAACGTCCATCGGTCTAAAACAAAGTCAAAAAAAAATTAAGACTTTCATGTTAAAAATTAAAGAAAATTGCCAATTTGGTGGTAATTTACAAGATAAATGCCAGATAATTAACATTTTTAAAAGCTTTACAACATTACAGCCCTACTGTATTAAACCAATGACTACAAATTGTGATATTTTATTTTAAGCATACAATTTAATTTCTGTTGTACAAGATTAATAGCATACTTAGTATAGCAAACCATTTGGCGTTCGTCGCTTTCCGCATCGTGGACTTCACAAGAGTATTGTCGGAAGGAAGAAACCAGAAAAACTTCCTTTCGTGGAGAATTGTCGCCAATAGAAAGTTCCGTATCGAAGCCTTAAAAAAATATAAAATGAGTCATTTAAATTCTTAATTTAACATACATTTGGTTAATTACGAACACCTACCCGAGCCAAACACCATCAACTTCGTTCCCCCATTTTCACTACCACGTTTAGGAGTTGCATAATTAACAAATACGTCCTCCTGTCCTGTAAGATACAGAGAATTTTATCAAGTATGTAATGTAGGTCCTATGGTGTAACGGTTAGCACTCAGGACTCTGAATCCTGCGATCCGAGTTCAAATCTCGGTAGGACCTATTTTTTTAATCAACACAAGTATTAAACATGCCACTTTAAAGTACGCATTTTAGATTTAAAATTTTGTAATATGTTATTTTTAAATTTTAAATAGAGTTTTCATGCGCATACGGATCGTTAAACTGACTTTATAAAGAACTACCAATGCGGGTAGTAGGTTAAACTAATATCCCCGTGTTATTTAAAACAATAAATATATCTCTGTTGTGCGTTTATTGATAGAAACAATTGTCTTAAAGAAATAGCATTAATTGAAAAGTGCGTGTTTGTTCAAACAAGGTCGAAATCTCGACAAAGGAATCAGGTTGGAAAGAGAAATGCGTTGCCATCACACAGTCATTGTCGCAAACATTACATTGCAACAGTTACTTCTATTCTTTTTATTATCTTAAAACAAAGACTATCGCGTTACATAATAATTAACAATGAGCAAGACAAACGGGCCTCCGGTCACATAGAATTATTTTATTTTTAATAATTAAATTTGTCAATTCTTAAATTAAAAAAATCAAGTGGCCCCCCTGAAACTTGGTGCACTATTGGCTACGTTACTATTACACAATTCTTAAATTCTTCAACATTAGTGTTGGATATATTTCAACTAAACAAACAAAAATTGCCAACTTCAAACGCTAGTTCGAAGTAAAACGCCAATATAAAGACTATAAAAATAATTTATATTTTAACAAAAGATTTGTATTTATAATACACTACCACAAATACATTTTTCAACACAGATAGAAACAGCAAACAAACTAAAAGCATACGCTGAAGACCAAGTTCACTAAATAAAATTGATGTTATCATGATCAAAAAAGGCTAAACTACGTTGTAGCCCTAAATTTCTTTTTAAATTGTGCATTTAGTATTGAAAAATTTGCTATGTAATATACATAAATTGATTTAAATATACACAGTATGCCATTAGTTGTTGTCTCGACGTGCCTTTGTTAATTTTACATATCTATGTACGTTACAATATACAAAAAGCGGGTATCGAACCTAAAATCTTACGTCCTAAATTTCTGTTGCAGAAACATCTATTAAACGCAAAACGTTGTCACCAAATAGGTAAAATATAACTTACCAAAAACCGTACAAACAGACACCAGTACGGTTAAAACCGCAACGACTCCTTTTATCATCGTCTTCTTATTATTTCTTATCTTAATTTTGTTAACTTCTTATAATTAAATTCAGTTGTCTAATTTATTTCGCTATTACACGAATGAGCAGTCTATGATAAAGTTCTGCTTTATATAGGTGACAAAGATTTATTGATCTCAGTTCTTGTTTAGTAACAATACCCTATCTATGGTGTAAAAGAGACAACCTAAATACAAAACAACAAAACAACGCTAAACAATAAGAATGTTTTGTTGTTAAAGCTATTGAAAACTCGTACGAAAATAATTAAAAATGTCCGAAATTTAATATCCGTTGAGACAAATAATTTACAAAATTATACACAAAAAACTTGTTTTTTTTGTATACAAACTAATGAATAGTCAACATAACTTGAATATAAAACAGCTTTAATTTGTTAAATATAGTTTTAAAAATCACTTTACTATTTTTACGGTATATAACTTTTTAACTACACAAAATAGGCGTACATAAATTGTCATTACTTTCCTATAACTTAACTAAGTATATTTGTATTTAAACTATATTGCACAACTAAACGTTCCTTTCCAAAAGCAAAAGAGCTTAAACTAAAAACACATTTTTGGCGCTTTTCAACTAAGTATGCAGCTGTGAAAAAAGAAAAATTTAAGAAAAAAAAACGCTTTTGCCTATAAGGCGTTTCTTAGGCGTGTTACGTTTTGCCATCACTTCAATATGCCGAAACAACAAAACAAGTTATTTAACAAATACTGTAAAAAAACTAGGTTTTAAAATGGTAATTTATATGAATACTATAATGTTTTAAATTTTTTTTTGGATAAATCCATTAGGTAAATAGCAAAAATCAAAAATATGAAAAAAAAAACAAAAACGTAAAAACACTTAAAATGTTTGTTTTTTTTATTTAGCTGTTTGAAATTTTGTTAGACCTAATTAATATAAAAACTATTATAGACAACTAAAATGTGCATTGACAATTTTATATTATAATTTTATTCCGGTATAAACAATTCCCGAATATATTGAAGTCTAAGATAAAGTAAAATCAGTTGTGAAATTTGTATTTGAAAACTACTATTCAAACAACATTAAACATATATTTTTATACTTTTACTAAAAATATCAAAAAAAACTTGGTAAATATATAGTTGTGAGTACATTAAATGGTAGTTTTATAGTTTTATGATATTAGTTTAAGATTTATGTAATTTTTGGTTTTAAAGGTAGATATACCAGTTGTAGTTGATTTAAAAAAATGGACAATAATGTAATTTATATTTAAGTACAAAGAAATTAAACAAGAATTTTTTTAGAAACAAAACTTTAAGTTAAAGTACAATGAACAGTGCACAATTTACAGTAAAAAACATAAAACTACTAAAAAAAAAATGGCAGAAATCAAAGTCATTTTCGTTCGGTCGGCTTCGTTAAGTCATCTAATTATTTACGATTGAATGGGTGTCATTCCATCGTAAGATTGAGGTGTTACACTAGTAGAAAAATAAATTATTTAATAAATTTAATTTTTTTGAACCCTTTTTTCTTAATCGAAAAATATAATTTTTACCTGTTGCTGCAACCACCAAAGCTATCGATTGGCGACCTGAGTGTTTCAGTAGAACTTCCAACCTTGCCTCTATGAGCTAAAAACACAATAAATAAAATAACAATAAATGTTATCACAACATACTATTAAGCAAATTTACCTCGTTTCATGATACAAGCCAAAGCAACTACAATTGCTGCCATGACAACAGCTACACCAATGACAGGTCCGACAATGTACCAGTAGTCAGTGTTCTCGACTGGGCTTATTGGTACACCCTGTATGAAAAATTGGTTGCTAAATAAAGTGTACTTAATTACTTAGTGTTACACTACATAATTATTATATAAAAATATTTAATAATTCTTATAACAAAATTAAACTATTTTGTTAACCAATACTGTAAACTGAAATTTAGAAACTTTTATTCAATATAAAAAAATTGTAAAAAAATTTGCAGCATCTGTTTACGTGCAAAAATGTTTAATAAAAATTATAAAAGTTACAATTTTACTAAAAACTTATTTTTACCGGTACAGCATCACAGCTTCCGTCTACATTTACTGGACAAGTTTGGTCAACTGCCATCAACTCTTGCCCATTGAACATTAGCCCAGTTGATCCAGTAAAAATATCAGTCAGCTGTGAAACTGCAGCCTCCACGACAGTAGCATTTTCTCCGTAAAGAGTAAACGAGATCTCGGAATTACCAGCTTAAAATATTTTTTTGTATATTATTAGTGTGAAAAAGGTCAGGACTATTAAATAACATTAACATATTTGTAAATACTTGTCAAGTCTGAGATAGCAACTTGTCCAATGTAGATGTAAAAGTTGATTTGTGTTGTCAAAGAATTGTAAATGTAAGTCTCAAAGGTCGTATAGGTTATAGATGATGCTCGGGTGTATGGTCGATTTAAAATCGGGATGCTGTATAAAACAATATAAAAGACTAATAAAACTATTACATAACACATTTATGAAAAAGAGTAATGAATATTCTCAAACATTGTAGGATTGTTAGCCCTACAATTTCTTTAATGTTTGGCCAAAACATCCAAAATGCCACTACTCAAAATATCATTGGCTTGTTGTGAAAAACTAAAACTTAAAAATTTTAAAATTTTGGGACACACATTAATACAAACCTCAAAAATATACATATAAAACCTACCGAATTTGTTTTGGATTTTTGTTCTCGACTTGAAGAGTTCCACCCTCAGGTATGAACTAAAAACATGTTATTCAACAAAATCAGAATAATAAATTTAGGCCTAATGTAAATACAAACTGTTTTTAAAGATTACCTCAACGTTGTTGGCATATACGTTAAAGTTGTAAAGTGCAGGCTCGGTGTAAACGTTAAAGACAAGGTTGTATCGATTGTAATCCAATGTGTTACTGATGCTCAACCCCGTGCTAGTGAAACTTCCGTTCAACGGATTAAAAGTGAAGATAGGTGAAGTAACTGCTGGAGCAATGTCTGAATCTCCGATCGGGTAAATAGACGAGTCGTCAAAGTCGACAGTTGCCTTCCAAACATGACCCTGTACAACAACCGGTATTTTATTAGTTGCTGAAAAAAATCTTACTAGTTACGTCTATATGTTACTGTGACATAACCTATGTTATTGTTTAAATTATTATTGTTAAAAATTAAACTTTACAAAATAGCTTAAACTTAAAAAAAATAAATCGACAATAATTTAACCTGTGTCACCATAAAATTTGACTCGACCAAAAAACTTAAAAAATTTACCTTAAACCCAATATGATCTAAAGGTCTTCCGTCTTGGTATTGAAGTTCAAGAGTAAGATCGACTTCATTTCCATGATTGACGTAATTACCCAAACCTTCCGTTATTACAGCAATGACGCCACGATTTGCTACGTCAACAGTAAGCATGTTGTTTGCAACGTTTACACCAGCTGGTTCAGTTATCTAATAAATCACATTAGTGAATAAACACAATAGCTCTTTATATTAAATCAGATAAAATAAGCATTTAGACTGATTTAAAAAGTTATAATAATACCTCAAACATCAGTTGATATCCCGTTCCACTATGTGTGATTACCAAATCTCTAAATTCAGCAATACCCTAAAATTTATGCAAAAACAATGTCTTTATTTTATACAAATACTTGTCATCTTAAAAAAAACTTTTACTAAATACAAAAAAATTAGTAAAAATGTTGAATAATCATATGTTATATGTGCAAGGTCTAACAAGATTTTTACAAGTTTATAATTAAAAATTTTATATCAAACTCTCTGAGAAAACTTTGAACAAAACTAATTTAAAATTCATAATTTTAAATCGTTAAAACATTTGCATTAACAAAAATTATCCAAGTCCAAACGTTTGCTTACATTGCTGAAAGACACAGTTGTGGAGCCTTCAAGCACGGCGTTGTTGTCAGCATTTCCTCCCGAGCTATCCAAGGTTACTCTCACCATCCAAGTTCCTCCTAATGACGTCACGTTATCGCCCTAGAAAACATTAAACAGTGTTGCATTTAAAAAAGGTAATTCTGTTGTATATAACTTGACACATAACAGCAAAACTTTAAAAAAATAATAAGTTAAGTTATACCACTTAAAAATTTTAATTAAAAATTTGTTTTACATAATGGAAAAAGTTTAACAATGGAAACGTTAGGTTTTATTTGATTCTACCTAAAAACTTACATTTGCATCAAGTAAGTTGATTGTGATTGGATTTTCGAATGTAGTTTGTTCAACCAAGTTGGAGAGACTTGCAGTGATCTGCATCTGAGTTGGAATTTTGTGAACAACAATCGCCAAAAACGGATCTGAAGATAAGTAACAATAAAATAACAAAAACATTTTACCAAAAACTAAATTATTTGTTATTTTTGTAATTAATTTAATGAAGTTTTTTTTGTTTTGCATGTTCTAAAATAATATATTTCAAACTCTTCCAGGTACTAACTGATAACTGATTTGTTAGTTACAAATTAAATGCCAACTGCCTTAATTTGGTTTTGATAGATTCAAATCAAAGCCATATCAATTTGATGCAACAAGTGTGTTCAAGTAAGTTATACCAACCAAGTGTTCCGTTAATCAAAGTTGCTTCCATGCTGTAAAACCCACTTCCATCTGTTGTGTTTAAAACCTCCCACAGTTGGCCAGTTTGATAGAATACAACCAACTAAAAATAACATATCAAAGATCATACTAAAAGTATTATAACAATGGGTTATAAATTACGAATCAGACATTTTAAACATAAAACATTCAAGAAACTTAATAAGTGTAGGCACCCAAAAGTTGCATAGTAAGTTTACCTCGTCAACTTTATCATTAAGGAATTCAATAACATTACTATCGTCACCCATTGAAACAGTACCAGTTCCATTCTCTATTGGCTCTCCAATTTCAATCACGTACGTTACTGTGTCTGAAGCCTGCCTTGCTACACGTCTGAACAAAAATAAATTGTTATTGTATTATACAGATAACCAATTGTTAATAAAAAAATTTAACCGGCAGCGTGGTGTAGTTGTCAGTACCTAATCTGAAGCTCAAATATCGAGTATTTATAAGATCTAATATCCCAAACTGTCACCGGCAAAGGGTAATTGTTGTTATTCTATGTTTAAGTTGCGCAGTCTAACTAAAGATATATAAAAAAAAAAACTTAAAAATGCTTATTTGCAAATCTATTTAGAAATATTACCCAGATGTTGAACGACGTTTTCGTGATAAACTGTCTTCACGAACGACATCAACAACTCTTATTTTGTAATCAGGAACACCCAAAAATCTTAATAAAACAAGTAAAAATGTCATAAATAAAAACCTGACATTTTTAAAGATGCTGCGAAAATTATTAGTATTCGTAAATAATGTTTTTTTGTAGCATTTAATAAGCTTTATAATTTTCTATATTACATAAATTAATTCATCACGATAAAATTATTAAGTCTGATGTAGCCTACGACCAATTAAAAAAAGGAAATCAAAATCCAACATACTGTGCTAAATTAAAAATAATATTCGGACCAAAGAATTCATCAATAGTAATAGCTGGAAATGAGAATCCTATAATAATAAGAGGTGATGTAATGATGGTAATTGGTTCGTTTCCCTTGAGTGTTACATACAAGAGATCTGCATCACGATCCATGAAGTTGGCACCGTTAATATCTGCATAAAATAAAGTATTAATAATTTTTCTAATGTATAAGTTTTTAACACAAAATGTATACAAATAACAATAGTTTTATAAACAATTGATACCTCAGTAACAATAAACTGTAACAACGCTACACAGATTACTTTAAGACTTCAGTTAAATTATAAGTGTAGGCCTAATTATTGTATAATTTCAACTAATCACCACAGCAATATGTTAACATATCATCAAAACTAACTTGTGTCAAAAGGTGGTATAAATCCTGTGGTAGATTCAGAAGGAGGGTGCAATAACCATTCTTGTTGTACCGGTTCGTAGTAAGCATTTTCGGGTGCGATATACAGTCCTGAGATCGCGCGATAAATATCAAGTCGTTCTGGTCTTGGGTAGCTAAAATATAAGATAAAGTTAAAGATTCCATTTTATTTTAAAGAAATATTATACAAATTTTGTAATACAAAAAATTAGGCAAAAAAATTTTAAACTTACTAGATTGCAAGACGAACAGATTGGGTAGAGTCCACGTTAAGAAGATGAAGTCTCATATCTCGTGGTGGATAACCAGTAAAGAAAAGTTTAAACTCCACACCGGTCGCTACGATGGTGTAGAATGTTGATATTCGCAGCTGACAAGTGTATCCGAAACACCAACCATGATCTTGTGGACCTGTGTATATTAATATAAATACATTCAACCATAATTTTTATTATTTTTGTATCATTTGTATGTAATGTCTTTAAAATTTTATATATGGTTTAAAATTATTAATTGTAACGTAACAAACTTACCATTGTTTAAGTCGATGCATCGATCACCTAACAAAGCAACGGGAGACAATCTTCTACTTTCGGTATCTGGGTCTAAACTTTCAATAACCAACATGACGTAGTCGTAAGCTTCAGGACCTTTACATTCAAATGCTTGCCAGGACGGGATGTACGTACAAGATTCATCATTGCGAATAATGCCTAATATGAAAACGAAGTTCGAGCAAATAAATATTTTAAATTGTAAGTTTTAAATATTTTAATACCAGTTAATATACCTCTGGTATCTATAATATCATTAACAGGAACTCGGGTTCCATCAACGGCAGTTAACAAAGTTTTCGGAATTCTGTAATCTCCCAAACCTCGTGATAGTTGATTTGGATCGTCCCAAGCAAAAGATGCCTTAATTAATAAAATGTAATAAGAACTAAATATATATAAAAAAAAAGAATTTGTACATTTAATAAATTTTATCGCCGCTTAGCTCGGCTTAACAACGTTAAAAGGTATACCTACAAAGTTTTTTAAAAATAGGCTAAAAAATTTAATTTGAAAACGATATCTGGTACTTACATCCGGAACAATTGCTCCAACTTCTCCTAAAAAGCTTCCATCCAAATCTTTCACCAAAACCTTTTTCTTCGCATCACATTCCATATCAACACAATCCGACGGATTCACCTTTCTGAAAATCGAAAAAATTACATTAAAAAACAATGTGACTTACTCATAAACTTTGATAATTATTACACAATATAATTTTTTTTTATATTTTCTAAAAACAAACTACACGTACAAAAAACAAAAGTTTTATTATATATTAATGTAAAGACCAACCACTACTTACAGTTTTTATCGTAGTATTGGTTGTTGAGTAGAACTTATAATTTTTTTACAAATAAATAATTATCAGTAAGTTTAACAACCACAGCACCTGTGTATTTGACTTACCCTAAGCTTGGTCGATCAAAACGAACTTTGCTGTTCTCTTCAACTCGAATAAGACGAACTCCACTTAAGTAAGTTGGATGAAATCCATCTTCGTTTGATGGATTTGTCCAGAACACCAAATCTCTTGTATTATCTTCCCTTAGTCCAAAGTTGTACAGGGTCAAACCTTACAAAAAAGTCAGTAATATAATGTAATGGTAAATATATAAAGTCTGGATGTAATGTTATAGTAGTTACAATATCTGTGGTTAATAATAGTCATTTTTCAAAATTTTCATAATGTAAGTTGCTGTATGACTATGTGGTAAATATACCTTGTATATCAAGTAGACCATGAAGAGATGGATAGTTTTTGTTTAAATTAAACTTTTTAAACGGGGCTCCATTTGGTCCACTTTCAAACATTGGAAGCATAATAGCAGTTCTACCACCAAATGCGTTACGAGAGGCAGCTCTTGTTTGCCTAAAACCACAAAAAGTTGTGTTGCTTATAAAAAAATAAAATTAATGCTAAGAAAATTTTAAACCTGGACAACATCACACTTACAATTTTGATTTGTAAAAAATTCTAATTGCACACCACGATTAATTTATCTAAAAATTTACTTTGTGTTTCTGTGCTGAAGATTTTTGTCATTCTGTTCGTCCATAAAATCCAGATTTGGATCAAAGTGATCACTTCGTCCAACAATAAGGACATCTCTTAAGCTTGCAGTTTTATCCTGAAATGCGTGACTTAATGCAGAAGGGCCAAAAATGATCGGTAGGTAGTTTACCTAGTATAATATTAAAAGAACTAAGATTTGTTTTGTGGTTTATGACAATGGTAAGAAAATAGTTTATTAAAATGCCAATAAATCTAATTGTGTTGCATTTTTTTACCGTAGAGTCAGCTATTATTGTATTCCTTATAACAATGCTTGATTCAGTCTGGTGATAAATTCCATAATCCCATGCTTTGTAGACAACGAAGTTTCTGATCATCGAGCAAGGTCCTGCTTCTCCACCAAATATTTGAATTCCATGAAGTCCTCCGTGAGCAATGTTACCTATTTAAACAAGTAGCATCTTGAATTGATTAAATGTAACAGATTTGCGTCAATAAGTAATAATAAATATTGACTTAAAAAAATCTTATATTGCTTTGATGTATCTTTGCATTAACCTGTCCACGCGTTTTCGTCTGTTGCTTCACACACTTCTCCACGTATGTGGAAACATATTCGCTCACAACCAGATGCGACATTTCCAACCATTCTCAAATTTGTGGCTTCATTTACTTCAAAGTTGGAATGCCAAGACTGTTTATGAAATAATTTAAAGTTAATCTCTAATAATATGCTAGTAGGTTAAGAAATACATCTAAAGCCATTTAAAACGTTCAATCCGCCAGAAAATCAGTTACAAATAAACATTTCTAACATTTTACCCCGAAATTAGATTTTTCAAATCGGTCGTCCCAAGTATGTCGAAGTAACGAAACAGTAACAAGATTATTTTCCAGCACGTGGTTGCTTCCAGTAATTCTTATACCTTGAAAAATCAGAGCATTACAGCATAAACATTAACCAAAACATTTCTTAATTTATAAAAAAAATGTGACTCTAAAGTCACTTTTTAATAATTTGTATAAAAAAACTAAAGAGCTTGTTTTATATAGCAATAATTTAAGATGTCTAAAGGTATAGCTTAATTGATTTATTGACATAGTTCAGATCTCTATACTTACCATCGTGGATAGTTCTGTAGACTACGTTCTTGGTGATGCTGATTCCTCTTGCACCAAACGTTCCAATTGCAGTCGAAAATCCGTCGTGGAAAGCACATTCTGTGACGTAGGAAGGTCGACCTTCGGTAACAGTTCCAGTATCGAGCCAAGCTAACGAAAATCGTGGATCGTACTCTTCCGTCCACCCTTCTTGTCCAGTTTGAAAAAACTCGACATTGCTTATTCTGGCCCAGCCTGAATAGGAAATGTTAAAAAAGTTGCATTGTTAAGATAATTGCGTCGTAGATTATTGCGTTCTTTATTAATAACTACATAACAATATTTATAAAAAAAGTTGTACCCTTTAAAATAAGTAAACGAATTGTAAGTTACCATATATATCGTTATTGCCACTAGATGTGTATCCGACTAAAACTCTTGCACCAAACGCTTCAGAAACAATGTCGTCGTAACTTTCACCTGAAATAGAACAAAGTTTATTTAAATTCACAAAACTTAATTTGATTCAAAAAACATTTTAAAATTTTAACCTTTAATTTGGATATTTCTTGTAAGTAAACCAACTTCAGCTCTCATAGGAAAAGTGTGATCTCCAATAATGTATTCTTCGCCCATATGTCTAAACTCCAAAGGATTGGCAAGACCAATTGTTTTTTGGTCCTCGGATAAAGAAGTTATAACGTTTTTCTCTGTCTCTTCAGCTCTAAGATTATTTTAAAAACAATGTAATATACAACATGTTAATGACACCAAATAAGTAAATGTTAGACATTGACAGGATTTTAAGTTAATTTAAGCAACCTGTATCCTGTTGTTGTAATAACAATTTCATTGCCAACAGCCCAGTCAACAGCATCTTGAACAACGATCGATGTAGCTCCAATGTTGGCTGTGCTTTCTAAGTGTGTCCACTGTACAAGGGTGTCTAATCCGTGAAAGTCACATCCTCCAAAACAACCTATAGCCTTCGATCCAAGATTTACACCTAAATTTATCATAACACATACATAAGTTTTAACGACGTTTTTTAATAATAACGCGGTAATTAATTATCTTACCAGGTAACGAAAAATCAATTGTGTCATGATCTCCTCGCAGAGTTATAACCAACTTGTGAATAAAAGGTTCAACATCGGAATATCCAGCTATTAGTCGGCCTCCCTGAAAAAAGTTTTAAAAACAAGATTATTTATAATTTTACTTTCGTCTTGCAAAAACGTTTTTAACATTCTCGTATGTTTCACATCTTACAAATTGTAATAAACAATATATTTTCTGTTAGAATCAAACCTAATATTAGATTTTTTTGTAATAAGTTAAGTAGTATTTGCTTACCAAATTTAGAATGTGAATTGCTGAAACGTTAGTGTTTGTTGTAAACTCCAAAACACCATACACTGTCAGTGTATTAAGAGTGACATCAGGAACATCAAGTAGCACCCAGCATAAATCCGTTTCATCAGTATTAGCCAATATTATGGTATTGTTAGGGTCCTAATTATAAAAAATAATTTAAAATTTAAAATGATAGTAACATAAACATACAATGTAAAAATAAAAATACATTTTAACAAGTTATGCGTTGGATTTTCTAAAGAAATTGTCTTGGCAAACAGACTTAAATTCAAAACAGTAAATAATCAAATTCTTACAGTTCGGTTAATACAAGAAGCTGTTTCATTTGACCAAAGTTGATACACATCAGGCCGACTACGTGTTGGAGGCACAATAGCTGGGTCAAGCGGTGCAATACAGTCTTCATATTTGCACCTAAATAATTCATCAAACAATATATATAAATTATCAAGTAATAGATATAATTTTTAAACATTACATACAATTTATTAAACATAAGATACAATTTTTATATATAAGATACAATTTTATCTAGCATAAGATATAATTTTTTAAACAATAGAAACAATTTACTAAGCCTTGTTACAATTCATAAAGTCTGAAATATAATTTATCAAACCTTATTTACAATTTATCAAGCATTAGATACAATTTATTAAACATTAGATATAATTTATCAAGCAATATTGCAACTCATCAAGCATTAGATAAAGTTCACCAAGCAAATAATTGTTTAATGACAATGTGTTTATTTCATCATATATTACATTGAACAAGAAATTCTAGGTTCTGACTTTAACTTCTGGCAATTTTTTTTTTATTTTTTAGTAGAGTGGGTTAAGATTTAAATAAAATTAACCTGCCAAAATTGGCTTTAACAAAGATTACCTTAGGATCGAAATGGACACAGATTCATGACTATAATTTGGATCATTAATTTCTGTAGCTCTTCTTTTTCGATTGTTATTTCTCGCCCTTACAATGTAATGTAACCTTATGTTTTCTGTGTCAAAAAACCAGTCTCTGTTATTGCTGGCAGCGGTTAGAGGGTGAGCATCAGATATGTTGTATCTTGCTTCACCGTTGATAGAAATACTAAATAAAGATTAAAAGATAAAACTTTAATTTTCAAAAAAAACAAGTGTTATACAAAAACAGTAGTTATATTAAAAAAAGTTTACGAACCTAATATCTGTTTACCCAAAACAATAATAAATATAACTTGATATTAACAAGTTTGCTTACAAATCTGGAGTTTGCTTAAAATCGTGAGAAACAATCACGTATTCGTCATCCTGAAAGTCGTAAAATCTTGAATTGTAAGAAATGTTGGTGAACTGTTCTCCATCTTTAAACATCATTGTATGATCAAAGCCACCAGTTAACAATACCATCCAACCTAAATACAAAATATAAAATTTATTGTTTATAGTATTTTTGGTAAATATGCCAAAATATTGGATTTTTTTATGTGAAATTTTTAAAACATAATAGCACTTTTTAATAAGTTAAAAAATATATACAAGATAAAAAAGACACCTTGAGAATGAGTCAGTCTAATTTTTAAGAAAGGAACAGTTGTGTTGCCAAATTGGTTTTTGAAAATAACGTCGTTTCCCTCAAGAGATGATGGCTGAATACCATTGAAAGCCATTCTGTGAAAATGCACACTAGGTTGACAAATAGCTGAAGGAAACCCCCGACCAAACTCTTCGCCTGATTGAAGCTATAACAAACAACAGAAACTTAAAATAAATTTAATTTTACTTACTAACTATTCCTAATAACTATTTGCGTTTACAAAACGATAAATTAAGTTTTAACTACTTAAAAAAAACACTGAGATAAGCCTATTAAACTAACATTATTAATGTTTAGTTAGGTATACTTGTTAGTACAACAATTAAATATAGAAATTTTATGACAAAAAACTCTATTTTATTAATGCTACATTAAATTATATTTGGAATTATTACGCACCACACAATTGTCCGTATCCACAATCCCGCTGTAGGGAACAATGGTGCTGTTCGGAGCACCTCTAGTAATAGAACCGTCTAGATCTTGAATGACTCCTTCATGTTCCCATCCCCAGTTTGTTTTGCGCGGAACATCGGTAAATTCAAATTCTAAAGACATTTGAAATAAAAATAAAACTACAACTACTTTAAACACATCTCTTAAAAAAACACTCCACTAAGCGTAGAAAGAATATACCAAACAATAAAGTGAATAGTAAACTAGAATGCAAACTCATATTAAATTGAATTTAGTTAACTACTTACGATCAGCCCAGTAATAAAAACCGCCACATAAATTGGAGCACGTTCCGGTTACTGAATTTCCACCAAACAGTGATCCCCTTCTGTTAAAGTTAAACACTCGGACTTTGCTCATCCACAAACCAGGTCCTATAGGTAGTCTCTGTTGACAAAGTAAGCTAAGTTAGTTTACAAGTTTATTTTGACCAGATTTTTGAAAGAAATTTAGTTATCTGCACACAGACTCGTTCAAGCAGTAATACAAACGAATTTAAATTCACCTAGCCAATACAAAAGCAAATAGTGTCAACCATTATTAAAGTATTGAATGTACACACTTTTTACCTAAATTTGCAATTTCAAACTAATTCAAGTTTTTACTTACGATTGCAATTCCAGTTTCGTAATTCTGATCTGAAATAACCTCGCTGTCACTATGACCAATTATAACCGCATTTTTGATCATAGCTCCACGTTCCTCGCCCCATTCCGTGCCAGAAATTAACTTCAAATCAAAACCAGAATGTTCGTTGTTCGCTACAACGAAATCAATAAACTGAATGGCCCCAACATTGACCCATTCAGCGCCTTTTTCACAGTTCCAAGTGGTTAGTGAATAAAACTTTGCAGGACTTGGAGTATTTGATGAACATCTGCAAATAAAACTTAAATTAAGCAAGATTATTTTACTAATAATAACACCATATAATATATCGTTATGTGGATATTTTAACAGATTACATTTAAGCAGTTAACCTTTAAAAAACTAAAATAATTATTTCCAAATAGAGAAAAACATTTTTGACACTTTAAATAAAATTTCATTTTTAATATCATCTTTGAAATTTACATTTTCACCTTGAACCTTCACTTGGAAAGTAAGTTTGAAAGATCCAGATACCGAACCAGCCTTGAGAATGTACAGTGTTGTTTCTAAACGAACCAAGTTCGACCTTTTGTTGACAGATATTTGCATCAAAAGAAGGTCCATCTGGATGAGCATGCATTCGGTACCAGAAACCAAAATGAGTTCCACCAGCAGCGTGGTTATTTTCTAATGTGTTGTTAGGATTTGTAACCCAATAAGCGGCTAAAACACAACATAAATTTTTTTTAAGATGAGGTAAAACATAACACATTTTAAATCCAAGTAAAACGTATTGTTGTTAATGTGATTATTTAAAAAAGAATACCAATTCTGATAATCACGCTTTCTTTTTACAAGTGTACAAATTAAAATTGACAAATTACTTAAAACATATTAAATGCAACAAAAACCTGGTGTTATGTCATCATTCAACAAAGATGTGCTTTGTATAACAAAAATAGCCAGATTGTGAGTAATAATATTCCCAGTTTCAATTCCATCCTCAATAAAGAATGCTCCACCCATGATATCATATGCTACATTTCGATCAACCAAAAGATTGTGTGTACCTAATAAAAAACATCAAGTGAGTGAATTAAATTTTCTTTTATTAAATTTAAATATTTTCCATATTTATATTTTATTTTTGAATAACTTAAGAGCAAAGACTTAAAGTGGTTGCTGTAAAAAATGTAGCCTATATAAGTTATTTATTTCTTATTTGTTATTCAAATTAACATTGTTGAAGTTAAGTTAAAAGCCAATACATTTTGTTAAGATATAGTTTGTTTCTTAAAATACCGTGAATAGTAATTGCTCTGTTAAAGCTTTCGTGAATAGCACATCCTCGGACGTACATTCCAGATACATCGCCCATTAAATGCCAATGAATTGGATACCTGGTAAAACAACGTTGTAAAATACAATTGCATAGTATTTTAAAACCACCGGTACTAAAAATAGTACTATAAGGAGATTAACTTTGTCAAATAATTGTCTTGTATCATCTTGTATCATCAAAATGTTTAGACAATAAATTACATTTGTCATGTTGATACCGTCAACAAAAACTGTGTAAACAAATGTAAACATTATAAAGTGCCTTACCTTCCAAGTCTGAAAGCTTGTCCAACGTAAGTAAACTCCACATATTCAATGTGAGCCACTGCAACCTGATTATCTTTAGTATTTTGAAATTGCGAGTGCATCATAATTGATCCTCCAAACTGATCTGAACCCGTTTCCTGACCAAATCTTCCCTAATGCAAAAAAATTGCAAAAAAATAATAGAAACAGTCAAAAACCTAAAATTAGACAGACGGATTTTCTATTTATTCTAAAACACATTACAACTTTTAAAAATATTAATTGTTTTATTTTATGTCTTATTTTTTATTTTTAGGTATACCTGAAAACACGTTTGCACTGCGAACTGTCCAGTTTGAAATCCACCTTCACATTTTTCGATCGGATCATTCCAAACATGATCATTTGTTCCCCGGAAAATAATATTTCGACTCAACAAACCAACTTCAGCTGTAAGCATGAGAATATATGTTTAAATTTAAGTTTATTTAAAACTTTATAAATTTATTCATAACTTTTAAATTTATTCATAACTTCTTTGAACAACACTCAAATGTGTATTACAAAAGTAAAACAGCAACCAATTACAAAATACCTCTGTATTCAATATTGATATCACCACCATAAGTTTTGGTAACGCCCAAATGTTCGTATTCAAGAGCTTCCGTCAAAGTTAAAGTAAATCCATCTGTCAGTAATAAACTTTAAATTAAGTAACCTATATTTAAGTACTACTAAGTAAACTTTAAAAGTCTGTTAACCTGATGAGATTGCACTAATTTCCCGCACCTCTCGTTGTATTTGGGAATGACGCAATCCCGTGGGTGCTATCACAATTTGATCGCCTACTCTCCAATTAACAGAGTGTTGTAATATAATCTAATAAACGAAAACATAAAGCAAATTAAAAAAGTGCATTAGGTAATAAAACCCAATATTGTTAATATAATTTACACTTTAAGTTTTAAAATATCCTTCTTAAAGTCATTCTTTTTATAAAGCTCTATTTAAAACAGATAACATATTTAAATAAAGCTTACTTATTTAGCTTTTAATACTTCCAAATGTAAATACTTTTGTTATGGCGTAATTAGGTAAATTGCTGAACTAAAAGGTAAAACAAACACATTTTCAAAACCTGTGTATCTCCTGCCGCAGCAGTAGCATCCAACTTGGACCAAGTGTAAGGAATATGTCGTCCATGCATCTCCAAAGTTCCGTTACGCACACCCAGCGTTTTAGCTCCGTATATTGGAAGCTCCTTGCTTCTTAAATGACCATACATTTCAATAACAGCATTGGCAGTAAATGGTTGTTGCTCCGTGCCAACCTAGCCGAACATTAAAGATTATATAGAACAATGTAAACAATATGCAACTGATAAATGACTTTATAATGTTTTGATATAATAAAAAATTGTGCTTCTATTAAACTTCTTAAACCTGTAAAAGTCCACCATTAGTGATAAGAATGTTCTCAGCACTAAGTTTCACATTTTGATCGTCGAATATAAGTTCACCTCCGTTAATAAGAAGCATTTTCAACACAGCTGTGTCTGTGTCTAACAAAACTGTCTGGCCCTACAAATAAACATAAATTTCGTAATAAAATACAAAGGATTATGTTAATAGTTTGTTGTTAATATATTTTACTTTTGAAATGATGACAAAATCTTGGGTTGTGGGTACAGTTGTTCCTCCCCAAGTAAATATTGAAGACCATTTGTCAATGTAAAAGTAATCAGCATTGTCTTGTGTTGCAATCCCGTTTGTACCAACTCTTACTTCAACCTTCAAACATTATTAATAAACAATGCATTATTTATGTTGCATCATATTAGCAATCTACTGGTAAATGATTCTTAACCAAATAAACATGCTAGAATGTTGCACATTTTTTCTTCATAGCTTTTTTTCACATTACCAGTTAGTTTACCTTAGTTCTAATAGATCCTTGATGAGCTTCAGTAACACAAGTTATTTCAGTTTCAGTTAAAGTACCGACGTCGACGATACATTCACTTCCATCTATAGAAACGGACGACAAACCTCTGCAAAATAAATCATATTTTTATATATGTCCATATAACATTTTAATACAAATATATTTTTATATTATACATAATTTATACTCAGTGTTATAAAGTGCATAAGTACCCCATATAACAAATATTTTTTAAAAATGTAAATTTATAGGTCTATTTTCATTTACTATATGATTTGTATATAGTAAATGATAAAAAAGATAACATAAACTTAATAGCATTTATTAACTGTGGTACTTAGCTTCTGGGTTTAATGTTATAAAATCAACACTAAACAGTGGTTAATTTAAAAGGAACAACGTCTTAATATTAATAATATTATAAATATATTATATTATTTAGTTAGATAAACAACATTGTTTACCCGAAACCCGTTCCAGTGATCGTAATTGTTGTTCCTCCTGCTGTTCCTCCGGAAGATGGAGTCAATGACGTAATAACTGGAGTAAGTGAGGTATCGTAGGTGTAGGCGGATGATAAGGTAGATGCATCGTTTCCGTTAGCAACAATGACGTCGCAAACTTTTGTGTTTTCTTTTATTAAAATTTCATATGAGAATCATGAATAGTGTTTTGGCATATTTTAGAATGATTGATGCTTTAGAATAGCTATTCAAGAGTATTTACCTAAGGATGAGTTTGCGGGTGTAGAGCACATTAACTGAGCTGCAGTGACTCCAGCTTTCAACGAACAAATTTCTCCACAAATTGTAACAACAGAATCTTCCGAAAAACCTTGACCGTCGATTGTCACCTCTTGGCCACCACCAAAACTACCTGATAATCATAATTCGTTAACACTCATTAAAAGTTTAAACTTCTGTTTGTAAACAAACTCCACCTAAAAGTAAAATATTAAACAAGCACCTGTTACTGGAGATATTGTAGAAATACTAAGTTCGTAAGTAAACGATGGTGTAACTGTAGCCAAACCCTTTCCATTTACGTGAGTCTGAACAAAATAATAAAATATTGTAAAAAAATTCAACCCTAAATAGGTTGCAATTTTAACAAAGCAAAAGTAACTCAACTTAAACACAAAAAACATACCACTATTGAAACTTGGCCTCCAGCTCTTGCACCCAAAGTACAACCAATCTCAGAGTCAATCAATGACGTCACAGAACAATCTACGTCACCTACTGTCACAGTGACGTCAGACATAGTAGATCCGAAACCAGAACCAGCCAGAGTAATAGTGTCACCGTCCCTCCCTTAAAAAATATACAAAGTTTTCTTAAAAACACAAAAAATTACAAAAAATCCTATTTATAGCCCAAAGATTTAGTTGGTTATATACTTAAACAATTCCTATTTTAACTTATATATTTAATGTTATAATACAGTTGGCTACCTATTATAACAACACACAAAAAAGTAAAAATAGTTGTTAAAATATTTAAAAGCATTAAATATAAAACACATTATTGAGTCAATATATTTTACCTTCGTTTGGTGAAACACTTGTTACTATCGGTGTGCTTGCTATGTCAAATGTATACGAAATAGGTGGGTAGGTAACTCCATTAGACACAACAACTACATCGTATGCACCAGGTGAGTTTGCTGACGTCACGAGAAAGATTTCGCCAAAATTTGATGACGTCACTTCCACTTCAACGCCTCCAATCGAAACCGCGAGATCAGAACTTACAAATCCATTTCCTGATATAATTTATAAGAAAAATTTGACTTAAAATGTTAATCTATTACTACTATTACTTAAAAGTTGAATCACCTGTTAATGTTACTACAGTTCCTCCGTTAATGCTCCCACTAGTTGGTGTAATAGTGTCCATGGCTTCTGTGTTCGAAATGCTGGCATGAGAATTGTCATCAAAACGAGCAAGTCCTGTTAAACGTGTTGGTAATATAGAATGGTAATTAATATAAAAAATGTGTTGTCAAGTTAAAAAACCGTAAGTTAAAGTACCAGTTATCTGAATTTATTAACTTAATTTTAACTCCCACTGTTTATAAAGTGAAGTGTTTTTGTATAAACCGAATTTTAAATCCAATTAATTGCAGAAGCTATTTTTAAAAACTTGCCTACATAAACTTCTACCTAGAACATTGATTCAAATGAATAATAATTATGTTGATTAATAAAATCATCACCTTTTCCAGTTACTAAAACTTTGATTTCATTGTCGCCAACTGGAAATCTTCCCACGGTGCAAACAATTTCGTCATCAAAAAGTGACGTCACAGAACACGTTTCTGTTCCAACAGTAACAATGACGTCACTTTCAGTTGTACCGAATCCTAACAACAAAACAAGTTACCAAATGCAAAATAGCACAAAAATTATCTTTTTTAATTTAGACAATGTACATTTTCATTCTACGTTTATATACAGAATTAAACAAAATTTAAATTTTTAAAAAGCAACAAAATTAAAACTAGCTAACTTCGCCCAGTAAACGTCATCTCAATGGTAGCAGAAGGTGGAGTTGCGTTGTCTAATCTACCAGTCACTTCTGGTGTAGCACTTGTGGCATACGAATACTCACAAGTTGAACCACATTCAGCAGAGAAACCACTAAGACAAAAATAATTTTTGAATGATGATGTGGTAAAGAACTCAATGAAACTTTTATTTTGCTTCATTCATAATTTAACTTAACCAAAATAATTAATAAAAAATAGATTTATGGACTCTTTCCAAGGCTCTGGTTAAAACATCATGGTTTATCCTTGCTAGAATTGTTTGTCAAGTATGCACTTGGCATGTTGCTGTTAACCCATAGTTAAAAGTTTAAAAAAATTCGTTTGGAATATAGGAATATATCTAATATATTTGTTCTTGACTAAAATTGTTGAGAAAAACTTAATAATGTTTTTAAAAGACTAACCGTTCAGTTACAGCTACTATCCCACTCCAGTCAGAGCTAACAGAATTAGTGATGCATACTAATGATGCGTATGTACTTTCGTCTTCCACCACGTCACACCTTAGTCCATTTTCACCAATTACAACTGATGATGACGTAGTAAATCCAGATCCCTAAGTTGTAAAACATAACAAAAAACTAAATTATAAAACAAGTAAATGTTTCGCAAATTGCAATACATAAAACAACACTTCAAACATGGAAGTAAATATAAACATGAAATGTACACACATGTATATAGAAATTTAAACTTGCTATTTATGAATAAATAAACAGTAAGTCTAACCTGAATAGTTAGTTTTGTTCCCCCAGCAAGTGAACCAATCACAGGAGAGATTAAGGAAATAAGTGGAAAGAGTCCAAACGTTCGACCAATCAAATTTGTAATTTCGTTCCTGGCTGTCCCAATGCCAGCAATATTGACATTTACTTCAACTGGAATACCTTTGATGATATAATGAAAAAATGATGTTAAAACTGGTACTTAACTGAATGACTTATATACTCCATAAAAAATACCCTTTGTCATTTATTTACCTATTACCATTTCTTCAGTTGGATTTATCTGACAAGTTATTGAAGTAGCATCAGATGCAGAAACAGAACACAGTTTTCCGTTGAACGATACTTCAGGGGTTGATGTAAAACCAGTACCTTTAAAAAGATTTTTTGTCACAACAAACCACTTTATTTATTGGTGTATAAAAATTGATGTACATTTGTGAGCATTAATGTTTTACCTTCAATTGTAATGGTTGTATCTGTAGTACCGTTGTTAGGACTAACACTTGTTACTGTTGGTGTTAGACTGTGAGAGAATGTAAAAGAAAAAGTGCTTGCCTAAAATAAATTAAAAAATATTTTAGTAATATTAAATTGTTTCACTTTTGTTTTACGTTAACGTGCATTGTTCCTTAAAAACGTCTATATAAAAAAAATAATTGATCCATATTTACAATGCTTTGCTTAAACAGATGCAAACTTATAAAACTTTACAAAATATAAATTTTTTCTTACATCTTCCGCTTCCCTTTGAATAGTCGTATTCTCTTGATCTATCAGTTTGACCGAAAGTTGTTCGGCAATAATCGACGGCGCACTTGTTACCGTAACACTTCCTCTCATAAACAGAGAGCAAATTGCAACATCGTCCAGACAACCACTGAAGTAATAGAACTTACCAACATTGTTAAACCGGAACAGAAATGAACCTAAAATGTTAATGTTAGATAAATTTTTATGGCATCCAAAAAATAAAATACCCTTTGCTTAACCTGTATCTTTTAAACAATACACTAAAAGGTCATTGTAAACACCTTTTTTTAAAGTGTGATATTATTGGAAACTTAACATAATAATCTGTGTCTTGAAAAGAAGCATTGCTTAGCAAACAAATGATTATCCATATCATGAACTCGTATAAACAAATTACCTGAAGATGATTTTGGTACTTCAAATCCAGCCTCGTCATATACTTTACTAGTAGGATCACTGACTGTGTAAAGACCAATAGCTACGCCCCGGACTGCCTCGGGAAATGACCAATCAAATCTTATTTGATCGCCAGCAACGATAGTTATGTCAGAAGTAGACCATGCATACCCAACTCCGTAGTCTAAAAAACATACTAAAGATCAAAGAAAATTTCTAATAAAATTACTATTAATTCTACAATGTTTAAAATAGCTTTCAAAAATGTTTAAGAGATTTCAAAATAAATTTATATTTGTAAAATACTTACTTGGGTGCTGACCACTGTTTGTGACGTAATAAAGAGTAGAAGCCGAAGCGGTGACGCAGGTTATCGATGTGTCGGAAGAAGCCGTGACGTCATTACATGGAAAGTCACCGAAACTTACTGCCACGTCATTAGAAAAACCTGTGCCTGTTAAGGTGACGGTGGTTCCCCCGATAAGAGAGCCAGTTGTTGGGGTAATATCAGTTACCGTAAACGAATAAGATAGAGAAGTGGCTAAAGCACTAAAAAAACGAAAAAAAATTATATATCCCTTTGTGCATCACATTAAAAAATGAATTAGTGTAATGTAACCGAAAACTATTTACCGAAATGATATTTTATAAGACACCATGACCGAAAACGCCATTTTAGCAAAGCAACAATGGAATAATTTCTATTAACCTACTTTACTCAAACCGTTTTTTTTTTAAATGACATATAAATCTTAGGAAAAACTGAATACAGTTTACGGGAAAATTTGTTTTCAAAATTTAGTTTTTCGGAAATATGTTTGTTTGCTAAAATAGAATTTAAAATAAAAATCCATGCCGTAAATACACCATCCTAAATAGCACAGCTTACCTTTTCGTTGCACATCCAACCTCACCAATAATAACGTTATAAGGGTGTGAACCAGATGACAATCCGGGCGATGTAAAAATAATTGAGGTATCGCTCCATGACGTAACAACTACGTCATCACCACTAACTTGAACTCTGCCTTTAGTAGAAGTAAATCCAGTTCCGGTTATAGTGACATCCTCTCCTTTAAAATTAAAATACAAAATTTGTTAAAATTAAAATACAAAAACTCATACATAGTAAAGAATAAGAAAGTTGTAGAAAAAATAAACACACTGTTTTAGCTCAAATTATTTTTTTATGTTGAAAGGTCGATTTTACGACCTCAACATAAAGTAACAATAGTTGCCCAAACCAAGTCCCGAGTTCCCTTTGACAGTTTGGAAAAATACAGAATATAATTACCCGATAATCACGCTGCGTTTTAAGTGTCAACAGGAGATTATATCGTTTATAGCGCCATACTCAAAGGCGCTACAGCATAAGAGCAGTGGAAAATGAACTTAGGACTTCAGGTAATAATGCTAATTGTTCTAAAAAATGTTTAAAAAAATTTAATATCAAATCAACCTCCAAGTACGCGCAGTGTTGATTGTGAAATATCAGTGACGTCACCAGTTCCAGTGGCAGTGTACTCAAACGTGGCGCTGTCAGATGACGTAGCAGCAACTCCAGATGTTGTAACGTCAACGCTAAAAGTACCAGCAGCGTGTGATGACGTCACGCACGTGATTGAGTTGTACGTCAAGAAAGTGACGTCACATGAAGTTGAGTCAATCATAACTGTTGTTGCGCCTTCAGCAAAACCTTTAAAAAATAAAAAATTTAGAACTTGCAGATAATCATGCCTTTTATGGGTAGTAAACCACAATACAATATCTTATTTGAATAATTACAATACAATATCTTATTTGATTAACTTTTTTTACCAGTTCCAGCTATAGTTAGTGTTGTACATCCTGCAATACTACCACTGGATGGTGATACAGTTGTAAAAGAAGATGTGATAGTAAATTCCTGATAATTGGAATCTATAGCAGCAAGACCTAAAATTTATGTAGGATGTTAGTGCCATTGGTACAATAATAATATTATTAATATTAATAATTAATAAATTAAAGGTCTACCTTTGTCTGCTACCATAACATTTAAAGCCTGAACTCCGCCCGGAGAGTTTTCTACAGTGATAGTAATAGATGTGGGAGAAGATAATGTCACCACAGCATCGACTCCTCCAATTCTAACAATATTGTTCGAATCCGTCGAACTAAACCCAGTACCTAATTAAAACACATTCAAGTTAATTTCATATGTCTAATTTAACATTAATGTAATTTAAAGTTAGGTTATGAATGTGTAATTGTTACGTTATGACAATGATTTTTACAAGATGAGGCGTTATCAAAATATATGATAACGTAATTCTAACCAGTAATGGCGACGGTATCGCCAGGTGCAGCGGTTGTTGGATCCACAAGAGTTACTGTCGGAGTAGAATCGGTCGTCCATTCAAAGTCGCATGAAGTTGAAACATCGTCGACGTTGTCACCAATGCAGTGGGATAAAATATTGTTGATGTAAACTTGAACCTTAAACATATTTTTAGTTATTTCAAAGTATTTTTGCTATAACAAAGTTGTTAAAAAATATTTGGTAAACAACCCAATTCAGATTATTATACTAGTACTGCACTTTTAACAATTAAGCCAATATCTAAACCAATATAAATAAATAATTTTGACAATATACTTTTATTGATTGAAAAAAACTTAACACTTTTTAGTCAGAAAAACTTAAAAGAAGACACCAAACTGTTTTTTTACCTGTGGTTTGGCGTGCGAAGTTCTAAGGAAATCACCATACACCGGTTCCATAAACAACCCACCAAAGTCTGTATGGTGACCAGTTATGGCTGGGTTATTACCAATCAGTCCTGAACCATCTGGTGTCACACTAGGATAAACACCTCCAGGAGAAACAAAAGCAACTCTCCAAGAATATCTGAATATATCGTTAAATTAAAAATTAATTTTTTCTTAACTTCAATATTTAATACCTTAATCATACTATTAGTCTTACAGTTGACATTTTATAACCAGTAGTTTAACGGTTTTAATTTTTTTAGTGTTGCATCATCAATATAAACTAAACATTCCCTTATAAACTTTGATGTTGTATATTTCTTTCAACCTCGTTTAAAAAATTAATTTGAAAGTTTAATACAACGTTTTTAAGTTCAAAGATAATAATACGTTTTGAAAGTTTTGTATAATCTTTTACCCATAACAATTTTCGCTACGTTCTACGGTAACGGTGTCCACTCCAGGCAAGCTTTCAAGTAGGTTCTTCATATCTGCATCGGTAGTATCAGGTGCAACCCCAGTTACGCTACCAAACGTGACGTCCTCAAAGTTAATGTCAAATGTTCCGGTCACTGGAGGGGATGCGGTTCCAGTTCGTTGTACTTGAATCTTTAACGCAAAAAGTTTAAAACAATGAGCTTAATTTTACAACAGTTACCCAAACTTTACTTTGGATTATAAGTTAGATTTTTTACTTTGAATTAACCTCTTATTTAAGTTAGTAATCCATAAGATTTAAAATGTTATTATGTAATAGATTTTTTCATTGTAATTTGTAATTACCGATGACGATGTAGACATTATGTAGGCTATATTATCACTTGAAGAAGTACTTGATGACGTAGCAAAGGCAATTTCTAAAATAGAAAAAAAAAATTAATAAAACACATGTTACTTTGCAATTAATAAATTAAAATATTGTTTCAAAAAAAAAAATTTCCTAAAAAAAGTTTTTAACATTTACCAAATAAAGGAAAGTCATTCCCACATTCCAAAGGAACAAAGGTAACTGTATAATTCAGTTCATTCTTAACAACTTCTATGCTTTCCAATTGAATCGTTGGCACAGCAGATGGTCTGATATGAAATTGATGATCTGGGAAATAAAAAACATATTAACACAAGCATATCCATTGAATATAAAATTTACTTATAAATAACAAAAACGAAAAACCTATCATTACAAAAAATAAACGTCAAATTGTATTAAATTTTTACACATCTAAAAAGTATAACTATAAAGACATATATGTATAGTTAATATTGTTAAATACTTTAGAATGACAAAAGTAACTAAATGTTAATTAATTTAGTAAAAACTTACATTGTATTTGCTCTGGTGTTTGTGTCAAACTGCTGGCAATCAAGATGTTGTCTACATACAAATCTGTTTCTGCATCTCCACCTTCGTAAATTCGCACAAAACTAATTTGAAATTTTGAACCATCAGGATGTTCTGTAATATAGAAATTTTTCTTAAAAAGTATTTTTATAAATAGTTAAGGTGATCCTATTCATTTTTATCGAATTTTATTTCGTTTAATTTATTAGCAAAAATAAATCAAACTAGGTAAATCAAACTAGGTTATCTGCAGTCGATATTAACTTTTACTTATGCAAAGCTTGGTCATGTAAAAAAGATATTATAAAAACAAGTTAATGACTAAGAAAAGTAAAGAAAGCAAAAAAAACGTTTACTTCTAAAATATATTTATTATTTTAAATATAATAAAACTATGAATATACCTGCCACCAAAAGATTATTTAAATCTTCACAAAAATGAACCCAAGTTTCGGTAGATCTAAGTCCAATGCCATAGAAGTCTCTAGTAACACTTACATCTTTATTATCTATGTCTTTAAAGGTATAACGCAGTGCAACTCGATCAGATATATCTCCAATGTAAGCAAAGCATAACTTGAAAAATTAAGAGTAATTTCAATAGCTTAATTTACAATAGGCTACTTAGTTAAGGGTTACTAAAAAAATACATAACCTACCATACTGTAAATTGAAGATCGAAATGTCATGGTCTCATCGTTTGTTACAAATAGGTAACTTGGGTGTTTAGTTGAATAAATTCCACAAAACGCTTGCTCGCCAGTTCGGTATCCACTCTGTGCTCCGTTTGCTTCTAAATCACTGTAAAATAAAAATTTAAATATAAAGTATTTGAATATATAAGTTTAGATCGAATTTAACTATATTAAATTAAAATAAGAAAGTATTTTTATATATGTATTTTGATTTATTTCATAAGTGTCAATACTGTAAAAATGCTTTAAATATTTAAATAACTTAAACTTGTAAACATAGCAAACACAAATGTCTAATATCAACAAACTATAGTCTATTCCTATTCGTTCAAACTTGTTATTGTACAAATTTTAAATGTCACCTTACTTGTAATAGAATCGGTTGTTTCCTAATGATTCTCCAAGTTGTTCAGGGCACTGAATTCCGTACAAACTTTCGACAGCTGCTTGTACTTGTTCTACACTTGCATCGGATGGAATTGGAGTCGAAACGAACCCACCAAGAGTTAAACTAAATGTATCAAGCATGGCAACTCCTTCCGTTGTTTCAGTTAAACTTATTGACAAAACAGAACTATTTGTTGACGCGCCAGTAAATTGTAATCTTCCTGTATAAAGTAAATGATGCAACAATATAAAATATACTGAAACATGTTTAATACATATTTTGTATTTTAAATTATTTTATATAAATAAACACAACAAAGTGTACAAAATTAAATTTACTATAGGCGATACGAGTTATGCAAAAAAGTCAATAATGCAATCAATTAGTTTTTTAACCATGTATAAAAGGTTCACAGATCAACTTAAAAGTTAGTAGTTGCATTAAAATCAAGTATACTAACAACTTGAAGTCTTACCTCTGTTTGATGTGAACGTTAGAGTGTACACGTCATCAGTCTTAAAAACTGACACAGTATCACCGTGCATTGATCCAAGACTGTTTATTGCTAATTCAACAATTGAAGCATCAGAATCATACTGAAGTGGATCTACATTATTAGCAAAAAAAAAGATGAGAAACAAATTTATATAGGTTTTTAAGTAGTTACATGTGAAAAAACCTATAAGAAAAGTTTCAGTAATACTAACCTAAATATGAAGAGCCATAGTAAATACAAGTTGCATTTGTTTTAATTTTATTAAAACTTTAAAAACATCTCACCGGTCGAAATTCCAAACAGAGTAAGAGTAAAAAAGTATCCGCCACATGTCACACCACAGCTGACATTTTGAACCTGGACTTCCCAGATTGACGACACCGCAGTTTCAGTTTGCCATGACTGTAGTGAAATTTCTTGTGCCTCCCTCTCAACTTGTGATGTTATTACAATATTCTGCCAGTCAGTGTGAGAAGAAGCTAATTTGAAAGACGAAAAAGTTCTTAGTTTGTAAAAAAATAACATACCAAATAGCAAGTAAACACCTAAGTTGTTTTGTTAGATAAACAAAACCAAACAATAAGACTACGCTAAATCTTTCAACGATGCTATCATCTACCTGTTTGTGACGGGGTATACACAGTTTTGTCAATCCTAACGGCCATGGTGAAAGATGAAGAGTCGGAGTTGCCCAAATGTCGAATCTCAAAATAATATTCCGATCCACCAATTAAATCATATTCAGGCGTCCAAGCATATTCGTTAACGTTCGTTGTTGTTGTAACTCCAACCTTAAGTGCAAGCAAATATAAGTTATTATATTCTTAAATATTGTTACTCACGTACCATATAACGTTCAAGTCTTTTTATGTTCCAATACTTTTAGTACAATGCGGTGTTAACCAATCTGGGTAAACTTGAAGAACCTTGAACTGATTGATAAAGTTCTCAACATATTTAAAATTAAATACCGCGTTTGCTGCATCGTTTCCATCGCTGAGATAAAGGCGAACTTGTGAATTGCCCTTCACAGCAAACTGGTATTTTGCAGTGTAAGCAGAGACGAAGAAGCCTTGTGCTCGAGCTAGATTTGTTCCTGGTATACTCCCAGATGATGTCGAATTTGAGTAAAATGTCCAAACTGTATAAAAAGATTAAAGGGCATAAAAGTTAAAATGTTATGTGTGACATATAAATTTAATATTCTTGACCTTTCTTCATAAGGCTAGCATCTTCTATTTTAATGTCAATAAATTATTAAAAACTATTTTTGTCAACCTCCATCTGTTGAGCTATCCAAAGTAGCTTCAATGTCGGTGATCCCAGGAAAGACCTCGATCTTCATCCCTCTTCCTCCGCTGTAAGATGTACGAGAGGAAGACTGTACAGAAGTTGTACACACAATCTCGGTGTCGGACACACTAACGACATTACACACTTCTCCACCAATTATTACCTGAGACAAACAATAGGTAAATATAGTTATTAAGACTAAAAGTATACTTGTTAAAACTTTACAAGTCCAACAAGCTTAAATTAAAATAATAAAAAAGTAAATAATTGCCTATATAGTTTAATTGTATGATTAATGTTTAAATTAAAAACAAAATATGAGATTGTAATGGTGTTATCCTACCCTTGCAGCAATCCCTGACAAATTGTCAAAGTAATCTCCAGATATTGTAATATTTGTTCCTCCTTCGGTACTACCGTGTTTTGGATTAACGTCGCTTATAACTACAACGAATTTTTAATTGTTATTTTATTTGAACAAATTGCCAACCAAACCTTCAAGCCAACCTAACTTCTTTTATTACCTGCATAAGTTTGAAGCATGTACAAGCTGTTCTCAGCACTAACTCTGGACAAAGTAGTATAAGGATCAGATCTTCCAAAATCACCATCAACAAGAAACGAGATGTTTTGATTCCCAACAAACGAACTTTGCACCATGCAAGTAAATTGACCCCAGTCTGATTCTCCGGACGCACCAGCCAACTCCACCATAAAACTTTAAGCAAGAAATTATTAAAACGGTATATTCAAGATGATGGTAAGTTTGAATGCTGCAAAATTTTTACAGGTATCTATTCTACACTGTAATAGAGAAATATAAAAAGCCTTAAAGTTGGAAAAAAGTTTAATAGAATCAAATCCAAAATTATTAATATTTTTAAAGTTTTGCAGTGCTCTTACGGTTCGTCTGTACTTTTTAGCAGGCTACATGGACCAGACGTTAGCCAAACTCTTGTGATAGTATTTCCTCTATTGTTTGTTGCTACGGTAACAGAAGAGTTGATCAGGTTTGTAAAAATACGACCTTGAACGTTTATTAGTTGCTGCGGTTTATTATTGATCCAATCCAATTGTGATAATTTGGGCGTACTTGATTCACGTACCTTAATACAAAATTAATTATCTTGAAGTTAAACTATAGTAAAATTTGTTTGTTTGATTGTTGTATTGTTTATATATTTTGAAAATTTTTAGATCATTTTTTCATAACTTTATAAACCAAAGTTTTTCTTTTTATAATCTAAAGTTTTTCTTTACGTTAAGAATATACATTTTAATTTAGTATAATTAAATTTTAAGTAAAAATGGTACACCAATAGGTTATGATATAATCACATACCCCGAACCAACAGTTATGACCGGTATATTGGTTGTCGCAGTAGTGTGAGTTGTCCAACCAAACTCCGTTAATTCTTACTCGTACATAATAATTTCCTTCGTCCATTGGACTTAATATAAAAGTAAATTAAAGTAAGCCACGCTGTTAATAAAAGATTTATTAGTACTGATTAAGTAAATAAAAAGATTTAACAATATTCTAGAGATCTATGATGTATGAAGCATTCTAGAGATCTATGATATATGAAGCCTTAGTGAATGTCATTGAAAGATTAAAAAGATTTTTCCTAAAAGTTTGTATGAAGCATTAACTGAGTTAACCCCAAATTAGATAAATTTAACATAAATCAACGTACTCGGTGTAGCAAACCATTTGTCGTTCGTCGCTTTCAGCATCGTGTACCAAGCAAGCATATCTCCTGAAGGAATTCACCAGGAAAATTTCCTTCCGCAAAGCATCATCGCCAACTACAAGCTCCGTGTCAAACCCTTTAAAAATAAATGTATTATTGTATTAAGCAAATTAGTGTTAATACGAAAAGTTCTATTAAAAAACAAAATGCATTCGATTTAAAAAATAGATAAAATTAACAAAACTTTGAAACTTAAAAATATTTCTTAAGCATGTTTCTTTTATCTTTTATAGGCAGCCTATAGATGGACTTACTTATTTTTTATTAACTTAAAATAAAATTTATTAAAAATTCAAACAAAAATTTTTCAATTGAATATAAATACAAATATATAATATAGATTAAAATAGTTTGTAATACTTGCCTCTGCCAAACACCATCAACTTTGTTCCTCCATTTACACTACCATGTTTCGGTGTCGCATAACTAACATAAGTATCTTCCTGACCTTTAACACAAAAAATTGAAAATAATAAATATTAAAATATATTAAAAATTTTACATAATATATTAAATGTAAGGTTAAAAAACATAGTGAGCTATAGTTTTTATCATAGTGGGCGTTTGCTAGGTGTGAACTTATGGTGTTATATAACTTCCATTGTAGTTAGATCCATCAGTCCATGGTATTTCAAACAATCAATAGCATTTGCTTTGTTGTAAAAATAGAAACAATTGTCCTAAGAGAATACTATCAAAAAAGCGCTGTTTTGTTTTAAAAGAAGTTCGATACTACTCTGCAAAAGTTTCTAGCGGAATAAAAAAAATGCGTTGTCATAACATAGCTTTCAAACACTTAATTGCAATGTTATTTTTTTCTCTTATGTTTCTCACGTTACATAAAAGAAGGTCGCATTTCGAGCTATTTGATAAGTTCGTCTAGCCTTATGGTCAGCCTTTTTTTAAATTAATACAAACAGCATATCTTAAATTACATTGCCATTTAATTTTGCAATGTAATTTAAGATTCAAGGGTTTTAATATTTTTGTTACTTTGTACAATGCTTTTAAAAACGTTAATATAATATTTATCAAAACTTAATTAAAATTTTATCTCAAGTTTAAGGATGCTTAAGATAAATATCTATTGAATTTTGATACGAAATTTTTAAAAATAAACATTAGTTCTACGATGTGAACAGACATAAAACGAATAAAAATATTATTTTAATCATAGCGTTTGTTTAAATTTATATAAACAGTTTTTTTATTGAAATTTTAATACACACCTTGGGGTTAAATAAACTTCACAATATGTAAAGTTTTAATCAGCCCATACCGTCTTTATAAAAAAGCCTTAAGGCCCGTTTACGCGGCGTACGCAACGCAACGTAATTCAAGATTGCGCAACCATTTAAAATGAACAGAGTCGTTCACACGTACGAAATTTTGCGAAAGTTACGTAAGATTTCGTAAAGTTTTGTGGCTGGAGCGAAATTTACGCAAGACTTTCGAAGCGGTATACTTTTTATATTAGATATTTTTTATAAAAATTTAAAAAAGAAATTCCTTAGAACGCGTAAAGTTACGTTACCCAAACCAGCGCAACGCAACGTTACCCTGTCGTGTTAACAGGCCTTTAAGCGGGTGTATATTTTCTTACATAACCAAGCTTATTTAACTTAAAATGTATAAAAAAGCAATGTTTGCCACTCATTTTTAACAATATAATTAACAAAATTACGTAAGAAATATGATAAATTGCCTAAGATCGATTACAACAATATATATCTGCTCCGAGATTTCACGAATTATGTCCGTTGCATTAACCACTGCACACGTCGCAGGTTCTATTTTACAATTTAATTAAACTTTTGACTTACCAAAAACTACATGCAGAAACAGCAGTACGGTTAAAACCGCGACAAATCCTCCTTTCATCGCGTTCTCTTTATTGCTTGCCTTGAATTCGTAATTTCTTAAGATCAAAAAATGCTCCCTTAAATTTCACGAATGGTCCAATACGCAACAGTCTTGCTTTATATAGGTGACAAAGATTGACTACTAAGCGCATCGTTTAGTATCGGTTTTAAATTGTAACAATACACTATGTATAGTTTATCGTGGAAGTTACTTTCATCGTTGTGGCTACCTCAAAACAATAACAAAACAGGTCACACTAAACAATAAGTAAGTTAGTTGATAAAACAAAAGCAATGTCGTAGGGCAATACTAAGCTGACCTATTAGAATAACCCCTATCTACCTATTCACCAAAGCAGAACAAAAGTTACAAAACAGAACATTTTTCATACAAATTAACTAAGAATAAATTTCTTATTTATTGTAACATTTTTGGTCTTAAAATGTCTTAACAGTACTTTTGTATTACTCGTTTTAACTGCAACATTTAAACTGCAACTTTAGAAAAATTTGGCCTAATCTAAAAAGCAACGGCGCTTTTTTATTTAGGCTACAGCTGGCCCCGTGGGAATGTGAGATTTTAAACACGAAAACTTGAATCTCGCTAAAAGCGTATTTTTGCGGCTGCACCACAAAACATGTAACAAAATATGCTATTTATTAAACAAAGTAAATTAAATTTGTTCCGCATTTTTAAAATATATGTGTTAAGTAAAAATAAAATAATTGTTTACAGTAAATGGTAGCCTTTTGTCGAAATATGATACTCAATAATAGAGTCATAGTGCTAATAGTACTGTCATTACTTTAAAGGTACAAAACATTCTGTTTTTTGCTTTTTTATGGCCAAATAAATAAATAAATAATCCAACATAAAACGCTTTTAATTGTTTATAACATTTCTGTATTTCGGCAATACAAACATTCTTTATAAAAAACAGGCCTAAATCAAAACAAATCAACAAAAGCAAATATTTCATAACATGATAATTTAAAAATAGAGCAACACACCTCAAAAAAATAACTTTACAAAAAAAAACAACCATAACTAGAATAATTTGGTAAATCACAAACGTTTTAAAACCGTTTAGGTATATTTTTTAATTAGGTCAAATTTAAACTTTTGAACAATTAGACAACATTTTAAAATATATAAAATACATTTTATTATACTAAAAAAACAAAAATTAAAAGTTTAGTATATAGTTTTCCTCTATATATCGTAAAAAAACAACTCTTAAATTCTAAATGCGAAAAAATAAATTCTAAATTTTAATATTAACAAAAAAAATTATCAAACGCGCTTTAACTTAACAAATACGATAAAAAAGATTAAAAAAATTACTATAATATTCTACTCTTTTTTTTCTGTTTTTGAACCAATGACAGCACCCAACACTCCTCCAGCAACAGCAAGTCCCGCCACAGCTAATACAACTGGCGCGACAGCTGCTCCTGCCGCAGCAGTTGCCACGGCCGTCCCTGTATTTGCCGCTGCTACACCTAATGTTCCTACTAGACCCCCTACCACGCCACCAACCAAACCCCCCAAAATAGTGTTTCCTCCCACACTTCTCAGGTAAAACGATTGATTTTGTTTATTATTTTCCTCTTGTTTTTTTAAACTATTTTCAATCATCTTTTTAAAGTCACTTCTATAGGTATTGTTGAATTTTAACCCTGTTAATTTTGCTTTAAGTTTCTTTTCACATTCACTGAAAAATTGTTGGTGCTTTTGTTTAAGTAAGGAATCTTCCACATGTCGACCATTCGTTAGCTAAAACAAAGGTTATAAATGTTACCTACTAAAATTGAAAACCAAACAAAAAACTATATTTTTTTTAAAGTGTCTTTATTAAACCCTACTAGGTACATCATGTTAGTTTTAAAACTGAAATATATTAAAACAACAAAAATACCTTTTCCATATTTTTTTTATACTCCTCACGTAGTTCAAGTAAAAATGCTTGGAGTTCATATTTCTGTCTTTCCTGCAAAAAATAAACGCACATTCTAATACAAATATAAGTGCTATTTTATCAAGTTTTATTACTAAGTTATCCAATAATTTGGTCAATGTTAAAATTCCATTTAAATCATTGGGCTTCATCCTTTTATAAAGCTTAATATTTTGTTGTTAATTTATAACATTTAAATTAACAAATTTACTTACAAACAACAAAATTCTATTTTATTTTTGTTCTGATTAATTAATTCTAAATTTGTTAAAATGATTGTAAGGCTATCACAAAAAACCTGAAAAACCTATACCAAAAATTAAAATTCACTTTTTGAAGATTAAAATTCATTTTTTGAATGTCTGTGGAGTATGCTTGAAATTTTTCTTTAATTTCATCTTGCAGTTTGATCTCAAATTCTGCTCCAACTTCTCTATTTTTGTTTTTAGATTTAGTTTTAAATAAATCTAGTGCTGCGTTTAATGCTTTGAGGTGAATTGATTTTAATTTTGTTTCAGAGACTAATTGATTTCCACATTCCTAAAAATAAAATTGCCGTTATAAAAAAGATTTGCGCGAAGCATTTTATATTTAAAAAATGTTATGAATTATAAATTTTTAAATAAATAAGATTATAGCAATATAAATTATACCTGTTTTATTTTTAATTCATAGGTCGAAGCACTTTGAATTAATAAATCTTGAAAGTAAACTTTCAATTGAGCCTAAAACAGTTTTTGGGTAAAAAGTTTAAATCACTAAACGCAAAAATATTGTTAATTTAAGTTTTAAAGTTCACTTGCAAGTATGGTAATAAAATAAACTGATATTGTTAATTTAAAAACTTAAATTTAAATAAAAATCTTAGATCAAATTACTTACCAGGTAAGTTTCATTTTTCTCTACAAAATTTTTCTTTTGTTGTTCACATAAAGTAATAACATTACCTCGCTTGGATAAAATGAAAACATCATCACCTAATTTAGGGCTTTCATCATAGAATTGCAAAGCTTCATTTATAAAACTATTATGCATGTTCATAAATTCATCCTCGGCAACGTACTCAGTAAGGTTCTAATAAAACATATTGAAGCAAAGTAATTAACATTTTATAAAGTTTTCTTATTAGTAACTAAAATGCAATTTAATAAAAGTTTTATGTCAAATAGTTACACGATAATTAAGCGTTCTACTTATAGATAATAGTTCGTTCAATTTCTTACAAAAGTCATTTTTTTGCAGTAGAGATCTCTTGATTGTTCAATAATTTGAAGAACAGCTGCATCTCGATTCGCCTTTTAATAATTAACATATAAAGTCAAAAAATCAAAATATTTAGTTGTATTTAATCTATTATGACTATGTTACTTAAATACATTTTTAACTTTTATTGAATGCGTAATTTTAACTACTAACCTCAGCAATAGAACTTAATTTTGGCAATTGCCCGCTTTTAAAAACTTTATGATATGAAATCACAAAATTTATTAAATCTTTCCCAACTACTTGCTTTCCGTTGTTCATTTTAGCAACAACTTTTTTGGCATCAAATAACTCACTGAAAAGAACATCAACATAATTTCGAAATTCTTCGTCAATATCTGTAAAAAAATTGTTCTGTATTAGAAACTTTAAAAATTGATAAACAACACCTAAAATAAACGAAAAATTCAAAAGACACAGGCCATTAATTAACCATTAATCGCTTCGAAGCGAAAAAAAGGTGGATCCATTAATCACTTTGAAGCGAGTCTCGATCTGGAAGGGTTAACTAAACTACCCGACCTAGACATAGAGAAGCTTTCTTTGCAGTTTTGGGTAGTATAGGTACTAATTGCCCGATAATTTAGCTGATGATTAAGTTCTGTTAATGGAATCGAACTAGTGACCTTAGTCGTGTAAGCAAGTGTTTGACCACTACACCAGATTACCATTTCGAAAACAACCGCTTAAACATAACCTTAAAGACATAGTGATCTATTAACCGCTTTAAGCGTTAATGCAATACCCCAACAGACAGTAGCGCATCTTCCAACCCGCTTGAATGCAGTTAATGGCTCCACCTTTTTTGCTGTTAAACGATTATGGCTAACTAATCGGCTAAAAGACTAAACCAAATTTAGAAGTAAAACGTTTAAGTCAAACATACAATATTGAAAACCTTCTTTTAATAGTTAATTTAATTAACTTACATGTTAAAAATAAACAGTTCTTACCCTTACTTGTAAGAGGATCTGAATTTGCATTTCTACACTCGACCTTTTTTCCTGGTGCGGGTAGTAAAAAACACAACATGTTTTCAAAATATTTATCAATTTTACTTAGATTATTGGATGATGTAGCTTCTCTGTTTTCTTCCTCTTCTTCCATCATTTCTTTTAAATAGGTTCCACCACCTTCCAAACCATAAGGATAATCAGGATCACACCAATCACGAAATAAGTAGCAAAATTTCTAAATAACAAAATTTTAAATGTAATATATGTTGCCCAGTTGTTTCACAAAATTGCATTTTTGTACCAGTATCTTATAATATTTAATGCATTTAAAAGTTTAAAAGTTTTAAGGCATACCCAGCATTTATTTATAGTGAGAATACATACGTGAAAAGGTTTATTGTCATCTTCACTATGTGTTGTTGTAGATACAAGTTTTCCGTAATCCATAAACATCTAGCATTAAAATTGGTAATATAAAAATATTATAAACTACTATAACGCTTAATTATAAAAATAAAGCTGAACAAGCGCTTAGACAGTAACAATATTATAATTGTTTACAGAAAGATTTTCCAGATCATCCATTCCAATACGTCCTTGTATATTACAAATTTGAACCGAAGAAATTAACATGCTTAAAGCAAATATCACAGATGAAGACTGTGCGGTTGATTTTAGATCAAAAGTACCTTGGGTATCCATAATAAACACGTTGACCTTTAATATAATTTTATTAATTTTGCATAACTTAAAACAATTAATATAAAAAAACAAGGTATTAAAAATCCAAATAAAACTTAATATATTAATAAAAACGTTTTTTGCTGTTACCTTTCCGTTTGGTGTATCAATAGGAAATGGTTTGTTCCAAATCCATATTCCTTGAGTATCGTGTTTTCTTCCGCCTCTCCAATGAAAACCATCAAAAAAATTGTTTTCCTGCAATATATTAAAGTTAAATATTAGGGATTTTAAATTGAACAATGTTCTTTAATAAATTAAATTGGTAAAATAATAACATTAAAATAGAATGAATATATTCTTGTTGTGCCATCTTCTATGTAATATTTGAGTGCAAATCTTTTATCTTTTAAGAATAGGCAATAAAAATATGGCACACAGATTCATGACGACTATTCCGCCCTAAAACCGATAAATCAATATATGTTATATGTTGTCATATAATGCTTTCGTTAACCCGTTTGTCCTCTTTTTGTCATTTTCTAAAGAAAACAAAACGATTGCAGGTAAAATGACTTTAAAATATAGTAATAATGTAGCAATAGGAATTAAGACTTCATTAAAAAAATAATCAATATACAAAATTTCTTTAAAAAATTCTTTTTATATACGCATTAGGGTCTTGTAGGCCAAAGTGGTTTTCTTGTGCAAATTGAGTAAATATAACCATTGTATTGGCCTACATTAGAAAAGCACCACGCGCTTTAAAAAGCGATCCGCATTTTTGAACTTATTTTAAAATGCTTTTGATTTCCCTATACACATTGATTCTTGTTTGTAATGATGAAATTTAATCTTTGAAAGAAAGAGTGTTATAATAGCTTAAATTACGAATGTAATCTTATTTCTCCACGAGACCGTTGCTAAGTCATCGCTAGGCAAACAGTCGCTTGGGTAAAAGTCGTTTCCAGGCAACAAGTCACGTGGTAAAAAGTTTTGTCAAGCAAATGGTCACGTGATTAAAAGTCGTCGCTAAGGAAATAATCACGTGGTTAAAAGTCGTTGTTAAGCAACAGTCACGTGATTAAGAGCCGTCGCTAAGCGAACAGTCACGTGGTTGAAAGTTGTTGCCAAGCAAACAGTCACATAGTTAAAAGTCGTTGCTAAGCAAACAGTCACGTGATTAAAAGTCGTTGTTAAACAACAGTCACGTGATTAAGAGCCGTCGCTAAGCGAACAGTCACGTGGTTGAAAGTTGTTGCCAAGCAAACAGTCACATAGTTAAAAGTCGTTGCCAAGCAAACAGTCACGTGGATATGATTCGTTGCTAGGCAAAGAGTCGCGTGGTTAAAAGTCGTTGCTAAGCAACTAGTCACGTGATTAAGAGCCGTCGCTAAGCAAAAAGTCACATAAGTAAAAGTCGTTGCTAAGCAAACAGTCACGTGGTTAAAGGTCGTTGCTAAGCAAACAGTCACGTGGTTAAAAGTCGTCGCTAAGCGAACAGTCACGTGTTTAAAAGTCGTTGCTAAGCAAACAGTCACGTGGTCGAAATTCGTTGCTAAGCAAACAGTCACGTGGTTAAAATTCGTTGCTAAGCAGATATTTACGTGGCTCCAATGATACGTGCATTATATGATAAACGAAAATTTAGTAAAATTTTGTTTTATGATTACAATTTTGCTATTTATTTACCTCAACGTTCAGGAGTTTACTGAGAAAAGGGTTCAGCATAAATGATTTTCCAGTGCGAAATTTTCCAGCTAAGGAATAGATGGCAAGCGGTGTTTCTTTAACTGACTCTTGGTTAAATATATCTTCAAGAGCATCAAAATTAAGTTTTAAACATAAATTATTGCTTGGTTCAATTATTTGAACTGGTTCTCCACGAATTAATGACTTTAAAATGGAAAAAAGTAATAAAAATGTAGTCAAATGACTTAATTAAAAAAATTATCAATATTTAAAATTTTTTTAAAAAATATTTTTTTAACACTAGGGTCTTCTAGGCCGAAGTAGGTAGGTATCTTGTGCAAATTGAGTCAATATAACCATTTATTGGTCTACATTAGAAAAGCACCACGCGCTTTAAAAAGCGATCCGCATTTTTGAACTTATTTTTAAATGCTTTTGATTTCCCTATACACATTGATTCTTGTTTGTAGTGATGAAATTTAATCTTTGAAAGAAAGAGTGTTATAATAGCTTAAATTACGAATGTAATCTTATTTCTCCACGAAACCGTTGCTAAGTCATCGCTAGGCAAACAGTCGCTTGGGTAAAAGTCGTTTCCAGGCATCAAGTCACGTGTTAAAAAGTTTCGTCAAGCAAATGGTCACGTGATTAAAAGTCGTCGCTAAGGAAATAATCACGTGGTTAAAAGTCGTTGTTAAGCAACAGTCACCTGATTAAGAGCCGTCGCTAAGCGAACAGTCACGTGGTTAAAAGTCGTTGCCAAGCAAACAATCACATAGTTAAAAGTCGTTGCTAAGCAAACAGTCACATAGTTAAAGGTCGTTGCTAAGCAAATAGTCACGTGGTTGAAACTCGTTGCTAAGCAAACAGTCACATAGTTAAAGGTCGTTGCTAAGCAAATAGTCACGTGGTTGAAACTCGTTGCTAAGCAAACAGTTACATAGTTAAAGGTCGTTGCTAAGCAAACAGTCACGTGGTTGAAACTTGTTGCTAAGCAAACAGTCACATAGTTAAAGTCGTTGCTAAGCAAATAGTCACGTGTTTAAAAGTCGTCGCTAAGCAGATATTTACGTGGCTCCAATGATACGTGCATTATATGATAACCGAAAATTTAGTAAAATTTTGTTTTATGTTTAAAATTTTGATATTTATTTACCTCAACGTTCAGGAGTTTACTGAGAAAAAGGTTCAGCATAAATGATTTTCCAGTGCGAAATTTTCCAGCTAAGGAATAGATGGCAAGCGGTGTTTCTTTAACTGACTCTTGGTTAAATATATCTTCAAGAGCATCAAAATTAAGTTTTAAACATAAATTATTGCTTGGTTCAATTATTTGAACTGGTTCTCCACGAATTAATGACTTTAAAATGGAAAAAAGTAATAAAAATGTAGTCAAATGACTTAATTAAAAAAATTATCAATATTTAAAATTTTTTTAAAAAATATTTTTTTAACACTAGGGTCTTCTAGGCCGAAGTAGGTAGGTATCTTGTGCAAATTGAGTCAATATAACCATTTATTGGTCTACATTAGAAAAGCACCACGCGCTTTAAAAAGCGATCCGCATTTTTGAACTTATTTTTAAATGCTTTTGATTTCCCTATACACATTGATTCTTGTTTGTAGTGATGAAATTTAATCTTTGAAAGAAAGAGTGTTATAATAGCTTAAATTACGAATGTAATCTTATTTCTCCACGAAACCGTTGCTAAGTCATCGCTAGGCAAACAGTCGCTTGGGTAAAAGTCGTTTCCAGGCATCAAGTCACGTGTTAAAAAGTTTCGTCAAGCAAATGGTCACGTGATTAAAAGTCGTCGCTAAGGAAATAATCACGTGGTTAAAAGTCGTTGTTAAGCAACAGTCACCTGATTAAGAGCCGTCGCTAAGCGAACAGTCACGTGGTTAAAAGTCGTTGCCAAGCAAACAATCACATAGTTAAAAGTCGTTGCTAAGCAAACAGTCACATAGTTAAAGGTCGTTGCTAAGCAAATAGTCACGTGGTTGAAACTCGTTGGTAAGCAAACAGTCACATAGTTAAAGGTCGTTGCTAAGCAAATAGTCACGTGGTTGAAACTCGTTGCTAAGCAAACAGTTACATAGTTAAAGGTCGTTGCTAAGCAAACAGTCACGTGGTTGAAACTTGTTGCTAAGCAAACAGTCACATAGTTAAAGTCGTTGCTAAGCAAATAGTCACGTGTTTAAAAGTCGTCGCAAAGCAGATATTTACGTGGCTCCAATGATACGTGCATTATATGATAACCGAAAATTTAGTAAAATTTTGTTTTATGTTTAAAATTTTGATATTTATTTACCTCAGCGTTCAGGAGTTTACTGAGAAAAAGGTTCAGCATAAATGATTTTCCAGTGCGAAATTTCCCAGCTAAGGAATAGATGGCAAGCGGCGTTTCTGTAACTGACTCTTGGTTAAATATATCTTCAAGAGCATCAAAATTAAGTTTTAAACATAAATTATTGCTTGGTTCAATTATTTGAACTGGTTCTCCACAAGTAGCCATTTTCTATAGTTTATCACAATAAGTACCTTATATTTAATGTAGTTTAAGTACTGAATCACAAGACCTATGTTCGCAAATTATAGCTCGGTTTACCTTTTTATTTAACGTTTAGTTGTTCTTCTTTTTTACATGTTTAAATTTCTTTGTTAAGAACCGCGAAACTGTTTTACTTGTACACTAAAACCTGATATTAAACGTGAATGCTGTACGTGTTTACATAATTTCTATATATTTTTTTAATTAATTTAAATAACTTTAAAGAAATGTTGTTTTTTTAACTACCTATATTAATTAAAAAATATAACTTAAATTTATTTTTAGCCCATTTATTTTTAAATAAAAAAATTAAAATTGTATTACAAAATCCTGTAGTTAAAATTTAGAAAAAAAGAAAACATTTTAAATGCATTTTAGTTAAGTCGTATATTGACCTAAAGGCGTGTAACCAGTCTTACAAAATTGCAAACTTGCAAGTTTATTACTTACCTATATGTTACCTTACTTGTAACCGTCCTTTTTGTGCCTGTTGTAATATAGCATGCAATACAAAGCTGACCTTTTAAAATAATCCCGATTTAACTTAGCAAAACAAAAGTTATTAAACAATACATTCTTTCTATAAATTAACTAATAATAAATGTCAAACTTCTTGCGACATTTTGTATTAACGTCTAAAACATTGTTTAACTTATATTACTTAAAAGAAAACTGTTCTAAAGACAAACTGGCCTAAACTAAATAAGCGCTTTTTTATTTAAGCTACAGCTGGCCCCGTTGGAATGTGAGATTTTAAGCTCAAAAACTCGAATCTCGCTAAAAGCGAATTTTTGCAGCTGTACTACAACACGGTTCCATGTCAATTTAACCCGAGGACAACTCAACACCGGACGACTCAACACCGGACGACTCAACACCGGACGACTCAACACCGGACGACTCAACACCGGACGACTCAACACCGGACAACTCAACACCGGAAAACTCAACACCGGACAACTCAACACCGGACAACTCAACACCGGACAACTCAACCCGGACAACTCAACACCGGACAACTCAACACCGGACAACTCAACACCGGACAACTCAACCCGTGGATAACTTAACCCGTGGACAATTCAACCCGTGGATAAATCAACCCGAGGACAACCCAACACCGGACAACCCAACACCGGACAACTCAACACCGGACAACTCAACCCGTGGATAACTTTACCCGAAGACAACTAAACCCGTGGATAACTCAACCCGAGGACAATTCAACCCGTGGATAAATCAACCCGAGGACAACCCAACACCGGACAACTCAACCCGTGAATAACTCAACCCGAAAACAACTCAACCCGTGGATACTTCAACCCGAGGACAACTCAACCCGTGGACAACTCAACCCGTGGACAACTCAACCCGTGGACAACTCAACCCGAGGACAACTCAACACCGGACAACTTAACACCGGACAACTCAACACCGGACAACTCAACACCGGACAACTCAACCCGTGGATAACTTAACCCGCGGACAATTCAACCCGTGGATAAATCAACCCGAGGACAACCCAACACCGGACAACTTAACACCGGACAACTCAACACCGGACAACTCTACACCGGACAACTCAACACCGGACAACTCAACACCGGACAACTCAACCCGTGGATAACTTAACCCGTGGACAATTCAACCCGTGGATAAATCAACCCGAGGACAACCCAACACCGGACAACTCAACCCGTGGATAACTTAACCCGAAGACAACTCAACCCGTGGATAACTCAACCCGAGGACAATTCAACCCGTGGATAAATCAACCCGAGGACAACCCAACACTGGACAACTCAACCCGTGGATAACTCAACCCGAAAACAACTCAACCCGTGGATACTTCAACCCGAGGACAACTCAACCCGTGGACAACTCAACCCGTGGACAACTCAACCCGTGGACAACTCAACTCGTGAACAACTCAACCCGTGGACAACTCAACTTGTGGATAAATCAACCTGGGGACAACCCAACACGGACAACTTGATCCGCGGATAAATCAACGCCGAAACAGCTCGTGACCAAGTAGACACATAACTTTTGAATGTTTTGCACGTTGGTTAGCAGTTTTACAATTCAAAACAAGATATAGCATTACTTTGTGCGGGTCCAAAAAGTCCACGGATTGGGTCGTCCGGTGTTGAGTTGTCCGCGGGTTGAATTGACCGGCCACCTACAACACTCATACCAAAATATGCTATTTATAAAATCAAGTAAATTCAATTTGTTTTACATTTTAAATTAAATATTTAAAAATAAATTTATGTTGAACAATTTTCTAGTAGTTTAGTTTTTTGGCCTTTTTGGCAAAGATCAAATGTATGACAGAAAAACATGCAAATGCAATTAGGACATAGGGAATAATAAACCTAATAAACCAATAGGTATCGAACAATATAAAATCATTTTAAAACTATAATAAAATAATTGTTTACAGTAAATGTTAGCCTTTTGTCGTAATATGATACTCAATAATAGTCATAGTGCTAATAGTACTTCATGTCACTATTTTAAAGGTACTAAACATTCTGCCTTTTTTCATTTTTTATGGCCAAATAAATAAATAACTTATCTAACATAAATTTGTTAATAACATTTTATATTTAGGCAGTATAATAGATTTTTATAAAGGTAAAAATGCTAAATCAAAACAAATCAACAAAAGCAAATATTTCATATCATGATAATTAAAAAAAAGAGCACACGCCTCAAAAAAAATAACTTTACAAAAAAAGAGTAATTTGTTTAACACAAAAAATTCTTCTTCCTCTTCACTGAAAAATTGTTGGTGCTTTTTTTGAAGAAAGGAATCTTTCACAAGCCGACCATTCGTTAGCTAAAAAATAGGTTATAAATGTTACCCACTAACATTTAAAACCAAACAGGTAGCATTATTTTCATATAAGTTTTAAAGTGTTTTTATTAAACCCTACTAGGTACATCATGTTGGTTTTAAAACTGAAATATATTAAAACAATAAAAATACCTCCTTCATATTCTATCTTAACTTATCACCTTGTTTAAGCAAAAATAATTGGTGTTCATATTTCTGTCTTTCCTGCAAAAAATAAACCCATTTTGGTAAAAATGTATAAGTGCTATTTTATCAATTTTCATTGCAAAGTTACATAAAAAATTGGTCAATGTTAAAAATAGTGACACGTACCTTATTGTTTTTATTCTGTACAATAAGTTTTTTTTTATGTTCATCTATTAAAGTGTCCACCAATTGAATGCATTCTTGTGGAAAATCTTTAACTTGTTTTTTAACATCATCAATCATCGATAATCTCCAGTTCTTATGTGCTTTATTTATAACCGATTCCTCAACATAGTAATTACCCAACACCTATAAATTAATATATAATTTTTTACTGCAGTACAGTTTTTATTTTGCTATAACAAATGACATTCAAATCAAAATTAAATATTTCTTACTTTTGTCATTTCAATGTCATAGGAATATCTTTTCTCATTTGCAAAGTTTCTAATTAGAGATTTAGCCATTTGCTAAAAATAATATTTTTTAATCATATTAAAAAAAAATTCTATTTAAAAATAATTTGGCCTCATCCTTTCTATAAAGCTTAATATTAAGTTGTTAATTTATAATATTTAAATTAACAAATTTCCATCAAACAACAAAAATACGATTTTATTTTTATCCAAACCATTTAATTTTCTATTTGTTAAAACAATTGTAAAGTTATAATAATAACCAATATCAAAAATTAAAATTTACTTTATTAAGTTCGTTAGTAGTACAGTATGCTTGAAATCTTTCTTTAATTTCATCTTGTAGTTTAATCTCAAATTCTGCTCCAACTTCTCTATTTTTGTTTTTAGATTTAGTTTTATATAAATCTAGTGCTGCGTTAGAGGCTTCGTCGTGAATTAATTTTAAACTTGTTTCAGGAACAAATTGATTTCCACATTCCTGAAAATAAAATTGACTTCATAAAATATTATGCGCGACGCATTTTATATTTAAAAAATTTAATTAAATATAAATTTAAATAAATAGGATTTTAGCTACAATATTAATACCTGGTTCATTTTTGAATCGTAAGTTGAACAACTTTCAATTAATAACTTATGAAAGTAAAACTCCAATTTAGCCTAAAACAATTTTCAAGTAAAAAATTCAATAAATGAATACAAAAATATCCATAATTTTAGTTTTAAAAGTTACCCTTCAATTTTTGTAGTAAAATAAACTTTTATTGTAAATTTAATAACTTAAATTTAAATAAAAATCTTTAATTAAAGTACTTACCAGGTTAGTTTTATTTTCCCTAGTAAAATTGTCCCTTTGTTGTTCACATAAAGTAATAACATTACCTCGCTTGGATAAAATGAAAACATCATCACCTAATTTAGGGCTTTTATCATACAATTGCAAAGCTTCTTCTATAAAACTATTATGCATGTTCATAAATTCATCCTCGGCAACGTACTCAGTAAGGTTCTAATAAAATATATTAAAGCAAAGTAATTAACATTTTATAAAGTTTTCTTATTAGTAACTAAAATGCAATTTAATAAAATTTTTATGTAAAATAGTTACACGATAATTAAGCGTTCTACTTATAGATAATAGTTCGTTCAATTTCTTACTAAAGCCATTTTTTTGCAGTAGAGATCTCTTGCTTTTTCAATAATTTGAAGAATAGCTGCATTTCGATTTGCCTTTTAATAATTAATATATAAAGTCAGAAAATCAAAATATTTAGTTATAATTAATCTATCAAGACTATGTTACTTAATTACATTTTTAACTTTTATTGAATGCCTAAATTCAACTACTAACCTTAGCAATAGAACTTAATTTTGGCAATTGTCCGCTTTTAAAAACTTCATGATATGAAATCACGAAATTTATTAAATCTTTCCCAACTACTTGCTTTCCGTTGTTCATTTTAGCAACAACTTTTTTGGCATCAAATAACTCGCTGAAAAGAACATCAACATAATTTTGAAATTCTTTGTCAATATCTGTAAAAATATTGTTCTGTATTAGTAACTTTAAAAATTGATAAACAACACCTAAAATAAACAAATAAGTCAAAAGATAAAACAAAATTTATAGAAAAACGTTTAAGTCAAACATACAATATTGAAAACCTTTTTTTAACAGTTAACTTAATTAACTTACATGTTATTAAATAAACAGTTCTTACCTTTACTTGTAAGAGGATCTGAATTTGCGTTTCTACACTCGACCTTATTTCCTGGTGCGGGCAGTAAAAAACACAACATTTTTTCAAAATATTTATCAATTTTACTTAGATTATCAGATGATGTAGCTTCTCTGTTTTCTTCCTCTTCTTGTCTCATTTCTTTTAAATAGGTTTCACCACCTTCCAATCCATAAGGATAACTGGGATCAGACCAATCACGAATTAAGTAGCAAAATTTCTAAATAACAAAGTTTTAAATATAATATATTATGTTGCCCAGTAGTTTCACAAAATTGCATTTTTGTACCAGTCTTTTAATATTTTAAGCATTTAAAAGTTTAAAAGTTTTAAGGCATACCCAGCATTTATTTATAGTGAGAATACATACGTGAAAAGGTTTATTGTCATCTTCACTATGTGTTGTTGTAGATATAAGTTTTCCGTAATCCACAAACATCTAGTATTGAAATTGGTAATATAAAAATATTATAAACTGCTATAACGCTTAATTATAAAAATACAACTAAACTAGCGCTTGTATACAGTTACAATATTATATTTGTTGACAGAAAGATTTTCCAGATCATCCATTCCAATTTGTTTTGTGATGTTACATATTTGAACCGAAGAAATTAATATGCTTAAAGCAAATATTACAGATGAAGACTGTGCGGTTGATTTTAGATCAAAAGTGCCCTGGGTATCCATAATAAACACGTTGACCTTTCAAATAATTAATTAGTTTTGCATAAACAATAAATATAACAAAAACAAGGTATTAAAAATCCAAATAAAACTTATTATAATAATAAAAACGTTTTTTGCTGTTACCTTTCCGTTTGGTGTATCAATAGGAAATGGTTTGTTCCAAATCCATATTCCTTGAGTATCGTGTTTTCTTCCGCCCCTCCAGTGGAAACCATCAAAAAATTTGTTTTCCTGCAACATATTAAAGTTAAATATTAGGAATTTTAAATTCAACAAAGTTCTTTAGTAAATAAAAATGGTAAAATAATAACATTAAAATAGAATGTATGTATTCTCGTTGTGCCATCTTCTATGTATAATATTCGATTGCAAATCTTTTAAGAATGAGCAATAAAAATATGGCACACAGATTCATGACGACTATTCCGCCCTAAAACCGATAAATCAATATATGTAATTTAGTTGTATAATGCTTTCGTTAACCCGTTTGTCCTCTTTTTGTCAATTTTTAAAGAAAACAAAACGATTGCAGGTAAAATGACTTTAAAATATAGTAATAATGTAGCAATAGGAATTATGACTTCATTAAAATAATAATCAATATACAAAATTTCTTTAAAAAATCCTTTTTATATACGCATTAGGGTCTTGTAGGCCAAAGTGGTTTTCTTGCAGTGCAAATTAAGTCAATATAACCATTGTATTGGCCCACATTAGAAAAGCACCACGGGCTCTAAGAAGCGATGCGCATTTTTGTACTTATTTTTAAATGCTTTTGATTTCCCTTTATAAATTGATTCTTGTTTGCAATAATGAAATTTAATATTTGAAAGAAGGAGTGTTATAATAGCTTAAATTACGAATGTAATAATGTAATCTTAACTCTCCACGTGACCGTTGCTAAGTCATCGTTAGGCAAACAGTCGCTTGGGTAAAAGTCGTTTCCAGGCAACTAGTCACGTGATAAAAAGTTTCGTTAAGCAAATGGTCACGTGATTTAAAGTCGTCGCTAAGGAAATAATCACGTGGTTAAAAGTCGTTGTTAAGCAACAGTCACGTGATTAAGAGCCGTCGCTAAGCGAACAGTCACGTGGTTTAAAGTTGTTGCCAAGCAAACAGTTACATAGTTAAAAGTCGTTGCTAAGCAAACAGTCACGCGGATAAAATTCGTTGCTAGGCAAATAGTCACGTGGTTAGAAGTCGTTGCTAAGCAAACAGTCACATAGTTAAAGGTCGTTGCTAAGCAAAAAGTCACATAGGTAAAAGTCGTTGCTAAGCAAACAGTCACGTGGTCGAAATTCGTTGCTAAGCAAATAGTCACGTGTTTAAAAGTCGTTGCATAGCAAACAGTCACATAGTTAATAGTCGTTGCTAAGCAAACAGTCACGTGGTTAAAATTCGTCGCTAAGCAGATATTTACGTGGCTCCAATGATACGTGCATTATATGATAACCGAAAATTTAGTAAAATTTTGTTTTATTGTTAAAATTTTGCTATTTATTTACCTCAACGTTCAGGAGTTTACTGAGAAAAAGGTTCAGCATAAATGATTTTCCAGTGCGAAATTTCCCAGCTAAGGAATAGATGGCAACCGGTGTTTCTTTAACTGACGGTTGGTCAAATATATCTTCAAGAGCTTCAAAATTAAGTTTTAAACCTAAATTACTGCTTGGTTCTATTATTTGAACTGGTTCCCCACAAGTAGCCATTTTCTATAGTTTATCACAAGTAGCTTATATTTAATGTAGTTTAAGTACTGAATCACAAGACCTATGGTCGCAAATTATAGCTCGGTTTACCTTTTTATTTAACGTTGAGTTGTTTTCTTCTTTTTTACATGTTTCAATTTCTTTGTTAAGAACCGCGCAACTGTTTTACTTGTACACTAAAACCTGATATTAAACGTGAATGCTGTATGTGTTTACATAATTTCTATACATATATATTTTTTAATTAATTTAAACAACTTTAAAGAAATGTTGTTTTTTTAACTACCTATATTATTTAAAAAATATAACTTAAAATTTTTTTTAGCCGATTAATTTTTAAATAAAAAATTGTATTACAAAATATTTTGCTGTGGTTAAAATTTAAAAAAAGAGAAAACATTTTAAGTACATTTTGGTTAAGTCGTATATTGACCTAAAGGCATGTAACTAGTCTTACGAAATTGCTAACTTGCAAGCTTATTACTTACCTATATTACCTTACTTGTATAGCCGCCCCTTTTGTACCTGTTATAGTATTGCAGGCAATACAGAGATGACCTTTTAAAATAATCCCGATTTAACTTAGCAAAATAAAAGTTATTAAACAGTACATTCTTTATATAAATTAACTAATAATAAATGTCACACTTCTTGCGACATTTTGTAATAACGTCTAAAACATTGTTTAACTTATTTTACTTTACAGAAAACTGCTTTTAGCACTAACTAGCCTAAACTAAAGAACCAGTTTTATACTAAGTCTATTAGGTCTGTAGGAATGTGAGATTTGAAGCAAAAAACTCGAATCTCGCTAAAAGCAATTTTTTGCAGCTGCACTACAACACACGTAACAAAATATGCTATTTATTAAACAAAGTAAATTAAATTTGTTTTACACTTTTGAAAGTAAATTTTTAGGAATATAATCAGTAATGTTTTAAAGTAGGAATTTAAAAATAAAGAAAGTGATGTTAGACGATTCCTTGGTGGTTTAGTTCTCTGGCCATTTGACAAAGAACAAGAGGATGACAGAAAAACATGCAAATACAATCATCGCAAATTGTTCCCTAAAAATGTATAACAACATTTTTTTGTTATATTTATTTATTCTCGGTGTAGGAAGGTCAGTTTCACGACCTTAACATAGAGTTACATTTGTACCCTGGCCCAGTCTCGAGTTGCCTGTGACAGTTTGGACTATTATAGATAATAATAGTCTGAATATTGAGCTGCTGATTTTTTTGGCTCAGCAGGAAATTATACATTTATAGCGCCTAACTAAATAAGGTCGCTACAGCTTGAAAGCAGTGGGAATAGAACCCAATACCTCATGTATTAGATGTTTAAAATTCAATGTGTTAAAAAAAACTCATAGTATAAACAATAAAATTACCGTGATATGAAATTCGGTTCTTATTTTGGTTCTCAAAGGTGTCATTGTACACATAGGTGGCCACCAACCTAGACAGCAAGTTTCCCTGTATCGAGCTGCCACCCAGCATCCCAAACAGCAAGGGAAACAAAATCCAAGAAAACCTAAATATACAAATAAACGTAAAAATCATTTAGTGATTATAAGTAAAGTTTGGAAACCTTTTAAATACAATATCTGTCTGTGCTTGGCACTTGAAAATATGCTTGGGTACTTGATATATTTGTTAAATTATAATTTAAGTTAACAATGATTACAAAGATTTAAATGTCTTTGATCTTTTTTTTCTGTTAGAGCAGTGAGGGTGTAACTTACAGCTGGGTAAGTCCTGGCAGCAGTCGACAATTGATGTCGACCATTGTTTTAGTTGAGGACCTCCCTTCACCACCGGTTGCTGTGTTTGGACTGTATTGTTGTTGACTACAGTTGTTTGTTGAGTCGATGGCTGCGATATTATAACAGGCGCAGAAGGTACAGCTTAAAACAATTAAAGAAAATGTTAACTTGTTTTTTTTTTTGCTAGTAAAACACCTTATTATGTTTTATTACACTTTCTACCTGGATACATTGGTGACTGATGCATCATTGGTTGCATTGGCGGCTGCATATTATATTGTGGTGGCATTGGGTAATTCATTGCCAAAATAAAACTGCTTAAACTTTTTTCCTAACAAAAAATAACTAAAAAAAATTGAAAACTCACTGTAAGTTGACTTTGTTTTCTGGTAAGTAAATTAAAAGCAAATATTCCTTGCGACCAAAAAAAGAGAAGCGCTTTAGGTTTAAATGCGCCTAAGAGATGCACAAAATGCATTTGGAATTTTTCTCTCCTTTTAGAATTTGGTTTAAAGCAAAATAGTGTTTTGTAGCAGACATTTTTTTATTATAATAATAAATATCAAAAAGTTTAATAAATGCAAAATCAAGCAATGATCTATATTTAAATTAAGATAAATAGCTTTATTAAAAAAATAAAAAAGTGTATTTCGTAGTGGTGTAGCAATTTTTCTGTCTATAACACGCCGCTGCCGGTCTTTTGCGACCATATTACGACCAGTAATTTTTAATAAAAATCTAACTAATAAATTCGAATTCCAAAATAAAAAAAAAAAATATTTAATAGTAAATACTGTACAGTATTGCATTTAAGTAGTTTAATTAGACAGAAATTAAAAAAAATTAAAAATTGAACAAAAAAAACAAAAAAATTAAGTAGAAAAACTTACAACTTTATTTTAATACTGTAATATTAATATTTAAAAAACAATGAATTGAAAAACTTTAAATTTATTTTAATTAAAAAATTATATCTGTTTTTAAATAAAGGTTATGACAACATATTTTTATCAAAAAATTAAAACAGTAAAACATCTGTTTTGTTATTGTTGGACAACGTGACTCGTTTCTGCACCGAAATTTTGCATAATTTTCTAAATATTTGATAGTAACATAGCATAAAAATTGTTTGTTAGTATGGTATACTGGTCATGTCAATAGATAACTAACCCAGTGGTTTTGGGTTCAAGCTGTACTTAAAACACGCTATTTGCCCTTAGGCCCGACGTTTGCTAGTTTACACGGAAAGACAGAAAAATAACATTTTTCATTCTTCATCAATAAAAATATAAAACTTGCAATTTTAAGGCTCCATTGAGAATACTTAACCTATCTACTTATAACTAACAGATTAATGAGATTGCATTAAAATTAAACACCATAAATAAAATGGATAATCCCGGAACATCATCATACAAGTTTACACCACTGACAAAGTTGCTAAGAAATAGAGAAATTGGTTGTTCGAAGAAAACAAATCGTGGTGGACAACAATTTGTAACTGATTATGAAATCCTTCGTTCTTTATATTGTTCTAAAAACTCTTACTTAGAGGTAAGAATTATATTAAAATTGCAAGTCATAAATTATTATTATTATGGTTAGGTCAACGATATATTATTTTTATTTATTTGTCCTCAATGTACAAAGGTCTCCTTTATGGGCCTTAACATAAGAGGACATTTGTAAGGTGATCACTTGTTTTTACTACATAAGGTCTTGGGTTTGATTATCACTGCTCTTTTACCCTTGAGTAAGGTGCTATAAAGGGTACAAACTCCTGCTAAGCCAATACTTACTCAGCAGCTTATAATTATCATGCAATTATATTCTATATAATATCCCAAACTGCCAAAGGCAACTCGAGACTAGATCTGAGTAACTGATGTTACTTTATGTTCAGGTTGCGCATTTGACCTTTCTACATTAAGGATAAATAAATACAAAAAAATCTTGTCTCAAGATCTATTAAATACTAAAGAATAATTGAATTTATATACAGGTAGTATATTGTGAAAAAGTTTTCCGTTCCATCTCTCCTTCATTTTGTTACGGAAGATTGTTCACGAATAATTATAAGAAATGGTTCAACTTACACACAAAACCATCAAGCCCTCCGATGTTGATGACCGAAAACGTCTTTAAGACTTCGGGTAATTGTAAATAACCATCTATGTTAGGTTTCTTCTAAAAAATTACATCGCAATAACAAAAAACAAAATTATATTAAAACTGATTTATAATATATATCTCAATCTATACTTTTGGTTGCCCTAACCCTTTGCAATTTGTGTGATTAGCACATTAATTTCTTATAAAAAACACATTAATTTATTTGTTTTAAAATTTTTACTATTTAGTATGTGTTATTAAAAAAACAATACCCTATCTTATTATACTAAACCGGCAGGAAGCGTGGTGCGGTGGTAAGAAAACATGCTACACCACCATGAGGTCGTGGGTTCGATCCCCACTGCTCTCATGCTGTAGCGCCTTTGAGTAATGCGCTATAAACGGTTAAACTCCTGCTGAGCCAACATTAGCAGCATAATTACTGAACAATTATAATCAATAATATCCGAAACTGCTAAAGTCAACTCGAGACTGGGTTGGAGTAACTTATGTTACTATATGTTTAAGTTGCGCATTTGACTTTCCCATATCGAGAATAAAGATATATACAAAAATAAAACCTTAGTTTAGTCAACTTAAAATTTATATTTTTTAGCTACTGGTTTTCAATCCCAAATAATTTTTGAGCTGGAGCCTATAAAAATTGTGGATGCAATATCGATACATAGCATCGGTTCAGAAAGTTACATTTACCTTCTTTCTAAACGTGGTTGGCTATATGAAATTGATCTGGTCACAGCGGTATTAAAAAATGCAATATGTATACCCACCAAACAGTATGCTGACATGTTATACGATTGGAGTGATACGCCTAAAATAGATTTAAACGAGAGTAAGTTTTTTTCTAAATATTTTTAGATAGTCTTAGTAACTTAAGTAGATATTTTTAGTTGACGATAATTTTTTTTTTGTTTTTAGAACCTGATTTAAATAAAGATAGATCCGCAATGCCTCGTTATCGCTATATCTATATCACTGAAAATAGGTAAGTTTTTTAATTATTAATCCTAAATGTGAGTTTAACCTAACTTTTTAATACTTTTTAGTCTTAAGTTGCTTTTAGATATATAGATGATCTCATGATATTCTATTTTTTCCAGCCATTTTTGGCTTATCAGAATTAAAAAACATTAGTACATTAATGGTATTTTAAATTCTTAAATATGCCCCTTGCCTTGGGTAGTATTCCTTTACCTTTTTACCAAGATTGTAGTTTAGGTTAATTCCATGTATAGAATTAACATAGCTGATAATATATATATTTATTATTTAAAACCCTTTTTCTATTTTTTGCGCAGACAAGCTGAAAGCATAATAGTAAAATCAGCTCGACAACCTAACCCGAGTACTAACCAAAATTCAACAGCATTCTGTGTTCTTAAACAAAACCCACTACGAATTCACTGCCATTTTATCGTTAACATTTTCACACCAAAGTTAAACCCACCTTTAACTTGTGATATTGACTCTGATATGTTTATAATTGCTAAGAAAGCAGGCAGCAAAGTGAGCTTCTATAGCCTAAATGACATTATCAAAGAGTACAATTTAAATCAAACTATAGTTATTAATCAAAAAGTAAGTTTTTGTTATCATACATGCTAACAGTTATTTCAAAACATAAGTTTTTTGTTGTATGTAATTTTTTTTTAAAGTCCCTAATTTTTTTATACAAGAATACCTAATTCTCAGCCTAAACAGAGCATGACATTTGCTACCCCCAGTCTAAGATCCTCTTTGGCAGTTTTTAAATATTATTGACCAAGTGACGTTATTTACTTTTTGATTATATTGAGGGTTTAGAAAACTCTCCTGACCCTTACCATTTAGAATAAATAAAACTAAGGCCAAAATTTTATGCAAAAAATTGTTAAATTTATTTATTTTTTAGGTTAAAATACATGTAGGTTGTAATCTTCGTCCCAAGAAAGGTTGTGTTGGTGACTTTGAGGTAGGAATACCTTACACTATGAATGATGTTTTTATTCCAGCATTTCCAAAAACAATGTTTAAAAATATTCCTTGTTTATTTGAAGCTCCAGCTGCCCGATTTTCACTTCAAATTGGTAAAAAAAACAGTTTTTATATATAAATTTAAAAATAATATAGGTTGTTATAATTGTTCAATAATTTTTAGCAGGAATTCGCACCATTTATAGTACTTTACTTAAGGACGCTACAGCATAAGAGCAGTTGGGATTAAACCCAGGACCTAATGTAGTAAAACCAAGTGTTTTAAACACTTTATGATGCTGCCAGTATATGTTATAGCACTTTTAAAATAATATTTATAAAAGCTAACTTTTTTTTAATTATTTTGGAATACACAAAAAGATTGTCATCCTAGCTTTTTAAGACCACTATGAATATAAATTTTTCACTTTTTACTGATCAAAAGGTGGAGTACCATATCACTATTTAGTTCCTACCAATAAACATGGAACTTCGTGGTCCTTAAAGAACTTGGCCAGCAGGAAGGATATATCAGGCAAAAAATTACATGTAAATATTTTATATAACAAGCGTGGTGTGTGTAAATAAATAAGTTTAAACCGGCAGCGTGGTGTAGTGGTAAGAACACTTGTTACACCACACATGAGGTCGTGGGTTCAATCCCCACTGATCTCATGCTGTAGCGCCCTTGAGTAAGGCGCTATAAACGATATAAACTCCTGCTGAGCCAGCACTTAATTAGCAGTATAATTATTGGGCAATTATAATTTCTATAATTTCCCAAACTGCTAAAGGCAATTTGAGACTGGGTCGGAGTAACTGATTATGTTATTCTATGTTTAAGTCACACATTGAACTTTTCCACATCGAGGATAAAGATATATACAAAAAAAAAGTCCTAGAAAACTATAATTAGGTCTTAGACGAATAATACAAATAAGTAGCTTAACTCATAGTAGCTTTATCCCTTCATCAACTTGTTGTATTAATAGATATCACAAAGATGGGATAGTTCACAATGGGATGGGGTATCAGTTCATAGTGATGACAGTGGTAGATTTATAAAACAAAATAATTCTTATGTTGAGGTTTTTCAACTAGAGTACACCAATAATAACGGTAACTAATAAATTCATAAATTAAATTTTTTTATTATAAACTTTAAATCGTATGTTTAAAGATGTTTTTTTGATTAATAAATTGCTTTTTTAATTATTACTTTATTTTTAAACTAATATTTTTTCACTATTTTTTAAGAAAATTATATGCTTTTAAATTAATTTTTTTTTTGCATAAGTAACAGTATTCTTTAAAATTATTAGTGTAGCCAATGTTATTGCACAAAATATTTGCTAATTTTTCCATTTTAAATTATAGTTTTAATAAAACATTGTCACTAAGTTTTATTTTATTACAGATAAAGAAGTTGAAAATCAAAGATTAACATCATGTTATAAAATAAACATCAAACCAAAACCACCAAAAAAAAGTTTAAATATTTTAAATCTTAATGAAAATTTGGAAGGTAAGTTAGTTAATCAACTTGCCGAAAAAACGAAAATGTATTTATATTTATTTATCCTTGATATTAAAAGGTCCTTATATTAAAAGGCCAACTTATACTTTAAAAATGTAATAATTTTTAATACCCAGACTTAGTTTTATTTTTCCAGTTTTGGCTACAGTTTTGGATATATATATACAACAAAACTTTATATATTTTTTTTGTATTTATCTTTATCCTCGATGTGGGAAAGTCAAATGCGCGACTTGTTACTCCGACCCAGTCTCGAGTTGCTTGTGGCAGTTTGGGATATTATATGGATTATAATTGTTCGATAATTATGCTGCTGATTAGGTGCTGGCTTAGCAAGAGTTCATACCGTTTATAGCGCCTTACTCAAGGGCACTACAGCATGAGAGCAGTGGGGATTAAACCCACGACCTCATGTGTGTTGTAGCAAGTGTCAATATTGGTAATACATCCTAAATCAAGGCTAACAGGAAGCAGTAAGAATCAAACCCAGAGTCTTACAGGTTGATGCCTTCTTCATCATTTTTAATTTCCTAGTCTCAATGTAAAAAATGGATTTTGCCAACCACAGCTTTAAACTGCATGTGAATATTTTTCTAAACTTACAAAGGTATTCCGCATTCCATTTCTTCACATGGTCGAGTAATACACAGTCCTAGACCATTTTTTTCCTACAATCCTGACACTCAAAGTGTTTGTGAAATGAGCTACACACTAATATCTGTTGTATATGATAGAGATTTGGATGTTCTGGGGTTGTTATATTATAGACCAACTGGTCATTATCAAGAGGGCTGGGGTAAGTTTTGAATACAATTTTGTTGAAAAATATTAATTTAAAAATATATATATATATATAAAAATTTTAAAAAATATTAAAAAAAAAGTAGTGAAGTATGCAGCAGTGTGATGTAGTCGTCATGTAATTTTAATTGTAATGTAATTGTGATGTAGAACGCTTAGCTTTACTATATTACGTACTGAGTTTAATCCCCATTGCTCTTATGCTGTAGCGCCTTTGAGAACTATAAATGGTATAAACTCCAGCTGGAGCACGCTTAATCAGCAGTATAATTATCAGCCAATTAAAAACTATCATATCCCAAACTACCAAAGTCAACTCGACCTTGGGTCGGAGTAACTAATGTTACCCTATGTTCAGGTAATGAAGTCAACCTTACCACATCAAGGATAAATGTTAGGAAATGTTGGAAAAAAATTGTCAAAATTTATATATCTTTTTTTAGAAAATAAAGAAGGTTCATCTGAGTTGGTTGTTTCAATTCATGACAATTTTAGTGGATCACATCTCAAAACTTTTATCCTCGAAAATGGTGTTTCGCCTTGCGATCGTGACACTTTATCACTCACCATCAGACAAGAAATGATTGTTTTTACCCGCTTTCAACCAGTAGACTTTAAAATGGAATACAAAATCCTGACTCTTAACAGAAACTCTTAGCTCTTGCCATTCTTTTTTATTTTCTTAAGTTTTTTTTTCTGTTATGAAAATGGTTAATCATATTTTATTTAAATTATGTTTTTTGATGTTTATATTTATAGTTTAATTTGGTAAGGGGTTTAAAAGTTTCAAGTATCAATAAAACATAAAAAAATTAATCTGTATAAATTGTATACTATTTTTTTTTTGTATAATTCTTTATCCTCGATGTGGGAAAGTCAAATGCGCGACCTAAACATAGAGTAACATCAGTTACTCCGACCCAGTCTCAAGTTGCCTGTGGCAGTTTGGGATATAATAGATAATAATTGCCTGTTAATTAAGCTGCTGATTAAGGAGTTCATACCGTTTATAGCACCTTACTTAAAGGCGCTACAGCATGAGATCAGTGGGGATTGAACCTACGACCTCATGTGTGGTGTAGCAAGTGTTTTTACCACTACACCACGCTGCTGGCTATTTAGACACCTTACATATAACAAAAAAATCTGACTTTTAAACAAAAAAAGTCAAAAAATTAAAAAAAAGAATTAAAATTTATTTTCAACTTGAGCGGTAGAATATATTACATAACACTTTACTACAATCATCATAAGTGGTAAGAACCAGCAGAAGCACACAAAATATTAACACAAGGAACTAAAAACTAATGCTACGGTTCTGCCTCACAATATATCATTTGTATATGTTTGACAATAATAAATATATACAACTATATACAAATAAAATATATTTACAAATATATAAGGCAAGTACTATATCAAGTAAAGTGATGTAGTTAGCATTTGTGCAAAAGAATCATTATTTACATGTTTAAAACATTGGATAAGAAGTTGACAGTGATGTTATGTTAGCCAGGGCTCTATGCATTTATAAAATACTGTCTCGTTTTTATGCCAGTTCGTGTGCTTTACTCCGGACATAATACATTCGTTAAAAACCCCTCTTTTGTCTAACGTTTGTAGTCCGAATACATTGTTCTGATAAATCTGCAACAAAATAATATTTAAATAACATCAAAGAAAATTTTTTTAACATTTATTTTTGTTACTAAAAAACACAACAGATATTTTAAGAACGTCTAAAATATTATAAAATATGCAAATTCCAAAAAGTTTTGAATAAGACTTTTAACTGCTACACTGAAAAAGCTTTTACAGTGTAAAAAAAGGGATAAAAAATAAATTTTTTAAATGCAATGTAACTTAAAAATTTGACTTACTTTTAAATCTCTCACTGGTACAACTTCTTCTTTATCGTTATAACAAGAAAACTGTGAAGATTGCCATGGTGTAATAACGCCATCGTCCGGTCCTCCTATCGTCACCAAATTACCCAATTTAGCAAAATTTTTGGCCCAATTTTTAGGATAGGCAAAGTTAGATTGCATACTTTCGTTATTTAAAGCTGCTAAGTATGAACTAAACTTCATGTACATACTTGTATGATGTGGATCTGTTAATTAATTAACAAGTTTAATTACTTTGTTAAGATACTAGGAGTGTAGTCAGAACACTTGGCTTTCACTACACGAGATCCTGGGTTCGATCCCCACCGCTCTCATGCTTTAGCGACCATTATAATTTATAAGATCCCAAACTGCCACTAGCAACTCGAGACATGTCAAGCTTAAGTAAATATAAAAAAGGGTTTTTAATATGGTATCTTTTTTGTACGAAGGTCAACTTTACATTCTAAAAAGTGATTTTTTTTGCCATAATCAATATAACAACTATCTAGTTGTGTATATTCAATAAATTACCTTTCCAATAGTTTCCGATGGACCATAACTGACCATAAGTTGTGTAAAAGAATTTGTACATATCTTTTTTAAACTTGTCTGGTACCAACCAGTTTATAAAAGATGTATCTATAGAAAAAAATAACAAAATTCTTTTAAAAAAAATAACTCAGTAAAATTTCATACATAGGCTTACTTATCATCATACATAAAGAAATTTTTATAACAGTTTTTGTATAGCAAAATGATATTACGACAGGGATTTAAATTTATGGAGCAATAAAAACGTTTGTGTTGGAGTAATAAATATTGGTACAAATAAATGGAAAACAACATACCACCATATTGTCCATTCAAAGGAGATGATAGTGCAATAAAAGAATCGACATTATGATCATTTGTTGTTTGTATCAAACCTCTGCCAACTAGACCACCTTTACAAACAAAAAACACAACTTTTAATTTACTGACCATCTTTACGAATAAAAAATAATATTTTATATTAAGTAAGCAGACCAGAAAAAAAAATTAATTAAGGTTTTAATTAAAATTTAGAATAAAACCGTTAGGATTTAAATGTTCAATTTATATTGATTTAAAGCACAGTCAATATTTTTTGGATTGGAAAAGGCGGACAGATTTACTGATTAACGGATCGCCATTTCAACAAGTTGCAGGACGCGCGATTACATTGTTACGTCATACAATGGTCCATTGAGCATGAACAATGCCATCGCGCGAACGCGAGGTTACTCTGTGTCAAGACATCACGTCATAATCGTACCAATTTAATCGGCAGGCGCGGGGTTACTAACGGTCAAAAAATGTTGGGTACCTTGCGAGTAGCCGATAATATGAATCCCATCTGTCGCATTTTTCATAATAGGTAATGTTGCATTTCTAATAACGTCAAGTTGCCTCCACAAAGGTTTAAAGCTGTGGTAATCGTCAAAGTAATCAAGTGTATGTACTTCAGTAGTGGGATGTACCTATTATATAAGTAAATGGGTATTTTAAACACAGTACAAATAGCGTTAACTTATCTCTATAGCTATAGTGGTAATTACACCTAAAATAATAAAGAAATGCTTATAAATTGGTTTAATTACCTTTTTAATGAGATTTTCCAAGCCTTTTAAATCTTTTGCGTCGTCCAGTATTCCATGTATAATAATAACTGGCTTATATCCGTACACTGTTATTGCTTGTAAGGCAAGAATTAGCCAAGAACTATAATAAGAAACTGAGTTTTTGTATATCGACATGACTGAGATTTTCTAATTGAAAACAGCTAAGCAGTATAAAATGGTTTATTTATCAATATATTACGCCTACCAATGACACTCAATCTAAAAACATGAATAACGCTTTTAGTTTAATAAGTGCGTAAATAAAAATACCCAGTGTAAGTCTAAAACCAGACACAATCAAATTGCTGACTTGGTAATAGACCGGAAGTTAACGTTTTCCACGTTAATGTGCTATCACATCGATTTTTTACACGTTAATACCGTTTTTTAAACGCCTTTTCATTTATTTTGTTTTAAATAAATAGCCTTGCTAGTGTAAATCATAACAAAAACACATAAATAAGCTGCGTAGCAAGTGAGTGATGATATTTTAAATCGGAAATGCCTAAAATTACGTCGCATTCAATTACATAACGTTAAATACCTATTCATACCTGAACTAACAACAACTTTTCACTTGCTGACAAATAAACTAAACTACTACATAGTTTTTGTTGTTGTACATAACTATAACGTCACTATTAACAACAAACACACCTCCTCCTAATGTAATTTGAATTTTATGACGTATAACTAGCGTGCTAACAAAAAGAAAAAGGGGAGGGAAGAAAAAAGGACGTGCGGTTGTCGATATCAGCTGATAGTGTAACGCTGTGTCGACGACCTTTTTAGTTTTTTTATAGTTATTTACTTTCTAAAATAAAATGAATTAACATTTACAATAAAGATAAATGTAACCATGTTTTTGACAGCTGTTTAAAACTATACAAAAAACAAATTAATTTAATTATCACTTACTATGTCAATCTGTTGCAGTTTGAATAAGTTTATGATTACGAAATGTTTCATGCGGTTTTGCTTATATAATTTTAAAAGATTATCTTTAAAAATCTATATTTAGTATAGCTTATATAACCCTACACGGAAAAACACGTGATAATTTAAACAAATTAAAGTTGCAATACTTTTTAGATGATTTGGAATTTTGAACTTTGCCACAGGTAGTTGATTCAGCAGTTACATAAGTTCTTTAAAAATTGAACTACTGATTCATATTTAAGTTTATTTACTTTTATTATTTTTTAAAACTGCAATTGAGTACTATTTTAACAACAATTTAAATTAAAAATATTTCAAATTTTTGTTTCTAATTTAAATTGAAAACTTTTTACTGGCGGTAGCCTACATACCTACAATCTGAAGATTTTTGAAAATATCGAGTTCCTTTTATGTTAAAAGTTGGTAAAATTTTGTCCAAAACATGTTTTTTTTTCGGTGAGCCACAAACATGTTTTCCAGAATAAAAAGGATAACACATCCAATTGACCTATTTATGTCTTCTGCTCCACGAAAATATAACATCCCGACGCCCTATTTTAAACCAATCATATCCTTTGTTGAAGTCGCGAGATTTTTGGTTTGATGTTCTGCTGGCCGTCCGGTCAAAGATTGTCGGTTACCTTTATGTCGTTGTGTTTTTTTATTTATCAATTCTAAACTCGTGCGACCTCGTATAATATGGCCATAAAATAATTTTATTTTTGGCATGTCTTTTGTTTTTGGGATTGTAAAAATCTTTACAAAAATTAGGTTTAAATTTGTTATGCTCTGTGTTTTAACTATATATATATATGTGAAAAATCTATAGTTTACAACCCAAGGTGCATACTTAAATATCTAGATAATAAATATAGCTACTTAATGTAAAGCTTATTTTGGCTTTTATTAATTTAGTAGTTTTTTATACTACTACAATTCAACTACAATTCACTACCTTTGATTTAACTACTTCTTAAATTATTTAGTTAACTCTAAATACATTAAGTTTTACTGCATTGAAATCGTATTTTAAATTACAAGTTGTAAAATTATTTGGGGATAAAGTGTTAATTAAAATATAAGCGTCAGGCGTGACTGGCGGGAAATGAAACTCTTTTAGAACGATAATCCCAAATCTTGACCTTTATTGTTAAATAAAGTAAAATGCAGTCGGCAAAGAGTTACTACTTTATTTAGATTTGTAAGTTTTACATTAGTTTTAAGAGTTTTATGCTAAAATGAAAATGCCTGAAAACACGGAGAAAACCGAAAATAACTCAGAATATGACCCCAGTAGTTTACCAAGTTTGCTTCCAATTTATTACAAATATATTTTCCCGTTTGGACCTTACTGTAAATGGATGCAATACGGAGGTAATGTTTCAACAAAAATTTAAATAAAAGCAATGTTTAAATTGTAGTTTAAGCTTTTTTATGTTTAAATATCACATGTTTTTAAAACATTAATCGATCTATAATGTATATTATTATACACCAGTGTTGATTAAATTGTTATAATTACTAACCGGCAGCGTAGTGTAGAACCGGCATCGTGGTGTTGGTGTAGAACCGGCAGCATGGTGTAGTGGTAAGAACACTTGCTACACCACACATGAGGTCATGGGTTCAATCCCCACAGCTCTCATGCTGTAGCGCCCTTGAGTAAGGTGATATGAACGGTATGAACTCCTGCTGAGCCAGCACTTAATTATCGGGCAATTATAATCTATAATATCCCAAAATGTCAAAGTCAACTCAAGACTGGGTTAGAGTAACTGATGTTACTCTATGTTTATTCGACTTTCCCACATCGAGGATAAAAATATATATATACAAAAAAAAAATTAGAGTCTCCGCTGGTTTAAATGAGTAGTACTTTAATAAATGCGAAAAAGGCGCAATGTACAGGGGAAGATTAGGGTAAGGTTATAAAAATTCCACCTTTTCCGCAATTTAATAACTTGGCAGATGACGCTAATAGAGCTTCAAACATTTAACTGAAATTTTTGTGCTAATAAAGTTAAAATTTTTTACTACTAATTTATGAATACGTATTAGATCTTGCAAATGGTGGATTCTCGCACCGAGAATTTTCATTCACTCTTCAGAATGATGTTTACGTTCGATATCAATCATTCAACAACCAGTTAGAAATGGAAAAAGAAATGCAAAGAATGAATCCGTATAAGATTGATATTGGAGCTATATACTCACATCCAGTAAATATAATTTTTACATATAAAAATTCAGTTACGATATTTGTATTTTTAATTTTAGTGATTTTTTTTATGTTAACGTAAACCTTTTAAAAAACAATGACAACGACTTCATTATTGATTATATTTATTCAAAAATGGCAATAATGGATTTTAGAATTAAATGCTTAGTATTTTCCTTGTTTTATTATACTTAATTTAAAATGTATATATATACAAGATATTTTAACGTTCATGTTTTACAGCCTAAAGATCATAACAAATATCACAGTGGAACATTCAAGGCAAAAACCAAGGAATTAGTTTTTGATATTGACATGACTGACTATGATGACGTTCGTAAATGTTGCCAGTAAGTTAAAAAAAATTAAAAGTTAAAACTACATTTAAAGGAGCATGATATATTTATTGTTATTGTTTGCAGAGGGGCGGATATTTGCCCAAAATGTTGGACTCTAATGAAAATTGCAATCAAAATTATTAATAGAGCTCTAAAAGGTAAATCAAAAATAAATGTTGTTTTTATATACTTAATGCATGTTTTTTATATGTATATATATGTACTTTTTTGCGATAATTAATATTGGTATTTTTAAGGCTCTGACAAATTATTATTTTTGTTCCCTAAAAACTGTTAAGTATCCATAATGCCATTAATTTTTTTACATTTCAATTTCAGAGGATTTTGGTTTTGATCATTTGTTGTGGATATATTCTGGGAGAAGAGGGGTTCATTGCTGGGTTTGCGACGAAAAAGTAAAATATTTAACTTTCTTGGATGTATATATATATATATAGTTTATGTTTTGTTAAATGTTTTCTTATATTATTTTTTTCAAATTTAAGGCCAGAAATTTATCTTCACATGCTCGATCCAGTATTGTTGAATATTTAAGTTTAATACAAGGAGGAAACTTGGAAAAAAGAGTTGTTCTCAAAGAACCAGTACATCCCTATATTAGGTATATAAATATATATTTGTATATATACATATTAAAATTTTAACTTGATATTTAATTTTTTTTTATTTTAAATTAATATATTTTTTAGTTAAATGTTGAAAAATAACCTTATTATCTTTACTTGATTTTTTAAGAAATTGTTTAAAAGTGGTAAAGTCATATTGGGACCAGTATGCTTTAAATGGTCAAAATATACTGGGGTCTGATGAAGATATTAACAAGGTTCTGAAATGTGTTCCTGACAACGAAATCAGAGATGAAATTGGGAACTGTTTAAAAGGTTAACATTTTAATAATTTGAAGATTCGTATTTAATTTGTGATATGACCTTGTTTTTAAAATATAACTAAATGTATTTATTTGTAGGCACTGCATTAACTTCGGAAGAAAAATGGTCAAAATTGCGCGAAAAATGCTCCAAAAATTTTGAAATTGTAAGCTTATTCACTTTAATATTGTTAAAAAAACACTTTATAAAAGAGTGTTATAAATTTTTTTAAACGTATTTACTGGCTTATTATAACTTTTTACAGGATCCAAAAAAGAACAGGAAAATCAGATATGTAGCTCCTGAAATAATGTTGGAATATTGTTTTCCCAGACTAGATGCAAATGTGAGCATAGGTGTTAACCATTTACTAAAAAGTCCATTCTGTGTTCACCCTAAAACAGGTAATTGATAAATAAATGAGTACTACTTTGTGGGCATATATTCTTAAGAGTAATCACCATTGATCAATGTGATGTTGTGGCCAGAACCCTTGGCTTCACTACAAGAAGTCCTGGGTTTGATCCCCACTACTCTTATGCTGTAGTGCCCTTAAGTTTGCCACTATAAACGGTATGAACTCCTGCTAAGCCAACATTTATGTAGCTGCTTGATTATCAGGGAATTATAGTGTAAAATATCCCAAACTGCCTAAGGCAACTCAAGACTGGGTCAGGGCAACTGATGTTACTCTGTATAGGTCTTGATATCAACCTTACCGCATGGAGAATAAATAAATTTAAAAAAAATAAATGTAGTTTATCTGGGTCAATTGCCACAACTTTATTTTTAATAGCGATTGTGTTATAGGTAGGGTTTGTGTACCAATTGATGCTGATTCCGTTGATGAATTCGATCCATTTGAAGTTCCAAATATCAGGTTAGTAAACAACAAAGGAATGCAAAAAGAACACCTCTAAGATCAGTGGGGTCAAAACTTATTTTAACATCTTATTTTTTTACCCTAACTAATACATTTATATAAAGAAATTTAAAATTTATTAGGCTATCAATTTTTTTCTATTACATAAAAAAGTTATTTTTATTAAATATTAACAATTTTCCTTGTAATACAAAAGTGAACTATGCTTGCAAGTTGAAAAGGCAAAAATTGAAGACTCAGCCCCAGAAGAAACAGGTTAAAATTTACATTTTCAATTAATAAAAAATATATAATTATGGGTTAATAAAATAACCACTTTTTTTTGAATTAGATAAGGGCGCTCCTAAAAAGAAGTTAATTAATTTGTACAAAAAAACAAGCTTACAAAATTACATGAAAGTTTTCGACAATTTTTTACAAAATCTGTTAAAAGATGAGAAAAATGAAGGGTTAATCACAAAAAGTGGTTGGTATAAAAATTTAAATTTCATTTCTAAAACTTAGTTAATAATAATGTATGCATATATTGTAATAACTTTATTTTTTATTAAGATTGTATTAACAGTTTTTGTTTTACAGATCTAAAAGCCGAATTTTAATTAAAATATTCTGATGAAAGAAAAATATTTTCACAGTTCTGTTTAAAAATGTTAAAGTGTATTTCCTGACAATTATATTGGTTATAAAAAAATTGCAAATCTATGTACATTTTCACAGTACTTGTACCCAATAAAAATTTATTGAATTTATAAGGACTGGTATTTAACTGCTTCTGGTGAATCTAGTCTTATTAATTTTCCTGTGTCATGTATTAAATCAATGATGTATGTTGTCGGGGGATAGCGTGGGGCATTTTTCTCTAGTGATGCTGCTACTGTTACTTCATTCCATGCTCTGTTATACTGGCCACGAACTAACGAACAGGGCACACCGATCTTATCAGCTAACACCTTAAAACATTTTTAAAAATTGTCTAAATATGTTGTTTGAAATAAAAATATATTTTTATGTTTGGTAAAATCAATTTACTGCTTGAATCAACTTATTTTAGTTTAAAATATTTAATACAAGATTGGCCTTGATTTATTTATTGTCTTTAAAAAATATACCTTTATCTTTCATTTCGTTAAAAAATTTGTATCAAATTGGCGATTTAACAGTCTTCAGTAACAGATTTAAAACTTTTAATTATTTCTCTAATATTTACTTTAAAAAGAAGTGCTCTGTGGTAATGGATCCCGCACTGTATCTTCCCAATTGGAATAATATTTGATTTAAGGTCGTATTTTAACTCGGCAATATGCAACTCCCAACTAAAATCATAAAATTTTCCTCGCTCTATTTCACCACCCATCTTTTCGGAAACATATCTGGTTACAAAAATAAATGGTAAATAAGTTACAATTTTCCATTGAAGTTCACTGATAGAAAAAGAAGTAGACTTGAAACACAAAGTCAAAACACCATAGGTTTCGTTTTAAAAAAAAATGCATAGCTTTATACTGAATGTTACTAATTTTTTGTCTATTTATTTATTCTTAATATTCAGAGGCAGACTTTACAGCCAACTTATAGAGTAGCTTCTGTTACCATGATTCAGTCTCGAGTTATATTGTTAGTTTATAGCATTAGCACCTTATTTAAGTATTATTTTTAATAGGAGGATAAGTATACATAGAGACAAAAATATTATACATTGTCTTACAAAATTTGTTTCAAATTTAAAAACAATATTTTAACTTAACACTTACTGGGACAATGCTACAATTTGTTCTCTGGTTGTTGCCATTGGAAGAATAAATTTCTGAATGTCAGAGTAATATCCCTGTAGATTTATATCCACTGGAGGTTTATACAGACCATCTTCAAGTAAAACAAGTAGTGATCAATCGAAATAAATAACATGTTAAACAAATTATTTATAATTAAAAAATGTTGGAATTTAAATTATTTGTTAGATATCAAAATAACATTAAAATATATCAGGCTAAAGTACTAAAGTTAACTAGTTAAGAACATGCAAAATTGATTTTCTCGAATTGAGAACACAAAAAACAATTATTTTAGTTACTAACCAATTGTAAAGTAGAATGAACCAGCACTAGAAGTTCTATCTACAACATGTTTAAATATAAGTAACACACAAAAAATTAAATTGTAAGTAACTATGTTATCTAAAACACCTAAATTAGTCATGCATCTAAATTAATTTTTAACACACTTCATTCTAGTTTCCAGAAAAAATATATTTAACTAATATTTTTGAAAACTTTAAATATTTTTTTGATATTCGGATGTTATGACTAAACTAAGCTAGCTATTTGAATGTTATAAATAAATCTAGACATCCTACAATGTATATATGATTCATTGCTAGTTGGAAATTTAAATTAACCTTTTGACTCCAATTTTGCTTTTAATTCCATTTCAATTTGCTTTTGCCTAAGCGCTGCTATTTAAAGGGCCAAAAAAGTAAAAATGGATAAAGAGGCATATAATTATAACATCTTTCAGTGTCTTTAGTAATTAGAAAAAAATTTTTTTTAAGTCCTTCAAACAGTGCACAACAAAAAAGTGAGAGTTTATTGAATTCAAATTAATACAAGAAAAACATTTCAAGCAAATTAATAAAGATAACTAATACATCAAACTGTTTATTCTTACCTTCTTTTTCAGCTCTTAATCTTTCTGCTTCTTCCCGCAGTAGTGCCTCTTTGTCCTTCTTCTTTCTAAAAGTTTTAATTAAAGTTGCTTGAATGTAGATATTTTCATGTAATAATAAGTTAATATATTTTTTAAATTTAAATATCCTTGACGTGGAAAGGTTACTGTCCCAACCCAAAACATAGAGTAACATTAGTTACACTGACTTTTTATAGCGCCTTTATCAAGGGCATTACAACATGGGAGCAATGGGGATCGAACACAGGACATCATGTAGTAAAGCAAGTGTTCTGAACACTACACCATGCTGATATAGTTATAAGACAAACATACTTACAGATTGCTAAAGATAAACCTAACTGTATGATCATAAAACAAATGTTCATATAGCTTAACAGTTAACCGAATACAAACACATTACAAATTTCATGCTTGTTGAAATTTAATTTTTTTAAACAATTATCTTATTTACCTTCTAGTCATTGAAGCTTTTGAACTTACTCTGCTGCCTTTTTCTAATGATTCATCCACAGCTGCTTTTGCACTGTAAAATAAATTAACAAAATTCCTATTAAGAAAGTTTTAGATTTACAAAAAAATTGAATCTTTATTTTAAACCTTTTCTTCCGATGTTAAATAAAATTTTATTTAAGGTTATATTAATTTTATAGAATAAAAAGCGCAAGCATGCATTTAAATACAGCAAAACAAAAAAACTTAAAGCAACACATGCACTACATCATAATCCAGGAATTATATTACTTTTTAAAGTTTTTAATTTTTGAAACAAATTGTTTAAATTATTTTTGTTAATAAATAGAATAACCCCTTTAATTATTTTTAACAAAATATTTAGGATTATTTTTAATTTTTGGACATGCTTTTTATTAAGCTCAACTAAGTATAATTAATATTTCCTTTAATTTAGTAATTAAAATTACAATTTTATTTAAAAAAAAGTTTTAGCAAGCTATCTAGCCATCAGCAAAATTTAAGAATTTTCTGTATATTTCGGCATGCTGTCTATTATCTATAAGCTAAACCAAGCATAATTAAAATACATTTTAATTAGGTTTTCAAATTTAAGATAACATTTTTAGGAAGTTTTAGTAAGCTATCTAGCCATTAGCAATTTAAATTTTAAATTTTAAGCTTATTGGTTTTCCGATTCACATTTTTAAACTTATATACAAATGCAAAAATAACAGAAATTTGTGACATGCAGCGTGCTTAACAACCTGGTTCCATCAGAACTACGGGGTCGATTAGGGGAACCTGGTACCTCACTGGCACCAGGTTCACCCACAATTTCAGTGGAGTCAACAATATCACAATCATCATCAGTGACTTCTAAGTCTTCACTGAAGGGAAATGGTTATTAGTTTTTTAACTAATTATCTTCATGATACAACCTGTGCTGAGTACTTAAAAGTCACTTTTAGCTCATGTTAAGCATTTTATTTTTGAACACATTTCTGTAAAACTTGCATTTAAAAAATGGCAAATATATATTTTTTTAAAATTTTTTTTCTGTATAAAAATCCTTAATGAAAGGAGGCAAAATGCTAAGTATTGGGTAACTTCTATTCTTCCAGCTTATTAGCATTAATTTGCCTTTGCCAGTTATTAAATACTAGTAATAAGCAAAAAAATAGGCAGTAAAATCCAAATTAGCAAATACCACCCTCTCTTAAATATTCAAAAAGTCAAATTAAACACCCCAAACAAAACACTACAAATATATTCAAACAAATTATAAAAATTTCTAATAAAAACAATTAACTCTTGATTTGAATACTTACACATCCATTGCTTTACAGTTAACCACAATGATTGGTCTCCTTTGGTTAACTTCTTGTTGGCCAAGCTCTTCAAGAGGTAAAAACTTGCTGTTTGGTTGCAACTAAAAACACATTAAGGTAAAAACTAGAATTTGATATAATAAGAATGTAGGTACCATATTAAGCATAGTTTTATTTAATATATGGAGGACTAGGTTCAATTTCCACTAAATGCACATAATAAAATTGTTGTATTTTTTATGAATTGGGGTTCTGAACTTAATAAATTGTTTGTTTATCAGTTATAGAAAAAGGGGCATTTTTTAAATGTTTTAGACAACTATAATGTGTAATAATTGTTTACTAAAATTAATAAATATGTCCTAAGATTACAAAAGTTAACTTATGGATTGGGTTTCACAAATTAAAATAACCTGTCCTGCATCATAAAATCCATCACCAATAATATTGTGAGGTGACAGGTGACCGGTTAGACTATATTTAGCTGGAAGATTACTGTTCAATAACTTCTCAAATGCTGCAAGACTGTAGTTGTTTCGACGTTGTTCAGAATCATTTATAGACTGTAAAATCTCCAGACCCCTACAAAAATTAAATTTTAATTAAAGGTTTAGTTCACACAACAACAAAATAAAAAAAGCCCCATGTGTATTGACTTACAATTTTTTTACAATCTTTAAAAAACGAATTTCACTGTATGCAATATTACCACATCTAACTTCAGCTAAAAAGAATATTTTTTTACTTACCCTAATTTTGAGATGATCGCTGCAGTTGGTGGATCTGCACAACAAACTAGAATAGCCCATGAGGCATTTCTTCGCACATCATTGTCGTTCGAGTTTAAAAGTTGAACCAAAGGTTCTAAACCTCCATTTTGGCACATCTATAACAAAATGGGCAAAATAATATACACAAAGGTTAGCAAAAATATTTTTTTGCATTTATTTATTTTAGATGTGAAAAGACCAACATCTGGGCCTTATAATGGAATTTCTAGCTCTAACCAAGCCTCGAGTTGACTTGAACAGTCTTAAATAAACTATGGCAGGGTATTTTGCCTCACAATTATTTTGCAGATTAGTTTTTGACTCAAAAGAAGTTTATTTTATTTATAGTGTTTTACTTGAGGGTCCTATAGCTTGGAAACAGTTAAACCTAGAACATTATGTAGTAATACCAAGTGTTTTAATCACTAGACCTTACAGTTGTTTAAAAGCCTAATAAATTGTAATTTTATAAATTTCATTTTTCAAGTCTTTTGGATATTGGAAACTATATTTGCCAAACAGATGTTTTTACCTCAGCTCTTGACTCTGCGCAAGTAACATAAGCTGCTATTGTTTGAGCTGCTTTGCTTTGTACTTTGGGATTTTTAGACTTAAGTGGTTCAGTTAAATTGGCAATTATACCTCGTTTAAATATGTCCGTTCTGTAAAACAAAACAAAAATGATTATAACTTTACACAATTTAACTCAAAAAAGTGCCAAAATTGTACCAAAAACATGTGTATTCAATAAAAATAAAAGTTAATGGTCAAGCATCTAAATTTGTATGGATAGAGTTATAACATATCATGAGCAGACTTTTTTGCAAAAAGTTTCTAAAATAGCATAATGTTCACCTGATACTAATGTCTTGTGACATATTAATCAAGCAAGCAGCAGAGTTAACCACAACTCCTTCTTTTGTATGATGTAATGATGTCAGAAGCTGCTCTACACCTCCACTGGTTACAACCTCCCTGTGTTAATATAATAATGCATTTAAACACATTTTAAACCAAAATTTTTCAATGTTATAACATTATTTTTGACATTGCTACTAGTTGCAATATACATTGGCTGTAATCTTGACATAAAGCAGTGGATAATATTTTTATAAAAATTGATGTCCAATTTAGAGGCTGACAAAATAAAAATCTGTTAGTTGTGGTGCAAAATTACAATCACATACATAGGGTAGGCTATCATCTAACTAGTATAATAATTAAAACATTGTATATATGAACAAATACCTTTAAACTAAAAAGTAATTTGAAAAATATAATAAAACAGTTTAAAGGTAAATAAATAATAATAAATGTTTATTACATGCAGTTGTTTGTGTTGTTTAAAGTAAGGTTAGCAGCTGCTAACGTGGCTGCTTCTCTGACTTGAGCATTCTCTGATACAAGAAGGGCCATTAATGGTGGGATACCCTCTGTGAAATTATAAAGATTTTGCATGAGTGGAATCTTTATTTAAAGATTGTGGTTTGTTAAATTAGAGTTACTAGTCATATGGTCGAAATCCTTACCTAATTTAGCCTGCAATAATTTGCACATCACAAATGGCAGTTTTTTTATTTTGCAGGACTATAAATGGGACATAAATAAATTGTCCCCTAAACTCAATTATTTATACAGATTATTTAATGTTTTAATTTTTTTAATACTTTTAATGACCTAATTTTCCAAATGCGTCTTTAGCAGCGCGGTTGTTAGCCAAAGTAGAGATCGCTTGACAAGCTGCTATTCTAACCTCATCATGGTCACTACTACTTAAAGTTATTAGAGTTTTTTCTACCTCTTGTTCATGGAGAATTTTACCATTTTCAACTAGTGTAATCAATTAAAATTGATGTTGTCAAAAAAGAAACAAAAAATAAACAAATCATGTCAATATAAACATATGTTAAAATAGAAAACAGAATTAAAACCAATAGCATAGTGTAGCGATCAGAACATTTGTCTTTACTCTATGAGGTCCTGTGTTCAATCCCTACTGTTCGTATGCTTATCGCCCTTGAGTAAGGCACTATAACCGTTTTAACTTTTACTTAACCAACACTTAATCAGCAGCTTATAATTTTTAGGCAATTATAATCTCTGATAACCCAAACTGCTAACAGTACCTCGAAAAAATAAAAAAAAATAGTAACTTTGGATTAAATCTATTGCTGAAACTTCATAAAAAAATTACTTACCATTCCTTGAAGCTCTGGATAAAGCTTGAGCAGTATGAGCTTGTACTTGAGGTGCAGTTGACTCGATTGCGAATTGAAGCAGCTTCTGGAGAGCTCCTGTACTTCTTATGTCATCCAAGGACTCAGTGTCCTCCATACAGTTGGAGAGGACACTTAGGCAGTTGACGTGGAGGTCTTCAAATTCCTAGTTCCAAAAAAATTAAAAAATATTAAAAATTTTTATTTTTTTAAAACCATATATGCAATAAAGAAATTTAATTTAAATTTAATTTAATATATTTAAGAATATTTTACTTTATTTTCTAAAAAGGCAACCAATTGTTCTAATCCTTCATTTTCTCTTATTACTGCTCGAGATTCACCTAATAACAAGGTCAATACTGTTAGGTTAAGTTAGGTACGCTAGTAGATTGCCCACACTAAGGGCCACATTTTAATTGTCATGACACATAAAACATAAATGTTTCGCTTACTTTTATTACATATGGGTTGATTATTAAAAAAACTATCAAAAATATTTAAGTTTCTTAAAGTTTTGTTAAGTAATAATTACCAAACCAAAATTAAGAAAAATAAAACAAATTTTAATGTCATTTTGATTGATAAATTCATTGTTACCATCTTGTGCTACAGAAGCCAAGGTGTTTAATGAAAGTTCTTGTATAACAGCATAGTCAGATTTCAGTAATTCTAACAATGAGGGAATTCCCCCAAATTCTCTAACCGCAGCTCTGCTTTGAAAATCCTAAAAAAATAGTAAACTTAGCGTATAATTGGAAAAAACAAAAGTAAAGCAAAGCTGATATTAAAAATTTATAAATTGAGTCTACAAAAATGTTTATAAAAGTTACTGATGTGTTAAAATCTGCCCAAAACAAAATTTTATACATAACTTCAGTGATCAAATTACAAAAGCTACGCCTTTTAAAATAAATTATTTAGAAATGGATATATTAATAATTTAAAATATTCACAATTTGGATCTTTTAACACATGTGATCAAACTTATAAACAGTTATAATTAAGCCTTTTACAGCTTTAACCAATAATAAAAAAAGACAAACAAACAACAAATTATTTATAGATATACAAATAAAGGAAATAAATCTAATACAATTTTTTACAATGTGTATATATATTAAAATAATATATATGATTCATTAAGCCTTTTACAGTTATGACCAAGAATTTAAAGGAAAGATAAGTAGTCACCTGAACAAGATTACAGATTGCTAGCACGGAGTTTTTTTGTACATCAGGATCAGGTGATGATAGAAGGTTAATGAGTGGTTCTAGTCCCTCTGATTGTCCAATACTTAACTTACTTGCAAAATCGTTTGACATGTGAGATAAAAATAAACTCGAAAATTCGTTGCAGACGTCGTCCTCTAAAAATTACAAAAATATTTTTAAGAAATTACAATTTTTTGAGGGGTAACTTTAAAATTTTTTTTCTTACCGTCTCCTAAAAGTTGAATAGCAGCGGAAATGCTGTTAGTTTTTCTCAAATATTTTCTTACGTCAGCTAAGGGATATACAAAAGAAATGTGTTTTAATGTAATATGCTTGATATTTACTAAACACAAATAAACATAGAAAGTACAAAACCTAAAACAATAGTCCAAAAACAAAAAACAAAGTGTACTTACCAATATACAAGATTTTATTACACTAATTGGGTAAATGCTACACTAAATATAGGCCTAATAATAACTTAGATAACTTACGATGGCCAGCCATTACACCAAATGCCATACAAGCATATCTCTTGACTAGTTTTTCCTCATGATTAATTAATCGACTTAATGATTCCATTGCTCCAAGTTCAAGTAACATTAACTTATTTTCATCACCTATATAACAAAGAAGAATAATATAAATATATTGTGGTGCTATAAATAAATAAATAAAACTGCTAGTGCAGATTATCGACAAGTGTAACTTACATATTGACCGGCAGCGTGGTGTAGACCGGCAGCGTGGTGTAGTGGTAAGAACATTTGCTACACCACACATGGGATCGTGGGTTCAATCCCCACTGATCTCATGCTGTAGCGCACTTGAGTAAGGCGCTATAAACGGTATGAACTCCTGCTGAGCCAGCACTTAATCAGCAGTATAATTATCGGGCAATTATAATCTATAATATTCCAAACTGCCACGGGCAACTCGAGACTGGGTCGGAGTAACTGATGTTACTCTATGTTTAAGTCGCGCATTCGACTTTCCCACATCAAGGATAAAGATATATACAAAAAAAAAATATATATATATATATCAAAAAAACTAAAAAATATAAATCATATAACAGTAATATTGATATTATAAGTAAAAGTATAATTTTACATTTGTCTGCGAATTTATAAATCGCTTCACAAGCTTTCATTAGAACCTCATCTTCATCGGATTTTAACATTAAAACAACCGTCCCTGTTTTCTTACTTTCAATGTTTAATGGATCAAACTAAAGAATGTAAATTTCTTATTAAATAAAAATCACGACCAACACATCAATAAATATTAAAACTATTTAATCCATATTTAGTATTTTTAAGTGATCTATACCATAATTTGCGTTTTAAGTAACCCAAATTGTGTTACTATTAACATATTAAATTATGAATAAAAAAATTAATAGTTACCACATCTTTAGGCGGTGCTTCTACCTCCTTCTTAACCTTCTTCCCCATTTTAACAAATTAAATTACGAAAACAATACAGACCAAGGTGTTAAATGATCTAAACGCGTTTGTAAATAGATTTAAAAACTACTTTTAAAAGCTTTTTCGTATGTTTAATAAATTAAATTGAATAACATTAAAGTCATGCATGACGAAGTGAAGCTATCATCGGTTGTCAAGATAAAAATTACTCAGCGTACGTTTATCCCCGATTATTACTTTTATAATATTTTTAAATAGAAAAATTTATTTTTATTTAAAAATGAAATTGCAACAAGAATATTATCACATTTTTTGTTAAGATCAAAGTGTTTAAAAAGTTTTAATTAATAATTTTATTAATCCCTATTTTAATATAAACATGATTCGTCATATATGATTCAAAAGTGTATGAAATAGTTCAGTTGACTATTGTTTACAATTTATTCCTACGTCATCAATTATGAATACACATTTTACAGAATTGATTTAACTAAGCTTTAGTATTGAATTCACAAAAGTAAAGTGTTACATAACCAGAAATTTAATTTAATAAACGTATTCTACACATACAGACATAGGAGGGGAAAAATTAAAAAAATCAACCAAAAATCAAAGAACAACCCAAACGCGTGAAAGTGTTTTAAATTTTAGTAAAACAAAATGTCTGGGGAAACTAAATGGGAAGGTAATAAAAGTCTTTAAGGTTATTATTATGTAATATTTAAATAAACTTGTATTTACAGATTTACTAGAATTATGTTACGTTTTTTCCTGTAATAATTTATATTTCCACTGTTTAATTTTAAGTTTGTAAAGTTTCATTGTTGGTTTAAATATTACTGGCCTAGTGATATTACTTAAGGCACAAAAAAACTTTCGAAATTGCAACTGTTTAAGTGATTTGATTTTATCACTTGTATATGTGTTTGTCGCAGATTTAAGAAGACAGTCTCGTCGCCTCGAAAATGAGTTGGATTTAAAGCTTGTTTCATTCAGTAAATTGGGAACTTCATTTTCAAGAAATGCGAGCTCCATGAATGATTCCACACCATTGTTAAACACTAGTTCAAGTGAACACATGGTCGAAACTATGGCAATGGAAATTGAACAGCTATTAACCAAAGTAATTTAAAAATTTAAAGGTTTTTAGTCTAAGAAGTAGTGGTTTCTTTTGCATATATGCATTTATTTTTTGTTTATTTATTCTCGTTGTGGGAAGGTTGACTTTATGACCTAAACATTAGTAAAAATAGTTACCATGACCCAGTCTCGAGTTGTTTTTTGCAGTTTAAAATTATAATTGCCCGATAGTTAATCTGCTGTTTAAGTATTGGATCAGCAGGATTTTATACTGTTTTTAGCGCATTACACAAGAGCGCTACATAATAGCAGTAGGAATCGAACCCAGGGCCTCATTTGGTGAAGCCAAGTGTTCAAATCACTACACTATGCTGCCAGTACTTATTTAAATATATAGCCTATATATATATATATATAGCCTATTACTTTTTTTAAATAAAAACTAGAAAGTTTTAAAGAATTATAAATAAAAAAACAATGTAATCTTTTATATATTGAATTAGCAATTATTTGTTGGGTTTTGACTTTTAACAATTTTTTATTTAAGTTAACTGGAATGAATGATAAAATGTCAGTATACCTTGAAAGTAACAGCAGTTCTGCTATAATGCACACCATTCAAAGACATAGGGATATATTACAGGTAGACTTTTACTTTCAAATAACTTTATAATACTGTAATTAACTTTATTTACAATGCTTGTATGCAAACTTTTTTAACAAAAGCTGAAACTCTTAAAGGTTTTTTGAATCATATATATTTATCTTTTTTAACTTGCAAAAATTTTTTATTCATTTTCAATTTTTTGATTTTAATATTTTTTGTTATTTTTTACACTATTTTAAAAAGTGATCAATACTTTAAATTACTAGTTTGCAATTCGGTTTTAGGATTATTCTCATGAGTTCAGAAAAACCAAATCAAATATTCATTCTGTCAGAGAAAGGGAGGATTTGCTTGGTTCTGTTAGAAGAGATATAGAGTATGATTACTGTTCTAGATATATTTAATAATAGTTTAAATATTACCGCTATCAATATGTTATTTGTATGTATATATAAAGTTTTTCAAACTTCTAAATTTCTTTAATTTGTTAACTTATTTGTTATTGGTATGATTATTGTTGTTTAGTGCCTACAAAAATTCAAGTGGAGTAAACAACAGAAGAACAGACATGTATATGAAAGAAAATGAACATTTAAGAAAGTGGGTACCAAAACCTAAATCTTAATTTTATCTATTACAAAACTTATAACTGTGTGTTCTTTTTGTTTAGTTCTGACCGTTTAGCAGATGAAGCTATAGAGTAAGTACAAATATATATACTTATTTTTGTTTAAGCATTTTAGGGCAACAGTTTAACAACACTATATTCTTTTAATGAAGCATTGCAATGGCCACCAAAGAAAACTTGGGCCAACAAAGAACGGTATTTAAAGGAATTACCACAAGAATGAATGACTTAGCAAGTAAAAACAAATTTATCATTTTTAATTCCTTTATTTTATGTTTTAATTTAATACACCAGCTTAGTTTTACTAGTTTTATAATATAAAAATAACCTTAATTGTTAATATTATCTGCTACATTTTGTTTTCTTATTGGGGCTTAGTTATAAACACACCTTTAAACATTTTACTTTATAGATCGATTTCCTGCTATAAACAGTTTGGTACAAAAGATTAATGTTCGCAAACGTCGCGACTCGTTAATACTGGCAAGTGTAATCGCTGTTTGCATTATTCTAATACTCATGTATTGGCTACATTAGGATTTTATACATGGAATTTACAACTATACAAAAACAGAACTTACTCTGGAAAATTCATAATATTTGTGTTTAAATATATGCTTGTGCAATGAATTTAGCCCAACAACTGGTAGCCATCTGTTTTAATATCTATATATACACATGTACGATTAATAACTGGAATCTTAAAGCTTTTAGTTCATTTTTAAATCTTTTTATTTACTGAACATTTTGGGGTGTTTGTATATTTATTTGTTATTGCGAATTTAATTTTTAAGCCTGTACATATATATATATACAATAAAGTACCAATTAACAGGTAAAGATTATTAATGCAAACCACAATAAAATTAAAGAGAATTGCTAAAATATTAAAGTTGTTTATACATAGTACATTTACGTTAAAATATATTCATGATTTTAATTAATTTTTGCAAAATTAAAGTTTTGCCGTCTTTTCGAGCACTACTACTTAGTTGGAGATTGTAGAAATTCCTCCACTAGCGTGTTAAATTTTTCGTGGAATCTTAGATGAAGATTGTGCTTTGCATCGGGCCAACAAACCAATCTTGAACAAACAATATTTATAAATATAAAAAACTGATTAACGAGAACTAAACCAAAAGTTATAAAACGCTATCGGGTTCATTTACAAACTAAAACAATTAAAAAAAGTGTTTTTATTAATAGCCAATAATTTTTTTATATGTAGGTAATAACTTCGAGACTGGGTCGGAGTAACTGATGTTACTCTATGTTTAAGTTGCGCATTCAACTTTTCCACATCGAGGATAAAGATATATACAAAAAACTTATTTAAAACATATATAATCTACTTAATTTAGCATGTCACAGTACATTTAAACATAAAACTGATGGGAAAAAGTTGTATTTATAACATGTTGTGTTGATATTTCATTACCTGGATCCCTTAATATTTTGATGAAGATATTCTGGTTGAAATTTAGGCACTAATGCATCTTGATCACCATGAATTATCAGAGTTGGAGTTTTGATGTTAGGTAATTCCTAAAAAATAAATTTAAGTTCATCATTAAAATTGTGTTGAATTTAAATTTTTTTTTATTTTGGTTTTTCACGCATTAATGACAGTGAATAATAAGATATATAATATAATAAATAATACATCAATGCGACGGAAAAAAATGACAAAATCAATTTAATGATTTAAAACATGCCACAAATATTAATATTAACATAAAGATTTAAGTATGTTATGGCATGGTCACCAAACCCAGCATTTTATAGGGGTTACTTTAACTCTTCTAACATTTATTTTACCAATTTACTAACAAGTAGAATTTTAGTTAAGCATAGGTATGGTAATATGTTATATAATAAATATAGTAATGGTTAAGACAAATTCAAAGCCCTTGCAAATCTAATGTTGTTTTTATCTTAACTGAGATTTAAGTATGTTTATTAAAAAAAATACCTGCATATAGAGATCGACTACACCATCTTTATTCTTCGGCATTTTTGGAAATATGTCACACCATTCATGCCAGTGTTTAGTGAAATATTCTTTTCCATAAACATCTACCATCGGTTTTAACATTCTCTCACTCCAGTTTGATAAATCTCTAAATCCTTAAAATACAAAAAGCAAACAACAAAATATAAAATTTATAAAAATAACACAATTTTTTATAGAACATTTAGCATACCAATTTATTCTTAAGTTTAATTTACTATTTGCATGTTTTTACAAAACGTTACCTTGGTAAATTTTTATTTCTTCCGGAGTAACGTGTGAATTTCCTCCCCAGATCACCAACTTCCTGATCCGAGAAGTCCACTGCGATGCCATGATCGTGGAGGAGTTTGCACCATCGCTCCATCCAAGAAGAGAGTAACTTGGATGTCCAAGATTCTAGAATTTTTTTATTAATTAACAAAATTTTTTTTTTATATTTCAAGTTATTTTTACCTCCATAAATTTGATAGCATCTTCTGCATCCTTATAATAGAAATCGGTTGTAACATCTCTATTTGGAGGAATTGATTTACCATAACCCTTAGGGTCCCATGCTATGATTGTAAACTTTTCTTTGTTTAAGCCTTGCAATTGGGGTTGGAAATCAGTTTTAGAACAACCTTTATAAATTAAAAATATTACAGAAAACAGTTTAGCATTTGAGGGATTGTTTTTTACATTTATTTATCCTTGATGTAGAAAGGTTGACTTTATGATCTAAACATTAAGTAACATTAGTTACCCTGACCAAGTCTCGAGTTTCTTTGGCAGTTTGGAATATTATAGGTTATATTCACCCGCTTATTATAAGCTGCTGATTAGGTGTTGGCTCTGCAATGTTTATACCAAATGTAGCGACTTACGGAAGGGCACTACTGCATTTGAACAGTGGGGATTAAATCTGGGACAGTAGGACCTCATGTCTGCATGTAGTAAAGTCAAGTGTTCTGACCAAAACACCATGCTGGCAGACTTACTAACCTAAGCTCCCAGGAAAAAGTAGAAGTACATGTTCCCCATTTCCGGCCTTCTCATAATGAACATCATTGCCATCAACGTTTACTGTATGGCTCGTACTAAAAAAAATCGTATTTACTTTTTAACGTACAACGTAAATACATTAACCTGTTAACAGTATTTTAAAATATCCTTATACCTCATTTTTACAGCATAAATTTTCTGAATTGCTGGGTATATACTATTAATTTGTTTTCTTACAATACCAGAGCCAAAAAACCTTTGAAATAGCATTAAACTTTTACTTTACTAACTTTTAAAGATAATACATTAAAAAATAGTTTTGCAAAACCTAGCACGTTTCAAGTTGGGGAAACTCCCCGTTGGGATGTGTGATTGCCGTTAAAATCTTGCAAAATATATATATAAAAAAAAGGTTGAATAATAAACAGGTAAACATAAAACAAACTTGAAATTATTAGTTAAAATAAATATTAATTGTATGAATAAAAATGCAGTAAATATGTATTGTTTTAATGTAAAAAAATCTTTTTTAAAAATCTATGAAAATTTCTATTATAAACAATATACTTTATATTAAAATCTTGTTGTAAGAGCTGTATTTGTAACACTTTTATGCTTTTTACTAAATAATTATATTAATCAATCAAAAAAACAACTTTTTAGTTGATTACTACGTGTAGTAATCGTCGATGCGTGCAAATCTAGAACGCCGCTGATGCATGAACATATCAACAAAGTTTGCGCTGGTCGAAAATGTGTCATTCTAGTTTTCTCTTTTTGCGCAAAGGTGCGTTTTGCCATTTTGTTAATTTAGGTTTTGAAAGGTCGTTTATTTGCTTATTAAACCAAAGCAAATAATTAAAATCTACGCAAAGATGTTGTTTAAGTAATCTATTAGTAAGCTTTTAGGTTTTTACAATTAAACCGTCTACATATAAGACAATTAGAAGGGGCAATTGTTTTTCGTTTATTTAAAAATTAAAAAGAGAAAATTGTTAATAGTGTAAAAAATATGTCTACAACTGTTGCCCATATAGAGCCGTCCAAAATAGAGCGGGATCTTAACTCTGCATCCGGAGTTGACGTCAAGTTCTCTGTGAAGAAGGAACTTCATAATTCCTCAATGGAGGAAGATGTTAAGCCAAAGAAAAATCAACATCACCGGAGAAAACCATCGAAGAAAAAGAGAAAATGGAAACCTTATTCTAAAATGACTTGGGAGGTAAATAAATATTGTTTTATATTAATATAATTTTAATTTTTTCTATTAAAATTAGTAATAAAATGTATATACATTTCTATGGCTTTTTGCAATTCTGCAAAATATTAAAAACTACAAAGTTAACTGCTTACATTATTAAAAAAACTATTTTTCTGAATCAAAATTCCTACTGAAATTTAGGTCAAATTTTTTGAAAATTATATTGCATTTTTTGTAAAAGGGTTAGGGTAGAAAGGGGTTAATACAGAATGTCTCATTGTCAAAAAATGACATTTTCTGTCTTATGGCTTGTTGTTTTAGGTTTAAACAGTTAATAATGGTTTTGTTTGCATAGGTTCAAAAATTATTCTAACCTTTAAAAAATGTCATCGAAATCTCAAAAATATGAAATAATTGATTAATATATTATTGTTAGCTGATAGCATTAAAATTTTATGAAATACAGATTGTTTAAAAGTGAACCAATAGTAAAACATTTAAACCTTTTAAAAATTAAGCTAAAATATCACAATTGTCAATAAAGTTAACAAATAATAATATAGTAATAGTAAATAGCAATAAAATTAAAGTGGAGATTTTCTACAAAGCCATTGAAAATTATATCGATATTTTTAAATAGAGTAGGCCTATATACAATAGAACTTTAAACAAATATGAATTTAAAAATTTTTAAAATTTACTATTTGCTATTGATACCCAATGACAATTAATATAGTCATAGCAATTGTTATAAAACTGTTGTTTCTTTTATTACATTTTCTTTACATTTTGATTAATTTTAATGTTATAGGAAAAAAAAGAAGCAGAAGAAAGAGAAAAAATAAAAGCTAATCGCGTGAGATCTGAAATGATGAATAGAGGTGTCTTTATATTTCTATTGATTAAAATATTTTTGTCAATAATTTTGTGTAAATTTATTTTGTCTAAACATAAAAACTATGTAAAAACCATATTTTTTTCTTTTTTTTTTTTTAAATTATTCTTTTAAGTTTTTGTTTGTTATTTTTATTTTACCTTTGCCATTTTTTTATTTTTTAATTCTTTATTTAATTTTGTTTTAAATTACTAGGTCGGCCCGTAGCACCTTACAATACAACACAGTTCATAATGGCAGAACACAATTCTTATGAAGATGACAGCCTTCTAGATGAAGGTAAATCATTTTTAATTTGTTTATCTATATTTTATCTGCATTGCAAATTTGCATAACCAAGTGCCTTAGGCTTAATTGCAACTTCTACCTATAGTAAGCCAGGGCTGTTTTCTCCTTAACCTTAAGTGTTAAGGTGGCTGTTTAGCAATGTAAGTTAATATTAGGGTAACATCATTAAGTTTTTTAAGTGTTTATATCACAAGTTTTGTATTTTGAAAGATGTGAATAGAAGACAGGATGAAAAAATGCTAGGAAATGATGGTACGAATAAATTAAATACTAAATAATATACTTTCAGTATTAAAATAAGCAAACATTTTATAGGTATTTTATTGAAATAGTATAGGCTACTAAATTTTTGCTTATAGGCTATGGTAACACTAAATTCGTATTTGAATATTTTGTAAACTGTTATTGAATTATTATTTTGTTTTTCCCAAATTTGGTATTAACGTTCCATACTACTTAATAGGCTTTTTGTTTTCCCTTTTTATGTGTTTTGGCAGCAACGTATTAAGATTTTAATATGTATACCTAGTTTATTAAGTTAAATAAAACTTTATGGCTTGTCCCAAAAAGTAATTTGTTTGTAATCAATAAAATAAATTATACAAAGTAAATAGACTACTAAATTTTTAATTGCTTTATATTAAAGCTGATGGTTATGGTAATAACATTTCATTATAGTTCAAAAAGTGCTGTTAAAGAAATTTTATAATTCTTAGTACGATTGGTGCATTTCCTTAAAAAAAATGACATTAATAGACTTCAAGTTTTTAATTGTTTTACGATCAGGCTGTAGCAGTAAATCCTCAACTTCTGGCACTTATTCAGCTCAGTTGAACAGTGTCGATTCTCCTGGCAATATGAACGAACTTATTGAGGCTGAATATGCTGATTCTCCTCACATGGCACCGGAATTTATTTCTCAGGTGACTTAATAAACTGAAGCCTTTTTAATTATTAAGTTAAGGGTTTTGTAGTTTTCGTATGCTGTCTTAAACATTTATAAACAAACCTTGTTCATTTTCGAAAATTGGTAATAATTTAATGTGACCTTAATCAGATAACATGATTATACTACCAAGATTATATCTAAAAATCTAATGATTTGGCTATAGAGGATGTTATGTGAAATTAAAATATTTTTAAATTAAAAGAGTTTAATGACAATGCCATGTTTAAAGAAGACTATGATACAAATTTAACTGTTTCAACTGCTATAGCAAAATTTAATTGTTATTTTTTTCCATGCATTTAAAAAAAAATAATCGTAAAAGGAACTTGTTAATTATGTTATGCTTATTTATATTCTTATATTATAATTAGGGTTTTTAATAAAAACTGACTTTAAAAAATGGTTTGGGAGAACTTGTTTATTTTTAGTTAAAAAAACGACCTTTTTTGTATTAAATTCAGCAATTGTTATGGTTCACGAACAACTCAAGTGTAATGTACTGTTTTGCGTATCAGTTGTTTATAATACCTTTTTTGATGTTTAGTTATTTAAATATGTAGTAAAATTTTATTTTAGTCAGATATTCTGTTTGTTGAATTAGTTGCCATATTTTATCTAAACAAATTTTTATTCCTTCTATAAAACATATATGCTTTCAAACTTACAATATCGCTAGGTCAACAAAATATTAAACTTTAAAAGGTATCTAAAGACTGGGTTAGCATAAAGTTAACTGTTTTTTAACTAAAATTTTGTAAACTGTTTATTAACTAAAAAATTTTTGTTTTTATAGTTAAAAATATGTTAACGAGTTGTATTATTTTTTGATTTTAGGATTTTAGTGAAGCCTATGAAAGAGTACAAGAGGAAAATTTATCTACAATGACAAGAAACGAGTTAGTTGTTGAACACATCTCTCTTGAAAAAAATCTAAGTTATTTACAGGTAAAAACATTATAAAATTATCATAAAACAATTTTAATTTTAAGCTTTTAATATAGTAATGGATCTTAAAAAGTGGTTATGTTTTTTTTTTGTTTTTTTTACTCACCGCATAAGGCACCACATAGATTTTTAATTTGTTGATTTAGGGAAAGGATTAATATTGCTTAACATGGAGTTTAATAAATTTTGGGGTTCCAGAGCGACTAATAAGACCAATATTTTTCCAAACTAAACTGACTATACCAAACACCAGTGTGCTGTATCAAAAAATATTTAAAATAAAAAGTTCAAAATAGCATGTATAAACTGTTAAACAGACTTTGTGTTAAAATTTTAATTAATTTAAAGCATTATTTTGAATATGGTTTAGGATCAACTAGCAGCTGAGAAAAACATCAACAATTCGTATTCCTTTAAACTTCAATCTATTGAAGAAGAATTGGAAATATTAAAAAATGACAACCAAAGGTATTGTTATATAGGCTCTATTTAATTACAATTTTAAGTAAATAATATCCTTTTTTTTATTGCGCTTTTGCTTGTGCAATTGCAAAGAAGTAAATACTATGACCTTTTTAAATATCCATTACTTATTGTTAAAAAACATGTTTTAAATTTGCTCATAGATTGGTTTGTGAAAATTTGAAGTTAAAGGGCAGTATGACAGACAAGGAAAATTACACTTTTCAAACAAGTGACGGAGAATTTGAAGCACCGCAATCTGATGAAAGGTAACTACTAAACTATATTAAATTCCCAAGTATAATATAACTTGAGCAAAACTAGTTTTTAAAATCAAGTTCTAAAAAATAAGTTAAAAGAATATAAATTTAAATTGTTTTTCTTCAATAAAAGAGTAACTAAATTTTTTTTTATCATAAATTTACCTGTATTAAAGGGCATACTTAACAACCTACTAATAGTGTAGAAATCTGGCAAAAATATGGATTTTTATTATTATTGGCCCCAAAGAAACATTAGGAATTCAACCGAGAACCTACTGTTGACTTGTCAAAAAAGTTATCTAATTTCGTTTAATATATATATTTTTTGTTTGCAACTAGTTATTCGAGTTACAGTGATTCTTCTGAACCAGAAGATCAAAATGACGTCAATATGGAATGCCAGTTTGATAATGAGAATAAAACAAATGGAAATGTGAACAAAGTTGTTCAAGAAAAAGATTATGAGGCCGATATTGCAACAAGCGAAGGTTTACAAACGATTTTATTTTATCTAAATATATCGATTTGTAATTTAATTCTTTGTATGCTAATGCTGTACTATATATATATATAGCCGGTGTGTAAATTCTTAAAAGAAAACAAAAACTCCCTTTATTTAACTCATTGTAAAGTATTCTTAAAACTCGGATCAAAAGTTTACATGGTTTGGCAATAAAAACAATAAAATTGCTTAACTTACATTAACAGAAGAGAAGAGAGAGAAGCGAAAGAGAAGAAGGCCGCAGAAAGAGAGAGACTCAAGCTTAATTCAGCACAACAGGGAGCCTGACACGCAAAGCAGTGTAGATGAAAAAGAAAGCAACACAACAACAACCACTGAAGTTCAATCTTCCACCAATAATAAAACTGATGACGACACTTCTCCGAAAACTGTGAAGCGAAGGGCCACGCCTAGGTCCTTTACCGGGACCTTTATAGCACCCAGTGTGATAAACAAAAATGGGGTAAAAGGGAATAAGCAAGCGAAAAAACGGGTAAGTGATTCGATGGAAGCTGAATCTTACTCTAATGGCGAAAAGGGAGCGGCCACAGCTAGCATGGAGTCACTATCCGAAGAAAATCTTTGAAATTTTTTTACAGGATGCTAAATAAAGTTTCAGTTTTTGTTGGCAATTGTTTAACCACTGCTTCAACACAGTCCAAAGTACTTTAAAATTGCTATATTAGCAATGTTGGTATAGCCTTCTATACCATTTAAATATACTTACATACCACAAACAGATGTAAAAGACATGAATATCCTTTTTTGTGTGAAAGATTAAAGTTAGTGGTGCTCTGTCAGTGATATAATTTCATACACATCTATTTTTATAAAATAACAAAAAGTTTCTTGTGATTTTAACACAACCCAAAAAAATTCAATAAAATGTCAACAGTTAAAAAACTTTTTAAATATTGTAGTGTTATGTTTTATACTGCCAAAAACAAATGCAGCACACAATTTTTAACAAAGTGTTGTGTACTTAAAAATAGTGGGAATTTTTGTGTATTTTCCAGTTTTTACACCAGGCCACAGTATTGCTTTTACCTTGTGGTATGCCTTTAAATCATGTGTGTATATTGAAATATACGACATAATGAATTTATATATATTTTTTGTTATTAAAGGGGCATGAATGATTTTACAGGATTCCCTTCTAGAAATACAGATCCAGTGCAATTATTTTTTTAAAGTGCCACCTTTTCTACACATCATAAAATTTACATTTTTGCGCTGCTAGCCCCCCTTTTTCATTTTTTCTCCGGAGCTTGATCAAAAGTCGCATTTTTTTATTTCGTTTTGACACACTGTGATGTTAGAGGTGGAAATATATTGTACTTTTTTCTTTGTTCCTTTAAGGGAGTCCTGTCCTTTTTGCATTCAAAATGTCATTCTAATACCTAGTATTTTTGTTATTTTGTACCATAGTTTGTAAATTCGCTTTTGCTTAAAAACAGGCTAAAAATTTATAAATTTTATATAAATAGTTATTACAGATATTATTAACTCAATATTTTTACAATGAAAATTTATGATTTTTAGAAATTAGTTTAAACAATTTTACTGCATACACTTTATTTTTGTTGACATTTTTGTAAATATATTTGTTGGAAATGGCATTTATTGGAACAATTTGTTGTTTGGTTTTAAAGTTATCAAGATATAATAACAAATTTAACGCACCATTCAAGCCAACAACATACCAGAATTTTAAGCCATGTACACTATATATCGAATAGCAAGTAAGTTGAAAAACCCTTTATGTATAATAATATTAATGAACATTAAATTGCAGTTTACAGGTCGTATCAACCAAATATTTTACTTAAAACTTTTTCTCTTGGTTCAATTATATTTTCAAGTTCCACAGATTTTTCATTATTACTTTTCTTGTCCATTTTAATTGTTTCGACAGTTTTTCTTTGCTTAAATTGCTTAGGCAACTGTTCATTTGTAACCTCAATACCCTTTTTTCTTTTCCGTTCTTTGATACTCTCGTTTCTTTTATTAGCACCAATGTTGGCCACAAAAGCTGCAGATTCTCTCCTGGCTTGCGCTTGTTCTACTCGTAAACGGTGTTGGGCAACTTGTCGTTCATGGACTAATCGTTCATTTAAATGTGCCCAACGAAATCTAGCAACAATTCAAAATATTAATAACTTTAAAGCCTAAGTTAACTAACTTCAAAGCCTAAGTTAACTTACATTGTACTGACCCTTTTTTAATATTAAAAAATCCCTGATGTAGAAAGGTCAACTTCAAGACCCAACCAAAGAGTAACATAAGCAACCCCATTCCAGTCTCAAGTTGCTGTTGGCAGTTAGTATAGGCCTATATTAAAATTGCCTAACAACTATAAGTTGCTGATTAAGCGTTGGCTCAACAAGAGTTCATAGCGTTTAAAGCACCTTTGAATCCAACTTTCGGATCGAACCCATGACGTCATGCAGTGAAGACAAGTGTTCTGACCATTACACCATGTGCCTGTTTAAATAAGTGAAGGAAAAATATGGTGATGTTACCTATGAAGGTATTTCACATTCCATGTATAATCTCGGAATTTTGATTTCTTTCCATCTTCCATTAATGTGTTGTTTAAAGTTAAAGCAAGTCGCTTTGCTATTCTCTTATTACTCATTTCTATCCAACCTTCGGTGAAAGATCCACTGTTGAATTTCGCTTTTCTTTTTTTCCTTCCAAACTTGTTATCTAAAAACAGTTGTGTACAAAATAAAATATATAGGTGGGTCAAATTTTCATTTTTCAAATATTTATTTATCCCAATTTGAAAGGTCGACTTTCCAACCTTAACATAAAGTAACATCAGTTACCCCAGCCCAGTCTTTAGTTGCCTGTGGCAGTTTGGGATATTATAGATTACAATTGCCTGGCAATTAAGCTGCTTAATAAATATTAGCTCAGCAGAAGTTTTTTTACTGTTTATAGCGTCATACATAGAGGCGCTACAGCGTGAGATCAATGGGGATCGAACTCAGGAACTAATGTAGTGTAGGAAGTGTTCTGACCACTAAATCTTTGTTTTTTTTTGTATATATCTTTATCCTCGATGTGGGAAAGTCGAATGTGCGACTTAAACATAGGGTAAAATCAGTTACTCGGACCCAGTCTCGAGTTGCCTGTGGCAGTTTGGGATATTATAGAGACTATAATTGCCCGGTAATTATGCTACTGATTAAGTGCTGGCTCAGCAGGAGTTCATACCGTTGATAGCGGCTTACTCAAGGGCGCTACAGCATGCGATCAGTGGGGATTGAACCCACGACCTCATGTATGGTGTAGTAAGAGTTCTTACCACTACACCACGCTGCCGGTCGTTGATGCAATATATTAAAAAAGCTGCAAAACAATTAGGTAAAAACGTAACTATAAAGTAAATATATACAACTGGGTTACCTTCTGGTTGTAAAAATACTCTTCCTACTTCGCCATATTTTTCAAAGATTTGTTTTATATGAAATGGAGTCATATTCGGTGGCAGAAAACTTATGTAAATTACACCCGGTACAATTTCTTTCGACTTTTTGACCGGTTTATTTGCTGGTTCAGATTCGTTATCAGACATGATTTATAATATAACATTCACAAATTCTTAAACAACAATTCTGTAACAGTGACACTATGTTTATCGTGTTGTTATAAGGAATTAACGATTTGTATTAAATTGCAGGTAACTAAAGTCAGTAAGTAAATAAATGTTAACAACATGCTAAAAGTAACACAGTTGGTTACAGGGCGTATCAAAATTCTAGTTTTCTTTTAATTTCAATTTAAAATATTTTTTTTAATTTAATAAAAAAATTTGAATCGCCGTGTGTGTTAAAACGTCGTTCGCTGACTTTTTTATATTTTGAAGTACACGTGCTGATTGTTGTTGTTACAAAAGTGCTTTTTTAAGGAAGCTTTGGTTAGCTAATAATGCAATTAGCGCGATTATTTATTTGTTTAATATGTCGTGGGCAAGATAATTTAATCAATTCGCAAGACATTCAGACTGATTGTACAGCAAGTAAACTATAAGGTAAGTTCCTGATTTAAAAAGATATTTAAGACCCAAATAAAAAAATGCTTAATTGTCTATAATTTTTATGTTTATCCAACAATTAATAGTTTGTTTTTATTACAATGAACTCCATCTTAAGTTGCGCATATTTACTTTTTGTTTGTCCTCAATCCGAAAATCAGTGCAAGGCCTCTTCATTTCTAAAAAACGATATTGTCTAGTGAAAATGTAATGCTAAATGCACTGCAAACGGGGCTCTTATGGTAGTAGTTTTATCACTTTGCTTTGTTACCTTTTAAAGCCGGTTTAAACGTATATATTATATAACTAAACCGGCAGCGTGGTGTAGTGGTATGAACACTTGCTACATCACCATGAGGTCGCGGGTTCAATCCCCACTGCTCTCATGCTGTAGCGCCCTTGAGTAAGGCGATATAATCGGTTTGAACTTCTGCTGAGCCAGCACTTAGTCAGCAGCATAATTACCGGGCAATTTAAACTATAATGTCCCGAACTGTTAAAGGCAACTCGAGACTGGGGCGGGGTGTAGAGTTACTAGATTTTATTGTTGTAGTTATTTTGGTTGGTTATTCGGTTTAACTGTTTAATTTGGCTTGACTCCGTTTACCGACTCATTTTATTATGATTATATTCGGTTTGGTATTTTGTTTAAGTTTTAGTTATAAACGACAAGACGTTAACAGTAATACTTTTATTGTAATACGGCAAAACACTTACACGGTTTGATTTAAAGTTACATTACAAGATCAGCTAGATTGCTAGACTGACGTTAAAGTTAAAGTACGGTTTGTAGGTCCAGTTATTGCGAGATGCGACGGTGGCCAACTATAGCTAGATCGGCCCGACGATGTAACGATGACCAACTATCGGTAGATTGGTGAAGAATGTTTAAATTGTTCCAGTATTTATAGCAAAACCGAAAGGCAATAAAAGTTCGTTCGTTGTAAAGCCGCTGGCCTTCTACGTACAGGTTACGTGGCTAATTCTCGTTAAGGGCGATTTTAGAGTGCATTGTTTGAAGTTGACGCCCGTTGTAACGAGAATAATTGTTGTACGTGTCCGGTCAATGACATTGAACTAGCTTGAACTTAGAATTGATTGTAATAGGCTTATTACAATTGATTCTACAGGGGTAAATGATGTTACTCTATGTTTGGGTTGCGCATTCGACCTTTCCACATCGAGGATAAAGATATATACACACAAAAAAAAACTTGTTTAAAAAGTTATCCGCTAAAGAGCAATGCTGATTCATTACATGTTTACCATCTCGTTCGTAAGTTCTAATTGAGTTGATTTTTGAAACTATATGTAGTATCAACCCACTACTTTCCACCTTATTAAAAGTCGATTTTGTAAAACTTTTACAAATAAGCTTACAATTTTGTCTATAAAAAATATAGCAAGAACCGTAGATTGTTAATGCTTTAACGTCTTGACAAAAGTTAAATTATTTAGATTTTGGTGAGGGATAATTTGATTAGACGTTATTTTATTTATAATTTTTTATGTGTTTAATTAATGTGGTCTGTTAAGAATAAAATCTTGGTTAAAAACGTGTTATATTCCACGTTCCTTCTATAGGATTAGTATTTTTAGAATAAGGCTGTAATTTAGCCTTTTTGATGCCCTATTATGCTATCTGGGTTCTGTCCTTAAGAATATAATTTAATGATTAGGGGTTTAACATTTTTCATTTTTTACTAAAGTATTGTCAGCATCGATGCGTCGCCTGTATTTCTATTATGACGTCATAATTATGTTAAGAACCACAGGCGGTACTTTGTAGAAACGTATTGTAGCAACCAAAATAAAATAGCTTTTATATTTTTGGGTAAATATTAAACTTGTTGCCATGATAATTAGCTAGCGTCAAGTCACGGCCATGTAACAATTATTTTTTTCACTCAACCAAAAATTGTTTTTTTACATTTTTTTTTTCGAAAATAGAATTACAAAAATAACAATTTTTTTTTAAGAATTATCTCTACTGGACTGGACTATTGTCGAAAATGTCAAAAAAATATTTTGTTTTATAAAATAAAATTGAAATTATTTTTTAGAAGATAATATTTATGTCTTCAAATAAAAAATGAAAAAATTTGAATTATTTTGTTTAAAATGTATAGACCTACTCTAATCAAAATGCATTAATCGCCACTTAAAATAAATATATATCTATTGTTTTTAATAGCTGTTACATAAACCGTCAATAGAACATTAACTAAGGTTGTGAAGTCATAGGCAATCCAGTCAGTTTAAAAAGCTATAAAGTTACTTAGTCACTGAATTTACGTTCGAATGTTTATGGACATTTTGTTTACCGCGTATAAGAGTTATGACTATGACAAATTTCCTATATCTGTCCCACTTTTAAACAAATTCATATGTATTGCTAACTGGGACAAAGGTAAATGGTTCAGATGTAAATTTAGAGTTTCAATAACGTTGTGTTGCAAGCGATTAGACAATAGAATATTTAAATGATTAATCGAATAGAGGTGTGTACTAACTTAAGGCCCAATTAAAAAATGTGTTATAAATAAATGTATTAGACAGTATAATAGTAATACTTTTACATTAATGTTAGTTTGGTACTGAAAAACGTATTTTAAAAGCATCAAAAATTAGAAAGGTTTAGGCCAAAGTTAACTAAAATTAAGATTTTTTATAACAAAAGGCTAAAATTACTACATTATGTTAAAATTACATAGTACAACATTAATATATGTAAGTTTAATTTTAAAAGGATAGCGTGACAGTGAAGTAAATTGCTTTGTTTAGACTTGTACCTCTTATTTCCGTTGTGATGTTGTTATAATAATCATCACAATATAACATTCATTTGTATGCACTTACTTACTTATTATAACAAATTTAAATTGAAGTATATGTAAATTTCGTTAAAAACAGAAAGTTATAGTTAATTATAAAGTTAATCGCTTACATTAGTTTCAGTTTATTTAAAATGCGTTGTTTATTTTTACAGTAGAATTAATTTAGTTTACTTGCTAAAAAATTTTGTTACAAAAATTTTAAGTGAAATTGAAAGTTAATTAAGCGATGAAACTTTGGTTTGTCGTAGTGTTAACTGCGCTGGTTTCTTCAGATGCGGTTTTTGGTAAGTGTAAAACTGATTACAAAATTTAAAAATTGTTAATATGTGATAATCTAAGTTTTAAAAAGCATTTCTACTAATTAATTGCGTTAAAACTGGATATTCGATTTTAAATGTTTTATATTTTTGAAAAATTAATATTTTATATTGACTGTGTAAATTAAACTTTAATTTTTGTATCATTAAAAATACATTCTAGCAAGTGCGTTTTTACGTATTACAAGCTGTTAAAATTCGTTTTCAAAAAAATAAAAAATCATTCAAAAATTGTGCAAATATTAGGCTACATTTTATTCGTATTTTCGAATATTAATTTTACCATATTTTATTTCAAGATATAATTTTAAAATTACTTTTAATTTCTAGGGCAAGAGGAAACTTATGTTGACTACATTACACCACGGTTGGGCAGTTTAAATGGGGGAACAAAAATAATGATATTCGGCCGTGGTAAGGAATCGCCATTTTTTAAAATAAAAGTCAAAATTTTAACTTATTTTATTATTTAAAGGAAAATAAATTAGCCTTTTAATACGATTTTTATTACCCCTAAATTCAAATAAAAATATTTTAAATCAAGTAAATATTTTAATATTAAAACCGCAATAAAAATTTAAATTTTTGTAAGTCAATTTTTTAAAAACTATTAAATTTTGTTTAAATATTAAAGAGCAGTAAAATTTAGTTTTTAAATGGTCAATACCACTTTGAAAATATTTATTCAATTTAACAGCCTAACCTATGCCCTATTTCTAATTTAGTATTTTTGGTTATGTAACCACGCGATAAAAAGTTATGTTCCTCTAGGTTTTGATACTGAGTTATCGTTTAGCAGTGACGATTTGAAGAAAGAAGCTTTCTTGGTATCGTCTTTTGGTCAACATGTTTGTGAAATACACGAAGCTGAAAGCGACGAACGGCAAACTGTTTGCTATACAGTGTAAGTTACATTTTAATTTACTTTTTTACACACCACTTAACGTAACAAATTAAACCATAAAATATATATATAGTCTTTATATAATATTGCTTCGTGTATGGTATATTACTGGGTTTGGTGACCATGTCATAACATACTTAAAATCCATTTTGAATCATTAAATTGATTTTGTCATATTTTTCCGTTGCATTATTAGAATATTTTTTCTTTTTTTTATTCATTTTTGTTTATATTAAATTAACAAAAACCATTTTTTATAATTCATTGTTTAAATTGTATATTAAAAATTGGAAATACAATATCATCATCTTAATGTAATTTAATCAGTTTTTTGCATGACTTAACTGACATTTTATTGACACTTATTATTATCATCAATGAATCATATTAAGATTTAAAACTTTTTTTAATTTAAAGTTTTTTTTATAATTTAACCTGATTCATAATTTGTGTTTACATCAATTAATATCTTGAATGACTTTTGTTTCAACTTTGTGGCAACATCTCGCAATATATTTAAAACATTGGTCATCATTATGTATAGTCCTGGGTTTGATTCTTACTTTTTCATGTCACAGATTTCTTAAGTAAAGCCTTAACTCGCTAATATCATCAAAAACTAAAAACCAAACAAAAAATTATTAGATAATTGGTCAATAATATCTTAAATTGATAAAGCAATCTAATAATTTTTTGTTTGGTCAATCTAAGACCGTGTAAGGTTATTAAATTTTCTACTAAAATTGAAGTTTAATATCTGCGTTTTTTTTTGTTGATAATTGATTATAAACTTTATATTATTTGCAGACCAATGCCCCACGGTACGTATTATATTCGAATGAAAATAAACGGAATTTGGTTGGAAAATAGAAATTACTGCAACAACAGATACACTGGAGGTGCATGCCGTTTTTATGTAAGAAATTGAAGCTGTTTTAAACATTAAATGCTGTTTTCAATTTAGAAATTGTTAATAACTACATGTTGAATTTAAACAGTAAAATGACTTTTAAAACAAATTGTTTTAGGGTTAGATTCTTGTCACATAGTACGCGACTTTTATCATAAATATATAACGTTTATGTTAAATGGATGTTCCTTAAGACTTGAGTTTATATTTTGAATTATTTTTAGGTACGAGACTACCGAACGCCAAGGCTAACTACTTTAGACTGGGTAAATAACGAGCCACAACAGCTTATCAACGTACGGGGCCGTATTTACACGAACCTCATAAACTCCTCGGTCGCTGAAGCCACAAACGGTCGAACTGTAACCATACCAAGAGTCTGGCTAACATCCGGGGTCTGCGATTTACAAAAGAACCCGGATGAACCGTAAGTATTATTATAAATCTCATTTTTACGCATTTTTAAAATTATGAATTACCAATATGCCAGAAGGTCTGTAGAGGCGATTGTGGTAGTTTCAGTCTCTAACTTTTATTGTTATTTTTGTACAATTAAGTTTTATTGTTTAATTTAGTATAATTGTTTAGCGGCAGCGTGGTGTAGTGGTAAGAACACTTGCTACACCACCACGAGCTCGTGGGTTCAATCCCCACTGCTCCCATGCTGCAGCGCCCTTCAGTAAGGCGCTATAAACGGTATGAACTCCTGCTGAGCCAGCACTTAATCAGCAGCATAATTATCGGGCAATTATAATTTATAATATCCCAAACTGCTGAAGGCAACTCGAGACTGGGTCGGAGTAACAGTTGTTACTCTATGTTTAAGTTGCACATTCGACTTTCTCACATCGAGGATAAAGATATATACAAAAAAAATAATTATTTACTTGTCAATTTATTCTGTGATTGGCGGAATTAAGTATTCAATTAGAACACAACTTAAGTATAAGTTGTAGAAGCAGTAGGGATTTTCCAGTCAATGTATTTAAATAAATGTTAAGTGTTTAATGTTATGTGTTTTTAGAAAACTATATTTACTTTTCTGGTATTTAACTACTTGGCACAATTAATTCATCATTATTAACACTCAAGTCTATGTAAGAGTAAAGCAAATTTAAGGGTTTTAAATAGACTTACTTACAATGCTGGAATGTTATGTTATTTATATACAAAAACAATTTGCATTTATAACCCTCTATACATTTCAATATTAAAATAGATCAAAAATGCATAACATGAAACTGTTATATATGGAGGCCTAAAATGCTTTACATTTTAATTGACTATTCTAAATAGGGCGTCTTTTTTACACAAATGTTTTAGGCCCTTATTTGGTTTATTTTACGTGTTAAAAACCAGAACGAATTCTAACCAAAAACTACAAAAAGTGGGCCAAGACAGTTTCCTTTTTTTATATTTAAAATAATTCATTTTCTAGATATTACATAGAGTTGGATGGAGATGAAGGCCAATCTGATTGGGGCGAATTTGTCTGCAAAGTTGAAAGCTCTTACGTTGGGAATCAAAATATTTCGTTTATAGTCGACGGCGGTTTTGGGCGCTCTATTATTTATACTTCATTGCGGCATGTTAGCGCGGAAAACCGTATTTATATGATCCAAACTTATGCAGGTAATATATACGTTTTTAAATTTAATTTTTTTGGGCGGATCTAAAATTTGTTATTATAGTATTGCATATTTTAAAATACAATTTTAGTACATTTTTTGGGCTAAAGTTGAATTAAACATAGCTTACGTTTACTATGAAGTAGCTTAACTTATATATTCACTAATATATTTTTTTTTTAAACCTTGTTTTTTTAATTTTAACGAGTCGCCAAATTTTATAATTTTTTTTTTGTTATTTTTTTTCCATATAACCTTAAAGTGTTAGGTTTTATATTTTTATTTGGGAAGGGTGTGCTGTTATTACGTGTTTTAAGCTATCCGTAAAAGCCGGGCTCGAAGGCAAATAGTGTGACGTTGGTGCGGATTGAACCCGAGACTTTTCGGCCCGTAGTCCGACGCAATGACCGGTTCGCCACACTACCGGACTATAATTTAATTTACACGTATTTCGAATTATAAAAAATATTTTAATATTTTTGTTTTTAAGTTGTTGATGATGTTAATCCGAAAGAGGGCAGTACCGAGGGAGGAACGAGAATTACAATCTCAGGAAATTATTTTGATACATTGTCAGGAATCGATGCAAGGGTAAATTAATATAACTTCAATCTTGTTTAGTTTTTACGTTAAATTTTTTTCTTATTTATGAATTAATCATAATGTGTTAATATTTTTAATTTTGCTTAAACATGTAATCTTTTATCTTATTTTTTTTCTCACAAATACTTCACAAATTTGTTTACAAAAACACAAAAATTTATCAAATCAAATGATTAAAAATGTTTATTTTACATACATAACCTGTTTGATCTTACAGTTGTTTTAAATATTGAGTTAGACCAAGTTCTCTGAGTTTAAACGACCTAAGACCAGCAGCGTGAGGTAATGGTCAAAAAAATCACCTGGCTTCACTGCATGAGGCCCTAGGTTTGATCACCACTTCTTTCATTCTGTAGCGCCCTTAAGTAAGGTGTTATAAACAGTATAAGCTTCTACTGAACCAACAATTAATTAGTAGTTCAATTATGAGTCAATTATAATCTATAATACCCCAAACTACCAAAAGCAACTCGAGACTGGGTCAGGGTAACTGATGCTACTCTATTTTAAGGTCATAAAGTCGGCCTTTCCACTTAAAGAAAAAACAAATATATAAAAGAGCCATTTTTAACTCCCATATTCTACCAGGTAATAGTTGGTGGAGAACTATGTAACGTTGAAAGTGTGTCCGATACCGAGATTGTGTGTGTCACACCTGTAAAAAGCACCCCTCGCACATCTTACAGCGGAGGAAGAGGGATGAAGATCGAGGTCTTCCCTGGGATTACTGACATTGAGGCAGAAGTAAACAGTTCTATGGACGGAGGTAAAAATTATTAAAAAGTTAAAATTTGAAAAAAAAAATTAAAATTGTAATTTTTTTTAGTTTGGACATTTTATTCAAATTCAACGCATTCCGGTTCAGTAGAGGGCGATAATTTGTTTGCCAGGGCACAAGGATATTTTGTGCCGGCCTACAGCGCCAACTACCGGTTCGCCGTAAAAGGAGATGATGTCGTTAGATTGTTTTTGAGCAACGGAAGCGATCCAGCACATGCGGTAATATATTCTTAATAAGGAGTAAAAACCTTTCATAATTAAGTAACCATGTATGCTTTGCTTGTACTTCTACCTTTGTTAAAGTAATAGTAAACCAACAGCGTGGTGTAGTGATCGGAAAGCTTCACTACATGAGGTCTTGGGTTGGATCCCCATTGCTCTTATGCTATGACCCTTTTAAGTAAGCTATAATCGGTATGAATTTCTGCTAAGCCAACACTTAATCAGCAGCTCAGTTACTGGACAGTTGTTAATTATAACACCCCAAACTGGCAAAGTCAACTCAAGACGTAGTCGGAGTAACTAATGTTACTCTATGTTTAGGTTGTAAGTCGACCTTTCCACATAGAGAATAAGTAAAAATCAAAAATAATAAAACTGCCACATTAAAATATTTTTTTATGTTTTAAAAATCAGGTACAAGCGGTAACAAACAACAACATAAACCAGTATTATTGGACGATCGAATATGCTCTGGAAGGAGGTAAAGAATATTATTTTGAGATTCGGTTTGTTGAATACGGGGTTGTTGCCTACTTTACACTGGGAGTCAAGGTTGATAAAACACCTTATACCACCCAAGAAACATGTAAGTAAATTAATTTAAAATATCATGGTTTAATGAGTTTGTTTTTTAATTATATCAAACAGGTGTGTATAACCTTTTTCTATTTATTTAATATCCTCGATGTGAAAAGGTCGACTTCACGAACTAAACACGGAGTAACATCAATTACCCCGACTCAGTCTCGATTTGCTTTTTGCAGTTTGGGATATTATAGATAATAATTGCCTGATTGTTGAGCTGTTTTACTTAATGGTGCACATCATGGAAGTAGTAGGGATCGACCCTCAGGACCTCATGTAGTGAAGCAAAGTGTTCTGACCACCACACTAAGCTGTCGGTTTAGATTTTTTGCTGTAATCATAATTTTAACATTTATTTTCTGTTTCAGCTTCTGCTATAACTGACAGACAAGACATTGTGATCAATTCAGACATAGATCGTGAGGTTCAGGAGATTACATTACAATTATGGCAAACTCAAACCGCGGTGTCGTCTGTTTGGGAAGTCCAGGTTCAAAATGTCAGCTGTGGTGTGACATGTGGCGGATACTTTTTTACTCTCACTCTGTTTGGAATTTCAACCGGTGAGTTTTCTACAAACGACCGCATTTTAGTATTGTGGTCAAAACACTTGGCTTCACTACAAGAGGTACGGAGTTCGGTTTCTACTGCTCTCATGCTGAAGCGTCCTTAAGTAAAGCACTTTATACGGTATAAATTTCTGCTAAGTCAACACTTAATCAGCAACTTAATTATCAGGCAATTGTAATTCTTAATATTTTAAACTGCTAAAAGCAACTCAAGACTGGGTCGGGGTAACTGATGTTACTTCATGTTTAGGTCATAAAGTCGACCTTGTATATCGAAAATAAGTAAATCCCCAAAAAAATTTCCATAACCTGTATATCGATTTTTAACACCATCTCTTACTTTAGATCCACTTCAATACAACTCTGACTCTTCAGTTGTCGAATCAGCAATAAACAGTCTTGGATCAATGCACGGAGACACTGTGTCAGTTTCCAAGACTGATGACGTGTACACTCTAACGTTTACATCAAACAGGGGTAAGACTTAGAACATATTTATTATTTTTAATTTAAACTCTATATAAACATATAGAAAATATATTGTCATTATGTTTTCATCATTCAATTTTAGCATATTTTGTGAGCTTTAGGTCGCACTTACTTTTTATATACTTTTTATTACACAGGACGATTACAACTGACTGGTTCTTCAACTAATAGTTCAATTTTGTCGATAAGTTTAACTGAAACAACGGAGGGAGTTGCCATGCTTGATACATTTAGTTTAACTCTTGGTGGCTTCGTTTCGACTCCAATTCCATTCGATGCAAGTGTAGAACAAGTACAAGCAGCTGTCGAGAGTTTGTACGGAATTCAGTGTCCTGAACAACTTGGCTCTATGCTAGGCAGTAACATATTTTACTACAAGTAAGCCAGTTCATATACTATCATTTTTTATAAGTCTTTTTTACAGGGGCCTATTTTTGCCATAAAATTTACCTTTCTTTAAATACAGAACTATTTACCTTTATATATTAACTTATTCTCGATATGGAAAGGTCGACTTCGTGATTTAAACATAGAGTACAATTAGTTACCCGACCCAGTCTTGAGTTTTTTTGGCAGTTTTAAATATTATAGTTCATAATTGTCCGATTATTAAGCTGCTGATAAAGTATTGGCTTAGCAGGAGTTTATACCGTTTATAACGCCTTTGAATGTTAGGCTTTAAAATTTTGGTTGTTATATTTAATAACTTTTTTTTGCAGTGATGTTGAAACGGAAAGCACTAATAGTGGAACCAGAACTGGGGAAAGTGCTTTTTGTGGAATTTATTCTACAAGAAATCCGGATTATGTTTTTTACACCAACGAAATTTTGGATACTTTTAGAACATCAACTTATAGTCAAGTATGTGTTTTGTTAAATCGGCCAATTCTTTTTAAAGGAATTAAAAGTTTTAGCCAGAATTTTAAAAGCAATAAAACACTTCATATTCAAAGTGGATTAAATGTTTATTGAGAAGAAATAAAATGTTAAAAACATTTAAAAAGATTAAAGTAAAGAAATTTTTTTATTTTCTTTTATTTTTTATTTTTTTGTTTATATCTTTATCCTCGATGTGGAAAAGCCGAATGCCCGACTTAAACATATAGTAACATCAGTTACTCCGACCCAGTCTCGAGTTGACTGTGGCAGTTTGGGATATTATATAGATTATAATTGCCCGTTATTTAAACTGCTGATTACGTGCTGGCTCAGCAGGAGTTTGTACCGTTTATATTGCCTTACTCAAGGGCACTACAACATGAGATCAGTGAGGATTGAACCCACGACCTCATATGTGGTGTAGCAAGTGTTCTTACTACTACACCACGCTGCCTTTGGTTTTTTTTTTATAAAAGCTTTAGTTTTGTTCACTAAACTACTTCACTGCTTTAGTTATGTATAAACCACATGTAAAATTAGTGTATAACCTAAATATTGTTGATTGCTAATCGTTTAAAATATTTAACTATTTTTTAAAGGTTTGTTTCGCTTATATTGGTGATATTGCTGACAGGATTCGACTGAGATATACTTACAGGGATGAAAATAACGACGATCAGGAAAATACTAGAGACTTTTACGGAGTCGGGCTTTACACTTCGGAAAACTGGGTTCATTTTTGTGAAGATGTGGATTTACTAGTTAAATCAGGTTAGAGTAGTGTATATATAATTTGCGTTGCCTGTACTATTTTTAAAGTTTATTGATCTAACAAATTGCTTAGTAATAACTGTTTTGATTTTTTGACCTGAAAGTTGATTTTTTTTGGCAGTTGATATATATATTATATGAATGCTTAAAAATAATTTTCTTACATTGTCTTTAATTTTTTTTTGTATATATCTTTATCCTCGATGTGGAAAGGTCGAATGCACGACTTAAACATAGAGTAACATCAGTTACTCCGACCCAGTCTCGAGTTGCCTGTGGCAGTTTGGGATATTATAGATTATAATTGCCCGATATTTACGCTGCTGATTAAGTGCCTGCTCGATAGGAGTTCATACCGTTTATAGTACCTTACTTAAGGGCCTGAAAAGAGTGGGGATTAAACCCACGACCTCATGGTCGTGTAGCAAGTGTTCTTACCACTACACCACGCTGCCGGTTTATGCTACATTAGCGTATTTAATTTTTTTATTATAGTATTATTGTTTTATTATGTTAAAAAAATCTTGTTTTTGTTATAGAACATCCGACCGGATCAAGATTCCAAGTTTATTACGTTCGAATATACAGTGGAGGGGATAGTAGTACAGATCTTTACGTTGACAATATTCTGATTGCAAACAGCTTAACGCAAACACCAGAACAAATTCTAGGTAACTTTTTTTTAACATTTATTTATCCTCGATGTGGGAAGGTTGACTTCATGGCCTAGAGTAACATCAGTTACCCCGACCCAATTTCGATTTGCCTATACTAGTTTAAGATAATTAAGCTTCTAATTAAGTGTTGGCTTCTAATTAAGTGTTGGCAACAGAAATTTTAACCGTTTATAGCGCATTTCCAAGGACGCTACAGCATAAGTGCAGTTGGGATCGAACCAAGGACTTTATGTATTAAATCCAAGTGTTCTGACCACTACACCAAGCTGTCGTTCTTTTATTAATTCAACTTTTGACTACAGACTATATTTCACTTTATCAAAATTAAATATTTAAATTTTTTTGTTTTTAGTTCATCAGTTACATATCAGACCATCAGCAGTTCCAACTATTCAGTTAGAGAGTTTAGAGATAATGAAAAGTGGATTGAATTATTCGATCACATTTGTTCCTTTAGAATGTGGAAATAACTTTCCTTTAATAGGTTTGTAAAAAAACAATTAAAATTATTTTTGTTTTTTTTTTAAATATTTTAATTAACTTTTTGAATTCCAGGAGTTGCCTTTTCTACGTCATCAACGACAAGTTCTGGTGACGAAGCAACTTACGTCATGTCTAATACGTCATCGGTAAGATTTTACACAATCTATTTTATTAAATCCACTTTTATACAAATTGCTTTTTACCTTCATTTTTATTATGCTGCTGATTAAGTGCTGGCTCAGCAGGAGTTTTTACCGTTTATAGCGCCTTACTTAAGGGTGCTACAGCATGAGAGCAGTGGGCATCGAACTCAGGACCCCATGTTTGGTGTAGCAAGTGTTCTTACCACTACACCACGCTGCCTGTTAAAGGTTAAATTAATATTACGAATTTATTCTTTTAAGATCCTTGTACAACGAACTGGTACAGCATCACCTCCTGTTTCCGGAACCTTTGATATATATTTCGATGACGTCACATTTGGTAGCATAACGGGGGTAGCACCTGATACTTCGGACGTTGATATAAAGAACTTGCTTGAAAGTTTACCTGGATTAAACACGGTTACTACAAGTAGAAGTGGAAATTGTTATGGGTGGGTTTAAAATAATATAAACAAAAAATTATAATTAGATTATTTTTGTTTGAAGTTTTTCCTAACTTATTTTAACTGGCAGCGTGGTGTAGTAGTAAGAACACTTGCTACTCCAACATAAGGTCGTCGGTTTAATACCCACTGCTTTCATGCTGCAGCGCCCTTAAGTAAGGCGCTATTATTGGTATGAACTTAATCAGCAGCATAATTATTGGCCAATTATAATCTATAATATCTCAAACTGCTTAAGGCAACTCGAGACTGGGTCGGGGTAACTGATGTTACTCTATGTTTAGGTCGCGCATTTAACCTTTCCACATTGGGGATAAAGATATATACAAAAAAAATTAATTTAGTTTGATTATAAATAAAAAGAACTTGTTGACATATCTTTGTTTAATTTTGACGGTAAAATGTTTGGTAAGTTTTGTAATTCTGATTAAAAGAAAATTTTCCCTGTTAATAATAAATACTAGTAGTGTATAAATAGTTTATGGGTAACTTTAAAACACTGGTTATATAAATACTTATACTCGTTTTATAACTACTGGTTTATATTGGTTACTGGTTAATACTGGTTACTGGTTTATACTGGTTTTAAATTTATGGGTATACAAATAGTTTATAAAATACTGGTTGATTGTTCATCAATTATACGACAGCTGTAGGAATCGAAGGCTTTTTCTCTACAGATAATCCATATGTCAAACACTTGAAAATTGTGTTAAAATAAAGCAATAATTAATGAAGTAATTTGTATATAGTTACACTTGGAGAATCTTTTTTACTTCACCTGGAGGTGTATATCCATCAATAACACCGAATGGAACACAACTAATAGGTCGGAATCCGACAGTGAACGGCGTACATGGGAATTATGGGGGCTTGTTCATGGAACCCATCTACGGCGATTTTCTACGTACAGCTCACAAAAAACCACAGGTAAGTAAACCAAAGTGTTCAGATTGTTAAAAAATTGGGCTTGTAAAATTTTAATTAACCTTTTACAGGGTTAAATGTCAGAAATTATTTTGGCTTTAAATTATGCCTCATAAATTACTCTAAAACTAAGTATAAAATGCATTAAGTATGCCATAATTTAAAAGTAGTTTTGTTCATGTTTTTAATTAAGGCATTACATTTATAACGCTTTATATATTTGCTACCGCTATTGATTTGTAAATAGCCTAAATAAAAATATTATTAACGCTAGGTTCAAGTTTACATCAACAATATTCTTTCCCACTGCACTGGTGACAACGACGACGATGTTTCAACTTCATGCGACTTTGAATGGACGACCGATTCTACTCCGACAGTGACTCTTGTTAATCCAACAACCGCTGCACCTGGCGATGCTGTCACTATTACTGGTAAGACGGACTTTGTTTTGAATAGTGTTTGGTATAATATTTTTTATGGAAAATGGTGTATATATCTTAATGCTTACAACTTACATTTGAAATTATGAAGCTTTTACTTACATTCTCCTTAAAAAGCTTTTTTTTATGAAAGTAAAAGGGTTCTATAAATCTTTTGTACATAACATTGAATTTTAAATGCAAATACCGTTATTCATTTACTAATTTCGGTCATACTTTTTATAGATCAAATTGAAATTTGAATTGTACACAAAGCTATAATACAGTCTTACTATTTTTTTTGTATATATCTTTATCCTCGATGTGGGAAAGTCAAATGCGCGACTTAAACATAGAGTAACATAAGTTACTCCGATCCAGTCTCGAGTTGCCTGTGGCAGTTTGGAATATTATGGATTATAATTGCCCGATAATTATGCTGCTAATTAAGTGCTGGCTCAGCAGAAGTTCATACTGTTTATAGCGCCTTACTCAAGGGCGCTACAGCATGAGAGCAGTGGGGATTGAACCCACGACCTCATGTGTGGTGTAGCAAGTGTTTTTACCACTACATCAAGCTGCCGGTGTATATTTGTTCTATTTAAACTTAGAAATTTCCAGTGCTCTTCAGATACACTACATTTTAAATCTAACTCTATGTTTTAATCACAGGAACTGGATTTAGTTTAACCAGCTCTGACAACATTGTTAAGATAGGAGATGTCGACTCTGTCGTGACGTCATCATCAGCCACTTCTATTACATTTACTTTGGGGAGTTCACCGGGTGGGACTCAACCGTTTACGTTGTCGGTTACTGAAAAAGGTAAAAATTTAAAACGAACTAAAAAAACAAACCACTAGCTGTCTTATCCTGATATAAATTTAAAATAAATATAATTTAAAAGATTTTAGTTTTTTAGTCCGGTAGTGTGGCGAACCGGTCATTGCCTCGGACTACGAGCCGAAAGGTTTCGGGTTCGAGCCGCACCAACGTCATACTATTCACCCTTGAGCCCGGCGTTTGCGGAAAGCTCAAAACACGTCAAAACAGCACACCCTTTCCCAATAAAAATATATAAAAACCTATCATCTTAAGGTGATATGGGAAAAAAAATTAAAAGATGTTCATTTTTGACCATATCATTAAGTTTGTGTAATTTTTTTTTGCTAATTTTAATTTGTGTATTGGAAATGACTTTTTTTTTATTTTAGGTCTTGCTGCGGTAGATGCCAGTTATCAGAATTTTACTGTGACCTCCTCTTTCACAACTGTATCACCATCTAGTGGTAGCATTGCAGGATGCACAACACTAACTATAGCTGGAACTGGTAAAAAAATAAACTAAGTTCAGAAGTTAATTTTAGTTAAAATTTATGACGTCATAAAATTTAAAACATTTTTTAAGGTTTTGCTGTGGGCGCAACAATAGTTATGATCGACTCCACTCCATGTGACGTCACTTCCGTCACGTACAACTCAATCACGTGCGTGACGTCATCACATTCTTCCGGCACTTTTAGCGTTGACGTCACGGTCACTGGGGTAACTTCTACGTCATTGAACAGCGCCACCTTTGAGTACACTGTGGTCGGAGTTGCAGCCGTTACTAATACTTCACCATCGACACTGAGTGTAGTTGGAGGTAGCTAATTTCATTTTTACTTAAATTAACTTTTTAACTTAAGTTTTTTATAAAGATGTTGTAATTTATGATGTGCAAAGTTTTTTGTATAACTCAAGATTTTAACTTAAGATTTTAACTCAAGATTTTGACTCAAAATTTATAACCTATATTTTTAACTCAAGATTTTAACTTAAGATTTTCACTCAAGATTTTAACTCAAAATTTATAACTTAAGATTTATAACTTAAGATTTATAACTTAACTAAATAACACATTTTGTAACTTTTACTTTATAAGTTTAACTTATAACTTTAACTGAATTACTTTATAACTTATTATTTAGAACCTTAACTCTGAGTTTATACTTTTTTATACCTCAATTTTTTTTAAAGCAACCTTGACTTAAAAAAAATTGTTAAACTTTAATTTTTTTTCTTTTTTAAAACTCTAGGAGAAAATGTTACAATAACCGGAACTGGTTTTACATCAACTGAAGGAAGAGTTCAAGTTAATGGTGATGACGTAGTTGTTACGTCATGGAGCGACACCTCGATCGTTTTTATATCTCCTGGTGTATCGGCTGGCACTCAGAATTATGACGTCATAATAGGGAACATTGGATGTGCCACAAATAGGTAAACAACCATCTTTAAGATTTGATAGAATAATAGTACATGTACAGTTCTCAGTTCGATACCCACCACCGGCACATAGAAAATTATATATAAACTGTCCGGTAGTGTAGTTAAGCGGTCATGGCATCGAAAAATAGGTCCGAAGGTTTCGGGTTCAAGCCGCACCAATGCCACACTATACGCACCAATGCCACACGCCCTGAGCCCGGCGTTCGCGGATAGCCTAAACAAATTCCAACTGCACATCCTTACCCAATAAAAATACTAAAACCTATTCCTTAAGGTGGATATGGATAAAAAAAAATAGAAAAGGGTTAAGGAAATGTATATAGCCTGTTTTAATTGTAAAAAAAATGTTCCTTAGTCATAAGAAACACTAATATGACATACCGTTTTTGTACTGATAACTAGAGTCTATATCTGTTTATCAGCTGTTTAACATTGGACAGTGATACTAATAGTATAACGTGTAAAACCTAAATGCATTTTGTACATTTTAAATTTTTAAACTAAGTTATATTTTTAGTGGTTCCCTTTCCTTCATGTTCATTGTAACTAATATTACTCCCACGACTGGATCTCTTATCGGGGGAACTACCGTCACTTTGACCGGTGCGGGTTTTAGCAATGACGTCATGGTCAGTTTTGGTGACGTGCCGTGTGGTGACGTTACGGCTTCTTCTGACACGTCGATGACCTGCGTAACCTCGTCCGCTTCTACTCTTCATTACGTCACAAACGGTGGTCAGCACCCAAGTAAATATTTTGTATTTTATTTTGATCAAGACTCTAATTTCTCTAAGTATATAATGTAGTTAACCAAACACTGAGTCAGAACACTTGGCTTTACTACATGATGACCTGGGTTTAATCCTCACTGCTCTTATGCTGTAGTGCTCTAGAATAGGGTGCTATAAACGGTGTAAACTGCTTTCAAGTGTATACTTATTATGCAGCATAATTATCGAGTAACTATAATTTATACTATCCCAAAGTGCCAAAAGCAACTCGATACAGGGTCAGGATAACTAATATTACTCTATGTTTGAGTCGTGAAGTCGACCTTCCCGCATTAGGAATACATAAATATACAAAGAATATAACTAATACTTTAAATACGCTTTTTATAGCTTATGGTATTGGATATGCGTGGTCTCCAAGTGATATTACAATTTCTGCTGGTGATCAAGTCAAATTTGCTTGGTCGGTTCCAGAACAGGTGGTAGGCGTTGCCATTGGTCTTTATACTGTTAGTGATGCTACAGGGACAGTGTATGATAACGCCGGGTTCCAAGTCCCGAAATCTCCATCAGGTATTTTGTAATTGAAAGTTATATTGGTATTTTTTTTAAATCTTTTTTTGAGATTTTGAGATTTCAATTTTATTTTTAGGTTCGTTTACTTACCGGTTTAACAACGTTGGTACCTATCATTACTTTAGTGGTTGCCTGGACAACGATGTAACCTGTTCTCTGTTCATGAGAGGGAGTGTCACTGTTACAAGTGCGCCATCGAGTGTCGTGGAACAACTTTCTGTAAGACTTGCAGACTCGCAAGATTCGACAATTCAACGCGAAGCTACAGACGTAAGAAACATTTTCAACACTTGGTTTTTTAAATATTAGAAATTTATGTTTTCGTAACAAAAAGTAAATACTTTTTAAGGATTTTTTTTTAAATTTATTTTAGGCAAACACTTTTTCCTTTACATTCTCTGATAGTCTAACACCAACAGTAACAAGTGTTAGTCCTAACAACGGTACTACAGATACAACTATAGTAATAGAGGGTAAGCGATTTTAAATCCTAATATTATTTCAGAAATCAAAATTTACTTTCAGATTTTAAATAAAAACATTTGTAGGCTAAGTAAAAAAATCTATTATTTAAAAAATAGAATAAAATATAAATCATGTTAAAATACAATAATCGTATAAATACATTTTGATAAAATCTTAAATTAAAAAAAAAACTTTTTTTCTAGGTACTGGATTTTCTGCCACACCTACAATTAGTTTAAACGAGAATGAATGTGCCGTAACTTCGTCTACTTCAACTTCTATAAGTTGTCAGATTGCTGTAGCGGAAGAAATGGTTATAGGTACAACTAATATTATTTTATCATTATCAAATTATTGTTATTCAAAAAAAATTAAAACTTGCCTCCATTTAAAAATTTATTAATCGCATGTTTAATATTTACAATAACATATTGATATTGGGTTTTAAAAGAAAAATAATATTTCTGTAGGTGTATTAACAGGCATATTGTACACAACAATCTCTTTACTTAAATTCTAATTTAATTTTTTTTATGAAGGTATACCATCTGAAATTAAAGTCAATATTGCTGGCATTGGAACAGCCAGAAACGAAATCTCGAATCTGATTGGTCGAACGTTTGGACTCCTCCCACTTATTTCTTTAATCTCTCCTGTGATTGGCTCGCTAGCTGGAGGAACTAAACTAACTATTCAGGTTTTAATAATTTTTCGCTGTAAATATGCAACTAAATATTAAAAAATACTTAAAAAACATAATAATTTGCCAGGTTTAGTTTAACACCTAACTTTATTTAAATATCTAGGGAACTGGATTCACTACGTCATCATCAGTTGTCATAGGAGACAGTCAAGTGCCATGTAACGTCATCCAAGAAGAAAGTTCGTACGCGACATTAGTTTGTGTCACTAATTCTGTTAACTCTGAATGGAATGGAACTGTTGTGGTTACTGAAAGGTAGAAATTTGTTCTGTTTTTAAAATTATTATAATGCTAAAGCAGCATCTATTCAAATCTACATATTTTTTTTTTGTATATATCTTTATCCTCGATGTGGGAAAGTCGAATCTTTATCCTCGATGTGGGAAAATCGGCGCGACTTAAACATAGAATAGCATCAGTTACTCTGACCCAATCTTGAGTTGCCTGTGGTAGTTTTGGATATTATAGATTTTAATTGCCCGATAATTATGCTTCTGATAAAGTGCTGGCTCAGAGTTTATACCGTTTATAGCGCCTTACTCAAGGGCGCTACAGCATGAGAGCGGTGGGGATTGAACCCACGACCTCATGTGTGGTGTAGCAAGAGTTCTTACCACTACACCACGCTGCCGGTGATAAGTACTGTATAAATACTGTCTTTGTTTATTTTATTTATTTTTAAATATAAGCTTTAATAATTTTCTTCTTAGTAGTAACTTAATAAAATTATTATTCAAAAAAATATCTTTATAGTTTCTCTAACGTGTTGGAACCTATTAAAAAGCTACCAAAAAAAAGCAATAAAAATCATAACTTTTTAATAATTCTCCCAGAAAACTTTTTCTAGCATATTTTTTTGTTTTAGTGGTTTCCCTGCTGAATGTGGTTCGACTTGTGAGTACTCTTACTCTTCAAGTGCGACACCGGTGGTGAGTAATAGAACTGACAGTGCAACTCCACCTAGTGCTTCTATTAATATGACCTTCACTGGACAAGGTACATTTTTTTTGTGAATATCTTTATCCTCGATGTGGGAAAGTTGAATGCGCGACTTAAACATAGAGTAACATCAGTTACTCCAACCCAGTCTCGAGTTGCCTGTGGCAGTTGGGGATATTATAGATTATAATTGCCCGGTTATTATGCTACTTATTAGGTGCTGGCTCAGCAGGAGTTTATACCAATTATATCACCTTACTCAAGGGCGCTACAGCATGTGGGCAGTGGAGATTGAACCCACGACCTTATGTGTGGTGTAGCAAGTGTTCTTATTACATCACAATGCCGGTATACGCTAATCATTCAAAATAAAGTTTAACTTTATTAAATTGTAACATATTTAAATTATTTTTTTTTTGTTTTACATTTTATTTTGTTTTGTCTTATTAGGATTTGGCACAACTGTAAGTGACGTCACTGCCTCTGTTGGCACGGAAACGTGTGCTGTGACGTCAGTGAGTGACGTAGAAATTGTTTGCACCGTGGGAAGATTTCCAGCAGGCGACAATCAAATTAAAATTCTAGTTGCTGGAAAAGGTTTACATTTCTTTTTTATTTTTTTTATTTTTTTTTATTATTCTTATATATATATATTTATCCTCGAAGTGGAAAGGTCAATTTTACAACCTAAACATATAATAACATTTGTTACTCCGACCCAGTCTCAAATTTTCTTTGGTAGTTAGGGATATTTAAGATAACAATAGCTCAATAATTAAGCTGTTGATTAAGTGTTGGCTCAGCAGGAGTTCATACCGTTTATAGTGCCTTACTTAAGGGGGCTGCAGCATAAAAGCAATGGGAATCAAACCCAGGACTTGCTGTCATAAATCCAAGTGTTCTGACCACTACACTACGCTGCCGTATATCTATTAATGATAAACGTTAACTTGTTCTGTTTGTACTTAAATTGGTTATGATATCTATTGGTTTGAACTCAAATTGGCTTTTTATTTGTTAATTAGGACTTGCAAATTTTGAGGATGTTTCTCACGGTACTATTACGAATGTTGCTGCTCTTGACTCTGTTACACCATCTGGTGGAAGCGTAAATGGAGGAACTTTAGTAACTTTGACTGGTACGTTAATTTGAATTATTTTTGTATAAAAACTTAAACATTTTTAACGACATTTTTTGTGTTATTAAAAATACTAGTGAAAAGCCCGCCCCATGGTCAAAATTTTAATTGTTGTATATGGTTGCAACTCTCAACTGATATTTTTACAGGAAATGGATTTGTAAGTTCTGACATTGTAGTTACTATTAATTACATTCCGGTGCAAGTGGTTTCATCAAGCTTTGACGAACTCGTAATTGTGACGTTACCGACAGCAGAAAGTTCTCAACGAATTAGAATATCTTCAAACGGAATTACGTTCCCTAGGTTGCAGTTTGTGTTCTCCGATGCGGATACCCCCAAAGTAACAAGTGTATCACCAACTCAAGGTAATGTGAAGTTAGTTGTATTTAATTTGGACTTATAGTAGTTTGCCCGATGTGAAATAACTGTCAGATTTTCTCGTGGTTGATTATAATAATTTAAGTTACTATTGTTATTCTCTATAATTTATGTTTTTGTTGGGCACTTTTAAAATTTAATCTAAAACTGCTCTCATACTGTAGCGTCCCTAAGTAAGGCGCTATAAACGGTTTAAATTCCCGCTGAGCCTAATACTTAATCAGCAGCTTAATTATCCGTCAGTTATAATAAATAATATTCCAAAACTGCCCAAGGCAATGCATTCAGGATGGGTCGAGGTGAAAAAAGTTACTTTATGTTTAAGTTTTGAAGCTGGCCTTTCCACATCAACGATAAAAAAACTTATAAAAATGTATAAAAAAATGTGATCTTGGAGGTCAAAGTTACAGTTTATTGTAGCTACGATTTAAAAGCAGTTATTGTTAGATTAAATATTTAAAATTAGGTGAAGCTATTTTATTTAGTTTAATTCGTACTAACTGAATTTCTGTGTTAAAACTTAAGGTATTGCCGGTAACTCTATTACCCTAACTGGTTCGGTATTTGGCAACGTTACCTCTGACGTCACTGTGACAATAGGTGACGTAGATTGTTCTGTGACGTCAGTGACCGACACTGAGATTGTTTGTACTTTGGGTGCAAGAGCTGGAGGCCAAGTTTCAATAGTGGTAAAGTTTGCTATTATCTGTAAAAAAATTTGCTAAAGTAAACAGTTGATATAATGGTGAATGTTGTTTAGGTTGACATAAGTGGAAAAGGTTTAGCTACTGTTACACCTTCATTTAATTACGAACTTTCTGTTAACACAATATCTCCTTCATCAGGTAATTTCTTACACACCTAAAAATATTTGGGCTACTATTTTTCTTTAAAGGTTAATGTAACTTGGCAGCGTGGTGTAGTGGTAAAAACACTTGCTACATCACATAAGGTTGTAGGTTCAATCCCCACTGCTCCCATGCTGTAGCGCCCTTGAGTAAGCCGCTTTAATCGGTACTGTTGCTGAGCCAACATAATTATCGGGCAAATGTAATCTTAACTATTCCAAACTGCCAAGGGCAACTCGAGAGTGGGTCGAGGTAACTGATGTTACTCTATGTTTGGGTTTTGAAGTCGACCCTTTCACATCGAAAAATAAACATAAATATAAAAAAATAAACTAACAACCTTATGCATCAATTAGGAAGTTTTGGTGGTGACCAAGAGGTGACGATCGGAGGTCAAGGTTTTTCGGAAGATTCTGTTGTTACAATTTGTGGAGAAATTTGTTCTTTAAAATCTGGAGTAACTGCAACTCAATTAATGTGCTCTACACCCGTTAACTCAGCTACAGGTACATTTTTTATATTTTTTTAAATTATTTTTCACGTTTTTACAGCATTTAGTTAAAAAAAATGAAAAAACAAAGTTACACAAAAATATATCTTTTAAATTGAAACTTAGGAAGTACAGAAGTTTGTGACGTCATGGTTGCCAACGGAAACGATGCATCCACCTTATCATCCGCCTACACCTATGATACTTCACTTACTCCAGTTATTACGTCATTGACTCCATCTTCCGGAGGAACAGCAGGAGGAACAACAATCACGATCACTGGAACTGGTTTCGGGTGAGAATTTAAGTTAAATTGTTTAAAAATTTTTTTTTATTTTTAGTTTTTTAAACGAAATTTTGTTGGTAGGAACTATATTAAAAAAAAAAACAAATATTAATATGTATCGTTTTTTTTATGTACATCGACTATAATTGTTATTCCATTTTTAGAGGATCTCCCAATGTTTTTATTGATGGCAGTGAATGTATCATAAGCGCTTCAACTGCGACTGAAATAACTTGTGTTACTGAAGCCCATCAAGGATCTATCAGAACTAAGGTAAACCAACAACTTATATAAAAAATTAAAGGTAATTTTGCAACATTATTTTATTGTATATATCTTTATCCTTGATGTGGAAAGGTCGAATGCGCGACCTAAACATCAGTTACCCCAACCCAGTCTCGAGTTTCCTCTGACAGTTTGGGATATTATATAACGTTATTGCTCAGGAATTACGCTGCTAATTAGGTGCTTGCTCAGCAGGAGATCATATTGTTTATAGCGCCTTACACAAGGACGCTTTAGCATTCTTAACTTGTTGATTAAAAATAGTTTTGCAATATTCTAAATATTCTAAACTTATTATAATCTGTTAACAGTAGTTTGGTAAAATGATGTAATTAAAATAGTGCATTATTTGTTATAATGTTTCAAGGTTGAAGTAAGGGTTGGTACAAACGGGATTGCAACACAAGATAATGCCGATTACTTTTACATTGACAAGTGGTCTTCCATATTTACTTGGGGAGGAACAACTGTACCTACAACCCAAGATTTTGTTATCATTTCAAAAGTAAATAAAAACTACCACAAATTATTGACACAATCATATGAAGTTTTTTGATATATATAATGTATTTTTATCTTTAGGGCCAGACAGTTTTGTTAGACACAGACACAGCTGTGTTAAAAATGCTTCTTATTAACGGAGGTGAACTTATATTCGACGATCAAGATGTGAAACTCAGTGCTGAGAATATTTTAATTACCAACGGTGGACTTTTACAAGTATGTTAAAAAAAATTCCAATTTTGAATAATTTAAAAAAATATATTAGTGTAAACTTTATGCGTTAAAAATGGTTCTATTTCGCGTGTGCTGAATTATAAATTTCTAAACTTTTAATTTATTAGATTGGCACAGAAGAACAGCCATTTACTGCTACTGCAATTATCGAGATGTACGGTAACTTGAGGTCACCAGAACTTCCAATATACGGAGCTAAAACGTTGGGTGTACGTAACGGAACTTTGGAGATGCATGGACGACATATTCCTTACACTTGGTCCAAGTTGGATGCTACTGCTGCAGCTGGAGCTACTCAGGTGAAATATACACAGGAATACTGACATATTAAAAGCATTTGCAGCATGTAACTTTAAGTTTTGACTCTTTTTTGCATTTTAGATCACTTTACAACATTCTGTCAACTGGAGAGTTGGTGACAAAATAGCAATTGCTTCAACTGGATTGCGACATTCCCAAGCAGAGAACGAGGAACGTGAAATCAGTGCAATTTCAGCAGGTAAACTCAAGCTATAAAATTTATATAGGTTCATTTTAGTAAAATTTAGACATATATAGTATACATAACTTGGTGGTTCGTTCATCAGGAATTATATTTATTGTAGTTCTTTAATAAACAAATGTTGCAAATAAGGTTTCGGTATAAGATTTATTTTTAAAGAGTTAACATGATGTGTATTACTTACAGATGGATTCACTTTAACTTTGACGGAAGCTCTTGAATACGAACATTTAGGTGTAACCAAAACTTATGGTGGTGACATCAATATTGAATACAGAGGTACAAAAAATTGATTCAAATGTCAAACTTTTCTGTGATAACCAATTTTAATTTTAAATTTTTTAGCTGAAGTTGGTTTGTTGAGTCGAAATATTATTTTCCGGGGAACAAATGATCATGTTTGGAATGATCCGATCGAGAAATGTGAAGAAGGTTTTCAAACTGGGCAATTCGCAACACAAACTTGTTTCCAGGTAATATTAAATTGTATTGCAGGTTAATTTGTAAACAAAAAAAATTATTTTTAAGAAATCATTAAATAAAATGAAAAAAACTATCAAATTTTTGTATTTGAACATCGTATATTTTTTTTTGTATATATTTTTATCCTCGATGTGGAAAAGTCGAATGCGCGACTTGAACATAGAGTAACATCAGTTACTCTGACCCAGTCTCGAGTTACCTGTAGCAGTTTGGGACATTATAGATTATAATTGCCCGATAATTATATTGCTGATTAAGTATAGCGCCTTACTCAAGGACGCTACAGCATGTGATCAGTGGGGATTGAACCCACGACCTCATGGTGGTGTAGCAAGTGTTCTTCCCACTATGCCACGCTGCCGGTCTATACCACACTGCCGGTAATACAAAAGTGTCCAACATTTCTTATTTTGTATTCTTCTTAAACAGAATTTATTTTTTCCTCCAGGGAAGATTCGGTGAAGAAGTTGGATCCGATCAATTTGGAGGATCAATTATGATTCACTCCCAAGATCCGGACACACAAGAGGCGGTTGCTCATATTGAATATGTTGAAGTCACTTATGCTGGACAAGCTTTTAGATTGGGCAGGTAAGAGAAATTAAAAAAGGTAACATTTATGGACATTTCTTGTATCTTATCCCCTAAAACATATTGCTAAAAAGCATGTGTTAAATAATACCTAATCTATGGGTATGTAGGAAGATTATGCGTTTAAAAAACATAGTATTCAAATGTCTTGTTTGGCTAAGTGTTTAGGCAGTACAACGAATTCATTTTATTTTAATTTTAACATAACATTTAGATATCCTATTCATTGGCATTTGATGGGCAATGTAAGTGGAATGTATGTACGAGGATGTGCTCTTCACCAAACCTTTAACAGGGCAGTAACCATTCACGGTATGTTATTACCTAGAAATAGATTAAAACCATTGTATTGCTTATAGATATATCGTTAATCTAAATATTGCCTAGGTACTCACAATCTCTTGGTGGACCGTAATGTTTTATATGACGTCTTGGGTGGAGCATTCTTTATTGAAGACGGGATTGAAACGGGAAATAACTTGCGTTATAATCTTGCTATCTTTGTTAGACAGAGCACATCTTTGCTTAATGATGATATAACACCAGGTATGGATATACTGTTATTGTGTTATAAATCAGTACAAAATTTGTCCAATTTCTATGCGCTTTTTGGGTAAATCATGGTTTTTGCAAAGATTAAAAAAGGGTTGAAGTAGTTCAGTTTTTATAGGTAATTAACCAAGTTTTTTAGACATTTTAGTGGCTCAAAAAAAATAAAAATGCAGTGTTATAATTATTTACAATCTATAGATAACTATTATACAATATAAAAAAAATTAATAACTTTTTTTAGCTGCTTACTGGGTCACAAACCCAGACAACATTATCGAACACAACCACGCTGCTGGTGGAACTCATTTTGGCTTCTGGTATCGAATGCATGTTAACCCAGACGGACCTTCGTTTACTCCAAACGTTTGCCAACAAAAAGTCGAACTTGGGTCATTTAGAAATAACACTGTACATTCTCAAGGCTGGTTCGGTATCTGGATCTTTCAAACTTACTTTCCAAGTGTAGGGTCGAGGTATAAATAAAAAAAATAAATAATAATTTTTTTTTAAACATAAATGATATTAGTTTTACTAAAAAGACTGTCAGCAAAGTGATGTGGCTAGGTTTGCAATTTAAACACTTTTTTTTTGTATATATCTTTATCCTTGATGTGGGAAAGTCGGATGCGCGACTTAAACATAGAGTAACAACTGTTACTCCGACCCAGTCTCGAGTTGCCTTTAGCAGTTTGGGATATTATAGATAATAATTGCCCGGTAATTGTGATGCTGGTTAAGTGCTGGCTCAGCAGGAGTTCATACCGTTTAAAGCACCTTACTTAAAGGCGCTACAGCATGAGAGCAGTGGAAATTAAATCCACGACCTCATGTGTGGTGTAGCAAGTGTTCTTACCACTACACCACGCTGCCGGACTTTTTAGACTTAACTGGCACAGCATTTTCTTCTACTATGTTTCTTTTGTTAGTATATGTGTCTTTGTTTAGGTTTAAAATATTTTATTAAATATTTTCAGTTGTTCATCTACTATTCCAAGTCCTGCCAGGTTTTATTCACTAACCACTTGGAACTGTGAAAAAGGAGCTGAATGGGTCAACGTTGGAGCCATTCAGTTTATTGATTTTGTTGTAGCAAACAACGAAGTTGCTGGCTTTGATTTAAAATTGGTTTCTGGAACATCTTGGGGATATGAACGAGGTGCTATGATAAAGAATGCGGTTGTGATAGGTCATAGTGATAGTGATATTATTGCTGATTCTAATTACGAGACTGAACTTGGAATCGTAAGTTAAATTTTGTATACTTCACCAAAGTTTAATAACTTGAAGCACATGGTGTTATGGTTCAAAAGCTTTTATTATTTTGTATTTTTTGTATATATCTTTATCCTCGATGTGGAAAAGTCAAATGCGCGACTTAAACATAGAGTAACATCAGTTACTCCGACCCAGTCTCGAGTTGCCTGTGGCAGTTTGGGATATTATAGATTATAATTGCCCGATAATTATGCTCTCTCTATATTTTTGTTGGTATAATTGGTTCTTTTAACTCTGTAAGATAATATTTAGGACTTAAAATTCTGTTTATTGCTTTTGTTCTCTAAAAATCATTAAATTATGTAGTTTACTTTTACATCTTTTAAAATAAAGGTAAATCAAAATAAATTTGTTTTAGATACTTCCTTTTGCTCCAGGACTTTGGTTGAACAAAGTTCGATTTTTCAACTTTGACAGAAAGGGGTCCGCGTTTGGTGTTACATCAATTCAAGGAACTTGTTCATTTAAATGTGGAGGGTTCTATTATTGGTCAGATCGTAAGTAATATAACAAATGGGTTAAAATAAATAATCATTGTGCTTTAGCTGTGTTATATAAGCCTATAAATGTACAGTAAATTAAGAACTATTTTTAAAGAAACTTGTTATTTTTTTTACAGAGCTTGAATTTAATTCTGTGACTCGGAGGACCTTCTGGAGATGGGAGCACGAAGGTGTCATCCAGGACTTGGATGGAACTCTTACTGGAGGAGCAGCAAACTCCACAATTGTTCCATATAGTGGGATCGTGGATAGTACGCGATGCGTAGTAAGTATATATATTTTAAACCTAAAGTAAGCGTAAAGTAGTGTGAATATGTTAAGCGTTGGACCGGTTTTATATTTTTTATTGGGGAAGGGTGTGCTGTTATGATGTAATCGAGCTATCCGTAAAAGCTGGGCTCAAGGACGAATAATGTGACGTTGGAGCGGCTCGAACTCGAAACCGTTCGGCTCGTAGTTCGACGCCATGACCAGTTCGCAACACTACCAGACAAGTTGTAAATTATGCTATTTTAAATCTGAGTTTATTTTATAGATCCAATCAGGAATCGAGTTTTCTCCTGGTTTACCATCAGCAATATGTCAACCTAGTGTTCGATTTCACAGGATGGCTCTAAACAATGTTCTCCCATCTTCTCTTGAAGCAAACGATATTATTTATGCAAACGAGTTTGGCAACACAACAGTCACCTACTTTAAGAAGCGATTGACTCACAAACCAGGTTGGAATAGCATTGCTTTGTATCTATCTATACGAACATGCTTTTACATACTCTATAACCCCTTATTTGTTAATGTCTATAAGATATTCAGTAAAGTGCTTTACCTTTATTAAAGTGTTATGTTACAGAGTTTTGCAATTTTGTAAGTTATGTATATAGCATGTTAGTATGGTTGACAATGAATCACAAAATGGCTTTAAAACCTTAAAAAATGTCTGTGGTACTTACAATTTAATTTTCAAAAATACTGGAAAATGATTAACATAAAAAACCAGGTTACCATATTTTTTGTGTGACGTAGGAAGTACCAAGTAGCGTAGTGAATGTATCAAAGCTAGTACTTTCTACGTCATCACAAACAGAGCTTCCCTTTTTTTTAATTTAATTTTAATTTTTTTTAAAGTTGTATAACTTAAAAAGTAGGTAAAATTATTTAAAGTTTAAACCATTTTTGTGTTCAGTGACACCAACTTTAATAATTTTTGAGTATAAAAATATCGCTGATATATGACTTTGAGGTTTTGTTTGTTGAAAGTTACAGTTTCGACCACTTATTTAAACAGTCACAATTTTAATCTATAGAAAATTGTTTAGTTAAACCATTACAATCTATATCTAGGTTGGATGGTATTGCTAACTGATGCACAGGACCATACAATGACATTCAAAGACGGAGAACAGTTCACTAACATCACTTACAACTCGAAATTCTACGATTTTCAAGTAGATGAATACTTAATGATAACTCACGATTTCAAACAAGTACCTGACAGGTAGGTTAGGCAATTGTATAGTAAAGAAAGTGTAATACCTTAAAGAGCTGTCCATCTTCAGCCTTTTCGTTATAGAAATACTGAAAAATGATTAACATAAAAAAACAGGTTACCATATTTTTGTGTGACGTAGAAAGTACTAAGTAGCGTAGTGAATGTATACAAGCTAGTACTCTCTACGTCATGACAAACAGGGCTTCCTTTTTTTTTTTTTAATTAATTTTAATATTTTTTTAAAGTTGTATATTTTAAAAAGTAGGTGAAATTATTTAAAGTTGAAATCATTTTTGTGTTCAATTTTTGAGTAAAAAAATATCGCTAATATATGACTTTAATTCAACCAAACTCATTAAATATCACATTATCACTTTTACAAATTCTAAAATTTTAGAATCTTGTTCAACGGCGTTGAGAGATATACAATCGAAGAGGCACAACAACTTACTTCATCTAGTAATAACCTTGATTGGTATTTCGACACCAGTGATCCCAAACTTCAGTATATTGTTTCTGGAAAACCTGACAGTCGAAAGAAACGGGCATTGGAAATTGTGGATCCCAATTATAAGCACCAAGCTGTTTCAATGAACATATTCAGGTAAATTATTTGAAAAAAACAATTTTAGATATTGGTAGCAATATAATATTATTTTGATATACCATGTTTTTTACAAAAATTATTGTTATTTTGCATTCTGATAACTACTTTTTCGTATATATTTTTTTTATATTGTTGTTGGCCATTGGTTTACTTATGTAGTACTTCTAAACTATAAAACCAACAATTGACAAAAACATACAGACAAATATTTAGGTGAAAACATGTTTGTAATGTTAATAAAGATAAATTTCAAGCTTTACCGGTAAAATTTTCATGGCAATTGCAAAATCTTTATTTAAGCAATATTTTATTTGATTCAAACTGTTACTTTTGTATTGCAGGTGTTTCTATGAGGATTGTATTGGACCTGTAGATCCTGCGGTGGTTCCTCCTGCTCGAGGACGACCTGATGAATTTCAAGTTTGGTCGGACGAGTCAGCTTCATGTATTAATAGAACTGTGAGTTTATTAAAGTAGTACCGTGATGTCTTATATTGTAATAAGTTATACATATTTAAAATGAATAAGACTAAAAGGGTTTTAATATTAGGTAGTGACAAAAATTATTTTAAAATGAGTAATTATGTTGAAAAATATAAAATATTAATGATTTTAGCAAGCGGCCTGTATATATTAGAATATATATTTTTGTTCTTTACTTGTACTATAAAAATAAACTATCATATGCAAACAGAGTTAAGTTTGTGATAACCTATATTATCTCTATATCTTATTTAGGATCCTGACAACGTTATAATTTTATCTGGTAATGCTGATATGGAATTATGTTGGGTAGTTATCGATGTACCTGATATAACTGTGGACACACTCACAATTTATGGTGTCATGGATTTTGCTGTAGACACAAACGTTTCTGCAATTTACATCCTTAATTTGGTAAGATATTACTTTTTTAACAATATAATAAAGTATACTATCGTATATTACACTTATGGTATACATTTTTTATTCATTTTTTTGTATATATTTATCCTCAATGTGGGAAGGTCGAATGCGAGACCTAAACATAGAGTAATATCAGTTACTCCCACCCATACTCAAGTTGCCTTCAGCAGTTTGAGATATTATATAGATTATAATTGCTCGGTAAGGCGCTACAGCATGGGAGCAGAGGGGATTGAACCCATGACCCCATGTGTGGTGTAGTATAGTGTAGCAAGTGTTCTTATCACTACACCACGCTGCCGACCTTTAGTGTTAAAACCAAATAAGTTACATGATTTATTGTATTTATCTATTGTGAAATTTACCCGTTGTTTATACAGGGTGGTCGTATTATAGCTGGTTTCTCTGATGTTGAACCATTTACAAACAAGTTGGTTATAACTCTTCGTGGTGATCACGATACACCAGACAAACCATTACCTGGTAATACTCTGTTTAAATGTATGCTTAAGACTGCTAAACACTATAGTGTATCTTGTTATCTTGACTTTTTAATTACTTGTATTGACTCTTTTAATTCCTATATCAATATATATATTTAATTCTGCTTGTTTTAAAGAAAGTGTCAACAAAAGAAATTGTTTTTAACTAACAAAAATGTTAAATTATGCTTTACATTTTATAATTAATACAGGTGTAAATCTTGGATCGAAGGCTATAGGTTGTTTTGGAGGATGTGACTTTCACGGAATAGACACCCTTGTACAGTGGACACACTTAGAAAGCACAGCCAACATTGGAGCTACATCGATCGTTGTTCGAGATGCTGTTGATTGGGCTGTTGGCAATGAAATTGTTATCACTACAACCGGCTACAGGTTGCTTACGAAGGATTTTATTTTAAATTCAAGTTTTAAAAATGTAGATTTCTTGTTAATTAAATTTAAGTTTTTATGAATACCTTGTGTTGCTTTTAATTTTATGACAAATTATTGTAAGGTAAGCCTACAATTACTGTACTTTTACCACTAGATAAAAGTTAGTAAAAATTGTTCTAACTTTCTTGAATTTTAGAGCACAAGAGACAGAGAAAAACGTTATAACTTCAATATCTGAGGACCAAAAAACAATTGGTCTTGCCAATCCTTTGGAGTTTAGACATATGGGCGAAGAATACATTATTGGAGATCACACTTTTCCTATGAGAGCTGAAGTTGGTTTACTTACAAGAAATATTCAAATCAAAGGTGAATTTTGTTTATAGATAAAATATTAGATATGCAGTATTTTTTTGAAGTTATAGAGTTAATAAGCATTTTTAGTATAACTGTTTAAGCAATGTTTTTATAATTAGGTGAAAGTTACGACAATATTGTTGCGCAAGCCTTTGGAGCTCGAGTTTTGGTGGGATACACAACATCTAGTGACAACAACGAGCTATATGGTAAATATTTCTTTAAGTTAGTTGTTTAATAAAAAATACATATATTATTTACCTTTACTTACAATGCAAAACTTGTTTTGGTAGGCTGGGCGAGAATAAGCAATGTTGAGTTTTTTCAAACTGGACAAGAAGGATGGACGGATACTTACGATCCAAGATTTTCGTTAGCTTGGCTCGATACTGGAACTGTTACTGAAGGTCGACCTTCATACGTCACAGAATGTGCTTTCCACGACGGCTTTTCGACTGCAATTGGAACGTTTGGTGCAAGTGGGATCAGTATTACCAAGAACGTCGTCCACAGAACTATTCACGATGGTTGGTATATTGGGCTAAGTGAATTTGTAATACTAATACGTAGAAAATTTAAGCTTAAAAACTTATACATCTTATTTAAATTTAAAATAAAGTATTTGCTTAAAATTATTTTTGTTTGGGTGTTTTAGGTATAAGAATAACTGGAAGCAACCAAGTACTTGAAAACAATCTTGTAACAGTTTCATTATTTAGAGGAACTTATCACGACCGAAATGAAGCAACTAATTTCAAGGTAAAACTATTACAAGTTTAAGTAAATGAACTCATACTGAATTTATAAGTCAGAGCAATTATTATTTGCTTTCTTATATTTGTACCTAAAAAGTGTCCTTTAAAAACCGCTTCGAAAAGATATCTATATCTGAAAAGGTCAACAATTGCAATTTTGTAATAGAGAATGGAGCTTGTCTAAAATATTGGTTAAAAGTATTTTATTATAGGACTGGCAAGCTAATTTTGAAGTAAGTGAAGCAACGAATTTAAGAATGGTTGGCAATACCGCAGCTGGATGTGAACGACTATGTTTCCACATGGATGGTGAAGCTTGTGATGCTACAGACGAGAACGCTTGGACAGGTTAATATCGGCCAACTATATTAAATAAGATACAATAATAAATTTGACTCATTAAAAAAAGTTAAAATTTTTAAATGTCGTGACTAATTATAAGAAACTTAAGAATTTTTTCTTCAACGATATTACTTCAATCCCTACTGATCTCATGCTGTAGCGCCCTTGATTAAGGCGATATAAACAGTATGAACTCCTGCTGAGCCAGCACTTAATCAGCAGTACAATTATCGGGCAATTATAATCTATAATATCCTAAACTGCCACAGGCAACTCGAGACTGGGTCGGAGTAACTGATGTTACTCTATGTTTAAGTCGCGCTTTTGACTTTCCCACATCGAGGATAAAGATATATACAAAAAATTATTAAATAAATAAAAAAAAAAATTAACTGGATATTAGCTTAAAATTAATTTTGATGTTTTAAAAATAGGTAACGTGGCCCATGGAGCACTTCACGCAGTTCAAATATTTATTCCGGACGGGGTAGGAACTTGCTCGATGATCAGAAACTTTGTTATCTACAAAGCTTGGGATTATGGGATTTATCATCAAACGAAAACTAGTGTCGTTGTGAAAAATACAACCATTGCTGATTCAACGGTTAATTAAACACTTATTTAATTTAAAAAAAAAAATAATACAACATTGTTTTGAAAAAATATAGTTTAAATTATACAGTTTTAAGTCACAGTCAAAAATACACTTTTTAGTCTTTAAATAAACTCTTAATATTTTTTAGATAAACTACCTACCTATTATTTACGGTCCTGCTGGATTAAGTCACAATTTTGAGGATAAAACTGCAAGTGTTAGAGATGTCCTTATCGTTGGACGAAGTGATCATTTTGATCCGACTTTGGATTTTATGGACGAACAGAATGACAAAAACCTTATACAAAGAAGAAACAGGTATATACTTAGAGTTATTTGTTGAAGAAGTCTGTATGAAAATGATACAAAATATTTTATTCCAACAAAAATTTGGGTATGATGGCACTTGAATTTTGAGATCTTTTATGTCAAATTTTAAGATTTTTTTAAGATTTTTTTTACTTTGTGTAAAATAAAATTCAGTTTATAGGTCACAACGTGTAAGCAATATTTGTATTTAATTTTTTATTCAATGTTTTTATTTTTTTTATCTAGTCCGAGTCGAAAGGCTCCGTTTAATGTATTTGGTGGTAGGACTGGTATAATGCTCCCAATGTTTGAAAGTGGGCCCAATGCTGCCCCATTTAAACCTTTCCATATCAACTTAAACTACCCTGCCAATCATGGCCTACTTGATATACAAGGTTAGTCACAGTGTGGATAAATTATTTGTACTAAAAAAGCAATGGTCTAAATAAAATCCTGGACTTTTATTTTACTTTTTGTTTAACTTCTGAAGACATTTGTTAAAGGAGCTATTATTTTGATTCGTATTTACGTAAATTCACCTAAACTTTTTTAGGATTGACTCTTTACAACTTTGGACTTAACGACGACAACACACGAGACTTGGTGTTTTGGACCAATCCACTTATGGGTGATGCCCACCACCCAACTTACTTGAGTGGAGTTCGTCTTTTCCAAGTTGAAGATGACAGCAAAGTTCATTTCGATCGACCAAGTTTAGGGTAAGCGCCAAAAATTAAAAAAACAACATAGTATACTTTTACTTTGTTTTAACCTGTATGTAAAATGCTGTGTCAAGTTTAAAATTTTTTGGTATCTGTATAATAACACAAGTCTTATTTCCTGGCCTTTAGGAAGTTTATACAAAATGGCAGTATTGAGAAATAAATCTATGACCTCAAGTCTTATGCGTTTAAATACGTTGTTTATTACTTTAACTACTGCTTTATACAACTTTCATACATACTAAAATTAGAACTGTTCACTTCTTTTTTCAGGAAAGTGAATCCATCAGATTGTGTTGATATGGAATGTGATGCAAAGAAGAAATGTTTGGTGAAGGATCTTGATGGAAGCTTTTTAGGAGAAATCGGAGCAGTTATTCCGGATGTAAGTAAAATCCTATTTTGTAGGTCCTGTAATCATAACATTTTCAGCTTCAAGATTTTTTAACAGAATTGTCAGTAATCGATGGTTAACCCTTGGTTAGTTCTTTATTAAAATCAAATATTCCCTATGTTAAAAATCATACTTTAATTTAATTTTTTGTTGTAGGCATCTTTTGCTTGGGACGATCCAAATCAACTGTCACGAGGTTTGGGAGATTACAGAATTCCGAAAACTTTGTTAACTGCTGTTGATGGAACCCGAGTTCCTGTTGAAGATATTATTACCACAAGAGGTTTGTTTAAATAGATAAACCTAAAGCTTGGCTTTGCAAGGGTATATCTATATAATTATGTATGTATATGTTATATAGAGAATATATCATGTAGTATAAATGCATTAATATTAAAGGCATCATAAGAAACAACGAATCTTGTTCCTACATCCCCGCTTGGCAAGCATTTGAATGTAAAGGACCTGAAGCTTACGACTACGTTATGTTGGTTATTGAAAGTTTAGACGAAGACACTGAAAGTAGAAGATTGTCGCCAGTTGCATTATTGGGAGATGAAACGATCGATTTAAACAATGGTAAGCTTGTGACGTCATAATTAAAGTAGAGCTGAAGTTCTGAATGTGTTTATATTATTGTACACAGGTCCACAAGATCATGGTTGGTGTTTTGGATACACTTGTCAGCTTCGAATATCAACATTCTACACCATCGTAGCAACCGGTGTTGAGTTTAAACTTTTCTTTACTGGTTATCCACCTCGAGATATGAGACTTCATCTTCTTAACGTGGACAGCACCCAATCTATTCGTCTTGCAATATAGTAAGTAAAATTTGTAGGTATTTTTTTAGAATTTTTATGCATTTGATTTGCCACCTAATATGTCCAAGTTGAACTACATTTATCTAAGACTTATATTTTGTTTGGAGATATATTTAGTCAACATAAAAGCAATTTTAAACTAAAATAGCATTTTTAGGCATTTTTTAACAAAATTTGTTTTTAGCTACCCAAGGCCAGAACGACTTGATATTTATCGTGCCGTCTCAGGACTGTATATCGCGCCCGAAAATGCTTACTACGATCCAGAGAAAGATGAGTGGTTGTTGTATCCACCTTCACAATCCCCTACTGGATACAAACCTTCAGTAGACTCACGTGTGTTAATTTATTTAGTTTTTTTTTTTTAATTATTTGTTCTCGATGTTTAAAGGTTGACTTCACGACCTGAACATATACTAACAACTTTTACCGCGACCCAGTCTTGGGTGGCCTTTGCCAGTTTAGGATATTATTTAGATTATAATTGCCTAGTAATTAGGCTGCTAATTAAGTTGTGACTCAGCAGGAGTTTATACTGTTTATAGTGTCTTACTAAAGGACATTACGGCATAAGAACTGTAGGAATCGAACCTAGGACTCTATGTAGTAAATGAAGCCAAGTGTTCTTACCACAACACCACGCTGTAAGTGCTTTTTTAACGATATGCTTATATAGATATCAATCTGTTTAAAATAACAATTAGTGAAGACTTACTATGTGTGGGTTCTTGTTGGAAGGGCTTGTAACTACCCTTTTTGTTTTTAAAATTACTATTAACCACCCCCATATTTTGTATAGCTGTGAACGGTGCTAACTTTATGGACCGTACCGCTGATCTGTTATATGTTGTTATAAGAGGAGACGAACCGATTGATATCATTACATCACCTCTTGTAATCGTCGGTCTCTCCTTCCCGGCTGTTTCAACTGACGATTTCTTCGGAGAAAATCTTGTCAATAACTTGGCAACGTAAGTTAAAGTCACAAAAGATATTGTGGCATCAGTTCACGTTAGGCTATTTAAAATATTGACAAATATATTGTACAAGTCAATAAAAGATTTAAATGTACACATATATGGCATGTATTTCAATACAAGACTTGCATCTTGAAATACTGGGCTTTAGGTTTGATAAAAGGGTTTTTATATTAATCTTTTAGCATTTAGCCAAGATTAAAATGCATTATGTATTTGTGACTAATACTAATAACTCTTCTATTTGATTTTGTTGTAACTAAAAGTCTAGGCCTTTTAATTTATGTTATTTTTAATTGTGTGCTTTTACAGTTACCTTGGAGTGCCAGCAAGTAAAATCAGAGTTGTTGATGTTGTAAGAGAGGACAGTGGGTCAAGAAAACGACGTTCAACGTCTGGGTAAATTTTAGAAAAAAAAATTACAAAATTATTTTTTAAAATATTTTTATTAAGTAAATGCTGACTAAAATAATTAAACTCAGTCATTAGTTTTAATTCAAAATACATTTTTATGATTTTTTTTTAGTCGAGTAGCAAGACAGGCAAGTGAAACGGTTACCTACGTCATAGAGATTGGTGATGAGGTCACAAACGGAACTGGGACTGTCCCGAGCGGAAATGAGACGGAAGTTGTCGAATTTCTTAACGCACAAGTTGACTCGGTTTGTTGTTTTAATTTTTACAGATTCTTAACTTCGGTCTATGTTATTTGCCTTTCTTCATGTATAGGCTACCTATTTTATATTATAGTATTCAAGTATATCCTAAGGCTTTGGTATTTAGTATTTTGTTAAGGTGTTTTTACTACTAACCTGATTTGTAAAAGATAAAAATGGTTTGGCCCCCTAAATCAATTGTGAAAAACTGTAAAAAACAACAAATAAAAGTTATTTTCTTTAATTTAATGACCATTTTCCTGATCTAGTTTGGCTGTTGGTAACGTTATTATTAGGGATATGTCGAGCCGAGTGCTCGGGCTCGTACTCGTGTACGAGCCTAGGCATTTTTAAAGGCTCAGTTTTTGCCAAGCCTTTAAAAATTATAATGCAAATCGAACGCCGTGCAGTGTTATAACTTTTTAAATGCAATAGTGTTATAATTCACACTGCGAAAATTCGTCGGTTCACCGATAAATATACTAATATATACATATTAGTATCTCTATGGTATAATTATATCACGCGAGATATAACGTTGTTATTCAATTGTTGTCACGCCGCCAACAAGTGTTTTTATTAAAAGACTTTTTAGCACAGCGGGCGCTATTACTAGCCCGCTTCGTAACCAATTAACTCCTGAGCATGTCGAAATACTTATATTTATTCATGTGAATTTACGTAAGCTTAAGTAAATTTTCGCATTTTATTACAAAGTACAACACTAACCCAAGTTCAGCCTATTTCAATTTTCTTAAAACCGGGAAACTTTGTTCGGCGTTTCACTGCACGTTTTAACGATTTTAAATCGCTTCTTTAAATAAAGCAATATAATCTTAAATTATCCATCTATAGCAAGCTTGCAGCGATATAACATTTAATTCAAATAATTAAAAAAAAAGTTGTAAAAAATCGTGTCCACAACAAAAATTTATGTATTTTTTTCGGGCATACATTTTGCGTTACGTACCGAAAGGTCACTTAGGTATTTATTTTTGCTATTCAAAAGCTCGTATTGCTCGGTCGAGCTTTTTTAAAATTAAGATGCTCGTACGAGCCGAGCTTTTTACGATTTGGCACATCCCTAGTTATTATCATTTAATTAATTAAAAAACGCCTTGATATTGTTTACGTAAGCTTTCGTGCTGTTAAAGAAATTTTAGTAGTGCTAAAATTCAATGTCTTTATTCAAACCAATTACCTTGATTTTTCTTTATAGCTAGTTGCATTATATCAAACTGGAGAATTGTGGGAAGTATTAAACACAACAGAAGGACTTGGACTTTACAGCATGGAAGCTACGGCAGTCAATGAAACAATAGGTTCGTAAATTATAGATGTAGGAATACTTACTAAAGGATAACCTAATATTTACAACTAGTGTTCTTTACAGTAGATTATTTGTTACTATGTTTATAAACACAACTAGCAGTCATGCCAAATGTGTGGTCAGCTTTTTTTTGTATTTATCTTTATCCTCGATGTGGGAAAGTCGAATGCGCGACTTAAACATAGAGTAACATCAGTTACTCCGACCCAGTCTCGAGTTGCCTATGGCAGTTTGGGATATTATATAGATAATAAATGCCTGATATTCATGCTGCTGATTAAGTGCTGGCTCAGCACGAGTTTATACCGTTTATAGCGCCTTACTTAAGGGCACTACAGCATGAGATCAGTGTGGATTAAACCCACGACCTCATGTGTTGTGTAGCAAGTGTTCTTACCACTACAACTCGCTACCGGTCTCTATTAAAAAAACTTCTAACCACTTTGTACAAAAATATACTGTCAGATTTTGCTATACTGTCATATTTTGTTTTAACCTTTTTACTTGTAATTACAGATCCATTTATATCGATTGTTGTCCACAAAATTCCAACTCAGATGCAGATCACTTCAAGTCTCTCCAACCTGGTTGAACAAACAACTTTCGAAAATCCAATCACAGTCAACTTACTTGATGCTAATGTAAGATAACTAAATCCTTGTTTTATTTCCTTTAATTACTAATTTGCTTTAAAAAAAAGCTGTAATAATTAAGTGCAACACATCAAGCCTGGTTTGAAATCAACATTTTTAAATAAGCATAACATTACGTTTATTAAAAAGTTTTAAACTTAAGCTCTTGGCAATGTTTAAAATAATATAACATTTACGTTAAAGTGTTATTTAAAATTTTTATAAAGGGAGACCCAGTGACGTCATTAGGAGGGACTTGGATGGTGAGAGTAACCTTGGATAGCTCGGGAGGAAATGCTGACAGCAACGCCGTACTTGAAGGCACCACAACTGAGTCCTTTAGCAATGTGAGCATATGTCTTTTTTAGAACATTTAAATGTGTTCTATTTTTAAGATTAGATTCAAACAAAAAAGAGTTCAAAGCATAATCAAATAGTAGAAATCGGTTTAAGTCTGATTTAACTTTAAAGTCTTATATTAGCAGTAGTTTTATACTCAAAAATTAATAAAGTTGGTGTCACTGAACACAAAAATAATTTTAACTTTAAATAATCTCACCTACTTTTTAAGTTATACAACTTTAAAGAAAAAATTAAAATTAATTTAAAAAAAAGGGAAGCCCTGTTTGTGATGACGTAGTACTAGCTTACTAGCTTGTATACATTGACTAGGCTACTTGGTACTTTCTATGCCACATAAAAAATATGGTAACCTGGTTTTTTATGTTAATCATTTTCCAGTATTATTGGTAATTAAAATCGTAAGTACCACAGACATTTTTTAAAGGTTCTAAAGGCATTTTATGATTCATTGTCAACCATACTAACATGCTATATACATAACTTACAAAATTGCAAAATCCTCTAATATAACACTTTAAGGAATTTAACTTTTTTGGATATATTTGATATTACCTTGTTGTGTTTGGTCACTGCAATGCTATCTTGAAAGAAAAAGCAGAAATCCAACGGTATATTAATATGATATTCTTTTATGTAATGTAGTAAAAAATTATTGTATAACTTTAGTTTTAATAATTATATTTTTATTACAGGGAACTGCGATATTTTCAGATATTCTTATAACTCATAGTGGAAGTGGGTATCAACTTATGTTTGAGGTAAATCACAGTTCTTACAAGTTTTTTTATTAAAGAATATTATAAGGACCCAGTTAAAAATAAAAAATTATAATTCCGATTTAAAACGGGCTTGCAGCAAGTTAGAAAATTTGAAAAAATTAATTTTTTTTTTTTAATAGATTTCGGAACCTGCCGGGATAAACGTCGCTCCCAACTCAATTTCGGTTGACGTAGCAAATCGTGACGTCACCGCGGTCATTACGGAAGGACTTGGTAATTACGTCACTCACGGAGAAGAGGTCGATCTTACTCTTACTCTGAAATATCGAGACGGAAGACTACTTGATAAAGTCGGGTTTAAGGTATAATATAAATTGGTTGAAGAAGATGATGACGTCACTTTTTAAGATTTAGTGACGTCACATATTCGGAATTTTCTTTAGAAGATTTTTATATGAAAATTATTAAAATCCTTGTGACTTAACTGTTAATGGCGTTACAGGGTCACGCGTGGAGAGCTACTGTCGATTTAGACGATCCGACGCTTTATCAAAACGCACCGGAAGTTACGTCACCTACCTTCACTTTCAATCCCGTGACAGGTAGTTTCACAAGCACGGGACTTAGCATCAGTAACACATTGGATTACAATCGATATAATCTTGTTTTTAACGTTTACACTGAGCCTGCACTTTACAACTTTAACGTGTATGCCAACAATGTTGAGGTAAATGATTTTCTGATTTTCTAAAACGTTTAAACGGTTGCAAACAATATAATTGACCAAAGGAAAATGGAAATACAAATTTTGAAATTTGAAGTAGATTTTTTTCATTTATGTTAAAAAGATTTAAATTTTGTGTTTTGATTCGATATATTTACAGTTATTTTTTGTTTCTAGTTTATACCTCTTGGTGGAAGGCTACATGTTGAGAACAGAAACCCAGAACAGATTACGTAATTCATTTTCTCTCTTAATATTTATTTACAAAAATTTGTACAAATAATTTTTTTTTGTATATATTTTTATCCTCGATGTGGGAAAGTCGAATGCGCGACTTAAACATAGAGTAACAACTGTTACTCCGACCCAGTCTCGAGTTACCTGTGGTACTTTGGGATATTATAGATTATATTTGCCCGATAATTATACTGCTGATTAAGTGCTGGCTCAGCAGGAGTTCATACCGTTTATAGCACCTTACTCAAGGACGCTACAGCATGAGATCAGTGGGGATTGAACCCACGACCTCATGGTGGTGTAGCAAGTGTTCTTACCACTACACCACGCTGCCGGTCTACACCACGCTGCCGGTGAATTTAAAAAATTAAATCACTTTTCATAAGGATAATTTAAAATTTGCAAGCGATGGGAATCAAACCTATAACCTTAATACTAACTCTCTTATATTTTTTTATAGATTGGAGCTAATGGGACAAGTTTACACAAGAATGAAAAGAGCAACATCTACTACAGTAGCCAGTTTTGAAACTTATATTTACAACAAGCTAACGACTCTGATAAATTATGAAGTCTACCTAGGACCTATTACTGTATCAGACTTAGAAAGTATGTTATATTGGTTTATATATTAATTGTAACAGGTTTAAAGAAAATTGTTTTTACAGCATTAACTATAGGGTAGTCGTTGTTAATTTGGTTCAGTTACTCAATTTTGAATATTTGTTAGCGAGTTATTTTCCCAGATTGATTTTAAAAATTGACAAAAATAAAAAAATGGTCTTATTTGATTAAGTATTTATTTTATTTTATAGATGGTAATTCTGAAATTTCATTTACGATATACGGTGAAAACTCGACTGTTGTTGATTCAGCACTTTCACAACTGGCTGATATATTTACTGGATCAACTGGACTTACTTTTAACGGGCAACAGATTACAGTTACAAACCAAAATTGTCCAATTAAAGTGAACGGAGATTGCAACTCAGGAGTGGTGAATTAACTTTAACTATACAAATTAAATTATTAGTTAAATAATTTGAATATTGGTCAAATTGGCCTTATTGTTAACAGTATATTCTTTTTGTATATATCTTTATCCTCGATTTGGGAAGGTCGAATGTGCCTAAACATAGAGTAACATGAGTTACTCCGGCCCAGTCTCGAGTTGCCTTTAGCAGTTTGGGATACTATAGATTATAATTGCCCGATAATTATGCTGCTGATGAAGTGCTGGCTCAGCAGGAGTTCCTACCACTACACCACGCTGCCGGTCGAATATTAAAGTTTATTAATGTAAAAAGTTAATTTAAAACATGTACAAAGTAAGCAATCAAGGCCTAAATAATATTTCTAAAATCTAACCAAAAGCACACTATAATATTCATTTAGTATGTACTACATAATTAAAATGTACATTTTACCAGTTATAATGTGGGTCATTCAGCTATTTGTTAAACACCATAGCTTAAATTGTAAAATATTATTGTTCATCTAACTTTTCGACAAATCACACTGCCCTTATGCGCCACAATCATTTATTTTAATGCTTATTTCTTATTGTAGTTCGGAGTAACACTCTCTCCAAATAACGATGCTACAAATTACTGGTACATTGTTGGACCTGTTCTTGGAGTGTCTGTTTGTATAGCTGCAATTATTATTGCAATATCATGTGTCATGAAACGAGGTAGGAAATGTAGATTTATTTAAACAAAAAAATATTGCAACATTTGTTGTATAAATAAATGTTGAATGCCTTTGTTTTAAATACAAAATATAAACGCTTTTTTAAGTAATTTGTAAATAAACAAAGGCACTTTACATCTATTTATACGACGATCTTATATTCTTTACACAGAATTGTAACATTATTAACAGCACAGCAAATAATATAAAGTTGCGCTGGATTTTTAAATATTTACAATTTACTGAAATAAATACTTACTGCACTTTTAAATTGATTTATATTTTTTTAGCTCACAAGGGCAAGGTTAGTATCTCTAGCGAGTCACTCCAATCTAGAAAACCAGTCGACAGTATAGGAAGTGCTTTTACTAACACGTAAGTTTTTTAAATTAAAAAAAAATTTAACATAAAATAACTTATACTTATTCTTATGTTTCGAATAAGATTAAAATACCCATACATTGAATATAAAATGATAATTAAAAGGTTAAAACCCGATAGGCTAGGCATGGGTATTTATTTACAGGTAACGGTAAGCCTACTCTTGTATAAAAAAATAAATTCCAACAGCTGGAATCGAACGTATAACCCAAATAAACTTAAAACAATGTTTATTAGGAAACAAAATTACTCTAGCTAACACTGTAGTAAAATAAAAATAAAATGACTAAAAAAGTGAACTGTTTTACAAAAAACTAAACACTAAAAAGTAATCTTTTAAAATTAAAGTGTAACTCCTGATTCTGGGATGACACCAGTCCAAATGTAAAATATAATTTACAAGAACTTTTATGGAATTGACGGACCGAATTGACCACGATTTTTGCCCTTTTTTATATTTTTTGTAGTTTTTGTATAAGTTCCACTTCTAACTGTGATATGTTAAATGTAGGATGCACTTTAGTCTTAATTTGCCTTAATTCGTACAAAGATGTAGCCTACCAGTTTATATGTTTAATTTTAATAAAAAAAATTGTGTAAAATTGTTCGTTTTAAATTTATGATTAAGTATAACTAATTTACACCATTATTAAAGTATTTCTTTTCTATGGTTCAGTGTAACAATTGTTTTTTTTGTAATATGTACTTCATGTTTTGTAAAATAAATCTGAAATTTCTGTTCGAGCATTTTTGTTTTTAACAAATTCAAATTACATTGCAACAATATACAGTTCGCTTGAACGAGCAATAGGCCTATGTAGCCCTAAGCCTAAGTTAAATGTGCGTAGAAAAGCCTTCCTTATTTTGCAAAACGCTTTAAGCTAGTTTAGCCTAAAAAATTGGCATTCAAAACGCATTTTTTCTGTTACTTGGAAAGCATGTAATACTGTAGTATTGAAAGCTTATGTGTATAGGCCTATTTAGTTAATTTGTACAGTTAGTTATGCTACATTGCATATAGTAAATGTGACTTAATAATTTATGCTCGTTAAGTTGGTACCACAAATTTTCTGTCAGTTGCTATTGTCTTTTATGATTGGTAAGTTTGTTATAAATTATTTTGACATAAACTATAATTATGTTTTAAACAATTTGATATAAAATGTAAACAATTACAGTTTAAATTCGTTTTTATTTTTTAAATACATAATTTAAAGCAATACTATGTAGTTTTTTAAATTAATATTATATTAACATTTAGAACTGAACAATGAATCTTACTAAAAATAGACCTATTCATATATACGTTTAGATATATAACACTTTATTATATATTATGTACAGTGGTTAATTAAAAACTTTATTATAAAGTAAGGTAAAAAAGATACTAAATGGCTATATTTTCAAAAGCAAATTTTAAAAACAACATCTCACCAAAACTGTGATAAAAATTATTTTAAAAACTAAAGAGCATTTCGCAAAAGAAGGATGAATAAAAATGTTTTATTCGTAATAAAATGTCGTTTGTGTTGCTATAGCAACAAATTGGCGTTGTGTGTGTGCCATAAATCATAAAGCTGTTATTTTTGGATGTTCCTGAATATTTTTTTAAATTAATCACGTACCAGTTTTAAATTTAAAGCACCTCTTATATAATACAGTCAAGGAAATTGATATCGAATAGCTCGTGAAAAGCTAAACATGTTTTCCAAAGTAAAACTGTTTCAGTTCATCAACTTTTCGGCACCATTTGAGCGCGTTACCTTTTTTGTCAATTAGATGGTATGATCGTCCAGGCTACAAACAGTAAAAAAATGATTAATTTAAACTTTACATACAAAAAATGTCGAAATTTATTGTATTGTTTTGTCGGGTGCACCAAATAGAACTAAACACCACACATGAGGTCGTGGGTTCAATCCCCACTGATCTCATGCTGTAGCGCCCTTGAGTAAGGCGCTATAAACGGTATAAACTCCTGCTGAGCCAGCACTTAATCAGCAGCATAATTACCGGGCAATTATAGTCTCTATAATATCCTAAACTGTCACAGGCAACTCGAGACTAGGTCGGAGTAACTTATGTTACTCTATGTTTAAGTCGCGCATTCGACTTTCTCACATCGAGGATAAAGATATATACAAAAAAAAATTAACGTATTTTTAAGCTTTTAAAGCAAGATACCTACCACGTGTACGTGAAAAACTTTAAAACTTTTAACTTCTGTTTTGGTGTCTGGTGTACTAAAAATATAAATTTAGTTACAGTGGCTACTACAAAGTCAACAGGAATAATACATTATAGTTTGCTATTGATTTAAAAACTTTAAAATTTACATTGGTATTTCTCCTTTGACCTCCATACTAGTCGAATCAACATAAACAAATTTCGGTCCTTCCATCAAGAGAAATTGTCGAGTTTTGATGGAGAGGCCGCGTTTTTTCTCTAACTCTGCTTGTTTTAATATTAATTTGTCCTTTTCAGCAAACTTGTGCCTAAAACGTATTGGTAATAGTAGTTTATATATGGGAAAATAAGTAATAAATTTCAAATTTTGCTGATCTTATGCTGTAGCGCCCTTGAATAAGGCACTATAAACGGTATGAACTCCTGCTGAGTCAGTACTTAATCAGCAGCGTAATTATCAGGCAATTATAATCTATAATATCCCAAACTGCCACATGTAACTCGAGACTGGGTCGGAGTAACTGATGTAACTCTATGTTTAAGTCGCGCATTCAACTTTTCCACATCGAGGATAAAGATATATACAAAAAAAAATAATAACTTCAAATTAATTATTTTTAAAATTGTTTAAATATTCCTCACTGTAGATATCTTGTGCAGCATATAACTTTAAATTAATATATTTTGAATTTAAATAAACCTTAGTCTACACAACGTTGAAAATTTTTAAAATAGTAAACCCACCATTTAGTTTGTTCTTGTATCCCCATCCTACGTTGTCGTTCATCTTCAGATAAATGAATACTTAAACCATAACCATCTGTATCATCGGGGTCACTACATTCAAGTCTATATAAATTTAAAATGCAAAAATTTATTTGTGGTATTAGTTTAATAAACAGTAAACGATTAGATTTTTACCTTATTCCAGTAGTACCAAAACTCCCATATCTTTTAGCTGGCGAAGAATTTAGGCTATTAAATCCCTATAACACAAAAAATAACCTTTACCATTTAAAATATATATAAAAAAAAATATCCAAAACGTTAAGTTTATGTTAGTTCATTGACATTTTAATAACAGGTTTTTAATTGTCATTACTTCTGACATTTACGTACAATAAAAGATTGAAATGTCCTAGTTCATTAGTTTGTGACTTCATGGTATTTAAAATGACTGATTTAAATGCCAGTTAAATATTTGTCGAAATTAACAATGCAACATTTGATGAATAACTCAATTATTTTTTAAGGTTTTAATTAACAACGTTTTGATTCATGAAAAATCGGCTTCACATTTAACGCTGGCATATGTACTCCATAAATAACTATTAATTTACTGTGGTCAACATTTGACTTTACTACATGAGGTCCTAGGTTCGAATCCCACTGCTTTTTTATGCTGTAGTCCCTTTAAGTAAGGCGCTATAAACAATATGAACTCCTGCTGAGCCCATACTTAATCAGCAGCTCATAATTTTTAGTCATACTGCCAAACACAATTCGATACTCGGTCGGAGTAACTGATGTTACTCTATGTTTAGGCCGTAAAGTCGACCTTCTCACATTAAGAGTATATAAATCTTAATAAAAAATTTAAATTCTGTATACTATATATATTATTTTAATATTTTTTTATGGATATGGATTTTTAACTTAAATATGGATTTTTAACTTACAGATAGCGTACTTCCACGTACATGCTTTGTCGGTTTTCCCATCGAAGGAGGAGTTTGTAAATGTAAATTTTCCCAATCTATTCCCCGAAAGAAATTGTGAGATTTGATTGGACGAAAGCCGCCCATGTACTTGGAGCCTAATCTGTGGTTAGGATTTGTTTCCTAAATATATTCAACACATGTAAGTTTTTTACAAATTCTTGTTTAAAAAAATTCTATAAATTCTTGTTTAAAAATTTTTTTTAATCTTACTTGAGTAACAATACTTTGTAAAAATAGTTCAAAAGGCTACCACACAAAGTTGGTAATATTAAACGTTATTAGGGCTTTAAAACCTATAAAACTGATGTCATTCTATTAGTATTTTTGTATATATATTTGTCCTTTTGTGGGAAAGGTCGAACATCAGTTACTCCGACCCAGTCTTGAGTTGCCTGTGGCAATTTGGGATATTATAGAGATTATAATTGTCTAATAATTATGCTGCTGATTAAGTGCTGGCTTAGCAGGAGTTCATACCGATTAAAGCGCCTTACTCAAGGGCACTACAGCATGAGAGCAGTGGGGATTAAATCCACGACGTCATGTGTTGTGTAGCAAGTGTTCTTACCACTACACTGCGTTTCCATTATAACACCTTAATATAAATTACTGAATTAAACATGAAACATTAAAGTTTTTAAATTCAAAGTGTACTTACTAATAGTTGGTTAATTAAATCCTGTGCATCAGGATCCATACTTTCCGGGATCGTAAAATCGCGGTCAATTATTTTCCTAAACACGTGATAGTCGTTGTCGTCGTGAAAGGGTGTTTTACCAGTTAACATTTGGTAGATTATACAACCCAGTGCCCACAAATCGGAGCTATGGTAATGTAAAATATTGCGCATTAGATAGATGTTGAGGTAAATGTATAAAAAAATATAATAGAGTTGAATACACAATTAGGCGCTGGATATAGCTTAAAAGGTATACTTATAAGCATTGTCAAAAGCACAATGCAAATGAAAGGTTAATTGTTAAGATATTATTAATATTAGGTAAACTCTGGTTTAGGGCTTGAATTATAGAAAAGAAATTATTATTTACTTATTTAAGTTATTTGTATTCTTGCCTTGAATAAAAATTTAAAATGCACACATGATTTTATGGATATAGTTGAAATAAATATAAATATTTGTATTACCTTTCTGATGAGGTCCTGTTCGATAATAATTCGGGCGGAACGTATTCTGCTGTTCCCACAAATGACGATATTTGATCTGTACAAAACATTTCATTTTAAATAGTGGTAAGAACACCTGCTACACCACCATGAGGTCGTGGGTTTAATCCCCACTGCTTTCATGCTGTAGCGCCCTTGAGTAAGGCGCTATAAACGGTATGAACTATTGCTGAGCCAGCACTTAATTAGCAGCATAATTACTGGACAATTATAATCTATTATATCCCAAACAGCTAAGGGCAACTCGAGACTGGGTCGGAATAACAGTTGTTACTCTATGTTTAAGTCGCGCATTCGACTTTCCCACATCGAGGATAAAGATATATACAAAAAAAAATTGTGTTTACGTTTTAAATATTAGGAATTAGTTCGCAAAATCTAATCAACAATGTTAATTAAAAAGGTCGGGTTAGTGTTTAGGGTTTATCCTAACCTTGGTCGCCGTATTCGTTTTTAAAAAAGTTATCTGTGTCACATATTTTTGCTGTTCCAAAGTCAGTTATTTGTATATGCCAGCCGTCAGTTAGAAGAATATTTTCTGGTTTCAAATCCCTGAAAATAAATATAAAAATATAATTTAAAAGCAAGTAATTAAAACAAAATACTAATAAGACTATAAAGTTCAGTTTTGTTTTAAAAAGTTACTTGCTTGTACTGTGTACCAGCTAAAGTTGGGTTAAAGGTAGTTCATTTATTTATTTATTTTTTTTTTGTATATATTTTTATCCTCGATGTGGGAAAGTCGAATGCGCGACTTAAACATAGAGTAACAACTGTTACTCCGACCCAGTCTCGAGTTGCCTTTAGCAGTTTGAGATACATTATAGATTACAATTGTCCGGTTATTATGCTGCTGACTAAGTGCTGGCTCAGCAGAAGTTCATACCGCTTATAGCGCCTCACTCAAAGGCGCTACAGCATGAAAGCAGTGGGGATTAAACTCACGAGCTCATGGTGGTGTAGCAAGTGTTCTTACCACTACACCACGCTGCCGGTTAAATAAAATAAAAGCTTGCCTGTGTATTATTTTTAACTCTGATAGATATTCCAAAGCAAGTACCAACTCAGCAGCATAAAATTGCGCACATTTAAAAGGTAGAAAAGTATTGGCTTCAATATAACTAAGTAATTCTTCGTTGCTTGCATAACTTAGAACGAAATCTAACAACAAACATATGTTAAGGAAAATCTACTAATGAAAACGTAAAGTGTTAGTCATGTAGACTGTAAGTACTACCATTTAAATCACAGCATTATTCTATTATTATTAATACAAAAAATGCATTCTTAATATTGGTTATATGACTATAGTCTAGAAACTTGAGGTTGGCCTATACAGCTATTGTCCTAGTTTAAATAGAAATTGTGTTTAAAAGGATACATATTCGTTTATGATCTTCAAACGTATATCGTAGTTCCACAAAAAACGGGTGATTTAAAAGTTTTATTATATCTGTCTCGCGGTTCACTTGATCTAGTTTATCGTTGTGCAGTAACTTTTCGCGATCCAATATTTTAACTGGAAAAATAAAAACAAAACAGTATAAGTTAGTGTGTCATTACTGATTTATAATGTATACATTTTTTTATATATTTTTATCCCCGATGTGATAAGGTCGACTTTACGACCTACCTAAACATAAAGACTTACGTTACCCCGACCCAATCTCGAGTTGTTTTTGACAGTCTGGGATATTATAGATTATAAATGCTTAATAATTAAGCTGCTGATTAAGTTTTGGTTTAGCAGGAGTTTATACCATTTATAGCGCCTTACATAAGGGCTCTACAGCATGGGAGCCGTGGGAATCGAACCTATGACTTTATGTAGTGAAGCCATATAGGTTCCGGCCACTACACCATTCTGCCGGATATTTCGCCTTTAAAAGAAGCAGAAAATAAAATCTAAATTAACTAACTTGCATATTGTGTTCCAGTTGCAATTTCTTGGGCAAGTACAACCTAAATACAAAAAAACAATCGTTTATTTAATTGTAATTAAAACAATATATACCCCTAATAGAGTCATATTTTATTTAATATTACTCATTACTTTTAATCGCATTCGCGTAGGCAGTTTTTAATAGCATACAACAGCGCTTTATATGAGTAAGAAAGGCAAAAAGCAACACTAGTCTTTATTAGGAATACCTGTACCAAAGCATTGTGTGCTATACTTAATGGCCTAATAAATTGTTAATGTATGTATTTTATTCGGCGATAAAACTTTAAAGTTTTAACACACTAATATTATACCGTTGAATCTTCGTCTTCTCCCAGCAATTTTGACACTAAAAAATCGTCTGGACTTTTCGTTTCATTTGTCATTTTATTTGTATTGTTTGTTTATCTATTAAGTATAATTCTCTGGCCTTTGATATATTAAATATTTTACCAAATGGTGGATTTTGTCTTGTTTAATATTTTAATATACGTTTTTTTAAGTTAAATGTCAAACAATATTTAATGTGCTTATAGTTAAAATACTACCCCTTTACTTATACCGGAACAGCATTGAACTACCAAGTAGTTTTAGACCTAATTTAAAACTTCACCAATAAACAATAGCCAGTAGCTTTCTGTGCTTCTAGTCCAAATATATACATTTCTATTCCTTATGTTGTCGTTTAGTACGATCACTGTTTAACGCCTAAGAATGTAATGTACTAGATATAAATGATATCATTATGAATCTCCACAATGATATCATACCACAGCCTGACAGGAAATAATCCTTGCAACAGGACAAACGTACTAAGCACAAAACCTTAGATTGTTGGATTGTATTCGCTCTATACTGTTTACCATGTTTTGCTTTCCTTTAAACGGTGGCACTGTTAAGGCTGGTGCATCTGACAAATATTTTGAACTATAGTTATTTTTATACTGCACAAAGCAACTACGGCGGTGATTTACCTAAATGTCACCTGTAATGATTTTAGTTATTTTAGTCTATGATTAAATGTATAGGTTAGCACATGGTAAATAATATTTAAAAAAATGCTTTGAAGATTTACATACATAAACACAAGTAATACATTCTTAAATGTAATAATTTTTTTATTTAATATTGAATATTTTAATTTATATTTCTACAAAATTTAAAAAAAAGGATTGTTATTTTAAAAATAAATTTATTTTGCTGCCACCTAATGAACAAACTTTTTTATGGCCTACATGTGCTTGTGGGCGCTCACAAGCAATAAGCAAGCAGACAAAAACACCTAACACCTAAAGTAGATCCACACTCAGCCTAAGTTTAATGTGATTAAAAAATAAGTGTTAACAAAGTAAAGCTGATATTTTACAACCAGTTTTCAACCATGTCTAAAAACCTTATCGGCGACTCCCGATCGGAGTTGGCCGAATTGGTGAAACGAAAAGAAGAAATAGCTGAAACCCTTTCAACGTTAGAAAGACAAATATATGCGTTTGAGGGCAGTTATTTAGAAGATACCCAGTTATATGGAAACATAATACGCGGTTGGGATCGTTATTTAACAAACAAAAATACAAACAGTAAAGCTGACAGAAGAAATCGAAAGTTCAAAGAAGCCGAACGTTTATTTAGTAAATCTTCTGTTACTTCAATGTCGGCTGTTAGTGGGTTAATGGACTCTATTAGGAAAGAAACTAGCGGTGAAAGCAGCAAAATTGACGACAGTCCGAAGGGAAAGAAATTGGATGAAACCGAAGTTGAAACGACAAATGGAACGGATACTTCATCTAGGCCTAGTACTCCAAAACAACCAATCAGCAAAAAAAGCAGTGGGAATTCATTAAGCAGTCAAAGCGGTTACCCAAAGGACAAAAAAAGGAAAAACCGCCTTTCTTTATCCTCAAAACATTCAAAATACGTCAAGAAAATGTGACCTAAGATATAAAAAAATATTATTTGAATTGATTTTTAAAGTAATTTCCTTTAAAGTTGTGTAGATGGTCCAGTCTGGAAAGTAGGGCAGTTTTTGACGCGATCTCGTGCGTGCAAGTGTAAAAAACGGTGTGACCACAGGGCACGCATGCTAAAATTTTTCGTGTGCATGCGTGATTTATTTTTTACGTGTTTCACTTAAATTTGGCTTAAATATGCTACCACCCGAATTGCCCGAATTATTTTTAAAACCAGGCATGCAAACGTTAATTTCAGGCTACATTTTTTTTTACCGAAAAAAATCTTGTGCGTGCACACCCTACTTTCCAGCTTGGTAGATGACTGTGTGGGAATGGGAAATATTTTTTTAAATGAATTTTAATTCTGATTTCGTTTACAAAATTCAAAAATTACAACCTATAGTTTTTCGACTTTGCAATATCAAAAGAACTTTCTTAAATAATAATAATATTGTGCTGATTTTGTGTTTGATGTGTTGGTTTAAATTATGCTTAAAAATTGCAATCACTACCAATACTTGTTTATTTGTTAACTATGTAATACATAACATTTTTGTTAATTAGATTTTTTATAATGGATATCGTTTATGATGACTACAAAAATGGGATTGATATATACAAAAAAAATCCATCTAATAAAAATGAAAGTACCAGCAAAAACAGTTACCAAAACATAACCCAATTTGCAGAAAAACAACATCATTCTAACAAAAGACATTACAGTACAATCAATCAAAATCCTGATGACTTTTGTCCCAAAAAACGACAAAGAAATAAGGACATTGAAATGAGATGCTTGGTCCCGTCTGTCTGTGCTGGTGGAATTATCGGCAAGGGAGGTTCGAATATTAAAGATATGAGAGCTTCTTTTAAGGCTAGAATATCACTTCCAGATACCGATGCATCGGAGAGAGTATTTATTGCCACAGCTAGTATCGAAAGCTGTGCTGAAATTTTAATGAGAATTCTACCTATTGTAAATGATGCTCTAGGGGGGAGAGGGTTAAAAACCAACCAAAATGTTAATGATAGACCTTTATTTAAATCACCAATGAGTATTAAACTGTTAGTACACCATAGCCAAGCCGGCTGCATTATCGGTCCAAAAGGTTTTAAAATTAAAGAGCTGAGAGAAAAAACTGGGGCAAAGATCTCTGTTACATGTGATTGCCATTTAAACAGCACAGACAGGATTTGTAATATATCTGGTACCTGTGAAGTAGTCTCTAAATGTGTGGAAATGATTCTCTACCTTCTTGGTAATACACAACCGAAGGGTCCTGTTAGTAATTTTGATCCTGGTTTTAAAAAGACCCAATGTTTTAACTACGAAAATTATAACGACTCAACTTTAAGAGAAGAAAGGGATGTTTGTAATTTTAAGGGCTCAAGGAAAGGGGTATATGATAACAAACAAAGTTATCACAATAAACAAAATAGGAATTTTGGTCAACAGAGTAACAATTAAAGGGGTTTAAAAATAATGATAAGGTGGCTTTAAAGGTCAAAGCTATGGTCAAAATATTGGAACACTAGATAGGGTGGTAATAATAATCCTAAATAAGGGTGTTAATTACATCTTTGAATGTTTTAGAAAAATTTTAAAATATTAAAGACGAAAAAAATAAAACAAATTTCTGTTTTACATTTAAAACAATAAATAAAATATTTAACTTGTTATAAAGAATCTGCTATTTAGTTTTTTAAAAAAAAACAGGCACTTAACTTAGAGATTAGGTATGTAACTTAGGGGTAGGATTTTAACTTAGAGGGAAGGGCCATAATTAAGAGGGTAAGCACGAGCACTTACTAAGTAGGCCCGAGGGTAAGCACGAGCACTTACTAAGTAGGCCCGAGGGTAGGCATCACACTTGTAGGAAAGGAACTTAACTATAAGGGTAAGTATTTAACTTTAAGGGTATGCACTTAACTTAGGCGACGGGCATTCAACTTATGGTAGGCAATACACCTTAAGTAGGCAATTAACTTACAAGGTAGATGGTAGCATTGGGCGATATTAAAATTTGCAATTTGTAGTAATGTCGCAACTATTGCTAACCTTAACCGGTGGTTTTTATTTTTTGAATTCTTTAAATTGCAATACGAGTTGTTTGAAATATAAAATCAGTCTTTTGACGTCATTTTGTGTCTTTGCCATTACTATTTAAAATATTAAAAAAACATGGGCTACTACGTCTACTCGGCAATATCATAAGACTCAAGTTACAAATCAGTTATAACTCCCCTTTTTATTTTTTCCACATTACATTTGTTTACAAATCTATCGAACGTTGCCATTGAGCAGCAAATTAAAAACTTAGAGTTTAGGTATAGCTTAAGTGTTATTTATTTTAGTAAAACAAGGTTTGTGGCAAAATTGACGAGATGGTTGACACGGACGCCAAGTTTAAAGCTGCATTAAACGTCATAGAAAATCTTCCGAAGAATGGTAATAATAAAAATCTTTTTTTAACTAAAACAATTATTTTTTTTAACGTTTATTACTGTTATGGCTGGGTTAGGCATTTTTAACATAAATCTTTGTTATTTTGCCCCCTTAACCTATTCTTAAATTGCCTTTAGCCATTTAATTATAAATATTTTTGATGGTGTGATATTTAACCTGCTAATTTGCCTAATGATTTTGGGGTTAGCAAAAGTTTTATAGTTATTGCTTTTTTTAATGTTCTTTTATGATTTTATTTTGTAAAACTCAGTGATTTCATTTTGTTAAACTCTTTTAATCACTATTCACTCTAGAAAGTAAGGCAATATGCGCACAAGATTTTTTTTGTTAAAAAATGCATGCCTGAAATTAGTGCTTTGATGCCTGGTGTTTAGAAAACTTACCTAAATATGCAATATAAATCATGCAGGCGTAGACCGTTAATTTTGGTAACTGTTATTTTTTACGCTTGCACACACGAGATTTTGTCGAAAACTGATCTATATATCAGACTGGGGCACTTCGACATTGTAGTTTTTGTACTCTCAACTAATTGTTTAAATATACTGGCTCATAATATTACTCTTTTTTAAATATAAAAAAATAATTATTTTTGTTTTTACAATTATTGCTATTTTTAATGTTATGAGCTTCGTTGACAAGAAAGCTTTTAGATAGCCTATATATAAACCCAAAATTTTATGTTGTAAAACTCAGTGTATTAACCACTATTCAGGAGCTGATTGCTTCTTTATATTGTCTTCAAATATAACTTTTTTATAAAAATAAACTTCAATTAATTTCAGGACCTTATAAGCCATCACCTACTATGATGCTGATGTTTTATGCATATTACAAACAAGCTACTGAAGGAAAATGTCACAGAGCCAAACCTTGGTCTTTTGATGTTATTAACAAAGCGAAATGGGATGCTTGGAACAAACTGGGATCTATGAGTAGTGATGAAGCCAAGGAGAACTACGTCGTCGAGTTGACAAAGGTAATTTTTGTCCATTATTTGTGCTTTTTAATAAAAAACAAAAAAAAGGGTTGACTTTTATCATTAAGGAAAAATTTTTGTGTGTGAAGGACTTGTAAGATTGCTAGTCGTTTATATTTAGATTTAATTTTATGTGGAAAGTCTGATCTTATAGTATAACTTAAAATATAAATTGATTGTATTTACTGGTTAGAATAAGCCTATAGTTTTTGGTGTTAGTTTTGTGTTATTTGTAAGTTTGTTTAAGATTTTTAAATATATACTTGTGGTTTTAAACAACTATTTATATAAAACTGATTCAGGGTTCTTAGAAAAATAATTCAATTTTATTTCGAATCTCATACTTAACTAATGTTTTAGTAAAGGTCATAACATTTTATTTTGGTCTTAAAATTCTACCTATTTAATAAAGATTTATTGTTAGGAATTTGTAATACATTTTAAGCTTTATATTATATTTGATACTAAAACTTTTTTATTATAGATTTATAAGTTTAAAAATGTATATAGTTAATATTAAACTTCTTATTTTAACAATTTTAGATTGAAAAAAAGCATATATAGCTATATTATTAATTTTTAAAAAGAAACTTACTGTAGCCTATACAATGTATTGATATAAATATTTAATTAACCCTGTTTTGAATTGTATTATGCAACTATGTTGTCACATGCACAAGCAGGTTATTTAATAGGCTTATAAATAGATCTGTGATTAATTACAATAGGTTGGGATGACAGAGTGTTGGTCTTTGTATGTTAATAAAATGTCAAACACAATTCATCACTCTGCTTGGTTATATTGTCATTTTTTTTCTTTTTCATTTTATTTAGCCTACAACATACCATATTTTTACTGTCTAAAATACTTTGTTTATTTTCTTTTTTTTTTGTATGAATGTGATTTGAATTGGCCTTTAACAGATTGTTAAAAAAGTTAAATAAATTGGTTATTTATTATACATATTTTTGGTCAAAAGTAAAAAATGGAATTGTTGTTTAGGCAATGAAAGATTTTCCAGTATTATCAGATGATCAAGTATGTTACAATATCTTTGTAATTCTTTAATTTAGGTGGCTTGTAGTAATTCCTTTGCTTAACACTTGCAACATTTGACTTAATTAATCTGCAAAAAAATTAAAAACTTAAATTTTTTCTTGAAATTATTTGGTACTTGCGCTTTTTTGTATATATATACATAATGTAATTTTAAATTAGTGGTTTCCTGTAGATTGGTAATAAATGTCTTATTTTTAGGATGTTTGTTATAGAATGCATGACATTTAATTCATTTTGAGACCTCTTGTAATAAAAAATTGCCAACAAATTAATATGCTGCATTATTTAACAAATATATATACATAATTGGTTACATATTTTTTGCCGAATTGGTAAAAATTAAAAAAAGAATGGTTTTACATAGTTTTTTTAAATTAAAATTTTTTTAAGAAACAAAAATTAATTTAGTTTATGAGTAAAATTTCAATAAAATGTTTGCCCATAATTATTTAAATTATAAAAAATTGTAATATGCCAAGCTATTAATTTATATTTTTTTTACAGATTATTGAAGTACTACCTGCTACCGATCAAGCCAGTGAATTTATACAGAGTCTTGGTCAATTTTACGAAATTGTTGATATAAAAAATGACGACATTTCAAAGCTAAAATCTTTAACAGGCAAAGGTAAGAAATCAAAGTTAAAGTAACATCAAAATGTGTATATAATAAAAAATAAGTCTTAAAAAGGAAAATTAAAGTTGTAAAGTTATTATTAAAAGCATGCTAAAAGTATATTAGTTAATAATTTATAGCGTTTTACCAGTAAGTACACAGAGTATTATGTTTTGGCAAACATTCGATTTTGTGCTGACATTAATAGTTAAACCTACTTATTTGCTGCATTTACACGATGTTTACAACATTTTTGTCAACTTGTTGTATTTGTTTTAACAGGCAAAGAAAAACCAAATGGTGTACCTCATTTTCCACTGGATAATAATGATGAAATTAAAGGTTAGGTTATTACAATATTTTTTTCCTTATTTTGCTTGGCTACATCAAATTATTTACATTTTATAACATTTTTTTTGATTGTTTTGTTTAAAAGGGCCTATTTTTTATTGGTAAATTAGGTTAAAACCTTATTAAAATAAAATTTTGTAAATTTGTTATAATAGTTTTAAAATGCACCGTTAAGAATTATAATTTCTTAGATTCGGGTATTAAATTTAATTTGTTAATAATGCTAATACCGTATTAAAAGGATTTAATTATACAGATGTTGATATTGATTCAGTAAATCATCAAAATGGGAATGGATATCATGAAAATGGGATCATCAATGATGAAAAACTTGATGATCAAACTGACAAAGAACCAGGTAAAAACACAAACACGTGCATTTATAATTGTACTAAGAAGTTAAACAATAGCATAATAAAACTGACTCTTTGTATATTTATATTTTAAGTATTATTTAAATAAATTGCTCTAAATTTGAAATGTATAAAAGGTATTAAAACACTATAAAAGGCACCCTATTTACAAGTTTAACCTAATGCCTGAATATTAAATTTTTCTTTTGATTATGGTCCACTCACCTCATGCTGTAGCGCCCTTGAGTAAGGCGCTATAAACGGTGTAAACTTCTGCTGAGCCAGCACTTAATCAGCATCATAATTATCGGGCAATTATAATCTATAATATCCCAAACTGCCACAGGCAACTCGAGACTGGGTCGGAGTAACTGATGTTACTCTGTGTTTAAGTCGCGCATTCGACTTTCCCACATCAAGGATAAAGATAAATACAAAAAAAATTTATTATTTTAAAAAATTCCTTGGTTTCTTTTCTAAAAGTTATTTTTAAAAAAAATCTTTTTGTTTTATTGTCGCTAGCTCCCTCTAACCACCTAAATGAAAGTGATGAAGAGTTTTGTGACACAACTAATGATCCAGTGGTTTTTAGAGATCATCGTAAACGTGATAGTTCCACAAGTATTTCTGAACCTTCAACATTAAGTTCTGACGAGAGTTTGCATAAAACCAATCTCCTGGCTGACTCATCCAATCATTCCACCCCAGTGTAAGTCTAGTTGCTTTTTGTTTAAATTAAATTTTTTCTTTTAGATCTTATTCTTATCACATTACCTTAAAGTCATACTTTTATAGTTTTTTTAAGAAGGTTGTGCTGTTATGACATGTCTGAATTATCCGTTATTGCCAGGCTCAAGGAAGAATAGTGTGGCATTGGTGCGGCTCAAACCCAGTACCTTTCGGTTCTTAACACGATGCCATAACTAAAGTTTTAACAGATATTCCTGCCAAAATTTTAACTAATATTTCTACCAGAGTTTTACTGGATATTATGATTAAATATTTCACTAAAATATAGAAAACCACTCAAAGATGGAGGTGAAACCGGAACACATGGAATCGATAAATCTCCTACTAGAAATGTTGGTTTTTATTCTAATGATGATAATGGTATGTTAGTATAAAATAAACCTTATATATATACATATACTAAATCCATACAAAAATATAATCAATTATTTTTTTAGAATTAGAAAACCAACCAAAAAGATCGCCACCTAGTAACAGGTTATCTGGTGAACAGGGGATTCAATATGGGTTAGGTGGGGCAGGGGGTTCAGGTGGTAATGGTAACCCCGCCAATATATCAGAGGTACTATTATTAAAGCTTTACTAACAAGCCATTTTAAAATATCTTGATAATATAATTTATCGTTTTTTTTTGTGATAGATTCAAGAAAGAATTGCAGTAACGTTATTACAACTACAAAGAGATATGAACCATGTTTTAAACAGATTACAAACACTTGAAACAATAACAATGACAAAACAACAGGTAATTAGATTCAACAATAAAAATAAAAAACAAAAAATAGCACCTTAAAATGTACTTTTTATATTAATTTTAAATTTTTTCTGTAAATTTAGAGTCATTGTTGTTTGCATAACAACCAAACCAAACAGTCAGTAACTCCAACATGGTGGCCATTTCCTGAGCTTAGCCCAAAAACAACTTTATTCATGTTTTTATGGCCTCTTGTTGTCCGCTACATATTCTTACTAATCAAAAAACGCCGCAGAAAATAATTACTTTTTGAAGGTTAATTTATTTTGATTATTGCTGTGCAATTAGATTAGGGTTGTGCAGCTTCTTTATATTCCGTGATTGTGTTTTTTAATATTTCAAATGCTTCAATAAAATCTATCTCAGTTATGTTGTATCTTGAGTACCAGTGTAAATAAGCAGAGTGCTCGAACATAAGATGTGATTTGTGGAGAATTCTTTCGCATAACTCTTGTGGTTTTAACGTCATGTTGCAACACATTGTCAAGGACTTTGCTTTACTAAAATAACAAAAATAAATTTAGTTTAATTAAAATACAAAATTCCATTTACTGAAAAAATGTCCTACCTTTTGGTTTTCGTGAAATCTAACCAAGTATCAACAGGAAATGGATTCCATTTCACATAATTAAAAGCACCCTAAAACAAGGTAACTGTCAATTTAAATTTTCGTTGATTCAAACAACCTGTTGTAAACTTTTAATCAAACCGGCAGCGTGGTGTAGTAGTAAGAACACTTGCTACACCACACATGAGGTCGTGGGTTCAATCCCCTCTGACCTCATGCTGTAGCGCCCTTGAGTAAGGCGCTATAAACGGTACGAACTCCTGCTGAGCCAGTACTTATTCAGCAGCATAATTGTCGAGCAATTATAATCTATGATATTTCAAACTGCCACAGGTAACTCGAGACTGGGTCGGAGTAACTGATGTTACTTTATGTTTAAGTCGCGCATTTCACTTTCCCACATCGAGGATAAAGATATATACAAAAAAAAAATACCTTACTGTAGATATGCACGTCCAGAGCAACCTTTCATTAGAAACTTACCTTAAATTTAGACACCATGTTGTTGACATCTACTTGTGAGTTTTGATCAATACCTCGGCATACACATAAACTTGAAATTGTAGATTCACCAGCAGTTTTAAGATGCTGATTCTGTCCGGTTATATTTCTTGTTAGCTTTTCGAAAATTTTCTGAGATGGAGTGCTAGCTGGTAAAGTTGAGTTTGTGGCATGGCTTAAATATTTTAAAAACACAAATTAGTTGTTACATAACATCTAATTGACCCAGATTTAAAAGAAGTGAAAAATAAATCTTTTTTTTTGATTAAAATAAAGAATAAAATCTTTCAAAATAGACTTATTATACAACCCTATATTTAATACTTTAAATAAGTTAAAGAAAATAATTACAATGTGTGTAGTAATTTTAAATTAGGCATTGGAGAAACAGATCTGATTAACTCCCATGATTCTACACCAATCGACAATCCCTTAGAGGGAGTTAGAGATGAAACTGGGTAAAACAATCCTGCCATTGTGTTAGCAATATACTGGTTCATGTCTTTGAGAGTAACTGTTTTTATGTGCTTGGTTACAGTCTGTAGAATGTCATCATTTTCGTATATTATGATGGCGTCCGTGTTTTGTTGTAGTTTTGCAAATGAGAGAAGTTGGTTGTAATGTTGAGTTGGAGACTCACCTTCAGAATGTGGAACAACGACATTCCATAACCTTAACAATATTGCATTTTAATTGTTTATTATTTGAGCACATTTACTTAAATTTCCAAGTCAAAAACTTCAGGAAAACTAGTGATAAATTATACCAATGGATAAAGTTTACAATGTTAGTTAAAACAGCTATTTATATATATATTTTTTTTGTATATATCTTTATCTTCGATGTGGGAAGGTAGATTGTGCGACCTAAACATAGAGTAACATCAGTTACTCTGACCCAGTGTCGAGTTGCCTGTGGCAGTTTGGGATATAATAGATTATAATTGCCCAGTAATGATGCTGCTGATTTAGTGCTGGCTCAGCAGGAGTTAATACCGTTTATAGCGCCTTACTTAAGGGTGCTACAACATGAGGGCAGTGGGGATGGAACCCACTGCCTCATGTGTGGTGTAGCAAGGGTTTTTACCATTACCCCACGCTGCCTGTATAAGGACTTTGATTTTAAAACACCTAGTTATATATTCGGATTATTTTTAAGATTTTGTTTTTTATTACCTATATGCAGTTGGATAAGAATCCCGTAGTTCTTCGCACATTCGAGCCCCGAACCCAGACCCAGTACCACCTCCTAAACTATTCACCCCTATAAAACCGGAAAAACTTTCGCATGCTTCGACTTTGACACGGATTGCTTCAGTACACACATCAAGCATAGTTGAATCATTGTCTACCATAAATTTTCCATACCCAGCCCTAAATTTAGGCAAATCTCCTCCTATTGTAGACTTTGGAAGATTTTTGTAACCTAGAGCAAAGTTAGCGCCACAACCCTTTTTAGTAATCACTGAATTTCCAGTGACATTTACCTACAAAATTATACTGCTATAACTTTTTTATATTAGGTGTATTTCTATTAAACATTTTCTATTAAGAGGTCTTATAGAGGTTATAATGTTTTTAAAAATTAATTTTTTCTGTTTTGATGAGTACAAAAGTTATATATAGCTGGTTAAAAATTGTTTTATAGACAATTTAAACAAGTCACTTGCCTTATATCTTCTTGCCTCTGCTGCAAACTTATTAATTACTTTTCTTTCAGCATCAATAAAAATAGCATGTGGTTCTTTGACGTTTCCACTTTCAAATAAAGTATGCTGAATGTTAAAGTCATCGCTAGAATTCCCAGCAGATTGTAACCAAAATTCTTTGCCTATCTGTACCCCACATTGCCCAACATGCACATATACAGCAGACATTTAATTAACCCTAAACCCGCGTCTAAATAGATGATAACATTAGGTAAAAAACATTGGATACGTTAACATAAAATGTTATATTCAAAAATGTATTAACAACAGCAACTGTGAAGTTTTATTATCAGCGTTAGAGAATGTTAAAAAAGGGCACCACATATTTTATTAGGATAAATGCAATACATATAATGGAGCTTAGATATATGTAGGTTTAATTTATATATATGTAGGTTTAATTTATGGGCGCGAAATATATATAAAACTGTTGTTTGTGGTGTGTAGGTAAATTATCAAGGGCAAATATTAGTTAAGAGTTGCGACCATATTACTTCAATTAAAATGTCGACCGTGGGCCAGGCTATCGACTAGTTTAAAAATGGCAGTAAACAGTTATTTTTAGTTTTGTTTTTCTTTTATTTTCTGTATCTGATACAAGGCATTTTTATTTGGGGTTAAAGTGTCATTAATTCCATATTTCTTTTTTTTATTAATATTCTGTTCGTTGTCATTTATTGGTGGACCGTCATTATCCTGTTCCGTTTCATTATTAAAATATTTTCTCCTTGTTCCGGTTTTTACAATTCCACTGTCCCTGCAAGGATTGTATTTTTGGTCTTTAGATTTTAGTAAGTTTGATTGTAATTCACTGTCATGGAACATCTGACATTTTGAACCGAACCTGCATCGTCCTTTTCTATACATCCAGCAAACCTTTAAAATATAAAAAAAATGTTTTAAATAAAACTTGATTTAAAAGAATATATAAACAGCTTTATTGTAGGGCAACTTTTATTAAACCAACATTGGAAAGTATTGAAATTATAATTTTTGTAGTGGCAAGAACACTTGCTACACCACACATAAGGTCGTGGGTTCAATCCCCACTGAACCCATGCAGTAGCGCCCTTGAGTAAGGCGCTTTAAACGGTATGAACAACTGCTAAGCCAACACTTAATTAGCAGATGTTACTCTATGTTTAAGTCGCGCATTCGACTTTCCCACATCGAGAATAAAAATATTTACAAAAAAAATGTTTTGGTAAGACATTAGTTATTAACCTTCTTGCCATTGATTTCTTTGGCTGTTTTGTTATTTTCCACCATTTTTACATGTTGCTCTAAGATGTAATTTGCTTCTTTTTTCTGCCTTGAAAATAAAAAAGAAATTCATCAAGATTATTTTTAAGTTAGTGTGTTATGTTCGAAACCTACAAAAAAAAAACACTTACTCATCAAAATGAGTTGTAAAAACGGATTTGCCTGCCCCATGTTTTAATACAAGATCAGGTGATGGCAAACATACCTTTTTTATTTCTATAAACGGTAATAAAAATTGTAAATTGGCCATACATTTTTTAAATTATATTTACAAATTAACTGCCAATTAAACCGTTATACAATTGACCAATTTATTCCAAGTTACCTTTTATTTCTTCTTCTTCGGCCGAGTCCTCCGAAGAACTGGCATAACCACCCAACAAATCCATTTTAAAGAGCAAAGTAAAGACCACAAAATTAAATTTTTAGTTTTGTTATTGTTTCCACGTGGAGGATAACGTCAAAAACAATAATAGAAAAACCGTTAAAACAAGTGGACAAGTTACCTAAAAATATGCCACCGTAAGATGTCACTGCTGAGTATAAACATTCATATTACCCGGACAACTAACAAACCGAAATAAAAGGCCGAACGACAAAGCTTTTATTTACCGTTTAGTTAGCTAGCTCTCCACCTGTTTTGTTTTGAAACATGATATTTATCGGTTAACGTTAGGATTTAATCAGTTTTAAATCGTGTCCATATTTCTCTAAAGGTTAAAAATACACAAAAAATAAATGATTTAATTTTAAGTTCAGTAATTAGTTAACGTTAACAAATTTTTAGATAATCTTTACGTTATACTATAAGTAATATTTTTAATAAAATTTTCTCATAATAATACCTTCTGTTAAAAAGCAAGTGAAGTCTACTAGGCTATTAGTATAAAGATTTAATGTAAACTATTTAAAATATGTATAACATTTTTACTTTTCAATTTTTCTTGTAAAAAATTAGCAAAACAATGCCATCAAAGGTAGGTTATACAATAGTTGGTGTTACTGGTGAAGCTGAAGGTTTTAGTGCAAAGAATTTGGAACATCAAAGACCGACAGTGCCAGGATGGCAAACACAAAAGTAAAATTTTAAATATTATATATGTTTATTCATATTTTTAATTCATTAATAAAATTGACAAGAAAAAATTATTTAACAATAGAAAGATGTATTGAAAATAAATGACATAATCAAATTTATGATTTAAAAGATGCCAATATTATTAAATATTTACATGATTTTACCATATGTGGTATGAAATTGTCCCCAAAACCAGATGTTGTTGTTTATTTGTTTAAAAACGTTTCTAACGAATTAGTGTGACTTAAAAATAAAGTATAAATAAAAGTGGCTTATATATATATAAAAATATAAAAAAGTTTTTAAATAATTTTTGATTATGCTTTTAGCAGTAGAAAAAAAATATTAATATGGTTTAGATGATATTTTAAAGATAAATATAATGAAAAATAAATATAAGTTTAACTAAATGTTTTTTTATTTATTAAAAAAATTTTCTTTGTAAAATATTTAAAACTAAGTTTTTTCTTTTAGATTTTGTGTGTATCCACAAGAAATAATAATTCGCTTAAATGAGGGCTCAAATGTAAAGAAATTACAGTTATTATCACACCAGTACATGATTCCTTCTAAAATTGAGTTTTTTGTTGGGACAAGTGAAGCACCAGATAGTTTTAAAAGACTCGGGTGAGAGGATTTTAAGCTGTTTTAACTTAGTTTTATTGCTTAAAAAGAAGTCCGTATTTTATTGTGATTTAGTAAATACTAATACTATGCAGTTTAATCGGCAGCATGGTGTGGTGATCTAAATACTTGGCTACACTACATGAGGTTCGGGGTTCGATCCCAACTGCTCTCAGGCTGTAGCGCCCTTAAGTAAGATGCTATAAACAGTTTAAGGCCAATATTTAATTAGCACCATAATTATGGGGCAATTACAAATATATAATATCTTAAACTGTCAAAGGCACCTCAAGACTGGGTTAAGGTAACAGATGTTACTCTATGGTTGGCTTGTAAAGTCAACCTTCCCACATCGAGGATAAATATTTAAAAAAAATCAACAAAAAATAAAATTGTATTTTGTTATTTAGCTAAACAATTTTATAAGATTTGCATATAATGTAAAAAGTGTGTAACTTACTCACATCTGTTTATAATACTACACAGCTTAATCATTTATTTACTTGTTTGCATTTGTTATTTGTACATTTGTTAATATTTATTTTTTTTATTAATAGGCTATTGAAATTCAGTTTATGTGCGCTGTTATACTGTATATGATTTTTTTAGATATATTTATTTGTCAAACAACGAAAAAACTGGGTTTAAATCCCGAGAATTGAAGTCAGTTCATGTTGAAGCAGAAGGTTCTTATATCAGGGTTGTTGTTCATAAAAATCATCTTAATAAATTCAATATTTATAACCAGGTAAATTGTTAGATTTTATTTATAAATAGGCTATTTAAGTAAAATATATACTATTTTTTTGTATATATTCTTACCCTCGATGTGGAAAAGTCGAATGCGCGACTTAAACATAGACTAACATCAGTTACTCCGACCCAGTCTCGAGTTGCCTGTGGCAGTTTGGGATATTATAGATCATAATTGTCTGATAATTATACTGCTGATTGAGCAGTGAGGATTGAACCTAGGATGAGAGCAGTGGGGATTGAACCTAGGACCTCATGTGTAGTGTAGCAAATGTTCTTACAACTACACCATGCTGCAGGTATCCTATACATGTATATATACTCAAAAATTTATGGTTTTAACTTTACTTTTTTAGGTTATGGTAAATCTTTAATGGCACTGTGATGTTTTTACTAATTAAATCAAAAAAATTAAAATAAAAAAAATAATTTGTTTTTTACTGAGCTTTTATTATTTATTTAACTTTATTCAGCATATATTACACCAGACTATGTATAATTCTATATAGGCAATTTATAATTTGTTTACACTAGGTTGGGATAATGGCATTTAATGTAATTGGAGATAGACTAAACGTGCGCAGGCCTCTACAACAGCTGGACGACCATAAAGAAAATTATTCGATATTTGAAAAACCTGATTACATTTCCCCGATGGATGATCTTGCTTTTGATATGTATCAGGTATTAAATTAATTATATCATTTTATAATTGCATTCTGGGTGAAAATATGAGTTAATTTAAATAATATTTGTTTTTTTAAGGAAAACTTGTTTAAGGTAAACATTTTTTGGTTGTATTTTAAATTGTATATATATACATAGGTTGGCACAGTTAATCGAAAAAACAACTTCGTTAAATGGTTGTTCGTTACACAATACAGTGACTTTGCTAATGTTTTTTCGTTAAATTAAACGAAATGTAACAGAAGTTATCGTTAACCGTTAACATTAAAATTTAATTAAAACAAACTATTACCATGGATTTACTTGTAAAATAATGAAATAAACGGGCTTAATTTAACGGAAGCACAATTAAATGAAAGTTAACAGGTCCGATAACGATTTTTAAAATTAACTTAAACGTTAAATTTTAACGTTTAACGCATTAACGATTTGGTGCCGACTTTTGTATATATAATTAAAACTATAAAATTGATATTTTTTATATAAATTGTTTGGTTTATTTTTTATACAAAATAAACATAAAATTAATGAATAAGTGTTCTATTGATTATACTGTCTTACGACACTTGATTTATTGTCTTAAATTTGAATGTGCGTATATTTAAAAATCTAAAAAATGTTTTTTCAAAAGTAATTTATAAAATTTTTTTTAGGACCCAGAAGTTGCTTCTATTATTCGAAGACTTGACATAAAGAAAAAACAAGCTGTTACTGGTACTTTAAACTTTCAAAAAAAACTTTTAAATATATTTTTTATGTGAACTCTTAAAATTTTTTGATTTTTTTTTAGAGGAGAATTTCGATGTTGCAAAAAGAATGAAACAAGCAATAGCTGACCTTCAAAAAGTTGGGGAAAAATTAGCAAGGTACATTAACTAGTTAAATTTTAATTTGGGATCCAATTGTTATTAATCTAATGCAGTTTTTCTAGTTTAAATTATTTTAATTGTGGCAAAGCCTACTTTATATCCTAAAAATAGATAAACATTTATTACCCCAACCCAGTCCTAAGTTGACTTAGGCAGTTTGGGATATTATTGATAACGATTTTCAAATACCGGCAGCCTGGTATAGATTATAATCTATAATATTCCAAACTGCTAAAGGCAACTCGAGACTGGGTCGGAGTAACAGTTGTTACTTTATGTTGAAGTGGCGCATTTGACTCTCCCACATCGACGATAAAAATATATACAAAAAAAAAATAGGTAATCTGCCAATTGGGTTTTAATAAGCAAAATTTTAGCACTTTTGAAGTCTAAGCATAGAAATGGTGAGGATCTAACAAAGGACCCTCATGTAGGGAAGCTTTATTAAGACATTCATCATTTTTTTTTCTATTTAACTTTATGCTTATATTTTTTTATCTTTTAGATATGAGTTAGATAAGAGAAGGGCAATAGAGTATGAGGATTACGATTTGGCCAAAAGCAAAAAATCTCAGATGGACGAATATCGATTGAAAGTCTACCAACAACTTCAAAAACATAATTTGCTGCAAGATGCCGGGGTTTCCCCTGTTAAACAAGAAGGGGCTTCCCCCCTCAGAGGAGCACCACCCGGTAAAAAAATTGTTGTATTTTTTTTTTTCATTAGTGTTTTAATCAATATGCATCTACATATATATTAAAGCTATGTGTCTAAATTTACCGGCAGCATGGCATATTGGTAAGAACACTTGCTACACCATACATGAGGTCATGGGTTTAATCCCCACTGATCTCATGCTGCAGCGCCCTTGAGTAAGGCGCTATAAATGGTATGAACTCCTGCTGAGCCAGCACTTAATCAGCAGCATAATTATGGGCAATTAGATTCTATAATATCCCAAACTGCCACAGGCAACTCGAGACTGGGTCGGATGGCTGATGTTACTCTATGTTTAAGTCGCGCATTCGACTTTTCCACATCGAGGATAAAGATACAAAAAAAAAATTTATAGTGAAGCTACATGTATCTAAATTGGAGCTGTCCAATTTTTTTTTTAAAACTGCCATTTGTGGGTACATTAACATCAGCACATATTAATTAAGAGTCGCACCCATTAATTTAAATCTCAACCGCAGAACGGTCTATCTATAATTTGTTTCAATATTGCAGAGCAATCCGATCAATACAGACAGATAGAGACACAAACTTCAATTCCACATCAAAGTCCTGCGTTTGCTCCTCGAGAATCGTTTCAAACCACCTCTCCACATCATTCCATACAACATGTAGGTTCAATTTTCTGTATTTTAGTCTCTATAAGTAATATATTTGTTTGTGTATGAAAATGCAATTGATTGGTTAATGATCTGGTAATATACCTGGCCAATATTATCCGAAACTGACAATACAAACTTAGGATTCGTTCAAAATAATAAAATTTATCTACTAATTTTGTTGTAAAATAATTATTTTTTTTTATTGGGGTAAATAAATAAATTTAAGCTAAAAAACATTTTAAATGCGAGTGAATTATTAAAAAAAAAAATCCCATTTGTGGTACATCGGTAAATAATCTTTGGAAAATATTAGTTGCGAGTTGCCACCATATTACTACTATTAAAATGCAACCCAATTAACCCTTCTTTATTTTTTGTATATATCTTTATCCTCGGATGTGGGAAAGTCGAATGCGCGACTTAAACATAGAGTGACATTAGTTACTCCGACCCAGTCTTGAGTTGCCTGTAGCAGTTTGGGATATTATAGAGACTATAATTGCTCGATAATTATGCTGCTGATTAAGTGCTGGCTCAGCAGGAGTTCATACTGTTTATAGCGCCTTACATAAGGACAGCATCAGATTAGTGGGGATTGAACCCACGACCTCATGGTGGTGTAGCAAGTGTTCTTACCACTACACCATGCTGCCGGTAAGTATATAAAATTGAAGGTTTATAAAATTGAAGAAGACATCTTAAACAGTTCATGACAGTTGGACTGTAAAGTCTTTCCATTCAAACCAAGTTCAAAAAACATAAATTTATAATTTTTTTTCATCTAGCAAACACCATCACCCTACCCACAAAATGTTGAACAACAACGAAATGTTGAGCAACAACAAGTTGTTGAAGAACGTCATCAAAGTCCAACAAATTATGATGAAAAAGTTCTTCCAGCTTTGAACAAAGATAAAAGCCCAGATCCATTTCTGGATGAGGTAACTAAAATGATATTTAAAATTTTTTGTTTAATGTTTTTCAAAAGTAAATCAATTTTGTTTTTAATTTTATAAACATTTAAACTCGTTTCACTGTTCTAATAAAAAAACGGTAAAATTCCAGCAGTAATGTTATTGAACATTAAATTTCTGATTGTGATTCTAACTATGCCTATTTTACAATTACTAGTTAAAAGCCTGCCCTGCGATCGTCATTATATTTGTATGGTTGCAACTTGCTAATATTACTTACTTTAATAATTTACCTGCAAACTGCAGTTTGAGTTATTTTTTAAGTCTATAAATTGAACATATATATTTATACCATCTCATATGCTTTATAATATATAGATTTGTCCTATTTTTTTTAATCAAGCCAATTAAAAGGTTAAATTATAAAGTTCTATATTAGCGATATTTTATTACTTAAAAATTGATAAAGTTGATAAAGTTGGTGTCACTGAACACAAAAATGGTTTTAACTTTAAATAATTTCACCTACTTTTTAAGTTATACAACTTTAAAAAAAAAAATTAAAATTAATTAAAAAACCAAGAAAGGGGAAGCCCTGTTTGTGATGACGTAGAAAGTACTAGCTTGTATACACTCACTACGCTACTTGGTACTTTCTACGTCACACATAGAAAAATGGTAACCTGGTTTTTGACATTCATCATTTTCCAGTATTTTTGAAAATTAAAAAATTGTAAGTACCACAGACATTTTTTAAAGGTTCTAAAGGCATTTTATGATTCAGTGACAATCATACTAACATGCTATATACATCACATACAAAATTGTAAAACTCTCTCATATAGGACTTTAACTAATTCTTAACTTTATATTTCAAGGTTCCATCTCCACGTAGTGATAATGGTCAAGAAGGACCAGTTGCTCCAACTAATGAACCTGAGGCAATGTCGGAGAGGAATATTAGGGAAGCTTCTTCAGTTATTGACGTGTTCGGGTTGCCATTGGTAAGTAAAATAAAAGAAATATAAAGAAAGTAAATTATAGGCTACGTGAGTTATTTAAAAATGCAGTCAGTTCTAATCAAATGGGTTTAAATACAAGCTTTCGAGTCATGTATGTTGTCCGGTTCTAAACAAAACAGTGTGCTGTTTACCGTAGGTGACAATTCTCTCAAACCATAATCCATATAAGAGAATATAACAGAGCTGGTTTAACATATGAGAGAGTTCTTTTGAACTGTAATCTGTAGGTGACAATTCTCTCGCACTGTAATCCAGACGGGATAATTTAGGGGAGCCGTAGTCAAAACTACGTTTTGTCTAGAACCGGACAATATACGTGATCCCAGCTTTCTTATGGGTAGTTGGGTGTCCTTGAGTTTACAGTATATGTTTTGTTTTGTTAACTTAAATGATATATTACAACATAAACCCTTATTCAAATAGAATGAAATATAAATTAGAAACATTAAATGAACACAAGATAATTATGCACTAACATAGAACTAAACATAAATAAAAACATATACCCATGCTTTTTAAACAATTTTATCATAAAACGATATTTAATACCGGCAATACACACTTGCTATACCACACGTGAGGTCGTGGGTGCAATCCCCACTGATCTCATGCTGTAGCGCCCTTGAGTAAGGCGCTATAAACGGTATGAACTCCTGCTGAGCCAGCACTTAATCAACAGCATAATTATTAAGCAATTATAATCTTTATAATATCTTAAACTGCTAAAGACAACTCGAGAATGGGTCGGAGTAACTGATGTTACTCTATGTCGCGCATTCGATTTTCCCACATCGAGGATAAAGATATATACAAAAAAAAATAAATAAGGTTATTTGTTTTAAAAAAGTTTTCTAAGGGCAAATTAATTCAATAAAACAGTTGATTTTTATTTATTTTCACTCACTGTTAAAAAGGTATCTGGGGCTTATTCTAAGACTTGGTCGTTTCGTGAGGATTGTCTTCTTGCTATCTACAAAGTTCTCTCTAATGCTCCATTGGACTCTTCAAAGGAAGAACTTAAAGATAATCTCAGAGCTGCAGTTTTCCTGGTTAAGCGATCCATAAAAGGTAGAAAAGTTAAAAATTTTAAAATTAGGTATTTCTGAAATAAATTTTACATTTTTTTACTCGATTCATCAATTTTTTTGCTTTTTTTGAAAGGTTTTTCTATTTTTTAAAAATCCTAAATTTTTTTAGCCTAATTTTTTTTTCTAGCTTACACTTTGTAAATTTTTTCTGGCTTGTAATATTTTTCTACTTAATTTTACTTTTTTACAGATAAAGTCCATGCTGTGTTTAATGCTGCTTTAAAAGTATTGGAACTGATCTTGGTCGATTTTATCCCAAAACACAAACTAGGAAAAGTTGAAGCAGCTCATGTGGTGACAAAAACTTTACCAAATCTGATCCAGAAAACTGGGGAAACGGTAAATGACAAAATCTTATTTATTTTATTAGTTAAACCATAGTTGCTTTTTTTTTTTTTGTATATATCTTTATCCTCGATGTAAGAAGGTCAGAGTACAGTAAAGACTGGGGGTCATATGAAATATTATTTTTAGCAGGGTTTAATGTAGATGGGTGATTGGTATTTACGTAGAAAATATAAAAAAAATTATGATATTGTCAGTTGGATTAGACTATCCTTATTTAACAAAATTATTCAAGTATATTTATAGCTATATGTAGGGTTTCAAACTAGGGTTACAGCAAAGACTAGAAAAAATAAAAAAATTGTTTTGGTGTATTAATGAAAACTGATATATTGGGACATATATTGATATACACTAGGGCTGATATTTAAATAAAGTGGAAAAAAATGAACTAGTAAATACTCCATTGTATGCTCGGCATTGTTGTAACATGGTTGCAATTCTCTACTAATATTTGCTTATGGTATTTTAGTCATGCATCACAAATGCCATTTTTTGAAGGGTTTTATATTGGACATCTATATATATATCGGCCCTATACTAGGAATTGGGGATTATTTAATAATAAGTACAAATATATAGAATTTTTTATATAAAAAAATGTTGTTTTATGTTTAAAATTGCAGGCTGCAAGGTCTCGGACCTCAGCGATTGATTTTATTGTTTTTATGAGCGAGTGTGAATTAGTGAAACATCACCATCTAGTGCTCAACCAACTGACTCCACCTTTTAAGCGAGAAATTGCAAATCGACTTGCACTAAGCAGAGTTGAGTTGGTAGCAAGAATTTTAAACAAATCAGGTAAGTGAAATTATATTTTTATCTTAATCTTAAAGCTGTAAACACCACTGTCAGTTTTGTATATTATTTGCCAAAATATGGTTTATTTATTAACATATGACCAGTTTTTTGGCATGGATAAAATATATACTTTTCAATTTTTTTGAAAAAATTCAACACCATGATAGAAATGGAACTTTTTATATTTATTTATCCTCGATTTGGGAAGGTCGACATCATGACCTAATATAGAGTAACATCAGTTACCCCAAACCAGTTTTAAATTGTCTTAGGCAGTTTAAGATATTATAGATTATAATTGCCCGATAATCAAGCTGCTGATTAAGGGAGCTCAGCAGGAGTTAATACCGTTTAAAGCGCCTTACTCAAGAATGTTTTTTTTTAAGAGCAGTGGTGATTTCATCCAGGCCCTTTTGTGGTGAAACTTAAAACTGCTAAGGCACCTGACTTACATTCATTTTTTAATTTTTAAGTTAAGTTAATGTAGTGGGTAATGAAAGAAAACTAATAAAGCAAATTGAAAATGGTATTTTAATTTATAAGTATTAAATAATTGTGTTTATTTTTAAATATTTATACAAGGTGTTGAGCCTCCAAATTTTACTGTGCCAATATTGATGAAATTTTGTGCTCCTGCATTAAAACACCCCAGTGGTGACGTTCGTGTTGCTGTCACCAAGATTATTTTCAATCTTTACAAAATTGCTGGATCTCAAATTAAAACTTTTCTACCCCCTGATGATAATCATACAAGGAAAAATCCACTTTATAGGTTTGTATATACATCCACCAGCAGCGTGGTGTAGTGGTAAGAACACTTGCTACACCACACATACGGTCGTGGGTTTAATCCCCACTGCCCTCATGCTGTAACGCCCTTAAGTAAGGCGCTATAAATGTATGAACTCCTGCTGAGCCAACACTTAGTCAGCATCTTAATTACAGGACATTTATAATAAATAATAGAGAAAAAAAATTATTTCCATGCATAGTTGTCTATATTTACATTTTTAGTTAAAGTATCATCCTAGTTTTATGTAAAATATATTTTGATTAAGCATATTTTGATCATACTGTCGGATAATTTGAACTAGAACAAAAAAACAGCATTGATTTAATGGAAAAAAAAATAACATTGACTTGATGGTAAAATTTTTTTTGACTTGATGGTAAAACTACTACAACATGCAACTGGCTAACTTTACCTCTTGTTTTAGGAATATGTTCGATGAGTTTGATAGGATGGATGGGAAACCAACTCAAACTGAACTTCATCAAAAAGCTCTGATTGAAGAAAAAAAGAAAAAAAATGAGGTTAGGATACCACTTCATCTTAATTTTGTTTATATAAAGATAATAATGGATTATTTATATCAATTAACTTGCATTTAAAATAGCAAAAACTACTGTTTGTGGTGTTTAGTCTAATATATGACCTATGATTTAATGGTAACAGATTTACATGATTAAATGCGTCCCTTGTGGTTGGTGCTTCAAAATGAAAAAATTAATAATCTTACACTATGTTTATTTTTTTAAATAATTAGTTCAAATTTTGTAATTTTTATTACTATTCTAGATTGACGATCTTCAAAATCAAGTTAACCAACTTCGAGCCTTAAACCAAGCTAATGAGGTAAAACACTATTGCTTTAGATGGTCTTTATTGTTATGGGTTGAAATAATAAAAACTTCAATTTAATTTTTTTATAGGAAGCTCAAAAATCTGACAACAAATCAAAAAAGCAGAAAAAACAAAACGATCCGAAAAATGTCGCTGCTGCAAGTGGTAATTTTAAAATATAAACCAAAAACAATAAAATTCTATTTTTTTAAATTTCATTTATTTTTAGAAAATGCTAACAAAAGTGTGAATCCAAACGATGATTCAGCTTTTCTAGAAAAGTGAGTTTGCAATTAATATATATATAGATAAAATTATTAAATTTTTATTTAAATTTTTTTAATATTTTTTTGATATTTTCAAGGTTATGTATATTCTGTGGTGAACAAGATGAAGGTTTCACTGAAGAAGGTTTGGATTTACATTACTGGAAGCATTGTCCCATGTTAAAACGATGTGAACATTGTAAACAGGTAAAAAACTAAGTTTTAAAGGTGTTTTAACATCTGATATATAAACATATAAACTGACATTAGGTCATGGTTTAAACTTAAAGTTTTTTATTTCAATTTTATAAGGCTGACTTCACATCACTTTGGTTTCAAAATGTTAAATAGAAAGTCAGTTTTACACTTATTTTTGATACTTATTTTAATTTTTTTGGTTTTTCGCGCATTGATAAAAGTAAATAATAAATACGATATACAATTAATATTACAACAATGCGACAGGAAAAAATGACGAAATCAATGTAATGATTTAAAACATGCCAAGAGTATTAATGTTTACATAAAAATTTTAAGTATGTTATGGCATGGTCACTTGGTTTCACTACACAAGGTCTTATGATTTCTACTGTTGTCATGCTATTACCCTTAAGTAAGGTGCTATAAATGGTATAAAGCAAATACTTAATCAGCAGCTTTATTAGTAGCCTTTATTACTTATAAATTTCAAACTACCGAAGGCATTTGAGACTGGGTTGAAAAAACTGATGTTACTCTATGATTAAGCTGTAAAATTGGATACCTTTGTCAATGATAAATGAATTTTTTAAATTAAGATTTTTATATGAATGTAGGTAGCAGAAGTAGCCGGGTATAGCGAGCATTTGTTGACAGAATGTGACAACAAAGATAATTTTGGAAAGTGTCCTCGTTGCACTGAAGCTTTTCCTAAAACCGAGTTACAAAAACATATTAATGAGAAGAAATGTACAGGTACAACAATGTTTATTTATTCAATTTTTTTAGGTTATCCAAATTTTTGTATACATTATTTTATATCCGGCAGCATGGTAAGAACACTTGCTACACCACCATAAGGCCATGGGTTCAATCGCCACAGCTCTCATGCTGTAGCGCCCTTAAGTAAGGCACTATAAACGGTATAAACTCCTGCTGAGCCAGCATTTAATCAGCAGCATAATTAACAACAATTTTATTTAAATTAAATCTAAAATTAAAAATAAATTATTTACAGAAAACAGTTTTTAATATAATAAAACACACTTAAACAAAACATCTAAACAAAATACTTGATAATTACAAGTATTGGTAAGCCAAGTTGTAAAAACAAACAAAAGATTTGAATACAAATTAAAAAAAACATTTAAACGGATTTCCCAAAACTAACGACATTGCTGATTAAAAGATAGGGCACTAAAAGAAAAGTTTATATTTGTTACAATAGGTTGCTTCACAATTGAAAAAATATATTTCTTTGTGTATTTATTTTTGTTGTTTCTTTTAGTATTGGATAAAGATCATGAACATTGTCCACTTTGTCATCATAATATCCCCCTCGGAGAAGAATCTTGGAAAGCCCACTTGATGGGATCAAAGAGGGATAGTTGTGAGAAAAATCCAAGACGTCTTCCTTCGATTAATCGTCGTAAGTTAAAGCGACTTCTAGTAAAAATTTTAAGTTTTTTAAAACAAAATTTTTATATGACTTTATACAATTTATATTTTATTATGACATTTTTCTGAAAGACTATTTTTTTATGTAGTAAACAAATGTATATTCTTCAATTAATAATTTTAAAATTTTTGATTATTTCTTACAGTAAGAGCCAAGCAAGAAGCCGAAAAGGGAAAGGGCAAAAAAAGCGGAATAAAATCTCCCCGAAAATAAAATTTTCCAAATAATATACTCTTTTCTAAAGTTGCTGATTTGCTTTTTTATATAATAGAAGCTTAGCCTTTTTGGGTTTAAAAAAATTTAGATTTTAGCTTGCAAAAAATATATGTTTGATTTAATTTTAATTTTTTATACCTTATTTTGATGTATTATAATTTAATGTTACTTCTCAAAATTTTGTACTGTTTTAAATGCTAAAACTGATTTTCTTAAAATATAAATTGTAAGTATTACTTTATCATTATTATCATTTTGTTGTTTTGTATTAGTTTGTTATACAGTGCATGTTTTTACAAATTATTTTAGGACAGTTTTAATAAATATAGTGCTATATTTTGCAATATTTGAGCTACTGTTTATATATAATTTTAAAACCTAAATATAACAAATAATTAATTTTTAACAGTTTTAATAAGCAGGTAAGTAAATTTAAAGAAATAAAAAATATAAACATTGTTGAAAATCATGCTGTTAGTACATGATCATGATGTAACAAAATTATTAGTAATAGGAAAGTCCAATATTTGAACAGTTATTATTTGTTTTACAGGACTTGTAATTGTAATAAGGGGTTAAAATACAAATTATTTCTATCGCAAAGCTATTAATTAAAGCAAAAATATTGTCAATTTACTATAAATTCTTAAAAACATTTTATTATTACAACATATTATGTAACTTTTATAAAATGGGACATAGACATCTTATATTATAAATGTTGCGCAATATCAGGCCAACTGGTCAATGACGTAGACAGTTTCACGTTTTGGCAAATTCCTTTTTCTAACAGTGTGTTAAGAGCGGACTGTTTTGTTATTTCCTATTTATAAAAGTTAAAAAAAACTAAAAAAATGGTAAGTAGATGATATTTAACAGTAAATTAATAAAGTTAAAGAATAGACAAATGTATAAGTTAGTTTTTAAACCAGATTTAATGTATATTTTGGACGATTATAGCGGATATTATTAACGAATACAAATTTCAATTTTCGTTTGATTTAAAATTTTTGATTATTTTACCATGTTATATTCATCTTACATAAGGATTTAATATAATATTGTATAGAGTGTTTAAAGTCAAACACTAATAAATAAATTAATGTAAAATATATACAATAATTATCGGTTAAAAGTTAAAATATTAAATTCAAAAATTTTTTTTTTACGTTAAAATGTTTAAAGCAATGTTTAACTATAAGTTTGAAAAGTAATATGGTCTGATGGTTTAAATAATATAAAAATTAACTTTTTTTAAAAAATAAATTGTTTTTTTTAGGTGAACTTCACAGTCGACCAGATCCGTGAGATCATGGACAGAAAGGCGAACATCCGAAACATGTCGGTAATCGCTCATGTGGATCACGGAAAGTCCACCCTCACCGATTCCTTGGTGAGCAAAGCCGGAATTATTGCCGGCTCGAAAGCAGGAGAAGCGAGATTTACGGATACCCGAAAAGACGAACAGGAGCGTTGCATTACTATTAAGTCAACGTTAGTATACTAATTGAAACCAAACGATAAAGTAGTTTTTGTGAAAATAAATTTGTTAAAGCCATGATAGCTTATATATATTATATATATATATAGTTATATCGTTATTTTATGATTATATATATATATATACCGGCAGCGTGGTGTAGTGGTAAGAACACTTGTTACACCACACATGAGGTCGTCGGTTCAATCCCCACTGATCTCATGCTGTAGCGCCCTTGAGTAAGGCGTTAAAAACGGTATAATTATTGGGCAATTATAATCTGTAATATCCCAAACTACCACAGGCGACTCAAGACTGGGTCGGAGTAACTATGTTTAAGTCGCGCATTCGACTTTCCCACATCGAGGATAAAGATATATACAAAAAATAAAAAATAATATCCACATAAAATTTTTATCACAATTGTGCTTTTTAAATCAATTACAATTTTTTTCAAACTTTGTTTTTATTTTTTCAGTGCAATCTCTTTGTACTATGAGTTGAGTGAAGCTGATGTTAAGTGGATTAAACAAGAAGTTGATGGAAAGGGTTTTCTTATTAATTTAATCGATTCACCTGGCCACGTCGATTTCTCCTCGGAAGTCACTGCTGCTCTTCGTGTTACCGACGGCGCTTTGGTTGTTGTTGATTGTGTTAGTGGTAAGTTTAAATACATTTTGACATACCAAATTTATATATTCAGATTTAGTCTTAAGTTGTCTTTTGCAGTTTGGGATATTATTAATTTTTTTTGTATATATATATAAATATATATATATCTTTGTCTTCGATGTGGAAAGGTCGACCTAAATATAGAGTAACATCAGTTACTCCAAGCCAGACTCGGGTTGTCTTTAGCAGTTTGGGGTATTATTTAGATTATAATTGCCGGATAATTACACTGTTGATCATGTGCTGACTTAGCAGGGGTTCATACCGTTTAACAGCATGAGAGCAGTGGTGATTGAACCCACAACCTCATAGTAGTGTAGCAAGTGTTCTGATTATGCCATGGTGAACTTTGAGCCTTGGGTTCAAAACTTACTGCTTCCATGCTGTAGTGGAAAGCCAAAAACCAATCAACAGATCAATTTTTTGGCTTAAAAATTTTATATATTATATAATTGATAAAATTTTAAACTACCAAAGTTAACTGAAACAAAACAAAAAAGCACCACCTTTATTTATAATCAGACACAAGGGCTACTAAAAAAAAGTTTATAAACTTTTACAAATTTTTAGGTGTCTGCGTGCAAACTGAGACTGTGTTGCGACAAGCGATTGCCGAGAGGATAAGGCCGATTGTTTTCATGAACAAGATGGACCGAGCTCTCCTGGAGTTGCAATTGGAAGAAGAAGATCTTTATCAGACCTTCCAAAGGATCGTGGAGAGCGTGAACGTGATCATCGCTACTTACTCTGACGAGGATGGGCCAATGGGTAACGTTCAGGTAATTTTTGGTGGGGTTGGGGTATAATTGTTGGGTCTTAAACTAAAGTTCTGGGGTTCGAACCCAGCTGCATTGTCATAGTTTCTTAATTTGAAAACAAACATTTCATTTTGTGAATATTTTAAATATTTGTCAATAAAAAACTAAAATTAAACTTTCAAGGTCGATCCCCAACAAGGAACCGTTGGTTTTGGTTCTGGACTTCATGGCTGGGCCTTTTCGCTTAAGCAGTTTGCTGAAATGTACTCTGCCAAGTTTGGAATTGATGTTGAAAAGCTCATGAAGAGACTTTGGGGCGACAACTCCTTTAACCCCAAGACCAAGAAATGGAGTAAAACAATGGGTTCTGACGGATATCAACGTGGATTTGTTCTCTTCGTTTTGTCTCCAATTTACAAGGTATATATATAAACAGTTAAATTTGTGTGCTAATTTTTCTTGTATACAACTACTATTTATCATTACATTACATACTTACATTAATCATTACATACTTACATTACGTGATCACACAGAATTAATGTATACATATCATATAGTTTGTTAAACAAATTTAAAAGTTTAGGTTATGTGCTGTTATAATGGTCTTTTTTACCCCCTATATACTTAACAACAAAATATTTATGTTTAGGTGTTTGATGCGATCATGAACTCTAAGAAAGAAGCTTTTGCTAAGTTGTGTGAAAAGACTGAGGTAAAACTGAAGGGAGATGACAAGGATTTGGAAGGAAAACCACTTTTGAAGGTTTTTAACTTAATCTATATTCTACATTATTTAATTTTACTGGCAGCGTGGCGAAGCGGTTTAAAGCACTTTGCTTTTTTGACTGTACTACAAATGGTCTTAGGCTATAAACAACAGTGATGTGTCGATCAAAATGGTGATCGTAAATCGCCGATTTTTTTTTGTTAGGGCACATTATCGAATCGCGATCTGATCGGAAATAAATATTCAGATTACAATTTCAATCATAAAAAATGGCGATCGACACATTACTAATAAACAATATAAACTCCTGCTGAGCCAACACTTAATCAGTAGTTTAATTATCAGGCAACTATAATCTTTATTTCAAACTGTCAAATGCAACTCAGGACGGGGTTGGGGTTGTTACTCTATGTTTAGATACTAAAGTCAACCTTCTAATATTAAAATAAATTACTAAATAAACAAAAAAATTTAATTAAAAAAAAACTAAAAATTATCTTTTAGTGTTTCATGAGAACTTGGCTTCCAGCTGGTGACACTCTCCTCCAGATGATCACCATCCATCTTCCTTCTCCAGTAACGGCTCAGAAGTACAGATGTGAGATGTTGTACCAAGGACCTCAAGATGATGAGGCTGCAATGGGTAGGCACTAGTTTCACTTATTTTTAATTTTTTTTTTTTTAGTTTTTTTGTTTTAATTTTATGCTTAATTTATTCCTCAATTATGTTATTAATTTTTGTTTCAGCCATCAGAAACTGTGACCCTAAAGGTCCCTTGATTATGTACGTGAGCAAAATGGTGCCTACCAGCGACAAAGGACGTTTCTACGCTTTCGGACGAGTTTTTGCCGGTACAGTTGCCACTGGACAAAAAGTTCGAATTATGGGACCTAAATATGAACCTGGCAAAAAGATTGATTTATACGTGAAGCCTATCCAAAGGTAGATCGTATAAAAAAATTTAGAATTGCTAAACTGTATCTTTTTATAAAGGTCATTTGGATCACGTGTACTTCACGGTTCTTAGAAAAACTCTTGTACTTTGAGGTCCTAGTAATTCTCTCTCAAACTTTACTGTGTTATAATTTTCTGAGAACCGTTAAGTACATGTGATCGTATTATTTTTTAAAAATATCCTTAAATGTCGTGGCAACGGGAAAATAAATATTTTGATTAATTTAGAACGATTCTTATGATGGGACGATACATCGAGGCAATCGAGGATGTGCCATGTGGTAATATTGCTGGGTTAGTTGGCGTCGATCAATACCTTGTCAAAACTGGAACTCTTACTACTTGTGACAAGGTTAGTAAACTTTTTTGGTGTTTTAAGAAACTGTAAAAAATTTTCATGGGTCTAAAATTTAAATGTATCAGATTTTTTGTCTTAATTTGCCCCCAATTTTACTTCATCGCTTTGAGGTTAGGGTTAAGGTGTAAAAAAAGCTTTAAAAAAATTTAAAGTCCTATGCTTTAACAAAGCCCTTTTTTAACACTTACAAAGAGGATACAAGTATTTTTAAAGTTTAACAACTGTTTTTGTAGGCTCACAACATGAAGCAAATGAAGTTCAGTGTTTCTCCTGTTGTGCGTGTCGCTGTTGAAGCCAAAAACCCAGCTGACCTTCCCAAACTTGTTGAAGGTCTTAAGAGGTAAGTGTTGTATTATATAATCCTAATAGTTAATATAAATTTGTTCTTGTTGGTTAAACTGTTCTCCAATTTTATTTCTTGTGAATTTTTGGAGAACTGTAAGCTTATTATGAACTGGCAGCATGGTGTTGTGGTCAGAACATTTGGCTTCACTACATGAGGTCTTGGGTTTGATCCCCACTGCCCCCCGTGCTGTAGCGCCCTTAAATAAGGCATTATAAATGATATGAACTTTTGCTGAGCCAACACTTAATCAACAGCTTAATTATCGGGTAATTGTAATTTATAATATTCCTAATTGTTGAAGACAACTTGAGACTGGGTTGGAGTTACTGATGTTACTCTATGTTTAGGTCTTCAAGGATTAATAAATATAAAAAAAATTAAAATTGCACAAAAAACAAAACAATTTTTTTCTAGATTGTCGAAATCCGATCCTATGGTCCAATGTATTATTGAGGAAAGTGGAGAGCATATCGTGGCTGGAGCTGGCGAGCTTCATCTTGAGATTTGTCTTAAAGATCTGGAGGAAGATCATGCTGGCATCCCTCTTAAGGTAAAAAGCTAATTGGCTTTTTTGTTGTTGTTGTATTTCAAATTGTTTTTTTTTTATACTGAATTACTCAATTGAGCTGGGTGATGTGGTTTAATTCCATTTACTGGCATATTAAAATGTCACCTTAATGTAGTAAATTAGTGATGTGTCAACCTGCCGGTCAAGAAAGTAGGGGGTTTTCAACGAGATCTTGTGCATGCAAGCATAGAAAATGGTGTAATCAGAATTTTTGTTCTACACGTGTAATTTATGTTTGCGTATTTACTTTAAAATTAGGCAAACAATCTTTAATTATTCGGATAAAATAGCAAACTTTAGTAATTATTAGTAAAAAATTGCTGTGAATATAGAAATTATTCACATTTTTCAAAATTCTGGTGTAACCATTGAACTAAATCCAGCAAAAAATGCTACCACTAGAAGTCAGTGTTGTGCGAGTTTTTTGTAATACTAAACATCCAAAATGCTAAACGTTTTTTTTTTCTTTTAGAAAACCGATCCTGTTGTGTCCTACAGAGAAACTGTAACGGAGGAATCAAGCATGATGTGTCTCTCCAAATCACCAAACAAACACAACCGTATTTTCATGAGAGCCAGACCCCTTCCCGACGGCCTTGCTGAGGACATTGAAGATGTAAGTGATGTTTGGTTCAATTCCCACTGCCAGCATATTTAGATACCATTTAAACATAGTAGTGGTCGATACTTTAATTATTATCGTTAACAACTGAATTTTTTTGAAAAAAATGTCTTTATTTTTTAAATTTTCAAGGACAAAATTACTCCTCGTCAAGAAGCAAAAGAACGAGCTCGTCAAATTACCACAAAATTCGATGGTTGTGACGTGAATGAAATGAGAAAGATCTGGTGTTTTGGTCCCGACACGACGGGGGCAAATCTTTTGATTGATTGCACCAAGGCTGTTCAGTACTTGAACGAAATCAAGGACTCCTGCATTGCTGGATTCCAGTGGGCCACCAAGGAGGTAAATTCTAGTTTAAAATCTTTTACTATTTATTGGCTTACTGTAATTAGGGAACTTTATTGTTAAAAAGCAACTGGACTTTCCTTCCAAATTCAGGGTACGAATTAACGTTTAAAAAACGATTCGCTAAAAATAAGGTCGCATTTTTTATTCTTTTAAGGCTGTGTTGTGCATTTAAAAAATTGCGCAACAACTGAACGATCTCGGGATCGAAATTTACGCATTGCCAAAACATGGAAAGTTATTGTTATTAAATGCCCTATAGTAACCTACATTTACGCAGGATTATGATGATGTAATTAAATTAGTGTGAAACCGGTGTAAAATAGATCGTAAAAATATACACGAGAGTTTTATCACTGCCTGAACCTTTTTTAAAAAACGATTCGCTAATTTTAAAAAACGATTCGCTTTTAGCGAATAGCGACCCGTTATTTCGTTCCCTGAAATTATTTATATATTCCACTATTGGCTAGCTTTGGTTATTGTAGCACTTGTAGTAAGGACTTTGACTTTTTGTCCATAGGGCCCTAGGTTTTTACTTAACTGTTAGTTTGTACTAGCAATGTTTTGAATAGCAAACGTTTTGGTTACCACAAGTATTATATTTCGAGTATTATATTAAATTATAAAAAAAAAATTTTATAGGGTGTGCTTTGCGAAGAAAATATGCGTGGTGTTCGATTTGATATCCACGATGTCACGCTCCATGCCGATGCAATTCATCGTGGAGGTGGTCAGATCATTCCAACTTGCAGACGTGTCATTTACGCCTCTCAGCTCACTGCTAAACCCGGTCTTTTGGAACCTGTCTACTTAGTGGAAATCCAGGTATATTGAGTTAAAAATACACCACTTAACTTCTTTTTTATTTTATTTTGGTTTTTCGCGCCTTAGTCAATGCTTTTAAAAGTTGAGTAGTTTTGACTGCTTAAGAAGTGATAGGGTGTAGGGCTTAGATTACTTGATCTACATGAGGTCCTGCATTTAACCTGTGGCACCTTAGAGTAAAGCTTGAAAAGTTGTATAAATTTCAACCGAGCCAAAAACCAATCAGGAAAATAATTATCAGGCAATTGTATGTATGTGAACTGGCAGCGTGGTGTAGTGGTAAAAACACTTGTTACACCACACATGAGGCCGTGGGTTCAATCCCCACTGATCTCATGCTGTAGCGCCTTTGAGTAAGGTGCTATAAACAGTATGAGCCAGCACTTAATCGGCAGTATAACTATTGGGCAATTATATCTATAATATCCCAAACTGCCACAGGCAACTTGAGACTGGGTTGGAGTAACTTATGTGACTCTATGTTTAAGTCGCGCATTAGACTTTCCCACATCGAGGATAAAGATATATACAAAATCAATGTCAACTTAAGACTTAGTCAAGGCAACGAACGTAACTCTAGTTAAGTAATAAAATAAGCCAACTTATATCAAGAATAAATAAAATCAAAAGAAGACCCTTTTCACTTTGAAACTATTACGATCAAATACAAATAACCCCACCTTTAATTTTTTAGTGTCCTGAAGCTGCTGTGGGAGGTATTTATGGTGTGTTGAACCGAAGAAGAGGTCATGTATTTGAAGAAAACCAGGCTGTTGGAACTCCAATCTTCCATGTCAAAGCGTACTTGCCTGTCAACGAATCATTCGGTCAGTCTTTTTTTTTATTAAAATTTTAAGAGCAATTATTTATATAAAATAATTAGATCAACAACCATAGTGTAATGGGTCAAAACTTATTATAAGAAGTCCTAGGTTTGATCCCCCCCCCCTTTTTTTTTGTATATATCTTTATCCTCAATGTGGAAAAGTCGAATGCGGAAATTAAACTTAGAGTAACATGAGTTTCTCCGACCCAGCCTCGAGTTGCCTGTGGGAGTTTGGGATATTATAGATTATAATTGCCCGATAATTATTCTGCTGATTAAGTGCTGGCTCAGCAGGAGTTTGTACTTTTTATAGCGCCTTACTCAAGAGCGCTTCAGCATGAGCTCAGCTTTGTTAATGCAAGACATTGAGCAAAACACTATAAGCGGTATAAACTCGTGTTGAGCCAACACTTAATCAATATCCTATTTATCGGGCAATTAAAAATCTAAAATATCTCGAACAAAAATCTAAAATATCTCGAACCGTTAAAGTCAACTCGAGACTGTGTTGTGGTAACTGATGTTACTCTATGTTTGGGTCGAAAAGTCGACCTTCCCAAATCTAGGATAAATAAATGTGAAAAACATGAATAACAAAGTTTTATTTTCGTATTTATTTATTAATAATTTTTTTGTAACAGGTTTTACTGCTGATTTACGTTCAAACACTGGAGGTCAAGCCTTCCCACAATGTGTGTTTGACCATTGGCAAGACATGGCTGGTGACTATCTTCAAGAAGGTTCCAAGCCATTCCAAGTTGTTGCTGTCACTCGTAAACGCAAAGCGCTGACAGAAGGGGTCCCACCTTTGGATCGTTTCTACGACAAATTGTAAAATCCCAAAGTCATGGTTTCTTTATTGTATTTAAGTTTGCAGATTCTTATTTTCCCTTCTCCCCCCCACTCTAATAAAATAAATTGAAAAATTCATCATTTAAATGTAGTTCCTTTGTACCATACACCTTTAATTCTCAAACATGACCTGTTTTTTTTCTCTTAAGTGGTGTGCGCTTTGTTGTGCCGAGTGTAGTGTGAGGTTAAATACAAAACGGACCAGTGTCCGGAAGGTCACAATTTGTTTTTGTTGTGTTTTTATTGCATCCAGTAGTTTGTTTATAGTCCGGATTTTGTAAAGGTAAAATTAGGGCCCTGATCAACTATTGTAAAGTGTATTGGATGTCTGAATCTTGAAAAAACGTAGTCTCCCAGTTTCTAGGATCCTGCTCTGTGTCGTATTTAGATAACTTAAGTTTAATAAAATATTCTTAACGATTTTTTTAAAGCTCCTTAAATTTGCAACGTGTTTGGACCTAACAACATGAAAGCAATAAAAGCTTATTACCATATTTCTTTTTTAAGGCGCTTTTTACTATAGAAATATTGAGTTTGTCCTCGATGAGTAGTCTGCGATTTACAAAAAGCTTCAACATTTAGTAAACATGTCTTTTTGTCCAGGAAGATGATCTTTTCGTTTTAGACTTTGGGTGCAATCAAATTTTAATGCAAACATTCGTTTATTTTAAATATCATGCGTATTCAAGAAGACATTTAATTAATGATTCAACAAGTCAGAAAAAAGATCGTTTACAAAAATAAACATACAACATACTGACATGTAAAGTCCTGAAAGTCAGAAGTGTATGGTCTGCTGGGTATTTTGCTAATAAACAGATAAAGTAACATTTTAGCTAGCTAAAGAAATTAGGCTTTAACGAGAAAATAGTTAATAAAAATAATGTAAAACTTAAGGAGGCCATATATATTGTTCATGAACAGTTATTTAATAAAATAATTGTTTAACAAATATTTTATAATTTTAAAGAAATGATAACTTCACTTTCTACTTTGTGCTTTGTTTTAATCTTTAAATTATCAAATAAATGGCTGCTTCATTTCTTACTTGGTTTTGGAACGAACGTTTCTGGTTGCCTGTTAATACAACATGGGCAGATCTGAGAAATACAGAAGAAATAACATTTCCTCAAGCCAGTGATGTTATAATTATGTTTCCATATTCACTAGTTCTTTATGCCATTCGAATTGTAATTGAAAGGTATAATAGTGTACTCGTAATTTTTTCAATCTAAATAAGTTAACTTCAGAGCTAAAAAATTGTGTAACTTTTGTAACCTTGACTCTGTCTCAAGATGTCTTTGGCAGTTTGGAATATTATTGTTTATAATTTCCCTTTAATTATATGCTGCTGGTTAAATGTTGGCTCAGCAGGTACCGGTAGCATGGTGTAGTAGTAAGAACACTTGCTACAACACCATGAGGTCGTGGGTTCAATCCCCACTGCTCTCATGCTGAAGTGCCCTTCAGTAAGGCGCTATAAACGGTAAAAACTCCGGCTAAGCCAGCACTTAATTAGCAGCATAATTACTGGACAATTATAGTCTCTGTAATATCCCAAACTACCACAGGCAACTCGAAACTGGGTTGGAGTAACTGATGTTACTCTATGTTTAGGTTGCGCATTTTACCTTCCCACATCGAGGAAAAAGATATATAAAAAAAAGGTGTTTATATTACTTATAGCATCTTACTCAAGGAATTGAACCCATGACCTCATGTGGTGAAGCATCGTAACTTCTTCCATAAATGGCAAAACATAACACTTGCCAAGTCGTTTAAAAATGCTGATCAATTTATTATTATTTAGCTTTTTTTTAGATTTGTGGCCAGACCAATTGGCAGAAAACTTAACATTTCGGACAATCCAAGTAAACCGCCAAGTCGAAATATTGTGCTGGATAAAGTATTTTATTCTATAACAAAAAATCCTGAAGGGGAAAGATTAAAAGGTGAGTAAATTTGTCTCAAATAATATTAAAAGTGTTTTATTTCCCTAGCTTATCTGTATTGCCAAATATATAATTTTTGTATTTAATTTTTTTAGGTAATAGTTGGTACCAAAGTCAGTTATTTTTTAAATTTTCTTTCTGATATAAAATTTTAGTAAAACTGTTTTTAGGTTTGTGTAAACAATTAGACTGGTCTGAGAGACAAGTTCAAAGATGGTTTCGTAGGAAAAATAATATTAACAGACCTTCAAAATTAGTCAAATTTTCTGAAACAGTGTAAGTCAGTTTATATATTTTAAAAATTAGTTCCAAATGTTAAATTGTAAAAAGCTTAAATAAATAACTTATATATAAATTTATTTTTTAAATGTAATTCAAGCCTTTTATTAAATATATTTTTGATGTATTATTACTATTTTTTATATTTATTTATTCTCGTTGTGGGAAGGTTGACTTTTTAACTTAATCATAGTGTAACATCAGTTGCCTTAACCCATCTGAAGTTGCCTATAGCATTATAGATTATAGAAGCCGAATAATTAATCTGCTAATTAATATTGTCGTAGCAAAAGTTTACACCAACTATAATGCCTTAGGTAAAGGCATTAGGGCATGAAAGCAGTGGGGATTAAACCCAGAACCCATGTAGTGAAGCCAAGTGTTCTGACTTTGGTTTATAAGATATATTTTTTTTGAAACTGTAATTTAAGAATTTTTATCACATTTTGTGATTTTTTTAAAACTTAGATGGAGATTTGTATTTTATCTTGGTATCTTCATACTTGGCAACTTTGCACTTCATACAACAAGGCCAATGTGTATGTTGGAAAACAGATATTGTTGGATGGGTTACCCAGACAAACAACCTCTGTTTCGAATAAGTTATTGGTATTATCAAACTGAGCTTGCATTCTACACAATGTGTTCTGTGTCTCAGTTTTTTGACATAAAAAGAAAGGTAATTGAACATATTATACCTGAGTAATATCTTAAAGGTAATCTGAAGGTTTGATACCCAAAAAATTAATGTAAAATAAGACCTATAACATATTAAATTTATATATATATATTGTTCTATTTTATCTAACTGTTTGTGTGTCTTTGGTTTATTAAATTGCTTATAATGTAGGCTAATTTTTGAGTTCATTTTTTATTTATTTAACTGATTAGTGTAATAGCTTTTTTACTGATTTTTTCTGATATTTTGATTGACCGTTTTTAACTTTACAGGACTTATACTTATACCAGGTAAATTTAAAAAATATGGTGCGAAAATTAAGTTTTATTTTTTTGGTTTTTCATGTATATTTACTATATATATATATATGTCATATTTTATTTTCACCAGTTGTATTTGTAGAGTGTTAATCTAATCCTTTTTATTTTATTAACGATTTAACATTTTTCTAATTAGTTATATTGATAATATTTGAGTGAATTGTTTGTAAATTTCGTGGCATGATTTGTTTTTTTTTGTCAATTTTTCTATTTTTTTTTGTTTAACTAATCCTAATAATTTTTTTCAGTGATTTTAACTTCATATTTTTTATTTTAACATTATGATTATATTAATATTTTATTTTTTGTGAAATTAGTTGTAGGTTTTTTATTTTTTTAGTTACTAAACTGTTAACTATATCAAATTTTATTTGCACTATTTCCTATTCTTGGTGTTATACAGAACCAATAAGAATAATATCAACTTACAATTAGAGCTCATTTCCGGGTTTTAGTTTTTAAAATAAATACTGTCAATTTAGCAAAAATATATATTTAAGTAAATTATAATGCTTTTTTTTATCATTTAAAACACTCTTGTTTTTTATTTTTTTTTAATCAATTTATTTCTTAAAATTTTTAGGATTTTTGGATAATGTTTTCACATCATATAGCAACTATTTTACTTATTTCATTCTCCTATTGTATTAACATGTTAAATATTGGAATGCTTATTATGCTCGTACATGATTTCTCCGATATATTTTTAGAGGTAAGACAAAAAAATCTGTAAATATATTTAAATGTAGTAAAGTTAAACTCTTTAAATTTTGTTTATATATGTAATTGGCATTAGTGAATAAAAAGAATGTACATATCAGTTTTTAGGGTCATAATATATAAGTATTTTATTTAAAAAATCAATTTGTAAGAAAATTTAAATCTATATGACACAACTTGCTACACCACCATGAGGTTGTGGGTTTAATCCCCACTGATCTCATGCTGTAGTACCCTTGGGTAAGGCGCTAGAATCGATATAAACTCCTGCTGAGCCAGCACTTAATCAGCAGCATAATTATCGGGCAATTATAATCTATAAATCCCAAACTGCCAGAAGCAACTTAAGACTGAGTCAGAGTAACTGATGTTACTCTATGTTCAAGTCGCGCATTCGACTTCCCCACATCGAGGATAAAAATACATACAAAAAAATTCATTTTTAATTGCTGCATTTTACTCAGACAACAAATTATTGTTATTTAAAATTTTTTGTTTGTTGTTTTAGGCCTCAAAAATTGCAAAGTACTCCCAACAAGATGGTCTTGGTACATGTGGTCTTGTAATGTTTGCGTTAACCTTTGGTCTTGCAAGATTAGTTTATTTCCCATTCTGGTAAATATATTTCATTAAAATTAAGATATAGATTTTAGCTGAAAGTTATTTAAGTGTAAATGTTATAATGAATTATAGGCAACTATTATGTCAAGCTTAAAAAAATAAGGAGGGTTTTGGTAAACTGTTTTTTCTTCAACATATATTTTGTAACTTATTTATGATTTCACAATTTTCTGTTTATTTTTGTTGACTTCACTTGAGTAAATATTGAAAATTTGAGGTTAAATGTTTAAATAAAGGTTTAAATCTGGTGCCACTGTTAATTATTGCCATCAAGCAATAATTTAAATAAATGCAAGCTGGTGTAAAAACACCTGGTGGACTTTGCACGTAGCTCATGATTTGTTATTTTTAATTATTCTTTGTTCTTATGTTATGTAATATACAAGTTGTATGTGTATAGGTGTGTCAATATTTATGCCTGTAATTAGGTATAAAATTTTCTAAAATATCAAATAAGTTTTAGTTCAATTTTACTTATTAAAATTTTTCTTTTTTTTTAAATAAATTTGTAGCACTTAATTTCTAAAGTTTTTACTAATTTTTTCAATGCTTTAACGGTTCTATACAATATGTATTAATAGTCCACCCTTACTTTATGTGTACCATAACAATACTAATAAAAAACTAAAATGTATTGTTTAAGTTCACATAAAATGTCTCATAACTTTTAACAGTTCCCACTAACTTTTTCATTGTTCAAAACTGTAAAATTTGGGAAACTGTGAAAGTAGTATTGACCCTAACTTTAAAAAAATTATTTTAATTTTTTTTTTTAAATTATTATTATTTTTTTTAGGGTTATAAATTCAATTTGGTTTGATGCTTGGGCAGTTGTCGGCCCTTTTCCATCCTGGTATTTTTTCTGTTGTTGTATCACTGTGTTACAGGCACTTCACGTGTATTGGTTCTCGTTTATAATTAAAGGATTTATTGCGTAAGTAAAATTTGCAAAGTTTGGGGATTTTTGGTAGGAGTTTTTGTTAGGCTAACTATGATACATAGTAGGTGATACAAATTGCTACTTTAGGTTTTTATTATTATATTTACGCATCATTAATTAAGTGTTTATGGTACTTAACCTTTGTCCACTTTTAGACTGGTTAACAGGTTAAAAAAACTAAAAGTTTTACAATTTGGAAAATATATAATTAAAAACTACCAAGGAAATTTTGAATCTAGTCCCAGGCATAGCAAGTACTTCTATGTATTTAGAATCTTAAATAATTATAAAATATTAAAATAAATTTTTTTTAGGTTAATTAGACAAGGTGGAACAGTTGATGATATTAGAAGTGAAAGTGAATCGGACGAACAACTCACATTTGAAGGTGGGGATGCAACTAGCAATAACGGCAGCGCAGCCACTTTAAGGAAAAACAAATAACTTAACATGTAAGCAAGGTATGAATTATTTGGACTTTGGCTCTTGTTCTGTTTGTGGTTTAATATCATGCCCCTGTGTATGATTTATTTGTACAGCCATATATTTAAAATAATATTCAAAGAATTAGAGATTTCATAATATCAAATAATTATTTTTTTATCCTTGTGTGAGAGGGCAAATCAAGACCTTAACATAGGTTTACAATTGTTAGCTTTACCTGGTCTTAAGTTGTCTTTATGGGCATTATAACTCCATAGCATTTAAAATCAAATTATGGACTGCAAGAGGCTTCATTACATGATGTCCTGGGTTCGATCCCCACTGCTCTCATGATGTAGCGTCCTTAAGTAAGGTGCTATAAACGGTATGAACTCCTACTGACCCAGCACTTAATCAGCAGATTTAATTACCGGGCAATTATTACCTATAACTTTTTAACTGCCAAAGCCAACTTGAGATTGGGCCGGGGTAACAGATGTTACTCTATGTTTAGGTTGTAAAGTCGACCTTTCCGCATCAAGATTAAATTAATAAAAAAATGATTTTTTTAAATTTTATTTAATTTTTTTAGATTGATATTACACATCTGTTTCAACTTTATTTTAAAAGTTGTTGAAAATTAATAATTAGTTCTTAGAGTGTGCTTCAAATTTTCCAGCATTAAAATTCTAATTTCATGACATGGATGCAAAAATGTTTAACTGTTTTTGGCAACAATTTTATTTTACTGTTTGAAGATGTGCCTGTCTGACTAATTGTTTAATTTGTTTTAAATTTACCTTTAACAACTATTTAGTTTGCTGCTTTTACGATGTTTTTTGATAAAAAATATTTAAAAGTGTTACAGATATTTAATTTTTTTATGTGATGTCTATATTAGCTTTAGTAGTTTAAATTTATTAGAATAACTAATGTATTACTAAAAACTATTTTACCCAGAACCTAATGCTTTTTACTGGCGATAAGACATATTTTATTAATTTCATTTTTCCCTATTCTATTTTTTAATTTGCCCAAACCCTTTTCTAAAAAATGCTTGGCAATTTTCGTAAAAATTTCAACCTAAACTTTGGTAAAATTGGCTTTTCCAAATTTAATATTATTTGTAGTTTCGTAAAAAATTATTTAATCCGCAATTTTATTTGAAACATTTAACTGCCCTATGAGTTATAATTTTTATAAACACCATTTCTAATTTTGCAATAAAAAAGTTAGCAATCTTTAAATAAGTTATTTAGTTTTTATTTTGGTGCTATATCTTCCACTTAAAAAAATAAGTGTTTTTGTACTTTAAAAAAGGGTAGAAATTTTTTGTGATATTGTCTAATAACATGGTCTTATATTGCCTTTGCAAATCTCTTTTTTTAACTGTGTACATATGTTGTGTTTGTTTTACGTTACTTTCGGTTACTTTCTTTAATATTTATATTTTCGTTTAATTTTAAAATTCTATTAAATTTAACTAATATTATTCGGTGTTGTTAATTTAATTAGTTAGGCTAGAAAAAGGTAAGCGTATTGCTAAACTAATAGTTAAAGCCTCAATTGTAATATTTAAAGATATATTAGTATATTTTACTTGTTTAAGTAATAGTGTTTACATAAATTTGAACTTATTTATTTATTTGATGTACTCAAATCATTTGGGGATAAAGTTAAGTATATTTTTTGTATATATTTTTATCCTCGATGTGGGAAAGTCAAATGCGCGACTTAAACATATAGTAACATCAGTTACCCCGACCCAGTCTTAAGTTGTCTCTGGCAGTTTTGGATATTATAGATTATAATTGCCCAATAATTATGCTGCTGATTAAGTGCTGGCTCAGCAGGAGTACGTATCGTTTATAGCGCCATACTCAAGGGTGCTACAGCGTGAGGTCAGTGGGGATTGAACCCACGACCTCATGTGTGGTGCAGCAAGTGTTCTTACCACTACACCACGCTGCAGTATTAGTTTAAAAGTAACGCAGTTATTTATTACAAACGTTATTTAAACATGTTTAAAAATTAAATTTAGGTTAAACTACATTTATTAAATTTTTAATTAGTTAAATTGTAATCAATTTTTTGGATTAAAATTCTATAAATTTTATTATTGTTCGTAACTAATCATGCATGTGGTGACGTCATGCGGCGGTTTCTATTGTAAATGTATGAATTCCGAAAACTAAAAGTCAGTTATTTTTCGTTTTTATCGGCAATATTTACACAATTTTTGCTCAGAAAATAGGTTTTTATAAAGTAAAATCAATGTCGATGCTAGTTTAGTGTGACTAGATTTTGGTAGAATATGGAGGAAAGTGCTAAAAGAACCAGTGTTATTTCGCAAAGTACGAGCTCAATGTCTTTATTAGAAAATAACGGAAATCCTTTAATGAATGTGGATTCAGATATTCTAGTTAATCAATTGACACAACAGGTCTCTATTACTTTGGATCTCTATTACTTTCGCACGCCCGAATTTAACAAGGCGTTATAACCTAAGTATGGCAATGGTTCAACCAGACCTTCAAAATTAGTTGAAATATGTTTCAATGAGTATAACTTAGTCCGCTTTACGAGTCAGATGTGTTAATGGGTAAACTGAATATGTGAGGGTTAGGGTAAGGGTTAAATTTATGCAGCCTCTTTGTTTAATTACATGTGCCGTATTTCGGTTACACACCCTGTTTATGTAGGGCGTGCGAAACTAATAGAGATCCTATTATTTTATTAATATATACATTTGCTGGCTTTATGTTTGTTAAGTTATTCTTCTGCCAATTTGTTCTTGTTTTTTTGCTTAAGGCGAAAACTTGACTTCACTACTTGAGGGAATAATAAATATGAAAAAATACATTTTTGCAACTTAATTATTTTTTATTACAATTAACTTGATAATAATGTAATTTATCTCAAAATGATTTTTGTAAATTTTTTTAGTTGAAAAATGTTCGAAATGAGAACAATGATTTCATGAAACAAATTAGTAAACTTCGTAAAAGAATAAACTCTTTGGTTGAAGAAAAAGTGGTCAACTCTACTAGTTTCAACAAGGTAATATCTAATATTACATTTAAAATAAAATTTTTGGACAAAGTCGGTTGCTTGTAAAATAGTTGCATGTTAGAGTCTACCAGTACTATTTCTTAATGCCCTGGTTCGATTCCCGCTGGCATTTTTATTATTTTTAAAATAAAAAGCTATTATTTTAAAACTTTAATGTTGAACTTAAGTTATATCACTTTGATTATTGCATTTTCAAAAACTATGTTAATCAAATTTTATATATGTCAATTTTTTTAATTATTTTTGTAGGAAAAATTAGATTTGCAATCAAGAGTTGTCAAGTTGGAATCACAACTAGAAAGAGGTGAAGCGGCAAAACAAACTGTTGAATATGATTTGGCTGTTTCAAGAAAAAGGGTCAATGACTTAGTGCGTAATACAACTAGTAAAGAAGCCACACTGTCAGACAAGAACATGAAATTATCAGGTAAATACATCCTGGTAAAGTTTTTTATTTTAGAAGTAATAAATTAATAAGTAAATTGAATTCTGTTGTGGATTAAATAACAAAATTTGTGTTTTTATACTGGAGATCTTAGGTTTAATTACCAATGTCCCCATGTTGTAGTTCCCTCAAAAATAAGCTTTTGTGAATTTTTTTAAGATTTAAATCTGTAAAAGTAACTTTAATAATAAATAAAAGTTGTTAAGATAATTAAAGATTAAGTTAGACTTGGTGGTACCTACTGCTTTGGATAAACTACAAAATTAGTTTTTCAAACTTGTGTAAAATTAAAATTTTAATATTTTTTGTGCTGATTGTTAAGATGAGAAAGTAAACATGGAATTACAACTTGATGAGATGGAAAATGAATTAAATCTTGTAAGAAAAGTTTCAAGTGAGAATGAAACAAGAATTGCTTTGTTAGAAGAAGAAAAGGTAAATATATATAATATGATGATACTCTAAAGTTTTTCATAGCAGTATTCCTAACATGCTTTTTTCTATATTATAAGGCCACTGTACTGAATATACATCAAACATTATTTGCCCATTAAAAAATGGATTTTAAAATATTTAATTACTTTTTTTAAAAACTAGTTGAATATATGTACAGACGATTGTATATAACAAAGAGAAATTTATAAGCTCATTTAAATAAATTTTGCCCTAAACATAGGTCTTATATGACAAATATATAGTCTACTATGCAGATTTAATTGAAGCTATATACAACTACTAGTACATTTTATTTAATATAATTCATTGTCTTTTTTGCAGCGTCAACTTCAAAGTGAAAACATGGCAGAAGAAGCATTGATGCGATCTGACAACGAAAAATTAATCGGTCATGTAGAAGATCTGAAATATCAAAAAGAACAACTTGAAAATAAACTTGTTGATGCTAAACAATCTTTACAAAAACAGGAAGAAGAATTGAGAAAATCAGTAACTGAACTACAAATAGCAATTGAAAGGTATTTAAAAAAGTTGGTTATTTAAAAAATTTTTATCAATTTTAAAGTGAATTTTGTATAAAAGTTTTAATGTAAATTTTTATAAAAGTGAATCATTTTTTTATTTTTATTGCTGTTTTACATTTTATTAAATTTTACATTCTTTGTTAATATATTTATGTTATTTTTTTCCCTTTTATAAAACAAATGTTAATTTTTTTTGTTAATTTTTTATTTTTTTGTGAAAAAAAGTATTTATTATTTTTTGCCTTTTTTTGAAAAAAAAATGAATTAATTTTATTAAATTAAATATTGTTAAACAGGGAGCAGTATCTGAGACATGATTTTGAAGAGTTAAACCACAGAGCAAAATTCTTGGAAGAAAATATCGAGGCAGAAAGAGCTGCTCACCTTGAATCAAAATTTAACTCTGAAATTGTACAAGTAAATAATTTATTCAACAAATTATTATAACTATTTTTAAATTAATTTTGAACTAATGAATGTTGTTTTTCTTTTATACTAGTTGATAACTTGTCCTATACTTGAAATTTAAATTTAATAATATGGTCATAACTCTCACTCAATATTTGTTTATATTGATGTACACACGCACCACAAATGGCAGTTTTATTTAATTTGTAGGCCCATAAATTGGACATATATACTATATGTTTTCTAAGCACCATTATATATAGATGTGGATTAATTTTTTTTTATATATGTGCGTTAGTGTGATAAACTAGTAGGTGTCGTACTTTAGGCTTAAAGATTTCAGGTTCATACCGCATCAATGCCACACTATTCACCCTTAAGCCCGGCAACTGCACACTCTTACCCAATAAAATATCAAAAACCTATCCCCTTAAGGGAAATAATTTTTTTTTGTTATATATTTTCACTTTTTAATTTTTTTTGCAGCTTAAACAGCAAGAATATGAATCACAATTAGCCAGGGAAAAATCAAGTTACGATTCTTTGCTTAAAGAAAAAGACGACGCAACCAAGAAAGTTTTAGCTCTGGAAAGTTCTCTCTCATTCGAAAAACATCAAACAAAAAATGCAAATGAAAAACTAGACAAGTAATTTAAATTTTTTGAGTTAAAAAACAATTATTTTTTAATGGGAATCACAGAATATTTTTAAAATTGTAAATTTAAAAAAATGGAATTTAAAAAAAAAAAAATTTAACTCCCTAAAAAAATTTATTTTTTTAAATTTATTTTAACAAAATATGTCAAAAAATAGTTTTACATCTGCCAAGAAAAATTGTTTTCTCTGATTTTTTATTTTTTATATTTTCAATTAAATTAGAAGTGTACAAGCTTACGCTGATGTACGCAAACAGCTTGGAGGGGAATTAGAAGAAAAAACAAAATTTATCGAAACTCTTTCACGAGAGATGGACGACCACGTTCTTAATTTCAACGAACTGAAAGAAGAATTATTCACAACTAAAGAAAGACAGGTAAAAAAAATTATTTTTGTTAACTAATTGTATGATAAGTTACTGTAGACCTATAAAATCTACTGTATTAAATGGATTAAATTAAACAGGACTGGCAGCGTGGTGTAGTGGTAGGAACACTTGCTAAACTACACATAAGGTCGTGGGTTCAATCTCCACTGATCTCATGCTGTAGTGCCCTTAAGTAAAGCGCTATATCGGTATAAACTCCTGCTGAGCCAGCACTTAATTAGCAGCATAATCATCGAGCAATTATAATCTATAATATCCCAAACTTCCACAGGCAACTCAAGATTGGGTTGGAGTAACTAATGTTACTCTATGTTTAAGTCGCGCATTCAACTTTCTCACATCGAGAATAAAAATTATACAAAAAAAAAACATAAAGCTTGCATGGATTAAACCAAAACCCATCTATAATACACTTACTACATTTAATCCATTCAATATACATCTAATTAAATTAATCCTGTATTTTTTATAGGAACTGTTAGTTATTTCTTATTTATTTTTTTGTGATAGATCTATCTTGAAGAGAGAAATCACGAATACTTTACTGAAATTAATTTGTTGCTGGAAAACTTTGAAATCGAAAATAACGGTGAGTTCTACTTCTTATTTTAAATTTAAAAAATTCAATATTTTGATATGATATTTTAGTTGGTAACTATTTGTAAAATACATCTTCTTTTTGTTGTTTTTAGATGCATCAAAATTGATGGATAAGAAAGGTGGAAGAAAGGCCAAACAACCTCTTAATGATCTTAAAAACATGCTTTTCACTTACCAGAAAATAATAGGAGATCTGGAGGTATGTACAGTTTATATTTGCACAATTTTTTACTTGTATACTCAGTCACTTCACTATATGAGGTAGTGGGTTCAATCCACGCTGCTCTCATTTTGTAGCGCCATTGAGTAAGGCGCTATAAACGGTACGAACTTTTGTTGAGCTAGCACTTAATCAGCAGCTTAATTACCGGGCAATTATAGTCTATAATATCCCAAACTGCCACAGGCAACTCGAGACTGGGTCGGGATAACTGTTGTTACTCTATGTTTAAGTCGCGCATTCGACTTTCCCACATCGAGGATAAATAAATTTTTAAAAAATGTAAGTTACTATGACAGTAATATTAAAAAAAAAAACTATTTTTTTAAAGTGTGAAATTAAGAAAGGAAAAAGTCAGGAAAAACAAATTCAAAAAGACTGCGACAACTTCCGTGATCTTGCTCTTGCTAGAGAAAAATCTTTGAAAGATACAAAGGTTTGTTATTTTTTTATATTTTTAGGTTTGCAAAGGCAAAAGACACTGATTTTTTTTTTGATGTGGGAAGGTCGACTTTGCGAGCCGAACATAGAGTATCATCAGTTACCCCCGACTTAGTCTCGAGTTGCTTTTTAAAGTTTTGGATATTATAAATTATAATCGCATGATAATAAAGCTGCCAATTAAATATTGGCTTAGTAGAAGTTTATATTGTTTAAAGTGCCTTACTTAAGTGTGCTACAGCATAAGAGCAAAGAGGATCAAACCCAGGACGTCATGTAGTGAAGCCAAGTGTTCTGACCACTACACCATCCTGCTGGTTTTATTCCTGCTGCTTATAAAGCTATTTTGGATTATTTTTTTGCATCTAAATAATGGAATTTTAATTTTTGTTTAGAATGACTTGGCACAATGTCAAAATGATTTGGAAACGATCCGATCCAATCAATCTGAATATGTTTCGGAAGCTGGTAAGACGGCTCGTGACCTAGAAGAGGTCACAAATGAGTTACAACACCAAATCGAAAGATGCCGACAGCTGGAAGAAAGTGTAAGAAAAAAGTTTTTTTAATTTTTCATAAAAATTTTTTTAGTTGTTTCAAAAAATTAAAATAAATTTTTGCTTAGAATAGTGTAGATTTATAAAATTTCATCTATGCTTAGGCTGTAAAGTAAACTTTTTTAAATTAGGAATAATTTAATATAATTGTTTAAATCAGGTTGAGAACGTTCAAGAAAGACATGAAACAGAGCGGGAAGCTCATATTGGTTTCTTATGTGAGTTACATCATGTGGTTTGTAATGCAAGTGGGGAAAAAAATACTTTGAATAAGTAAGTTGTACTTCTACTAATGCTTTCTTATGCCTTAGATATATACATTAAAATATTTTACTTATTTCAAAACCTAATTTTTTTATGATAAATTTTCTGTTATTAATAAATTTTTTTTTGGTCTCATTAATAAGGAATCTTTTTTTTTAAGAATAAATATTGGCCTTTTTACATTAGGGATAAATATTTATTAATAATATTATTGTCCAGATTTATGTGGCCCGAGTTATCGGTAGCTGTTAGGGAAGGAATAGATTCTGTGATTAACAGTTTCAACCGTTCAAAAGAAAAGGTGACTAAACTATTGTTTTTTTGATTTAGGGGTTAAATATTTAATTTAGGTTTAAATTTAGTAAACAATTTGCTGGAAAAATTAGCCTATACTATTGATGACAGTTTTACTAAATATATATTTATTTAAACAAAATTTTTAAAACACACTTTTTACAAAAAATTTATATTTTAATAGGTGATCAAAGTAAAAGGGGGTTAAAAAAATGTTTTTTTTGATAAAATTGTATTTTTTAGTCTGTTTAAATAGTATTTTTTATCTTTTAACAGGTGACCCAGTTAGAATCTTCATGCTCTGAGATGGAAAGATCTGTGGAAGAGCTGCAAAGAGCTCATGAGTCCTCTGTGGATCGGTTAGCAGATCGATGCAGGGAAAGGGAGGAAGAGTCGATGCGGCAACGGAAGCAGCTGGAGCAACATTATGAAGCTCTTCTTGCTGAAATGCACACTAGAACTCAGGTTTGTTTTTTTGTAAAATTTATATTTTTTATTGCATAATTGGGTGTTTTTTTTAAATCTTTCAAAAAATAATATTTTAAGATGCTGTTTTAATCTGCAAACAAATGGTGTTTTGGGATGGTGTATTTTACTTTGTTAAAAATGGTGTTTTGGGATAGTGTTTTTAAATCTGTTAAGCTTAACTAAGGATTAGTTTTATTTCTCAGGTTTAGAACTTTGGTTTAGTTTTTATTTTTTTAAATTTTGTTTTTTTAAGTAAAATTTATATTTTTTGCCTTTTTTTGTAATTGGTTAAAAAGCTCAAAAAAATAATTAAAAACACTAAAAATTGACTATGGCACATGCTTGGTTTCACTATAGAAGGTCTTGGGTTTGATTCCTACTGCTTTAATGCTGTATTGCCAATCAAGTAAGGGTTTATAATTCGACGAACTCTCACTAAGTCAAAAAAACCTCCAGCAGAATAATTATCAGGAAATTTTTGTTCAACAAAATTTCAAACTGAAAAAATCTTGAGACTGGGTCGTGGCATGTAATGTCACTAATGATATGTCGGCCTTTTTTTAACAAGGTTAGAAGAAATACAAAAAATATTTCAAAATGTAGAGGCTGAACAAATTTGAGTTTTTAAAGTGAAAATTTAAAAAAATTATAAAAAATTTTTTTTGAATTTCTGAATAGAAAACACAGACTTTGTGTGATGAAGCATGGGCAAAACTTAACAGCAAGGAGGGAGTACATGATGGTTTACATGCTGAGTGTTCACAATTGAGAGGGGAGAATAACAATCTTAATCTGGTAATTAAATTCTATTTAAAAAAAACTATAGTATTTAATCATTAGAAACTTTTTTATATAAACCTTATTTTGAGTTGCCTTTGTCAGTTTAAGATATTAGATATAATTATATTGTCTGTGTTAACATGCTGTTTATTTTTTGGTATTTTTTGTTTTATTTTTTTTATTCATTTTTTTAATTTTTTGAAAGTATTTTAACATGATAGCAGCTGGGATCAAACCCTGTACCTTGAGTAGTAATGTTGACAACCTTGAGTAGTAATACCATTTTACCATTCTGGCATTTAAATTATCATTTTTAATGCTATGTATATGTGAGAGTCGAATTTTTAATTATTTTCTTTCATATTTTTTAAATTTTTTGTAGGAACGAAAATCGTTGTTGTACGGTTGTGCTTTATTATATGGGGCCTTATATCCAACTTTAAAAGCTAAACGGGAATTATCTCAGCAGAGAACTTTGCTAACCAGACTTTCTATGGATAATGAAATATGTAAATTTCAAATGAGGTAATATTTAATTTGTATTTATAATAAAATATTAGGTTTATATATATTTTTTTTAATGATTTTTTAAAATAAAAGTATATATATATTTGTACTAGTCATATGACTGCCCTGCAGTCGGCATTTTAGTTTTTTTTAATATGTTTTAACTTTTACCTAATATTTGCCTGTTGTAATTCACCTGTGCACCACAAGCGGTAGTTTAAATAATTTTGTAGCCTTATAAATTGGACATATATATACCCCCACTAAGCTTATTATATATCAATTTAATTTGTTTCAATTTATTTTTATTTATTTTTTTTTTGTATATATTTTCATCCTCGATGTGGAAAAGTCGACTCTGACCCAGACTCGAGTTGCCTGTGGCAGTTTGGGTTATTATAGAATATAATTGCCCGATAATTATGCTGGTGATTAAGTGCTGACTTAGCAGGAGTTCAAACTGTTTATAGCGCCTTACTCAAGGGTGCTACAGCATGAGATCAGTGGTCATTGAACCCACGACCTCATGTTTGGTGTAGCAAGTGTTCTTACCACTACACCACGCTGCCGGTATAAAAGTAAACACAATATGCTAAACTGGCAAAGTCAATTTACGGTCAGAGTAATAATATTATTAACAAAGTAATGTTGTAACATCATCTTTTTTTGCTCAAGATAAATTGAATAGTATAAAAAAACATATATTTTATGTTGTTTTCTATTTATATATTGAAATACACAGAACGTTGGTTGATACATTAACTGAAGAGATGAGCAGATCAAATAGTGGAAAAAAGAAACTTATTTCACCAGTTTCATTTAGGTTTATACACCCTCTAATAAGGTAAGCTGTAAAATAAAAAAAAATTTTTTAGAAAGATAATTTGTGTTGCAATTTTGTGTTTGAAATTCAGATGAGCATTTTTTTACTAGAAATTTATTATTTTTTATGTGCTCTCATTTTTTAAAATTAAAGTTGTTTTTTTTTATCAACATATTACCAATATTTCTAACTCTTGTTTTATACAACCCAGTATTGCATTTTTTAGATCAAATTTTAGAAACCATTTTTTTGATTTATTTTTTTTTAGATTTCGTGTTGCAGTCTTAGCAGTGCTCGCAGGGGGTCGTTTAAAAAAGTTGAGCTGTCAATCAAATATTCCGATGTTCACATGTGATGATGTGGTTATAAGTAACAGTAAACTTATGGTGGTAGCTGGAAAACAACCGGGAAGAAAAATGAAAAGTTTGTGATTTCATTTTTTGATCATGAAAGTTTTTTTTTTTGAAAAATTTCATTTTTGAATGATTGACTTCACAACTTAAAATTGGAGTATCTTTTGTTACTCTAACTAAGTCTTAAGTTGCCTTTGTTAGTTTTGGATATTATTTTTGTAACAATAATTGTGCAAATAGTAGGAATCGAACCACAAAGCTTATGTTGTGAAGCTTAAATTGTCATGTTTTCAGATTTTTAAATTAGAAAAACTTTTAGCTGTTTTTTTAGTTAACTATATATGCTAAGGGCAGATTTTTTTTTCTAAAATATTATCATTTTTTTTTGTTCATTTTTTAAACTTTTAGATTTTCCGAATAAAACTATCATTTTTTTTATATAGCTTTATCCTTGATGTGGAAAAGTTGAATGCGCAACTTAAACATAAAGTAACAACTGTTACTCTGACCCAGTCTCGAGTTGCCTGTGGCAGTTTGGGATATTATAGATTGTAATTGCCGGGTAATTATGCTGCTGATTAAGTGCTAGCTCAGCAAGAGTTCATACCGTTTATACCGCCTTACTCAAGGGCGCCACAGCATGAGAGCAGTGGGTGTAGCAAGTGTTCTTATCACTACACCACGCTGCCGGTATTTGATTTAAACAAAAATATTTTGCATTTTAGGTCAATCGCCAAGTGATGCTACAATGACCTGGTTATCCAATTCAGATATTGTTCATAGTATAAGAGAAGCAACATGTGGTATTACAGACATAATGGAAAGAAACAAAGGTTCTCATGCCATAGTTAAGACAGCAAAGAATGCTTTCTTGGGCATTTTGCAGGCTGTGCAGCCTCATTATTCAGAATATGCAATGCAGGGACATAATATTATCAGGTCAAATTTTGATTTTAATTTTTTTTTAATAAAAATTTAGATTTTTTTGTTATTAAAATTTAAAATTTTTTTTTGTTTAAAAAATTGTTTCTATAGAGAAAGAAATTCCTTATGTAGAGTCTTACAAGATGGTTTGAATAATGTGATTTATAAATCTAATCTCAGAGATGTTGTCAATCTATTTTCAACAGAGGTAATTAATTAAAATATGTAAAAAATATTCTAATTTAAAAAACCAATGCTTTTAAAATTCACATTTTTTTTATAAATTGAAATTTTATTATTATTTTTTTTTTTTAGCACTCGTTGAAATCCCTACAACGCCATTTACTCGATTTTACTGAACGTTTACATGCTGGTGAATTAGAAAAGAGAAGTTTAAGAAAAAGGGAAAATAAATTGAAGGACCAAGTAAAAGAACTATCCTGGTACAAAGGTAAAAATCTGAAACGAAATATTGTACAAAACTTCAAATCATATTTTTGCAGTGAATTGTACTGAACACACCGGCAGCGTGGTGTAGTGGTAAGAACACTTGCTACACTACACATAAGGTCGTGGGTTCAATCCCCACTGCCCTTATGCTGTAGCGCCCTTATGCTGTAGCGCCCTTGAGTAAGGCGCTGTAAACGGTATAAACTCCTGCTGAGCCAGCACTCAATCAGCAGCATAAATATCGGGCAATTATAATCTATAATATTCCAAACTGCCACAGGCAACTCGAGACTGGGTCGGAGTAACTGATGTTACTCTTATGTTTAAGGCGGGCATTTGACTTTCCCACACCAAAGATAAATTTATATACAAAAAAAACATCACCCAGTAGAGCAATATCAGTTTTAGTGGACGGTGTATATATTTATGTTCAACTTATAAACCTACCCAATAAATAAATCTACTGTTTGTGGTGAATTATTGCGGCAAATATCAGTTGAGAGTTGCGACTATATAAATTAAAATCCTAACTATATAAATTAAAATCCTAGCTGTTGGCTCTTAGTAAAAAAATGCCAAGTAACATTACCAGTAACAGTAAGTTTATTGGCAACAATGTTTTTTATGTAACTTAAAAGCAATATTACTCAAAATTTTAGACTAAAAACGCAACACTCTTTTTTAACAGCTAAATTGGATGAGAAGTGTGTGGAAATCAAGAAGTTGGAAGACAAGGGTCACAAGAATGTATCAAAGGGAAAATTTGAAGGAGTTTATTTGGAATTAAACGCAGCGTTGGAGAGAGAAAAACAAGCTCAAACTTTGCTGCGTGAACAAAACTCAAAACTACAAGTAAATTTCAACTTGCTTCAAAAGTTTTTTATGGAAATTTTTATTTTTTTATCTTTTTTAAATCTTTTTTTAACAAAAATTTAATTATACAAAAAAAAAATTTTTTAATGGCTTTTTTTATTTTTTGGTAAGTTTTTAAATCTTTACAAATTTTTACACATATAACTAATACTTATATAGATTATAAAGGATTTTAGTTGTATTTATACTACTTATATTTTTTAATTTGCAAAATTAGTAAAACTAATATATACTAAAATTTTTTTTTTACCATTTTGAATTTTACAAATTTTTTATTGATTCTAGCTTCTTTAAATTTACTATTATAGGTTTTTAAATTTTTTTTTTAGGAGTTAAGTTATAAGTTGGAAGAAAAGTCTACAGATGGAATGGAAAAAGAGCTGACTTTAAATCAAGCTGTTACTGTAAGTTTGTATAAAAATGTCGTATTTAAATTTTTGCCTGAAAATTTAGAGTTTAATAAAATAAAAGCAAAATTTTATTAATGTGCTATTAACAATATTTTATTTATGAAAAATGATTAATTTAATATTTTAGTTAAATTTTAAAATTTTTTAACATATTTTTTTTTTACTGTAAGTTTGTAAAAAAAATTTAATATTTAAATTTTTGCCTGAAAATTTTCTATAGTTTTGCCTAAAAATTTAAAGTTTAACAAAATAAAAAATGAAGTTTAATTATTGTGCTTATTTACTTATTAAAAATTAAATAATTTTTTTTTAATAATTATATATTTTTTTTTTGAATTTTAAAAATTTTTTTCAACAAATATTTTTTTTTAGAGTTTGACTGAAGTTAAAATGGAGTTAAAAAGATGCGGTCAAAACAAAAGGCAACTTCAAAAACAAGTCAGCAGACTGGAACATGAAAAAGATAAACTGAGTTTGACTTTAGATGATGCGAAATGTGCACTCAAAAAAGCTGCTGGGTAAGAAAACTAATTAAACTAAGTCCACTAAAGTGGTATTCCAATCTTAACAATGGGTTGCGGGTCAAAGGGTTGAAGGCTTACTTTTTCACCCTTTAACATGGTGTTTATGTATAGCTCAAGCCTGTTTGAATAGCAAAACTAAAAAAGAAAACCAAAAAAAAATTTAAAAAATTTAGAGTAAATTTTTTTTTAATTTTTTTTTAATTTTCTCAATTATTTTAATTTTTTATAACTTTTTTCATTCATAAAAAAACACTTTTTTGTATATATCTTTATCCTCGATGTGGAAAGGTTGTATGCGCGACCCAAACATAGGGTCACATCAGTTACTCCACCCAGTCTCGAGTTGGTTGTGGTACTCATTTTTATTTTTATTTAAATTAGAATATTATTAAAATTAAATAACAATATATTTAGTGAGAAAACATCAATAGCTCACTACTTTGAGAATGTTGAAAAAGCCTTACAAGGAGCTACAGAAGAGAATGTATCTCAAAAAGTAAAAAACCTATTTTAAAACTAAAATAAACACAAAATAGTTAAAATAAAATTAAGTAGTGAATTAGTTCAAAATTCAATAATTTATGTTTTTTTTAGCTTAACAGTGATGAGCTATTCATAGAAGGAGGAACTGGAATTAAGGCAGCTCAAGTTAGTGAATTTTTTTAAATTGTGTTTTTTTTATCTAATTCTTGCTATAAAATCTTATATTTTAATAGCGAACTGTTGAGACCTTTGTACGAGCTCAATCTAGTGCTGTTTCAAGAATTAACAACCTAGAAGGTCAAATAGCTTCGTACCACAACCACATCATGGCGCTAAAGAGGGAGCTACATGATGCCTGTCATAGAGAGACTTACACTGGCCAGGTATTACTATGGGGAACTACATTATGTTTTGTATGTGAACTTTTTTGTATTTTATGTTTTTTTTTTGTTCCAGGATTATTCCTCCCAGGATGGGGTTTACAACACACCACTTAATGGTGCTAATGAGTTCAAACCTCTGAGGGGAGAAGTTATTGAGGATCCTTCATTTAGTCAAACTAATAAGTAAGAATCTTGTCTATTTTATTATGTTGTACTAAGTGTCATTAGGCTTTCGAACTAAAAAGTTATGTAGTCTACTGATAGATGCCTATGCCTTGGTTACCAACTCAAATCTGGGCATTAAATTTCCACTGGTATTGTAGAGTAGCGGTTAAAACACTTAGCTTTACGACTTGAAGTCTTAAGTTTGACCTCTGCTGCTTTCGTGCTGTAGTGCCACTAAGTAGGTAAGGCACTATAAATAATACAAACTCTTGTCAAGCCAAAAAACAATCATCAGAATATTTACCATGTATTTATAATCAATATTAACCTACTAACTGCCAAAGTCAACCAGAGACTGGGTCAAATAACAAAGAAATTTTTTTTTAAATAAAAAAAACACAACTTAAAATAAAAAAATGAATTTAATTTTTACAGAAGTTCAAGATATTTAGATGCCCATAGAGACATACCAACAACAATGAAGGATTTGACTAATACTTATAAATAAATTGTCTTACTGTTTAGCTTGAGTTTTACACATTTATTTTCATATCATCCTGTGATTTTTAGCTTTTATATCATTTTAAAAATATGTTTTGTATTTTTTTTTGTAATATTTTTAGTATTCATATTTGTATTTAGTTTTTTAATAAAAATATATCATCTATAGTTTTCATTTAAAATACGAGGTCTTTTTATTTTTATTATTAACATTATTAGATCAGTTAGAAATGGGTCGACTGAAAATGAGGGAATGGAAATTGAAGGAACGGAAAATGAAGGAACGGAAAATGAAGGAACCGGAAAATGAAGGAACAGAAAATGAAGGAACCGGAAAATGAAGGAACGGAAAATGAAGGAACCGGAAAATGAAGGAACGAAAATTGAAGGAAAGTGAAAAATGGAGTAGCGGAATCCTAAAAAAATAAAACGCGGAAATACCGTTGACTGTTTATTTAGGTTTACTGTTATTTATTTGAGAACTGATAAGCGATAATGAGTTAATTTTTATTACCCCAGCATACCCTAACCCTCTTTTATAAAATGCCCGTTTATTTCTAAAATAATATTGACTTAAATATAAATAAATAGTCAACGGTATTTCCGCGTTTTATTTTTTTAGAATTCCGCCTCTCCTTTTTTCACTTTCCTTCAATTTCCGTTCCTTTATTTTCCGGTTCCTTCATTTTCCGTTCCTTTATTTTTCGGTTCCTTCATTTTCCGTTCCTTCATTTTCCGGTTCCTTCATTTTCCGTTCCTTCATTTTCCGGTTCCTTCATTTTCCGTTCCTTCAATTTCCGTTCCTTCATTTTCCATTCCCTCAAATTCCGCGTCCCCTTAGAAATTACATATTGATATTCACCAAGTTAAGATAAAAAAAACATTTTTATAAATCAAAAAATCCTATTTTTCTTTAATTATGACAAGGATTTTATTCTACAAATCAAACTATTTACTTTAAAACAACTTAAATAGCGGATCATTATCGGTATTGTTACTTTTTAACCTTTTTACTTGCCATATATATAAAGAAAAAAAAGAAATTATTCAAAATAAAAATGGCGTCAATAGCTAGAGCGAGGCGAATAAGAAAAAGGCAAATTTGTTTACGAAACTCCTAGGCTACAAAGTACGCTATCTTTCCCTCTCTAAATTTTAGATAGAGTCACGATAAGTTTTTCTTTTCACAACGAGGTTATTAACCTACTTAATGTAAAGTTAACAGCGTTTATATTGTAAAGTAAAGTTTAAAATCTATAAATTGTTGTCAGTAAAGGCAATACACAATGGATACATCGTCTAAAAACGGTAAGTTTGTATAAATTTAATCTATTTTAATGTTCTTTTTCGTTACGTTATTTCATTATTCTCATGTTTCAAAACTATATTGTTTTTATAACTTGATCTATTTAAATTTGGTGATTTTAGATGATTTTACGTCAATATCAATTGATAGTGAGCAAGATCAATGGTTAGTTAAATATTATTTATTTTGAGTAAAAATTTATTGTCAGATTGTGTAGATATATACCTGTATTTAATTAGACTATATTCTATCAATTTTATTTGTAATACCCATTTTGACTATTATATTACTTAACTTTAACAGGTACCAGCCAGCAGAATCTGACAATGATCTTGATAAAATGTTGAAGTACATGGATGAGAATGCAGAGGAAGAATTTGTGTTTCAGCAAGATGATATTGATCAATATCAGGTAGTTTATAAACATCATTTGGTATGATTTTTTGTTGTTTAAAATCTTGCCTATCGGCAGCATGGTGTGGTGGTCAGAACACTTGACTTTACTACATAGGGTTCTTGGTTTGATCCCCACTGCTCCCATTCTGTAGTGCCCTTGAGTAAGGCGTTATAATCAGTGTGAACTCCTGCTAAGCCAGCACTTAATCACCAGCATAACTATTGGGCAATTATAATCTATAATATCCCAAATTGCCACAGGCAACTCGAGATTGGGCTGGGGAAACAGTTGTTACTCTATGTTTAAGTCGTGCGTTCGACCTTTTTACATCAAGCATGAAGATTTAGGCTATACAAAAAAATTTTTCGTTGCCAGTAAAATTATTGTTAAACACATCATAAGACTTAAAGTAATAAAAGGCACTATGTTCTTAATTACTATTTGTCCACCTTTCTTACATTTGATAATATTGTAAGTAATAAAAATTTTATATTTTCAAATTTTTTTTTTTAAATTATTTTCATAGACCACAATTACAAACCTTAGAGGTGAAATTGAAAGCAAGGATGCAGTGTTTTCATATCTGGATGATTTCGAGAAGATTGTACGAACCGATTTATTAATGATTGGTTCTATTTCTATGGATGAATTTCAAACGCAGGAGCAAAAACTGAAAGAGGGCCATCTTGAAAGCGAAAGAAAACATGTAAAAAAATGGATATTTAGTTTTTCTGTGGTTCTTATAATATAAAAAATTTCATAATATTTCAGATTATATTTCTATACATTAATACTCATTTTTTCTAATTCTTGAATTGAATTTAATATAGGCACTAGAAAAACAGCGTAGAATTGCAGAGTTAGCTCGTCGAACAGAAGAAGCAAAGAAGAGAGTTTGGCAAGAGCTTAAACTTCAACAAAAGGAAGCTGCAATCAGGGAGGAACTGCTCAGAAAACGGGAAAAACTACAACAGGTTAAAAATTTAAAAAGAAAGATTTGATAGCATACATTTTTTTGTAAATATACCTAGACTTCGAATATGCTTTCAGTTTTTGCTAACTGCCTAATTTTTATGCAATTTTACATAAAAGAAACCTTGTTTTTTTTGAAACTGGTTTGTTTTTTGAAGTTTATAAATATATTTTATGTTAAAATGATGTTCAACTTATGGTAATCAATTATGGCTGAACAATAATTATTCTCTGATTTTAATACTTTTTTATGTCTATCTTAGCTAAAATTACAATATTTTTTAATTTAGGATCATATGCAAAAAGCATTCAGGCAATCAGAAAACCAATTACAACATGTTCTGGAGAATCGAAAAGCTGACGTCAAAGCTTTTTATGGAGATCTTATGTATGCTGATAACCAATATGGTGGAAGCAAAGGTATTGTAATTACTAAAATAAATTAAAATAATTTCAAAAAAAGTTTGTAAATTTGGAAAAAGGGTATTTTATAAATATATAAAAATAACTTAAATTAGAGCGGTCCCAATTTTTTTCTTAATACGCTATTTTTTTTATATATGTATATTTTTTTCTTCGATAGAGTAACAACTGTTACTCAGACCCAGTTTCGAGTTGCCTTTAGCAGTTTGGGATATTATAGATTGTAATTGCTTAATAATTATGCTGCTAATTAAGTGCTGGCTTTGCAGAAGTTCATACCGTTTATAGCACCTTACTCAAGGGTGCTGCAGAATGAGAGCAGTGGGGATTGAACCCACGACCTCATGGTGGTGTAGCAAGTGTTTTTACCCTTACACAATGCTGCTGGTAACTCAATGTTGCTACAAAAGTAAATACATATTTTGCTAACTTACATAGGCAGAAGATGGAGGGTAGAATGGTCCAAAACCCCTCAACCAATTCAGATCAAACTGAGAAGTGTTCGTGGTATAAGAGATAAGGTTCCTATGGGAAGATATGTACTCATGGTATCTCTGTATGACAAGTAAGTTATATTTTTATTTATTCTTGATGTAGTAATGCCAACTTAACAGCCTAAACATAGGAAAAACTTGCATTGTTCTACTTAGCCTTAATTATCATATTCTTAATAATATGACGTAACAAATAGTAGTTTTTTATTTGGTTTTTGACTTTGCAAAGGCAAGTATTGATTATATTGCCTTACTTACAGACACTTTATCGTGTAAGCAGTGGGGATCAATTCCAGGACCTCATGTAGCAAAGTTGTTTAGATCACTACCCTATACCCCCAGTTTAGAGTACAAGCATTTAGGTTTTTTAGCATAATTTTAAAACAAAAATAAACTTGATTTTTAGACTTGGCGGCCATGTTTTACGCTGGTCCAAACTAGCTGGTCAACAATGGGGTGGTGCAACATTACCAGTACAGCATGATGGTAGTTTTGCAACCAGCGAGATCTTATTGGACCAGAGTGTGTTCACTGTATTACCACCTCAGTGGAAGTTGCAGCCAGGAATGATTTTAACTTTTGAGTTGTTTTTGTTGAGGGGATCAGCAAGTCCAGTGGATAGAGTTGTTGCTTGGGGTAAGTGAAAAATTGATTTAATTATTTTTTGTTTAATTTTAAAGTTTGTATTACTATTTAAAACTATTATTGTTAAAAATATTTAAAAGGTTACTTTAGATTTTTTAAAATTTAGTTCATGATATTTTTATACCCTTTTTTCTTTCCTAAGTTTTTTCATATTTATTTAATTTTATTTTGAAATAAGAAAAGGTAATATTAATTTAAAAACATTAAACCTGTTTAGTTTATATTTAAAAGAAAACCAAAAAATAATATATATAGTTTAATTTTGCTAAAATCTTGACCTTTTTTAGTTTTTTTTATATCTTGTTCATAGTATTCATGTTAAAAGTTTAAAATACATTTAATCAAATGAAATTAGAAAAAGGTTATTGATAGATTATTAGAACAACACTAATAGTATAACATATATTAAAACGGAAACAAAAAAACAATTTTTATTTATTATATAATATTATTAAATTCAACTTACTTATTTAATTTAAATCTAAAACATTCACATTTACATAATATTAAATTTCATTTTAAAACCTCGTGGTTATTGGCTTTGATGTACAATGGGTTTTGTTTTGACTTTGTTTGTGTAACTAGCAAACACTAGAGTGCGTCACAATAGAAATATTTCTCGCGAATTGTGTTTGTTTTGTGTGCGTATCTATGTAATACCAGAACTAGGAAAACAAATAGAGATTAGTTATTGCTTTTACAAACTACTGTTGACTTTTCATAATCTACAAGAAATGATTTAAAATTAATTTTGCCTTTTTCTTCTATATTAATTTTTTTGTTTTTTTTGCAAATTGTAATTGTTTTTATTTGGTATTCTTCTACAACTTATTGAAGGGTTAATTAAACAAAATGTGTTTTATATTGGAATAGTAACCTTTATGTAACAAAATTAAGATATGTATAATAATGAAACATGTCTTATTATATATCTTTATTCTCGATGTGGGAGGGTTGACTTTACAATCTAAACAATGAGTAACAACTGTTCACTTGAACCAGTCTTAAAATGCCTTTGGCAGTTTGGGATAATATAAATCATAATTTCTCAATTGTTAGCTGCTGATTTAGTGTTGACTTAGCAGGAGTTCGTACCGTTTATAGCGCCTTGCTCAAGGGTGCTGCAGCATTAAGAGCAGCGTGAATCGAACCTATGGCCTCATGTAGTGTAGCAAGTGTTTTGACTACTACATCACCCTGCCGGTTAAACTATAATATAAAAGCTTATTTTCTTACATATTTGTATCACAAGTTTTTAAATTTTTGTTTTTCTTTTTGAAAATTGTAAATATATTAAATAAATTTTTTATTTTTTCAGGTTGTTTTCCAGTCTGTGATGGCAGGTTCCAAACAGTTCAGGGTAAATACAAGGTTCCAATGTTAAGAGGTCATATAGAAAATCGAATTTACAAACACTCAACTATTGAACAACTGATGGCAACTGATATTGACCATTGGATGGCAAATCTCTATATTGAGGTATTTTGTTAAATTTAATTGTTAGTTAAGTCTGGTAGTGTGGTATACCAGTCATGCCATAAGTTTATAAGCCGAAAGATTTTTTTTTGTATTTTTCTTTATTCTCGATGTGGGAAAGTCGAATGCACGATTTAAACATTGAGTAACATCAGTTACTTCGACCCAGTCTCGAGTTGCCTGTGGCAGTTTGGGATAATATAGATTATAATTGCCCGATAATTATGCTGCTGATTAAGTGCTGGCTCAGCAGGAGTACGTACCGTTTATAGCGCCATACTCAAGGGTGCTACAGCATGAGATCAGTGGGGATTAAACCCACGACCTCATGTGTGGTGTAGCAATGATTCTTACTTTTACACCACGCTGCCGGGGGTTTTACGTTTAAGCAGCACCAATATCATAGTATTTGCCTTAAAGCTTGACATTTATTAATAGCTTGAACAAGTCACAACAGTACACCCTCTTCCAATAAAAGTCTAAAACATTACTTGATATGAAAAAAGTTTTTTTACCTTATGTTAATTGCATTAAAATTTTACTTTTAATAGAGTTCTTAAACTGGATTCCATAAAAATTTAGTTAGTTTATTAGCTTATACATTTAAGTCAAATTTTAAATAATCAATTTAGTTCTAAAATACAAATTTAACATCAATTTACGACATTTAATTTCAAAACTTAGAACATTTTTAATTTATAAATTGGTAGTTAATTCGACATAATAAATTTTTTTTAGATAATTCAACTACCGAGATATTTGTCTGGACAGAAAGAATACGAAGTTGAATTACAATTCACTTCTGGTTTGTTGAGTTATCCCGACAGGGTTGCCAATGCAGAAGAAGCTGCTGATGGTGAGAAGTTACCGGCGATTAATAACAGAAACACTGAATCCATTGCAGGTGAATTTTATTAAAAAATTACATACCTAAAATTCTGAGTAAAACTATTTGATAGCCTGCCCTACAGTCTGGATTTTAAATGCAGTAATATTGATGCAACTCTTAACTAATATTTGCTCGCGATAATTTACCTGCGAACCACAAACAGCAGTTTTTTATTTTGCAGGCCTATAAATTGAACATACATTTTTTTATGTATTTTTATGTTTATTTTCAATGTGGAAAAGTCGAATGCGCGGCTTAAACATAAAGTAACATCAGTTACTCTGACCCAGTCTCGAGTTGCCTGTGGCAGTTTGGGATATTATAGATTATAATTGCCAGGTAATTATGCTGCTGATTAAGTGCTGGCTCAACAGGAGTTCATACCATTACTTAAGGGCGCTACAGCATGAGAGCAGTGGGGATTGAACCAACGACCTCATGTGTGGTGTAGCAAGTGTTCCTAACCACCACACCACGCTGCCGGTTCACATATATACTTATCGTCTATTAAGCTCTATTATTTATAGATTAAAGAACTTAAGATAACGCCATTTCTGCAACTATTTCAAAATTGCAATTTGTAACATTAGAAAAGAATTAAATTTTGAAATAAATTTTTGAAATAATTTTTTTTTTTACTTTTTTTTTAGATGATAGCCACTCAACAGGAGTTAGCATTAAATTTGGTCACTCTGAATATACATCTACATCAGGGATTGTTACTGGGAAAGAAAGTATTTCTGATAGTCAATCGGTGAGCACGATTAAACGAAGATCATCGGAAAAACTAAAATCGCAGCGAGGCTTAAGAAGAAGACACGTCAATAAGAAAAAGGTAATATTTTTAAAAAAAATTTTAGAATTTTTTTTTTAATTTTAAAATTTTCACTTTTTTTTAGAAAATGGAGTCTTCAGATGAAGAAGAGAGTGAAGTGAGTAGTTTGGAGGAAGAGGATCAAGATCTGATTCCAGTAAAGGGACAAGATGGAATGTACTACAAAGTTCACCACAAAAATCCTGTGGAAAATTATCTGGCTAAGGTAACTTTTGTTTTTAATTTTATTCTAAAATAAAATAATGTTTTTTTTTAATTTTTTGCCTATTTTACTTCAAGTGTGATCTATTTTAAAATATTGTTTGCTTATTAAACTGTCTATATTTTAGGCAGTTTTATTTTTTCTGTATTAATTTTTGATGTGAGAAGACCAACTGCAGTGTATCATTAGTTATTCTGACTTAGTCTTGTGTTGCTTCTTGTGGTTTAAGATATTATTGATTTTAATCGTACAATGAATAATTAGTAGTTTGGTTTTTGACTTAGCAGGATTTCGTACTGTGTTTGTAGCTTTACCAAATGGCATTGCAGCATTAAAGTCATATATTAGCGATATTTTTATACTCAAAAATTGATAAAGTTGGTGTCACTGAACACTAAAATAATTTTAACTTAAAATAATTTCACCTACTTTTTAAGTTATACAACTTTTAAAAAAAATTAAGATTAATTAAAAAAAAAGAAAAGGGAAGCCCTGTTTGTGATGACGTAGAAAGTACTAGCTTGTATACATTCACTACGCTACTTGGTACTTTCTACGTCACACAAAAAATATGGTAACCTGTTTTTTTATGTTAATCATTTTCCAGTATTTTTGAAAATAAAATTATAAGTACCACAAACATTTTTAAAGGTTTTAAAGCCATTTTGTGATTCGGTGTCAACCATATTCGGTGTCAACTAATGTGCTATATACATTACTTATAAAATTACAAAACTCTCTAATAAAGCACTTTAAGGCATTGGAAATCGAACCTAGGCTATTTTGTTGTGAAGCCAAATGCTGTAACTACTACACAATGCTGTCGGCTTAAAAAATACATTTTCCTAATTTAATAAAGTTTAATTTGAAATTAAATAAAAAATACTTTTTTTTACTAGAATGCCACTCTGCTAGTGCCACAAACTGCTCTTCTCAACAAAAGAATTTTAAAACCCAAACTCACCCATGCTGAAAGCCTTGAAGGTCACATGTTTTCGATTCAACCTCCATTTACTCTTAAAGGAAAACACGAACAGAGTGGTCACGAAAAAGCTGAGTAAGTAATTTTTGTAATATTAGGTAGTGGTAAGAACATAAGGCTTTACTACATGTGATTTTGGGTTCAATTTCTGCTACTTCCATGCTGTAGTGCTTTTTAGTAAGGCACTTTAATGTATAAACTCTTGCTAAGCCTAATTAAACTATTGGCAAATTAATTATCAGGCAATTTTTTTTGTATATATCGTTATCCTTGATGTGGGAAGGTCGAATGCGCAACCGAACATAGAGTAACATAATTAGTTACTCCGACCCAGTCTCGAGTTGCCTGTGGCAGTTTGGGATATTATAGTTTATAATTGCCCGATAATTATACTGCTGATTAAATGCTGGCTCAGCAAGAGTTCATACCTTTTTTTAGCACATTACTGCCGTTGTTTATAATTAATAATTTCCCAAACCGTCAAAGTTAAATCTAGACTCATTTTGCTTTATGTTTGGGTTGTGAAGTCAGTCTTCAAGGATTATTAAATATTTTAAAAAATAAGTTCATAGGCTAACTGTACTTTTACATCAGAAAATTTGTTTCTTCTAGCCTAAAAAATTTTTTTCTTAAAATTATTGAATTTGGAATTTTGTTTAAATATCTTTTGCATTAATTTTTTGAATTATTTTTAGATACATTATGAGAATGTTTGTATCTGAAATGGGGTTTTCCCACTGGAAAACAATGGAGTTTTTTGTAACCATTTTACTTCTTATTCTGATGTGGTTCGTTCGGCTTTATATTCACTACTGCGGGCAATGGATTTTTATTCAGGTATTTTCAACAAAAATTTGTAACTTTTATTGGTAGAGGCTGTTATGTTACATTTGTTTAAAAATTTTTAAATTTAATTTCAGTACTTTTTTTTTGTATATATTTTTATCCTCGATGTGGGAAAGTCGAATGCGTGACCTAAACATAGAGTAACATCAGTTACTCCAACCCAGTCTCGAGTTGTCTGTGGCAGTTTGGGATATTATAGATTATAATTGTCCGATAATTATGCTGCTGATTAAGTGCTGCCTCAGCAGGAGTGTGTACCGTTTATAGCGCCTTACCCAAGGGCGCTACAGCATGAGATAAGTGGGGATTAAACCCATGACCTCACAGTGGTGTAGCAAGTGTTCTTACCACTACAATACGCTGCCAGTAGTTATAGCCATATTACTTAAAGCATGTAATAGCAAGACTATAAGGTTAAAAGTTTAGTCTCTTGGGAAGACCTAAAACTAAAACTATTTAAGTTTATGAATAATGCTTCAAATGTAGACTGCTTATAGTATTTTCTTACTACAATAACAGAAATGATGGTCTCATATTTATTTAGTTTAACATTAAAATTTTAAAATAAGAAAAAAACTTTTTTTTTGCATTACTTTTTTGTGCGTTACTAAAAACTTGTTTACATAAATATTCTGTTATTGTTTCCAGGCGTTATCTCTTCCAGTCAGTACATTTGTGTTTTTTCCTTATACTGTCAACCTAAACTACCAAGCTGATCTTCTAACAACTGGAGAGGAAATTGGCGTCGTTGTCCTCGGTCCATTCTTCAATACAATTGTGCAGGTTAGTTAACCTATTTTATGTAAAGATACATTTTTAAACTTTGTAATTTTTTTAGATTTTTTAAACTCTGTAATTTTTTTTTAAAACTTTTTATAGAGTTTTTAATACAAATAAAAACCAATTTTTTAATATTTTTTCAACCAGATAATAATGGTTCTCATCGTTTGGGTGGTTCAGTTAACACTTGGTTCCCTACCACTAATATTCTCAAAAGTGATCATGGCATTCTCTCTTTGGACCATATTTGATCCGATAGCTATCTTGATTGTTGATTCTATATTAGGACGTTATGTCAGCACTGCTACACAGCCTATTGGAGATGCTTTTAAACTGTACTGGCATTTCTTTAGAGTTGAAGGTAGGTCTAACTTTTTTTTATATATCTTTATCCTCGATGTGGGAAAGTCGAATGCGCGACTGAAACATAGAGTAACAACAGTTACTCTGACCCAGTCTCGAGTTGCCTGTGGCAGTTAGAGATATTATAGAGACTATAATTGCCCGATAATTATGCTGCTGATTAAGTGCTGGCTCAGCAGGAGTTCATACCGTTTATAGCGCCTTACTCAAGGGCTCTACAAAATAAGAGCAGTGGGGATTGAACTCACAACCTTATGGTGTTAAAGCAAGTGTTCTTACTACTACACCACGCTGCCGGTCGTTTCAGTTAACAAAAAAATAATTTTCAAAAATATAAAGATTTGTATTTTGTCATGCTTTATTAAAAACTAGATTTGAATTGTTACTGATGCTGTGTCATAGTATTTGTAAGTTATAGACTAATCTTTGTTAATTAAAAATAATTGTTTATTGGATCTACTTTTTTGGGGTTACCAATTGCTTGGTTAAATTATATAAGGCAAAAAAGTGGTCAGAACACTTTATTTTACCACATGAGGTTCTGCGTTAGAACCCACTGCTTTCATGCTGTAGCGCTCTTAAAGGGGGTATAAACAATATTAACTTCTGAAAAGGCATTACTTATTCAGCAGCTTTATTATTGGGCAATTATAATTTGTAATATTCCAAACTGCCAAAGGCAACTCGAGACTGGGTCTGGGTAACTGATTTTACTCTGTTTTAAGGTCGTAAAGTCGACCTTACCACATCGAGGATAAATAAATATAAAAAATGGTTTAAGCTGCAAAGTCAGCCTTTCTGCATTTAAACCAAAGAAACATAAGTTTACTTAATAAGATATTCTTACCTTGAATTTTGTACAGAATTGTTTGTTAATCTTTACTTGTATTGGTTTAAACTTATTTCAAAAAATTTTAAACAAATTTCCAATTCAGGATCTGGAGTGATTGGAATTCCGATGACGATCTTCCTCTATTCAGTCCTGATGTTCACCGCCGCTGTGATCACTTATCTCTACTTTCTCAAACTCCACAACAATGGGAGGATGCAGGATGTCTTCCACAGATTACATGATGAGGAGGAGTCCTTCTTTGTTCCTTATGATCTTGAGCTGAGTAATCAGGAGTTGAGTTATATTGTGAGAAAGGCAGAGCAGTGGAGAGGGGAGGATGGAGAAAGAAGAAAGGTAAAAAAATTTGTCAAAAAATAAAAATTGTTTTTTTTTAAATATTTTACTGCACAATTGAATTAAATATTATATCACAAAAATACCTTAATTTTGTTTTACTTAGGTTACAGTTTATGATTATATATGGGAAGAAGACAATGACTTGACTGAAAATCAAAACGAAGAAGTTACTTCTCATATTGCCATCCATACCTTACATTTAGATGGATTGAGAGAGTTGTACAGACATTTTCTTAGATTACCTGGTGAGTTCGAATTTTTTCATGAAACGCAATTTTTTTTATCTTCATTTATCTTCGATGTGGAAAGGTTAACTTCACAACCTAAGCATAGAGCAACATCTTTTACCATAAGCTTTCTGCAGTTTGGAATATTAAAGATTATATTTGCTTAATAATTAAGCTGTTGTTTAAGTGCTGGCCCAGCAGGAGTTCATACTGTTACTTAAGTGTGTACTTAAGTGTGCAACAGCATAAGAGCAGTGGAAATCAGACCCTGGATCTCTTGTAGTAAAGATTAGTCTTTTATTTACTACATTATGCTGCTGGTAGTAACTGCTTTGTGTGTTCTGTATTTTTTGTGAAAAGGCCTTTTATGACCTAAACATAGAAAACATGTGTTACAAGTTGTTTTTGGCAGGTTGAAATTTTTGCCAAATGCATCTAGTTTAGCAGAAAAATTAAGGGTGCTACAGAAGGGTATCAGTGGAAATCAAATCCAAGACTTCATATAGTAAAACCAAGTGTTTTACCCACCACCATGCTGTAGGGGTTATTAAATTCTAAAAATAAAAATAACTGTTTTTAGATGGAGCAATAGTTGAAGTACTAGGAGACTTGGGATCTTCAAATTTAACCCCTGATGTGAAAACTGCTTTGTTAAAAAGATCAAATAATATTGAGAATGTATTGGACTCCACTGTTAGGTAACTTTTATGCATTCTGGTTCAAAAATTTAAGTTTATTCTTTTAAATTTTTAAATAAAATTTGTTTTTTTAGTTTAAGAGATAATGAAAACATTCCAATAACAATCAGTCATTCGTCTCGACATTCTAGAAGAATGGAAACTTTACAAGTCAATGTTTTAGGTAAAAACTCTAATTATATAAACTAAGGTTGTGTCACCGAGTTATACTGTTAGGGATTATCACTTTTTTTTATATATATCTTTATCCTCGATGTGGGAAAGTCGAATGCACGACTTAAACATAGAGTAACATCAGTTACTCTAACCCAGTCACAAGTTGCCTGTGGTAGTTTGGGATATTATAGATTATAATTGCCTGATAATTATGCTGCTGATTAAGTGCTGGCTCAGCAGGAGTTTACACCGTTTATAGCGCCTTACTCATGGGCGCTACAGCATAAGATCAATGGGGATTAAACCCACGACCTCATGTGTGGTATAGCAAGTGGTCTTACCACTTCACCACGCTGCTAGTAAATTATAAATTAGTATTTTATAATATGGAAAATTTATCAAAAAATTTCTTAAAATTATTGCACTTACTTAGTTTAAGTTGTGCTATGGATAATAATTTTAAACACAATACTACTTTAAATATGTTGGCAACCAATTTTATAAATATTACGAAAAATTTCAATTTAAATAGAGAGACCAGTGACTAGTGACTCGGTCAAAACAAGAGAAACAATCCATTTGGGAAGCGATGATTCGATTGATATTGACAAGGAAAATGAAAAAACAAATAATTTTTCATCGGAGGCTTAATATGTTTTTTTTTATTTAGTCATGTAGTTTAAATTGTGTTTTTATTCAAGTAGCAATTAATGTAAATTAATCATGCCGCTAAATTTATGTTTACCAATTATTTGTTTAAAAATGAAATAAAATTTTTGTGTGCCTATGTTAAAGAAATTTATAAACAATTTTATAAGTTGCAATTTCTTGTTAAAATATAAAAGTTTTTGTCCTGAAGCGCTCTTACATTTTAGTTAATTTAAATTAATATCATTTTATTAAATGTACATCTTTATTATTATTTTTATTCTGTAATTTTGCACTTTTTTAAATGTAGTACTAGCCTTATCATCATCTTATATCACTGTTTTATCACATCTTATTTTCACTGTAACTTTATTCATTTGAAATTAGTGTAATTCAAGTTTTATTTGTAAAAAAGATAGTGTTTTAATAGTTCTCTGCAGTTTTTATCATGTAGTTTTATCGAAAAAAAGTTAAATAAAAATGTATAAAGAATTATTTTTGTTAATTTAACATTTATATAAGTTTAAAAATAGTTTAATTAAAACAGATTTGTAAATTAAAACAATAAGGTATTAATTTATTCAATTTATCCTCCAATAAAATACTGCGTCGTCTAGCGGTTGTAACTTTGATATGACCTCTTGGCCAAGAAAGTAAACAAACAAATTGTTGATCATCAAATATAGGTAAGATTTTACTTTTTTTTACGAAAACCTTTATATTTTATACCCTTTACGTATTTTGTTATGGTACAAGTTGGTTTTGGGTTGTATTAAGATCTTATAGTGTTTTTGGTGAACAATTTTAAGTTTACTTAGATTAATTATGTAAATTTAACGCGATAAAATCTTGAAACTTGTAAAGACCCTAAATGACGAGAGGTCTTTGTTTGATTCCCACTAATGCAGTGCAGTTGCGTTTTTGATTAAGGCTTTAACGGTTAAATTTCTGCTTAATCTAATTATTAACCAAAAGATTAAGAATTTTATCTACAAAATATATATATATTTTTTTTAGATAACTTATGTATGCTCTCTGCTGATGTGTGTAAACAAAATGGAAAAGTAGAATAGAAGAAGATTAAGTGGCAATATTATTTAAGGTTGAATCATTAAAATGGACACTGACGAAACTGTATCTGAGATTGTAATGGAAAATGATATTAAGGAAATTACAACTTCTGTTTCGAACGTAAACCTAGACAAAAGCACTGGCGATGCTTTACCCAACAACAACTCAGTTAAAATAGCTGGCAAACTAGTCAATAAATCCAGCTTACATTCTGCAAACAGCAGTAACTTTAACACCTATACTGGTAACCTTAATCTTCCCCATGTTGCAAAGACGGAGAAGTCGCAAACCGAAAGCAGCGATTCACCGGCGTCTTCACAAAATTCTTCCTCATCGATTGGAGTCGGTAGAATTGGCAGAGATCATACTTTATTTGATTTTGAGATCTTATCAACTATAGGTAAAATTCTTAGTATGCTGGGTAAAAATTGGGTTTTTAAAATTGGTTTTTTTAAAAAAATTATGGAATAGTGGCTACATTACTTGGCAATACTACATGGGGTCCTGAGTTTGATTCTCACTGCTTCAATGCTGTAATGCTTTTATAAAATGTGGTATTAATAGTACAGGATTTTTTAAGTCAAAAAGCAAATAATTTTTCGGGCAATTATAATCCATAAAATCCCGAAAATAGTTTTAAAACTGGGTCAGGGTAACAATTTTTACCCAATGTTTAGGTTGTGAACTCAGCCTTTCTACATTATTAATAAATTATTTCAAAAAAAATAATTATGTTTATACTTTAGTTCTTTTTTTAAATTTGATTTACTTCAAAAAATTATTTTTGTTTTTAATTTTAGGTACAGGAACATTTGGCAGGGTAATGTTAGTGAAAGAAAAACACACGAAAGAATATTTTGCCCTGAAAGTCATGAAAATATTCGACGTTATCAAATTAAAACAATCACAACATGTTATTAGTGAAAAAGCAATTCTAAGTCAAACACAACATCCATTTATTGTTCAACTGTAAGTTTTTTTATCTAATTTCATTTTTCTAAGTGCTCACATAATCAATAGTAACAAAGTTTTTTGTTTGTAATTGTATTATTGGTTAAATTGCAATGGATTTTTGAAATCTATATACATTTGATTTCTTTTTTTCTGTTAAATGCATTAGTGATACTGTTGTACCCATACACAGAGTGACCTAGTTTTGGTTATCTAATTTTTTTTAAGTATATTTGCTTTCTTAGTCTATGTTTTTTTCTAATTATGATAAGCCCAAAAATTTTTTTTTTGTATAATGGTCTAACTACTTTTTAAATTAAATTAATCATATCTAAACAATCTAATGTATCTTATATATAGTCCATGCCCTTATATTATAATGTCTATTAGGTGTATATACCTTTTTATTTGTGTTTTTTTATTATTTAAAAAAAATTGTTTTTTTCTTGTTTTTAAGATTTTGGACCCATCACGATGATGCTTTCTTATACATGTTATTAGAGTTTGCGTGTGGAGGTGAACTGTTCTCTTATCTTAGAAATGCTGGTAATAATAAGTTTTATATAAACAATGTTGTATTATGTTATGGGTTATATCATAAATTATGCTTATTAATTTTTCACCAACTTTTATCTTTGTTCATTAAAATTTATTTATTATTGTTTTGGAAATTTTTTTCAAAAGTTTACGAACTTTATTGTTTAATAAAGTTTTTTTTTTGTATAGCTTTTAATGTAATACTGAATAAATCTATTTTTAAAGTGCTTTTATTTTGGTGTTATTGTTTTGTATATACATACACCGGCAGCGTAGTGTAGTGGTAAGAACACTTGCTACACCACCATGAGGTCGTTGGTTGAATCCCCACTGATCTCATGCTGTAGCGCCCTTGAGTAATCTGCTATAAACGATATGAACTCCTGCTGAGCCAGCACTTAATCAGCAGCTTAATTATGGGGCAATTATAATCTATAATATCCCAAACTGCCAAAGGCAACTCGAGACTGGGTCTGAGTAACTGATGTTACTCTATGTTTAAGTCACGCATTTGACTTTTCCACATTGAGGATAAAGATATATATAAAAAAAAAACATAATGTTAAAATCGATTTTAATGTTTTTTAGGTCGTTTTAACAACAGTACTTCGTTGTTCTTTGCATCGGAAATTGTCTCAGCGCTCGAGTATTTGCATTCACTTCATATCGTGTACAGAGACCTTAAACCTGAAAACCTTTTGTTAGATCGAGATGGGCACACTAAAATTACTGATTTTGGATTTGCAAAAACTGTTGAAGACAGGTAATTGACCTTATTTATTTTGTATGAAAACTTGAATAAAATATTATATATAAATCATCAGACATAGTTCAATTTTATTAATTTTAATTTTTTAAGCGTACTTTAGTTGGTTTATTATAATTTTTAAAAAATTATATTTTAATTTTTTTTTAACTTTATTTATTTTTTTTTTTATATAAGTGTATCTATGTAGCATAGGTATTCAATTTAATTTTTTGCCTGCTTTTTTTTAGGTGAAAATAATTTTTCATATTGAATGTAACTTTAAAATTTAATGAATTTTAACTTGAAGTCTTTTGCCAAAAAATGTCAAGTTAATTTATTATCGTTTATAGAACATGGACCTTATGTGGCACCCCTGAATACCTAGCACCAGAAGTAATACAGAGTAAAGGTCATGGAAAGTCAGTAGATTGGTGGGCTCTGGGAATTCTTATTTATGAAATGCTGGCAGGGTGAGTTGTCAGAATAGGTGAAACATAATCTAAATAAATAAAAAAATTGGAGTTAAAAAACTGGAAAATTTTTAATAAATTTTCGGATTTCAAAAATAAATCAAATTTTTTTGTTTATAAACTTGGTTATTTATTTTATGACCTTTTCTTTATCACTTAACTTATGTTTTATATTATATTTAAATTCAGTCTTATCTATTTACATGATGCTAACATGTTAACAACATAATATTTTATGTGTATAGTAGATAATAGACATAAATATTTACATGGTAAAGTATGTTATGACTGTCTAAATAAACTTAAACTTATGTACGTGATTTATTTTAGTAATACATGAGGTTTATACAATTATTTTGTTTAGGTTTCCACCATTTTGGGATGAAAGTCCGTTCGGAATTTACAAGAAGATTTTGGAAGGAAGAATTGAATTTCCGAAAACAATGGATGTATATGGAAAGTAAGAATACAGTTAACGAACTGACAGCATGGTGTGGTGGTCAGAATATTCGGCTACACTACATAAAGTTTTGGGTTCAATTTTTACTGCTCTTACGTTGTAGTACCCTTGAGTAAGGCGCTATAAACGATATAAACTCTTGCTGAGCCAGCACTTGTTTAGCTGCCTAATTATTGGGCAATTCCAAACTGCCAAGGGCAACTTGAGGCTGGGTTAGGGTAACTGATATTACTTTATATTAAGGTCGCAAAGTTAACCTTCCTACATCAAGGATAAATAAAAATATAATAAAAAAAATAAGTAAAAATATAATTTTTTTTTACTCAAATTTTTTATGAAGTTTTAATTTTTTTTTAAAGAGATTTAATTAAGAAGTTGTTAGTTGCCGATAGAACCCGACGTCTTGGTAACATGAAAAATGGAGTTGCTGATATCAAATCTCATAACTGGTTTAAAAAAGTCAACTGGGATGCAGTTGTGGAAAAGAAAACTATAGTAAGAAATTTTTATGAAAAATCAATTTTAATATTGTGTGTTTTTTGTTAAATTTTTATGTAAGACGGCCAACTTCACAGCCTAATATAGGGCTATATAAGTTTTCTTTGATAGCCCGTAAACTTAGTAATATATATTTTTTTAATTTGTTACTAATGTTAAATTGATATTTTTTTAGTTTTGTTTTTTTTAGTTACTGAATGTTTAATAAAGTCTAAAATATGTTACATAAATCTCTATTTGAAATTATAAATATGGCTAAGGCATTTTCTGATACAAATTGGACTTTCAATAGTCTATAACTTATTGATGTATTAAATTGTTGTACAGCCTCCTATAGTACCTAGAGTTAGGCATAGTGGTGATACCAGAAACTTTGATAACTATCCTGAAGGTAATTGGCAGGTAATGAAAAATTGTTGTTTTATTAAATTTTTTTTTTTATCTGTTCCTAAAATTTTGTTACAAAAATAAAATAAATTTGTACCTTTTTTTTTTGCTTTTTTTTATTTAAATATTTATTAAGTTGTAAAGCCTAGCTTTTATTTTACTTTTTTTCTATATATTTCTTTGTTGTTTTTAAGCAAACTGGAAATGTATCAGAAAAAGACGCGAGTGCCTTTTCTAACTTTTAAAAATTTTGACCAAATAACTCAACATTCATATCAGCATAAATGAATACTTCAGCTATTTTTCTTAACCCTGTAGTGCTTTAGTTTTAGTTTAACCCATTGATCAAAACATTTTGTGCTACAAAAAGCAAACATCAAATAAAATACTTTTTTTTCATTATCATGTTTTAGATGCCTATATTCCATTTTTACCCTTGTGATTTTACAGATTTATTTTTTATTTATTTCGCATAGAATTATTATATACGTCATTACACATCTTCATTGTTTACCTTTTTTAGTTGTTTGCCTTTAATATGTGGTTCCTTTTCTAGTTTTGTATTCTTCATACCATTAGTGACTTGGTGTTTTTTTTAGTTTTTACCTTGTTGTTTTTTTCTTCAAAAAATGTTTTTTTTTTCTGTTCTCAGGTGTCTTAGTTTAGATTTAAACTAGTTTTATATTTTAAATTTTGTTTTAAGAATTAGAGACTAAAATTTGTACCAAATTATATACTTTTTTTTAAGTAAAAAAAAGTTCTGTTATTAGTGAATTTTTGTCTGTTTCCAATAATGTCAACAATTTAAAAATTCGACAGTTTTTTTAGGTGTTTTTTTGATATCTTGTTTTATAAAGGTGTACAGCTCACTGTTGCACTAACTTTTGTAATATTTTTGGTTTTATGTTAGTACTATTCTATATGTTAACTTTTAAATTGTTGTTCGGACATACACTATCTATATAGTCTTGAATTAAAATATTTTGTTGATATGTTTTTTTATTTTTTACTTGCCAAATTTTGTCGATAAAAACACCAATTTATAAATTACACAAATTTTGATGCTGTGTTAAACCTACCTAATGTTATGTATTGCTTTTTTTACTTGTTCTATACGTAAATTAAAACAAATAAATACCTATATGTATAATTATTCCACATTTTTCTGTGAAAATCTTAACTTTATTCTTCAAATTTTTTTTGTTTTCTTAAATTCAATTGCATTTTTATATGTTTTTTTTATACACATACATTTCTTTAATGAATTTTTTTGTTATATCATTCCATACATTTTGCAAAAAGTTTTTTTTTGGGTTGTGCCTTTAAAAGAATTATTTTATTTAATATCATGATATATAATTTTTCAAAAATTTGTTTTATTAAATTGTATTAGTTATATTTTATCTTAAAAATTGTGTAGAGAAATTTAATCAAATTTTGGTTGAATAAAAAAAAATTAGACTGAAATTGTTTTTAAGAGTAGATAGTTATAAACCCTTTTGTTAAGCAAAATTGCTGCTTTTAATTAATTTTTAGGTGATAAATATAAAAGTAATCTTTGTAATTTTAATTTTACAACAAACAGTTAAATAATTTTTAGTATTTCTATGAGTGCACTTATTTAGCATATCACGCATAAGCGATATAACGCGTTTTGTATAGTAAGCGTTATAAAGACGTGTTTACGTAACTTTACATACAGACATACAAGCAACAAGTTACGATTGTTTTTAAATAAAATAATAAAAATGGGAAGATATCGTTCAAGATCTCGGAGTAGAAGTCCAGTTAAAAGTAGAAAAAGATCTCGGAGCAGAGAGCGAATGTTACCCGATGAATATTACGCCAGGAAAAAGCAAGAATCAAAAAGGTATAAACAAAATTGTCAGCAGTCACTTACCACTTACTGCCTGTCTTCCACTAAAAACACCCTTGACTTCACTACATATGTCCTGGGTTTAATTTTTACTTCTCTAATACCTTAGGTCCCTTAAGTAAGGCACTATAACTACAACTGGTATAAACTCCTGCTAAGCCAACACTTAATCTGTTAATCAACAATCCGCATCTTAGTAATTCGGCAATTGATATTTATATTATTCCAAACTGGCAAAGGCAACTCAAGACTGGGTCAGGGTAGCAGACTCCATGTGTAGCAGACTCCATGTTTAGGTTATGAAGTCGACCTCTTTACATCGAGGATAAATATGTATAAAAAAACATATATTATCAATCTTATTGCTTCAAAATTTACCATTTTTCACATATGTATATAATAACCGGTAGCATGCTGAAGTGGTAAGAACATTTGTTACACAACCACGAGGTTGTGGGTTTAATCTCATCTGCTCTTTTGCTATAACGCCCTTGAGTAAGGCACTATAAACGGTATGAACTCCTGCTGAGCCAGCACTTAATCAGCAGCATAATTACCAAGCAATTATAGTCTCTATAATATCCCAAACTGCCACAGGCAACCTTCCCACATCGAGGATAAAGATATATATAAAAAAAATAAATAAATAAACTTTGGTTGTAAATGCAGAAATGAAAATGACTCAAATTATCGACATCATCGTGAGCAAAATAATTATTCGGACAAAAGTCAACAAGAACATACACCAAGAAGATATAATTCACAAAAAAACTCGGAACAGCAAGAACATTTTCTAAAGCAGTAAGTAATATTGTTTAAATAATGAAACCTTAGTATAAAGATGCTAAAATTATTGTTATATATATTTTTATTTATGTATCTTTAACGGTTTTTTAAATTTTTTAATTACTTTTTTAGGTTTTTAAAATATTAATTTAAATATAACTTATATTTTTAACATGATAATTACTTCTTTATAGTCTTTATATCTAATATTCGTAAAGGTAATTTGATCTGTTTTATTTTCTTTATTAAAAGACTACTACTTTAACATTTCTTGAAGCTTTTTCTTAAGTTGGTGTTGCTTCTTTAAGTTTAAATTGTATTTAAATTACAGGAGACGGGAGGAGAGAGAATTAATAAGTGAAATGGGAGTTTCTAATATTTGGGCAACCTCACCAGAACATCCTGATTCAGAGTCAGTATTTATTATTTAACTTTAATACAAATTTAAAATATATATACATTTTAAAACTGCAACATGGTGTAGTGTTCAGTAGAACACTTGGCTTTATCATAGGAGGTATTGGGTTTAATTTCTACTGTTTTAAAGCTACAATACCCTTAAGTAAAAAAAATATATATATACCTATTTTTTTCTGAAAAACAAAATAATTGCATATTCAAAACTGGCAAAAACAACTTGTGACTGGACTAATAAAACTTGCTACACTACTATGAAGTTGTGGGTTTAATTTCCACTGCTCTTATGCTGTAGCGGCCTCGAGTAAGGCACTATAAACGATATGAACGCTAAGTCAGCACTTAATCAGCAGTATAATTATCAGGCAATTATAATCTATAATGCCCCAAACTGCCACAGGCAACTTGAGACTGGGTCGATGTAACTTATGTTACTCCATGTTTAGGTCATGCGTTTGACTTTTCCACATTGAGGATAAAGATATATACAAAAAAAAGTTGGTCTAAATTATAAAATAAATAAAAAACAATTTTCATTAAATAAAAAATTTTATTTATGTTTAGGTCTGATGATGATATAGGACTTCACAATAATACCGATCACAAAAGAAAAAGGAACAAAAATAAAGGTTTTTAATTTCGTTACTAATTTAACTGGGCTATAATATATTGTTGATCAAATTTGTATTTATTTTTAATTATTTTGTTTTTTTTAGAAAATGGTGAAATAAATGGGAAGAAAAAAAAATTAAATGTAAGTTGAATACAAATTTAATAAAGTTGTATACAAAATATAAACTAAAATTTTGTTTTATTTTCAATTTAGTCTGATAGTGATGATGCATCAGAATTAAGTTCAGAAAATGATCGAAAGAAGAGAAAATCAAAAAAAGAAAAGAAAAAGAAACATAAAAAAGAAAAGTTTGTTCCTTAAATATTTTTACTTGAAAACTCTTTTTACGACAATATTTATTTTTTGAAATTAAAAAATTTTGTTTTTTAAAATTTTAAAATTTTGTATTTTAATTTTTTTCATCCAGAAAGAAACAAAAGAAAAGGAAAAAAGAGTCCAGGAGGAGAAGTAGAGAGGGGCAAAGTGATGAAGAAGAGGAATCCGAGTGGGTGGAAAGAAAGGTTGAAAGCAAGTCGGAGGAAAAAGAAGTTAATCCAGAGGATTTCGAATCTTCAGAAGAAGATCTACCAATTGTTAAAACAAAAATTGTAAAAGAAGATTTAGTGATTGGACCAATGCCAGAGTCTATTGATGGATCAACCAACAAACCTTTAAAGTAAATAATTTTTTTATTTGTTTAAAAACCTGGATCACTTATACTTCACAGTTCTCGGAAGGATCGTAAAGTACAAGAGAGAATTAGGTAGGACTGTAAAGTAGGAAAGAGAATTAGGTAGGACCGTAAAGTACAAGAGAAAATAAGAGAGGATCGTAAAGTACAAGGGAGATTTAGCTAGGACCTTAAAGTACTAAAGAGAATTTGCGAGGACTGTAAAGAACAAGAACGAATTAGTTAGGATCGTAAAGTCTGAAAGAAAATTAGCGAAGGCTGTAAATTATGAAAGAGAATTAACTGGAATCGCAAAGTACGAAAAAGTATAAGCAAAAACCTTATAGTGCAAGAAGAAATTAGGTAGGACTGTGAAAGTACAAGAGAGAATTAGCGTGAACTGTAAAGTACAAGAGTTTTTCTGAAAAACATGAAGTATAAGTGATCCAAAAAACTTTAATAAATTGTTCTATATTTACTAATTTATAAATGTCAATTTAGTTTTGGACATGCTTTGCTACCTGGTGAAGGAGCTGCTATGGCAAGTTATGTGGAAAGTGGAAAACGAATCCCAAGAAGAGGTGAGTACTTTATTTTTTATTTTTTTAAATTTTAAAGTAAAAAAATTCAGACCACAATTATTAAACACTAACACAAGCTTCATTAAGAATAAATATGAATTTAAGAAAATAAAATATTTAAACAAGATAATACTTTGTTTTGCCTATTTTAACAAGTTATTTTTTAAAGAAGCTGGGAAAAAATATAACTAAATTTCTTTATTTTAAATTTATTTTTACGATTTAATCTTCAGGTGAAATCGGTTTAACAAGTAACGAAATCACAGCATACGAAGATGTAGGTTTTGTTATGAGTGGAAGTCGACATCGCAGAATGGAAGCTGTTCGATTACGTAAAGAAAATCAAATCTACAGCGCCGACGAAAAGCGAGCTTTGGCTTCGTTTAATAAACTGGAAAGAGACAAGAGGGAATCTCGTATTCTCTCGTCTTTTAAAGAGATGGTTAAAAGCAAGACCCAGGATTAGCTTTTAAACGGTTTTAGGTTTGAATTGGATGCCGCTAGACGGTGTCGTCGAGCCGAGAATTTTAAAGTTCTGTTGATGATGTTGGTCCAAACGAATTTTGACAGTCTTTTTAGTACCGCTAGACGGCGTCCTCGAGTCGGAAATATTAGAATGTGAAAAACCAGCTATAGTCTAATATAAAGAAGGAATAATTTTAAGCTAAAAAATCGTATTTTTTGCTTTTAAAATTATATTTATACAAAATTGTACATTTTTTTATTTCTTTTTTTTATAGCAAATAGGAAAACAAAATAAAAACCCAATGTTTTCTTATACCGATTTTAAACTATAAATACAACACTTTTATCTAATTTTGTTAAATTATCAGCTTATTAGTTAAGGTTGTAAGCTATGGTTTCAACTTGAAAAACAGAAAAATATCGAAAACAACTAAATGATTCGTCGGCAGTATTTGCAGCAAAAATGTGGTTGTGATTTCATAGTTAACGAACCGACAACTTTGACTACGGTTTCAACAAATAATTGGTTAGATCAAGTTAGATCTTGTTTTTATCTTCTGGGCCGTTGAACTTTTATAAATCAGTTGTTTTTCGACGTTGCTTTAAAAATATTTTCATCGACAAAAACACAAGACCTTTATTTAGTTTGGCAGAAAACGCATTTTTTTTCTTACCTATTCTCAAAAGAAAATTTTCAAATAGTAAGTTTGTGGTTGTTAAAAAAATACTTAACTAAAAGTGATATAATAAGAATATTTGTCTTAAAACATATGAGCAATTATTCTTCATTGATTTTGTTTTTATTTACAACATATACAGCACACTAAATTTACAATATTCACAAAAAAATCATTTTTTCCATTAAACGTCGAGCAGTTTCGTCCATTTTTCGAGCCCCGTGTAAAGTTGTTCACATTTTTCTAAAACAAAAAAATAATTAATTAAGTACAATTTAGGTTTTTTTGTATAGACTACTACTTACATACATTACAAATTTTGGCAAACTTTTTAAAGACAAAGGTTTCAACAGTTTTTGGCAGAGCTTTTTTTGTACCTGACCATGGGTTTTGGGTCAAGTGGTGTACACCATATAAATTAAAGATTAAAATTTAATAACTATTACCCCCGTTTTAAATTAAAAACTTTTCCGTAATGCATTGTGTATATCACGCTGTTTAAATTATCGTATTCACTAAAGCGTTACAACCTTTGCGTCTGCTAGTATGTCTGTGTGTCTTAAATAGGGAAACCAATAACTTAGGTTACTAATCACCTGATTTTTGACAGGCCGTGTTTTCTCGGGTGCATAAGCTGCACAAGTAAAGATTTCTGTATCTGCAGTCACTGTCTTTTAGCGATACGCCACTATTGCAGACATCGTTGTCGCAATTTTCAATGCAATCTTGCAGGCCTTTCATAAACGCAACTGCAAAGAAAAATCAGTCTTAGAATTGGAAGTATTTTCAGGAAATGGGCTTTTAATTTGAATGCTTTAATAAGGTTGTTTTTCTCGTTTATGGAATTTTCAAGCTTATTAAAGTATTTAATGGTAAAGTTTCCATTGTAATTTAATAAGGTCACCAAAATGGTCAAAGCTGCCACATTTTTTGCAATTTAAACGTTGTATTTTTTAGCCTTCACTATAGAATAAAATTTATAACATTTTTATGTGCATATTCTTATTATACATGTCCTTATTTTTTGGTTGTAAGTAACTTACTAATGTGCTTGCTTTTTGCTTTCTTTTTGCGAATATTTTCGGGAAAGCAGGGCTCTAAGCAGTCAGCATAATCTACTGCTTCAACACAATGTTCATCACATTGGTCCATGCACGAGTTTTCGGCAATCATTTCTTTGGCACAGTTTTTAACTATTAAAACAAAGTGCTAATGTTTAAAATATTTGCACAATTCGGTATGCAAAGATTGAAGTTTTAACTTAAAAGTAATCTAACTGTAGCCTACAGTACACACAGATTTTTGACATTACCTTTGTTAAAATATAGCATTTTTGACTTTGCTTCAAGCATGGATTTTCGGAATTTCTTAAAATCGCTTCTCCGTCCATTGGCATATGCAAAAAAGCATAACATTAACGTAATTACAAACAACTTCATTTTGAGTTACCTTTACTTAAATTAGGTACTTCTGTCTTAAAAGCGTTACAAACTATGGCTCCGGTTGGCCGATCAACATCTGTATATAGACCATCTCTATTTGCTTAACCGATTTACGACAATTTTTTGCAGCAGACTAATTTGGTTTTGTCATTATTGAATTGTTCTTAAAAACTGCGAAATTTTAGGTACTTTACAGTTTTCAAATATCTTAATATTTTTACAGATCTTTTGTATATACCTTTATTTATATTACACCAATCTCATGGTAGTTTATTATTATTTATATTTTTATATATTGTTTTAGTTATTTTTTTTACTATGTATATTTCCAATCTTTTACGAGTTTTTACGTTCTATCCAAGGAAAAGAAACATTATAACCTATAAAATATGTTTAAAAACAGCAAACCATATTAATCAAAATAGTTGTATTGATATGCACTGCTTTTATTGGCGTCTATATAATCACATGCACTGTAAATGCATGTTTAGACAAAACATTTTTAAATAAAACAAGTAAAATTTTAACATGCAAAATATGTAGAATCAAAATTTTTTTTGTGATGGCCAACAAAAGGTGGAATGGAATTTTTTTGCTGTAAAATCCTGGTTGAGACTCTAAGAGTGTTGATGTGCCTCTGAAGCTTCATTTTCAATTTGTCTTTTACAATCGCCTTCTAGTATTTTAAATCGGTTCAGAAATTTGAAACAAGAAGTAAACAAAAAATGTAATGGTTTAAATTTTTATTAGAATGGCTCAAAAGCAAAACATTTTGGCTTGTAACTTAGTCCTGCACACAATACCACACTACTGGACTTCAAAGCACAAACCTGAGTAGAAATTCTATCAGTAAATATTGAGAAACAATTTATTTTTTATAACACTTAGCATATCTTACCAGGTACTGTACAGGATTCTTGAACGCACCTCGCGCATTCTCCTAACTGATCATGCAGATCCCCCTTCTTTAAACAACCTACAATCAAGATATAGATATATTTAATTGGGATTAAAACAAAAGTTTTAAAGTAGCCAGACCGCATACCGTAAAAAATGTGGACATCTCAACTTTTAATAATCAGTTAAATTATAACTGTTTTCATGTTTTATATTAATGTGGGCATTTACTTGCTTTTTTGAGCCCATATCATAAATTATAAGGTGTACATAATCAGGCAATAACATTAGTTTAATAGGACTAAAAGAATGAGCCGGGATACGTAGGTACTTGGGTTTGATTACGACCGTTTTGATATGATAGTATCAGGCATTGATAAAGGTTTTTTTATCCGTTAAAAAATATAGGTTAAAATTAAGAAAAAAATAAATTGAATTAAACTTTAAATTATCAAAATTTGAGACCGGGTCAATAAGGTTGTTTCATGGCTAAGCTACAAAGTCGACCATTTTGGATTAAAATATAAAAATTTTAAAAAAATCGAAAATTTGCATCCGAGAGATTTACCTGTTGCCTTTCCTTTAATACAAGCGATGGTATTTCTATAATGACTACAGTCAGTTTCACAACTTTCACAACCATTTTCAGTGGCCTGATTTAGACAATGGGTTACTGTAAAAATAAAAACCAGTTTTTATATGATCCTACATTCAAAAAATCTTAACAATAAAAATTGAAAAAATTTTATTTTTGATTAAAAAAACAAATTAAAAAAAAAACGTTTTTAAAATAGTAAAACGTATCGCAATACATAAAATAACGTACCTAAGATATTAATAACTTAAAAGCAAACAAAATTATTACCTTTTCTTAAATGTCTTCTCGACCAAGGCTTTTTTTTTCCATTTGCAACTGCAAGTAAGCAACAGATCATAAGAGTAATAACTAACAGTCTCATTTTTTAAGCTCAAAGTGGTACTGGGTTTGGTGAAATGAGTTTTATTTTGCTGATGATTGCTCTTATAAAGGGTTGCTTTTTTCCTTAGCAGCAAGGATGCATTTTTTTGTTCTAAATCTTTTGCTAGAAATTTTATTTTAAATTTCTGTGAGAACGGTGTTAATTTTTTTTATTAATTTAGTTTTTTTTAAATATTAGTTAAGTAGATGCAAAAAATAATACAGTGAACTAGTAAAAGTAAAAATAATTTAAAGTAATATATGTTTAGCTCTAGATTTTACTATGTATAAAAATATAGCCATCATATTCAAGTGGCCCACTGCTGTTGTTTGTCCAAAAAAGCTTAAAAATTACGAATTAACAATTCAATTGTATTTCTGTTTGATTTATTTTTAGAGTTATACCTCGGTTTTAAATTTTATTCGTCATATCGTTGATCCAACGATATTATCTGTACGTAATACTAAAAACAAAGAATTACTCAATGGCGCCATGGTGTGGCTGAAAGTAAATGACATTTACAAGTACGCCAAACCTTCAAAATATGACACAAATTATTATAAAGTTAGTTAATGAGTTTGCAAAGTTATGAAATGCATATATGCTATACATCTTTTTTATTTAAATTTAAAATATATAGGTTGCCTTATGCATACCTGTTTAAAAAATTTTAAAACATAGTGTATATTTAGTTATTTATATTACATTTGTTTTTCTCCTTTAACAGCTGTAACCATTTTATCATGAACTTTTAAAATCCAAAATAAGTTAACAGAGAAATATAATCCAACATAATTTTATGGTTTAAAAACATACCAAAAAAGTGTTCTGTAGTAAGATATAGTCGTCAAACAACCATTTTTAAAGTCGCCAAACAACCTATTTATTAAATACAAAATTCAAGTTTTTGCATTGTGTGGTTTAAATGCATTCCAGTGGCGTAATTAAAACAGAAACAAGAATGCTTTTTTGGAAAGTCTCTCTGACTCGAGGCAAAAGCAAAACAAGCACTTCTTCTGAACGGCAAGTTTTTCAAAGCTTGTGCAAGCTTTTGCTTAACATTCCAAAGGTCTGTTGACTAGCGTAGTCATTACCAGTAATTCTTAAAAAATATAACAGTTTAGCACAATTTTTTGCAAAGCTAAAATTAAATTTGTGGAATAAAAATTATTGTTAGTTGCTATTAAGACATCTTTAATGATCCTAAAATAAAAATTACAAAGTGTTTCTTTATGTGATTGAATGCTTTAAAGAAGAAAAAAGTTAGGTTTTTAGGATATAAAAAGTAAATTTATGCTTACTTTTTAAAAGGGTTTTATTTGAAACAAACAAGTTCTATTAGAAGTTGGTTACAAAAGCAATTTTTCATGGTAAGTGAAATTATTTTTTAATATTTAATATTTTTGTTGTTGAAATATTAACGTAAGGTTAAAAAAATTCGTGGCTTTTAAAAGTTAGAGTTGTTGGTTAGCCCTAGACTTTTTTTTTTATTTTGTTTTTTTGCGCATTGATAAAAGTAAATAATAAATACGATATGCAATTAATATTACAACAATGCGACGGGAAAAAATGACAAAATCAATTTAATGATTTAAAACATGCCAAAAGTAATAATGTTTATACAAAGATTTTATAGTACATTATATGGCATGGTCACCAAACCCAGTATAGATTATATTAATAATAAATTCGATAAATAAAATGCATTTTACAGAATATACACCAAAAAAATAAAACTATAACAAAGGAGTGACGAAATAACAAAATAAAATTGTACGGAAAAAAAAGAAAGTTACGACACATTTGATTTATAATAGTAAAGCAATCACTGTCGATGGTAGTTACAGTGTAAAAACTAATTTAAAAAAATAATAATAATTACATTTATAATAACCAAGTTTATTTTATTATATTTATGAAATATAAATTTAAAGTTGATCATTTCAAAATTAAATTTAACATTTTTGTTAATTCGTAGAAAATTTTATTTAGAAAAGGCTAAAATGTAATTAAAAGTTACATCCTTGTCATATATGGCAGTTGTTAGCTATTTTAGGTAAAACACTGTCTCGATTTTTAATGTTTACGCAAAATTTCCAGACAAATTTGTTTTAATTAGCCTAATTCAAATGGAATCTGTTATTTTTTGACAAAGCCATTAATGTCGTGACTTATATATTGTCCAAAATTAGACTCTTGACCTTTTTAGGTTTAGTATTATATAACATATTACAAACTATGAGTAACATCATCACATACCTAAAAAATTCCAAAATCCATTGGTATATCAGCATAACGTAAACCTTATTGCGAAACATAGCCCTACTGTTTTTGCAAGGTCTTTGTTATAAATATAACTTAAAAACAATTATTTATTTATTAAATTATTTATGAGATTGGTCAAGACAACTCGGAATTTGTAAATATAACAATGCTGTGTACTATTATACAAGCCTTAACGATAAGAAATGGAGGTTTAACATAGGTTTACATTTTTACGATGTGGTAGCAAGTAAGTCTTTACATGTTCACAAACCGTAAAATAAAGTTTAAAATTAAGGGAAGCTTAAAGTAAAATGTTTAGTATAAAAATAGCTGTTATATAAAACGAATTATATAGTGCAGATTTACAAAGAAATGTCAAAGTTATAGAGCAGCATTTGACGAAGTGTTTTTTAACATAAAGTATAGGTTTTGAAAGCTCAGTAAAGCCGTTGATTTTGTAGTAAAACGTAAGCCATAAAGTTACGAATATTGTTTTTTGTAGGGTTAATTTAATACTCGGGATATAGGAGTATATGATAAACCTAGCCTACCGCTGTGCTTAGACTACAATTTACTACTACGTAATGTTTTAAAACTTTTTATATTTGTTACTGTACAGTCTATCCCCTTCTATTTATTAGGTAATTTAAAAATAGAAACCTCCGTATTTTGATCACGATTTTTGGTCATAGTTTCCGGACTGTGTGTTATAAAATAAATATAAAAAACCTCACCGGACATACGCTCCATTGTAAATATTTATACAATAGTAAAGTTAGTTAATTTTTATAACAATATTAAAATTCCTAATAATAGTTTTGAAATATCTGTGGCTATGTTTTATAAGTTATTATTTTCTGTAGTAATATGTTTACGTGCGTTTGGTACCGACTCTCAGCAAAGTAAGTAGTTTTCGATTAAACAAAATTTTATTTAAAATTTGTGTTTTTTGGTTTTCGTGTGTTAGCTGAAATTGTAATTCTTTTAACCAACGCTTAGTTATTGCATAATAAAATGTGGTAGTATTTTATATTCTTAGTGCCTAAGGGTAAAATATCTATATGTGGTATAGGGACAAAAAATCTACTATGTTAAAATTTATTTTCTACTCTATTTCGTTAGACTTCAGATGTAATGATGGCTCCGTTATACCACTTGAAAATTTTTGCGATGGAGTTTCTGAATGCCTGGATAGAAGTGATGAAATGACTGTAGAGGATCCAACTATGCCAGATTTTTCTTTTCGGTAAAAATAGCATAAGTTTTAACGAAAATGGTTAATAAAGCCTTCACTTTTTTGAAGATAATTTTGCAAAAAAAAATAGTGTTCAAATTGTTGTGTATATAATTAAGTGTATTATTATATAAAGTCAAATCTAACTTAAGAGCTTTAATAAAATGTTTAAGCAAATGGACTTTACGCTTAAACGACAAAGTTCATTTAATGTCGTGGTTTACCAAAATCAGGGCGCTTATGAAACTGATGGTTCACGTTTTAGCGGGCTTTTAAATGTCTTGAAGTCTGTCAACTTTCGTTCTAAGTAAACGAGATAAATAATTAATAATTTTACCATATTCGTTTCCTTGGTTTATTTTAAACCAATTTTGTGCAATTTTAACCAAAAAGAATTAATTTTTTGTTAGAATTTATTTTTCGTAACACATTACGTAGTTTTAAAAATAATAATGGTCTCTTGACATGATTTAATTTGCCAATTTAAGACTGAATAACCGATAATTATTACTTAATAGCACAATTATTATAAAACCTCTATACTTATAGAAATTAAATTTGGTATAGCTAATAAAAACATATTAAAAAACTTGTATTAAAAACTTGTTAAAAAACCTATTGCAAGCAACTTGATTCATATTTGATTTTTAGGCTGTCTTTCAGATAACGTGGTCTTTTTATTTATCAAGTAAAATAGTGTTAGTTTACAAGTGACTTTTTCTTTAGATGCAACCTAACTTTTCCTGATAGAAGTTGTTTAATACATCCCGATTATATTTGCAATCAGTCGGTCGAATGTCACATGAACGCACCCTGTGAAATAGGATGTCCAAGTCACTATCCATGTGAGTCTGGTTATAGGACTTGCGTTTCAAGAACAACTTTATGCAATGGCGATTCCTGTAATAGTTGTTCTCTTGAAGATGAATGGTTAGATGGAATTGGTTTTAAATGTGTTCGTCAGGGTCGTAGTTGTAAATTACCTCAGCATTTACTCTGGGATGGAGTTCAAGACTGCGATAATGGAGTAGATCTATGTTTTGACTCTGAATTTGGAGCCAACGACGGAAGGTTTGGGAAAAGTTTGTAATATGGCAATATACTATTAAGATAGCAATTCACATTTAAATAACACAAACCATATACAATTTAATAACTTGGTAAATGCACATTTTTTATCTAACCAATACTATTTGTCTAGTTCGTAAGAACTTTTGGTGTTTTGTTCCAGATAAAAACAGGACTTTAACCGTTCATTCAGATATATCACATTTATTTTTGTAGAAATCTTAGCATGTTAGGATATGCGTTAACCTTCAATAAGGAAAGATGTTTTCAATGTCTTGACGGCTCCATGATTATACCGAAAGCTGATGTTTGTAACGGAATATTTGACTGTTCAGACTTATCAGACGAATGTCTATGTGAATTCAATGTACCCGACTTATGCATGGATATTAGATATAGCATTTCAGTCTCAAATTTTACAACGTAAGATTGTAGATAGTGTTTAGATTATTAAGTAAAGTTATTGTGAATTTGTTGTATATTTGTGATAATCCATAGGCTTATAAGCTCTTGTAAACAGCAAAAAAAATATTTATTTGAGCTTTCAATAAAGCTTTCAAAAAGTGTCATCAACTAAAATATAGATTTTTTATAGTTTGTACTTAGATTTTAATAAATCGAAATTTGTGGTTTTATATCTTTAGGCCCCCTGGACTTGATCAATGTAAGGTAGGGCAAGTATCTTGTGGTGATGGTAATTGCTTGAACAGGACATCAGTTTGCGACACTGTACCTGACTGTTTCGACGGAAGAGACGAACGGTAATAGCAACTTGAAAGTACTGATTTATTCAAGTAAATGGATTAAATATATTTTTCATTATAGGGCTAAATATTGTGGAATTACTTTGGATTGTACACAAGGGACCTATCAACAAGTAAATGCAACTTGCAGGTAAGTTACAAAGATATCTAATCAACACTAAAATTATCAAATGTTTGTTTTGTTTAGGTAAATAATATAAACTTGTTTTAAATTTTTAAAATCTGTTTTGTTGTTTAAACTTAGTATCAAAACCTATCTATAGATATTGTTCAAGAACTTGTGTATTAGCTTAGCCTTTTAAATAAGATTTCCATTTTTTTACAAAGTTTAACGAAATACAATCTGAAGTTCTTACAGATATAATTAATTTTAAACATATAACTAAACTATCTTTTTTATTTAAATTTTAAACAAACCAATTGCTTGTAAATTTAATTTGCTTGAGTAACTTTTCCCGCAATTTATCAAAAAGGTGTGTTTTTGTATTGTTAGATGTGACGTGTTTTGTACTCCCAATACTTTTGCAACTCTTTGTAACGGGATTAGGGAATGTCATCCTCCTAATTCTCGAGTTATGTTTCATGCGCTGGACGAATGTCACGAAAGTTGTACGAACGTAACTGGATTTTTTGAAACTTGTGACAGACAAGGATTTAGCGCCGTTGGAAATCCGTTATCGTTTTTAAGTTGTGAATTCGGGGTAGGAAGTTATTGTTTTAAATATTTAGTTTAAGAAATTAATGTTTAAAGTGCCTCTTACTGTACTGTAGACTGAACGCGTGGTTAAGACCAGCAGAGTGGTGTAGTAGTCAGAGCACTTAGCTTTTTTGATCTCAGCTGCTATCATATTTTGATTCTCTGAAGTTAGGAGCAATAACGACATGAACTCCTGCTGAACTAAACTTTAATCAGCAGCTTAATTATCGGGCTGTTATAATCTCTAATATTCCAAACTGCAAAAGGCAACTCAAGACTGGGTTAAGGTTTTTAATGTTGCTCTAAGAATAAGTTGTGAAGTCGACCTTTTCACATCAAGGATTAAAAAAGGAACTTTTGTTATTCACACAAGGATTATTCCGGTTCTGCTGATTTTTATACAAATGAAGATGAATGCGATGGTGTTATACATTGTGCCTCTAATGGGGTGGACGAAGTAAATTGTACAGAAAGATTCTATTGCCAAGCGGGGAACTTAATCAATATTGCTAACGAGAGAGTTTGTGATGGTGTTTTAGATTGTGATGATCAGCAAAGCGACGAGGATGTGAATGTCTGCACCGATCGGTTTTACTGTCCATCGTTGGGCGGGCAACAGGCAAGTTATAGACCTACTTCTAAATAACCGGCAGCGTGGTGTAGTGCCTAGAACACTTTCAACACCACATAAGTTCCTGGGTTTGAGCCCAATGATCTCATGCTGTAGCGCCCTTGAATAAGGCGATATAAACGGTACGGTCTAGATGAGCCAGCACTTAATCAGCAGAGTAATTATCGGGCAATTATATTATGTGTTATCCCAAACTGACAGAGGCAACTCGAGACTAGGTTAGAGTAACTAATGTTACTCTATGTTTATGCCACAAAGTTGACCTTCTCATATCGAGGATAAAGATATATACAAAAAAAAATTTATAGAGGAATCCCTGAAAAATATAATTTAAACATTTGATTTTGGGTTGTGTTTCTTCTTAAATTGCTGGATATTTAAACATAGTAATTTAATGATTAAACATATTGTAACATTTCAGAATATGTTTATCTTTATTTTATATATTAAAACAAGAGCCCTATATTGCCAATAATTTTTTTTTTAAATATCTTCACTAAACTAAACTAAGCTGGCAGTAAAAAATATCTAATATTTATTAATGTTTATAGATATCAATTAACAGAGAATTGGTTTGTGATTTTCAAATCAATTGTGACGACAGCTCTGACGAAATGAATTGTAGCACAGCTGATCGGTTTTACTGTGAGAGTGGAGATCCCCTGTTTGTACCAAGAAGAGCTGTACGTAAACATGTTTAATATTAAAATGTTTAGTATGTCAAGAAAGCCTAAAAAACTTGCCGAAAAACAAATTGTGTATATAAATATGTGTGTTTTATCTAATATAAAATTTAATTTCTATTGCAAATTTACAAAACCTTTATTGTAAAAGTTATTGAAAATTGTCGTAGGCCCCTTAAAGAAAATAAGTTAAACAATTTTTTTTAATTTAAAGATCAATTTTATGCCAATTTTTTTTAGATTATTGATACTTTATATATATTCTGACAACGTTATTTTTTTATGTATACATTTTTATCCTCGATGTGGTAAGGTCGAATGCGCGATCTAAACATAGAGTAACAACAGTTACCTCCCAATCTCGAGTTGCCTGTGGCAATTTGGGATACTATAGAATAGATTATAATTGCCCGATATTTATGCTGCTGAATAAGTGCTGACTCAGCAGGAGTTCAAACCATTTATAGCGACTTACTCAAGGGCGCTACAGCATAAGAGGAGTGGGGATTGAACCCACGACCTTGTGTGGTGTAGCAAGTGTTCTAACCACTACATCACGCTGCCGGTTTATTCTACATAATAATTTATTCTACATTATATTAAAAAAGACACTTTTTTATTTATACTCTTTTATTTTTGTAAGGTTTTTGACGGAAGGGCTGACTGTTCTGATGATAGCGATGAATGTCCTTTTTCAACAGAATCAAGAAGATCAGACAACGTTCTTTCGTCGAGATTCGAACTTATAGGAAACCCTGTCTTGCGAGCCCTAGTTTGGATCATGGCTTTGCTGGCAACAATTGGGAATATTGTAGGCTAAGTTTTTGTTTTATTTTAGTTTTTGTTTAATCTACAGATATGCCAGAACAACTAGATATTTCAAATTAAGTTTGTATATCTCTTAAACGACCAATTGCAATTATATACAACAACAAACTTCTTTTAGACAAATGTTTCAAAACAAGGATTTTTTTTTCTGCTACAAAAAATGTTTTTTTAAAAAAAAAATTTTTGTTCAACTCAATGTAGAACTTCATAAAATACTAATGTATTTGGAGATACCTTAGCGTTTTTTTACAAAATGCCTGCGTGATATTGAACTACAATAGCCGCAATACAATTAAGAAACTGTTGTTTCAATATGTTTACCATTTATTTTAGGCTGTAATTGTTCATGAAAGTCGCCACTTGGCTTCCACAAGACACAAAGCAGGATCTTTGGATCTTAAAGCCAACCACATGTTTGTTTTAAATCTTGCCGCAGCTGATCTGCTTATGGGATTCTATTTGTTTATACTCGGTATAGCAACAGCTTATTACAGTGGAATTTACTGTGTTAACTCTTTGCAATGGTTGTCCAGTGTTACTTGCTCAGCAATGGGTGTGCTGGTTACATTATCAAGCGAGGCTTCAGTTTTAACCTTACTTTTCCTAACGTTATATCGTTTAAAAACAGTCCTTCAGGTATATACGCTAGTAAATCACATGTGTTACTTACTTAAAGTTAAAATGAGTTTGTAATTTTATTTTTATTTTTTGCAGCCAATGCATGCAGGCCCTGGAAAGTGGTATGCAGTTTGGGGAATTCTTCTTTCATGGTTTATAGCTTCTTTAATTGCATTTTTACCCTTGTCAAGTTATCTTCAACATATCTACGTTGAAAGAGCATTTTTTGAGGACAACATTTTTAACCAACAGGCAATGGTAACGTTCGAAAATTATAAAAGTTACTTAACTAGGTTAATCACCCTTGATCCCAAGTTCGCATCTCTAACTGAAGATCAACTGACAATGATTAATCAAGCTTCCTCATGGAAAAATCTGCAGGATCTTTCTTTTTTTGACAACATGGACACTGGCTTAGATTCAGCTTTGTATTTTGGGTATGTAAGATTTGTTAATATAATCACTGAACAGGGAACGAAATAACGGGTCGCTATTCGCTAAAAGCGAATCGTTTTTTGAAATTAGCGAATCGTTTTTTACAAATATATTAGAAATAGCGAATCGACCAAAAAAGTTTAAGGCGATAATAAAACTTTTGTGTGTATTTGTGTATTTTTACGATCTATTTTAAACCGGTTTCTGCGTAAATATAGGTTACTATAGAGCATTTAATAACAAAAACTTTCCTTGTTTTGCCAATGCGTAAATTTCGCTCCCGAGTTCGTTTAGTTGTTGCGGAATTTTAAATACATAACACAGCTTTAAAGTAATCAAAAATGTCTCGTTTTTCGTGCGAAATACTCTTAACGATTGTTTAACAATACGTTACATTTTAAAAATGCCACGCAACGGGTCAAGTGTTACAAAAAAACGAAGATTATGACTTGAACCTAATAATTACTCTAAAAATGCGCCTCGTTTTTAGCGAATCGTTTTTTAAACGTTAATTCGTACCCTGCTGAATATCCAAATCTGTGTGAAATTTGATTATGTTATTTTTGTGCAGGTTTTACAGTGCAAATAGCGTATGTATTCCACAACTGTTTGTAACAACAGACGACAATTCACATTTGCCATCAATTATTGTCAATAGCTTCAACTTCATTTCCTTTATAATTGTTGCTACTTGTTATGTTGTAATTTACTTTAAATCTAAAAGTAAATTGGTTCGGAAAACAAGCCGAAAAAATAAAGAAAATGGTGGACTAAGCAGTAAGTACACCAAAAGTTTAAATAAGTGTTTAAATGGAATTGGTTTGAGTTTTATAAAAACACAAAACAATAAAGAAAAGAAAATGATGGACGGGCTATTAGGTATTGATTGATATTAATAGGTAATCTAGGAATGTAGGCCTCGGTTATCAAAATAATATTGATTGAATTACTTTAAATTTTCACAAGAAACAATTTTTTCAAATGTTTTACTATTTACCCTTGTTAAGGGCTTTTATAAAAACCTGTTTTTTTGTAATTTGGCATTTATTTTAACCTCCAAAATGAACATAAAAGTTGTTTTTAATTCAACTATGGCACTTTAATATGAGGTCATTAGACCAAATCAAGCTTTCTAATTTCCACCTTACCGATTTACAATATCGTTCAAGCGTAAATAAGGCCAACATTAGAAACCTATGATAAAATATTATAGCGTAAAACCAATGAATAACTTCATTACCAAGAATATATTTTAAAAAAAAACTTCACTACAAAAAATATATAATTTATCACAAAAGTTGTGTTTTTCAACACTAAAATCGACAATAAAAATTATCTAATTTGATTAAAATTTATTATATTTAAAGCATTTTTTAATACTTAAAAAATTTATTTTTGACACAGAAATTGAAAAGAAAATTGTTCGTTTGGTAGCCACTGATTTTTTATGTTGGGTCCCAATTTCTATATTAGCCTTTGTCAGCTTCTCAGGTTATGCCATATCGGATATAGCCTACGCGATTTCTGCTATTGTATTGCTGCCTATTAACAGTGCACTTAATCCTATATTATATTCCGATACTTTGGAAAAGATATATGCTTTCATAAAAAAGAAATTCACCAAAGGAGGTGATAAAGCTTCTGAAAGCGGATCATCTGAAGGTAAAAATACATCTAATCAGAGGCTTAAACATCAGGCAACTGAAGTTACCCACCAAAAAGTATCTGAATCACGACTATAATGTTGAACAGCCGTTTTTATTTTCTTTATTTTTAATTCTTCAGTTAAATAAAAGACTGTATAAACAGAATTAAAGCTTATTCTTTTTTTCCAAAATTTGGAGTTTATTAAATAACCAATATTTTTAACATTCCGTTTCACTGGATATTAGTATTTTTAAATAAGCATCGTTTTTTAAATAAGCATAGGCTCTTTTTATTTATATTCCAAATCTGTTTGTAAGCGAAAATATTACAACAAAAAAGTTCTCTTAGAACTTTTTATATTTAAATAGCATACTATAAAATTTTATTATATCAACCCATATAGATTTAAATTCCATTTTCCATTTATCATTATACTATCAACAAAAAGCATAGTTTACTCATAAAAACAATAAATAATCTTAATTGCTATAAATATGAAACGGTTAAAATTTTTGAAAATCCTATAAAATAAAACAGCATGTTTTTTTACAGCTTACAATAGGTTTAGACAGCAAAATACTATAAACAAAAAATTATGGTTTTTGCATATAGAGTGAGACATATATTCCTTATAACATTTAAATACAGAGTATAAGCGTTATTTTGGTATACAGGGACCTTTAACATCGAAGTTTACAAAAGCATTTTCCCATAGGATTGTCCCCCCGCTTCTCACCATCCCCGGCCGAATATTATTTTGACTGAACTTCATGTTGTGCTGGGAAACTTGAACCCACCTGACGTTATCTGTAGTGTTGTACATTCGCCAGCCGTGCTTATTTAAAGTTGTCATTTGCCTGTACAAGTCTCTGCATCGAGCAAGCTTTGGTGGGTTAACAATAGGCCCTTGAAGGTGAATTTCTTGGGCATATTGGCGTACACAGCTATGCATACCAGTATCAAGAAGTTCTTGCATGAGCTGTTGTTTTAAAATGTGTATTAAGTATCTTATTTTAAGAAAAGATTATTGTAAATATGGTTCTATCATAGAAAAAATATTGCTATAATAGTGTTTCATATGGTTTTTGATAGAGATTTAACTTCTTGGAAAAGGCTATTGTAAATAGGATTCTATCATAGGAAAATATATTGCTATAGTAGTGTTTCATATAATTTTGATAGAGATTTAACTTCTTGGAAAAGATTATTGTAAATATGATTCTATCATAGGAAATCTATTGCTATCGTAGTGTTTCGTATGGTTTTTGATAAATATTTTGAGCAAAATTAGAACATAAGTATTTAAATGCTATTTTTATTTCTACTCTAAAGTCGAAACGGCTATTAATTTTAATACAAAACTTTTATGACATTTTCTTTACAATAGTAGGCTATAATTTGTATTGATATGGCTCGCTCTTTTTTATATTGCTTTAGAATGTCAGATTTTTATTGGTATTTGGAAAAAGGCTGTTTATATTATATATAATACAACGGTATGATTACAAAATTTGTTAAAAAAAGGGTGCAATTCAAAAGACGAGTAAATTTTAGTACGTTTTTAAGCGCATGACCAGTATGCCACACTACCCATGTTAACTATACCTTTAGATTTTGATTGTTTATTTTAAAGTTGTTCACTTACCGTGTCTTCGAATCCGCCCTGCGGTGCGTCGGTGTCGATTTTCAAGTAATCCAAATATCGGCCCTGGTGACCCAATTCTTTTAAAAGAGTTTCTTAATAAAACAAAACAAAAGGTAACGTTTCGTCGCTAACGTAAACATGAAATCCTAACATACGCTAGTTTATCGTTTTTTTTTAACATACAACTGTATAAACAGAGTTTCTTTTAAATCGTATTAGTTACTGTTTGGGTTTTCCAGTATTACAAAAAAAAACAGTTTTAAAACACATAGATAATAAAAATTAAAATTAATTAGGTTAAACTCGGCGTCCCTGGTTTAAAAATTTATCTTTTGGCTATGGTTTAACTAATTCAACCATGAAATACAACAACAAGGTGTTAGTTTGAGGCTAAATGTTTGAACAACTTACTTAACGTTCTCATTTTCCAACCGTTTTTGTCTTTGTCAATATCCTGGCTATTAATTCCGATTTTGTGAAACACTACACCACTTTCCCTCACAGTTCCATCCGCTATCTCGGTAGCTAGTAGAAGTATCATCATTAATTAATTAAAAGCCATTTTCATGGGGAATTTGTAAATATTTTATTGGGAAAAATTATAATTGCTACAGTTTTTGTTGGACTTTTAAAAACTGTAGTTACGTTAAGTAAAGAGCAGTTATACTAACATTATCTTTACTATAGTTATATTAACATTATCTTTACTATAGTTATATTAACATTATCTTAAGTTAAAATTAAAAGTCAAATCCATTATTAATAGTTAAATTTATGCAATATATTTATTTTTTTACATTTCAAATTTAATATGATAGTATTTTGTAGTTTGCAAAATCCTTAAATAGGATTTTTAAATGCTTATAATGTAAGGGAATTCTGCATATGTTCATAGTAACTTTTTATTTAAAAGGAATTTCTTACTGGGGTCAAACGCGTGTACTTCACAGCCTCTTTTTGCTACTTCGTCGTCAAAAGTAAAATCTCCACCCTTTTCTCCTACTCCAATCGAGTACATTAAACACTTGTAGTCAGGATTTCTTTTAACTGGCCAGAACCGATCTTCAGTACATAAGTAATAAGCTCCATCGCCAAGCATATTTTTATTACCTCCAAGGTACTCACTTTCTTTACATTTATACTAAAAAAATATTGGTAGGTTACAGAAACATATATACATTAATCCTCGATAAGGGAATGTCGACTTCACGACCTAAACATAGAGTAACATCAGTTACCCCGACCCAGTATCGAGTTGCCTTTGGCAGTTTTGGCTAGTGCTGTTTGTAACTTTTAATTTCGAGCTTTTGAGTAGGGTTGGATCAGTAAGAGTTCATACCGTTTCTAGCGCCTTACTCAAGGGCGTTCCCGTATGAGATCAGTGGGGATCAAACCAAGGACCTCATGTAGTGAAGCCAAGTGTTCTAACCACGCCAACACGCTGCCGTTTCTAATGTTTTCGGCTGTATTCAGAAAGGGCTTAGGTCTATAATTGTTTGTATTTTAAATAAACATTAAAAATTTTCTTTTTTTAAACAATTGTATGATATACTAACCTGCATATGATATATGTAATCCCACATTCGATCAAATTCTTCTTGTGCACTTGCCGATCCAGCCGGTTGTCTGCCTTTATTCTCAATATCTAAACCACATTAACAATATAGTCTATAAAAATTATTCCACAAAATATGTAGTTAAAGTTTTACAACCTTGTAACTTACAATACAAATCACTTTATAGTATAAAATACTTTGAATCCAATTATATGGTTTAAAATGTAACATAGTTAATGTATTATATTTATAATATAGCATCAAATGTTGCATTTTGGTAATAAACATCATATATACAATACAATTGGTTTAAATATTGGTATGTTTATATTTTTTTTACAGAATGAAGTCAAAATAAACATATATCTTATTTGTCAAGGGGTTTTTAAACAACGTTAGTATAGTTATTGAATTCTATTATAAATATCTTACTTTCAAAATACATTTCATCTTCCGTTTTGACGAATGTCTTCGGGTTGTGTGCTACTATTTCTATATAAAAAATAAGTAATATTACAGAATGTTTTATTGAAATATATGTATTCGTATTGCCTGAATTTATGGGTTAAAATAAACTTAAACTTACCTTTTATTTCCTCTAAGTCATTTTCTACAGTAGATAGTTGTTTCGATGAGAAATAAATTAGTGCACAAATTGAAAAAGTGGAAGCCAGCACGATAACCTGCTTTGTTGATAAACCCATCCCTAATTTTTACAAAATACAAATATTCTAAAATACAACATCATTTTTTTATTAATAAATTAAAGTACTACTTTGTTTTCATTTATATTCACAAAAATGTATAGCCTATGTATACAACAAATGTGGTTTTATTTAAACTGTTGAAGCATTGTTCTTATCAAAACATTGTTTCTTCCGTGTTGGAATAACATAACATTCTCTGCTTATTTGCTTGCTAGAAAATCGACTAAACTAATTTGACTGAATAATTTTTTCTAGTATTTTTCAGTACATTTCGGTTTTAAAAGTTAGGTGAATTTTTAAATTGCTTTTCAGCGACTGGCCATTATATGTCATATTAATAAAATGAATTAGCGTTTTATCGTTATTAGTTCAGTAATGGTATACTGAAAAACATAATAATTTGATACCCAGCGTTGTACAGTTAAATAAGAGACCGGAAAATTTATCTTTCTCTAATATTGTGTTAAATATTTTAAACACCCACTTTATCTTAATATTTGCAACAACCGTACCAAACCATGCGATTTACAATATCGTTCAAGCGTAAAAAAGGCCACCATTAGAAAACCTATCATATTATATTATAGCGTAAAACCACGAAAGAAATTCACTACAAAAATATATAATTTGTCACAAAAGTTGTGTTTTTCAACACTAAAATCGACAATAAAAATTATCTTAATTGATTATAATTTATTTAATTAAAGTTTTTTTTAATACTAAAAAAAATTTTTTTTCACACAGAAATTGAAAAGAAAATTGTTCGTTTGGTAGCCACTGATTTTTTATGTTGGGTCCCCATTTCTATATTAGCCTTTGTCAGCTTTTCAGGTTATGCCATATCGGATATAGCCTGCGCTATTTCTGCTATTATATTGCTTCCTATTAACAGTGCACTTAATCCTATATTATATTCCGATACTTTGGAAAAGATATATGCTTTCATAAAAAAGAAATTCACCAAAGAAGGTGATAAAGCTTCTGAAAGCGGATCATCTGAAGGTAAAAATACATCTAATCAGAGGTTTAAACATCAGGCAACTGAAGTTACCCACCAAAAAGTATCTGAATCACGACTGTAATGTTGAACAGCCGTTTTTATTTTCTTTATTTTTTAATTCTTCAGTTAAATAAAAGACTGTATAAACAGAATTAAAGCTTATTCTTTCTTTCCCAAATTTGAAGTTTATTAAAAAACAATTATTTTTAATATTCCGTTTCAATGGATATTAGTATTTTTAAATAAGCATCGTTTTCAAATATATTGTCTAGACAAAATGTGCTATAAAATGCTCTTTTTATTTATATTCCAAATCTGTTTGTAAGCGAAAATATAACAACAAAAAATCTCTTAGAACTTTTTATATTTAAATAGCATAATATAAAATTTTATTATATCAACCCAAATAGATTTAAATTTCATTTTCCATTTATCATTATACTATCAACAAAAAGTATAGTTTACTCATAAAAACAATAAATAATCTTAATTGCTATAAATATGAAACGGTTAAAATTTTTGAAAAACCTATAAAATAAAACAGCATGTTATTTAACAGTTTACAATAGGTTTAGACAGCAAAATGGTATAAACAAAAAATTATGGTTTTTGCATATAGAGTGAGACATATATTCCTTATAACATTTAAATACAGAGTATAAGCGTTATTTCGGTATACAGGGACCTTTAACATCGAAGTTTACAAAAGCATTTTCCCATAGGATTGTCCCCCCGCTTCTCACCATCCCTGGCCGAATATTATTTTGACTGAACTTCATGTTGTGCTGGGAAACTTGAACCCACCTGACGTTATCTGTAGTGTTGTACATTCGCCAGCCGTGCTTATTTAAAGTAGTCATTTGCCTGTACAAAGCTCTGCATCGAGCAAGCTTTGGTGGGTGAACAATAGGCCCTTGAAGATGAATTTCTTGGGCATATTGGCGTACACAGCTATGCATACCAGTATCAAGAAGTTCTTGCATGAGCTGTTATTTAAAAGTGTGGTGTTAGGTATTTAATTAAAAAAAAAGAATTATAGTATATATAAATCTACCATAGGAAAAATATTGCTATAGTAGTGTTTCATATGGTTTTTGATAGAGATTTAACTTCTTGGAAAAGATTATTGTAAATATAATACTATCATAGGAAATCTATTGCTATCGTAGTGTTTCATATGGTTTTTGATAAATATTTTAAGCAAAATTAGAACATAAGTATTTAAATGCTATTTTTATTTCTACTCTAATGTCGAAACGGCTATTAATTTTAATACAAAACTTTTACTACATTTTTTTTACAACAGTAGGCTATAATTTGTATTGATATGGGTCGCTCTTTTTTATATTGCTTTAGAATGTCAGATTTTTATTGGTATTTGGAAAAAGGCTGTTTATATTATATATAACTCAACGGTATGATTACAAAATTTGTTAAAAAAAGGGTGCAATTCAAAAGACGAGTAAATTTTAGTGCGTTATTAAGCGCATGACCAGTATGCCACACTACCCATGTTAACTATACCTTTAGATTTTGATTGTTTATTTTAAAGTTGTTCACTTACCGTGTCTTCGAACCCGCCCTGCGGTGCGTCGGTGTCGATTTTCAAGTAATCCAAATATCGGCCCTGGTGACCCAATTCTTTTAAAAGAGTTTCTTAATAAAACAAAACAAAAGGTAACGTTTCGTCGCTAACGTAAACATGAAATCCTAACATACGCTAGTTTATCGTTTTTTTTAACATACAACTGTATAAACAGAGTTTCTTTTAAATCGTATTAGTTACTGTTTGGGTTTTCCAGTATTACAAAAAAAAACAGTTTTAAAACACATAGATAATAAAAATTAAAATTAATTAGGTTAAACTCGGCGTCCCTGGTTTAAAAATTTATCTTTTGGCTATGGTTTAACTAATTCAACCATGAAATACAACAACAAGGTGTTAGTTTGAGGCTAAATGTTTGAACAACTTACTTAACGTTCTCATTTTCCAACCGTTTTTGTCTTTGTCAATATCCTGGCCGTTAATTCCGATTTTGTGAAACACTACACCACTTTCCCTCACAGTTCCATCCGCTATCTCGGTAGCTAGTAGAAGTATCATCATTAATTAATTAAAAGCCATTTCCATGGGGAATTTGTAAATATTTTATTGGGGAAAATTATAATTGCTACAGTATTTGTTGGACTTTTAAAAACTGTAGTTACGTTAAGTAAAGAGCAGTTATACTAACATTATCTTTACTATAGTTATATTAACATTATCTTTACTATAGTTATATTAACATTATCTTAAGTTAAAATTAACAGTCAAATCCATTATTAATAGTTAAATTTATGCAATATATTTATTTTTTTACATTTCAAATTTAATATGATAGTATTTTGTAGTTTGCAAAATCCTTAAATAGGATTTTTAAATGCTTATAATGTAAGGGAATTCTGCATATGTTCATAGTAACTTTTTATTTAAAAGGAATTTCTTACTGGGGTCAAACGCGTGTACTTCACAGCCTCTTTTTGCTACTTCGTCGTCAAAAGAAAAATCTCCACCCTTTTCTCCTACTCCAATTGAGTACATCAAACACTTGTAGTCAGGATTTCTTTTAACTGGCCAGAACCGATCTTCAGTACATAAGTAATAAGCTCCATCGCCAAGCATTTCTTTTTTACCTCCAAGGTACTCACTTTCTTTACATTTATACTAAAAAAATATTGGTAGGTTACAGAAACATATATACATTAATCCTCGATAAGGAAATGTCGACTTCACGACCTAAACATTGAGTAACATCAGTTACCCCGACCCAGTATCGAGTTGCCTTTGGAAGTTTTGGCTAATGCTGTTTGTAACTTTTAATTTCGAGCTTTTGAGTAGGGTTGGATCAGTAAGAGTTCATACCGTTTCTAGCGCCTTACTCAAGGGCGCTCCCGTATGGAGTCAGTGGGGATTGAACCCGGGACCTCATGTAGTAAAGCCAAGTGTTCTAACCACTACAACACGCTGCCGTTTCTAATGCTTTCGCCTGTATTCAGAAAGGGCTTAGGTCTACAACTGTTTGTGTTTTAAATAAACATTAAAAATTTTCTTTTTTTAAACAATTGTATGATATACTAACCTGCATATGATATATGTAATCCCACATTCGATCAAATTCTTCTTGTGCACTTGCCGATCCAGCCGGTTGTCTGCCTTTATTCTCAATATCTAAACCACATTAACAATAGTCTATAAAAATTATTCCACAAAATATGTAGTTAAAGTTTTACAACCTCGTAACTTGCAATACAAATCACTTTATAATATAAAATACTTTAAATCCAATTGTATGGTTTAAAATGTAACATAGTTAATGTATTATATTTATAATATAGCATCAAATGTTGCATTTTGGTAATAAACATCATATATACAATACAATTGGTTTAAATATTGATATGTTTTTATATTTTTTTTACAGAATGAAGTCAAAATAAACATATATCCTATTTGTAATGGGATTTTTAAACAACGTTAGTATAGTATTGAATTCTATCATAAATATCTTACTTTCAAAATACATTTCATCTTCCGTTTTGACGAATGTCTTCGGGTTATGTGCTACTATTTCTATACAAAAAAGTAGATAATAATATTACAGAATGTTTTATTGAAATATATGTATTCGTATTGCCTGAATTTATGGGTTAAAATAAACTTAAACTTACCTTTTATTTCCTCTAAGTCATTTTCTACAGTAGATAGTTGTTTCGATGAGAAATAAATTAGTGCACAAATTGAAAAAGTGGAAGCCAGCACGATAACCTGCTTTGTTGATAAACCCATCCCTAATTTTTACAAAATACAAATATTCTAAAATACAACATCATTTTTTTATTAATAAATTAAAGTACTACTTTGTTTTCATTTATATTCACGAAAATGTATGGACTAAATGTGGTTTTATTTAAACTGTTGAAGCATTGTTCTTATCAAAACATTGTTTCTTCCGTGTTGGAATAACATAACATTCTCTGCTTTATTTGCTGGCTAGAAAATCGACTAAACTAATTTGACTAAATAATTTTTTCTAGTATTTTTCAGTACATTTCGGTTTTAAAAGTTAGGTGAATTTTTAAATTGCTTTTCAGCGACTGGCCATTATATGTCATATTAATAAAATGAATTAGCGTTTTATCGTTATTAGTTCAGTAATGGTATACTGAAAAACATAATAATTTGACACCCAGCGTTGTTCAGTTAAATAAGAGACGGGAAAAATTATCTTTCTCTAATATAGTGTTAAATATTTTAAACACCCACTTTATCTTAATATTTGCAACAACCGTACCATTACATGCATAACAGAGCTTAGTCTTTGTATCTAGCATCTAGTTTTCTCACTGGTTCGTAATTTTAGATATTACTTTAAGGCATTGAAGCAAATCAAACCTACATCCCTGTTCTATTTTAACACGTGGGTTAACTTGAACATATACGTGGGTTAACTTGAACAGCAATTTTGTTGGCAATTATTTATGACTTTTTTTAGTTTTGTAAATTTTTACAGAAATTTTATTTTTTTATTTCATTATATATAAAAGTTATAAAAAAAATCTACAAAATCATAAAATACTTTACGTTTATTTTCTAAATATTTATACCCTTATTTAACAACTATCTGTTTAAAAAAATTTCCCATTTTAAAATTGATCTCTAATTTTGTCCGTTTTTAAAATATTTTTTTCTTAAAAGAAGCTAAGTTAAAAGTGTAAAAAAGCAGTAGCCTATATTGTTTATTAGTTGTACGTAACGGACTGTGAAATAAAGCTAAGTTCGAAGTATTAACAACTTCAAAAACCACAAAACCAATAAAATATTACTCTTATTTGTCTATAAAATGTATAAGTTATTTCTTTTACAAATAACCACAAAGAATTAACAAACCCTAATTTAAATGTTTAAAAAAAGGCTGTTTTTAGGCAAAAAAATTATATTTAACAAGCTATTTGATTTTAGGACCATTAAAAATATAAAATAAGTTTGATTTATTTGTTTTTTCCTGTTTTAAATGAACTAAGTTAAGATATTATTTTTCTCTACCTGTTCCGCTATTTTTTAAATAAATATTGTAAATTGTGAACTATCTAAAATAATTTTTGTATAATTTTGAAATTTTAAACCCACACCAAACGTCTACTCTACAGTCTAAAGCGTTTTGATTTTTTTACGAACTGCTTTGCTTGAGCGCGTAACCAAAGAGCCCACGTCAGCAGAACTAGTTAGTAACTATTGTAAAAGAATTCCATTTAAAACTTAAGCCATAAGCTAGCCTACTCACTATAAATACAACACAAAATTACTACGAGTCCTACGGCTATTGAGTCCTAGCGAAAACCACTTTAATGTACGTTTAAAATGTTTATTCTTTGTGGAATAACCATGTGGAATTGATTGCTTGTGCAACCAATCCCTTTACGTGATACGGAGTGATATGCGAGATGGCGCATTAAAGGACGCTTTTATTATGTGTATGGACAATGTGAAGCTAGCCAATGCAAATAAAATATCAACGTGACTAATAACTGCAGACAAATTATATTCAGTTCTGCAGCGCATGGTGCGGAAATAACGATATCTGTTAGAACCTAATTAATCCGAAGATATACAGCTGTATCAGGGGTTAACAAAGGAGCACCAGGAAGCATTAAGCTTCACGAGAACACGAATAATGTGTTTATGGACAAACTCCGAAATGTGCTGTCAATCATTTATCGTTTTATATCGCTTGACACGTCACTTGTTTCCCTAACTTAAGTCTTTCAATCGCCTATATATATTTGATTTATTTTGCTTAATATTCAGTTGGATAAAGATTATGTGTTAAACCTATAGTTATCGTTGTGGTTATTCGCATTTGTAATCATGTATCGCCAAGTTTACGCCGTTTCACTAATAAAAAAAGTGTAACTGTTAACATACAATCAAGTAGTCTACAAATTAGCTAATCAATTAGTAAGGTTCAACGAAGTAACTTAAATAAATCACCAGCAAAAATTACCTCTGTCAATCAAACTAAAATAACAATTAACTACAAAAATAGTGACCCTACAAGAATAGCAACCTAAAACACTTTATATAAACTCTGCAACCACATGCGCAGTAGCTATCACTTGTTATTTCGGAAGCTTGTATTGCCTTACTAACGCCCTCCTGTTCTGATTATAGCTGGAAATAACCTTGATAGATCAAACGAACCGACAAAAGGAATGCTGTTAAAACGATACTTTAAATAAAGCGTAATAAAACAAGCCTATACCTTAACTATTGCGTTAACCAAGTTTAGATTAATTTGTTTAGGAAATGTTGTAAATCATAAAATTTCTTTTACGTTTACATCGACCACCAGTGATTAATTACGCATTCTACTTTACTAATTAGACTTTGCGTTTGTTTATGTACTACCATGTACATATATATCACTAATTAATTTTTTTTTGATTATTATTAGTTAAGGTAAAATTACTATAACAAAAACATCAAGCGTGTAATTTAGGTATTGGTGTAATTTTTATTCAAATAAGAATATTGGATATTGGTATAATTTTACTACTAATAAATAGTGTATAGTCTACTAACAGGTAATGACTGTATTCAAATATATCACATTCTGCGAACAGTGTGAATAATTAGTATGCTAATACTATTACATTCAACAATATTCAATAATACACAATTTAACAATATTCAAATTTTCAAAAGAAAAATTTTAAGTATATAAAAATCAAAAATAAACTGTCAAAACATGTAAAGTATTTTAGTTATAGCTATAACGCACAATTCTCTATATATAATCTAATATGACTTTAATAACGTTTTAATGACTCCAGACATCCCGATTAATTTAAGGCTAAATGGCATGTTTCCGTTTTGTGTATTTAGCATAATTTTGAGCAAAAAATCGCAGTAGGAAAAATATGTTCAGTTTTAAATGTCTTATTCTAGTGTATATTCTAGTATTGTTTGTTTTGTATGCCCGAGGGCAGTTAGGTAGGTTTTAAAATTTTTCAGAGTTGTTTAAGTTTTTTGTATATTGAAACATACTTTTGCTGTTTGTTAAAACACAAAAGTTATTTAGCTTTTAAATTTACCAACCATTGTAAAATCTTTAAAGACCTGCTCTATGGTACAATGTTATTAAGATCTAAATATAGAATAAAACCGTCTGGAGTCTATCTATAATCGTTATCTAAGCGACCTTTACATTAGTGACTTCACAAAACACAATTTTCTATATATTGTATAGCAAAACTTGAACTATGGTTTTATTTTTATAGAAAACTTCACCTGTACCGACGGCTCTTCTATTTTAATTGATCAGTTTTGCGACGGGGTTTCTGATTGCCCTGATAATAGCGATGAACAGTATACAACTATTATTCCACCTTCTGATAGCTACTTCCTGTAAGTACTATTTTTTAACCGTTTTGGCCTCAGCAAAAACAACAATCTTACTTTTATTAAATTAATACCACAAGTCAAGCACCACTTGTAGAGTGAATTGTTTTTTGGTTGATTGGCGGCGGTTTAGTTTTGCTGATTTTTATTTAAGCAACTTAGTTTAACCTTATCAGTTGGTTAGCTGATTTGTAGACTACTGGTTATATTTTAACACTTGCACTTTTATAAGTAAAACAGCGTAAATTTAGCGATATACAATTGCAAACAATCGCAACTAAAGTTTCAACACATATTCATTATCTCCCTCAAATAATAAACTAAATATACCAAAAAAACTAAACAGGCAATAAATGACTCAAATTAGGAAACAATAACGTGTCACACGGTTCAAAGTGGTAAATGCTGACAGTTCATTTCGAAGTTGGTCCAAATTTTTTTTTTTTTTTTTTGCATATATCTTTATCCTCGATGTGGGAAAGTCGAATGCGCCACTTAAACATAGAGTAACTACTCCGACCCAGTCTCGAGTTGACTGTGACAGTTTGGGATATTATAGAGACTATAATTGCCCGGTAATTATGCTGCTGATTAAGTGCTGGCTCAGCAGGAGTTTATACCGTTTATAGCGCCTTAGTCAAGGGCGCTACAGCATGAGATCAGTGGGGATTGAACCCACGACCTCATGTGTGGTGTAGCAAGTGTCTTACCACTACACCACGCTGCCGGCTGTTTTTTTTTTTTTTTTTTTTTTTTTTTTTTTTCTATAAAGCACGCTTGTGCACCTTCATTCGTGTTCTCTTGAAACAACTCTTTCTGGTGCACAAGCAATTAATTTCACAGTAAACTTGCCGCTTTCAATCACACTTGCTTTTTTATTAAGATGTATCCCTGAAAAAAACAACAACTTAAGTTGCTGGGTTGAACGAACTTATATTTGCAATCAAGTTATCATCTGTCAAGAAAGTACACCTTGTACAGTGGGCTGTCCAAGTCACTACCCATGTGAATCAGGACATAGGACATGCGTATCAAGGACAACTTTATGCGATGACGATTCTTGTAATGGTTGTTCTCTTGAAGATGAATGGTTAGATGGGATTGGTTTTAAATGTGTTCGTCAGGGTCATAGTTGTAAATTACCTCAGCAATTACTCTGGGATGGAGTTCAAGACTGCGATAATGGAGTAGATCTATGTTTTAACTCTGAATTTGGAGCCAACGACGGACGGTAAGGAGTCATAAGCTTTGTATAAACAATATATAAATGTTCTATAATAAAAGATATGATAAAGGCTTTTCGAAATTTCACAAAAAATTATTAAATGGAAGGAAGTTTCATAATAAAAGACATGAAAATGTCATGGAAGTTTGACATGTTATGAAAGTTTGAAAATGTCAATGTCATGGAAGTTTGAAAATGTCATGGAAGTTAAGACATGAAATGTCATGGAAGTCATGGAAGTTTCATAATAAAAGACATGAAAATGCTTTCTTAAATTTTCCAAAAAATTACTTAAAATGCAGTATTTGTTAAGGAAAACTTATTTTGTATTTTATAGAAATCTAAGTACATTGGGATACCCAATAACATTTAATACACAAAGATGTTTTCGATGTCTTGACGGCGCCATGATTATACCGAAAGCTGATGTTTGTAACGGAATATTTGATTGTTCAGACTTATCAGAAGAATGTTTGTGTGAAAATAATATTCCCGATCTATGTTATCATGTTAGGAAACGGATTACAATCCCAATTTTGTTGCAGTACGTTTAACTTTATTCTAAGAAATTCGTTCACGTAATCTAGTTATAAAGAATAGTAATAATAAAACATAGGCCCATATGGTAAGGTTACATGTTTATATCTACTATAGAATTGTTGCTTAGTTTTTAACGTTTTTTCTTTCAAGCAAAATCTATGCGAAAAGTCATGCCAGCTGTTTAAACCAATTCATGATACGGCTTTGAGTGCTAAAAACACGTGTTTTTAAGGACGTTCAATAACATTGTAAAACTATGCTAAGAATTTGGTTTATTTAACTTTAGGCCTCCTGATGTGGATTTATGCGACGTTGGACAAGTTTCCTGTGGGGTGGGAATCTGTGTGAACAGAACTTCAGTTTGCAACTCGAAACTTGATTGTCCCGACGGGAGAGACGAAAGGCAAGTAGTACGTTATTTAGACCCCTAATACAAAGCAATAAACAAACTAGGGATTACTTTTACCTAGCGGTTCTCGGAAAATCTTAGGACCGTGAAACACGAGAGAGAATTAGCTAGGACTGTAAAGTACGAGAAAAGAAATTGGCTAGGCCAGTACAATACGAGAGAGAATTAGTTAGTACAGTAGAGAGCAAGAACCGCAAAGTACAAGAGTTTTAATAAGAACCGTAAAGTAGAAGTGATCTCAAACTTGGCCTAAAATAATTAAAATAGTGTTCAAATGTATCTACAAAGTTTATTTAAATACCTATTTATTTTTATTAAAGGTTTGAATATTGTGGAACTACGTTAGATTGCGCACAAGGGACTTACGAACAAGTTAACTCTTCTTGCAGGTAAACTTTATCACTTTAAAGTTATAGATTAAAACTGATTTTAGTCTAGTTAAAATTTCAAAATGTAAAACAAACTAAAAATGTTTACTATTTTACATGATTTTTAATTGATATGCTACATTTTATATTAAACTTAAATTTGTTGAGGCTGTTACATTTCCTTTTCAAATTGTAATACAAGCTGTTAAGGAACTCAACTTTACATATATATATTTTTTTTGTTACATCCTACAGATGTGTAATACCATGTGCTTCTAACCAAATAGCAACACTGTGCAATGGCGTATCGGAATGTCTTTCTTTTGCCCCGCGGAATTTGATAATACCAGCATTTGACGAGTGTCACGTATCCTGTACTGCTATAACAGGATTGAACACTTTATGTGACGTCAGATATATATCTGCTGTTGGGACCTCGTTTAAACAAATTCCATGCAACGAAACGGTATAATTTTTTACATTTAAAAATAGACAGTTGCATAGAATTTGCAATTTTATACCAACATTGACTTGTTGGACGAGGTGTTAAGTTGTTTGTGGCTGTTTAGAAAACATTTAACATGCTTATTCGTAGACTATACTAAATAATATTGATTTTGCTGCTACATATTGCTTTTAAATATAGTTATAATATTTTAGGACGAAACAGACGACTTTGTAGCTTCTGATTTGTTATGTAACGGTGTAGTCGACTGCCTAACCAACACATTTGACGAAGACAACTGCACAAACCGTTTTTACTGTCAATCTGGTGATCTTATTAATATCCCTATATCACAAATGTGTGATGGGATTCTGCAATGTGACAATGGAATTGATGAAGATAGAAGTTTATGTACAGATAGATTTTACTGCTCCTCGTTGGGAAGGCAGAAAGTAATATTGCTTAAACAACTTATTTTCAATTTTTTTTTTTATATAATTTAAAAATTAACAAGATTTCTTAAGATATAGGCCTGCGATTAAACCATATACTTTAATGCCATATACTTTAACCATTTTTAAGATGAAAAACTCGTAAATTTAACACAAAATTTAAAAAATAAAGATTTAAGTGTTTTTCACGGGGGTGTAAAAAATATTAATGAATACTCTTAAATTTTTATCAGATATCAATCAATGAAAATTTGGTTTGTGATTTTCAAATCAATTGTGACGACAGCTCTGACGAAATGAATTGCACCACTAGGAATCGGTTTTACTGTGAAAGTGGAGATCCTTTATATATTTCAAGACGACAGGTATACCAAGTCTTTGGCATATACATTCAACTTATATGTACATCGGGCAGCGGTGTAGTTGTCGGAACACTTGGCTCACTACATGAGGTTTTGGGCCAATACTAAATCAGCAGTATAATTATCCGGCAATCAAAATCTATTATATTCTTAATTGCCAAAGGCAACTTATACTGGGGGAATACTGGGGAGGGTAACTAATGTTACTCTATGTTTAGGTCGTAAAATAGGGCTTCTTACATCGAGAACAAATAAATAACAAAACATTATAAAGCAAGAAAAATATCTTTGTAGCATAGCCTTGAACATTTAGATGTAATTGGTATATTTTATCATAAGATTGAACTGTGATTCTGCTGCGAAATAATAACCGTTAGTCTAATGCACATACATTTAAAAAGTCTTATTAAATAAAAGGTGTTTGATGGGAGACCAGATTGTTTAGACGAAAGTGACGAATGTCCAACATTTTTGAGAGCAAGAAGAAACGACAATGTTTTTGCATCAAGGTTTCAGTTAATTGCAAATCCTTTCTTGCGGTTTATGGTTTGGGTAATGCTACTCCTGGCAACTATTGGAAACCTGGTACGTTATAGTAGTTAAGATTTAGTTTTTAGATTTGTTATATAAATTATCGAAATGCGGCTGATGAAATGAATTCTTACATATTTGTACGATTCTTTTAAAGATAAAAACCGTAACCATGAGTTGAAATTTATTCTATTAACTTTGCCACTTTATTAGTTCAAAAAAACTTAATTGTTTTTAGGCTGTGATTGTTTGCGAATCTCGCTTGCTACCTTCTGTTTTCCGCAAAAAATCTTCAGCTACTCTTACAGCCAATCACATATTGGTATTAAACCTTGCTGTGGCAGACTTACTTATGGGCGTATATTTGTTTATGCTTGGCGTGGCTACAGCTTATTATAGTGGAATCTACTGCGCTAACTCGTTGCAGTGGCTGTCCAGTACTGCTTGTTCCACCATGGGTGTTTTTATTACTCTTTCTATAGAAGCTGGAATCGTAACTTTAATTATTCTAACAGTGTGTCGTTTTCATGCTGTACTTCGGGTAAGTTTAAGTTTATTATTTTTTTTATAGAATTAATGTAGTATAATATTAGGAACAATGTTAAAGGTTGTAGGCGCTATTGGGTGGTTATCTAACTCATAATACGCTTAAACGGGGACGCCGAATCCATTGGAAAATAAATTATTGGGACGAATTTTAATGGAACGAAAGCAAATGGAACGGAAATAAATGGCTCTTCTATTTGTTTCCGTTTCATTTATTCTCGTTCTATCTGTTTCCTTTTTATTTGCGTCCGTTATATTTGTTTTTTTTCAACAGTTTTTGGCGCCCACTCTTAAACATTTACAGTTATTTTTTTAGCCAGTGGCTTCTCAAACGCACCCTAAACTTTATTTGGTATTTACTGGGATTATCTTTTCTTGGTTAATACCTGCTCTTATTGCATTTCTACCACTTTCGAGGCTCCTTCAACATACCTACGTTCAGAGAGCGTTCTTTCAAGACAACCCATTTGTCAGTGAAGCTATGGTTTCATTCGGTGACTTTAGAAGTTACCTCACTAGATTGATCACCTATGATCCCCGGTTTGATGCTTTAAATAGGGAGCAACTGATGCAACTGAGATTTGCTGCATCTTGGTTAGAATACCAAGATTTACCCTTTGTTGATGGAAAAAAGATTGGATTGAACACTGCCTTATATTTTGGGTATCTGTTTATGTTTTTTTATTTGGTATAGTTGTTATTTACATATCTTTAAAGTAAGCAGGTTATTATAAGTGTTACAAGTACCAAGCGAAAGTATATCTTGAACTTAGTGATGTGGGCTTATACATTTTTTGCTAAATGTATTTTGTTATTCTTGTCTTGCAGATATTATAGTGCAACTAGCGTGTGTACACCAACGCTGTTCGCCACCGAACGAGACACTTCTTATATTACTGTTCTGATAGTCAATGTCTTCAATTTCCTTTCGTTCATATTTATGTCAATCTGTTATGGTGTGATATTTTGGAAGTCAAGACACAGCAAAATTGCAAATATACGACGAAAAGACAAGTCAGGCTTAACAAGTATGTTTCCTACCTTGCTTCTTTTTTGTTATATAAAGAGGTCTATGTTTATTATCTTTGATATAAAAGAGCTGGCTTCACGTTACAAAAATACCTGACCTTTTATTTAACAACATCAACCCATTTTTTAGTTTTTTGCAAAGTTTATTGAAGTTAAAATTACACATTTGTAGGGGTAGAAAAGAAAATCCTTCGACTACATATTACTGATCTTATATGTCGTGTGCCTATAGCAATTATGGTGTTTATAAGCGCAGCTGGGAACCACATACCAGACGTTGCTTACGCTATCTCAGCAATTCTTCTATTGCCGATTAACAGTGCCATCCATCCCCTGGTCTATTTTGAAGTAGTGGAAAAAATTAAAAATTTTGTCATGAAAAAATGGAGTAATCACAAATCAAGTGTGGCAGAAACCCAAACTAACACAAGATCTAACGATTCAGCAGGCGTCGCAAGATCAACTGATAAATAGTCTTGCATTAAAGCATTAAATAACAAAAAGTTATAAATACTTGCACGGTCTTAACATGAAATAACTTTATTTAGTTTAAGTTTTAGGCATCATTACTACGAATGAATTATGTAGCCTACTTTTGTCTAAAACGTTAATATGGAAACTAGTTTTTGGCATAAGTAAGTATTATCGTGGTAAAGTTGTTAAGTTCAACTTTGTTAATAAATTGTAAAACACACAATATTTATCATTTTAGCTTTACTTTATTACGTGCAAAATTTAAGTAGGTAAAACTTAATCAAAGTTCAAAGAAACACTTCAATACCCGAATTACAATATGACATTTGTGATTAATTAGGCTACAGTAAGCAGCAACAGAGTTCATAAATTAAATTTCAATTATATGTCACATAAATGTCTATTTTATTTGCTAAACGCAAACACCGACTTTGGACAGGTTTGCTAATATAAACCAGCGGTTTATGAAAGCGCTTGCCTAACCATTACGAACAATGGTTATAACAACGCATCTGAACATTGATTTCTATTTAAATTTTTATATATCGTTAACAATTTACATGAAGAAGTCTATTAAAACCGTTTTAGACCTTCATTTAGCATGAACACATTCTTTCTATTCAATTAATTATATTAAGGTTATTTCCCTACAGTCGGATTTTAGTTTGCCATGATGTAATATTGTAAGTCATTAAAAACAAAAAAGGAAAAGTAATGTTATTTGTTTTAACGGGTAAGAGCAACTAACTAGTTTTTTTAAGCATATTGTTACAAGGTTAACTGTACAAGAACAAGGCTTAAGGTTAAGTGTACAAGGCCTACCTTTTAAAAAGACAATTAGCAAATTCAACGTTTTTTTAACTTCAAAATTTATCTGGTATGCATGGACAAAGGCGAGGCTCGTCTGGAAGGTAGGAAATATAATAAAATAAAATATTTAAAATATTAATGTGTTGTGTGTAACATTGTAATATCTTACATCAATTTTTATGTTTAATTATTTGATACATTATAAATATACAAGAAATAAACCCCAATTTACTGAAGGACTTTTAAGCTTCATAAATGCCTATATTGTGCATTAGTGCATCTATTTTACAAATCATACCGGTAATAATAATTAAGTGCCATCGTATATTAAAACTGTTAAGGTAGCTAATTTATCACCAAGTCTGAAAAGTAGGGCAGCGTGCACGCACAAAGATTTTTTTTAGTTAAAAAAAATTCACGCCTGAAATTGGCGTTTTGCTTGCCTGGCTTTAAAAGTAAATGCAAAATTTAAGGTAAATAACATAAATCAAGTGTGCACACGTAGATCAAAAAATTTAGTACATGTGAACATGCGGTCATGCTAATTTTTATGCTCGCACCCACAAGATCTTGTCGAAAACTGCCCCATTTTTCAGACTGGTTTATCTTTACAGTAAATTATTGTATTAAACTAAATTTATATTTAGAGGAAGAGGTAATGGCAGAGGACGAGGTGAAGGTCATAGACCTCGAGGGAGTAGACCCTTTGACCCACTTCGACCAAGAGTTAGACGAAATTTAAATGTGTTGCAACCTGCACGATTACATCTTGCAAGTATCCAACAAGAGCCCACCACCTCGAATAGAAACACTTTTACAAGAAGACCAAATGTAAATGCCAATCCTACTTCAAGACCAACTAGTTCTACGAACAAAGTCAATGGGTACATAAGATTTTGTAAACAGTGTTTTGAATATTTTTAAATTTTTGAAAATTGTTTATTTAACAAAATTAAATTTTATTAGTAATTGAAGAAGATTTGTTTTTTTTAATAAAAATTTGTAGTATTTATTTGCAATACTTACATAACCTAATTCAACTTTTGCTTATTATTTAAATATGACACATTCATCTAAATCAAAATACTATTTAAAACATCTGGTTTCGTTTAAGTATACAAATAATCACATGATTTTAATTAGGATTCGTCCAATTGGATACAAAGAGTTGGAATCCTATGTACTTGATGACAGCATTGAACCCAATCAAATTGCTTTAAAGTTATCTAGCGAACATTCTGGTCTTTTACCTCGACTTGAAGGGGACATTAACATGGGTAGGTTTTAATAATTGTTTTGTTTGTTTTTATTTAAATACGTAGACTATATAACTATACAGATTAAATTTTTTCATGTGTATTTTTATTGTCTATTTAAGCATAAGAAGATTAAATATATTTTTATTACCTGTAATTTTTTATTGTTTCATGTGTAGAATGCATAAGTTAACTTTCGTGGTTTAAAAGTTCTGCCAATTTTTCTATAATTAACATACTTACAACCAGCAGCGTAGTGTAGTAGTCAGAACACTTGCTTCGCTACATGAGGTTGTGGGTTTGATCCCCACTGCTCTCATGCTGTAGCGCCCTTGAGTAAGACGCTATAAACAATATTAACTTTTGCCGAGTCAGCACTTAACACTTAATTAGCATTGAAATAATCGGGCAATTATATTCTTTAATATTCCAAACTGCCAAAGGCAACTTGAGACTGGGTCAGGGTAACTGATGTTACTCTATGTGAAGTTCGTGAAGTCGATTTTTCCATATCGGGAATAGCGATATAAAAAACATAATTTGGGAATTAAAACACTAATAAAGAGGGTTGTGTGATCAATTGTGCTACTTTTGATCTTGTAGACATTATTTGTATTTACTCTTGATGTGGCAAGACTTCACCCAGTCTCAATTTTTAAGTAAAATAATTCTTACTTTTTTAGAAACTCAAACTTTTGTGTTTTACAGACTGGACAGTGTTGTTGTTCAAAGTGTTTGAAAAGTTGTGCAACAGCGAAGATACGTCTCGCAGTGCAATGGCTTCGGTTTTAAAACAAATAATAAGTTCAAAATTTATTGAACAAAAAGTCAATACTAATCTACTTCAACTTTTGTCTATAAGGTTAGTTATTATTTTAAGCAGATTTTTAAATTAAACGATAGTGGGTATAGATTTAGGATAAATAAAAAAATAAAAAATTGTAATGAAAAACAAGTGTTGTCAAAACTTTACTAGTTTTGATAATAATTTTTGTTTTGGTTTAGATAACCGGCAGCGTGGTGTAGTGGTAAGAACACTTGCTACACCACACATGAGGTCATGGGTTCAATCCCACTGGCCTCATGCCGTAGCGCCCTTGAGTAAGGCGTTATAAACGGTATGAACTAATCAGCAACATAATTACCGGGCAATTATAGTCTCTATAATATCCCACATCGAGGATAAAGATATATACTAAAAAAAAGTGAAGTAAAGTGTTCTAACCTCTCCACCATGCTATCAGTGTTGTTTCATTTTTTTTGTTTGGAAAAGAGATATGGTTTTACTTCATAATTGTAGTTATAGACTAGGCGGTTTTCATACTTACAATTTTTACAGAAATATTTCGAATACACTTCAGGATCCGGCACAAATTCAAAATCTTCTTTCCAACTGTTTACAAGTGGCTAAAAGTCTTCTTCTTACTTTACCCAATTCATCATTCAATACGGTAAAACTATTTTTCTTAAAATTAAACTGTATTTCATTTTTAGATACAACAACTTGATAGAATTGGGAATTAACCTCAGGACCTCATGTACTAAAAACCAATAGTCTAATGAAACCGGCAGCGTGGTGTAGTGGTAAGAACACTTGCTACACCACACATGAGGTCGTGGGTTCAATCTCCACTGATCTCATGCTGTAGTGCCCTTAAGTAAGGCGCTATAACTGGTATGAACTCCTGCTGAGCCAGCACGTAATTAGCAGTATAATTATCATGCAATTATAATCTATAATATCCCGAACTGCCACAGGCAACTCGAGACTGGGTCGGAGTAACTGATGTTATAATATGTTTAGGTCGCGCATTCGACTTTTCCACATCGAGGATAAAAATATATACAAAAAAAATGTCTTTGATCTAACCTGGTAGCTTAGGCTTATGTCTATTTTAGTATTTAAATCTAGTTAAATAAACTTGATAATATAATTAGGTTGAAACCCTGGTGTTAAACGTTAACCTGATTGCTGGAAGTAAAAATTTAGAAGATACAATTTGGGAAATTAATCAGGAGGTTACAGAAATTATGTCAAGTCTTCAAAATACAACCGCTCCGACCCAAAATGCTAGGTTAGTGTTGCCAACCTTTATTTATTAAGTACTAATATTTTTTTAAGTTGGCTTGGCTTAGCATTTTTTTACTTTTAATTTTTTTTAATTTCTTTTGCCTATTTTTTATTACCAAGCACATATGTTTTGAATTATAGCTTGCCGATTATTTTTTGGTTTGAAACCAATATCTTTTATGAATTATATTAGACATGTTACACCATTAAAGCAACTAAAATTTAACTCAGGGCCTTAAAGGACCGGCAGCATGGTGTAGTGGTAAGAACACTTGCTACACCACACATGAGGTTGTGGGTTTAATCCCCATTGCATCTCATGCTGTAGCACCCTTGAGTAAGGTGCTATAAATGGTATGAACTTCTGCTGAGCCAGCACTTAATCAGCAGTATAATTATCGGGCAATTATAATCTTTATAATATCCCGAACTGCCACAGGCAACTCGAGACTGGGTTGGAGTAACTGATGTTACTCACGCATTCGACCTTTCCACATCGAAGATAAAGATATATACAAAAAAAAGTGGTTATGTTTTTAGTCAATGCCTTATCTAACGCCAACATCATACTTTTAGTGAAATCAATTTGTAATTTTTTAAGCTTTAAGCGTCAATTTGAAGTAGACAATTTGTTGTTGATGCACGAGCAAGTTGCTCCGGATGATTTTAGACTTTTCTCTGTTTTTCCAACTGAAGAGGACATTTTATGTGATGAAGTTTTCTTCAGAACCAATCTTGTGAATTCAGGCTATAGAAAGTAAGAACAGTTTTTTGTTTGATATAATTTAAGTTTATTATACTTTAAGTTGTTTATTGTTGTCACTCTGAAATGGCTGACTTTACGACCTAAATTTAGAGTAACATTTGCAAACTTGACTAAAGTTTACTTTTGCATTTAACAATACTGTCCTGATAATTATTCTCCATATTGTTTTTTGTCCTAGCAAGAGTTTGTATTGTTTAAATCGCTTTTATCAAGAGTGCTACAGCATAAATCACTGGCAGCGTGATGTAGTGGTAAGAACACTTACTACACACATGAGGTCGTGGGTTCAATTCCCTATGCATCTCATGCTATAGCGCCCTAGAGTAAGATGCTATAAACGGTATGAGCTTTAACTTTCCCACATCAAGGATAAAGATATATATATATACAAAAAAAAGGCGAAAATCAAACCCAGTATCTCATATAGTAAAGTGAAATTGTTTTCACTTGTTTAATCAGATTGCTTGTTTAATCAGATTTTATACTTTTACTATAAAAGATTTGCCATTAGTCGAGCCATTAAAATTTTAACACCCTAAAATTTATGTTTTAGTCAAGACCATTACTTAGATGTACAATTTCGATTGCTAAGAGAAGACTACATCAGACCGTTACGAGAGGGAATACAAATGTTACAGAGAACAGGTTTAAAATTTAATCAATAAAAATAAATAAAGCTGTTGTTTGTATTTTAATTATGTTTTGAGTAAATTTAATGAGGTACATTTGTTTTTTTTTAGGTTCAACGAACAATGGGTTTTCCCAAAACATTAAATCGTATCAAGATGTTACGATAGATTACCCAGAGTTAGGTAGAAATGGTAAGTCTAATTTAAAACTTTTTTTTGTATAAATCTTTATCCTCGATGTGGAAAGGTCGAATGCGCGACCTAAACATAGAGTAACATCAGTTACAGATTATAATTGCCCGATAATTACGTTGCTGATTAAGCGCTGGCTCAGCAGGAATTCGTACCGTTTATAACGCCTTACTTACTCAAGGGCGCTACAGCATGAGATCACTGGGAATCAAACCCAAGACCTTGTGTATGGTAGGAGAGTGTTCTGTTCACTACACCACGCTGCCGGTACCTAAAATTTTAGTTTTTTCTTTTGTTACAACATTCATTTTTTCTGGATTACCTTTCTTTTTTTCTGAATTTTAATTGTTTATTTTCATATACTGATATGTTAGTTCTTATGCCATTGTTTATTGTTTGCGATATTTTAGGTGTTACCTACTGGCTGCATTTTAATGCGGAAATGTTATCAGGTGTTAGATGGCAAAATACAAAACGACTTTTATTTGGAAATCTGGTTTGCTTGTCATCAGATAATTTTAAGGTTTGTTTTATTTTCTTGTTAAACATTAGCTAGGGTACGAGCTTTAAAATTTTATTCATAAAATTATTTGTTATTTTGACCCTATGTTATTTTGTCTTTGCTTTAATACTGATACCATGATGTAGTGGGCAGAACACTTGGCTTCACTACATGATGTCCTAGGTTTGATCCCCACTGCTCTATTGCAGTATTGCCTCATTAAGTAAGGCACTATAAACGTTATGAACTACTGCTGAGTCAATTGGGCTATTATACATCTATAATATGCAAAACTGTAAAATGCAACTAGAGACTGGGTCTGGCAACAGATGTTACTTTATGTTTAGGTTGTAAAGTTGACCTTTACATATCAAGGATAAATAAATATAAAAAAAATTTCAGTTTAAACTAAAATTTGAAATTATTTTTAAAGAGCAACTTTTTATTTGCTGTTGTTGTTGAACATGATGCAGCAAAGTTGAGTGCCGGTTTGGTCTCGGTTGAATTTGTTTTTCCTGAAGACTATCAAACTAATTTCGATGAAGTTGAAACAAGTAAGAAAATATATTTTAAACTAAAGTAGTAGCTTAGTTTCTATATGCCTTCGCTAATTTATTAAACAGAATTAAAAACTTTAAGAAAGTTTCTTTTTATTTGTCCTCGATGTGGAAGGTCCACTGTACGGTTAAACTAACCATGTCAATTGTGCTACTGGTTTGGCAGAAGTTTGTATCTTTTGTGGTGCCTTACTCAAGGGTGCTACAGCATGTAAAAACTGGCAGCGTGGTGTAGTGGTAAGAACACTTGCTACATCACACATGAGGTCATGGGTTCAATCCCCGCTGCTCTCATGCTGTAGCGACCTTAAGTAAGGCGCTATAAATGATATGAACTCCCGCTGAGCCAACATTTAATCGAAAGTATAGTCATAAGGCATTTATAATCTATGTAATATTCCAAACTACTAAAGGCAACTCGAGACTGGGTCAGAGTAACTGTTGTTACTTTATGTTTAGGTCGCGTATTTGACCTTTCCACATCGAAAATAAAGATATATACAAAAAAAACAATTAGAATTAAACCAGGACCTCATGTGTACCAAACTAATGTTTAAATCACTGTTAATACACTCTACAATATATTTAACTGTTGGTAAGATGTCATATTATTTTTTATTAATTTTATTGAACCAATATTTATTTAAAGGTATTGTTCAACCAATGACAAAATCATCTTTACCCGACATGAATGCAACTTACACTATGGTAGAAACAGATGCCTACTTTGAAGCATACAGACATGTTTTATCTGGGTTGCAAAGTAATTTATTAAACTTAAGTTAATAAAACTTTAATTTAATAAAACTTTGGATATTATTGAACACTAGTTGATAGCCTGTTCTAAGGTTGGCATTTTATTTGTCGTAATATAGTCGCAACTCTTAACTAATAATATTTTTGCCTGCGATAATTTACTAGCACACCATAAATGGCATATTTTAGGCCTATGAATTGGATATACATGTACATATATATAACCCACTAAGTTCCTTTATATTGTAGCAAATTTAATTAATTAATTTTAATTTTAAAAAACTGTCCTTAGTGGTTAGTTGATATAAAAATTTAAAATTCTGGCTAAATCTTTTGGAAATAAACGTTGAATTTAAGTAATGTCTAAATCCGTTGGATGGCGTCTGTTCAGCTAAACAAATTGCCTAACTGTTTTTAAAACAACATTTGCACTTAATAAAAAGCGAAAATGAATGGTTGAAAAAATAATTCAATACCAGAAAAACGAGGTTAAAGTTCCCATGTGAAAAGAGTTGCTAAATATAAACTGCAAATTCGATAAACAAGTTATAGTTAAAGGTATTCGAACTCATTAAAATAGGGAGGAAAAAACGTCAAAGCTTGTCAGCAATAAAAATAACAATTCCATTCTAAGTCAACATCAAAAAAACTATTTGTTTATAAAATTTAAAGTTAGCTGATGCGGATTTATCCAAAATAAGCTACAATATATAACTTTTATAATGGCATTTTTTTGGCTTATAAATTGGTCTTACATATATATATATAAATAGCCCACTAAGTTTTCACTAGGATGACAAGAGTATCTAAAGATATACTTTAATGTTTGACCTTTTTTAATGTCAAAAATTTTTAAATATATCAATTTTTTTTAGCTATTAAGAAAATTCCACTTGACATGCATATCGTAAAATGTGAAAAGGAAATGCCAGCGCCATATTATTTAAGACAATATGGAAATTCTCTGTTTGATTTTACCTCAGCTCTAAGTGATACAGGTAAGTTTTTGTATTTAAACTTTCATAATTAGATTGAAACAAAGTGTTTGTGTAATTTGCATCACCACATAAAGTCTTGGGTTTGATTCTCACTGCCTTGATATTAAAGCACTAATTTAAATAATATCATTATTTTGAAAAAAATTGTTGTTTTTTTTAAACATGTAATGTGGAAAAATTTGTTATAATGAAAAGTTTGCATTTTGCTTATTGCATAAAAATGGCTCAGTAAATTAGTCTTTGAAGAACATAAAATTAAGGTCATGCTGGCCACTGCATCTATTTTATAGTCATTCTAAATTATATAACATTACTTTTTTTTGTACATACCTTTATCCTGGATGTGGAAAGGTCGAATGCGCGACCCCATCATAGAGAAACATTAGATACTCTAACCCAATCTTGAGTTGCCTGTGGCAGTTTGGGATATTATAGATTATAATTGCCCAGTAATTATGCTGCTGATTAAGTGCTGGCTCAGCAGAAGTTCATACCATTTATAGCGCCTTACTTAGGGCAGAATTAGAGCAGTGGAGATTAAACCCACGACCCAATAGTGGTGTAGCAAGTGTTCTTACCACTACACCACGCTGCCGGTACTTCCTTCCCTAGTTTCTAAAATTAATTAACTGGGTAATATTTAAGCAAATTTACCAGTTTGTTTGTGTAAAAGGTGCTTAAAATAGCCTCAGCTAATAAGTAAAATTATTAAAGTTCTATATATACTTATGTTCTATATTTGGCCTTTTTATGTGGAGAGTTAAAATCATTTGAAAAACTTATTTTTTTTAATTTTAGGTGGAAGGAACAAATTTTATATTTTAAACACAAATACTTGGCCATCAGCACAACAACTTGGTCTGGATCCATCTCAAGCTGATGCACTTAAAACTGCTTTAACCAACCAACTTGCTATCATACAGGGACCTCCTGGAACGGGCAAAACTCACGTTGGGCTAAAAATTATGAAATTGCTTTTAAATAATATTAAACAAGCTGTTGTTTCAAATGGGTAAGTACTGTTTGTACTATAATATAATTGTTTTTTTTTATTAAGTTTATACTCATATTGGATGCAAATGCAAATTCATCTACAGACTTCACAGCTCATAAAAAACAGCATTTGTTACTCTGACCTAGTCATAAGCAACCTTAAAAATTGTATTTTTTTATAAATAATATGCAAATTGATTTTTTGCTCAGCAGGAGTTCATTCTGTTTATAGGGCCTTACATAGTTTTCTACAGCATGTAAGAAAAAAATCTTATCCAATACCTCATGTAGTGAAGCTAAGTGTTATATACACTTTATGCTTGTTGTATACATATTAATACTTCACCTTTTCTATATAGTTTCGACTAATTTCAAAAAAATTAAAAAATATTAATATGTTTTTTACAGTGAAGCTAGCTCACCTATCTTAGTTGTATGTTACACAAACCATGCCTTGGACCAATTCTTGGAAGGCATTGCCCAATTTCATTCTGATGGAATTGTTAGAGTTGGTGGAAGATGTAAAACAGAGAGTTTACAAAAATACAGTTTGAGAAATCTTAAACAGGCTGCTGGTTCCTCAAAAATGCAGAAAAAAACAATGTGGGAACACTTTAGTAAGCCTTTTTATTTTTTCAGGTTCTTAACATAACAGTAAAGCAATAATAATAAAGCACTATTAAATAAAATAAACAATATAATTAAATACCGGCAGCGTGGTGTAGTGGTAAGAACACTTGCTACACCACTATGAGGTCGTGGGTTCAATCCCCACTGATCTCATGCTGTAGCGTCCTTGAGTAAGGTGCTATAAACGGTATGAACTCCTGCTGAGCCAGCACTTAATCAGCAGCATAATTACTGGGCAAATATAATCTATAATATCCCAAACTGCCACAGGCAACTCGAGACTGGGTCGGAGTAACTGATGTTACTTCATGCATTTTTGACTTTCCCACATCGAGGATAAAGATTCGACTTTTCCACATCGATGATAAAGATATATACAAAAAAAAAGTACTATTAAAATACGAAGATTTCTTTTTTTTTGAACATGTTATATCTTTCATCCTTATACTTTTGTTGTTTTAATGCTTGTTAATATACATTATTTAAAGGGGATAGAGATGACATTAAATATAAGATGGAGGATGATAAAAGGGTTTTAGAAACAACAAGAAAGAAACTTTTGCAATGGCAATTTTTTCAGGGCGTATTGTCTCCACATGTACAAAGACAGATACAAGGTAAGTTCTATGATTAAGATAGAAACCGACAGCATTGTCTAGTGGTTAGAGCACTTGTCTTCACTACATGAAGTCTTGGGCTAGATCCAAACTGATCTAATGCTGTAGTGCCTTTGAGTCGGGCGCTATAAATTGTATAAACTCCTGCTGAGTCAACACGTTAAGTCAACAACCCTTTCTATATGGGAATTTAAAAAATTACCTTTTTTAGTTTTTTGCAAATTATTTTACTTCTTTTACCAACCTCGCTTATATTTCTTGATTATTATTCAGTCACAAACATCAGAATAGAGGAATGGTTGGAAATAACAGAATCAAATAAACCTGACAACTTTTATTCCACATTATTAAAAGGTAATTTAGATGTGTTAAAAATGTAAATGTTTATTTTCTGGATAGGCGAAGCAAATAAATTAAGGAAGTTGTTTTAGCAATTGTTTTACTATTAAGACTCTAATTTAAATAATTAAAGTTGTATTTTCAATGGGCCTAAATGTTAAATTTTTTTCAGTTAAAAAATAAGCAATTTTAGGTGCAGCAATTGGTGCACTTGGTTTTGTTGCATAAGATTCTGGGTTCAATCCCAACTGCTTCTATGCTGTAGTTTTTATTTGAGGCGCATAATCGATATGAACTTCTACTGGGTGGCGTATAATCGATATGGGAGGCGTATAATCGATATGAACTTTCTAATACATATTAGCAAATAACTGATTGAGAAATTATGTTCTATAATATTTTAAACTGTCAAAGTTCACTTAAAACTGGGTCAGCGTTACAAACGTTACACTATGTTTGGGTTGTTAAGTCGGTTTTACCGCACTGTGAGTAAATGAATACAAAAACAAATTACTTTCATTTTAAACAGATATTTTTTATTTTTTTAACAGAAGTTTTGTTGACGCTTTGTAGAAAAATCGGAAAAGATTATGATGTTAACCATATACTGCAAGCCGTAGATTGTCTTGGTAAATAAATTTAGTAGATAATTAAAATTATCTAATCATAAAGTTTTGAATAAATAAAAAATGCTGACTTAATTTTCTAATTTCTACTATTTTTGTTATTACTTATGTAATATTAATATTTTTACTTTTCGATATAAATGTATTTTAAGTTCGGCAGCGTGGTAGTGGTAGAAGCACTTTCTACACCACCATGAGGTTTAATCCCCACTGCTCTCATGTTGTAGTGCTCTTGAGTAAGGTGGTTTTAATGGTATGAACTCCTGCTGAGCCAGCACTTTATCAGCAGCATAATTACTGGGCAATTATAATCTCTATAATATCCCAAACTGCCACAGGCAAATCGAGACTGGGTCAGGGTAACAAATGTTACTCTATGTTTAGGTCGCGCATTTGACCTTCCCACATCGAGGATAAATATATTTACAAATAAAAATTAAAAACTTAAAATTTTTAAGGAACATTTGATCCTATAATAGTAGTACCTTGGATTATTAGCAATTCACCTATTCCAAACTACAGATGGACTCAAAATCTATCAGGTAATTTTAAAAAGAATAAATTTATAATTTTCCAAGTTATGATTTTAATAGTTTTTTTTAATGTTTTTATCATTGACAAGAAAGTTAAATTTTATGTCCCAAACATAGAGTAACATTTTTTGTTTTCCTAAGCAAATGTTGATGCTACTTTAATTAGTCCATGCACAATAAAAAGGAAAAACATTACAAAAATATTTCGGTTAAAATAGATTTTGTTTTTCAGGTATAATTGGTAAGCAACTTCAAAGTTTAAAAATCCATGATCACGTTTATAATAAGTTGGATGAAAGTGGATATCAGAAGGAAGAAGCTCAGTGTGCTGTTTATGTTACAGGTTCAACTTTTTTAAACACATCAGTTACTCCGACCCAGTCTCGAGTTGCCTGTGGCAGTTTGGGACATTATAGATTATAATTGCTCGGTAATTAAGCTGTTGATTATGTGCTGGCTCAGCAGGAGTTCATACCTTTTTAGCGCCTTACTCAAGGACGCTACAGCATGAGAGCAGTGGGGATTGAACCCACAAACACATGTGTGGTGTAGCAAGAGTTTTTACCACTACACCACGCTGCCGGCTTAAACTTATTTCAAATTTAATTTTCTTCTGTAAAAATAACTATAAAAATTGAAAGCTGAATTATTTGAAATAGATTTTTTTTACCGAAACTTAGGTTCAAGAAGTATTGAAAAACTTTTGGATTGGCTGGAAAAGATTAAAAAAGGTAAATTATGTTGTAATAATAGCATTATATTTCTCATTGTACTTTTTTTGTATATATCTCTATCCTTAATGTGGGAAGGTCGATTGCGTGACCTTAACATAGAGTAACAACTGTTACCCCGACCCAGTCTCGAGTTGCCTGTGACAGTTCAAGATATTATAGATTGTAATTGCCCTATAATTATGCTGCTGATTGGATTTGGCTTAGCAGAAGTTCATACTGTTTATACAAATATTTTTAGATGCTGAGGACAGCCAAGATCTTGTGTTTGAAACTCAAAATTTTAATGTTGCTGAAGAATCAGAGTTTATACAAGAAATGCGAATGTTGGATATTGGTAAAAAATTTTATCTATATTATTTTAAAGTTTAAAAGGTCAAATGCAGCATATTCTTAATTAAGCCTAAATCACAACCTTGAATGAAAATCCATTGCACAATTTATTCACCACTAACCTAATTACAACTGAAAAAGTAACTAAACAATTAAATTTTTTTTTTTTAATTTTTATTTTAAATAGATCATACTGATAGTGAAAGCAAACCTGTAAATTTTGAGTTCTTTAAATTATCTCAACTTCTTGTAGAAAGAATTTTTCTGAAAGACAATGCCAGCGGTAAATATTAAGTGTTTTTTAAATATTTATCCTCGATGTTGAAAGGTCGACTTTACAACCTAAACATATATAGATAATAATTGCCCAATAATTAAGCATCTGATTAAGTATTGGCTTAGCATAAGTTCACACTATTTAAGTGCTTTACTTAAAGGGGCTACAGCATGAGAGCAGTGGGGATTAAACTCAGGACTTCAAGTAGTTAAGCTAAATGTTCTAACGTCTACACAATGCTGCTGGCTGGTGCATAAGGACATTACAATAATTGAACTGCATTTTTCTATAATTATGAAAATGTTAAGCTCATAAAATTAAAAATGTTTATGTAATTTTAGCTGAGGGAAAGTGGACAAAAGTAAAACCGAACAGAAACAACATTAAAAAAAACTTGTTAAGAAAAGATATAATGTTGTCATCTCAAGTTCATCAAATTACAGATATTTTCAGCCTAACGCTTAATGATAGATGGAGACTGTACAGGTAATAGAATATAATTAAAATACTATATATATTATTGTATATATTATTTGGAAGAATATAGCTTTTTAATTAATTTACATAAGAAAAAATTTCTTGTTGTTTAGATTAGATTATAAAAGTTATGAAATAATTAGGTTTTTTCCAAAATAAAAAATTTATTTTGTTTTTGCGCATTAATTTTTTTTTTTGTTTTTTCGCGCATTGAAGAATAATAAGATATATGGTAAATAATACAATAATGCAACGATAAAAAATGACAATAATTTTGACGATAAGTGTATTCGATTTATATAACAAATTTGCAAGTTTTTGTTTAATTTAAAATGTTGATTATATATTTCTTTTTTATTTTAGATATTGGATTAAAAAATGTCGCGAAGAAAAACAGGGCAATTTTTTTTTAAATCAAGTCAGGTACAATCAAGTCTGCAAACAAATTAACGAATTACAACGCGACGAAGACTTGCAAATTTTGAAAAATGCTGATGTTATTGGGATGACCACCACTGGTGCTGCCAAGTACATGGATATTGTACAAAAATTGCCGGCACGTATTTGAGTTGTGTTAAACATTAAAAGTTTTTGTTTATGTTGTAAAGTGTGCAACACAATTCTTATTTTTTAAAATTTTTTTTAAATATATATATCTTTATCCTCGATGTGGAAAAGTCGAATGCGCAACATAAACATAGAGAAACATCAGTTACTCCGACCCAGTATCAAGTTGCCTTTTGCATTTTGTGACATATTAGAATAAAAATGCCGGATAATTAAGCTGCTGATTAAGTATTGTCTCAGCAGGAGTTTATACCATTTATAGCGAAATACTCGAGAGTGCTACAGCGTGATAGCAGTGGGAATCAAACCCAGGACCTTATGAAGTGAAGCCAAGTGTTTTGACCAATACACCCTGCTGTCAGTTAACCACACAAATTTGGTATGGGTATAAATTTTATACATTTTTTTAAACACAGACTAAGGTTGTGATAGTAGAAGAGGCAGCAGAAGTTCTAGAAGCACACATTGTCACGGCGATGCCAAAATCAACCGAACATCTTATTCTTATTGGTGATCATCAGCAACTTAAACCCTCTCCTACAGTTTATGAATTGGCGAAAAAATACCATCTTGATATTTCATTGTTTGAAAGAATGGTAACTTCTTATTTTATTTATTCAAACATTTATATTTATATACTATTGTTTTAAAGAACACTTGCTACACCACACATGAGGCCGTGGTTTTAATCCCCACTGATCTCATGCTGTAGCGCCCTTGAGTAAGGCGCTATAATCGGTATATGAACTCCTGCTGAGCCAGCACTTAATCAGCAGTATAATTACCGAGCAATTATAATCTATATATGATCTTAAACTGCTAAAGGTATCTTAAGACTGGGTCAGGGTAACTGATGTTACTCTATGTTTAGGTCGGCATTCGACCTCTCCACATTGAGGATAAAGATATATACAAAAAAAAGTCACTTAGCATTCGATATACGACTAAGATATAAAAAAAATTGGTCAATAATTATCAAATCTGAAATAGGAATGTCTAGTCTGTGAAGTCACTGTTTTTACATTAAAATTAACAAAATTTTCAAAATAACATTACTGCCTAGTTCTTTACATAGGTTTTTTAAATTAAACAATTCGTTGTAGATTACAAACGGTATACCTTATTCTAAACTTTCTTTGCAACATCGTATGAGACCTCAAATAGCAGATTTACTGAGAATTGATATTTACGACAACTTAAGAGATAATGATAATGTGAAACAATATGAAAGTGTCAAAGGGGTTCAAAAGGATGTTTACTTCATAACACACGATGAAATGGAGAACAATGTTAAAGATGGCAGAAGCAAGGTAAACAAATAACTTTTTAAGTTAATTAAAGTTATCAAATGTTAAATTAACCTGGATATCTTTTTTACATTTATCCTCGATTTGGGAAGCTTAATATCATGTCCTAAACATAGAGTAACATCATTTACCCCGACCTAATTTTAAGTTGCCTTTGGTAGTTAAGATAATATTGATTTTTACCTAATTATAAGCTGCTAATTAAGTATTGGCTCAGCAATGAATTAATACAGTTTTTAGCGCCTTACTCAAGGGTGCTACAGCCTAAAAGCAATAGGAATTGAACCCAGAACCTCATGTAGTAAAGACAAATGTTCTGACTTTAACTTATTTAATTTTTTTTCAAAAATAAGGCTGAAAACTGCACTTAAACTAATTTTAGTTCTTTTAAACTTGCTTTTAAAATGTAAAATTAGTTTTAAATGTAAAATTAGTTTTTCTTAAAATGTAAAATTAGTTTTTTTTTTTTTTTTTGTTTTTCTTAAATAATCAATAAAAATAACTATGTTTAAAAGGTGAATGACCATGAAGCTTCATACCTAACAGCCTTGTGTTTACATTTATTACATCAAGGCTATCTACCCAGTGAGATTACCATACTGGCAGCTTACACAGGTATTTAAACATTTTATCAATATTTTGTTTCGTTTTATAGAAAAAATGATTACTTAGTGGAAGTTTATTAACATTGAATGAATTTTTTGGGATAGGTCAACTTCTTGCATTTAAAAGGCTTATGAAATCTGATCAGTTTAAAGGTGTTTATGTGACTGCTATTGATAATTACCAAGGGGAGGAAAATGAGATAATTCTACTTTCACTTGTAAGGAGTAATGATGCGGTAAGTTGAAATTGTTTTGCACATATATAGTTCCTTATTTAAACAGTATATTTTTTCTTGTGTGTATCTTTATTCTCGATGTGGAAACGTCGAACCTTAACACAGGGTAACATCAGTTACTCCGACCCAGTCTTGAGTTGCCTGTGGCAGTTTGGGATATTATAGAGACTATAATTCCCCGGTAATTATGCTGCTGATTAAATGCTTGCTCAGCAGGAGTTTATAGCACCTTACTCAAGAGCGCTACAGCATGAGAGCAGTGGGGATTGAACCCACGACCTCATGGTGGTGTAGCAAGTGTTTTTACCACTACACCACGCTGCCGGTTATATGACATAGTATGGATTAAACTAATGACTATAAGTGGTGTCTCTTCGTTTTACCGGGATATTATTTTTGTAAAAATGAAGTATTTCAGATGAGTTTAAATTTTTTTACTATTTTTTAAGGGTAAAATTGGATTTTTGAGCATTGAAAATCGGATTTGTGTAGCTTTATCAAGAGCTAAAAAGGGCTTGTACTGTATCGGAAACTTTACCGTGAGCAAAAAAATAATTTTTATTTCCAAACAAAGTTTTATAAATCTGAAATTTTTTTTTTAATAAATTTTATCAACATTTTAAATTTTTCTATAATTTTTAAAAAAATTTTTTAATAAATTTTTAGTAACATTTTAATGCATATTTTTGTGTGTTTAAAGCTTTTGCAAGAAAAAAGTAAGTTCTGGTGCAATATAGTTAAAAAGTTAGAAGAGGACGGGTCCTTTGGCGATGCATTACCAATGCAATGTTACAATCATAAGGATTTTATCCGCTTGGCAAAATATGATAAAGATTTTCAGAAATTTCCAGAAGGTAATTGGTTTTAAAATAATTGCAGTACAAAATATACAAACAGTTTAATGTAAATTGCTTGAGGTTAAATGATCAAAAAAATTACTGTGCATTCTTTTTATATTGGACACAATAGGCCTTGGGTTTAATTTCCAGTGCTTAAATGTTTTTTTTTTGTATTATTCTCGATGTGGAAAGGTTTAATGCGCGACTTAAACATAGAGTAACATCAGTTACTTTAACCCAGTCCCGAGTTGCCTGTGGCAGTTTGGGATATTATAGAGATTATAATTGCCTGATTATTATGCTGCTGATTAAGTGCTGGCTTAGCAGGAGTTTATACCTTTTATAGCGCCTTACTTAAGATTGAACCCACAACCTCATGGTTGTGTAGAAAGTGTTCTGTGTTCAATGTTGTAGCTTACAACTGGTAAGGTTAGCAGGATTTTACTTAGGCCATATATCTTGTCAAATTTTTTTGAAACTGCCAAATCACTTAAGGACTGGGCTGTGGTAACAAAAGTTACTCTTTAAAGTTAACCCTTTTATGTTAGGAATAATAAAATATAAAGAATTCATTAAGTTTTTTTATTTTTGTCCATTTTTGTTTAGGTGGATGTGGTAAGGTATGTGTGTTCAGATTGCAATGTGGGCACACTTGTTCAAGATGTTGTCATGCCGACGATCCAGAGCACCAGAAGTTGCCGTGCAGGAAACCTTGTTTAAAAAAATGTTCTTTTGGACATAAATGTAAAGCAAGATGTTCGCAAATTTGCCCTCTGTGTACAAAAAAAGTTGACAAGGTAATTATTTAAAATTTTGTTTATAAATACTTCGTTTATATTCAAGTTGAAAATAAATATTGATATAAGTAGAAGTTTTGCTTTTGTTAGACTTTTCTTTATGTTACAAGGCAAGTTTTAAATTTTTTTTTTATTAAAGATTTTTTTATTTTCTAATGAAAAAAAAATTTTCTTTGACATTTTGGTTTTCTTGTTTGTCTGATAATATTGCTTTTTATTAATTTTTAGTAAGCTATTATCTATAAAGAAAAAAAATTAAATAACTTCATATTGTTTGTCAATTAAAATTTAAACTTTAAAATGTTAAATAAAATACAATGTCCTAATCTTTAGCTGCTCATTACTTTTTGCTTTTTTTCATAAATGTTTTTTTTAACTTTTCAATGTATTTTAAGATGATGCCAAACTGTGGTCATACACAAAAAATGGAATGCAACAAAGATGCAAGTGAAGTGAAATGTGCTCAACTAGTTTCTGGTAACAATCTTTTTTGTTTATTTGTATATGTTTAACTGAACGTAATATGGCTAACATCACAGCTTATATATTACATTACTTTTTTTACTCCAACACAATCTTAAGTTTCTTTTGCTTTGTTTGGTTAATGTTAATAATCTTAGGACCTTTTGTTAAAATACCACATGTTTATGGGTGTACATTTTAGAAGTATATTTATATTTGCAAATATATTTATCTTCTTTTAAAATTAAAGACCGGCAAAGTCTAATTTTAAGTTTTATTCTACAAATATTTAAATCTTACAATTAATACGAATTCATTATCAGATAGCTTTAATTTTTTGGACAAAATTCAATTAATTTTTTTAATTTTGTTTTAAGTTGACTTAAAATGTGGCCACCGCAAATTGGTTGAATGTTATCGATCAAACCAAGTCTATGATGTCACAATGTGTACTGAACCTTGTAGTGATATGCTGGATTGTGGGCATTTATGCAAGGGAAATTGTAGAGATTGTTTACAGGTAAGGTTTTCCATTTTTCTTTAATTTACTTTATAAATTTACCTTATAAAACCGACAGCGCTGTGTAATTGTAAGAACACTGGCTACACCACCATGAGGTGGTGGGCTCTTGAGTAAGGTGCTATAAACGGTATAAACTCCTGCTGAGCCAGCACTTAATCAGAAGCATAATTACCAGGCAATTATAATCTATATAATATCCCAAACTGCCACAGACAACTCGAGACTGGGTCGGAGTAATTGATGTTACTCTATGTTTAAGTCGCGCATTCGACTTTCCCACATAGAGGATAAACAGGTATATATAAAAAAAAAATTATGTTGGCTTGACAGAATAACCTTACCTTTCATTAGCTTGGTATGGTCTTATGATGACTTTGCCTGTTTTATATATTGTACCTGATAATATTTTCTAATTGATAGTCCCCGTAGTTTTTAAAGTTTAATGTAGGTATACCAGCTTTAAAACTTTATTTTGTTGAGAAATAAAATTAAATAAAATTATGTTTTTTGGCATGAGTATAGTGCACCATTTACTTAAACATCAGCTTGTTTTTAGTTTTTAAAATTCATGGTAACTTGACAAAATTAATAAAAAATCTTAACTTGTAAACAGGTTTAAATGCACATAAAATCACTTCTCCGGCATTTTTAATACACACTTAATGTTTAATTTACTATTTCTGTTTTTATTAGGGATGCCTTCACAAAAGATGTCAGCAAAATTGTAAAGAGGAATTATTCTGTGGACATATTTGCAAAGAAAAGTGTTCAAGTAAATGTCCTCCCTGTCTTAAAAAATGTGATAATGTTTGTGAGCATAGTTCTTGCCCAGAAAAGTGCTCAAAACCTTGTTCATTATGCAGGTGTTTAAATTATTTTATGTTTTTGTTAACTCAAAATATTTTATTTATTTTTCTTTGATGTTGAAGGGCGTCTTCACAGCCTAAACATAGAGTGACATTTGTTACCACAATTCAATGTTAAACTAACTTTGGCAGTTTGGAATATTAATAATTAATAATTGCTCGATAATTAAGCTGCTGTTGGTTAGTTTTTAGCATGGCAGAAGTTTATACTGTTTTTAGCACCTTAATCAACGTTGCTACTGTAAGAAACAGTGGAAAGCAAACCCAGGGCCTCATGTAGTGTGGCATTAAACATAACACCCTTTATTCCAAAAAAGATTTTAAACTGGCAGCGTGGTGTAGTGTTAAGAACATTTGCTACATCACACATAAGGTCGTGGGTTCAATCCCCACTGATAGCGCTATAAACGGTATGAACTCCTGCTGAGTCATCACTCAATCAGCAGTATAATTATTGAGCTATTATAATCTATAATATGCCAAACTGCCACAGGCAACTTGAACTGGGTTGAAGTAACTGATGTTGCGCATTTGACTTTTCTACATCGAGGATAAAAATATATACAAAAAAAATAAATAAATTTCATTATGTTATGAAAAAGAGTTGTGTTTTTGTTTTGCTTAAGAAGTTAATTTTATTTGCAGTGAAAAATGTAAGTGGAAATGTGGACACTATGTTTGTGGGCAGTTGTGCAGTGAACCTTGTGACAGAGCAACTTGTGATTTACCATGTCCCAAAAAGGTAAACAAACCTAATATATAATGTGTCAATTTTGCATACTGTTTTAAAGTTCAATTTTCAAATAATGCAAACATGTTTTAAATCTTTTGTTTAAATTTACCCTTTTTTATTCTTTTTTTGAATATTTGAATTTACCTTTTTTTAATCAAACTATTTTTTAATGCCTAACATTTTAATTTTGATGTCCTTGAAAAAGATTTTAACAGTTACTAATATTGCTAAGCACAAAAGCAATCAGAACGTAATTGATTAGGTAATACTTTATGGTAAACTGACAAAGGTAACTCTAGACCAGCTTAGCATTTTACATTACTCCAGGTTAAGGCAGTCTATGAAGCTCAAATTAATAAATATATAATATTTTTAGTGGTTAGATTTTGTCTTTTAGGAAATTAATATTTTAATTATTAATTTAAGTTAAATTGTGGTCATCCTTGCATTGGTTTGTGTGGGGAAATTTGTCCAAAGATTTGTGGAGTTTGTAGCAAACTAATTGGACAACATGATTTCTTTAATCAAAAAATCACAGAAAACACGCGGTAAAATTTTAAAAGTTTTTAACATAACACATAAAGGTAGTGGAAATCAAACTCAGGATTTATACTCTTTTTAAAGCGAAGGATCCTAGGTTTGATTTCCATTACTATCTTGTCTTATAACACGACTTAAACATAGAGTTACATCAGTTACCCAGATCTAACCAGCAGCGTGTTGTAGTGGCAAGAACACTTTCTTCACCACTATGAGGTCAAGGGTTTAATCCCCACTGCTTTCATGCTGTAACGCCCTTATGTAAGGCGCTATAAATGGTATGAACTCCTGCTGAGCCAGCACTTAATCAGCAGCATAATTATCGGGAAATTATAATTTATAATATCCCAAACTGCCACAGGCAACTCGAGACTGGGTCGAAGTAACTTGTTACTCTATGTTTAAGTTGCGCATTTGACTTTTCCACATCGAGGATAAAGATATATACAAAAAAATCTAGTCTTTTGGGATTTAAAGCTTTTATTAAAAAATATTCTGGAAATGCTTTTGAAATATTTTGATAACTTTCTTTTTATGTTATAAACATTCTAGGTTTGTGCAATTGGACTGCAAGCATCTATTTGAATACAAGAAGTTGGATAAGTACATGTTACAACCTGATATATATGGTAAACCTGCTAAAGTCACAGAGGAGTTAAAGAAATGCCCACAATGTCAAGTTGTGATTCGTACTACTAGAAGATATGGTCGTATTTTGAAAAAGCAAATGAGGTAATGAATCCTTTTTTTTAATCTTTTTTTTGTATATATATTTATCCTTGATGTGGGAAGGTTGAATGTGCGATCTAAACATAGATTAACAACTGTTACCCCAATCTAGTCTCGAGTTGTCTCAAGCAGTTTGTGATATTATATAGATTACAATTGCCAAGTAATAATGCTACTAATTAAGTGCTGGTTCAGTAGGAGTTTATATCGTTTATAACGCCTTAATCAAAGGCGCTACAGCATTAGATCCGTGGGGATTGAACCCACGACTTCATGGTGGTGTAGCAAGTGTTCTTACTACTACACCACGTTGCCGGTCAACTACAAAAAGTTATGGCTTCCATTCAGCCCAAAAAACATTTGGCATATTAAAAATCGGGCAATTATGATCAATAATATTTTAAGCTAATAAAGTCAATTCAATTCTGGTAGGGGTTCAAATGTTACTCTATGTTAAAGCTGTAAAGTCGCTTTCAATTTAAAAAATAAATAAATTAGTTTAAATTTTAAAATCAAAAAATTAGTTTAAATTTCTGAATTTCAAAAATTATAAAAAAATAAATTTAAGAACAATATTTTTCAGAATAATAAATGACAGGAAGATGAAGGAATATGGCGATGTTGAAAGTTTACAAGTCAAGATTTCTGTATTGATGGAAAAAATTACACAAATTTACAATGCCACAGAAAATTATGATTATTTACAAAAAGGAAGAAATTGGGAAAAAATGCTAAAAGATGAGGTATAGTTTTACTAATAAAATAAGTAATTTATTGTTGATCTCAATACCAAACGTTGGGCTGAACTTATAGCCAAAAAGTAATTTTTTTTACATTTATTTATTCTTGATGTAAAAAGGTCGACTTTACATCCTAAGCATAGAGTGACATCAGTTACCCTGACCCAGTCTCGAGTTGCCTTTGGCAGTTTGAGATATTATAGATTATATATAATAAATATGCTGCTGATTAAGTATTGGCTCAGCAGGAGTTTACACTGTTTGTAGCACCTTACTTAAGGGCGTTACAGCATGAAATTAGTGGGGATCGAACTTAGGACCTAATGTTGTGATGTATAATGTCTTTAATTATAGCGCTACTTTACACTATTTAATGTCTAATAAAGGTTGACATTTTGTTTATCTTGTTACTTTTATGCTACATTTATGGTTGTTAATTGTTTAATAAATTTTACTTTTTAAAGAGTTCAACACAAGTAGAATTGGTTGAAAAACAAATGGAAGCTTATGAAGCTCTTGATACATTCATTAAAGATATTGAAAACTTCGAGAAAGAACAAAGAACTGAAAAGTATCCAACTACCGCATTACGAGCTCTTACTTTAAAAATAAAATCAGGTAATTTTAAAAATTTCATTGGGAGCTTTTTTCGGAAAAAAGCTTAACTGGCAGCGTGGTGTTGTGGTTTGGCTTTACTACATGAGGTCCTGGATTCGATCCCCGCTGCTCTCATGCTGTAGCTCCCTCGAGTAAGGCGCTGTAAAAGATATAAACTCTTGTTGAGTCAACACTTAATCAGCAGCTTAATATATGATATCCTAAACTGACGAAGGCAACTTGAGTCTGGGTTGGGGTAACTGATGTTACTCTATGTTTAGGTCGTGAAGTTGACCTTTTCACATCAAGGATAAAAAAATAAATGAATATTTATATTTTGTAGTTATGACAAAAAGAGTAAATTACTTTAAAAACTGGTTGCTCTTAACTCGGCAATTTTTCTTCGCACAAGAAGAAGCTGACTTTAATTTGGAGGTTAACAGACTAAAAGATGTCCACAAACTGGTGTTCATTTGTGTTAAATTCGGGTAAGACATTTAACTAACTTATATTCTAGAAGTAAGGTAGATTAACACAACCGGTAGCGTGGTGTAGTTGTTAGGGCTCTAAACATTATAACAAATGTATTTTTTCGCGCTGGTTTTACGTTGTAGCCACATTAAGTAAACAATGATAAAAAACGCCAGTTGGCAACACTTGGGGTTACTATACGACCTAAACATTGCGTAACAACTGTTACCTCGACCCAGTCTCGAGGTGCCTGTTGCAGTTTGGGATATTAGTTTATAGTGCCTTACTCTAGGGCGGTACAGAATGAGAGCAGTGGTAATTTATCAAACGACCTCATGGTGGTGTAGCAAGTGTTTTTACCACTACACCACGCTGCCGGTTAAAAAATATCAAAACTGGCAAAGTCAACTCTATACTAAGTAAAATCATTTTATTAGGCTGTGAAGTTAACTTTTTTGAAAATTTTTTAAGAATATTTTGTTTTATTTTTTCCAGGAATCATGACATTCAAGAAAATTTGGAAAGATTATGTGAACTTATGGTTGATAATTTAACACCTTATGCTGCTTACAAGCGAACTCCAGCAAGACAGTTGCTATCTGATACTCTTGCCAATTGTACTTTAAAGGTATAACATAATATATAATAAGTAGTATAGTTAAAAATGTCTAAAATAAATGAAAATAAGTGATGGTTTAAGTCTTTTTGAAACTAGTTTTGAATATTTTTAACCTTTTTACTTTTCTTATTAAAAGATGTGATTATGCAGTGAGAATCAAACACAAGACCTTATATGGTGGTTGTGATAACATATTATGTGTTTTTAAGTGGGACAAAATTTATCTCAATTTTGTTATTTAAAATAAATTAGGTCGTGGGTATAATCCCCACTGATCTCATGCTGTAGCGCTCTTGAGTAAGGCGCTATAAACGGTATGAACTTCTGCTGAGCCAGCACTTAATCAGCAGCTTAATTAGCAGGCAATTATAATCTGTATAATATCCCAAACTGCCACAGGCAACTCGAGACTAGGGCGGAGTAACTAATGTTACTCTGTGTTTAAGTCGCGCATTCGACTTTCCCACATCAAGGATAAATATATATACTATAAAAAATGGACATATTACATTGGAATTTATATAATGCATTATCATGCAGGATCCAGTAGTTGCAAGATCGTACCAGCCTTGGGCAGCTTGTTGGAAAAATAAAGTGATCTCATATGGTGATGTTATTCCATCAACTGTGGGATTTAAAAGATATTAATGTGGGCAGGGGCACACGTTTTTTTTGGGCCAGGAGATATTGTACATTGTTCCGAATGCGCTACTTAATCAGCAATATTATATATATATAGATATATATATATACAGACGTACTTGATTTTTGTTCAAAATTTTTTCTTTTTATATAAAATTGAAATTTTCTTAAAAAAGTGATACATACGTAATATTATTTAGAATGATTGGACCATATATTTTAACACAAAAGCTAAAAACAAAAAAAATGTTTAGTTTGTTTTAATAAAAAATTTTTTTTTTAATTATTAATAATACGTGCCATTAGTGTAAAAATAAAAAAATTGCAATAATAATTTTTACATTAATTGCAATAAGGTATATTTAAAAATGTTTGTTATGTATGTAATTGTTTATAAAAAATTAAATTTTTTTTTTTTTTATAAAGTTATTTTACAATACTTTTTAACAATGTAAAAGTTGAATTATTTTTAAGCTTCATAAAAATGGTTTTAAATTATTTTTTTTTTTTTTAATTTGTAATAATTTTTATGTTGTAATTTATTGTTAATTAAAAAACACCATTATTCAGAAATAAACACCAATTTTTTGTAAATGATACACCATTTTTAAGACCAATTTTTGTAAAAATATTTTTTTAATTTTTATAAAATTTAATTTCGCAAAAACGCGTCATATTACGTAATCGAAACGTGACGATAAACAAAAATTTACGAATGTTGTTATAAGAATTATTATTCCGTTTTTAAGTTTATTGTTAAAAAGGTCGCCTTATTATTTCGTGTGCGCCAAACGAAAATACCGAATTGTTTAGAGTGGGTTGTGTGGCTGTGACGTAACAATAAAAAAATCTTTTAAAAAAATACGGAAATTGGAAAAACGATTTTCATTTGTTCTGGTCGTGGTTGAAAATGAAATACCTTTGTAGAAAAGACCTTTAAAGAATTCAATTGTATTGCCAAGGGCGCAGGAGCAGGTTAAAAAATTTAGTTTTGAATTTCTAATTGGCCCTTAGAAATTTTATAATAACATAGACTTATAAAGACCTAGCGGGAACTACTGTTTATTCAATTCAGACCGTATATTTTCAACGAAATACCAAAGTTGTCGTAAAGTTGTGCGTTAAATTTTCAACTCTTAACTTAAGGGTTAAATGGCAGGAAATTGGTGATATAAAAATCATATTATTATCGATATTAAGTGCTTATTTTTGATACCGGTATTATACTTCGTGTAGGCTTCTAAGCGGTACTCATAACCGGTCTACTAGACATCAACTCCTAAATAACAAGTTAAGCATACTTCGCTATATCATTACTTAAAAATAATGGTAAAGTTTAAGTAAGTTAGTAAAGCCTAATTTGGTTTAGGGCATTAAGTAGGCAAGCTTCGCGTTTTTGAGTAATTAGCAAATAGCATTAGGTCAGCTAAGCCTGTAGGAATGACCGGTACGCTTGCTTAGCCTAGTCAAATACTAGTGTGTTTATATTTTGAAGTAGTTCAGTTGTTGTATTTGTTGTATATTTTGGAAAAGTTTAATTAAAATAACATTAGAATATAATAGTTTGTTGTTAGCATAAAAGTTTAGTTTTTTTTAATTTTTTAACATCTAAACTTTTAAAGGTGAAAAAGTTATGCAGAATTTAAAGTGTCAGAACTAAGTTAAATGACTTGTGGTTTTTAACACCAATATTTAGAAACGGCGTTACTGTTTAACTCCTTTTATTAAAATCATAACTTGAAAACTTTACCCGGACTCGGTATAATAGAGTTCTTGTTTATTTTAGCATTTTTAAACTAGGATTATCTAAACACATAATATTGACTTTAACGGTGTGTGGTATGTCTTCAAAGACCGTGGCTCAAAATTTTTAATGTATCAAATTTATTAAATTAAAAAGAAAAATGAGTGGCATTGGAAGGCTGTGTAAAACGCCGGTTTCTAAGCAAATATGGACTGCTAATAAAAGCAATTTAACTTTTTCAAAATGCCGAGGCGATAAATGTAATTACACAGACGACTCTGTATCTATACAACTGAATAAATACAATTCAACTGGCGTTGATTCTAATTTTCAGTCTTCGAAAAGACGTAAAGTCAGTCTTGATAATGCTGCGCAAGAGACATACGAAGAAGCACTGTCAGCTGAGGTTTATGGATTTCTATCATGGCTTCAAAATACGACCCAGCAACTATCAAAAGTGGGCACAAGTTTATATCATCCAGACCCTTATTTAAGGATAAATCGAAGTCTAGCTGAAAGAATATTACACGTAAGTATTAAATAGTATTGTTTATTTTTTGTTATATTTATCTATACCAAATGTAAAAGTGAAGGCTTAACAGTTTACAGAATACAAATATTGCATCTTTTTTACCTCAGCCTAGTCTGAAGTTGACTTTGCCAGTTTTAGATTTTATTAACAACAGTTTTTTTGCTTTTTTTATTAACCTTTTGGTTTAAAAAGGCGTAATAATGTCAGCAAATTTTAATAATGAACCCATTGTTAATAACCAATATGTGAGCGTTAACAATAAGCAAACAATCTGTCGTATTATGTACATAACACTATATTATGTACATAACAATTAACCATTGATTGAAACGGGTCAAAATAGTCCAAATCCAATATGGTAAACTAAATAATAGGGTCGATATATAACAATGTGAAGTACTATATAAAAAAGCAGTTGGCCTACTCTTTAAAATTAATACGGTGCTTAATCATGAAATTCGATTAGATTTCTGCCTGTTCAACTACGCTCTTAAAGCGTTCGAGTGTTTTAAAAGCGGTTTTAAAATAATGTTCAGTTGTAAATTACTCGATGTAAAAGCATATTTGTAGTCAAGGAGTTAAAAAGTTGACATTCCGATGGTTTTTGCTTATGTAAAACAACTCTAGTGGCTATTTAATTAAGTGTATTAACAGTGATTTTACATTATTTTAGCATAAAAATCTTAGTTTAAGTAGTAGCCCAAATAAATTGTAATATTCTGTAGTTATAAATGCAAGTTTATATTTATAGCACTTAAATTAAATTTTATAAAACAGGTGAGGACCAGACTATAATTTCGGCTTGTAAATTTTATGTGAAGTCCTTGTTATTCTGTCGTAATATTCATAAGGCAAACAGCTTCGTCATAAGAGATATGAAATTGATATCTTTCTTTTGTTCTGTTTATAGATTTCAAAAACCGACGCCGATCGAAGAGAAAAATTCTTGCGAAGGTTATTGAGCGAGGCACGGGACTTTATTACAGTTGCAAAAAAGGCTTTTATTGTTGGACAAAGTGGTAATAGCCAATTCGGGAAAAGTCGAAATAAAAGCGATAAGACTTTATATGGGAAAATATTTTCGCCTGAGAACGGTAGAGATTTGGAAATATCGTTCACTGAAAAACATTTGTGTTCAATTGAAAGACACTGGGAGTTACTACGTGTTCAAATTAAGGTGTTGAGTATACAGCTATTTGAAAGCGACCTAACCGAATTCGATACTGCGCACTTTGAGGGAAAAAAGTTCGAAGTTTTGCATAAACTGTCGGAGAAATGTAAATCTGTGCCTGACTGTACAACAATTAAGAACCAGTCAAACTACTGGCAAAACCCTGACGAACTCTGGCCCTATAGGCCACAGTCAATAGCTCAAACTAGCGCCCGATCAAACTATTCAAGTATGTCAGAAGACCCGTGGACAAATTCTGACCAGAGCAGTTCGAATTTAAATGTCAAGAATGTTGAGTTAGATTCACAACTTTCACCTAGAGATGATGGATATCACTCAAATGCAGGTGGAAGCACAATTCATGATGTTTGTTCGATTGAGGAAAGTACATCGGGGTCTACGGACGCAGGAATCGATCTAGCAATAAAGGTGAGAACTTTGAATGTTAAAGCACTATAAAATATGTAATTCTGTTAGTACTAAAGGTATTTTGCAGGTGTTTATATCGTTATACAAATAGGCTATAGTTATTTTTCAATGTGTTTTTATTGCAAAAAGAGAGAATTTTTGTTAAGTGATAGTTAGTTAGTATTCGCAATTTATTTTTAGTACAGTTTAAAACTTATATAAATTGAATTATTTAGAGTGTAAGGCATAATAAGGTACAGTACACAAATACCAAGTGTAAATCGAAATTAATAATTAACATTTTAAATATTATCTTTTATACTCTAATAGAACAATTATTGGTAAATTTACATATTATATTTTAGTTTTCATTGCGCAATTTTTGCTTTTTTGAAATTGCCTAAAACCATGCCACCAACGCTTATTTACAAAAAAGCGCGGATTTTTTGCTAAGAATTTCTACAGCTGTGAACAGTCACCGAATTAGGAAAATTAAAAGCAGTTTCTATATATTTTTAAAATAGCAAAAAAGGTTTATTTATATTTTTGAATGATTCTAACATAATGTTATAATGTTATTTTACTACACATATAGTCAGGCAAAGTGTATTAAAACAGTGTTTGCAGGATAAGACATTTTGGTCTTAAACTCATCTGTTGACTTATTTAAAGAATATGTATTAGAAATTGTATTGACAATCTAAAATCCCGTCATAAAATCAGCGTAGCAATCATTTTTGACATACCATTACCATTATAAGTACGATAACATATTAGGGTGTGTGACTTTTAAGAATGTAACACTTTAAAAAAATCCAAGATTAAAATATCGCTTTTGTTATAAAGGATTTAAACTCGCTTAACAAAGAGCTCGGAATTCTAAACAACAAAGACAAGAATTCGAAACCCGGTGACGTCAGCAGTTATTATGACGTCACAAGTAATAAGGGTGCCAGCTCGCGTGGAGAAGAATGGGACAAAATAAACGAGATGGTTGAGGTAATAAACTTACTTTGAAGTTTTTTTTAATTTAATATTTTAATATTAAAAGTAATTTTTTTTTTAATTAATTTAAATTTTTTTTGTGGTTTAAAAAAAACTCTAACTGTTAGTGTTTTTGTACATAATAGAATTTAATTCGTATAATCTGAATTTAATGCATATAATTTTCCATTTCCTTTCATTATTACGGCTTTATCCTATTAACTTTATTATACTATACAAAATCTAACGTACAAATTGGGGTGCTTTGAATGGAAAAAAAACTCTTTTATTCGGATTACTTTATTTTATAATTCTTAGAAAAATTCTTTCTCGTACTTTACGGTTCTAAGGTTTCCAAGAACTATAAAGTACAAGTAATTGCAAATCCTTAACTATGCGATAACTTTATTTGATTAGCAATTAAGTAATCTAATAAAAATTACATTTTTTTTTTTTTTTAGGAATTTTCTGGTAATGTTTTGACGTTGTTGAGTTGGATTGAAGAAATGACCGACATACTAAGCTGTGAAAGAGATAATAAACGAACCTATGTAAATATAATTGTTTTAATTCAGTTTTTTGTCTACGTGAAAATGATCACATAAAAGTTTGATTTGAAGAAACTTTGTCTCTCAAGCAAGTTTTTTTTGTTTTACAATTCCTTTACGACTAGAGATTTTAATGACATTTTATAAAATGGGTTAAAAAAATTGGTTTAAAATTGTAAAACTACGAGATAATATTATAACAGTAATGATGTACTATTACATTTATGTTGTTTAATTTAATACTTGTTAACAAAAATGGTTTAAATAGACAGTGTCACCCAAAAATTAAGTTAAATCTCCGGTTGTGACCATGACTCGTATTTTTTTTATGATACCCTCTAAATGAATGTAATTTGCAACACAAAGGGAGTAAAGTCATGTTTTTGTGGTTTGGTGATATCAGATTTTTTTGAAATTAAATTAAATTTCTTAATCTAAACTGAACTTTATTGTTGTTTTACATATGGTGCTGTATCGTATATCATATTATATTTTTGTTTTTCAAGAAAGCAGAACTAAAATTAACAATACAATTTAGTATTTAATATCCTTGTAATGTTTGATTCAAAAAAACAAAACCTTGTATTCAAAAATAAATTTTTATTTGACCCGGTTTAAAATTTCAAATTTTAACAATTGGTGTCTGCAAACAAATACCAAAGTAAAACTTTTCCTCCCATCTTACTAAACTAAACTTCTTTGTTTATTTTCAGTTTTACAATTCGAACCAGGACCGACTGGAAAACGCGTCATGTCACGTGACCAAGTTGTACGAGATGGTTCAACTCGAGGCTTCCCTACTTCGAGAACGACTTCCAAGCGAAAGCGAGGTGATCGGAAACATTGTGAAAAAGGTTGACTTACAATACGAGCAAGTATACGAACCGCTAAGAAATAAGCCTGCTCTCGTGCGCGCCCCTGCGACAGCGAAACCTGTGGATCGAAATTCGAGAAAGGCAACGTTTCCATCGGAGAATCATATTCATGTGACGTCATCGCCACGTGATCAGAAAGTGGGTTTGGTTCAAACAGATGGAAAGCATATGGAAGTCGCTAAAAAGCCAAGCATCACTGCTTATGTAAGTATTATACTCTCCAGTTTAGTTAAATCTGATTCATTTTTAGTTGGGTAACCTAAACATAGTGAAGCTTAAGTATGTTCTATATATATGTCCAACTTATACAACAAAATAAAAAAGCACTTTGTGGTGCTCTAGTAAATAACTACAAGCAAATATTAGTTAAGAGTTGCGACCATGTTACTACAATTAAAAACTAAGTCTATTTGGCGAGCTATCAAACGGTTGTTTTTATGATCCTTTATTATACATTTTAAATATAGAAACCAACAAGTTATTCTACTTTAAAATCCACCCCAGTGCCTTGGTTGAAGTTTGTGAATAATCACAACTCGCTGGTGGATTGGATAATTCGGATCCATCTTCTTACCGACGATGTGGAGGTGTGTTATCTTGCAGCAGATCAAAGAAGAAGATTATATGAGGTAATGATAATATATATACTTATTATTATAAATGGTTACAATTTATATGAAGTTATAAACAAGTGTTTTTTTAAACGTATTTGCATTGTATTATTGTCTATATGATGACATATTTACATAAACATTTTTTTCCAAAACCAAATTATTAAATGATCTGGCAACGTGGTGTAGTGGTAAGAACACTTGCTACTCCACACGTGAAGTCGTTGGTTTAATCCCCACTGCTCTCATGCTGTAGCGCCCTTGAGTAAGGCGCTATAAACGGTACGAACTCCTGCTAAGCCAGAACTTAATCAGCAGCATAATTATCGGGCAATTATAATCAATAATATCCCAAACTGCCACAGGCAACTTGAGACTGGGTCGGAGTAACTAATGTTACTCTATGTTTAAGTCGCGCATTCGACTTTCCCACATCAAGGATAAAGATATATACGAAAAAAAGAAAAAAAAATTAAATATTGTATTTATAAATTAGTTATAGCCTTAAGATAGTAAGTTGTTTTATTTTAAAGGATTATTTGTTTGCTGTTACCGCCCAAAAATCAAAGTTGGAAAGATTGGCAATAGAAAGTGAAATTTTGTGCCAAGAATTTCCGGACTATTCTCTTGACGTTTACAAGAAACTTTCTGACGTGAAAAGACAGTGGTTTAAACTCGAGCAAAGGTTACGGGTAAGTTTGTAATAATATGCAGCTATATTTCTACTATTACTTTTGGCACACATATGTTAAAACAAGTTTCGTATATCCTTGATCTTGATAAAGAAAGGCCGGTTTTACTGCACAATACCAGTCTTACAATTATCACCCCAACCCAGTATAGAGTTTGTTTTAGCAATATTTGATGTTATAGAGCAGGGGTTCTGAACCGTGGGTACATTTAGCCCCTGGGGGTAGAATTTACTTACAGGGGGTAAATTTACTGAATTATATATCATACTTATCTAGGACAAAGAATGTTTTACATTTCTTCACAAGGGTCCACCATGAAAATGGGGTTAAATTTTACCCCTTTTTATTCGGCAAGGGATAACGAAAAAAAAGGTTAAGAACCCCTGTTATAAAATATATTGGCAAAAAATTAATCAACCGATTACGTTTAAGCTTGGCAGGATTTCAAGCCATGAAATATGGTATGACGTAAGGACGCTACGACATTTACGTAGTGGGAATCGAACCAATAAAAAACCTATTGGCATTATACTAGTTTTGTATCCCAATTTTATAGCAACTCATGTAATACCAAAGTCATTGGTAAAATTTTTATTTGTTTTTTTTTGTTTATTAGAATAAGTGCCGCGACTTTGGTGACGACTTTATGCCTATTTTAAAGGCACTAGAACCAGCTTCACAATTCGATATCGATCAACAAATTTCGCCGAGAATATCCCGTCGTCAGGTGGCAGCATTGGGTCAAGGACGTGTTGATATTGCAGATCACTCTTTTCATCAAATACGAGACAAATTAGGCTTTGGTAAAACCCTTTTTCTTTAAGTTTGCCTTATTTTAAAAAATATGCTGGTTTAAAGTATTTTACCAGTTGCTATGCTAAAAAAGTATGCCAAAAAAGTTGTTACTAGACTATTAAAAGAATTTTTGTTGCTAGTTACTTTGTTACTGGTTTTTCATGCAAAGGAATCTTATAGTTTTGCATATTAAAAGTCGTTTTTTTAAACGCTGTTTAATTAGATGACAGAAACAAAAACTATTCGAGTGCCCCTACCAAAGAATGGGATGCAATTTCACCGATATACAGCAGTAGAGAGCCACCAAGAGTTGCTGTGTCCGAAGGAGTGTCGTCTGTTGATGGAATGAATTCGTTTCCGAATTTAACTTCAACACCAAACCAAAAAAGGTAAATTTAAAGTTTTATTTTTTTTTTCTTTTTTGGTTAATTTTTTTGAATAAAAAAAAAAATTAGAACTTGAGAATTTATTGATTTTGATGATTTTTGGTCACCTTTTTTTATATTGTGTGATTAAGTTTAAGGGCAAAACTACTGATGACATATTATTTTTAATTTGACCTTAGATATGCTTTTTAACATTGATTTAAATTAAAACTATCTTTTTATTCTTTTTATAAACAACAAGTTTATATAAACCATTTTGTCCGTCAATGCCTGAAGAAATTCCAATAGAAACTGAGCAAGAAACATCGACTGACCACGTGAGTCCTTCTGACCAATCAGAAGCCAGGAAGTCATCCCCGCTAGAAGACAGTGCGGTAGAGTGTGACCGAGGCGAAGTCACGCCCACCGAGTTAGCCAATCAGATTTCAAAATTTCATTCCTGTCTCAAAGAGGAAGAGTGTTCAAGTTACAGCAAGCAGGAAGTAAAATCACCTGGCTGGTGTTCAGAATACTTGCAAAAACTTCAAGAAACCAACAACGTAAGTGCCTCTTTGAAATGGTTTACAGTTGTTGTAAAGGTTCAACTCTGCAGCTTGTAATTAAATATATACTTAATTTGTACTTTAGCACCTGTTCCAAATCTATTATTCGGCACCAGATTTAAAATGAAAGGCTAGGTTTTTAAATATAGTGCTGAATAATAAACTGAATTTTTAAACTATCTTGCTAAATAAACTAAATTTCTACAAACGTTTTTTATATTTCTTTAGTAATATCGTTTACATGGCATTTACTAATCATTACTAGGCTGTCACTTTAAATACTTGTTCACAAGTCGATTTTTGTACAAATGTAAATTTTTGTTTAAAATATATAATTGCATAGTTTTTGCTACAATATCTTATGGTTTAACTCTAGATCATATTTACTTTACAGAACAAAAAAATATTTTTGGAACGCAAAAACGAAGAACTGGCTCGACTAGTTGCTTTATCCAATAAGCAACTAACTAATGAAAATAGCACGGTCGATAATGATAAGTTGTTATGGGCTTGCGTTATGCTACAACAACGTTGCACAAACTTAATACTCTACTTGGTAGACATTGAGTTTGTGCTTGATAGAAGATTAGATGTCTTAGCAAAGGTAATATTATTTATGTTTAAAACCTATCTTGATATATATTATTGTAGAATCAAAGTGTTTTTAAATTTGTAATTTTTATATGACAGAATTGCCAGTTGTTTGACATTGTGGCCCACCCATTGGATGAGATATGGACTGACACTGGAGTGGTAGTTGACATGTTTAGTGACGATGATGGGGAGGATTACAACATTCTTATTTAAGATGAAGCTGAAATTAAAAAAACACAACTAAGTAACACAACATAAAAAACACCACTATACTTCAAACATTATTTCCATGAGAAAAAAATATTCAAAAGGTTACTACGGTTTAACATACCTACACTTTGACTAGGCAGATTACCGGTTAATTTTTGTTCGATTTCGTCCTGGGTTTAGAACTTACTTAGCATGTTGAAAATATTTATAATTCTGTTATAAATTTTGTATATAAACTTTCTAAGACTGCCTTGATGATATATTAAAACATATTGTTGATTTCCCGTCCGAAAAGTTTTTAAATTAAATACTAAATAATTGTATATAATTTATAGTTTTATATTAGATTGTACATATATTTTATTTTAAAGAGTTTATAAGTTTAAAAAACAGTCTGCCAATTTACTTTCAAACATTTTTTCTTTTGCCCTGTGCTTTTTCTGCCAGTTACTACCATCTTTTTAGTTGTACTATTCAGGTACAAATATTCTTTTTATAAATGTAAATATTTTTACTATTTTTATACAGAATAAATCTTTATATAATAAGGATATTTTTTTTTAAAACTTGATAAAAACATAGTAAAATTTAAACATCTTTAGCTTTGGCGAAGTATTGTAAACGCTATAAATTTTATTATAAATGGTACCAGTATGTTTTGCGATGTTAAGTAACAAAAGCTATAGTGAAATTTATAAATGCGGTGACACGGTAAAAGTAATATACAACTGGCATTAGTATAATGTATAGAAAGTTAAACGTTAAAATTAATTAATATATGGTGGGACTGTGTAATTAAAGATTCTAAAATCGGGTTCAAAGAGTTTAAATAACTTGATTCGTTTTTCTTTTGATACTTGCGAATAAAGGCTCATATAAAGATTTTTCGTTGTGGTTGATTTTCCCTTTTTACCGTATCCGTTAGAGTATGAGACGTTTTTAGGAGCACCAATTAGATTTAAAAGATATCTAAAAAGTAAAATAAAACCAATTATATTTTCTAAATAAAATGATTGAAACACAATCTGATGATAAACAATATACTAAAATTTTTTCTTAATTTTGGAGAACAAAAGTTATTTCAAACCAAAATTTATGGCTTTTAGGACACTGAAATACATAAATAATAATGATGAAGATAACAATAATATGTTTCTAAATCGAAGATTTTTAAATTATTATTAAAGCATTTCTTTACAGTTTTATTTTTGTTGAAGCTACTTATTTGGCTTTGAAAAAAGTCTATTTTTCTTGATAAAATGGTTTTACTAACCTTGTGTCTTCTTCAATAGTTTCCAAGTTGGCGATCACGTCATATTGTATATGGCAAGGTTGACAGAGGTTATAGTACAAGGCCCAATGTCGTTCAAGCGTGTTGTCTTTACGATCTTTATAAAGCAAGTGCGCGATGAAATCCGGAAAGGAAACATTTGTTGGAATCTTTCTCATCCCTTTCCAGGTTTCATTAACTACAACATCACTTGGACCTTAAGGTTTAATATAAGTTTACTTATTCTAACGTTTCATTCTAAATTTAAAACGGCTCGAAATACTTCGATCCAGGTTTACAAAGTTTGTTACAATGTTGTGGCAATTACTCATAGATTTTTCTGTGATAAAAACAGTTGTACATGATATTTAGTAATCTGTTGTCTGGCTTGTATGGCTTTAAGGTGTAAACAAAGCAATTTGGTTTGCCTTTATTAATGCCATAGGACAACATTTAATACTAAAAGCTTTTTTACCGAACATAGTAAAAGAATTAACCTAAAAATATAAGAATTTAAATCAGAATTAATCCAAAAGGTTTACCTTTGTAACCAGCTATTTTTTTTTGATACGATGAAACTATCCTGACAAAAGGATCTCTAGTTATCATAAACGTTGTGTAGTTTTGAATAAGTTTCGTATCGTTTAAGTATCTTTGTGTAATAAACTCATATACATGGGGGTCGTTAATATCCTTGTTTCCCTGAAAATAAACAATTTTGTAAAACTGTTGTTTTACAAAGCTTTTGTTATTTGCCCGTTCTGTATGTCACTTCAAATAGATTTTTGCAATTGCCTTGTTTAATTTTTGCTTGTCTGTTGATACTTTATTTACGTTTTTAATAAATGATATTTCACAATTATTCTGCGGTAAATAAAAAGTGGATCTTTCAAGTTGCTTAACTTTTTTAATTTAAAATAACTTTAGAAATGTTTCGTTTAATCTAAGGCCTAATGTATTAAATTTGACGTAACATGAAAATTGATTCAACGAACCGTGTTTAGTTGTTCATAATCTTTTAAGTCGATCAAATCTCGAAATAATCTTCCCATATTACCAGAGCCTGCTTTCGGAATTCGACAATAAAGAAAATTAAATTTTTTCGCCTCCATGAACAATTGCTTGGTAAATTTTGTTTTTCCAAGTCCTAGAAAATAACAACATCACTAAAATATTTAAAATTTTAAAATTTAAATGATAAAAACAAGAGTAATTGATAAACACATTTGAAGACTTCTTTAAAAAAGCCTGAGTTTGATATTTTATACAAATTGTTATACCATATTTTTCACAGGCATGTTTAGTTATTTCTCTTCGTTTGTTCATTCTTTTCCTCATTCTATTCATAAATTGGTCATTGGTTTCCAACTCGGAGACCTAAAATTATTATTTATTTTAATAAAATTTAAATAAAACAAATTTTAAAAGTCTCATATACCCTATATAGAAATTATAGTTATGGCCAGAAGCTATAGCTAATCAATTAATGTCATAAAAGTATGTAAATTTCATACTAACGTTGTCGATCAGTTTATTTAATAAATCTTTATTATTCTTTGGCACAATTTCGCTTCTTTCTAATTTCGAAAGCTTTAAGTAGCTAAAATACAGCACAACTAGCGAAAGTACAAAGGTAGACAAAAACGCTTGCTTGACATGCATAATAAAATCTTAAACAATATAAACTTCATTTGAAACTGTATGTAACTACGAAGTATACGATACTTAGGTTAAGTGCGGTCTTGATAAAAGCCTTACGGCAAAACAATTGGAAAATTATAAGCTGTGTAAATAATTGATTCCTAGATATATACGTGGATCCATTAACAGTTAACTTTGCTTTTAATAATCCAAAAACCTATTATATGATATACAGTTATTAATTTAATCAATAACGTTGTCGTCATAATATATTTGTTGGTTGAATCTTTATTGTCGAGTCAGTACAATATTATTAACTTAACCAACGTAATAATAAAGTTAATTGGAAAATTGTATATAGATTTAGTAAGGTTAAAAGATGACTCATTTCTAAAGAAGTATAGATTAAAAACAGCTTTACATTTACTACATTTGCATTGACACAGCAACAGATTAACGCTTTAGTGTATTATGAATAACAATATTACAATTACAAAGTAAAATATATTAAAAACACAGCAATGGATATGATTCAAAATATTATCGATACTTTTAAATTTGACACTCACTGTCATTTAAATTCTCTGTAGTTTTTTTTATTGAAGTTATATTTAGTTAAACAAGGACTGTTGTTATTGGTTTAGTGTTAGTGGTTAAAAGACTTGGTTTTACTAAATGTGGATTTTGTCATAGAGATACTAATATATACACTAGAGTGGGCTTCGCATCCATTTTGTGTCGCAAATTGAAGACCGATTTGCCAGAATCTGACTTAATCTACCTGACAAAAATATATATTTGACGGATCAACGGATCGAACGGATTAATGGATCGAGTTTTATTAACTGAATCGAATATATATTAAATAGATATTACATAATTCAAATGCATATTTGACGGATATTTAATTTAACAAAGAATTTTCATGAATTAAACCCTTACCCTAACCCTCACCTATTCAGATTACCCATTAACACATCCGACCCATTCGATCCTTCTATCCATCTAGTAGTCAATCAATCCATACGATCCGAAAATATATTCTCGTCAGGTGGATTAAGTTGTAATCGATTTGCCATACTCGCCAGAGTTGCCAAAGCGAAATTTAAACTTTTAGATTGTTTTTAGGAAACTAAAATAAACATTTTTTTACGTTTAATTTAATCTATTTAAATCATTGATCAATGAAAAAATGTTATCTTTTCATTAAAAAGCGAATTTTCTTGATTTTTTATTATTTTAAAGTGGTCTTGCAAACCTGTGCCATAGAGGTCGACTGTTTAATAACTATTTGTAAGAATCGAAGTGTTTTACTTGTAAAGTGCTATTTTATTTTTTAGATTTTAACATAAAAATAATAAGTAAATTGTTCAAAAATTGCAAATGGCAACTCTGGCCAGTATAGCAAATCGGCCTTCAATTTGCGACATTTTGCAGTGAACAACTGCCTAGCAACACCTACTCTAGTGTATATATTAGTGTCTCTATGGATTTTGTTGCAATTCCTACTTCTTTAATATTAGGCGCTTTTAAACAACTTCTGCCAAGCCAACAATAAATCAGCAGGTTTATTATCTGTACGTTCATGTAATGTCTCGATTTTTCAAATTCAACAAGAAAACTGGACAAATGCTAATTCGTTGATAAACTGTGAAATCGTTCTTTCCACATCGGAAACAAAAAAATACAAAAACTATATCATTACAATTATCTATTTAAACAACGTTGTATAATTAAAAATTCTAAAATCGGGCTCGTACATTTTGTACAAATCCAATCGTTTTTGTTTGGGCAGTTCTGAATAATATCTTTTATATTGTTCGATAGTTGTTGCAGCATTCCCTTCTTTTCCATACCCATCTGAGTAAGAAATATTCTTAGGCGCTCCAACAAGGTTAAGAAGATATCTAGGAATGTAAAGTGTAATATTTAAAATGTATTAAAAACTTTTTAAGGCAATTTACTGCTTTAGACCTATTTTTGTAAATCAACTACTTTTTAAAACCACAATTCGCTGGCAGATGTTCTTTTGGAATAACGTTGATTATTGAGAGAAATGTTAGTTCAGTAAAATAAGTATGTTTTAGTGTTTACCTTGTATCTTCTTCTATAGTTTCTAAATTAGCAATCACATCATATTGTATATGGCAAGGTTGACAGAGCTTGTAGTATAAAGCCCAATGTCGTTCGAGCGTGTTGTCTTTGCGGTCTTTATAAAGCACGTGCGCGATAAAATCCGAAAAAGAAACATTCGCAGGTACCTGTTTCATGCTTTTCCAAGTTGCATTTATTGCTCTGTGGCCTAATACAATATAAATGTATTGAGATGCTTTAAAAAGAGAAATTTTACGAATTTTACTGCATAAATTACCATAAGTCTACGAGATATATTAGCTTAATCTTGCAAAAAAAAATCTTTGTTTTGGTTATACTAAACAATATATTTGCAACAATCAAACAGTTTCTCAAGATATTTGCATATACATAACAGTTTGGCAAAGATTGTTGGTTTTTTAAAAGGCATTTTAAACAAAAGTAAACATAGACAATCACAAAAAGGTTTTATTTATAAACAAACAACACCCAATACCTGATTTTCCGGCAACTTTTTTTCGATAAGATGAAACTAGTCGCAAAAATGGATCTCTTGTTATCATAAAAGTTGTGTACTTTTGTAAGGGTTTGATATCATCGAAATATCGTTGAGTTAGAATTTCATATGTATGGGGGTTATTTATATCTCGGTTACGCTTAAACGAAAAGAAAATATATTCCTACTTTGCTTAAAATTCTTTAAAACATAAATAAACGCCTGTTTGTAATTTAATAAAGTTGTAAATTGTTAAAATATATACTTTGATTGTAATTTAAAAACTGCTTATAATTGTTATCTTTAAAAATTAATACAATTCTGTCTCATGTGATATTTTAAATGCTTACTGTTTTATTTTGATCGTAGTTGTTCAAGTCAACTAATTCTCGAAATAGTCGATCCATATTAGTTGAGCCCGCTTTAGGAATTCGGCAGTACAGAAATTTCAACCGTTTTGCTTCCATGAACAATTGCTTGTTAAACTTTAATTTTCCAAACCCTGTAAAAACAAATAATCTTAAGCAGTTTCGCACTACATATTTATTTTTAAAGCTTTTATCACTTTTAACAAGTCTCAAATTAATTTTATCTGTTTTACATATTATTTGCCTGGTTTCACGAAATAATTTTAGTCTTAACAAATGTTGGTTTAGGCCGATAACAGGTATCTAACTTAAACCATATTGTATTATAAGTGCTTAAATGAGCCTACCATATTTTCTGCAAGCTTTTATTGTTATTCTTCTTCGTATCTTCATTCTTTTGCTCATTCTTTTCATAAATTCCTCATTCGTTTCTAATTCGATAACCTTCAAGATAAACAAAATGACATAAAGTATAAGCCCGTTTAACCAAACAAAATTTAGTAAAATTAATATTTTGTTTGTGGTAACTTACAGTTGAAATATTGCTGAGACCGTTATTAAACAAATTTATTGTTTTAATTTCTCCTTTCGTTTCAATAGATGCTTGATGTACACATATTAACAAAATGCCAATTAAATACAAAAACCACTTAAGTTTTTGACCTATTTGTTTAAATTTCATACCCATTTTTGTCTAACCTAGAATAATTTTGTTAAGACATAGAAAATCGCCTCACATTTTATTTTCATCTAATATAACCGCGAGGCATTTTAAAACTGGTGATAGTTAATTGGTTTTATGAACAATAACGTTACTAATTGACCATTTTAAATTTAAACTAAACGCATTTAGCATAATATGGTTTTATATTTTAATATATTTAAAACTTTGGTTACACTCACATCTAAAACAAGTTTTGTTTTTTCTACAAAAGTTACACATATGCAAAGGTGTTCACTAAACTGTTAACCCGCTAATCGTTGATTAACGAAGCTAACTTTTGCGTAAAAATATAACTTTTAAGTTAACTTTAAAAAGTATTATCGGACCAGTTAACTTTCGTTAAATTGTGCTTCCGTTAATATAAGTTCGTTATCTCAATTTTTTTAATCTAAGTTAATAAATGTTAGGAATTACCGCATTTTTACCGTATCACATTATCAAATATAATATGACACGTCCCGTTTAAACTGAAGTCATAAGACATTAGTTTTATTTGTTGGGGGGGACCCCACAGATAATTGCACATTTGCTCTTAGATGTTATAAATAAATATCTTACTATTTGTGGTGCGTAATAATTTTGTAGAATAAATTTAAATTAGTCACCACAAACAAAATTATTTTTTTATGCTTATAACATTTTATGTCACTTCCCGATATTGAGATCATATGTGCGGCTCGTTCTAATCATTTGTATCTTTTAACTTTCCTGTTTTCATTAACAGTCCCATCTACCGAATGGAAGGGGTATAAGTTATTTATCACTTTTTGTGATAAATTTTTTGGAACTTGATGCCCTATTTTGTTTTTCTAGATGAAAGCTGTTTTTGCTGGACAAGTGGAAAGAGCTCCCTCTGTGGGGGGATGTCTCTTTTCACTTACGGGATGGAGGAATCGGGGTCAAGGTAAGATGGGAAAGGGTGGGTAAGAGGGTTAAGGGTCGAAAGGAGGGAAGAGGAAAGGGTCAGCGAGGTGGGGTAAGAGGGAAACGTAGGCTGGATGGGGTAAGAGGAACGGGTAGGCTGGGTGGGGTAAGAGGAACGGGTAGGCTGGGTGGGGTAAGAGGAAAAGGTAGGTGGGGTTGGTTAAGAGGAACGGGTAGGCTGGGTGGGGTAAGAGGAAAAGGTAGGTGGGGTTAGGTAAGAGGATAGGGTAGGCCGGAAGGATTGAGAAAGTAAGTAAAAAACGGTGGGTAGCTTGGCGGAAATGACGTCACAATCCCTGTGTACCACATTCTTATTGCCAGTTTTTGATAACTGCAAGCTATGGCGCTAGAAAACTTTTTTGTAAAATATTTTTATTTCCTTTAAAAGTTTAACTAAACTGCGATTTGATGCGAAAGAATAGTTTTATTTAAATGTTAACGTTAACGGTTATAACTTTAGATACATTCTATTTAATTCACTATTTAACGAAGTTATTTTTTCGGTTAATTGTGCCCACCCATGCACATATGTTTATAAACTTATATCATAAACAATTGTAAAGCTGTCTGGAAAACGTAAGAAAGGTATTCTAATGCACGTTACATGTTGCCGTTTCCTTACAAATATAAACATATATAAGTTCGTTTTTTAATTAACAAAAATTAAAATTCTTAAAAACGAAACAATAAAATTTAAAATTATTTTTGTTCCAAAAATTTTTAAATTAATAAAATTTTTCTAATGTTACTTAATTTACACAAATCTTAATTTTTATGTTAATTTTTTGATATAATATTTTACAAAAATATTATAAAAATTTGGTTTATCTAGTATACTAATTAAATTGTGAGTCAGCGCCCTTACGTAGCCCTGTATTTTATTGGCTGAACAAACACACAACGGTTCACTGCGCGCCAAATATAAAGCATTGTTTACATATTCGACAAAATAAATTTTTGCCAATTAACTTTGTAAGTTTGTTAGTTTATTTGATATAAACAAGTATTTTATTGCAAGAAAACATTTTTAGAATATTTTTTCACATAATGGATAAGGTTAAGTCGCGGTATAGTTATTTTAAACTGTCTTTTTGTAGTAAAACATGTTGTGTTATACAAACGTTAACTACAACTAAACCAAAGTATCATGTTATTAAATAATAAGGCAGTTTGGCAGTAAAATGTGTTTTTTACATTAGAAATAAGTGAAACATACTCAGATACTAGTAGAGGTATTTGAAAAATTAATAAATATTATTTCAACATTTAGATTACTTAAAAAATATTTGATTTACTAAAATGGATGAAAACCAAGTAGAGCACTACATTAAGAACATCAAAATAAGTGGACATTTATGTTTAAATATCGATGAAAATCCAAAAGACTGTCGCATTTTATTTCGAAATATTGTAGAAAAAATTTTAGCTACCAATATTGAATTCTTGAATAAAATAACATTACTAGAATTACCAACTAACAACTTTGAAGAGTGTGATTATGAAATCATATCTAATATTGCAAAATTGTCCAATCTTAATTTATGCTTGATAAAGGGTGGACGGTATGGAAAAAATGGAACCATTGAAAAAGGCGAACTTAAAGGATTACCAGATCATTTTTCTACACTTTTAAAGCTGAATCATCTGGATCTTTGCTTTAACTCCATATCTACAATACCTAAGTGTTTAAAACATTTACAAAATTTAAGAATACTGAATTTGAATTTCAACAATATTTCAAAAATATCCAAAGAATTTAGTGAACTACCAAATCTGACTGAGCTGTACTTGCGAAATAATGCTATCAGTCATATAAGCAAAGATATACAAAATCTTACAAAGCTACAAGTGTTAAATGTATCTGGAAATATGTTAACTGAACTTCCAAACTCATGGAAAGGTTTGAAATCTTTAACTAGTTTTGATGTCTCTGACAATAAATTGGAAAATCTGCCAAAAACTTTGTTTAGTTCAACTTCTCTTCAATATGTTATTGCAAGACATAACTTTATAGGTAAGTTTATCTATGTTTAAAAGTTACCTAACAGGTTTTAATAAGTGACCAGCAACGTGAAATGGTGGTCAGCAAACTTTGTTTCACTACATAAGGTTCTGGGTTTAATCCCATCTAGGCACCTACTCTAATGATGTAGCGTCTTTGAGTAAGGCACTATACGATTTAAACTTCTGCTGAGCCAATACTTCATTAGCAGCTTAATTACCGAGGATTTATAATCTATAATATCTCAAACTGCAAAAGGCAGCTCGAAACTATGTAAAGGTAACAGATGTTACTCTATGTTTAGTTCGCGCATTCCTCCTTTCCACATCAAGAATAATAATATGTATATAAAAAAATGTATAAAAGATTGGCAGTTTTGTATATGCTTAAAAAAATTTTAATGGATTAATAATTTAACTATTCACAATTAATTTAATTTTTTTAAAGATTGCCTACCAGATGAAATTGAAATGCCTATGTTGATAACCTTTGACATTCAGTTCAATCACATTGTTAAAATTCCAATTAAATTACAAAATAATTCAATGTTTTTATTTAATGGAAATACAGCAAGACAAGATTTAGAAAATACAAAAGGTATCTGAGCATGGTATTATTATAGGTACTAAATTTAAAATATATTAAATAATAAAATTGTTAGACTATTTATTTAAAGACATTTATAATTTTTGTTCTAATAGCATTTTGTTAATACAGCTATAAAAAGTTGTTTTGTTATTTTCAATTTTTATTAACAAGGACTATTTAAAATCGACAGCGTGGTGTAGTGGTAAGAACACTTGCTACACCACACTTGAGGTCGTGGGCTCAATCCCCTCTGCCCTTATGCTGTGGCCCTTGAGTAAGGCGCTATACCCTTGAGTAAGGCGCTATAAACGGCATGAACTTCTGCTTAGCCAGCACTTAATCTGCAGCATAGGTATCAGCCAATTATTATCTATATATATATATATATAATATCCCAAATTGCCACAGGCAACTTAAGACTGGGTCTGAGTAACTGATGTTACTCTATGTTTAAGTCGCGCATTCGACTTTACCACATCAAGGATAAAGATATATACAAAAAAAATATTATGAGGGTTTTTTAATGAAAAAATTTATGTGCTTTTTTGTTTTTTAAATTGCCTTTAACTTACTAATAAAAAAAATAAATTTTATGGTTTTAGATGCCTATAATGCCTATGATGTTCCAAAATACATAATAGATACAAATATTAGCGATCTTAATATTGATCCAAAATATGGAGCACATTTTTGTTTGCCCCTAAATATTGAAATTATTTTTCCAAAAAATGTAAGCGACAGAAATTTGGAAATTTTTAGCAAAATAATGGAAAATGATGACACAAATTTTCTACTGAATGACACAGATCAACTTTTAAGTAAAGTTCTAGAACTAACTCCTAGTGGATTGAAGTTTTTAGTGGTAGGTTTTTTATTCAGGTTAAAAACATATTTGTATTATATATTTTAACCGGCAGCGTGGTGTAGTGGTATTTACACTTGCTACACCACACATGAGGTAGTGGGTTTAATCCCCACTGCTCTTATGCTGTAGCGCCCTTTAGTAAGGCGATTTAAAACCGTATGAACTCCTGCTAAGCCAGTAATCAACAGCATAATTACCGGGCAATTATAACCTATAATATCCCAAACTGCCACAGGCAACTCGAGACTGGGTCGGAGTAACTGATGTTACTCTATGTTTAGGTCGCACATTCGACTTTCCCACATCGAGGATAAAATTATATACAATTTTAGATATTCTAAGCTAATATTTATATTTTAATTTTCTTGATAAATATTATTTTATTTCTTAAAAATTACTAATAAATAGATAACTTAAGAACAAAAATATTTTAAATTGTTAAACTTCTTTTTTTTAACCTGTAAAACAATTCAATTTTTTTGATTGTTTTTTTAGCCTGTTAAAATTATATTGCCATTTTCTTACACAACTTTTGATCAACAACGTAGAGAAATTGTTATAAGAACCACCACACATTGTGAAAAATCTGGTTTTAAATATGAAGATCTAAGGTAAATAAAATAGAAAAATGTAAAATACTTACAAAAATTTGTTTTGTTTTACAACCTTTTTTTTATATATATTATTATCCTCGAAGTGGAAAGGTTGAATGCTCGACCTAAACATAGAGTAACAACTGTTACCCAGACCCAGTCTTGAGTTGCCTGTGGCAGATTGGGATATTATAGATTATAATTGTCCGATATTTATGCTGCTGATTAAGTGCTGGCTCAGCAGAGGTTTATACCGTTTATAGCGCCTTATTTAAGGGCGCTACAGCATGAGATCAGTGGGGATTGAACCTAAATAGTTGATTTTTTATAGCATCATCTTATATTCTACTTCACTTTTAAGTTTTTTTTTTTTTATTTCTCTATTTTTTTGCAGTTCAATGATATTAGAGACTAGAAATGAAGGGATTTGTTGTAAAGGAAAAATTCAAGTTCTAACTTCCCATTTTTCTATGTTTGCGGTAATATCTCGTCTTATTGAAAACAAAGTCACGATCGAAAGGGTAGGATTTGTCATTTTATATAGCTTAATACTTTTTAAGATTTTTGCTTTTTAAATTCATAAGTTCTATTTTAAAAAAGATTTTTTTTTTGTAAGTTTTTTTATATTTTTATATATACAATTTTTAAAACATAAAATATTATTTAATGTTGTTGTTTTGTAATTTTTATTGCCTTAACGTTTACGTTTGTCTAATATAATTTTAATATTTATCAAATTTATGTTCAGCATTCGGATCACACATTATTTTCTACCGTCGATAACTTTACTAAAATTCATTTTCCTAAACAATGTGTACCTGAAGACACCCAAGTAAAAATACAGGTGAAAATACAATATTTGTAACTTTTATTATTTAACTTTTTACAGAATAAAATTTTATAAGATAACTTTAAAATATCTTAAATTTAATCTATTTTTTATTTTAGTTGCTGTCGGTGGACCCTTCTCTTATAAAAGATATTTCTAAAACAGATTCATATGCGAGTAACATCTTACATGTTAAAGTGGAACCAAATCATGTTTTTGAAAAATTTGTGACTGTACATATTGCATTACCCAAACCACTGGTAAAATTATTATTTCAATATGAGATAACTTTTATCTGTAAATATATAACACAAGTTTGTTAAATTTTAAATGTTTTAAAATTTATTTAATGTAAAATTTATATTGTCGGCCATTACTTTATCCTAAGAATTAGCAAATTGCACCAAACCCCTTTTATAATGATGGCCTTAACTAACTTTGTTTTCTGCTTAAGACTTTAGCCATTAAGACTTTGTGTTAATCACATAGTTTTCTAAAATTATTTTAAACTGGTACCACAGTTCGTATGCCTGGGTTGATTAAAAATATTTAACTAACCGGCAGCATGGTATAGTGGTAAGAACACTTGCTACACCACACATGAGGTTGTGGGTTCAATCCCCACTGCACTTATGCTGTTGCACCCTTATGTATGGCGCTAGAAGGGGTATGAACTTCTGCTGAGCCAACACTTAATCAACAGTACAATTATTGGGCAATTATAATCTATAATATCCCAAACTGCCACAGGCAATTTGAGACTGGGCCGGAGTAACTGATGTTACTCTATGTTTAGGTCGCGCATTCGACCTTCCAACATCGAGGATAAAAATATATATAAAAAAAAAACTCAGTGTAGTTAGCAGCATTAGATTAATTTTTTTATCCCTAAGTTTGTTTAAAAATTTAAAAAGATCAATTTCAACTTTTTCTGTAGATGGGCAGACCTTTTGACAGCAAAGATGTACGCTTGTTAAAATCTCAAAGTAATGTAAATGATTGGAAAGACATAACAAACGATGTCAATCTTATTTTCACAACTGTTGATGCCTCTTTTCAAACAAGATCCTTCTCAAAGTATAAACTAGTTAATAAAATATTTAATTCTTAAAAGGATTAATTAATTATTTAATAAAAGTTAATTTAAAAAAAGTGTATAATTACTTAAGCAAACATGTATTTACTCAAGTAATTTAAAAAAAATAATTTGATAAATAGTTTTATAAAATTTATAATTTGATTATCTAGGTATTGGTTGGTGTGGGAAAATATTTGTGGGGTTGCCAGAAAAATTTACAAAAGGTTAACTAATCATGAAGTTCAATTTATTGCCTTACAAGTAAATAAACATTTTATTTTGCTATAGTCACTAGATCAATAAAAATATAAAAGCAAAAGCTTCATAAGATGAACAATGTTTTATTATTTATTTATTTTCGATGTGAAAAGGTCAACTTCACAACCTAAACATGGAATAACATTAGTTACTCTGACCCAGTCTCGAGTTGCTGTTGTCAGTTTGGGATAATATAGATTATAATTATCCGATAATTACGCTGCTGATTAAGTTTTGGCTTAGCAAGAGTTCATACCTTTTATAGCACCTTACTCAAGGGCACTACAGCATGAGAGCAGTGGGGATTAAACCTAGGACCTCTTGTAGTTAAGCCAAGTGTTCTATCCTCAGTGTTTTCATGTAGTAAAGCCAAGTGTTCTGGCCAATACATCACGCTACCAGTCTTTACGAAATGTTGTTAATCTTAAGGCTTTTGTTTTTAAATGCAAAAAAGAATATTTTTAAGCGTTTTGTTTAAAATTAAGTTTTATTTTAGAAAAAGGAGCTTCCATCTATAGTTAAAGCCCAGTGTGTACATAAAGAGCATACAAAGTCAAGAATCGAACAACTTAAAGATGAAGGATATGCTGGTGGGGATTGTTACTCTAGTGTTCATTTTCTACAGGAGGGCGACCGATTTCGGGTTAAGGTAATTTAACTTTTACAAAAGTTTAAAAAAAATTTTAATTGCTTTTTTTGTTCTTTGTAAAAACTTACCAATAATCCCTAACACTTGGCCTCCATTGATACCACCATTAAATTATTATTTATTTTCATACTGCATAATTATGAGGTCGTGGGTTCAATCCCCACTGCCCTCATGCTGTAACGTCCTTGAGTAAGACGCTATAAACGATATGAACTCCTGCTGAGCCAGCACTTAATCAGCAGCATAATTATCGGTCAATTATTATCTATAATATTCCAAACTGCCACAGGCAACTCGAGACTGGGTCGGAGTAACTGATGTTACTCTATGAGGATAAACATATATACAAAAAAATAATTCATTTTTACTTGGACATGCATAGCTTTTTTTATTTTTATTAACAATTTTTTCTGTTGTTAAGGTTATTGGTGATATAAAGTTGAAAACTTATAACGAGCTGGATAGAAAGTACATGGAGGAGAAAATCTTGGTGAAAAGATTTTTTAGCCAATATTCACCTGACACTAGTGGGTTTTGCAGGTTTGTAAAATTTTCAAAAATGCCCGAACTTTTTTTAAAATATTTTCGCCCGGGCATAAGTAAATTTCTAATATTTACTGTCTTGACTATAACAATATTTCAATCACTCTTAACTTTGTTGCAGTTTTTGTATAGAGTCTCAGGAATTAGAAAGTTCGAAAGTAAATGCAGTCACTGGATATGTTTCATTTTATAAAATACAACCCAAACTTTGCAGTGGTAATTTTAATGATATTTTAACACAATATTTTTTAAATTGATTAATAAATCAGTGGCATAGTGTGGGTGATATTGCACAAAGGATTTCTTTATGAGATACTGGGTTCATTGGTTACCCCAACCCAGTCGTGAATTGCCTTTGACAGTTTGGGATATTGTGAATAATAATTGTCGAGAAATTAAGCTCTTAACTTAAAATTGGCTTAGCAGGAGTTCATACTCTTAAAAGCGCTTACCGAAGGATGCGAAAGCATAAGAGCAGTTGGGATCGAACTCTTGACCTATTGTAGTAAAGTTAAGTGTTCTGACCACTACACCATGCTGCCAGTACTTACACTTACACTTAATATTTTAGTTTAAAAGCGTACCCTTTAAAATTTATAGAGAATAAGTTACAACCAGAATTTCCTCAACAAAGGGATATACCATCCACCAGTAAAAGAAAACATTTACCTACTACTGGTGAACAAAGTGACCCTGACAATATTCAAAACAAAGCTGATAATGTTGATCAAATAGATAAGGACAACTCCTTAATAGAAGAAAAAGTGGTACATTTAGACGATGTTATGATTACATTGAAGGTAATTAATGTTAAAAGATTTGTAATAAATTGTTTGTATAAAGTTTTTTTTACAGTAAAATTTAAAAAAGTTAATTCTTGGGTTTTGATTAAAAATAATTGTTTTTTTTTAGAAAAATGATTTAACATTAAATTTGCCAGAAACAAAAGAATATGAATTAAATTTTGGAGAATTAGGTATAAATATTTTTGAGTTATTTTTTATCATATTATTTAGTTATTTTTAATTTTTTTTTTAATTTTTTTAAACATATCTTTTAATGAAAACCGGCAGCATGGTGTAGTGGTAAGAACACTTGCTACACCACCATGAGGTCGTGGGTTCAATCCCCACTAATCTGATGCTGTCCTTGAGTAAGGCGCTATAAACCGTATGAACTCCTGCTGAGCCAGCACTTTATCAGCAGCATAATTATCGGGCAATTATAGTCTTTGATATCCCAAACTGCCACAGGCAACTCGAGACTGGGTCGGAGTAACTGATGTTAAACTATGTTTAAGTCGCGCATTCGACCTTTCCCACATCGAGGACAAAGATATATACAAAAAAAAATATAGCAACATAAGAATTAATATCTCCAAACCAGTACTTTAATAACTACTTTCTTTACATAACCTGTTTACAATGTAATGGTTCAAACTTTTGATGTTTTATTAACTTTAATTTTGATTATAGGTACTGGGATGTTTAAAGAAAGTAATTTAAGATACATTGCTCAATTTATTGGGATGGAATGGGAAAATCTCGGAAGCTATTTAAACATTAGTCAGGCAACTATGGATAGGTGAATATTTAATATATTAAAAATAATTTCATTTTAGTACTTTTTGCCCATAAGATTCTTAATTTAATCAGTAGTGGCTAAATTTTACTTTTTTAATTGATAGTGAAGCCAGGTGTCCTGTGCACCTTGCTGTCGTAAATTATTGTGTTTATTTAAAATCAAAGGCTTAGTTGTGAATATTCAGTTTGGCATAGTTAGTTTATTCATTTATTTTTGTTTTTTTTAGAATAAAATTGGGCAACCCTGGAAATCCAGATCAGCAAGTTTTTCTTTTACTTAAAAAATGGGCAATGCAGCATATGCATGAAGAAGACTGTGTTGAAAGGTATTATATACACACAATATGTTTTTTCTTGAGATTTATGAATATTTTTTGTTTTCTTTTTTTATAATTTTTTTTTATTGCTGCAGTTTTATGGAAGCTTTAAAAGATGCTGAAAGAACAGACCTAGCTCATAAAGTTGAACAAATTTATAAAAATGGAGCTGAAAACTTCCGAAACTCAATGAAAAGAAGAAAAGAAAACTAGAGCACTACTTTTTAATTTTTTTTTTACTTGTTTTAGATTATTTTTAAACATAGTTTTATAATTCTTATCATCACTGTAAAATTGTTTTGTATAGTGTTTTATATTTTATAAATATGCCTTATTTCTTTTAACGTTATTAAAATATCCTTCTATGACAGCTTAATGTTATTCTTTTTTTTTAAATTTTGCTAACATTTTAATTCTAGACGAACTATGAGAATAGTAATACTTCGGCAGGTCAAAAAAATTAATAATTTGTAAAATAAGTTAAATTTCGTAGTTTTTAAGTGTTGGGCACGCTTAAAAAATAACCTGTGGCTTATTTTTTGTATATATCTTTATCCTCGATGTGGGAAAGTCAAATGCGCGACTTAAACATAGAGTAACAATAGTTACCCCGACCCAGTCTCGAGTTGTCTGTGGTAGTTTGGGATATTATATAGACTATAATTGCCCGATAATTTTACTGCTGATTAAGTGCTGGCTCAGCAGGAGTTCATAACGTTTATATCGCCTTACTTGGGCGCTACGACATGAGAGCAGTGGGAATTAAACCCACGACTTCTTGTGTGGTGTAGCAAGTGTTCTTTTCCCACTACACCACACTGCCGATTAACAGCCAATTACAACTAATAATTTTTTAAACTAGCAAAATTGATTTGAGATCAAGTCAGAGTCGGGAAAATTGTGCTTTGTTCAATTCCCGCAGTGAATCCTTATACACTGGGGATAAATTAAGAAAAAAATTAGTTTTTGCGGTTACCACGAGTTCGGACAATGAGACGCGCGAAATAAGAAAAAGCTCGCGCTAATTTTATCAATAGAGAAAAGGTCGCGCGAAGATCGACATCGGTTTCTTCGCGGTAAAAAAAGGAGAAAAAAAAACACATAGATAGAGTTTGTTATTAAGTTTGCAGCGGACTAAAGTCAGGACGCGTTCATTTTTGCTTTTTAAATATTGTCGGGATGTAATCCTTTGGCGAATTGAATGTCTATTACTTTGTTTAACTTTTAATTTTGTTATGATGTTCTTTTTTTAACTTATTGTTTTGTCTCTAGGGCTAGAATAGAATTAACTTTAGTTTTTAATTTCTTATTTTTGTATTACTTAATTTTCTAATAAAATGTCCGTACGCAAAACACGGAGTGGTAAAACCTACCTTACCCCTGATATTAACAAACATAAAGCAGAAATGTTTGATTCGAAAAAGTCATCTTTTACTCGGTCTGCCAGAAAGCGACTGGGTCTGTTATCACAAGTCAGTGAGTTCGAAAAAAGCACTTTAACAGAACCCTCGGTACTCGAAGAAATTTTTAAACTGTCTCCGGTATCACCGATCAAGCGCTACAAGGAAAATGTTAAACCGAACCCAACGACATGCCGGGGCCTTCTGTCGCCTTTGCGGGCGTTAACTTTAGAGTCACCGACAGGAAAAAAATATGATGCCATTCGGAAAAACATTTTGCAGAACAAAATTAATACCGTTTTGTCGGGCTCTAATCTTTTAAAACAAAAAGAAGTTTGTAAGTCACCAAAAAAGGTTAATTTGTTTAAGAATGATTCACCAAAAACTGTAATTTGTTCGCCGGTGAAAAAAACACCAGTAAAAATCGAAGTGACCCCCAAAAAAGTGTCCCCTAAAAGGCCTCACACCAAAGACTTGTCACCTTCGCCGACCAAAAAATCGAAGATTTCTGATTCACTGCCTCGGAGTTTAAAAAAGTCGCCCAAAAAATCTTTGCCATGTCGGAGAGCTTTAGTCGAGGTAACCAACGAAAATGATAAAATTGAAATATCGCCCAAAGAAAATGCTGAAATCGAGGACCAGGAGGTTTTAAAATCACCCAAACATCTTGAAAGAGGTAATAATATTTTACGAAATAGTTCAGTTACACTTTATGTAAATTTCTTTTTTTTAAACATTCAATCAATAATGTAGGTTTAATTAGTATATGCATATCAAAATTAGTGCAAGTTAATATAAACATTTAACCGACAGCATGGTGTAGTAGTAAGAACACTTGCTACACCACCATGGGGTCGTGGGTTTAATCCCCAATGCTCTCATCCTGTAGTGCCCTTGAGTAAGGCGCTATAAACGGTATAAACTTATGCTGAGCCGGCACTTAATCAGCAGAATAATAACCGGACAATTGTAATCTATAAAATGTCCCAAACTGCTAAAGGCAACTCGAGACTGGGTCAGAGTAACTGATGTTACTCTATGTTTAGGTCGCGCATTCGACCTTCTCACATCGAGGATAAAGATATATACAAAAAAACATAAATTTATTATTATTTTGATAGGTTCTGTGTACAGCAAAATTAAACATGCTTTACACAATTCTGTTCCAAAGACGTTGGTTGGTAGAGACTCAGAATTGACAGAAATTATAAGTTTTATAAACAATTGTGCTGACCAGCATAAGGCCGGAAGCCTATATATATCTGGAGCTCCTGGCACAGGAAAAAGTGCTTGTCTAACACATGTGTTGGCTGAAATGAAGGTATAACAAATTATATAAATTCTTAACAATTTTTACGGATTTCTTTATGTAAAAGCTGTCTTAGAAAAAAAATTGGTTAAAAAAAACTAAAATTTTAAATAAAAAACTTTGTGAAATTTATGTATATGGTGTAGCATATATTGTTGTTTGTTTTAAAATAAGGACTTTAAATGAAACAATTATTTATTAATTTACTCAAAAAAGGCTGCTGCATTTAAATTTAAAAAAAATGTGATGCTGTTTAACACAATAATGAAAAAGTATTCATAAAACATTTTTAGAAAATTTTGAAGTATATATTGTTTATCATTCTTTATCAATGTATATTTAAATTGGATTTGATCCATTTTTTCCCATGTCTTTTTCCCTTTGTTGCAGTTTATAATTGACCTAATTGGGCTATTATGATGTCTAGTTCTTTAATGTATGCATGTCTGTTAGGATACTAGTCCTAGTTTTAAATCCTATTTATCTCTCTTGATAATTAAATTATTGAGGTCAATTGATTCCATAAAATATTTGATATTTAATAAAACTTTTCAATTAATTGATTAAGTTAGTTTTTTATGTATATATATCAAGAAACATAATTTATACAGACGTGTCTTTTTAGGAATTGTTATATATACATTTTTAAAAGTAATATTAATAAGCCAATATGTAGTGAATAAACTTCACAGAATTGCATATAAATGCGCCATTTTTTCGAATCTATGTTATTAAATTCCATAATATTTTTTGCAGAATAAAATTGAGTTTGCAAACATAATTTCTGTGAACTGTATGTCCATGCGAACTGCAGCAACGATCTACCAACGAGTAGCCAGTAACATGGGAGCAGCAAGCAAACATACAAAATCCTCAAAAAGTTCATTGAAGTATATTGAACAACAGATATCAGCAGAAGGTTCCATGATGTAAGTACAAAAAAACAAATTTTTAATAAAAAAATAAATAAATAAAAACTTTTTTTTTGATGCCATTTTTTTTGTTTATTTAACTTAATTTCATTGTTTTAACTTTTAATTATACCTTTTATTATTTACTTACCTAAGGTCTCCCATCTTTTGTTTGTTTATTTTTATAAGGTTCTGTGTTTATTTAACTATTTAATTACAAGACAATAAAGTTTTGTGTTCTCCCTTTGCCACCTGCCTTTTGTGGTGCCAATTATCAAAAGTTAATACTCCTTAAGCTTTGGTAGATTTTCTAGATGCCTATTATAATAAAATAAAAGGTTGTTTAAAACTGTAAACTATAACATTTTGGATAATAGTTTTTAAGTATATACTTGTAAAAGTTTTTATTTTTGAATCAACTTTTATTTTATCAATAAATGCATCTGGTAAAAGGATATGAATCATCAAAGGTTAACTTTATATATATATGTTGTTGGGGTTATTTTTAATTAACCCAATGTTTTTATTTATTTTTTTAGTTTGTTGTGGCTTGATGAGATGGACCAGCTGGACAGTAAACATCAGGAAGTGTTGTATACAATGTTCGGTTGGACATCGCTAGAAAATTCCAGAATTATTCTAATCGGAATTGCAAATTCACTCGATTTAACTGACAGAATATTACCAAGGTAAAGATCAATTTTAGTCAAGATATTTAAAGTTTTAAAATCAACCAAATTATAATTGTATTTACATGTATATACTCTTTTATTTACTATCTATATTATACATCTTAGTTTTATGTATTTAAATTTTTAAAGCAATTAATTTAATTTTTAAAACTGTTTCTTTTTTAGATTACAAGCAAATGTTGCTTACAAACCAAAACTGATTAATTTTCAACCTTATTCGAAAGACCAACTTGTTAAAATTTTGCAAGCCAGAATAACTAGAGTAAGTTAGTTTGATGTTAATGTATTTTTGGTTTATTAGATATTGTGCTTTTTAACAATTGTTGCTGTACTTTTATTTATTCTTGATTTGGGAAAGTCGACTTCACGCCCTAAACATAGAGTAACAATAACAATTAACAATTGAGATATTATAGATTATAATTGTCCTGTAATTAAGCTGCTGATTAAGTGTTGGCTCAGCAGGAGTTTATACCGTTATTAGCGCCTTAATAAAGGGCACTACAGCATCAGAGCGGTGGGGATCGAACCCAGGACTTATGTGGTAAAGCGAAATGTTTTGGCCACTACACCATGACATATTATATTATTATATATAAATATGTTTTTTTTGTAAAAAATACAGACTATATGCTTCTTTAACTTAACCGTAAATGAAAAAAAATTATACATTATTTAATGCTATATCTAATTTTTTATTAAAAAACAACTTGATCTTACCAGGCAACTTTGAATGAGAGTGGGACATATGTTGACCCAATGGCTGTTCAGTTTTGTGCCAGGAAAGTAGCAGCAATGGCCGGAGATGCAAGAAAAGCTCTTGATGTTTGTAGGAGGGCAGTAGAAATGGTGGAGACTACTTCTTTAAAGTCAACTTCACCTAAAAAAGGTAAAATTAATGATATACTGAGAATAAAACCGGCAGTGATGGAAAGTGGTAAGAACACTTGCTACACCACCATGAGGTCGTGGGTTCAATTCCCACTGCTCTTATGCTATAGCGCCCTTGAGTAAGGTGCTATAAACGGTATAAACTCCTGCTGAACCAGCACTTAATTAGTAGCATAACTGCTACAGGCAACTCGAGACTGGGTCAGAGTAACTGATGTTATTCTATGTATAGGTAGCGCATTCGACCTTTCCACATCGAGGATAAAGATATATACAAAAAAATACATTTATTTATAATGGAACTTAGTGGACAATAAGTCCAATTTATATGCCTCCAAAACAAAAACAATTCCGTTTGTGGTGTGCAAGTGAACTATCACGAGCAAATATTGTTTATGAGTTGCGACCATACAGGATAAATATATTTTAATTTGCCAAATAAATAGAGTTGGAATAACAAAAATTACTGAACAATTTTAGACTGTGAAGTCTATACAGGTATAATATTTTCTTTTCTATATATATATTTTTTTATTTTTTTTGTAGACCAGAAGACTCCTCCCCAAAAAGTCGGAATATCTCAAATCTCTAACATCATGTCCGGAGTTTATCAATCCGCCACCATCTCGAGTGCGCCATCTAGTGATGGTGGTAATGACAATTCTTTCCCGTTGCAACAAAAGTTGGTAGTTTGTACGTTGGTGTTATTATGCAAGCATAGTAAAACTAAAGATGCCACGTTAGGAAAGGTAAGGCAATTTTTAGACTTTAATTTTTTTAATTTCTGATAAAATTTTAAGTTAAGATTGTATTATTTATATACAAATAATTTAAATTTTTAGGCAACTTTTGGTTTAAATTTTTATAAATTAAGTTTTTTAAACTCGTTGTTTTTGGAAAATATATATATTTTTGTGCAGATTTTTAAAATTTAGGTTCCTTTATATTTAAACATAATATTAAATTTTATTGTATGCACTTTGTTATAAAAATAAACTTTAATTTTTATGTTTTTTTAGTTGCATGAAACGTATTCATTAGTTTGTAAGGAAAGGCAAGTTGCTTGTGTTGGCCAATCAGAGTTTTTTAGTTTATGCGAGTTAGTCGAATCTCGAGGAATTATTTCTCTTAAGAAAGCAAAACAAATTCGCCAAACTAAGGTAAGAAAATAATTCAAATTTTTTTTTGTAAGAAGTCATTTATTTACAATTGGGTTTGGGGTGACCATGCCATACCATACTTAAAATCTTTATGTAAACATTAAAACGTTTGGCATGTTTTAAATCATTAAATTGATTTTGTCATTTTTTCCCGTCGCATTGTTGTAATATTAATTGTATATCGTATTTATTATTTACTTTTATCAATGTGCGAAAAACCAAAATAAAAAATCTAATTAAAGTTAACTTATGTTGCCCAAGCCAAGTCTTAAGTTGTATTTGCCTCTTTGTTCCTAATACAAGAGTGTTTTAACATGGAAACAATGGGTTTTAAACGGGACCTCTAGCGGTAAAGTTTTAAAAAAAAATCACTTTGCTAAATACACAATTTTTATTTTTTTTATTTTTGCTTTTTAATTAATTTTAGTAAAACATAATTAAAAATAAAAATTTTTTTTTATTTTTAAAATTTTTTTTTTATTTTTAGATTAAATTAAATATGCAAGAAAAAGATGTAGAATATGCATTGAAAGGAAAAACATTACTGTCCTCTATTTTACAAAGCGGACTGAAAAAATAAGTTTTTTTAACTTTCTAAAACTGCCCGATGTACTTTTTTATTGCAAATATTACTTTTATATTTTAATAATGTAAAACTGCCATTTAAAATGTATTTTATAGAAAATGTACTACCTATGCTTTTATTTGTGCTATAATTGATGTATAAATGTAAAAAACAAACTTTTAATAAGTATAAATGTTTTTTCACATTTTTAAGGCAAATTTAATGTTTTTATATTGATTTTTATTTGTTGGTTGTCGTTATTTTTATAGTGTTCTTGAATAAAACATGATTTTCGTTTAAATAAAACTGATTTTAAATCTAACACCAGAAATGGATTTGTTTTTTTGGGTATTTAGTTTCAGATAATTACACCTAAGTGTATTATGTAACTGAATAGTCCAAATAAATTAGTGTGTAAAAAAGGCACAATAATTAAGTCTAAAATCTCAATTTTAGTACGTATAAGATATAGAAAAAATTAAAATAAGGTCTTGTTGCATATTATAAAGCTTTTTTAATCAAAATTTCGATTATTTTAAAACCATTTTGTTGAATTTAAAGTACTACTACTTTAAGTTAAAATACCATCAATAGCGCTTTTGGGAAAATGCCTTTTTCGATTCAAATCTCTCACTTGAATTCGAGAGAGAGACCCTAAGCGTAAAAACAGGGCACAAAGCGTTTTGAACTGGCCCCGCTTTCTATAGAATTCGTTGAAGCTTTTGATTCACAATAAAGTAAAGCACTTAGCCTAAGTTGTAGGTGTACAAGCAATGTTATATAGTAGAGCACAGTCTTACTAAACACGTTTTCTGTTTGGTACAAACAGTTTTGCGCTAAACAGTCTTTAAAAAAACAGTTTGTATGTGTATTAGATATATAGATGTGTGTATAAATATTTAGATCGTTAGTGAGCTATCTGTTTGTATTCGCTAGTGTGGTTATGGTCTACCCTCTTTGAGTAAATATAAGAGGGAGTTAAATATTAACCTTGTTTTGTTCAAACCAAAACGCCTTTACTTTGCCAGTCCTTTCATTACACAGTCAAGCGTAATTTAGACCAATGCGTTTCGTTTAGTAATTTTGATGACTATTTGTAAAGTAAATGTTGACAATCATACTCTATTATCTATCGTTTAGATTAATAATTAAAGGTGTAGCCTAAGGTAATAATTACTACGAATTTTAGTATCACAACGTTGTTATTTTATCCGTATTTAATTTTAATTACGTTTCAATTTATATAGCATTGCGAGGCAGGATTTCTGTTTACATATATATATGTACAATTCTGTGTGCTGTATCAACAGATTAGTTGACTTTTGTTATAATAAAAATGTCTTTCTTCAGAGGCGATTTTTACGTCGGCACTTAGCGTCTACCTGAGAGCTCTTACTGAACTATGATAGTTCCCGTCGTATATTTAAAAGCTACATTCGTCATAGCGTACCTCAAATTAAGTATACCATACAAGGTAAACTATAAGAAGTAGTGGACTGTATCTAAAGCACACTACACTAAATACTATAGTTTATAGGTTACACTATTGGAAAGTAGTAAGATGTTAAGGAAATCTTTATATAGAAATCCCATCTTCACAGCTTAATTGGTAGTTATTTTAACCTGAATCCCTTTAGATTTGTACAAGATTTGAAAAAGCATTATTCCCTTAAATGCTTGTATATCAAAGCATCTGGCTGTTATTTTGGTACAGGCAATAGCATTAGTGGTTAGTAAAGTACCGGATTATTTATTGTTGTTTGAGATAATAGCTTAAGCCATGACCACCGCCCGCTGTTAAGTCTGTAGATTAAACGACAAATTTTCGCTGGTATTTACCGCATGTGCTTGCTGTTATGTCGAAGTAAAACCAGTAGTTTTCAACAGTGGGCAATGTGTAGTAAATTGACCGTACAATAATGAGGTTATAAGGCCAGTAGTTATCTTATCATATTGAGAATACCAATTTAAAAATGGTAAATATTTGAATTTTATAAAGCCATTTTTTAGACGAAGTAATTGCTAGAGAGATTTTCAAACTGCGTTGAATTTGTAAAACCCTGCCCTTTTATTGTTCCCGCTATGCGTCTTTTGTACTCTGTTGTTAGTTTTTAAGTAATTATGTTATAGTTGATGGCATGCCATAACCATATGGCCTAACGATCGAATTTCGTTGTTTATAAACAAAGTGAATGACAGATAACGTGGAAGGTCAATTAGGTTTATAACCGCATAATCTTAGATGACTATAACATAAAAATCCAAACAGTTGTTTTAATTTTTTGCTTTAAATTAATGTTTCGTAGAATTAGCCCAGACAAAGTACAAACTGAATGTGTATTTATAAAACTAATGTTAAGGCTGATTGCCTTTGCTTTATGGGAAATTTTTTCTTCCAAAAATTTTTCACGGGCCAGTGATGGTAATTTAAAAGCTACAATTAACAATGTAATGGAGTAATAGTAAGAATAAAATGCTCTTCTTGGTCAAAACACTAATGTTATTAAGTTTTTTCATAATACATTTTGTCACCAAAAGTTAAGCTGTGTAAATTTTCCCTTCAATAATTCATAAACTATCGAATTTTAACAGGAATTTGAAGTACTGCCAAAAATCATTGAATCGCTTAAGTGTTTAAATTTGTGCGGTCTTTAATGAAAGATAATCGGTATGCACTTGACTTACTAAGCAAATTGCTTCCACAACTGCTTTAAAACTCGATATTTTACTATAGTTTAGGCAAAAAAACATAAATTTGGTCAAATAAATTTCATAATACACAGATTTTTATATATTTAGCTTCTTTATTAAATCATAGATCACATTTGTTAGTCATATAATAATCAAACCCTAAACGTAGACCGATTAAGTTTACTTAAAGAGTATAATTAAAATAATTACAGTTAAATAAATAAATAGACTTAATACTAAACCCAATGTTTTCTTTAGAAAAATAATATCCGCTAAACAATGGACTGACTCGTGTTATTTTTACTAAGTTAATCGTAGTGATAATGTACCTATAATTATAATAATGGGAGCTGATGTTAGTAAACTAGCCTCGCCACGCCACGAGGCAGGTAGAAGCAAATATCATGACAAGTTACCAAACGGTAAAAACACATCTGAGATTATGAAGGAATATAGAAATGCCGTCCCCAAGGAGGAATTGAACCCCGAACCTAAGACTGAAACGAAAGGCGAGCAGCTATTGAAAATGAGGGCTGAAGAAATAAGGATAGAAAGGGAGAATAAGTTAAAGGAGTATGAATCTAAAACTAACGGTACTGAAAGCCATAAATCTTCTAACACAGAACAAAAAGAGCGACGAAAAAGGCGATCTGACGCAGCTAAGGAAATTGCTACAGACAAACATACTTCACCCAAAAACGAACGCAACAGACGACGCAAAGACAGATCGCCCGAAAATCGAAAAAATAACTCGAATAAAAATCACAGAGAACGAAGCAAGGACAAATCTTCGGAGTCACGTGACAAAAATAAGAACAAATCACGTGATCAAGATAAAAAAGAGCAACGAGAAAGGAACCGTAAAAACGATCGAAGTTTCGGTAAAGAGGATAATAAAGTAAGGTCGCCTGACCGTAAAGAAAAGAGTAATAAAACTGAAAAAAGAAAAAAGGAATATAATGACAATCAAAAGCATGAAAATAATAACCATACCAAAGATTACAAGTCCAAAGAAGAGAAACGTAGACATCGTTCCAAGAATGACGACGAATCAACAGAACGAGAAAGTTTCAAAAAGAAAGAAAGGAAATCGAGACGAGAGAGAAGCCGGTCACGTGATCGGAATTCGAAATCAAGAAGCAATTCCGTCCGATCGTCGCACGATAAATATCGAGAAAAGGACAATGACGTCATCAAAAAGGATAATGACGTCGGTCATAGTAAAAAACATAGGGAAAGATCGCGACATCGATCTCACCGCGATGACGTAGACGGTGACGTCATATCACGTGACACAAGATCACCACGTGACCAAAAAACGAAAGGTGAAATACTAAAACATTCAGTTTTTAAAAATAGTTTTAATTTTTAGTTTTTATAAATATTTTAAATTTTGTTTTATTTCTGGTTGTAGTGAATGAAAGTAAAGTCGATCATTTGCCAAAAACTCACGAAAAATCTTCGAAAAAGAAACCGAAAATTACTGAAAATTCTCCGACAGATAACATTAACAAAAAGTCTAGACGAGTAAGTTAAACTTTCATAAATTTTAATATTTATATTCCCATAAACGAATAATATTATATCAGTAAATATTCAGTTTGAAAATGTACACTTAATATGTCTTAGCTGTGGAAGTGAAATAGTATACATTACATTGAATAAAATGATTAATATTTCTTGTTAACATTACGCAAACGCTCAGTTAAAAAAGTCAGTATTCCCTATTTCTTCATATAGAGGCTTCTCTGAAAATCTGCTGGTGTAAGGTGTTTTCGTTCAAAGATATATTTAATATAAAAGCAAATTAACTAATATTGCTTAAATTTATCTCAAATTGATGTTTTTTTAGAAAAACAAATCGAAACTAAAGGAAAAGAGGTCGCTTCACCGAAGTGCCCCCGACCTTACTGATATCAACAACTCCAAAGTTGGGGCTTGGCTTAATTCAGCTCCAACTTGGCAATCAGGCGCTTCCCCGCCCCCTTGGGGCTACCCGTAAGTTGAAATTGAGTAATACCATATGACCCTGGGTTTTAACCCTTGATTTCCCATCGTTTATAGAATTAAGTTTTATCGAAAAATGTTTATTTTTTTGTTAAATAGAATGCCTATGGTAAACTACCCGGTGGGTCAATTCGGTTCCCTACCCCGTGACGTAGGCAGAGTCCCCGACGTTCCACGCCAGATAGTGGACGGATTTGGAAATCCTGTTGCGCAAGTTTACCCCGTTGGTAAGTAGTGTGTTGATTATTGTTATAAGTTAACTTTTTAAAATTTTGTATAAAAAATACAAAGGAGTTATAAGACTGTGTTGGGTTACCAAGTATTTGTCTGTGTTTAGACTGTGGTTGTTACATTCTTTTTAAATATTGCTTGCTAAATATAAAAAAAAAAAACATTCAAAAAAATTAAAATTAATTTTTTTTAAAATTAAGATTAAAAATTTGGTTTTATTTTGTTTAGATCCAAATATTGTAATGTCACCTTCGTATGATATGAGGTAATGAATATTAAATTCGATTTTAAATATTTAATGTTCCTTTTTTTTAAATTTGCATCAATTTTATTAACTATTGTTAAGTTTATTTTTTGTTAATTTTGCTTTTATTTATTTTGTAGTCAGTTTCAAGCAATGCATCCATATTTCTCTATGCCATACGCGTACATGTATGCCATGCAAAATCCCTATACTCAAGCCATGGATAAAAATTTGTAAGTAAAAGCTAATAATTAACTACTTATACACATTACAACTTTACTGTTGCAATATATGGTAGACTAAATAAACAAACACATTCCTATTGTGGTGAACGGCGCACTGTGGGAATTTTTAACTGCCCTATTGTTATAATTTGTTTAATTTGTTCAGCGAAGAAGGAAAACATAATAGAAGTAAGTCGACTGACGACCTTCGTGTTGAAATTAGAAAAAATCGACAAAAATCTTCCCACAAAAAAGTAAGTTTAAAACATTATGTTTTATAATTGTATTGCTAATACATAAAATTAAGTTAAACGATCACAAAATATTGAAATAGAGTGTTATCTTTGTTTTTATTTGTACTAAGTTTGGCATTCTTTCTAACCCTTCTCTGCCATGACCCTACGACCCATTGAGCCTTCAACTTTCTTTACCCTGCGGATTTATGTCTAAAAAACTTTTATTTTTGTTCACACAAATAAAAAACGAACATAACGAAAAAATTAATCGAAAATATTCTTAGGGTGTTGCAACAACTTTTTTTTTAACATAAATGACATTAAACGTAAAATACATTTTTTTATATCACCTTAAGGTGATAGGTTTTAATTTTTTTTTGGGGGGAAAGGGTGTGCTGTTATTATGTGTTTTGAGCTATCCGTAAACGCCGGCCTCAAGGGCGAATAGTGTGACGTTGGTGCGGCTCGAACCCGAAACTTTTCGGCTCGTAGTCCGACGCCATGACCGGTTCGCCACACTACTGGACTAAAAAAAAAAAATTCAACTTAAATAATATCCATTTTATCTTTAATTTAAAGAAACCCAGTGACAGCCAACTTCCGGTCTCACCCGGAAATTCCCAGCAGAGTCCTTATTTCTCCGACATCGTAGAAACCCAAAATTTTATCACCGAAGCCGTCAATTTTCAAGCCAACCGAACTATCTCGGTCGATGACGTCATTCACGCGGAATTCAAAGTTCCAGACCAATCGGAACATGACACGTCACACATTACCGAGTCGACGTCTAGTCACTCTTCGTCAAATGACGTCACAATTGATATTGAGGAAGTAGAGAATTTTAGAGTTAAATCGAGTACACAAAAAGCTAAACGCGAGAGCGCGGCATCGCCCACTAGCGACGTGAAAATTTTTCAACCAAAGTCAAGCCGAGAAGTTTTCATCGATTCGACTCCTAAAGAAGATCTCAAAGAAATGACGTCAACGTCGACGTCACAGAACTCGACTTTAACATCTACCACGGAGAATAGTTTTCAGCTTTCAAGTCAGAAGGACGATAAATCAGAAATATCAAAATCAGGTAAAAATCCTTATTTTACATATTTTTAAATATAATTAAATCGTAAATGGTTTAAATACATGTATCATTGACCTTTTTAGATAATAGGCTAATATGAAATCTTCAAGATTGCAAAAACTAGCTTTGTTTTAAAAAGTCAAAATAGTTTTTATTATATTTTAATTTTTACTGATTATATTCGTTAAACAACATTGTTAAGTTATGAGCCTTGTTTAGTGCAAAGGGATTTTTCTTGAGTTAATAAATTTGTCTCTTATATTATGTTTGTGCACAATATTTTTCTCCTTTTAAAAAAATGAGTTTTAAATTTAGCTTCTAGCAAACCAGCCACCATAATGAGGTTATGCGACCGTGAATCAATTGTGGCAACTTCCTTCATGGCTGAAGGAGGAAAAGTATTTTGCATAAAACGATCAAAAAGTGAAATTGTTCCTGAAGCAGAATTTAAACCAAAAACTAGCTCGGTGGAAAATAATCCAAAATCTTTAGAAACAGTTCAAGTAAGAGCTTAAAATCATAACTTTTTTTAATTTTGAAAAAAACTTTAAATTTTTGATAAATTTTTTTATTAAAACCTATTTTATAGAAATCAGAACCAGAAGGAATGTGGTTCGGTATTACAGCTTCACCAACCAAAGTGTCTCAACCAATCAAATCACTTGCTCGTAACACACCAGGTAAGCCTTCGACCAATCACTTGGCTCAAATAAAACCTCAAAACCACCTGACGAATATGCGTGTCCAACCAACCAATCGCGAGCCCCGATTGAAACCACGTGACCCGCCGATTAAACACGTGGATCCACCGATGCCAAAGTCAATGGAGAATTTCTTCAAGTATCCCCAGAATGAAACTAAATTCATCGATACCTATAGGCAAGCTAGCTTACTCGCTAATTCCAAACTTAAACCAGAGCTAGTTCAACCAGTACAAGCAATCGTTTCTAGTACTCAAAAATCCTTTCCTGTAACATCATTTAACGCTGTGAGTTTTCCTAATCACAAACCCAAAACGCCTTCGACCTCCAGCAACGATTCTGATGATTCTAACGTATTCAACGTTGTGCACGATGATCGTTCACCTAGCTTAGCTAAAAAGTTGGTTAGGATTGACAGCCACGACTCTTTTACTATGAAACGGAGGTTTAAACATCTAAGAAAGCAGTCATCGGGCAGTGGTTCTCATTTCGAAAGAAGAGCTACGATCGGGTCTATTTCTCAAAGCGAATTCAGTCAGATACAGTCTCCGTCGACCCCTGATATTCGCCGTAGTGTGGATTCACATTTGAACCCGTTTAATGCCCCGCCAACGCCCGGCATTGAGTCCTATCTTTATAGAGCAAAAAGTGAAGAGGCGTTAAGGTTAAACTTATCAAAATCTACCGAAGAATTGTTAACCGAGGCGCCTGCTGCTCGAAAAGAAACCCTTCAAGAAAGAGCCGCTAGAATATTAGGCTTAACTAATGACGATCTGGATAAGGCTAAGCAGAAGAAAGCTGAAATATCTGCAAGTACCAGCGTCACGCCGTCAAAGGCTGCACTTGGTAACATATCTCATGCTTCTGAGAGTCCAAGGTTGAGAAAAGCAACTGGGAAGTCGACTGAATCGGAGTCATTTGCTGTTAGCGTTACTGATTCAATGCTGGCCAAATTACCAGAGACTTTTACTGTCAAGGTACTAGACACAGAAAGCAGTGGTGATGATGCAAGTACGTTATCTAACGACGACGATGACAGGAGCTCAATTTCGGAGCAGTATCTTAGCAATACAACAACAGAGGCTTCGTTAAAGGAATACAAGATTCCAACAAATCTTCTAAATCAGTCTGCAAGCTCTGAAGCCTCAGTCGGTTCCCATAGACTTGGGCAGGAGGATATAGTAGCTAGTTACACAAACAGCATCTATGATAAACTTCCTCCTGATGCTTTAAGACATTCCCGCGAATACAGCGATGATACCACTGAATCAGAGAGTGTACAGAGTCCAGTAAGAAACGATTTTCAACAGAAGGATCTCGTACAACCTGATCATTCTCGAGTGTTGGAATCACCAGTTCCAATTGCATCGCATAGTGCGCCACTGACTTCGGGGGAGCTCGATATCATTATGCAACTTTACAACAGCGCTGATGAGAGTCCGTCTACTAGTTATTCGCGAGAGCCGTACACTTATAATGCCCCTAAATCCTATACTTCAAACAATAATAACTTATCAAGAAATGAACTTCGAAAACAGCAGATAGCTCAAGCTATCGGACTCGACGTTAATAATATCGGTCGCGGGGAACCACCCTCACGTAACCTTGAAAAAGTTGAGGATTTTAATATCAAGGTTTTTCCCGGCGCGAAGGAGTACCATGACCGGGCGCCTAAAACCGCGCCGGAACCGGCAAAACAAAGCGGAAGCAACAAAAAAACGGAACATACTGGAGAAAAAGGTAATTAATATTATTCTTAAATTTAAAATAAATCACAAATGACTTAAATTATTATTTTTAGACGGTGTATACGAGGTCATGCAATCTCTTGGCTTAGACCCTGACGAATCCTGGTTGGTTTCATTGTAGGGAAATCACCCGGCGGTACTTTTCCGTCTATGCAAATCTAAACATGTACTCACAACGACACTGTATATTTATGCACGTTAAATTTATTTTTCTAATTTGCCAATTTTTTTGTATACGAATTCTAATTAATAGTACAACGCCTTTAATTAGGGTTAAATATTAAAGCATTGTGATATATATATTATGTTATACACCCAATTTACTTAACTATATAATTCCACACAACAATATTATGTTCCTTTTATTATTGCGAATGGTTTTAATATTGTTTATATAAAATTAAATCATTACGAAATTTTTTTTAAAGTGTTACTAGGTTTTTTAGAATTCAAAATGATAATTTTCCCCAACAGCAGACTGACGCATTTTTTGTGATGACAAATAAATGACGTCGGATGACGTCAGCAGAATGTTTGATCTTTACATTTTTTCTTTTTTTGGTAACAATCACAAACTCCATATTTATGGGCGTCATTTTTTTGGAATTTTTCGTTATTTTCTTTTTTTGGGGGGCATCACTTTCTTTCTTCCTTTTAAAGCATTTCTTTTCACACTTTTATTTCAATTTTTTTCTTCAAACGCGTTTCGAATGCGCTTGTTTTTGTTCATATCAATGTTCAGAATAAGGTGGTGGCGCATAGGAGTTTAAGTGACATTCATCATAGTTTGGTGGCAAGTCCTCTTCGTTCGTTAAGGCAGTGGGAATATCTGAAACCAAAATAGGTTTCCTATAATATATGTCCAATATACATGGTAAGGGTAAGGAAAACAAATATAAGTCAACTAATAAAACTTTAGTCCAATATATATATATATATATATATAAGGTATTTATATATATGGTTTTGAATTTTAAGTTAAATATGTAGTCTAATATTATTGAAAACTAAATTAATTTACTTAAAGATGTTGCATTAATTCTTCTTCTCGTTCCGGAATTAATCGAGTTTTCGTGTAAAAATATCTCAAATCTTTCGTAGGAAACAGTCTTAATGCTGGTGATATCTAATTCCAGTTTCCTTCTTTTACATTTCACCACACGATAAAGCTAGAATAAATATAAACTGTTTTAAAGTTGTCCTAAATTACCACAAATTTTAACGCGCTTGGTGTAGTGGTAAGAACACTTGCTACACCACATAAGGACGTGGGTTCAATCCCTACTGCTCTTATGCTGTAGCGCCCTTGAGTAAAGCGTTATAAATGGAATTAACTTCTGCTGAGCCATCATTTAATTAGCAGTATAATTATTGGGCTATTATATTCTCTATAATATCCCAAACTGCCACAGGCAACTCGAGACTGGGTCGGGGTAACAGTTGTTACTTTATGTTTAGGTCGTGCATTCGACCTTTCCACATCGAGGATAAAGATATACTCAGAATAATACTTATACTGTCTGGTTTTGGACTTAAAAAGCTTTTGAATCTTATTTACCCAATAAGCTGGTGCCACTACCATCATTCCAGGTAAAAACATGACCCAAGCCAACTCGTTGCTAATAACTGATTCAGTTAAGTCTGTAGTAACTGAATTGAATACAGTTAAACCAAAACAACCTCCGTGACAGCAATGTTGTAAAAATGAGGCAGAACGTAATGGTCGATATGTTGTAGAATACCAAGTTTTAAGCGAGTCCTCAATAGAAAACTGAAAAGCAAAAACAGAAAATTCAAATGAAAAATTTTTTTAATGAAAATCCTTTTTAGTTTTTTTTTTTAATTTTTACCCGGGGTTCTGGTAATGTAGGCCTTTATTAGTTTATAAGTTGATATTTTCTTGACAAAAATGACAAAATTTTGCTACAAAGGTTCAAAACCTCTTTTCTTAAATGGGTTTGTTTTTACCTTAATAGTGAATTGTTTTCCTTGTTCCAATAATTTTTCGCAAGCATTTAACGAATGTAAGATTTGGGGTCGAATAATTGGGTGCGATCCTTGTATTAACACAACAAATTCATCTAATAAATTACATTTAAACATAATTAACATTTAAATAAAATATATTTCGTACCTCAAAAAAATATTTTTTAAACAACTTAAAAAATAAAAAAAATTATTTGTTTGAAAATATAAACAATATTGTATTGTAAGGAAAAAAATAAGAGCGCGTATTTTTAGGCAAATATTCGAAACAGATATATATATACATGTATTTTGGTGATGCTTTTAAATTAGCAAATAAATATAAATACCTCCTTCATCTAGCAAAATTTCACCATTTATGAATTGCCTTGCTACGATTTTGGTTAAGAATATGATAGGTTTGCTAACAAGTCGTTCCCTGATGTCGTGCAGTGATTGTATATCACGAGTTACACTTAAAATTCTATGTAAATTACAACAAAATTTAACATACAAAATAAGTATATATAAAATATTACATTAGTTAATTAAAATTGAATGTAAAAATTAATTAGTTATATATTTTTGATACAGTTGCATCAATTGATAACACTATTTTTTTGTTATTGATGTAGTAAAGATTTAAAATCTCTTAAAACTGTGTAGGCGACTTTTCTAAACAAACCAACGCATATTTGAAGATAACATGTTATTACTTAATTAACGTTACTGTAAGAATCATTTGAAAAACTTTAGGCCTAAATCACACTGTATTACTAAATATTATATAAGTACTTAAAAACTGGTCCTTTTCACAGCAAGAATTTATTTAAAAAACATACACTTAAAACATTTAAAACTTTACATTTACCTCTTCGAGTAGTTTGTAAAAATCTTGTCGTCGTCAGCAAAAACTGTCACCTCTCGACTATCGTGTGTAAACCTGCCGTCTTCTTCTTTCGCAAAAAATATCTGTGGATAATTAGCTCGGAAATCGCTTAAAGTCTGTACCAGTACCTCGCTTGTCATTTACAATTGACATACAAATTTATGTTGTTAATTCTAGATAGTGCTAATAAAATTTTGCTATAAAAAAAGTATGTTTGTTAATTTTAAAAAGGTTTAAAAACTTTCTATCACTTTGCTATTTTTTTACATCTTATAACTTTTCTCTGAAGGCCCCTACTATATATTTACCAAATTAATGTATTTTTTAGGCTTGTACTTTGTTAAAATCCCGTACTATCACTTAGCTTATGTTCATTAAAGACGTTTTACAATGTCTTGCATGCAAATAAACAACAATCTATATATATGGGATTACAAATAACTCATATCTTTTGCTGCTGCAGAAGGCGTTGTGACGTCGGAGCCGAAACTGGTGATGACGTAGAGTGGCCAACTTCGTTGCGTGAAAGCGGGGAATTCACGTTTTCTGTACAAATCGAAACTAAGCTGGTTTATAAGTTGTTCTATTTAAGTTAATTTTAATTAAAAATTTAATAATAATTTAATACACGATGTGATAAAGCAATCCAATAAAACTCAATTTTAAATTTTATTAAAAACATTAAATTTAAATTAATTTTGAAAACTGTTTGAAAATTTATGGAATGAAATTATCTTTTTTTACTTTTTATTGTTTTGCGTGCCAGGCCTGCGATATATACGTCGGGAAAGTGAAAATAAATTTTTAATTAAAATAAAATTGAGTAATATCGGTTAAATATTTACAAGTTGTAAAATATGCAATGACAAAATGTGAAAAGTTGAAAAAACTTTAGCTACAAACTGTAAATTAAATTTAGTTAATTTTTTTTTGCATAAAAAGCTTCTATTTGCAAATTTTGGTTTGTTTAAATTAACAAATAATATTTTTTTAGATTTTTAGTAATGATTATTCAAAAAAAAATTTATTTAAAGGAATTTTTAATTTTTTTGTTTTACTGACTACATTTATTAGAATATAAATTAAAATAGAATTGAATTTTTTTCTATTGCAAAATGAACTTAAAAGGCATTAGAAAATTTGCATTACACAATGTAGTGACGTTTATTTAATTATGGTCATAAAATTATTGACGCGTTTTCTTAATTACTATCCAGTGGCAAAGCGCCAAATAATATTCGTCTGACCTGTTAAACGATTTTTGAATACACGTCATTCTGGTGGGTTGTCATTTTGTAATTACATGTGAATAAAAAAAAATTATATCTATATAATTTAGAGTTCTTTAACTTGGATTTTGCTTAAAATCAGTATTAACACATATGTTCCTTTTAAAAAAGTTATTGAAAATCTAATAAAAACTATTGTTAATTGGCGTTTTTTTATATTATAAAATACATTTATTAATTAATTAAGAAAATATTGTAATATACCGTTTCACCAAATTTTAAAACCTAATTTAAACTATCCCTAAAATATTAATTTTTTGTATTGTCGATGTTACTTTTTGTGTTAGCATTATTTTTGCAAAAACATGGATTGCTGTTAGTATAGCACACAGTGGTTTAATAAGTAACTTGTGGTTATCATCAAGATTGAGTGTAACTTTATAGTTTTGTTCAGTAATTTAAAAGTGGTTTCTATTGGCTAATTGTTAGTTTATTGTAAATTTTTAGTGTTGTTGCATTTTTGCAGTGCAACAGTGTTATTTATATTCTGTAAGTTCTGTTCATGTAAAAACGAAGGATTGAACTTTTAAAAACAGGTAACTATGTAGGTATGGTATTTTCAGTTTTTTGAGATTGGTATTTTTTTTCTTTCTTACTTTATTTTATTATTAAAAGTAACTGATTTTGTTATTATTTTTAAAGAGATGGAAATATAAATTTAACGTTTGTACTGTCAGACTGTTGAGACTGACAGACAAGCATGCAAAATAAAAAAAATCTGTATTTATAAAACTTAGCGGACGACGTTAATAGAGCTTCTTAAGATTTTACAGTCAGACAGTAGTTTTAAACAACCAGCAAATACTGCATCGAACAAAAAGACAGAAAATAGTTTAGAGAAGTTTGTAAGACAGTAAGAGTTGATCATAAACCTAGCCAAAAATAAATATAATAAAAAATTTTGTGAAGGGGGTAATACATTTTTGACAATATTTTAAAGTTTAAATCGAGGCAAGGAGGGGAATAGTATAAAATATGGACCTAAATTTTGTTCATGAAAATACTGTAGTGACATAGATCATAATAAGAGTAGTTTCTGGTATTTACTAAAATATGCAAAAAATATTTTTTTTATTAAAAATACTTTTCTTTAAATTATTAAAATATATTTTATCAGTTAGTCGTAAGCATGTATGTCTACCACTAAAGTTAATTTACAAAAAAAAGTTGAAAATCAATTTTTTTAAAACTAAACCAAATAAAATTAAAAAGGATTTTTACTATACAAAATAAACTAATTAAATATAAATTAATAACTAAAATTTATGGTATAAGCAAATTGTATGCACAATATGGTGCAAATGTAGATTATATGTTTTTGCAAGCTAAACATAAGGAAGTTTAAAACATTCATTTACAAACAATCTGTTTTTTACTTTCCTTAAGTAAAGGAGTTTTGCATTTATCTTTAAAAATACATTGTGTATTAGTAAGGACTGTAATTGTAAAAAAAAATGTATGGCTATTTTTTTACGTTTTTTATGCCACAAGTGACAGTAAATGACATAATAAATCAGTTGGTCAAAATTTTGAGAATATATACTAACAGTATATTTATTTCACAACCACCTTGTTTTATAATATATCAAAAACTGGTCACTTAACTTATTAAATATGAGAACAAATAAATGTTATTTAATAAAAATTTAACAAAATAATTTTTATATTTAATTTTAAAATATCGTTTAAAAAAATTGCTTGCGCTTTATTTAGCGCCAGTTCGTTAACGTTAAACGTCAACTAATGTTTGTTTAGTACAGCTTCAGGCTATTTAAGCTTAGTTAGGCTTTTTAGGATATATTTGTTTGCATTTAGTAAGTCATAGGTATGATACGATTACGTTTTTTAACTAATAGTCAGAATTTTTCGTATTTTACAAACTTTAAAAACTAAAAAAGTAGTAGATAATCCAGTTTGTTTTTATTTGTAGGAAAATAAATAATAAATAAATATAACTTAAAGTCAATTTGCAATTTTTGTTATGTAGCAATAATAATCCTAGTTTTATTATTTTTAAATTACGAACAACTTTATGTTTAAAATAGGTTTAAAAGATCGTATTAATTTGCAAATTTTTGGAAATCTGTTTAAAGGATTTCCGCTAGTAGGAGCTAAAGCGCCCTTTTTTAAATACGAATTTATTAAGGAGTAATTACTAATTTTTTGCCTGTTTTACACAAAATTATTAAACTATATAATAATAGTTAAATTAATAAAAACAACTAGTATACAACATACAATTTACAGTTGTTTATTAAAACTGTTATTTCCAATAAACTAAATATATTGCAATATTTTTTTCTAATTTTTAATAAACTTATTGTTTTTTATCGTTATTTACCTAAAACGACGATGTTTTGTTCAATTTTAAACTGTATTGAACTCTCGTATTTAATTCTAACTAAGGAGTAGGAATTTCTCGTAACTGGAAATAGCTGACTTCCTTTTTAATTGTTAACTACAGGGTTTCAATTCATTTAATTAAAGACATATTGGCATCAGCAACATACGGCAAAGTTTTGCAGATATTTATCCCAACAATCCACGGAGAATGAATAACCTGGAATAGCGTCAATTATTAAGACTTCGTTAACAGTTTGGTGAGTAGGTTGGGCTTATATTTTGTAAAGAAATTTTCGGTACGTTTTTGCAGGTCTTATATTCGGCTTACCAAAGGTTTACAAGAAAGAGAAAACACAAGTATGCAGAAACTTTATCAAGAAAGTCTTTTTTAGTTGTTGTAGGAACAAATATAGTAGAAAAAAAATGCATGTTGTTTTTATTATTTAGCGATTTTTGCATGTAATTCATGTTCTAAAAAAGACAGTCTATTAGAAAAGAAGAAATTTTACGCCAAATCAATCTTAATCAAGTGTTATCAACAGAATTGATTTGTTTTGTTACAATATCAGCAGCAAAGTTATTCAACAAAATATAACTAAGTCTTTAAATGGTTGTCTTACTCAGTGTAATATTTGATATTTCAAGTTATATAAACCAACATGTTACATAACTCCCACCAAGTTTATATGGAGTATGTAGACACACAAACCAAATGTAAATACCTGCAGTTTGGAGTAAATGCGGCTTAGTTTAGAGTTACTCTTATCACTGATGTTATTGCAATAACTTGTTAAATAAGTAACCGCCATCAAGATAGGCTGCTTTCTTGTTATGGGAATTCAAAATGTATAACGTACAGGAGTTTGAACTATCGATTTTTGTTTAAGTTAAGTAAGGTATAGTAGATGTAGAAAACTTGGTTTCTCCTAATAAAGCATGTTAGGTTGTTTATTTAGTAATGCAAGAATTTTTATGTTTTTAAAATAAAATACATGTACTTAAAACGTGTTGAATTTTGGATTCTTTTTTGTCGGTCTTTTTAATAAATTTAAATATAGCATTAATCATAATTCACTAAAAAAGATTTATTTGTATTATTAATTACAATTCTATTTTTAAATTTTTTGATTTCGCTATCTATAAAATTCCACGAAAATTTGCGCAAATAAGTTAAACATAGAGTTTTAACTATTGATAGTATTGCCTTTTTATTAAAAAAGTTAAACGTAGAATTACATAACATGTATTTTAACTTAATTAATTTGCGTTTTTTATTAATAATGCGTTGTGTGTTGATTTTATAAGTTTTTTTTTTTAATTTAAAAAATGAGACCAAATTTTTTTTTTAAATATTATATCTATACTTGACGGAAAAATATATCTTTTTTTAAAAAATGCTCGTATTAATGGCCCAATAATTTATTGGTTTTGTTAAAATTTCTTTTAAAAGCGTGTTTGTGTAATTTAGGTTCTAAGTAACATGATTATAGTTTTATCTATTGTTTGGTAAGTTTAATTTTTGTTGGTTTGGTGACTCAGAAATTACTGAAAATGTGTCAAGATCAAAAAATTTATTTAGAAAATGTGTCAAGATCAAAAAAAAAATTTAGGTTCGTAGTGACTTGATTTAAATGAAAAATACGCATATTAAATTAGTTTTTTGTTACTATAAAATTTATATGACATATACATTAATATTTTTTGAAACATACTAATTTGTAAAGTTTTTTAAATAATAAAATTAATATTTATTTTAGTAAAGAAATATGTAAATAAATTTGTTATCAAAAAACATTTTAAAATGAACTACAATTTTGGGTTCAATTTTTATGACTTGGTTTTATTTTACAACTTTTAAACCACTAAAACATCGTTATGTAAACTCTTAAATTTACTGCATTTTTACAACGTTCCAGTAGTTGTTGTTTGTTTGCCTATGCTTGCTAAGAATAGAACAACATTAAGGTAATCTCTAAAAACAACAAATATTTATAGCTACTTTAAGAATACACAGAAATTAACGCTAAGCCAATACGAGGTAGTGTTGTTCAAATTCAGTAATCGAAAAGCGGTTTAGTTTTATGTTGATTATCAAAGTGTTTTTAACAGTTGCCTTTTTCGTTTTTTTTCACGTTTGTTCATATATTACGCGACATAGTTAAGGTTTTTTCCAGTCAGCCAACATGATTAACGACCCTCTTTTAAAACGTTTTTCCTTAGCTAGTTAATGACAAATGACGACTTCTAAAAGGAAATGCACTTTCCTGCACAGTATAGTTTTGTATGCAAGCCAATATTTTCCAAACAGTAGATTGTATTTGATTTGAAGATTAGTGCAAGTACAGATGGTTTATATCAAATCTTAACAAAATGTAGATTGTAAAATATAAAACAATTTGATTTAGTGTAAAATTGCGTAACTAACATGTCGTTATTTGTTAAATTTAAATAAGATTTTTGGTTTACACGTTTTGGCATTTTTTAGACTAATTAGTCAGTCCGGCACGAACTTAGTATTTTAAATGTTTTTGTTAACTTTATTTTTGTATGTCAAATTAGTTTATGTGCCCAAATATAGCTAGCATATGGAAATATCAAAAAAAGTTATTTTAGTCAAGTTTTTATGGTATTTATTCTGTAAAAACCTGAAGTTAAAATGTTAAGGAATAATATTTAGACGAAGTTTTCATTTTTAGGTAAAAATATGATGCTTTTAAATAGAAATGTGATAATTTCTTTGCTTTTTGTAATACTTTATATTTATAGATTTTTATAATAGTTTGGCGAAAACGTGTTATGTGAAAACGTTGTGCAATCTAAGTTAAATAAAACTGTTTTAACAAAAAAAAAGAATCGCTTAAAAAATTCTAATAATTGAATTTTAAAAGATGAAATGTCATAAAAAATAATTTGGCTAATTATTTTTTTTTCTTAATACACTTAAGTACATGTAATGTAAAATCATGTATTGTATATAAAAAAGTTTTTAGTTAACTACTGTAAGAAATAGATTCGTGTTTGTCTAGAAAAATTGGACATTTACCAAACTAAAAGTCGTACGATATTATAAGTTTAGTTATTTTTGTATATTTTGAAGTCAAACTTTCAAAACAAGGATTCTGCACAGACAAGACAAATGGTTTTCTATTTTTGATCGAAACTTTAATTGTTCTTTAAAACAAGAAAAAAATCTTGTCTGAAAAGCTAAAAAAATAACTAAAGATGGTTTATTTTTGTGTAGTGACTTTCTTTGTTAAGTTAAATATTTTAAAGTTAAAACTTTCAGTAGATAGATTTTGATTAAAATTTTTTACGTATTTAATATTTAAATTTTAAAAACAAGATTATAGTACTACCACTTAACAAAACATATAATCAGATGAAATGAACTATTTAAAATAAGGACATTAATTAAACAACGGTCAAGTCGTAAATATTAATTATTTTTCAATCGTTTATCGCTTAAACATAATGTACTTGCCAAGGGCCTAAACTGAACCCGTTTTACCTCTGAAAGACTTTAAATTTTCGGTCATTAATTTTTGACTATTGTTGTTGCCAGCAGACAAAATTTTTATGATTTAGTTTTGCGAATTTAATTTTTGTCTGTTGGAAAATTTTATAAGCTTTGAGTTTGTAGATATTTTAGTAGTTTTTAAGACTTTAAAAATTGTTAAAGATTAGAAAAAACTTTTACATTTTCTAGTAAAGCATATTAGTTTATTTTGGTAAAATTTTTTATGTTTTAAAAATGTTAGTTTTAGATTTTTAATGTTAGTTTTAGATTGACAAATATTTAAAACCAGGTATTTTATCACGTTAAAATATAAATATGTAATTTATATACAAAAAATAGGATATTTTATCAAGTTATTTATGTTTATCAAAACATTATTTTAAACTATTTTCTCAATAAAAAAAATGTTTATTTATATTTTAAAAATAGTTCCAGTTCATTTCAAAATAATAGAAATTCAAAATTTTTAATGCTTGATAAAAATTAGTTTAATAAATTTAAATTTTAAGCCTATACATTAGTTAGAATCCACTTTCTCAAAAAACTGAATGTTTGTAATTTCTTAAACAACAACAAAAACCTAATCACGTTTTTTACGTCTTTCAACTTGTTTTTGTTTAAAATTCGTGAACACACTTGCAAGTATGACGTCATAGACGAGTTAGGTGTGACCACATTATTGACCTCAGGCCCAATGAGGCTTCCACTTGTGGTGACTGGTCTTTAACCATAAGCCGTTAATTTGAACGCCATTTATAGGAAAGGGTATTCAGTATTTTTTTCTAAAAATTGAAAAACTTTGGGTATTAGTTTTATGTTTTGAGGAAAGTTTTTAGAATGAACTTAATTTTGATGATTTTTAAGGGTGAATTTTATTGGCAATAGTAAGATTTTGTATAAATATTGGCAATGTTTTTAAAAAATAGTACAATTTATTTTAATGTCAAATTAAAAAAAAAAGTTTTTAATTTTTAGAGTTTCTGTAGTATCATGAATTTTTGTAGGATTAGTACACCAATTTTCTTTTAAAAATAAATGTTTTAATTTAAGGAAAAAAATAAAATGCTTTAATAAAAATATAAAAGTACGATAATTAACCATTAGGAATAAAAAAAAGGCTGTAACTTTAACAAAAATTAATTGCCCACAATTTAAATCATAGTTGTAGTTATGTAACATTAATACGGAACAAACATTACCACTAATACAAAACTATGAGTTTTAATGTTTTTTAATCTAAATACCACATTTTTATATAACTATAATTGTGTTTTACATCATTTCTTGAATATCCCTTATCAAAAAGTTACCACGAAATGCCAGGTTTTTTTGAATTGTTTTGAATTTTGGTTCTCACGATAAATAGAACTCCTGTGACCAACTTAAATTGTTTAACAAACTTGTTATGGGATTGTGGGTAGCCCACTTGTACAAATAAAAGAACAGTCTGTTTTATGGATTATATATTTTTTTAAGCTTTTTTGATCTGCGGGTTTTAATGGGCAACTTGATATTCGTTTTAGCTGTTAGTTACCTTGTTAAAAGTTGTTTAAATGTTTAAAGTTTAATATGCAAATTTTGTATGCAAATAGGTTGTTTAATACTAGTTAATACACTTCAAAAAGGGGATAGAATTTTTGTTCTTTTTTTACATGTTTAAATAATTAAAACAAAGTTTGACCTAGATTTACATTTTAGCTTAAATTTTTCAGCCGTTTTAAAGTAATTGGTAGTTTAAGTTTAATTTTTAAATGATGTAACGTTCAATTAAGGTTTTCCTTTGTTCAAATCTGTTAAAAATCACATGTAATTAAGTAGCCAACCAAATGCGTAACAGAATATGAGTAAAAGTTGTAAAAAAAATCATTTTAAGTGAGTCAATATTTAAAATATTAGTCAGCTATATAAAATATCTATTTTATGGTTACAAAAATTTACCGAGCATTTGAACAATTGTTTTTGCCTTAAAAGTAAGGGCATAATCTTTTAAATTAAATTAGAAACTTTATATATATGGACAGGTTTATAGACATAAAGTTTAAGTTATTATGTCAAGTTTGTCAATAAAAGCAGTATATTATATATTAAAGGAAAACATACTAATAATACATAATACCGAATAAAATTAAGTATTTAAACAAAGAAGATTTTAAAATTTTCACGTGTTTAGTTTTAGAATACAGTAAGACCCTTAAAAAATAGTTTACGAATGTTTGATGAAATAGAGTCTTAAAAAATTGAAGTAAGAATGCTTCAATGCCAGCAAAACAATATGCAGCAAATGACACCACAGCAAAACCAACAACAACAGTCACATAATGGTTTCTATTATGCTGATATGAACATTAAACAAGAAATTCATGATCCTATAGGTTGGTGTTATACCAGTTCGTGACTATACAAAAGTTACAGTTGTTTAAGTAATGATGATAGGTCCTTTATTTTAATTTTTATATGGGCTTTTCAAAAACGCCAAGTTCAAGAGCAAATTTTGAAGGTTCAATTTAAAGTTAAATTTTATTTTCTTTTGTTTCAGATCAACTTCACGCGTCCTCTTCCGTCGGAGGTCCTCGAAAAATGTCGCTCTGGGCAAAAGTTCGCGAACTAGAGGGCGACTCGTTGCGGCAAATTCAGAACCTTTACGGACCGAATTTTCCGATTGAATTCCGGCATTATTTTGCCGACATTATTGAGCGCCAATCATGGTAAAATATTGAAATTTATTATGCAGTATTGGCAGTTGCAATTTAAGAGCAATGTAAAAGCATTAGAAACAATGGCAAATATCATGGTGTAAACTATGCCATATTTATTTGATATTTATACATGGTTTCAATAGTATGTTATGGCATATTCACAGAACTCAAATCTTTAACTGTATTTGGTGTGTCATGATAAACTAAAAAATTATGTGTTAAAAATATGACGGCACTTGAAAAATGACGACGCAGTCGATCATGGCTTTATGACGTCATCGAATGTCAACAATGTCTGTTTTTTAGTGAGTGATGGGAAAATTTGGTTAAGTGATTAATAGTTTTTATGTTCTTTTTGTCGTTTGGTGTTAAATTTAGTAATATTTAAATACTTTGTCATGACAATGGTGTAATGCTTTTATTTTTGTATTTTCTACATTCGAAATTGATGGTAATTTATCTAATCCAATTTGTATTTACCATTTCTTATTACAAATTTTTAATTTACTGTTAAAATATTTTTAATTTAAAATAATTTTTTTTTGTAAGGTCATTTTAATTTATTTGGTATTTTATTGTCAGGTTAGTTTTATTATATCTTGTATAACATATTATTAATAAAGATTAAATATTTATATTCTAAATATATTTTTAATTGTACGAATTGAAAAAAGGCAAATTGTGAAAGTTATAATTTTTGAAACTAGCAATTAAATGAAGAAGAATTTAAATTTAAATCAAATTTAACAGATTGTTTGTTCTGAAGTTTTGTTTTTTCATAATAAACTAGATTGCCTTACAGTTTATGTGTGCTCTAATGTTATTCAGTTTATTTTAAATTTTTGAATAAAAAGGCTTTATAGAATTTTATTCATCTTTGTTTTATTTATTTTTTTTGTTCTTAGGGATCAATTAGACCCTGATAACATTCCAAACGATGAACCGCATGCCCGATATATTCTTGATACTTTCTTGGGCGAGATACAAAAACAATGCGATCAACTAACTGAAGGAAGGGATTTCTTACAGCGACTTCATTTCAGTGAAATTGCTTCGCATTTCAAAGTAAGTTTGTTCTATTTATGTAATTCTAATTCGATTTATTTAAATTTTACCTACATATAAGAATCTTTTATTATTTTAATTTAAATATCTTCATAAAAAATGTTAATAACGTCTTGATGTAATGTATTTAACCAACAAACAGATATATTAGTTGGAAAATAATACCGCCATAATAATTTAATAATACAACTTAAAACTAGGCCAGGTCAAGTAGACTATCTTTTACAAGAAATCTATTTTAAAAATATTAAACTAGATTTCGATAAAAAGGATTAAACAATGTCAATATTATTTCTATTGAACACACTTTTAATTTAGTTGTTACAGTTGTTTGCAAACTATTAATGATCAATTTCAAGAATACACATTTACCAAAACTTAATTGCCAATTACTTTAAACCTGTTTAACAAAAAACTGCTAGTTTACAATAACTAGACGCTAGATTAGTTAGGCTACAAAACAACACCACGTTGTCGGTGTGCTGTTTACCTAACGTAAATATTGTCGTGTTTAGAACGTATATGGCCCTGCACCGCTTGAGCTTGTTCGGACGGTAAAGAAAATTTTGTCAATTGAAACCCGGTTGGTTCAACATGCTAATTCGGTAAGTAAAAACTGGGTCAACTACCATAAAACTAATTTATTAGAAAAATTAGGATTGAAAATGCAAAATGGCGTTAAAAATTGACTGTTAGTAGATAGCCCGCTCTACTAGTTTATTTACTCACGTACCGCAAATGGCTGTTTTCTTATTTTTTATATAATCTATATATATACATATACATATGTCGTCTATTAAGCCACATTATATAGGTAGACTTGTATAGAATATATAGATGACCTAAATTTAGAATAATTTTTTTTAAATAATTTAATTTTTTATTTTAGCATAAATCATATTGGGTATATTTTATTTAAGGTTGCCGTATTACACAAATGTTAATTTATTTTTAAAAGTTATTTTTACGTTATAAATAACGTATTTAAATAAATCTAACACGTTTGTTATAACTTACTTTCTATTAGTATCTTTGGATGATTTTAACTTTTGACTTTTTTAACTTAATTTATCTGTTAAAAAAAATTGGCTTACAAAAATTATTCTATTTAAAATTGTTTAAAATATTATATATTTAAACAGTAATCAAAAAAAAAACTGCATACCTTTTACTTACAGTAAGCTAAAAGTTGTAAACTTGTTTTATTACTCCTGTGTTTATGTTGTAATTTTAACTACCTTGTGACTAAACATCAAGAGAATTTGTGATGTATGAGTATTTGTTATGACGTTTTAAACCATTTAAAAAACCTAACAGTTATTTGTGTTTTTGGAGTAATTTGTATATGTGTTGTTGATTTTCGTTTTTTAAAGTTTTATTTCTATTTTAAGATTTTATCTAATAAAACAATTTTGTTTTATATTTTGTTTGAATTTATTTGTAAATATAGTATTTTAGTGGTATAAATGTTTTTTAGTTATATTTAGGTTGTAATAAGCATTTTATGTATTTTTTTTATTTATTTATTCTCGATTCAAAAGGTTGACTTTACGACATAAACATAAAATAACATCAGTAACCCCGACCCAGTTTCAAGTTGTCCCGACGGTTTAAAATATTATAGTTTATAATTATTCAATGATTTGGCTTCTGATAAAGTTTGGCTCAGCAGAATTACATACTGTTTCACCTTACTTTGGGAGCAAGAGAGCAGTGGGGATCGAACCTAAAACCTTCTATAGTAAAGCCAAGTGTTTTTTTTCTAACTACTACACCACGCTGCCGACAGTGTTTATCGTTAGAGTAAATAAAATTATATTTTCTTCAGTTAATGGATGGTGGAAACCACATGAGAAACAACCAGCAATCTGAGAAGGTTCTTCACATTAACCGAGAATTAGAAAGAATATCAGCAATGACACGGGATACAGAAAACGATTTACGTAAACTCCAATCACAACAGGAATATTTTGTCATCAATTACCAAGACAGCTTAAAAATATCAAGTAATTTTGTAATTTTTTATGCAACTTAAAATATAAAAACAGCCAAAAATATCAAGAAATATTTTTGTGATCTTTTTCACATTTTGTTTAATTTTTATTGTAGTGTTTGGGGAATTAAAAGATGCGTTTTTTTTTAATTTTAAAGACATACTATACACGTTTGGTAATAAATGATTAATTTTCGTGATAGAAAAACTACCATACAGCATGCTGCCATATATTGTTTGTTATTATTTTCCTGCTAATTCATCTTAATTAACGAACATTAATTGGGGTGTAAAGTTTGCAAGATGCAAAAGTCTGCCAGTTTGGCATTTCAATAAAAGCTATTTGTTAATATAAAGTAAATTAATAATGTATTGATTTATTTAATACTTACTTTTTTTATTAACAATATATTGCTAAACTAAAAGTAAATTTTATAAAGAAGCAATTTGTGAATTTTAAGTTAATTAATTTATTTAATATCATATATTTTATAACTATGCTGAATCAAAAAGACTGTTATAATAAGAATCTATTTGTGAACTTATAATTAATTATAAAATTAGTTTTATTTAATTACGATTTATCAGTAATCTTTGGTTTCATCAAGAAAACTTTATTTTTAGCTGATCTACAGCAACTGCAGTTGTTGGATCGAAACGACCAAACCCGTATTTCACTTGAACCTCCTTTGCAAAGAAAACAAAGAGAAGTGGACAAATTGTTGAGGGAAGAAGCTCAGAAGTTACAACAACTAAGAGCCGTAAGTATATTTGTATATCTAACCTGTTAAAGTGGTATTATAAGTTTATTTTAACTGTTTCCAAATCAAACAACTTTGACTAAACAGTACTAGCCTTCTGCAGAGTCTAACCCAATTCGTATTTGGATTATAATTAGACAATATCACGAGGCTGCAAATGTCTTGATGTTTTTTAATTTTATTTTACAGAGTTTAGCAAAACGCCACGAAGAAACGTTTACTTTACTCACCCAGCTGCAAAATCAAATCCTGGACGAAGAATTGATCAAATGGAAAAGATCGCAGGCGCTCGCTTATAATGGAGTTCAACAAGAAGCTAATTTAGATCAACTTCAGCAATGGTAAATTTAAAAGCTTTATACCGTAGTCCCTTTTAAAGAAAGTGTATAACTTATTTTATAAAATACTATGCAAAGTATAGAAGAATGTTGTAGCAAATGTGAATTTTTTGTATTTATTTATCCTTGATGTGGAAAGTTTGACTTTACGACCCATACATAAAGTAACATTTGTTACCTCGACCAAGTCTCAAGTTTTCCTTGGCAGTTTGGAATATTATAAATTATAATTGATAATTAAGCTGCTGATTAAGTGTTGTCTTAGAAGAAGGTTATAGCGCTTATTTTAGGTTGCTACAGCATAAGAGCAGTGGGGATCAAACTTACGAACTTATGAAGTGAATCCAAGTGTTTTGACCACCACACCACGCTGCCGTTTATTTAAACATTTTAATTATTAAAATTATTTAATTTCGAATCAGGTGTGAACAGCTGGCAGAAATAATCTGGCAGAATCGTCAGCAAATCAAACGGGTCGAAATTCAACGTCAACAACTTCCAATCAACAACCCGGGTCGGGATGTTTTGCCCGATCTTAATGCAACAATCACTGCTCTGCTGTCCACACTTGTAACAAGGTAAAGTTACTTATTTTTTTCGTATCACATTTACGAAATAGGTTTTTGTATTTTGATTGGAAAAGGGTTTAATATTTAAAATGTTGAATCTATCTACAAACGCTGTGCTCAAGGGCTAATAATACGGTTTTGGTGCGGCTCGAACCCGAAACCCATTTTGTGTTGCTTTATGTTAGTGTTTACTGAATGTTAGTTCGATTTTTACCATGACGCCTTTGAAGTAATCAGTTGACTAAATTTCTTACACTCAATGGGTAGTTTATCAGAAGATTAATTATACATACAAGAAACAAAGTCTACACAAAGTTGAGGCAAAATAACAAATATTACTATAAGAAATGGCAAAATAAAACAATGCAAAGGTATATAAATACTGCATAATTAAATTATTAACATCAAGATGCATGAATATATCGTTAATATATTTGATGAACACATTTTATAACTAAGCGTATTTTGACTTGTCAGGTTTCGTATTTCGTTCTTGCTATGTTTATCAAATTTCATATAAATAAACTCAAATGACTGCAGCGCGAGTAACATTGGTTACAAATCAAAAATGTGTGTTAACAGCTGTTTGAGTATAATCCCGAGTTATTTTAGTCTAAGTTTTAATACAACATTTTAAAATTACTGTTTTTTTTTGTACATATATCTTTATCTTCGATGTGGGAAAGTCGAATGCGCGACTTAAACATAGGGTAACATCAGTTACTCCGACCCAGTCTCGAGTTGACTTTCTCAGTTTGGGATATTATATAGATTATAATTGCCCGGTAATTATACTGCTGATTAAGTGCTGGCTTAGTAGGAGTTTATACCGTTTAAAGCGCCTTACTCAAGGGCGCTACAGAATGAAATCGGTGGGGATTGAACCCACGTTTAATAGCCCATTGGATCAAAACAATGTCATTTGCATTAAAACGTTATAACTTTGGTAAATTAAAATCTTTTTTCCTTGCAAACTTTAATATTTTTAGTTGAATTTTTTTATCTTTTTTAGCACCTTTATAATCGAGAAGCAGCCGCCACAAGTTTTAAAAACCCAGACGCGCTTTGGCGCTACCATCCGGCTGCTTGTTGGTGGAAAATTAAACGTACACATGAACCCGCCGACTGTTAAGGCAAGTATTATTAACGAAGCCCAGGCCCAGCACTTGCTAAAGAACGACTCGACAAGAAGGCAAGCTAAACTTTAAACATTTTATTAATAAAAATGTGTTTTTGTATTTAAAATATCTGTTTTTTGTAATTTATGCAGGTAGTCAAAATAATTTAATTTTCAAGCAGGTTTTTTGATAGTTGAAATTTAACATTTTTTTTTTTTATTTTGCATATTTATTTGTAGTATAACAGTTTTAATTAGGTATTTTTTTTTAATTTAACAACACACTAACTTATCAAAAATCAGATTTTTTTAAAAATGTTTAAATGATATATATTTATTGCAACAGTAACTATACAGTACACGGGATTTAACCAAACTAATTATTCACAATTTCTAATTTTTTTCTTTTACTGAACTTCCAAGTTTATTTTTAGTATAACTGACATGAGTGGCGAAATACTTAACCCTGAAAGTGTAATGGAATATCATCCTCAATCTGGAATACTAAGTGTCAGTTTTCGTAACATGGTAAGTAAGTTTAAATATACATAAAAATCAAATATATTTTTCCATTCAGGGTGCTTTTTACCGGCAGCTTGGTGTAGAGGTAAGAACACTTGCTACACCACACATGAGGTCGTGGGTTTAATCCCCACTGATCTCATGCTGTAGCGCCCTTGCGTAAGGTGCTATAAACGGTATGAACTCCTGCTGAGCCAGCACTTAATCAGCAGTATAATTATCAGGCAATTATAATCTATAATATCCCAAACTGCCACAGACAACTCGAGACTGGGTCGGAGTAACTGATGTTACCCTATGTTTAAGTCGCGCATTCGACTTTCCCACATGGAGGATAAAGATATATACAAAAAAAAATTAAAAAAAAAAAAAAAAAAAAAAAAAATAATTTTTTTTTTTTAAGTTAGTTTTTTCTAAAATTAGTTGTTATAAAGGTACATACAAATAAATCAAATTATATTGTGTTTTAAATTAAAATTAGTTAATGCACAAAAGTTACTGTTTTGTTTATTTAATACGATGTCTTATAAAAACTTTCTTAAGAGTTTTTTTAATTTAATTTATTAACTTTATTTTCTCATGGACAATATTTTAAAAAAATATCTTATTATTTAATATGTTTTTTTTTTATTTTAATTTGGACAATTTCTTGTAAACATTGCCTATATTATTTTTGGAGTTCTAATATAAATTTTAACGTGATAATGTATTGAAGATATCTAAATTTGCAAAAAAATAAACTAATAAAACAATAAGAACTTTTATTTAAAAAATTAAATATTTTTTACCAAATAATTTTACCAACTTTATTGTTTAATATTTTTAGTCACTCCGTCGAATTAAACGTTCGGACAAGCGAGGTGCAGAGGCAGTCACTGAGGAAAAATTCACAGTTTTGTTCCAATCGAGATTCAGTGTTGGGGGGAACGAATTAGTCTTCCAAGTTCGGGTAAAAAAAGAAATTAAAAAACAAATTTTTTTTATTTAATTAAAATTTTGTTACACTTTTTACTAGAACTAGGATTAATGTTTAGTTGTTTAATTCTCTTTACATTTTGAATTTTATATTTTATTTATTTTTTTAAAACAAACTTAAGTTAATTGAGATATAATTTTTATCTTAAGATTAACTTTATTTTTGGTACAAACAATTAAAATACAAAGCTTGTAATGTTTTATAACCATTGCCCTTGGCAAAATATTGTGTAAATTTTTGTTTAACAAACAAGGATATAATTAAATGCTGAAATTAAAAAGTATTTTAACACATATAATATATTTACAATCATTTTTTTTATAAATTAATTTATAAATATGTTCTTAAAAAGAGTAGACTAAAAATTAATACCATGGAAAAGTAAATTTTGTAATCCCAAATTAAATATTTAAACGTTGAATAAAAAAAATATTTTTAAGTATCTCAAATATTAAATCAAATTCAAAATCAATTTTTTTTTGTTAATTTTATGTGATCTGTTTTTATATACTTAGACCTTATCCTTACCAGTTGTAGTAATAGTACACGGCAACCAAGAAGCAAACGCAGCAGCCAGCATATTATGGGACAACGCATTCGCGGAACAGGTACAAAACCGGTTCTAACCAGTTCTAACTAGATTATTTTTTGTAGCCTTTCACCACATCTCTCCCTGTTGTGGTGATAGTTAACGTAAGCCAAGATTGCAACGCGCGGGGTACAGTTCTATGGGATAATGCTTTCTCGTATAAGGTGCCATATGCACGAAAAATTTAGGCGCAAATCGCAAAAATTAATTTTGTCGTTAAATCACTATAATTTTTTTTTATATATACCCCTAATTTATATGACAATGCGGAATTATTAGTTAAAAAAAACTGATTAGATTATGTATAAACGGGTTAATTTTTTATAGACCTATTGCCAGTAATTTGTAGAGCAATAAGTAACCTTTTTTTGAATTTTTAAACCTTTTTATATAAATCTATATTTGCAAGTAATTTGCAAAGCAATTTGTAACCTTTTATTTAGAATCTTAAACTGTGTTTTGAATAAGTTGACTTGGTAAATTAACTTTGTATAAAAATATATTTGCCATTAATTTGCAGGGCAATACGTATTTATAAAAAAAAAATTAAAATTAATTTAATTGTAGTAGGAAATGTTGTATTAATTTTTATTTGGTTTAATTTTTAATTTAATTTCTTTTTAAATATTTAATCTGTAAAAAGTAATGTTTATATTTGTTGTATTTAAACTATATTACTATAATTTTTAATAATAAATCCTACAAAGTTATATTACAAATTTTAACACTAAAATAAAAAAAAGTTTAAATATTTTTTTATACAGGGTCGTATTCCCTTTCATATCCCTGATAAAGTGCCATGGTGTCAACTGATTGAAGCACTAGATTATAAATGGAGACATGAGTGTCATAGCAATAGAGGACTTACTCAGCAAGCTAAACAATATCTGGCTTACAAAGTTTTCAGTAAGTTTTAATATGTAATTTTATTTAAAAATTATTTCTATATTTTTTGTGTATTTTTGGCGTTATATTGCATAACTTTAAGCCGTATACATTGTGTTTTTGTACCTACAACATCTTAGGTTTAAATCCTGATAGCGTTAATGTTTTTGCTTATATTTTTCTGTTTTATATAAATACGAAAACATTACTTTTTCAATGATTTGCAATATCATAGCGTTTTTTTGTGTAAGTTATGTCGCAATTTAATAAAGTTAAGTTAAATCTAAATTGACTTAACTTTTATAGGACAAAATGTGCCAGCGAATTCGGACAAGTTAATCTCATGGGCGCAATTCAACAGAGAACCGCTTCTTAATCGAAATTTCACATTCTGGCAGTGGTTTAACGGAGTCATGGAGTTAACAAAAAGCAAGCATTTGCAACAACACTGGAACGACGGGTAAAAAAATCAGTTTTTTGTAACTTAAAAATTTGATCTTATTAAAGTTTCTACTATTTTTTGTAAGGAAATAAAAATTTGATCTTTTTTAGGATTTTACAAATTTAATCTTGTTTAATTTTTTAACATTTTCCTATTGTGTTTTTTTTTATAGGGCAATTATTGGGTTTATTGGTAAAGCAGAATCACAAGAAAAATTGCTTTCAAAATCTCTTGCAACATTTTTACTTCGTTATTCCGACTCTGAAATTGGAGGATTGACAATAGCTTGGACTGCAGAATCGGAGAAAGGTGAAGATTAAGAATTTTTTTGTAACGTCTCAAGTTCGATTCCCACTGCTGGCATTTTGTTTTGTTTTTTTTAACTAACTTTTTACCTAAAGCAGTGATGGTATTTTGTAAAGAACTAAGGAATATGTAAAAAACTGTATAAGAAGTGTGTTGTTTACCAATATACATTGTTGTGATTTCGGCTTTGCAAATTGCCCTTCGGTTAACCCATAAACTTTATCTAAACCTACTCGCAATAAACAAATGTTTTTTTCAGGCATAGCTAGAGTATGGAACCTTCAGCCGCAGACGCTACGTGACTACGGTATTCGGTCTTTAGCGGACCGCATAAAAGATTTAGACCAACTGCTTTATATTTGTAAGTCTGACGACACCCAACAAACGAAAGACGAAGTTTTCGGGCAATATTACAGCAAATCGATAAGCGAGTCACGTGAGTGAAAAGTTAAATTTTTGGCGCGCATTTTTGTTTGTAACAAAAGTTTAATTTTTAATCTTATTTTTGCAGCTGAAAGAGGCGGTTATGTTACAGCAGAATTAATGCAAACTATTACAATTCCACACAGGTAAAAAAGGCATTTTTTATTTTTAGCTAATTAACTTTTGGTTGTTACCAGCATTTAAGATAGTCCAAACATTTTTGCTTTATTTGTCATTGTGTTTTAAACATTAAGAGTCTATTTTTTTACTTTGGTTTCTTAAACTAATTGTTTGTTTTTTTTTATGATAAAATTCGCCTTAAAATGTATATCAATTTTTTTTTTTTAATTTTTCTATAGCAATATATTAAACATGAGTCTGATGGGTGATCAGAGCGCTCCGAGCACACCTGCAAGTAGCTACGAAGCCCAGCTCTCCATACATAGCCCCACTCCAGTGACCTTACATAACCCCATACAGTATGATGTGTAAGTCACGTGTTTAGTTTTGGCGCGAAAATTTTTTCTTGTATTTTTTCTGCAAAATTAATGTTTTGATATGTTATTAGGCCAGAGCTTAGACAAGCAAACAACTATCAACCCTCCAACGATGTAGTTGGAGGCACGATGGACTATGACGAAAGTTTGAACTGTTTCCAGCCTTGCAGCATAGATGTGGATGAACTCCTTAGCCGTAACATGTAACTCTTGTGCGCCCACCGCCGACTGGATTTTTTTCCAATTTTTTATCGCAATTTTTGTTCGACCGCGCGATTTTGACAAAACATTGCCTGATTTATGACATCATGAACCGCTGACGTCATATGATACGTTACCATGACAAACATTTTTTTATAGTTGTATAAATCGTGTTTTTTTGAGATTAAAGAATAGTACGGCAGGCAATAAAGTAGTTAAGAATTAGTGTAGCAATATAGAATTACGTTTTGTAACAAATCAATATGCAGTAGTAGTCAATACGGTACGTACTAATAATACATTGTAATTATTCATTGATATCGGTACATTGTGCGCCTAATATTTTCGGTACATTTGTGTTATCATTTTTTCTTGATTTTTAATTACAATTGTTTCATTTATTGTCCGTGAATTGCCCGAAGTTTAAATACGCATTCCCCTGTTGTTAATTTAAGTAGTAAATTATTGATGCAGTGTTTTAAATGAAATATTCTGAAAAGATTTCGTTTTTGCTGTCAGCATATTGTAAAATTTAACATTTCTATTACTAGCAATCCAAATTTCTTTCTTTTTGGATCATTGATTTAAATTTACTTAAAAATATCCTGCTTAAAAAAATACAAAAAACATTAAATTAAAAAAAATTCGACAAATATTTTTTTTTCGATTTTCTAACTTTTAAAATTTTTTTTATACTGGCAAAAATATTTATGAAAAATTAAAAAAAATGGTTTTCCTTTTCAATTTTTTTTAATTTTGGTGACATTCTATAATATTAACAAATCCGTTGTTATCTATATCTGTGTATGTATGGTCTAACTGTTTATAATATAACGTACTGTTGTATGAACGCTAATGTTATATACAAAAAACGTACTTTATGTATTTGCATTGAACTTAATTTTAAAATTAATAAAATGCGAGTTTATATAAATTTTTGTTTTGACAATTTCATAAAAATTAGAGTTTAAGCAAAAATTATTTTGTAAAATCTTAATTAGAAAAGTATTAAAATTTTTTCACAAAAATTATTTTATTTTCTTTGTAACAAAAAAATAATTACTTTATTTGTAATCAATTCCAATTTTGTGACGTCATTATTTTGAAATGGTACGTCAACACTTGAAAGTACATCACTTCACATTAGTTTAACTCGCGCATTTTTAAGTACACGACAAGTACGTGATTTGTTTTACCCTTAGCTCTTACATGGAAAAATTTAAAGGCGTTTTAAGTATGGTTCGCAGTTGAAATTTGCGTGGTAATATTGTCATGGCAACGAACTGACTGTTTTAAAAGTTTGTTGTTTTAGTCTGTGATGGTTGTGGTTTAAAAATAGAAACTTCTGTTGCTTATGTTGAATAGTAATAATTGTCAGTACGAAAAATGTGTAGTCAGTTTAAAAAATAACATGCAATTTTATATTTATTTGTCTAAATGAAAAATAACTCTATATAGCTAAGCATTTTAAAATGATGCCTTTGACTACAGTTCTATTATTCAATTAAAACGGAACTTACAGGTCAAATTCTGATTAAAAAATGATGTTACTTTTTATCATGTATTAAATTTAAAAAAATAATAGGCAAAAACACTTCACTATAAATTGCATTGTTGATAATAAATTATGGTTGTTGTTCTTAAGTTACTTAAAAAACTGATCGCAAGTTTAAATTTTAATATTTTGTTTTAGAAGTGTTGTAATTTAAATAAAATCAATAATTTATGAAGAATGGATGCATGTAGTTATAGATAAGTATCTTTAAAGTAAAATTATTCACATCTGGTCTATGCAAAATTTATAAGATAACAAGGATAACATTAATTTTCTACGTCCACACTTTGTGCTTTATTTAGTTTTTTGTATTAAGAAAAATTAGTTTTTGTATTAAGAAGGTTATATAGTGTATAAGTTTTAAAAGACAAAAGTATTTAAAAACTTTAACTTGAAAAAATATATTAATAAAGTTAACTTAAGAATATATTTTGTTTAGAATAGTTTTACTTAGAGGGTATATAATATACTTTATTTCAAATATTTTATATAACTGAACTTTACTTTATATGTCTATTTTGATAAACTGCTTCTGAATTTAAGAAATAAAATAATGCAATAAAGAAAATCTATTAAACGAAGAACTAACAAAATTTAAATTACATTTTTAAAAACAATGAAGTATATATTACATCAACGTTATATATTGTTAACCTTGCTGTTGGTTTATATAACACAAGCACAAGAATATAAAGGCCCAAGTCATCCACCCTTAGAAGACGTTGGTAAATTTAAAAGAATTACAACAACGCCAGAAGAAGCAACTTGCGGGGAGAAGACACCAAGTTCGTTTTGTGCACCTGCTGAAAGCGAGGAAGGTATGAGGAATGGAGCCTGTAATGGAAAAACTTGCAACCAAGAATGTCCTGTACGAGATAGGAACACAGACACTCCAAGGTAACAAAAAACATTTTAAATTTATATTAATCTAACAAGGTTATTTTTGTTTTTTGGATTTTTTAAAAGTAAGTACCTGTTATCTACTGACTAATTTTATAATATGGAAAGACATTAACCATGACTTAAAACCAATGTTAAACGAACTTTTATATATTATCTAGAGTGTCTTTCAGTCTTGGTGTAATCACATAAAACTTTGCTATAATTAACCTTTACCATTTGGTTTTACAATATAATAAAAATCCATTTCGTGAATATTTATTTTTTTAGATTTCTTAACCTTTTAAATGGAGACGCGGGGACAGGCGTAATACCAAATTACCTGGATACTTTGATACCAGGAGCTCATTCCTTCGAGTTCAGAAATTATCCTACAAGCCGAATTACACCGAGCAGTGTACCGAGAATGGGAAGAAATGGCCAATTTACATTGACTGTGTGGCTTAAACAAGCCCCAAGAACTGCAGGGTGGGTTAAAATAGTAATATAAAACAACTAAAAAATCCTATATATTTAAAAAAAAGTTCATAAAGTCACACCTAGCTTTCCAGGTTTATAATCAGGTAATATTTAATAGGAAAATAACATCTTCGGCTAAGAAATATATAAAAGAACCTGTGTAAAAAAGGATAGCTTGGGAAGTTTGTCATTTAACCAAATCTTATTTAGTACTTTATTTACTCATTTTAAAACATTACAATACAAGAAAATTACCAAAATGAAACCTTTAATTTGTAGAGTTATCTTTGAGAAAATTGCCGGTCCTGGCCTTCAAAAAGTTGTTGTTCTTACCATATTTATATCTGGATCGTCTATCGCGATGCAATATCGTGGTGCAGATCGAGCCTCCCATTACAAAGTCCTTCAGGTACCTTTTCCAAGCGGGCGATGGAATCATTTAACCATACAGGTGTACGGTCGTGATATAAGTGTATTTGTAAATGGTAATGAAGCGGATGGAACACCGTACGTAACAGACAAACTAGATGTACCTATGGTTGATTTAAACAACGGACCTATGCTAAGAATCGGTCAACGTGTAAGAGGTACGTTAAAAGTTAAACGTTTACTGATAGATAATGTTATAGTTTGTTAGAAATTTTGTAATTTAAATTAATAAGCAAAATATTTATTAAAGATCTATAGGGCTTTGGGTTATGTAGGTATTTTAAAGACAGTTAACCAGGCTTAAACATAGATTATTGGTTCGTGTTAATATGGACAACTTGAAACTGGTTAATATTTTCAATAAAAGAAGCTTATATAGTTGTAATACTTTATATATATAATAAAATTAAAACAGGTATTTAGTTAACTTTAAATTTACTTTAAATAACAATACGGATACAGAATGGAACGAATCTTCTGAGTTTGCTCAATTTATTGAAAAAGAAACCACGGTTGGATCAAATAGTAAGACAAAGCATGGGATCATGGTTATTGTAATAATTTGACATTTTGCGAAGGCAGTTTCATTGGTGTCAGTCTTTTAACATATCATTATTTGGGTTGTTGTTTATTGATTTTTATATTATGGTGTTATTATATTAAGGTAAAGATCACGGGTGTCTTGAACATTTATTGGTGTTGTAACTGTTGTGGTATTAAAAGGTTGAATGTTTTTATTATTTTGATGTTACATTTATATTTGGAGCAGTTGCCTTTTTGTACTTGTTAATGTTATACCTTATTATGTAAAAATACTTGAAGTTGTTAGAAAATAAGATTATGTCTTACTATTTAGCTACCGCACAGTACATTGGTTTGATGCAGTTGTTTCATTGGTATGACAAGGCTTTAACCAACCGGGAGATACAAGCCCTTGTGACCGGTATTTTTCCTGAAGCAAACATCCAATCAAATTGCTTGTGTCCAGAAGGTTTTCCTAGGATACACCCCCTCGAAGAAAGGTATATTTATACACTTTTAAAAATTTTGATTCACGTGCTGAAATACAGTCCTAACTCTTAACAATTACGTGTTTAGGTTTTGCATTCCTAACGGGGTTCCTGACACCGATATTTCAAGTCGTGTTCTACGGTTGGAAGAAGATGCCCACCCTCTTGAATACATTAACGACGGTGACGTCACAACCACATGGGTTTCGTCTAGGAAGTTATACATGCCTGGCGGGGTTACCATCAACATTGACCTAGAAAATGGTGAATATCAGGTACAGAAATTTCTTTATGTAAGTTTAAACCTATAGTGTTGGTTCACCAGAAGTTCATACCTTTGATAGCACCTTACTTAAGGGCGCTACAGCATGAGAGCAGTGAGGATTGAACCCACGACTTTATGGTGGTGTAGCAAGTTTTCTTACTACACCGAACATCGACTTTAACAAAACAGCTAAGCTAAGTAAAAATAGTATATATTAACGCAACCATGCGTTACTACAAAAACGCGCCTAAAAAATTGCCTTTTTAAAAGACGTTTTTTTTAATTAACGTGCGTTGAAAAAGGCCCAAATATGATTTCAAACATTTTAGTTGCACATATAAGTATTTTTCACAAATATTTCACAGATATTTTACATCGTTATGGAGTTTTACAGTCCTCAACCGAAAGCAATTACTTTAAGTAGACTGTCGAACAACACTGAAGGTTTTGTACCATGGGGATATTACGCAGACGACTGTTTACAACGTTTTTCTTCGCCTCCCTTTCAAGAACTTACTAATCCGAGTAGTGTGAACTGCAGGCAATTTCCGCCGTAAGTATGGCTTAACATAGGCTTTATGCTTCGTGAGTTTTTGCAAATACAGTTAGCGTTTGTTTACGTTTAAGGGAAGCTAAGGCTCAAGTTAACCTAGTTACCTGTTTTTGTATAGGCCTACTTTATAAACGTTTTTTTTGGTAAACTAGTGTTCTTTTTTGCTTATAAATTTACCAGTTAAGTTTTTTGTAATTATAAAAACAAATTTAATATATAAGCTTGAAAATATGAAATGTTAGAACACTTAGAAATAGTATGGCATATATATACAGATAATCAAAAAGGAATTCAATCATATAACAAAAATATTAAGTGACAAACTTATATTAGGCCGGATGAAATCCAGTTTTCAAGTGGAAATGTGACTTTGGATTTATTATCACCCGACCGGCCAGGCTACTTAGCATTCTACAGTACACCGGATTTAATGTCGTTTGTTGAAGCTTCACAAATACAAATCAGGTTTCAGCATCAATATCATACAGATGAAAAGGATGTTGATGTCGGGCATTTATATTATGGACTTAATGGAATAAGAATAATTGGCAGGTAATGTTAAAAACTGTTAGAAAACATCCTTTTTATATTGATCCATCCTTGATATGGTACGGTTGACTTTTTGACCTATAAATAGAGTAACATCAGTTATCCGACCCAGTTCTGAGTTGCCTTTGGCAGTTTGGAATATTATGGAATATAATTGCTTGATAGTTAAGCTGCTGATTAGGTGTCTTAAAAAGAGTTTATTCTGTTTATAGCACTTTACTCATGGGCGTTACAGTACACTTTATTCATGGGCGTTACACTGTCATAAAATAATAAAATGTTTTAAGAATATTTTAAGCTCTATATTTTGTTAGATGTGATTGTCATGGTCATGCTGAAGCTTGTAATATGGATACAAATCCTTATCAGTGTGCTTGTCTTGAAGAGAGCCATACTGATGGGACTATGGTAAGTTAAATTACACTAAAACCCAAGTTATCTACATATGTTATTTGTTGAGTTATTAGTAATGAATTAATATCAAGTTCAGCATATCAATTTAATAAATAAAGATAAATTATGTTTATGGTATTTTAAAAGTGTAAAATTAAACGCAATCCTTTTCGAGCAATAATATATTCTTACAATCACAAACTATGCTTACGTACTTAATTATTGATGATTTTCTGTATAGTGTGAACGTTGTCAACCTTTATATAACAACAAAAAGTTTCGGATTGGTGACTACACAAGTCCTTACCCTTGTCAAAAGTGCAACTGTCATCTGCATGCAGATAGTTGTCATTATGAGGAAGATCTTGATCCTGAAAAAGATGACTTTTTTGCAGGTGGCGGAGGAGTATGTGATGACTGCAAGCATAATACTGCTGGTAAGTTTTAACTTTTTTTGTATGTATCTTCATCCTCGATGTGGGAAGGTCGAATGTGCGATCTAACTATGGAGTAACAACAGCTACTCCGACCCAGTCTTAAGTTGACTGTTGCAGTTTGGAATACTATAGATTATAATCGCCGATAATCAGGCTGCTGATTTAAGCTGGCTCAACAGGAGTTCATACTGTTTATAGCGCCTTACTTAAGGGCGCTACAGCATGAGATCACTGGGAATCGAACTTAAGACCTCATGTTGTGTAGGAAGTTTTTTGACCACTACACCACACTGCCGGCCCAAATGATTAGGCTGTATCTAAATAACTGCATAACATGAATAAATCAAAAAAAAATTATTTTTTTCACCCAAATGGAGAAGAAAATAACTGTAATTATTTATGAGGTCGGTTTTGTGAGGAATGTGCATTGGAACATTTTAGAGAAGTTGACAAACCACTGGATGCTGCGGATGTTTGTACGCCTTGCAATTGTCACAGAGCTGGAGTAACTAACGGAACTATTGACTGTGAAAGGGTAAATTATTAGAAAATATTAAAACTAGCAGCGTGGTGTAGTGGTAAGAACACTTGCTACACCACACATGAGATCGTGGGTTCAATCCCCACTGATCTCATGCTGTAGCGCCCTTGAGTAAGACGCTGTAAACGGTACGAACTCCTGCTGAGCCAGCACTTAATCAACAGCATAATTATCGGGCAATTATATTCTATAATATCCCAAACTGCCACAGGCAACTCGAAACTGGGTCAGAGTAACTGATGTTACTATATGTTTAAGTCGCACATTCGACTTTCCCACATCAGGATAAAAATATATACATATACAAATGTTTGAACGTAACCAACTAAATATTAATAGTTTTTTTTAATGTGTTAGTGTAATATGAAAAAACAGAATTGATTTTTGGAGTATTTATTGTTATTCTTTCGGTGATTTAAAATAATATAGATGCTCTTGCTATATTTTATATTGTCGTAATTATAAATATTTTTTTTTGCTTAAGCTTGGTGGACAATGTCCATGTAAAAGTAAGGTTACCTCACGACGATGTAACATCTGTGTGGACGGATATTACAATTTGAACAAAGACAACGATGAAGGTTGTGAAGAATGTCTTTGTCATTTATCTGGGACAGTAAACAGAACTATAACTTGTAAACAGGTAGATTGTTAAAATATATTAAATTACTTTATATAAAAAAAATTCTAGAGTATGAACCTAATAAGTTATCATGTAATAGAATTGCATATCACATTCAAAACTGCTTGCAAATTTGTAGGATATTTATTGCATATAATTTCATTTAAGCTACAGTGTTATTTTTGATTTTTTTGTCCTTTTAATAGTATGTTTCTAAAGCTGTTTATTACAATTTTGAGCATATCAAATATTATTAAAACTGGCAGCGTGGTGTAGTGGTATGAACAATTGCTACACCACACATGAGGTCCTAGGTTCGATATCCACTGCTCTTATGCTGTAGCGCCCTTCAGTAAAGCGCTATAAACGGTATGAACTCCTGCTGAGCCAGCACTTAATCAGCAGCATAAATATCGGGCAATTATAATCTATAATATTCTGCCCAAGGCAACTTAAGACTGGGTTATAGTAACTAATGTTACTCTATGTTTAAGTCGCGCATTCGACTTTCCCGCATCGAGGATAAAGATATATCCAAAAAAAAAAGTAAGCTTTTATTGGAAAAAAAAATTTTAACTTTTTTTCAACACTCTTCTTTTTTATACAGAAAACTGGCAGATGTGCTTGCAGAGATAATGTAGTTGGACGGCAATGTGATAAATGTCAATTAGAGTACAAGAACTTAACTGACTCTAACCCTCTTGGTTGTGAACCATGTAATTGTAGTTTGATTGGTTCAAGACAGACTTACTGTAATCCAGAGAATGGGCAATGTAGTTGTAAACAGAATGTCCAAGGTTAGTCCTAAAGAAAAAATGTTTGTACTGGTTTTGGGTTAAAAAGTTTTTAAATTTATTTTGCTGTTGAAGGTTTATAATATAATACAAGAAAATTTATTGTATTTTAATGTATATATATATTTAACTTTTAATTAAGTGTTAGTTAAGTACTGATTTTATTGGTATAAAAAAAATAAGTGTTGAAATTGTTAGATATTAAAAAAAATAAACTTTGGTTTACCATTTGAAAACTACTTTTGTCAATTTAACATAACATTTTTTTTGAATATAATTTTATCTTCGATGTGGAAAGGTCGAATACGCGACCTAAACATAAAGTAACATTAGTTACTCCGACCCGGTCTTAATATGGCTATAGCAGTTTAAGATAGTATAAAGTTATTTTTATCTACTTTTTGTTTAAATTATTTTAAAAATTATTTTCAGGAATGATTTGTGATGAATGTGAGGATGGTTTCTGGGGTCTATCTCGAGCAGGGTGCCAACCTTGTGGGTGTGATACAGCGGGAACCGAACCTGGGACCATTTGTGACAAGATAACTGGACAGTGTACCTGTAAAGCTAGTGTACAAGGAAGAACTTGTAATGAATGCGTTGACGAGTTTTTTAACCTTATAGAAAGTAACAGACAGGTAAAATTCAACTTGCTTTTTATGCAAATTATTAAAACTTATTTGATTTTTAATGTTTAGCATAGTCCTATATTTTGCTATTATTTATTTATTTATTTTTTTTTGCTATTATTTATTTAGTTTTTCTCGAGTTGTCTGTGGTAGTTCGGGATATTATAGATTTTAATTGCTCGATAATTATTCTGTTGATTAAGTGCTGTGTAGCAAGTGTTCTTACTACTACACCACGCTGCCGGTGAATGTAAGTGTAAGTGTTTTTTTAAGTTTATTTATTCTCGATGTGGAAAGGTTAACTTCATGGCCTAGAGTAACATTTGTTACCCCGATTCAGTACCGAGTTACCTTTGGCAGTTTGGGATATTATAGTTTATATTTGCCTGATAATTAAGCTGCTGATCAGGTGTTGGCTCAGAAGAAAATTATATCGTTTATGGTTTCTTGTTAAGGGCGCTACAGAATGAGACTGTTAGAATACGCAACCAGTCTCATATGCAAAAATCTTATCATTTTGTGGTTATGTAGTTTATGTTTTTAGTCTTTTTTTTTTTTGGTTTTTATATATTTTTAGGGTTGTGAGTCATGCAGTTGTGATTCAAGGGGAACAGTAAATGCATCTTTAGTTTGTGACAAGTTGTTAGGTCAATGTGCTTGCAAGGACAAGGTACATGGTAGAGAATGTAATTTATGTAAGGGAAATACCTTTGGACTCAGTGGTTCACTTTTATCTGGATGCGAGCCATGTAATTGTGATCCAATGGGTAAGTAAAATTAAATGAATATAAATAATCCAAACAAAATTTAATTTTTTAAATCTAAATAAATTGAGCAGTTTTGGGATATTATAGATTATAATTCCCGGTAAAATTTAAGCTGCTGATTAAGTGCTGGCTCAGCAGGAGTTTATACTGTTTATAATGCCTTACTCAAGGGCGCTACAGCATGAAAGCAGTGGGGATTGAACCCACGACCTCATGTGGTGTAGCAAGTGTTTCTTACCACTACACCACTTTCTTACCATTATCATTATCCTGCTGATTGAATTGGTTCAAGTCAAGCGTTTTAACACATACTGCCTGATCTAACTTTGTTTTGTTCTTACCTGTATTAATGTCTTATTTATTACATAGGTACTGCATTGGGTGATCAAAAAGCACCACATGAGTTGGTCTGTGATGCAAACAGTGGTCAGTGTGCTTGTTTGTCCAGCAGAGAGGGTAGGAGATGTGATCAGTGCTCACCAGGTATTTGTTTAAACTACTAAAGCTTTTACTTACACTAGTCTGTATATGGTATAGCCCAGTGGATAAGGTATATATGTATTTCCAATTAATAGGCCTACAATTAAATAAAAATGGCATTTGTGGTGTAAGGGTAAATTATCATTGGCAAATATTAGTTGAGATTGCAACCATATTACTACTATTAATATTTCTGATTGTAGGGCAGGCTATCTACTAATTGCAAAAATTTAGGAATTGTTTTGTCACTTTTTTAAAGAGTTGTATTTTATTGCTCTTTGTTATTTTGCTCAAAGAAATGTAAACCACATAAACGTACTTGATAAATTATTAATAGTTCTACTTAATGAGATGTACTGCTGTTAAGTGGGACTTGTGCAGTGACTAATATAAATTTATCGAAATGGTTAAATTTAAATCAAAATTTGGCAATTTCATAATGTTATAAAGATTTTGGCTATCTAACTATAAAGATTGTTTTATATTAATATCAGGAATTTTTTTATATACTTTTACTTTTACGAACAATTTTGCACAAAAAAAAATATTTTTTTATTATAGGATTTTATCTTCCTTCGAGCAATCAGACAGGTTGTTTGGTGTGTGACTGCCATCCAGTGGGAAGTACAAGTCAAGTTTGTAATAATGTGACGGGAATGTGTCCGTGCAAACCTGAAGAAACGGGAGCAGGTAATTAATTTAACTTAATAAAGCGTGGTGTAGTGGTAAGACTTGAGGTCGTGGGTTCAATCCTGACTGCTCTCATGCTGTAGCGCCCTTGAGTAAGGCGCTATAAACGATATGAACTCCTGCTGAGCAAGCACTTAATCAGCAGCATAATTATCGGTCAATTATAGTCTATAATATCCCAAACTGATAAAGGCAACTTGAGATTGGATTGGAGTAATTAATGTTACTCTATGTTTAGGTGTGCATTCGACTTTCCCACATCAAGGATAAAGATATATATCAAAAATAATGTTAAATCTAAACAAGAAGTTTTAATTTAATTAAGTAATTTAAACATGATAGTAATACGGTATCCTCGCCCCAGAATAATAGAGTATTTACATGTATGTATTTTCTACAATTTTAAATACAATTTTTAGTAGTTTATGTTAAGTTAATAATAATGTAATATTTTTAGGTTTGCAAGGTCGTAGATGTGATCAATGTGCACCAGAGTTTTGGAGTTTTCATGCCTTGTTTGGAACCTGTGAAACTTGTGACTGTAATGTTGCAGGAAGTGAACACTTGGAATGTAATGTGATAACAGGTAAACATACTACTTTTATGATTACTAAAGATATATAAAAAAGAGAATAAAGATATATAAAAAATGTTGTGTTATTTTGTTAAGGGCAATGTCCATGTAAAGGGAATGTTGTTGGTCAAATTTGTGATGAATGCAGACCAGGATCCAGTCACCTCCAGGAGAATAATCCGATGGGATGTTACTCGCATCCGGAGCAACAAGCTTCTCCTACAGAAGTAATTATTTCTCTATTTCATAAGTTGTATAAATTTTTGTGTTAAAAAATTTTTTTTAGGATTTTTTTTCATTGTTATAGGCCTATCTATATTTTTGAGGCCTTTCTATTTTACATGGTATTTCTTGTTGAATTTCGCAAATGGTAATTACATTTATATAAGGAATCTGCATGTATTTTTTGAGAATTATTAATTTTTTTTATGTGATTTTTAAGGAGAAAGTAGCTTCAAGATGGATATTTTTGATTTGGAATCCCCCTGATTCTCCTAATGGAAACGAGCTTGAATATAAGTTATATCGAAATGATGAAATGATTAATGAGATAAACGATACCAGGTTTTTCTTGCATTTAATTTGTTTTATTCATAATTAAGAAACAATTTGAACAGGCAGCATGATGTTGTAGGTTTAATCCCCTCTACTCTCACGCTGTACGCCCTTGAGTAAGGCGCTATAAACGGTACGAACTCCTGCTAAGCCAGCACATAATCAACTGCATAATTATCAGGCAATTATAATCTATATAATATCCCAAACTGCCAGAGGCAACTTAAGACTTGGTCGGAGTAACTGTTTTTACCCTATGTTTAGGTCGTGCATTCGACCTTCCCACATCAAGGATAAAGATATATACAAATTAAAATTTATTCAATGTTATTACATATAATATATACACTTAAAAATTGATAGATTTTCTTTTTTTTACAGTCCATTTGCAACTTACTCTTTCAATGACACTAGTTTACTACCATATACTGACTATGACTATTACATTGAAACAAGTAATATTGGTGGCTCTACTATAAGTCCTGTGTTAAGGGTAACCACCCTTGCGGGAATCCCCACAGGCGTTCCTCCATTGAGAGTTTCAAATGTTAGATCTCACCAAGCTTTCTTTGAATGGGGTGAACCAGAAGTTGCACACGGCCCTATAGAAACTTATGTTTTGCAGGTAAATTTAATTTTTTTCTTAGCATTTTAAAAGACAGCTTTTTGGTCAGCATTTAAGTAGTTGTAATATGGTCGCAACTCTTAACTGATATTTGGTTGCAATAATTTATCCACACACCACAAATGAAAGTTTTTTTTTATTTTATATGTATTTGTTTTACTAATATATACTTTCCATTAATGCTTTTTTGATTCTATCTTTAAAATAAAGTTATGGCAGTGGACTATGAGCCGAAAGGTTTTGAGATCGAGTTGCATTATTGCCAAACTATTCACCTTTGAGCCTGGCGTTTACAGATAGCTCAAACACGTCATAACAGCACATCTTTGTCAAAAAAATATAGAAAACCTATCACCTTAAGGAGATACGAAAATAAAAATTATTGTCATTTTAAGACAACTTTTACAGCTTATTCATGTTTTAATTAAAAGAGACTTAAACTTTTTGCATAACAAACTTTAATTAAAAGAGACTTAAACACAAAAAAGTTTTTTCCTAACTAATTAAAATTTTTTTTTACAGTCATTAGACTCTGAAAACGATGACGCAGTCCAAGTACATTACAGAGGTTTACAGACAAGCGAAACAGTTAAAAAACTAAATGCTTTCACTAACTACACGTTCACACTACGAGCATGTACAAGTGGTGGGTGTGGCAATAGTTTACCATCTATTGTGTTAACACCAGAAGCTAAACCTAAACTTCAACCGGCGCCAACAATTATTGCAATTTCTAACACTTCATTGCAAGTCTCGTGGGATCCACCACTTAAATCTAATGGTAATATTCTGTATAAGTTTGAAAATTTTTGGACATTGTGCTTTCTTATTAATTAAAATCAATAAAGTTTACAATTCAATTGAAGTGAGTTTGTTAATTTTTTATTACATTATGTTATTAATACATAAACTAACTAATTTTATAGTTATTTATGTGTTATATTTAGTTTTGCTTCAAATTTTTCGTAAGTTTTGTTAAATTGAAATTGATTTTCAAAATTGTGTAATTCAAAATCTATTTTAAGGGGTCATTCATCAATATGAGGTAATGATGAGGGGAAAACCTCGTTCTGACGGGACCCACAAACCTCTACAGAGGGTTGTGTTTCGAAGCCATGGGGCTTATGACCCAAGAAAGAGTGCCGTTGTAAGGCAGAGCCCCCTAAGGCCCCCTACTTCGAATTTCACCCAGGACGATTTGCAACCTTTTACAGAGTATGAGTTTTTGGTTTCTGCTTCTAATATTTTGGGATCAACTGAGAGTCCATGGACAACAATGAGGACATTGGAAGGAAGTAAGTAACCGGCAGCGTGGTGTAGTGGTAAGAACACTTGCTACACCACACATGAGGTCGTGGGTTCAATCCCCACTGCCCTCATGCTGTGGCGCCCTTGAGTAATGCGCTATAAACAGTATAAACTCCTGCTGGGCCAGCACTTAATCAGCAGTATAATTATCAGGCAATTATAATCTATAATATCCCAAACTGCCACAGGCAACTCGAGACTGGGTCGGAGTAACTGATGTTACTCTATGTTTAAGTCGCGCATTCGACTTTTCTACATCGAAGATAAAGATATATACAATAAAAAGTATTTCTAAATAACAAGTATTCTAAATAACTTAATATTTTTATGCTAAATAAATACTTGCCAACGATAACTTGTTAAACAATCCATATAAGATATTTTACTTTAAGTGTTCAGTTTAGATTTAAAAAAAAAAACAATAAGGATTGTAGCCATTTTTTAACTTGCCTAAAAAACTAGTTTGTTCATAAAATTATTTCATTCCCAAATAAGTAAAATTGTCTCTGCTATAAAAAATATATCAAGAATATCTTGAGTTTTAAAAGGCATTTTTTTGATAATTTCTAAATAAAAACATGTTAATTTGTACTTTTTTTAAATCTACAGCACCTTTATATATGAACTCACCTAATCTTGAAGTTATTTCTTCATCTGATGTAAACATAACGTGGAAGGCACCAGATCCAGTGCTGGAGGCAAGGGGTGATGTTGTAATGTATCAAGTTATATTGAGGCGAAATAATTCAATCGAAGTTCCATTTGGGCCTGAATTTGAAGATGTGGTAAATAATATTGATATATGAATATCTATTTTTTTTTATTGTGTTTGCAATAGCAATGTTATTAGTTTTTATTTTTACCCAATTTAATATGACCAGGTTATGTTTTTTTATTAGAATTTTGTATTAGTTAAAATACCGATTTTATACTTAAAAACAATATTTTTATCACTAAATCTAAAAAGATTATTTTTTTGTATATATCTTTATTCTTGATGTGGGAAAGTCGAATGCGCGACCTAAACATAGAGTAACATCAGTTACTCCGACCCAGTCTCGAGTTGCCTGTGGCAGTTTGGAATATTATAGATTATAATTGTCCGATAATTATGCTGCTGATTAAGTGCTGGCTCAGCAGGAGTTCATACCTTTTATAGTGCCTTACTCGAAGGCGCTGCAGCATGAGAGCAGTGGGGATTATACCCACGACCTCATGCTGTCGGTTCAATTATATTAAACAAATGTTGTTATTAAACCTACCTTTGTTTTAGGTTATTTACTCTTGTGCACCAAGTATTCAACATTTCCTAGCATCTGGCTTTAAACCATTTTCAACTCACACTATTAAACTGAAGCTCTGTAATTCGATTGCTTGTGTTTTAAGTGAAGAAGTAAATGTTACAACTTTGCCTGCAGGTAAGCTTTTAAATTTATTATTTTATGAAATTAATTTGGGTAGCCTGACAACTTTTTCTGGAATTTTAGATTTTTTGATTTATTTTGTGATTATTTAAAAATGTTTTTTAAATGATATAAAAAAAAACTTTTAAAATTGCTTTTATTTTAAATAAAATAACTAGAAAATGTATACGACCAGTAACTAGAAGGTAAGTTAAATTTTGTTGAAAATTTATTTTTATTTTGTTCAGCCCCTGAAATTCAATCCCCACCTACTGCAATGCGACAACAACGATCAATTCATTTAAACTGGGAAAACCCTGTTTATGTAAATGGACCCCAGCCCCAATTTAAGCTTTTCAGATCTCCGGTATCATTCTCTATTCCACCTGTGGAGATGAGCAAAGGTGTTCGATTCCCCGGAAAATCGTTTACTCGGTTTCCACCTTCTGTTTTACCTAGAGATGCTTCCTACACTGGAATTGAGCTAAAATTTCGAACTTGGGAACTCGACTGTCTTCTTTTTCTTGCTGTTTCACCTTTATCCTCTAATGGTATAAGGCAGGAATATATTGTTCTGCAACTAAAAAATGGAAGGCCTTGGTTTTTGTTCGATGCTCAAAACAATCCTACTGCTGTTACAACTACTAATGATAACAATAAACTATACAACGATGGAGAATGGCACAGATTTGAAGTAAATAGATTTGATCGCGATGGGTTTATTGAAATAGATGGTAATTACACTGGAAAACAAACTAGTACTGGTGAAACCACAGTAATTGGTGTGAATGATGGTGTATACATTGGCGGAATACCAGATGATTACAAAATATCACGGCCATTAGATAAAGGCGATAAAGTTGTCATAACGTCTGGTTTTATAGGTTGTATAAAAGATATGAGGGTTCAGTTAGATGGTTCTCTATCCGATTGGACTAATATTACATGGGATCAAGCTGATCAATGGAATAGAACTTACAAACCTTGGCAGGGATGTCCAAGTGACTTAGAACGCCCTACAGTGCATTTTCTAGGACAAGGTTACCTGAAAATGTCGAAAACAATTCGGGATTTGGACCCATTTGTTTGGAATATCAAGTTAAAGTTTAAGACCGAGTTTCTGTCAGGAATTTTGTTGTATGCTTCTGGCTGGAATGGTGATATGATGTTAGTTACTTTGAATAATGGAACTATAAGGTAAATTATGAAAAAGGAGGCAATTTTGTTGGTTAAAATAGATTTTGTGTATGTTTATGTACATTTTGTGTATGTTTATGTACATTTTGTGTATGTTTATGTACATTTTGTGTATGTTTATGTACATTTTGTGTATGTATATGTACATTGTGTATATGTCTATGTACATTTTATGTATGTTTATGTACATTTTGTGTATGTTTATGTACATTTTGTGTATGTTTATGTACATTTTGTGTATGTATATGTGCCACTTATTTAATTACTAATTGCTTTTGAAATACTTAATTAAAGGGGTACTTGTCTGCGGTTATATGGTCATGAATATTTCTCCCAAAGAAGTATTTGTAGTTATAACTTATTAATTAATATTAATTTAAATTTCTTTTACAGATACGTTGTTTCAACATCTGGAAATATAACAGAAATGGATTATAGTTTAAACACTCCATTATGTGATGGATTATGGCATGAAGTTGTATTACAAAACTATCGTGGTCGTCTACAAATTCAAATTAATACCGTAGCAAGTGATCTAGGTCCTAACTTTATAACATCATTTTCTAAGCTCAATCTGGGAAAAGAACTGTACCTAGGTGGTGCTGAATATGAACAAATAGAAAACATAGGAGCAGCATTACAAGATGACAGTTTAAAATCTTTCGGCGGCTGTATGCAAGAATTTATAGTAAATGGTGATGTTATTGATGTTGTACATGATGTTATGTTTGCAATGAACGTAGACTTAGACGGATGTCCAAGAAGAACCAAAACAAAGATGTCCCAACCTGAAAATCTGGATGGAAGTGGAGAAGAGTCTGGAAATGATCTGGAGGAGCTGTTTGGGCCAACATTGATGACTTTAACTAAAGACAATGTTCAAGGATCTTGTTTGGATGCCTTAACTGATGTTTTGTATGATGGGGAAGGGTATAGTTATGTAGACAGTGGAGTCAATGGCACAATATTTACAAGATATTTATACAAGGTAAGAATAGACAGAAATGTAAATTTAGTAAAGTTATAACTTGATATAAATTAATTAAAGGTTACAAGTTCAAATGCTGGTGGCAAAGCGCAAAGTAAGTGGATGATTACACGATCGGGTGAGGGAATTCCCCAAACAGTTCCAGCTCCCTATGACGAGAAAAGTTTAAGTGGACGAGAGATTGAGGTCAAATGGAGGCGACCGTTGCTAGGCAATGGTGTAATCACAAACTATGTTGTGTCAGCTATTCGGATGGATAGTTTTGGTAAGGTTACTTTTGGTTAAGTTAAAATTATTTTAATTTAATGTTAATGAAATTTTTTTTTGTATATATCTTTAACCTTAATATGGGAAGGTCAAATGCACGACCTAAACATAAAGTAATATCAGTAACTCCAACCCAGTCATAAGTTGCCTTTGGCAGTTTGGGGTATTATATAAATTATAAACTGCCTGTTAATTATGCTGCTGAATAAGTGCTGGCTCAGCAGGAGTTCATACCGTTCATAGCTCCTTAACCAGGGCGCTACTGCATGAGAGCAGTTGGGATCAAACTCACAACCTTATGTATGGTGTGGAATTTGATCAAATATCCAAAGTTGCCTTATAAATTTTTTAGCTTTTTTAAATCAAAAATAACTTAATATAGTAAATAATAATTTATATTGGTACTTTTACACTTACAATTTTCATTTAGATGACTCTACCTTAAATACGACTTCTAATATTTTCCTAACAAATGCTTCGATTACAAATGCAACTTTTAGTGGAGATATACATCAAGGCTCAATCATCAATTTACTACCTTGGACGAACTACTCCATCCTTTTAACAGCTTGTAATGAAGCAGGTTGTACTAGAAGTGCTGGTTGGGTGAGTGGCCTTGTATAGTAAAATGTAAATATTTAACATTAAAGATCGGGGTCTTGGGTTTGATTACCGTTTACGCCATGTTGTAACTTACAAAATGATCATAAGTGTTGTAGACTTAGGTTTACTTACCACTGCTGGTAAATATGTTGTTTTTTGGTAAACTTTAAAAATACCTGTTTAATTTTATAACTTTTTTCATTGGAAGTTTAACATAAAATAAAATTAACAATATAATATAGTTAACTTCGTACAGTGCTTTATTATAGCCTATAGATTTTATAAATTAATCTGTATAATTTTGTTATTATTTAGGTCCATATAGTCACATTAGAAGAAATTCCTGAAAATGTTTATGTCCCCACTGCAGATGTTACAGAACACGACATGACAATACATTGGACATTACCTGAACATCCTAATGGGCCTATTGTAAACTACACACTTCGCCACAACAACAGTGAAGTTTATAATGGTCTTAATACGTCTGTTACTATACCAGGGTTACCTATTTTTACAGCTCAAGATTTTATCCTAGAAGCCTGTACTACTGCTGGTTGCAATGTTAGCAAAGAAGTCAGACTTTACTCAGGTAACAATTTTTATTTAATACAAAAATTAGATTTAAAATTAAAAAATGGCGTTTACAGTTTCATCATTTTATAATCTTTTTCGGTGCTGTGTTAAAATTGCCAATAGTAAAAAAAAACTGGCAGCGTGGTGTGGTGGTAAAAACATTTGCTACACCACATAGAGGTTGTTGGTTTAATTCCCACTGACCCCATGCTGTAGCACCCTTAAGTAAGGCGCTATAAACGGTATGAACTCCTCCCGAGCCAGCAATTAATCAGCAGTATAATTATTGGACAATTATAATCTATAATATCCCAAACTGCCACAGGCAACTCGAGACTGGGTCAGAGTAACTTGTTACTCTATGTATAAGTTGCGCATTCGACTTTTTCACATCGAGGATAAATATATATACAAAAAAAAAATCATTTCTATTAAAATTTGTTTAGGTCAATTGCCACCTAGTCATGTTGATCAACCAATGGTTACAGTCAGAGGCCCTCACACTGTTGAAGTCAGATGGTTAGCTCCTGCTATTATGAACGGTGTATTTAAAAGATATGTACTATATCTACGCAATGAAACCTGGAATAGAATCGACTATCCAGGAAATGTTGTATACAACAGTACAGATCGATTTCTTGAGCACACTTTATATGATCTAATAGCTGGTAGTCTTTATCATATCACCTTGTCGGTTTGCACTGGTGGTGGTTGCAAACTGAGCAGCCCAACACCATGTCGAACAAAAGAGAGTGTTCCAGAAGGTGTTCCAGCGCCTGTTGTGACTTCTGATTCTCCAAACAGTTTTGACGTTTTGTGGGACGAGCCTTTGCTTCCAAATGGTGAAATAACGTTGTACAGTTTATTTCAGAACGATGCACTTGCAGAGAATTCGACAGAACCAAGTGGTGCACATATATCTGGCATGTTTCCATGGTCTCTAAACACGTTTAGAGTTAGAGTCTGTACTAAGAAAGGTTGTTCTTTTGGGCCAGAAGTGTCGGCTCGAACTCAAGAAAGCGCTCCTGAAGGTAGGGTCAATTTACAGGTTACAGTTCTTGGTCCTAAGACTTTAGAAGCATTGTGGACTCAGCCTAGTCGCCGTAATGGTCTCATGCAATACCAAGTAATTTGTGTTGGTTTGTTTTATACTGATCCTGACAATGGAGATTATACGATTTATCGTTCTTCCGAAGTAATGTTGAACACAAGTAAAACTGATGACTGGTTACGGGTGGAAGGCTTAGTTCCATATTCAGATTACATTATCAAGGTACTTGCATATTAAAGTGGTAATCTATTATAAAATTTATTTTAATACTCATTACAATTTGTAATTTACATGTTTTTTAAGTTACCGACAGCTTGGTGTAGTGGTTAGAGCACTACCTACACTACATAAGTTAATGGGATCAATTCCTAGTGATCTTATGCTGTAGCGCCATTAAATAAGGCGCTATAAACGGTATAAACTTGTACTTACCCAATACTTAATCAGCAATTTAATTATCAGGTAGTTATAATCTACCATATCCCAAACTGCCAAAGGCAACTCGAGACTGGGTCTGGGTTACTGATTTTACTTTATCTTTAGGGCGCACATTTGACCTTTCTACATCGAGGATAAAGATGTATACAAAAAAAGTAGTATAAAGGGATTATTATTAATAAAATAAATACATTCTATTCGTTTTTAAACACATTATTCATGTTTTAGTTAAATGCATCAAATGGTGCTGGCTACATCATGAGCAACATGCGAACAATATCAATGCCACCAGGCCCGCCAGACGGTGTCGCGACCCCAAATTTAAGGTCCCTGACCCCTTATTCAATGTTAGCAACATGGGATGACCCAGCTCGCAACAATGCCCCAGGTCATTCAATGTTTCAAGTTGAGTACCGAGCTGTTTACCCACCTGAGAATGAAGTCCAGTTGTTTGATGAGGAGACAAGACAAATGAGCTATGATTTAAAAGGTTAGATTTTTTTTTTTTTGTATATATCTTTATCCTCGATGTGGGAAAGTCGAATGCGCGACTTAAACATAGAGTAACATAAATTACTCCGACCCAGTCTCGAGGTGCTTGTGACAGTTTGGGATATTATAGAGACTATAATTGCCCGTTAATTATGCTACTGATTAAGTGCTGGCTCAGCAGGAGTTTATACCGTTTATAGTGCCTTATTCAAGGGTGATACAGCATTAGATCAGTGGGGATTGAACCCACGACCTCATGTGTGGTGTAGCAAGAGTTCTTACCACTACACCACGCTGCCGGTAAAGATTAGCTTTGATTGGTGTTTAAATTTTAGTTTTATTGAACAATTTTTAATATTAGATTATCAACATACAAGTAATGTAAATTGTATAGTATTGAAAAACCTCAGTTTTAATTCTTTAAAATGCTTTTTATTAACTTATTTTACTAAGTTAGCAAATTAGGAAAAGTCTGTTTAATAATGCATTGCTGGTTCTAGTTTTTTACTTCAAAATAAGTAAAGGTAATTTATTGAAATTGATTAATTTTAGGTTTAAGGCCATATAAAGAATATGAGTTTCGAGTGATTGCTTCAAATCCATATGGAGAAACTAAAAGTGGATGGACTTCACTGTACACCATGCAAGCTAAACCCAGGTTTGTAATTTATATATTTGGGACAAAAACATTTTAACAGTTGTTTAAATAAGCAATGGTGTGTTATTGGCTCTTAGTTTAAACATACCTTTTCCTTGCATTTTTTCTTTTAGTATAAACATACATTTTCCTTGCATTTTTTCTCTTAAGTATAAACATACCTTTTCCTTGCATTTTTTGCTTTTTTATTGAAGTTTTATTCTTGGAAGTACTATTTTTATCATCTATATGTAATGTAGTTTAGTGGATGATATATTTATCTATGTATGTATGGCCAATTTATAGGCCTACAAAATAGAATTAAACTGTTGTTTGTGGTGTGCACGTAAATTATCAAAGGTTTATATTAGTTGCAAGATGTAACCGCATTATATCAATTAAAATGTCGACCGGCTGTAAACTAGTTTTTGTAATGCATAGTGTTGCATAATTATAATCGCTTTTAGGGTATATTTACTTTTGTTACAGTTCGATGGATCCACCTATAGTGTATGTAAGAGATGCGTGGGCTCTCTCAGTAACATGGGAAAAACCTTCACAACCTAATGGGATTGTGGACGAATATCGACTTTATCAAGATGATGAACTGTTGGTTAGTTTAGAAGGAAATTTAACTTCTTTTGTATCTGATGAATTGGAGCCTTATACTACCTACTATTACAGGTAAAAGTGTGGTTTTATAGTTTGACACTGGCAACATTTCTTTATTTAGGTATTTTTTTGTATATATCGCTACCCTTGATTTTGGAAGGTCGAAAGCGTGACCTAAACATAGAGTAACATCAGTTACTCAGACCCAGTCTCGAGTTGCTTTTGGCAGTTTGGAATATTATTGATAATATTTGCCTGATAATTATGTTGCTGATTAAGTGCTGGCTCAACAGTAGCTTATACTGTTTATAGCGCCTTACTCAAGGGCGCTACAGCATGAAATCAATGGGGATCAAACCTAGGACAACTTGCAGTGTAGGAAGTGTTTTGACCATTACATCATGCATGCCAATGGTGTAGTTTATTATATTGCTTACCTTAACATGCAATTAAATAAGTTTACTAATGTTGGTTAAATGTTAATAGAATTGAAGCTTGTACTGAAGCTGGTTGTACTTCAAGTGAGGATTCAGATTTGGTAACTACAAGTGCTTATGCACCACAAGTAAGTGTACTTATTGTTGTTTAATTTATACTGTGAACAATTGAAGTTTAAACTTTGTTTTGTTTCTTTACAAACTAACTTTAACAATATAATCCGGCAGCGTGGTGTAGTGGTAAGAACAATTGCTACACTACATAAGGTCATGGGTTTAATCCCCCTTATTTTCATGGTGTAATGCCTTAGAGTAAGGCGCTATAAACGGTATGGACTCCTGTTGAGCCAGCACTTAATCAGCAGCTTAATTATTGATTATAATCCCTAATATCTCAAAATGACAAAGCAACTTAAGGCTGGGTCAGGGTAACAGTTGTTACTCTATGTTTAGGTCGCGCATTTGACTTTTCCAACATTGAGGATAAAAATATATACAAAAATAATATTAATAATTTGTTTCAGACATACTTTAAAAATAATTTTTTCATTTATTGTTTAGGGTGTAGAACCACCGACAGTCAGATCAGATTCTCCTTCTTCAGTTTTTGTTACTTGGAAACCACCAAAATATTCGAATGGAATTCTTGACAATTATTTACTTGAAAGAAGAACTAATGACACAGACGATAGTGAATTCAGGTAATTGTTTTTGTTTAGATAAAGGTTTTATTATACATTATCTATATTACCAGCAGCGTGGTGTAGTGGTAAGTACACTTGCTATACCACATGAGGTTGTTGGTTCAATCCTCACTGCTTTTATGCTGTAGCGCTCTTGATTAAGGCCCTTTAAAACGGTATGAACTCCTGTTAAGCCAGCACTTAATCAACAGCATAATTACCGGGTAATTATAGTCTCTATAAAATCACAAACTGCTAAAGGCAACTCGAGAGGTTAGAGTAACAGTTGTTATTCTATGTTTAGGCCGCACATTCAACCTTCCCGCATCAAGGATAAAGATATAATCACAAAAAAAACCTTAATGTAGTTACAATGTCATATTACCAATGATTAAGTCTTTTTTTGTTACAGTGAACCAGAAGTTCTTGCAGTGTTTGTTCCTTCTCAATCATTAAGATATTTAGATGAAGGTCGTACATTGCGACCTTACACAATCTACCAATACCAAGTCATAAGTTCAACTATAGGTGGAGGTACAACACCTAGTGAATGGGCAACAGTAAGAACAAGGCCTGGAAGTAAGTACTGTTAATGTTTTCTTTTGTATATATCTTTATCCTCGATATGGGAAAGTCGAACGCGCGACCTAAACATAGAGTAACATAATTTGCTCTGACCCAGTCTCGAGTTACCTTTAGCAGTTTGGAATATTATATATTATAATTGCCCGGTAATTATGCTGCTGATTAAGTGCTGGCTCAGAAGGAGTTTATACCGTTTATAGGGCCTTACTCAAGGGCGCTACAGCATGAAATCAGTAGGGATTGAACCCACGACCGTATGGTGGTGTAGCAAGTGATCCTACCACTACACCACGCTGCCGGTAGAATTGTTTTAATTTTTATCACAAAAAGTATTTCTTTGCTACATACATTTTAAAAAAAATTTAAGACTTTGAAAAATCTTTTTTTTTAATTAAAAATCGTTTTACTTGTGAGATATAAAATACAAACTGTTTCTTATATGCTTAATTCAATCTTTTTTAAATAAAAAATGATTAAGTTTTTATAGACCTATAAACCAAAATAACATATTACTTTAATTGCAAGAATATTTTTAAGGACCTGGTGGCATATTAGCTCCAACTGTCAAAGTTCTGGGTTCAACATCTATACAAGTAAAATGGGAACAACCACTACAACCAAACGGTCCAATCATAAATTATGAAATCTCATTTCCCGATCCCCGTGTGCGTATTAATAACGTTACACATCAAGAAAAAAATGTAACTGACCTTATACCCTACACTGATTACCAGGTATATATATATTTTTTTTAATAATCTAAAGTTTTTTTTGTATATATCTTTACCCTTGATGTGGGAAAGTCGAATGCGCGACTTAAACATAGAGTAACATCAGTTACTCTGACCCAGACTCGAGTTGTCTGTAGCAGTTTGGGATATTATAAATTATAATTGCCCGGTAATTATGCTGCTGTTTAAATGCTGGCTCAGCAGGAGATCATATGTTTATAGCACCTTACTTAAGGGCGCTACATGATGAGATCAGTGGGGATTGAACCCACAACCTCATGTGTGGTGTAAAAAATGTTTCTACCACTACACCACACTGACGGTTAGATATGTATTTGTAAAAGCATTATACAATAATATAGGTTTTTAGTTTGATTCCCAATGTTGCCATGCTTTAATATGTTATTTTTTAGGTAACAATAACTGCATGCACCAAGGGTGGATGCACGGAAAGCCCTTCAACTTTAACAAAGACTCTACCCGATGTACCTAGTGATTTGGATCCTCCAATTGCAACTGCAATAAGTGAACGATATGTGAATGTTCAATGGAAACCTCCAAAACTGCCAAATGGTCCAGGTAACAATTTTTAAATGTTTTTTTAAAGCGTTTTTGTTATTTTAGGGTTAAATTTTAAACAATGTATATAAAAAATGTATATATTTGACCGGCAGCGTGGTTTAGTGGTAAGAACACTTGCTACATCACCATGAGGTCGTGGGTTCAATCCCCACTGCTCTCATGTTGTATCGCCCTTATGTATGTGGCTATAAACGGTATGAACTCCTGCTGAGCAAGCACTTAATCAGCAGCGTAATTATTGGGCAATTATAATCTATAATATCCCAAACTTCCACAGGCAACTCGAGACTGGGTCAGAGTAATGATCTGGGTAAAAGTTGAAGAAATTGGTCTATAAAAAATATACCCTAGATTTTTATACTTATACCTATTTTAAACACAAAAGCATTAATTATTTTATTTTTAAGGAATATATTATGAACTTAGTCGGACCATTGTGGCTCAGCCTTTAAAGCTTATCACTCCTTCATACATCAACATAACTCAACAAGTTTACAGTGGAATTGGGTTAGTTTATGAAGATCGAAATTTGGAAAAGTTTATGAAGTGCCAATATAGGGTCTCTGTGTTTAATTCAATTGGTATGTTGAGTTTATTATAAGTATAGTAACTACATATGTTAATGTTAACTTTAACTGTTATCAATTCTGTATGTTTTATGGTAATATTATGCAATCATGCTTTTATTAAAGTAGAAATATATATATATATATATATATATTATTAGTGTATATCTTTATTCTCAATGTGGGAAGGTCAAATGCGCGACCTAAACATATGATTTGGATTCACCAATTGCAACCCCATTCATTGCAACCCCATTCATGGATTCACCAATTGCAAATCCAGTTGCCTGGAGCAGTTTGGGATATTCCATAGATTATAATTGCTCATTATTTATGCTGCTGATTAAGTGCTGGCTCAGCAGAAGTTTATACCGTTTATAGCGCCTTACTCAAGGGCGCTACAGCATGAGAGCAGTGGGGATTGAACCCACGACTGCATGTGTGGTGTATCAAGTCTTCTGACCACCACACCATGTTGCCAGTTTTTAAATATTAATTCAGTTATACTATTTTGGTATAGCTTTATTTTTATGTACAGTAACTACTGATAATTTTTAGTTCAAAAAAAACCTTTTTTTTGTTTTAACATTATGTTAATAATAAAATGTTAATATATTCTAAATACAGGCTACATTTTAGTGCTAGCAAGCCCTTCTATTTTTGCTTTTTATTTTTAGGGTCTCTTGCTAGTGAACCTACTTATGTTACAACATTTGCTGGATATCCATTGGAACCTGGTATTATAGAAGTAGCAACACATAATCACACTTCAGTGTTGTTGTGGTGGTCTCCACCTAGCTTAATTAACCTACAGGTACATATATAAGAGTAATATTTTTGTATATCTTAATACATTTAACTTAAAGTTAATCCAAAAAATACGTTTTTATTTAGAAACTTGATCTTTAAGTTTTTTTTTTAATTGTAAATGTTTACGTTTTTTTATATTTAATGTTAGTATTAATCTAATCTGCTGTAATGGGTAACCTAAATTAAATAAGTAAAAGACACTCTTTAATTACCATAAAGTAAATAATTAATATTATTATAAAACAAATTCGAGTTAGTTTAATTTTTATAACACATAATACGGGCATTTTAACATCATTATCTTACAATTTATTAAAAAGTCTTATCAAGATACCGGCAGCATGGTGTAGTGGTAAGAACACTTGCTACACCACCATGAGGTCGTGGGTTCAATCCCCAATCTCATGCTGTATCACCTTTGAGTAAGGCGCTATAAACTCCTGCTGCACATAATCAGCAGTAAAATTATCGGGCAATCATAATCTCAATAATATCTCAAACTGCTAAAGGCAACTCGAGACTTGGTTGGAGTAACTGATGTTATTCTATGTTAAGGTTGCATGTTCGACCTTCCCACATCGAGGATTAAAATATATAATTTTATCTTTAAAATATAGGGTGCAGTGCATTCTTATATCGTTCGTTACAACTCTAGTGAAGAACCAGTTGTTGAAACCACCTTTTTACCTGATATAACAACTTGGAAATTGAATGGACTAATACCTGGTACAAGATATCAGTTTTCACTTGATGTTGATAACGGAGCTCATAATATTACTTCACAAATTGTTTATGCTGAAACCGATGACGGAGGTTAGTTTGGAATTGTTTTTAATTCAAAAGTTGACAATATTTAAAATGTGTTGCCAGTTATTGCAATTTAATGATATTACATGTCCTTTTTTTGTATATATCTTTATCCTCAATGTGGGAAGGTTGAATGCGCAACCTAAACATAGAGTAACAACAGTTACCCTGACCCAGTCTCGAGTTGCCTGTGGCAGTTTGGGATATTATAGAGATTATAATTGCCCGATAATTATGCTGCTGAATAAGTGCTGGCTCAGCAGGAGTGTATATCGTTTATAGCGCATTACTCAAGGGTGCTACAGCATGACATCACCCGAGATCGAACCCAGAACCTTATGTAGTGTAGGAAGTGTTCTGACCACTACACCACGCTGCCGGTTTATATTCTTTGTCCCTAAATTAAAAATAATCTTTATTAATTAATAAATATGTTCTATTTTTAGCACCTCTTGATCTATATCCACCAGTCATCTACTCTTTAAGTTCATCTCAGTTAAGAGTAAGTTGGTTAGCACCACATCAACCTAATGGTCAGATTGTTGCTTACAAAATCCACTTGGATAATCAAGTTATTGATACTTACAAGACAGAACCCAGTTCCTATGTTATTAGAGACCTTAAACCTTACACAATATATAATATAAAGGTAAGTGCATACAATATTATAAGCCTTTTTTATTTTACATAATTAAATTAACTGTCTTTGTGTTGGTTTTTATATATTTAATTAACACTTTTTTTAAATTTTTTTTGTAAATTTTTAATTAATTTTTATTTTGTATATATTTTTATCCTCGATGTCGAAAAGTCGAATGCGCGACTTAATCATAAAGTAACATTAGTTACTCCGACCCAGTCTCGAGTTGCCTGTGGCAGTTTGGGATATTATAGATTATAATTGCCCGATAATTATACTGCTGATTAAATGCTGACTTAGCAGGAGTTTATACCGTTTATATCGCCTTACTCAAACAGCATAAAATCAGTGGGGATTGAACCCAAGACCTCATGTGGGGTGTAGCAAGTGTTCTTACCACTACACCATGCTGCCAGTAATTAAAAATTGCTTTTTGTTTTAGTTGGAAGCATGTACTGTATATGCATGTGCAGTAAGTAATGCAACGCAAGCTACAACTTTAGAAACTAATCCAAAAGGCATAAAATCCCCTATTTTACATGTAAGTTTTTATTCTAATTTTCAAGAATATCTGTAGATTATTTCAATGTTTTGTTGGTCATTTAATAATATGTTTTTTTAGTTTGTTACTGACGATCGATTAGATATAGAATGGGAACCGCCATTATATCCAAACGGAATAATTAAAAGTTACGAAGTCAGGAGAAGAGTTATAAGAAAGTGTGTTGATATGTAAGAATAAAATTTATAAAATACAAATTAGAATTAACAGTAGATTTTATGTTTAATTTTTACAACTTTTTTTTTCTTTTAAAACAATTTATTTTTTGCTAATTTGTTTAATAAATAATAAAATAAATTAAATGCATTTGGATAAGGAATTCTACATCAGATGAAATAAAATCTAACAGGTTTGAAATATATGTGGTGCATTTTTTTTTGTATATATCTTTATCCTCGATATGGAAAAGTCAAATGCGCGACTTAAACATAGGGTAACATTAGTTACTCCGACCCAGTCTCGAGTTGCCTGTGTCAGTTTGGGATATTATATAGATTTTAATTGCCTGATAATTATACTGCTGATTAAGTGCTGGCTTAGCAGGAGTTTATATTGTTTATAGAACCTTACTCAAGTGCGCTACAGCATGAGATCAGTGGGGATTGAACCCACGATCTCATGTGTGGTGTGTAACATTTAATTATTGTATTTCTAAATAACTTTTAATGAATATTAAATTTTTTAAGCAAATCTTACGTAGAAACTTGTATTTTAATATGTAATATATATTTTACCTATTTTAACTTTGTATTGCAGAAAAGTAGAAGATTTAACTGGTACTTGTACTTATGTTAAATGTAAACGAAATCAAAAACTTTGTGGTTCAAAATGCTATCATCCCACCCAACAGGTTAGTTTTTTTTGTTTGGTATAAATCTTTATCCTCGATGTGGGAAGGTCGAATGCTCACCTAAACATAAAGTAATATTAGTTACCCTAACCCAGTCTTGAGTTTTCTTTAGCAGTTTGGGATATTATAGATTTGACCCCAATCTTGAGTCACTGTGGCAGTTTGGGATATTATAGATTATAATTGCCTGGTAATTATGCTGCTGTATAAGTGCTGACTCAGCAGGAGTTTATACTGTTTATAGCGCCTTACTCGAGGGCACTACAGCATGAGAGCAGTGGGGATTGAACCTACGACCTCATGGTGGTATAGCAAGTGTTCTTACCACTACACCACGCTGCCGGTTAAATATATTGTCTTGATATATAGAGACCGAATTTTAAATCTTTATCATATGGTAACTTATTAAATGGTTTGTTTTAAAATGTAAACATTTTATTTTTTTAGGTTTGTTGCGACAATGTTCTGCATAAAGTTAATGGAGAAAAGGAATGTTGCGGTAAGAATTATGTGGCACGCAGAGGGCGACCAAGTGATGTTTGTTGCGGAGGAAAATTTCATTCTATTAAGGAAAATTATGAATGTTGTAGCGGGCATTATTTAAGGGTAAATACCAGACTTAAAAAATAGAATTTCAAACGATATGAACTCCTGCTAAGCAAATACTTAATTAGCAGCTTTATTATCAAGCAATTATAATCTCTGTAATACTCCAAACCGCTATAGGCAACTCGAGACTGGATCGTGGTAACTGATGTTACTTGCCAAGATTTAACCGGCAGCTTGGTGTAGTGGTAAAAACACTTGCTACACCACCATGAGGTCATGGGTTTAATTTCCACTGCTCTCATGCTGTAGCACTTTTGAGTAAGGCGCTATAAACGGTATAACTTCTGCTAAGCCAGCACTTAATCAGCAGCATAATTACTTCTATAATATCCCAAACTACTAAAGGAAACTTGAGACTGGGTCGAAGTAACTGATGTTACTCTATGTTCAGGTCGCGCATTCGACCTTCCCACATCAAGGATAAATTTATATACATAAAAAAAAAATGGAGAAATTTTTACATAAAAACCTAAACATTTCAACAAGTCAAAAACAATGTTGTTAACTGATTTACAACTATCTAGGTATATGGTCAAGAAAAATGCTGTAAGGACCCAGTTGAGGACAGGATATCAGTTGGTGTAGGTAACTCCTGTTGTGGTGGTGTACCTTATGTTGATAATGGGTTACAAATATGTTGTGATGGGATATTACATGATGGGTTCGAAAAAAAATGCTGTGGTGGTGAGGTATGCACAAAATAAACTGTTTAAAATTTTTATATTATTTTTATAATTTTTTTTTGTGTATTTCTTTATCTTGATGTGGGAAGGTGGGATGCGCAACCTAAACAAAAACTAACATCAGTTACTTCGACCCAGTCTCGAGTTGCTTGTAACAGTTTGGGATATTATAGATTATAATTGCCCAATAATTAAGCTGCTGATTAAGTGCCGGCTCAGCAGGAATTTATACCGTTGATAGCGCCTTACTCAAGGGCACTACAGCATGAGAGCAGCGGGATTGAACCCATGACCTCATGTGGTGTAGCAAGTGTTCTTACCACTACACCATGCTGATGGTTCAATATATAAATAAGTAACAAATTTAGATGTTAAACATTAGGTTGAAATTATTTTATCAGAATTTTTATTTTTGGTTTTTCTAGGTCATACCTAATACTAAACAATGTTGTGGCAACAGCAAATTAGGCACAAGTTATGATTTTGACGAAAATTATATTTGTTGTGGATCTCAATATTTGTTAAGTAATATAACAACTTGTTGCAATAATCAATACACCAAGGAAACTAAGGTAATTACTGAAAACATTTTAATAATGAAGTTTCGTGGAATTAGCTTTTAATGACCGGCAGCATGGTGTATTGGTAAGAACACTTGCTACACCACAGCGAGGTCGTGGATTTAATCCCCACTGCTCTCGCATGCTGCAGTGTCCTTGAGTAGGGCGCTATGACTGGTATGACATCCTGCTGAGCCAGCACTTAATCAGCAGCATAATTACTGGGCAATTATAATCTATAAGATCCCAAACTGCTGAAAGCAACTCAAGACTGGGTCGGAGTGACAGTTACTACTCTATGTTTAAGTCGCGCATTCGACTTTCCCACATTGAGGATAAAGATATATACAAAAAAGATTGAATTGAAAAATAGTATATGATATAAAATGTAGTATTAACATTTTTCATATTTTTTAGGCCTACCTACAAGAAGGTGTTGACATCCTGACTTCCAAACAAAAATGTTGTTCAACCGAATTGATACCTGATACTCAATCTTGTTGTCATGGTAACGGTTATAACCCTGTCACTGAAGTTTGTGCTGATGTAGCCACAACTTCTCTTGCTGATGCAACTATTCCTTCTCACTGTGGGAGCGGTACTTTGTGTTCTCTAGAGAGATCAATGTTTGCAGGATGTGACAGGTAGGGTTATCTTATTTTTTAACATTTTGTGTTTTTAGAATTTTTTTTTCTTGATTGGCATATTATTAAAATATCGATGATTTTTTTGGTTGGCTTAAATTTTAAATATTTGTAATCTACCCGTAAGAAATGTCTTTGGAATATAAATATTCTTTTTGGTTGGCATTTCTTTGAAATATAAACATTCTTTTCTGTTAAAATTCCTTTGAAATGTAAATTTGATTGTTTCTAGATGCGATTTTGATCGTGAGAAACTGGATTGTTTTCGGTCAACTGCATCACCAACTATGATGTCATATAGTTCTGATGACATTTGTCCAACTTCTTATGTTACAATTTATTCGGGACCAGCTCACATTTATTCATTTTATGGTAAGCTAAAATTAAAAAATAAAAAATAACATTTTTTAATTTTAAAATATTTTATTAATTTCATTTTAAATTTTATTTTTTAATTATTTCTTTCTAGATGAAGATCTTTTGCCTTACACTAAGTACCAATACATTGTGGTTGCCGAAAACAAAGTCGGGCAAGGTGAAAGTGACCCCGCCGATTTGTTTACCCCACAATCTGCCCCTGATGACGTGTACGCACCTGATTGGTCGTCTAAAGATCGTGACACAATTACATTGACATGGAAACTACCTGGAAAACCAAACGGTTTATTTTTTAGCTATTATGATAATTTTATGACCAGCAGCGTGGTGTTGTGGTATGAACACTTGCCACACCACACATGAGGTCGTGGGTTCAATCCCCACTGCTCTCATGCTGTAGCGTCCTCGAGTAAGGCGCTATAAATGGTATAAACTCCTGCTGAGCCAAAACTTAATGAGCAGCTCAATTATCGAGCAATTATAATCTATAGTATTCCAAACTGCCACAGACAACTCGAGACTGGGTCAGAGTAACTGATGTTACTCTATGTTTAGGTCGTGCATTCGACCTTCCCACATCGAGGATAAAGGTAAATATACAATTATGTAATTTCTGTAATTTCTCATACTTTTAGGCTTTTAGGGGCTTTAGTTTATGTATTATTACTGAAAGAATATGAGACTGTTATCTTTAAATATAATTTTTTTTTTTTTAATTTTTATAAGTTTAGGCTATCCTTTTTAAAATAACTTTTATATTTTTGTTAAAGGCGAAATAACAAAATATGTGTTAGTTCGAGATGGATTAGAAATTTGGAATGGTCTTGCATTGAAACACACAGATTCATTTAATATTTTATCATATCGAGAATATGAATATATTCTAAAAGTAAGTTGTTTATTATATTCATATGATTATACTAGTTTTTTTTAAATACAAAAAGCATATCACATAGTAAAACTCACATAGTAAAAAGTACAAAAAGCATATCACATAGTAAAACTTAATTTATTTAAACTTTTTTTTTCAATAAACTACTTTTAAAATGGAAAAATTACAACAATTTAAAATAAAGAACTCTAAAATTAAAAAATACTTTTGTTTATATTTTATTCAAATTTTGCCTAAATAAGATATCTAGAAATGCTTTTATGCGATTTAAATTCAGTTTTATTTGATATGAATAATTATTAAAATTAAAGAAAAAATCTTACAAAATTAAAACATATTTAAAATTTGATTTTAATATTTATTTTAGGCTTGTACTATTGAAAGTTGTGGTAATAGCATCCCTGTAAGAGCTACAAGTGTTCAAGGTATTCCTGAGTATATATCTCCTCCAATATTATTAGTGACCAGTCCTTATACTATACAAATCACTTGGGTACCACCGTCAAGGTCAAATGGATTTATTGAAAGGTAAAAATATTTGAAAAAAAATATAAAAGACGTTTGTAGTACCCTTTGGTTAAAAATATGTTAATTTATTTGTTATTTTTATGTGGGTATATCTTTATCCTCGATGTGGGAAGGTCAAATGCGCGACCTAAACATAGAGAAACATCAGTTACTCTGACCCAGTCTCGAGTTGCCTGTGGCAGTTTGAGATATTATAGATTATATTTGCCCGGTAATTATGCTGCTGATTAAGTGCTAGTTCAGCAGGAGTTCATACCGTTTATAGCGCCTAACTCAAGGACGCTACAGCATGAAAGCAGTGGGGATTAAACTAACGACCTCATTGTGGTGTAGCAAGTGTTCTCACTACACCATGCTGCCGGTTCACTATACTACTATCGTTTTATTTATAAAACCAATTAAAGCACCTATAATTGTTATAACATTTTGAATTTAGATACATTTTAAATGATACTGAGATAGGTGAAATATACAGGACAACAGCATCAGAAGATTTAAAATATGAGGCTACTGACTTAAAGCCTTATTCTCTACACACTTATATTGTGTCTGCTTGCACAGCTGTGGGATGTACTAACAGCGATGAGGTAAGCTAATAAAATATTAATTAATTTACAACAGATTGGGTTTTGCGACATAGAAGATGGTATATAGTATACACTTTTGTTATCTTTTGGCATTTTTTGGTATAAAATTCACGATACAAATTGAATTCAACAACGTTTTGGATATAGATTTTGTTTTTAGATGTCTGTAAAGATCTACATATAATTTGATTGTATTATGTATATATCTGTTAGTCAAATTTCTTGAAACAATTACTGTTTTAATGTTTTATTTAAATCTTTATAGTAACTTTAACATGTTAGTAGTGAAATTAAAGCATAAAAGCAAAAGTACTGAATTTAACTTTATGTGAGCTCATATTTTTTTCGTATATATTTATCCTCGATGTGGAAAGGTCAAATGCGCGACCTAAACATAGAGTAACAACTGTTACTCCAACCCAATCTTGAGTTGCCTGTGGCAGTTTGGGATATTATAAATTATAATTGTCCAGTAATTATGATGCTGATTAAGTGCCGACTCAGCAGAAGTTCATACCGTTTATAGCGCCTTACTTAAGGGTGCTACAACATTAGGGCAGTAGGGATTGAATCCAAGACCTCATAGTGGTGTAGCAATTGTTTTTATCACTACACCACGCTGTCAATATATTCAAGTGTTTCTGTATTAGGCCCACATGTTACTTACTTTTGAAAACAACTTTTGGCTCGGTCAAAGGATTAAATGTTACATTATATTATGTTTTATATGATATATTGATTATTTAAATATTTCTAGGCTTCAATTAGAACAAGCGAAGCAAGACCTGAAGGAGTTTGGCACAAATCAGCCATCTTGGTTTTGAATAAAACAACTGTGGAGTTATTTTGGTCTGAGCCTGAATATCCAAATGGTTTAATAACAGAATACAGGTGAAATAGTTAAAATTGTATACTCTTTTATAAGTACATTCAAGTAGGTGTTTAACCGGCAAGGTGGTGTAGTGGTAAGAGCACTTGCTACACCACTGTGAGGTTGTGGGTTCAATCCCCACTGCTCTCATGCTGTAGCGCCCTTAAGTAAGGTGCTATGGCTCCAGCTGAGTCAGCAATTAATCAGTGAGCCAGCACTTAATCTTAATCAGCAGCATAATTATTAGGCAATTATAATCTATATAATATCCCAAACTGCTAAAGGCAATTCGAGACTGGGCCGGAGTAACTTGTTACTCTATGTTTAGGTCGTGCATTTGACCTTTCCCACATTGAGGATAAAGATATATACAAAAAAATATATATATATATTGGACTTTTTGTTTTACAGAATTGTTCGTCGTTATGTGGAAGATTTGGATGAAATTAATGATGCTCTGCATAATGTAAATATATTGTTTAACTTTTTATAATTTTTATACCACATTTTATAAAAAAAAATGTAACTCTTAAGTATACTGGCAGCGTGGTGTAGTGGTAAAAACACTTGCTACACCACCATAAGGTCGTGGGTTCAATCTCCACTGCTCTCATGCTGTAACGCCCTTGAGTAAGGCGCTATAAATGGTATAAACTCGTGCTGAGCCAGCACTTAATCAGCAGAATAATTATTGTGCAATTATATCCCAAACTGCTAAAGGCAACTCGAGACTGGGTCGTAGTAGCTGATGTTACTCAATGTTTAAGTCGCACATTCGACCTTCCCACATCAAGGATAAAGATATATCCAAAAAAATTTAATTTAAGCAAATTCTGATCTTACTGTACCGTTTAAGGGTGCCTATATTTGGAATAGCTGTTTTTAAGAATAAAATTTACAGGCTTACCTAGGTTTTGGTAATACTATTTATATTTACCCCATTTTTAGAGCAAAGTTGAACTTATCTATTCTGGAAGGGCAAACGTTTTTAGTTACATAGACACAGTCGACCAAAAAGCTGGCAATATTTTCTACCAAATGAGCGCCATCAACGGCGCAGGCTTCAACATAAGCGAAATAAAAACAGTGACTCTGCCAACATTCGTGCCTGAAAGAGTAACACCAGTACGTGTTAACGTTATTGATTCTACAAGTATTTTAGCTAACTGGACGGAAGGGTTCGACAGCAATATTAGCTCGGCTAACGATCATAACGTTTATCAAGTGATCGTTCGTAAAGAAAATGAAGAAAAAGAAGTTTTTTTTACAACCACTTTTTCGCCTATACGAAAAAGAAGAGAAATAGTAGAACGTAAGTTTTTTTTAACATTTTAACAATTTTCTTTTAGGCGGCATAATTTAAAGTTCTATATTGGCGAATTTGTTTACTCGAAAATTGATAAAGTTGGTGTCACTGAACTCAAAAATAGTTTTAACTTTAATTAATTTTATTTACTTTTTAAGTAAGTTACACAACTTTTAAAAAAATTTAATTTATTTTAAAAAAAAGAAAGGGGAACCCCTGTTTGTGATGACGTAGAAAGTACTAGCTTGTATACATTCACTTTGCCACTTTTATTTCCAATATTTTTTGAAAATTAAATTGTACTGCAGACATTTTTTTCAAGGTTCTAAAGGCATTTTGTGATTCATTGTCAACCATACTAACGTGCTATATACATCACTTACAAAATTGCAAAACTCTCCAATATAACACTTTATGTTATTTTTCTATTTTTATTTTTTAGAACAATTTCCAGAAGCAAATTCCGACATTTCGAACGACGACATTTTGAATATAGTTCCTGCTGGTAAAAGCAAGGAAAAAACGATAACAAATCTAACTCCTCATACCAGATACCACATTCGTATAAGAACCTGTTTTGTTAACACAACTAATTCAACAATCGAAAACGAAGCCAAAAATATCGACGAAGACTTGAATTGCAACGTTGGACCGTCTGTTCAAGTTCGCACCGCGTCAGCACCACCTAGCGGGCTGAAACCACCGAAATTAAATGCACCTACAAGCCGCAAGGTGGTCATAACATGGCAGAAACCGTCTGAGCCTAACGGGGAGTTGACGAGATATAGGATTTACCGTAGACTTCTGGATCCGAATAGTTTAAACGGCGATGAGAAATTAGTGTATAGCTCCAACGATATATCCATTCTTACATTTACCGACGGTGTAAAAGACCAGGACTTGTCGCCGTATAAGTTATACAAGTATAGGATCTTGGTTGAGAACGAGATAGGCGAAACCTATAGCTCGTGGAGCGAAATTAGAACGAAAGAAGATGTACCTATGGGTATTAATGTTCCTGTTGTTGAACCAGTGTCTGCGTTTGCAGTTCGAGTTACTTGGGACGAGCCTAGAGAACCGAATGGTGTTTTAGCAAGCTATAGGTAATATAAGTACATTTATATTTTAAAGTTGAAATCTTTATAGCCTAAATTTCATCTAAAAAAAATTATCTAAAACTTATCTTTGCATTTCTGTCAATTAAAAAAAATTTTAAGACTTTTTATATTAAAAACGGCAGCCTGGTGTAGTGGAAAGAACACTTGCTACACCACACATAGGGTCGTGGGTTCAATCCCCACTGCTTTCATGCTGTAGCGCTCTTGAGTAAAGCGCTATAAATGGTATGAACTCCTGCTGAGCCAGCACTTAATCAGCAGCATAATTATCAGTCAATTATTTCTAAAATATCACAAAATGCTAAAAGGCAACTCGAGACTGAGTCGTAGTAACTGATGTTACTTTATGTTTAGGTCGCTCATTCGACTTTCCCACATCGAGGATAAAGATATATAAAAAAAATATTTAAAATTAAATACAATATAAATTACATTTGATTTTTTTTTAGATTGGAATACCAAGAAGTGCCTAACGATCCCACTTTACAACCTCCTATAATAACAGCAATGACCACATCATCCCTTGTTCGCCAAGCTACATTTTCCGGTCTTCAACCTTTCACTAAATACGCTGTACGACTCGTAGCTGTCAATCAAGGCTCGCTGGAGGGGCGGAGCGACTGGGCTTACGTCACGACCTTACCAGCGCCACCAAGTGAGGTTGCGGATTTAAAGGCAGAGAAAATGGCTGATGGAAGATCGTTGTTGCTGACTTGGAATGAACCGGCAGTGCCAAATGGAGAAGTAGGTGTATTGATAATTTGGAAAAAAAGGTGTTCATGTGGGTTGTATTTGTCTGTGTCTGAAGTTTTGGAACGTTCTTAGCTTTTTGGAATGGTTTGAATTTTGTTTGTTTTCACGAATGGTCAAATAGTTTTTTTTTTGTATATATTTATCCTCGATGTGGAAAAGTCGAATGCGCGACTTATACATAGAGTAACATCAGTTACTCTGACCCAGCTTCGAGTTGCCTGTGGCAGTTTGGGATAATATAGATAATAGTTGCCCAATAATTATGCTGCTGATTAAGTGCTGGTTCAGCAGGAGTTTATACCGTTTATATCGCCTTACTCAAGGGCGCTACAGCATGAGAGCAGTGGGGATCAAACCCACAACCTCATGTGTGGTGTAGCAAGTGTTCTTACCACTACAACACGCTGTCGGTAAACTTGTTTCTTGTGTTTTTTTTTAAAGTAATGCTTAAGAAAAGGTCGTGTTTTTTGTTTTGAGAAAAAAAACTTGTCCCCAAAATGGTGCTTGGTTTAAAGACACTTTCTCAAACCCTATAAAATCTTTTCAGATGCTGAAATACCATATTTAAAATATAGTACATCTAAAATTTGATTTATAAAATAAGGAAATTTTTAATATTTTTACTAATTTTTAATATTTTTCTTTTTGCAACCAACTAATTAGTATAACTGTGTTTCCAACAGATTCAAACTTACAGTTTATATGAGGTCGGTTACGAAGACAAGTTGTACAGCGGCCTATCTCGCTTATTCTCGCTAAGAAGACTATCTCCATACACTAACTATACATTGGTGTTACAAGCTTGTACTGGCGAGGAATTATGCTCTCGTACCCCGCCAACGACTTTTCAAACTGCCGAGACGTTGCCTGAAGAACAACCGCCTCCGATCGTCGGGTTTTCAAACGCTACAGCTGTTATCGTCACGTGGTCAAAACCCTCTCGACCGAACGGTCGTATTATTAGATATCAAGTGATTAGAAAAATGATGTCGAAATCACAACGACAGGTTTGTATAATATCTGTCTTTGGAAACCTTTTTTTTGAGATATTTTTAATTCTGTTGAACTAAAGTGTAAACACTACATCTCATGAGGTCGTGGGTTCAATCCTCACTGCTTTCATGCTGTAGCGCCCTTAAGTAAGGCGCTATTAACGGTATAAATTCCTGTTAAGCCAGCTCTTAATCAGCAGTATAATTATCGGCGATTATAATCTATAATATCCCAAACTCCTACAGGCAACTCGAGACTGGGTCGGAGTAACTGTTGTTACTCTATGTTTAGGTCGCGTATTTGACCTTTCTACATCAAACATAAAGATATATACAAAAAAACTATATGCTGTCTATTAGGTTAATATTATATTGCAATAATTTAATTTTTTTTTGTTTAAAAACACCCTAATTCTAAAATAGTAAGTAAGTTAACTATGTTTAGGCTGTAAATTCTACTATTAAACCAACATTTTATTATATTTACCCACAGCCCACAACGCGACATAAACGATCATCATCCAATTCCAACCAACTTACTTACTCTAGTCCTTTTTCTATGTGGTACCCTCGAGAATTTCTCCCAGAAGATACATGGGGCGGTGTCCAGCCTATACGGACGCGCATGCGCAGAGACGTTTTTACCAGCAGTACAGACGATGACGTAAACGGAGGTGACGTCATTCATAACGTCATGGATCCGGTGGGGGAAAGTTTTAACTTTAGCGATTCAAGCGTTTTGCCGTTTACAAAGTATGGGTACAGGATACGAACAAGCACAATGGCTGGGTAAGGATATATTCGATTTTAACTGAGGAAGCTGAATAGCAAATTTCTTACGTTTAAAATTTTAAGTAAATTATGTAGAACACTTGTACTATACGGTTATCAAAAACATTTTGTACTTAAAGGTTCTTGCCATTTCTCTTTCGTATTTTACGGCCCTTGCTAACTTTTTCTTGTACTTGATGGTCTTACCTAATTCTCTCTTGTACTTAACGGTCCTAGCGAATTCTATCTCGTACTTTACGGTCTTCGCTAATTCTCTTTTGTACTTTACGGTTTTCGCTAATTCTCTCTTGTGCTTTACGGTCCTCGCTAATTCTCTCGTACTTTACGGTCCTACCTAATTCTCTCTTGTATTTTACGGTCCTCGCTAATTCTATCGTGTTCTTTACGGTTACTACTAATTCTCTCTGGTACTTTACGGTTCTTTCTAATTCTCTCTGGTACTTTACGGTTCTCGCTAATTCTCTCTCGTACTTTACGGTTCTCGCTAATCCTCTCTTGTACTTTACGGTCTTAGCAGATTCTTTCTCGTACTTTATGGTTCTCGCTAATTCTCTTTCGTCTTTTACGGTCCTCGCGAATTCTCTCATGTACTTTATGGTTCTCGCTAAGTTTTTCTTGTATCTTACGGTCTTTACTAATTCTCTCTTGTACTTTACGGTTCTTGCTAAATTTCTCTCGTACTTTAGGGTCCTCGCTAATTCTCTCTCGTACTTTATGGTTCTATCTAATTCCCTCTTATACTTTATGGTCCCTGCCAACTTAATTTAATATTTTACAAATTTGTTTATAGATATGTGGATAGTAGTTGGGTCACTGCCGAGACCTACCAAGCTCCTCCTGAGGGAATGTCGTCTCCAGAGGTGTTTCATCCGGATGACAAGAGTCCTACGTCACTCGTGGTCACGTGGAGGCTTCCGGAGGAGATCAACGGAGAGTTACAGACTTTCAGGGTCCAGAGGAACAACACAACTCCTCTCACCTTCTCTGCGTCCCAGTTTCAATTTGTTGACTCGGACTTAAAGGTGATCAGTTTGTTTTTGTGTATATTTAGTAGAGGATTTTACAACTTCGTTTAGGCAAGTTTACACCCTGAATTTAAAGAGATGGTTCGGTCGCAGAGTTTCTTTTTTAATTATGTTGGATTTTTTTTTAACTTACACAAGGATATCACTATTTTAAAAATTGGTCAAGTAGTTTTTGAGATATCAGGATTTAAAAGTAATAGGGAAAGTCCCAACGCTCGCGAGTCACGAGACGCACGACGTCATCGTTGTAAGATCATATGCTGGCAGACATGGGAAAATGACCTTAATTTGTCCTCTCTGAGCCGTTTGTTGTTCTTTTTTTTAATTTTTTTTTTTGCAGAAAACAAACTTTACATAAAAAGCAATATATAGCCGTATTATATAAGACATTTTTTACTTTTAAAGTATTTTTAAATTATTTTTTAAACAGAGATTTTATTTAATCTACAACTGATTTAAATATTTAAATTTATTTCTTTAAAATGCGATTCTAGTTTTTATGTGATGAAGTTAATAATTGTGTGTTAAAAAGGCATGTAAGGGGAAGTATGGTGTGTTAAGACGGCCCGCCCAAGTCACCCTAAATGCAAGACCTTGTGCTGAACTAAATTTTTTTTCAACTAGACTTTACTTTAATATTTTTTTATTTAAATTTTTGTTTTTTTACTAGCCCTACACTATGTATTCATATACTGTATCAGCATGCACAGCGGGCGGCTGTACAACAAGTTCACCTCAGCATATGAGAACATACGAAGAAGCCCCGTTGTTTGTAGCGCCACCTAGCGTCGGTAAGTTTCACAAATATATTATTTTTAGAAGGATTTTTTATGAAAAATAATATTTCGTTTTTTAGTTGCCCTTAACGCATCTGCCATTCGAGCTACTTGGAAAAAACCCGAAATTTCGAACGGGATTATCAACAATTATCTGCTTAAAGTTGATCACGTGACTCGATACGAAGGAATGGACCAATCAGCGGTCGTCAGTAATCTTCAACCTTTCAGGTGACTTTGTAAAAAAAAGTTTTTTAAGATTAATCAAACACAAATTTTAAACTTAAATTTATATTTTTATAGGACCTATGACGTCACGTTGGACGCGTGCACGAACAGCGGATGTCGGGGGAGTGACGTCACAAAAGTTCTCACGCTCGAAGCGGCACCTAGCGGAATGGAGTCGCCCGAATTGCATGTGACCAGTCCGAACTCGATTGAGGTAAAGAAAAAGTGAATTTAAATATTTTGAATCACTTGTGCTTAACAGTTCTCGAAAAACCTTTGTATTTGACAGTCCTAAATATTTCTGAGAACCGTAAAGTACAGGTGATCCAATATTTTTTAGATTAAAGTGTTATGTTACAGAGTTTTGCAATTTTGTATGTGATATATATAGCATGTTAGTATGGTTGACAATGAATCACAAAATGCCTTTAGAACCTCTAAAATATGTCTGTGGTACTTACAATTTAATTTTCAAAAATACTTTAAAATGATTAACATAAAAACCAGGTTACCATATTTTTTGTGTGACGTAGAAAGTACCAAGTAGCGCAGTTAACGTATACAAGCTAGTACTTTTTACGTCATCACAAACAGGGCTTCCCTTTTTTTTTTGAATTAATTTTAAATTTTTTTTTAAAGTTGTATAACTCAAAAAGTAGGTAAAATTTTTTGAAGTTAAAATCATTTTTGTGTTCAGTGACACCAACTTTATTAATTTTTGAGTATAAAATAACGCTAATATATGACTTTAAGTATTTTAATGTATTTTCTTATTTTTTATAGGTAATATGGCAACCACCTTTACGACCAAACGGTATTATGACAAGATACGAAGTAAGAAGAAACGATGAATTAGTTAATTATAACGACGGAGATATAACGAGGTAACAAAGATTTTTAATTACACAATTTTTTATATATTTTTTTCGTATTAATTAGGTTATAAAGGGTAAACTATTTTTTTAAATTGTGTTTTTTTTTTGTTTATTGTAATAATATTATTTTTTTTTTTAATAGATGTAAAAAATTATAAATATGAGCTTTGCTTTTAAAAATGTAAATATAAAAGGTTTGTTATTATAATTAACAACTATACTGAGCCAAATTTATTTTTTTTAATATTAATTATTTATATGTTTTTTTTAAATGAATGCAAAAATTTCTAAATTTGAGCTTTAAAATTTAAAAATATATTTTTTTATTAAAATAATCAATTGCTTAAATAAGTAATTAACAAATTAAACTTATAAAACCGATTTTCAACCTTTTAACAACTTTTTTTTGTATATATTTTTATTCTCGATGTGGAAAAGTCGAATGCACGACTTAAACATAAAGTAACAACTGTTACTCCGACCCAGTCTCGAGTTGCCTGTGGCAGTTTGGGATATTATAGATAATTATAATATATATTTGATAAATATGATGCTGATTAAGTGCTGGTTCAGCAGAAGTTCATACCGTTTATAGCGCCTTACTCAAGGGCGCTACAGAATAAGAGCAGTGGGGATTGAACCCACGACCTAATGTGTGGTGTAGCAAGTGTTCTTACCACTACAACACGCTGCCGGTTTAAAACTTATTAAAGTGGACAACTACTTGTTTAAGTTTTTTATTTTTTTTGTTCTAGTTTTCAGTTTATTTAATAAATTTTTAACTCATTTTTTCAGATATCATGATTTTGGTTTAACCGCTGGCACCGAATACACCTACACAGTCACTGCTTTTAACAAACAGGGTCACGTGATTAGCGACCCGCCTACGTCACAGACCACCGACCCTTCGACCCCGTCGGGGCTTTCCCCGCCTACCCTGTTGCCTACGTCACCGTCCAGTATCAGGGTCACTTGGGAGCCCCCGTTGAACCCAAACGGGGAGATTGTAAATTTTACCTTGTTTGTGAGGCACGTGACAAAGAAAGATCAAAAAGTAAAAAAAAAAGTTAAAAAAAAAGTTTTTTTTTTATAAATTTTAACCAAATTTAATATTTTTTTGGGTCACTTTACAGTCCTAGCTAATTCTCTCTTGTACTTTACGGTCCTAGCTAATTCTCTCTTGTACTTTACGGTCCTAGCTAATTCTCTCTTGTACTTTACGGCCCCAGCTAATTCTCTCTCGTACTTTAGGGTTCTCGCTAATTCTCTCTTGTCATTTACGGTTCTCGCTAATTCTCTCTTGTACTTGACGGTCCTAGCTAATTCTCTTTTGTACTTTACGGCCTTAGCTAATAATTATATTACTAGAGCTTATTGGTTCGTTTTTAAGAAATAACTGGCTTAAACATTCCGTTTGCAGTTTCTAAAATAACATGGTAATTTTTTAGAAATTTGACTTCACCGGCAAAGTATTCACTTTTCAAGTGCAAGGTTTGGAATATTTTCAAGAATATATTTTCTGGCTGCAAGCTTGTACGTTGTTGGGTTGTACGAACAGTGAACGAGATTTACAGAGAACGTTGGAATCGTCGCCAGCCAATCAGATGCCGCCTAGAGTGACACTCCCTTATCAAGACCAGGTTTCATTTTTTTTTAATTTTATTTAGTTAATCATTTAGATTAATTGGGCACTTTTGGGTCTTGGGTTTGAGCCCCATGGGGTCTTGGGTTTGATTCTCACTGAATTTAATGCCTATAGTGCTATATAAAAGAGTATTTGTTTTTTACTTTTATTGCACTTATAATACTATTACAAAAATTATTAACTAGAAAAATTAATAGGTTAATATTGTTTTAAGTAAGTAATAAGGTTGTAAACTGGCAGCGTGGTGTAGTGTTAAGAACACTTGCTACACCACACATAAGGTCGTGGGTTCAATCCCCACTGATATCATGCTGTAGCGCCCTTGAGTAAGGCGCTATAAGCGGTATAAACTCCTGCTGAGCCACCACTTAATCAGCAGCATAATTATCGGGCAATTTTAATCTATATTATCCAAAACTGCCACAGGCAACTCGAGACTGGGTCGGAGTAACTGATGTTAAACTATGTTTAAGTCGCACATTCTACTTCCCACATCGAGGATAAAGATATATATATACAAAAAAAAAAACTTTTTTAAAAAGTAAATTTTTTATCTAATTTTTTTTATCTAATTTTTAGGCTACTTTGGATATCACGTGGTCACCACCGAAAGAAAAAAATGGAATAATTAATTTATTCCAACTCTACAGGCGTCGTATATTGTCGACTACTTTATCAGTTGACACTCTTCAGCCTATACTACTAGCTAACTTAACAGATCACACATACACAGGTAATTTTAGATGAAAAAAAGCAAGATTTTAACAAATAGATTTTCTTGAATTTGTAACGCAAACGATTTTATGTCTGGAGCCTGTAGGTTCTAAGTGTTCTATATCATGATCTTTTGCCCTAAGTGTATTTTTGTTGTAGTGTTACTGCCTTTTATATCATGATTGGTTGCCCCGAACCTAACTAGGCCTTGCTGGGTAGCGTGTAGGTGTGTACGTATTGCAAAGTAAATTTGTAATAGTAATTTTAATGTATTTTAACGTGCTTTTATATCTGTAAAGTTGTACGTTCTAGTGTTTTAGTATTAAACCTTAAGCTTACTTGTTTTTAATAATACAAGTATTTTTTTATATATATATCTTTATCCTCAATGTGGGAAGGTCGAATGCGCGACCTAAATAGAGTAATATCAGTTACTCCGACCCAGTCTCGAGTTGCCTCTGTGGCAGTTTGGGATATTATAGATTATAATTGCCCGGTAATTATACTGCTGAATAAGTGCTGACTCAGCAGGAGTTTATATTATACCGTTTATAGCGCCTTACTCAAGGGCGCTACAGCATGAGATCAGTGGGAATTGAACCCACGACCTCTTGTGGGGTGTCACAAGTGTTTAACCACTACACCACGCTGCCGGTATAGATAACAGAGTTAGCTAAATTGATTTTAACGGTAAACCGTTAAAGCGGAGTACCTAGGCTTTTACTAAATTAGGGAGATCGTCTCGTCCTAATAAACAGTTCAGGGTGAGGGTTAAATAGTTCAGGGTGAGGGTTACATACAATTAGAACCTTTAATATACCGCCACCTGAGCGTTAGGCTAAATTACGAGACGATCAAACTTTTCTTGTAACAAAAAATTACATTTTTTGCATTTTTTTTAGATTACGATTTACAGCCTTACACACAATACCAATACAAAGTCGTATCGAGTAACAACGCCGGGAAAGCCCCTAGTCAGTGGTCGTCGCCAGTTCGAACCGGCGAGTCTGCGCCAGTCGGAATACCCGAACCTCGTTTCGACAACGTTACATCGAGATCGGTTATTGTAAATTGTGGCGAGCCGAAATTAGCCAATGGGATCGTGAGATATTATCACGTGTGGATGAGGATTGTTGACGTAATAGAGCCCATGAAAAGGGTAAATTTGTGTAAATAAATGAGGTCTTCAAAAGTTTGGTTTTTATCAGTTTATAAAAATTTCTTAAGTATAATTTATAAATTTTGGTTAAATTATTTTTGTAAATATTTTATATCAAGTCTGTTAAGTTTGCTTTAAAATTTTTAAAAATGTCTAAAGAATATAATTTAATTTTTTTTTAAATATGTAAAATTCGTAATTGTATATTAAGACAAACAATTTGCTCAATATTTAAATTACAAAGTATTAAAAAATGTTGTTAAATTAAAAAAAATTAGCCTAAAATTCTAAAAAAAATCTATTTTTAAGGTTTCAAGTGGTATAGGAACTGACCAAACAATACGAGACCTCCAAGCTTACACAACCTACGAGTTTTTACTCGAATTCTGCACTCTTGAAAAATTGTGCACCAAAGGCCCGCCGGCTGTCGTGACCACATTACCAGCGCCCCCTAGTGGCCAAGAAGCGCCCCAGTTCAGTGAAATTGGGCCCCATAATGTGACCCTAATGTGGAGTCAGCCTGCTAGCCCCAACGGGGATATTACAGGGTTAGAATTTTATTTAAAATTAATCAAACTCGGGATTTTAACAAATTTTTAAAATTAAAATAAAAATTTAATTTTTTTAGATATGAAATCGAGAAACGAAAAGCATGTCCTCCTTCTCACCAATCTTTTCCGCAAGAGTGCGCTGTTGGGTTGCCCTCGGTCGTTTACTCGGGAAAAGGTCAACGAACGATCGTAGGAAATCTACTTCCGTATACGCGCTACGCGTTTCGAGTGACGTCACATAACGAACATGGAAAGAGCGATTCTGATTGGGCGACAGTTGTAACCGGAATATCACGTGACTAATTTTAAAATTTTTTATTTCGAAATTTTTGAAACAAAAAAAATAGTTTTAATTTTTTTATAAATGGATTTAAAAAAAAAAATTTAATTTAATTAACAAAAACGAAAAGGGAAGCCCTGTTTTTGATGACGTAGAAAGTACTAGCGTGTATACATTCACTACGCTACTTGGTACTTTCTACATCACACAAAAAATATGGTAACCCTGTTTTTGATGTTCATCATTTTCCAGTTTTTTTTAAAATTAAATTGTAAGTACCACAGACATATTTTAAAGGTTCTAAAGGCATTTTGTGATTCATTGTCAACCATACTAACATGCTATATATATCACATACAAAATTGCAAAACTCTGTAACATAACACTTTTAAATATTCTTTTGTTTTTAGCTCCACAATATGTTAACCCTTTCACGGCGAGGGGCAATATCAGTTATATAGAAATCAAATGGCCAATCTCGTTTCAACTGAACGGGGAATTGTTAAAATACGAATTGAGGGATAATAATGACGTCATCACTCTTCGAACTTACTTCGATACTTCGCATGTATTTCGTAGAAAATCTTCAAAAGGTAAAATTAATATTATTTAAATGGTTGTTTTTTTACATTTATTTATCCTTGATGTAAGAAAGTCGACTTCAGGACCTAAACATAGAGTAACATCAGTTACTCCGACCCAGTCTCGAGTTGCCTGTGGCAGTTTGGAATATTATCAAATATAATTGCCGATAATTATGCTGCAGACTAAGTGCTGACTCAGTAAGAGTTTATACCGTTTATAGCGCCTTACTTAGGGGCGCTACAGCAGAAGAACACTGGGAATCAAACCAAAGACCTCATGTAATAAAGCCAAGTGTTCTGGCTACTACACCACGCTGTCTGTTAAATATAATTTTTTTTTTGTTACCAATATGTTTTTTTTTTTACTTTATTTAGTGCACAAGTTTAGAGTAACAGCTTATACAAGCGCTGGTCATTCTCAGTCGCCTACTCTAGTGTACGATACAACTAAAAACAACAACTATGGCGGTAAGTACTTTAATACATTAACATAATGAAGTCTCATGTTTAATCTTCCCTGCTTCTGTGTCGTTACGCCCTTAGGTAAGGCACTATTAAACGCTATAGACTTCTGCCGAATAAAAATTGGGCAAAATAACATATAGCCGGCAGCGTGGTGTAGTGGTAAGAACACTTGCTACACCACACATGAGGTCGTGAGTTCAATCCCCACTGCTCTCATGCTGTAGCGCCCTTGGGTGAGGCGCTATAAACGGTATGAACTCCTGCTGAGCCAGCACTTAATCAGCAACTTATAATTATCGGGCAATTATAATCTATAATATCCCAAACTGCTAAAGGCAACTCGAGACTGGATCGGAGTAACTTATGTTTCTCTATGTTTAAGTCGCGCATTCGACTTTCCCACATCCAGGATAAAGATATATACAAAAAAATCTGTATTCACGTTGTTAGATTTTTAAATTTATTTTTTTTTTACATTTTTAGATATTATTATGCCAAGCGAAATTCAAACGAATAACAACGACACCATAAACCCTAACATTAGTACCGCGCAAATGCCATTCTATAAAAACATTTGGTTCGTTATTTCGATGGCTATCTTAGTCATAATTATCTTGTTTCTATTGATCTGGATTGCGTTTCGCCGAATGGGTCGATCGGAAAATTTTGACCATCAGAGGTCGCAATTAAAGTTGAGTGATAGTCGAAGGACGCCACCGCGCGGCAATCTGATGTTAGGAATGACACCTTTACCTCCTTACCGAAGTGATGGAAGCATTTATAACTATAGTGTTCATGTAAGTTCTATCTCCAAACAAACTGTTAAAAGCAAATCTTTTTAACTTTTTTTTTTGTAAATATCTTTATCCTCGATGTAGAAAAGTCGAATGCGCGACTTAAACATGGAGTAACATCAGTTACTCCTACCCAGTCTTGAGTTGCCTGTGGCAGTTTGGGATATTATATAGATTATAATTGCCCGGTAATTATGTTGCTGATTAAGTTCTGGCTTAGCAGGAGTTCATACCGTTTATAGCACCTTACTCAAGGGCGCTACAGCATGAGAGCAGTGGAGATTGAACTCACGACCTCATGTGTGGTGTAGCAAGTGTTCTTACCACTACACCACGCTGCCGGTCTGTAAACTGAATATCATAACTAAAAAAATCGTTTTATTTTAGAGCTGTCCAGTTGATTCAAAACCAAATCCACGCGGTAAAATGAACCGTTCTTATTCTGCCGAGTCCTTACATAAAAGCGGTCATCTGATTGGTCAGGACATCAGCTTCGACGACGACTTTCTACGCGCAAACGACCAATGGGAGCGCGTGTCGTCATTTGACGACGACGCTTATATGAGGAGATTGTCGAGGGCGGGAGATAGCGGAATGATAAGCAATGTAAGTATGAGAAAATCGCCTTTTTTTGAGGACGAGGCTAGCGCGAATTTTAGGGTCCGAATCCCGAGACATCGTTACCCCCAAGATCGAAATATTCGTTTCGAAAACGACAGACGACGGTTATCGCTACGTTACCCTTCGCGGATCAACGATGACGACTTTGATGACGTTTCATTCGATGACGCAGGCTCTGACGTACATCTGACGTCACGAATGCACAAACAGAAGGAGTTGCCGTACGCGTTGCCGAATAAACACAGATTTAAACCCAGAAGACCGTCTAATGTTGATACAGATATTCCATTGACGTATTACTACAAAGAAAATGGTCCTTACACGATGATATAATTGTGTTTTATTATCTTAAAAGGGCCATAGCCAGCAGTAATTTTATAAAACGTAAGAAACTGTGAGGTGTCCATGTTAGGCATGCTTGTTATATGTGTTGTTAACGCATGCAAAAATTAAAAAAAAAAATAAATAATTTTTACAAATATTGCAGGTAGTAACCTAATTTATGTATACTTGTTGTAAAATTATTTAAATCAGGGATCGGTAACCTTTTTCGCACTGCGGACCGATTTAAAACTAAATTTTTTTCGCGGACCAGTTTTGAAAAAACCACAATATTCACCAATATAAATGATTAAGTTTAAAGGAATTCATTTCCTCATTAAATCGATGATTAACATTTTTGAATGTTTTTAAGACAAAATAAGCTTACAAATCAAAAAATAAGCACGTTTCTGCTGCAACTTTGTTCAACCTTTGTTACATTTTAAACTTACCAAAAATTGTATATGAATATAAGACATGCATGAGCTATATTTAAGGACCTAAATTTGTGGCCAATCTATGTCTTGTATTTAGTCCTTCTGTTAACACTTGGTTCAAGAGTAAATAATATAAAATTAAAGCTTTAAAATTTAGATTTTTTAACCAATTTTTCTTTTTTTAGTTTGCTGAAAACGACTTCGATCCTTACTCGTCGCCGAAACAACTTCTCACACTTGTGGATACTCATTTATGACGTAATAATAGACATTTATGACGTGTAGTTTGTTTATTTTTAGCTTTTCATTTTTATTTTGTTTAATAAAAGTAATATATATGTATAAGAGTTTTTTTGCAATACCAAAATCAGTTTGGCTTCTGTTAGTATAGAGCCTTAAACTATACTATCTAGACATTTTCAATCAATGAAATGTCAAAGGCGCTACAGCATGAGATCAGTGGGGATTGAACCCGCGACCTCCTGTGTGGCGTAGCAAGTGTTCTTACCACTACACCACGCTGCCGGTTTTTTATGATTTTAGAAAGATTATTTTTTAGTATTCTTTAAAATGCCTAAAATTGTCAATAGTAAATGTAGTTTCCTAAGACATTATTACTGTTTTTTGTTAAATAGAATTGGCAAAAATCAAAGCACGACAAGAAAACTATAACAATCTTCATAATTTTGTTAAATTTTAAACCCTTTTATTTATGAATTTATAGATATGTAGCTTAAGAGTCAAAAATACTAAATTTGAAATTTTTCTAGCAACATTTTTAATAAATTTTTATCAGTAACGTTATTAAATTAATTTGGAGAAAATGTATAATCGATATAATTGATATCTCTTAGACGTAGAAAAACAACGTCACCAATGTTTATAAAGATGTCAGGATAGTATGAGAATGCAAATTTTCAAGTAGTTTGTCTTTAAATAGAATTTCTAGCAATATCTTTTATATAGTAATAGCTTTTAAATTACATATTCTAATAACTGGCTAATATAGCTTTAGATGAAATACTACAATAATTATTTTTTTGTTTTTCAATAACAACATATGGACAGTTGATTAAATAATTACAATATTATGTATATAGTCCCAAATTTAGCCCAACTATAGATAATTTCGCCTTTCAAAAACCTATAAATTCGGTCCAAAATTTCATATTGTCATCAGTTCTTAAACATTTCAGTTCAAGTAGTAGAGATACCAACAAAAACCAAGAATCAAAATGAAGATTGTTTTTATGATGATTTCATGTCTTGCCCTCGTGTCGGCCAACTCAATTGCAACTAACGAAGAAACAGAAATATTGAGGGTACGTATTCATGTAGAACAAAGAGATCACTGTATAGTTGTTAATTTTAGTTTAAGCATAAGTTTGACATTTTTATACGTACTCTAAATTAACGCATACAACCGTATAAATACTGGCTAAGCCAACACTTAATCAATAGCTTTTTAAATTATAAATCTAATGATCTATAATATCCCAAACTGCCAATACCATTGGAGTCTGGGTTGGGGTAACTGATGTTACTCTACGTTTAGGCTGTGAAATCGACCTTCCCACTTCGAGGATAAATAAAATTAAAAAACACGCGATTTTTTTATTTCGACAGAGAATTGAATTCTCTGAGGCAGCAAGGGTTGAATTGAAGCAGGCTGCGTTGCTAGCTGTTGAGTTCTTGTGTGTTAAAGAGCAAGTCATGCCTGAAATTATGAATACTGTCTGTGCTAGGGCTATGAGATCTAGTTATGGACAACGTTCTGCTGGAGACGGTAAGAATACCAAAATCATATTATACATGTTATTACCTTGCCGTTTTAATCCGTTTTAGGTTTAAAAACTGATACTAATATTTTTAATGCTTTTTTAATGTTTTAAACAATTTAAATTTTACAGTTTCGATAGGAAGTTATGCTTGCACTGACTGCGGTATTGCTGATCCAATATGCTACAGCGCCTGTCCGCAATTTTTAATATAAAGCGGTCAAATCAAGCAACGGAACTGAAATTTGGAAATGAATTTGCATTTTATTAATTAATTTGTGTTGTTTTTCAATAATAAATATTAACTAATCAATTTTTTGTTTGATACTTATTTGAGGATAACCATAAATAGTAAACAGATGAAAAGATGTGAAAATAAACAAGCAACGCACGTGAAAAATTTTAACATTAAAAATGATTCAATATCGGTTACTAAGGTGAAAGAGTTGAATAGCGTAACTAAATTTCTCAAAAAATGTTATTATTTTAAATATTATTTAAGGCATTTTTTGTTTAAGTACCGGTTATGCTATTGAGAAAGTGTTAAATTTAATTCCAAATGGTAAACGGTCAATTAAATATTGTTTTTTTTGCAAATTTCGACATTTTTTAAAAGCCAGCACAAACAGCAAAGTTAGTTTTCCACTGGGTTAGGTTATATATGTAAATGTATTAGGTATTTATTACTTTAAAGTACTTAGTATTAAACGTTTCGGCGTTTATGTTAGCTTTTAAAATAACGATTAAAAATTAAGATTTATATTTAAAAAAACGATTTTATATACTGGTCTACTTCAAATTTTAGATATATTTTAAACTAAAAATGGATGGCTCCATACTAGGTAAATTTTTCGGGACTTCCGGGCCCGAAATCCCGGAAATAAAACTTGACCCATCTCAAATTCCTGCCCCTCCGACCCCTCCTGAGGATAAATCAAAAGATGTGAAAAATAAACCGGGAGACAAATGGTCAAATTTTGATCCAACTGGTCTAGAAAGAGCTGCTCAAGCTGCAAAAGAATTAGACAGATCAAGTAATATTGTTTAATATTTAACTTTATTATATTTGCAAAGTCTACATTTTACTTTATTATATATTTTTTTGTTTACTCAATCTAGGTAAAATTTATGTAAATTTAATACAAACATGGTTACATGCCAACATATCGGCAGCATGGTGTAGTGGTTAGAATACTTGCTACACCACCATGAGGTCGTGGGTTTAATTCCCACTGCTCTCATGCTGTAACGTCCTTGAGTAAGGCGCTTTAAACAGTATGAACACCTGCTGAACCAGCACTTAATCAGCAGCATAATTATCTGGCAAATATAATCTATAATATTCCAGCCACGGGCAACTCTAGACTGAGTCAGAGTACTGTTGTTGCTCTATGTTTAGGTTGTGCATTCGACTTTCCCACATCGAAGATAAATTATATACAAAAAAATATTGAATGTTGGTATATATATAGCCAGCTATTTTAAATTATGTTTTAACTTGTTTTAGAAAATGCTAAAGAAGCTCTTGAGTTGTCGAGAATGCAAGAACAAACTAAACAAATTGAATTTCAAGGCAGAGTAAAAGTAAATGACCACATTTCTTTAACTGATTTTTGTTTAATTTACTAAGTTAAAACTGTATTTGAATTGTACATTTCTAGTAAATAGCCCATCTAATTTTATAATTTATCATCTTTTCAGTATTTTTTAAAGATTGTTTGTCTAAAAACAAGTTTGTAAGATGTTATTACCTAACTTTATCTTGAATTTAATTAAAAAAAGGAATATGAAACAACTGTTGAACATATCAAAATGGATCAAATTAAACAACAAGGAGAAGAAAGGAGAAAAAACATGGGACAAGAAGCTAAGATAAAGAAAGAGGTAAACGGTTATTTAAATTAGATTCAAAAAATCTTATAAATTGTTTATGTTGTGTTGTAATATTTATTACTTTTATTAAAATGTGGGTATATATACAGGGTACAAATTAATCTTTAAAAATTGGTTCGCTAAAAATAAGGTCGCATTTTTAAAGCAATAATTAGGACTAAGTCGTGATCTTCATTTTTTTTATAACACTCTATGTCCCGAGTTGCATTTTTTATTTGTAACGTATTGTTAAACAATTGTTAATAATTTTTGGCACAAAAAACGTGTGATTTAATTACTTCAAGGCTGTGTTATGTATTTAAAAAATTGTGCAACAACTAAACGAACTGCGAATGTAAAATTTACACATTGCCAAAACATGAAAAGTAATTGTTGTTAAATGCTCTATAGTAATCTACAATCACGCAGGATTACGTTGATGTGATTAAATTAGTTCGAAACTGGGTTAAGATAGCTTCGTAAAAAATATATAAATATACAATAGTGTTTTATTATCACTTGAACCATTTTAAGTTGATTCGTTATTTCTAATATATTAGTAAAAAACGATTCGCTATTTTTAAAAAACGATTTGCTTTTAGCGAACAGCGACCCGTTATTTCGTTCCTGATATATATATGATATTAACTTTTCATTTTAATGTGCATTTATCATATTTTTATTTTGTTTTATTTAAAACTTTATTTTAAAGCATTTATGTAATTTTTTTAAGTTATTATTTACTTTCCTTTAAAATTAGTTAATATCTAAACCTTTTTATGTTTTTTATATGAAGTTTGCAGTTTAAAATTTATATATAAATTAAATTTTTATTTTCAGCAAGCGGAGTATCAGGACATATTAGCTCGCCGTCGTTATGACGACCAACTCAAACAACAATCGGCAATGAACGACGATAATTTAAAGAGACAAGAAGAATCTGTTCAAAAACAAGAACAAATGAGAAGAGGTGGGTTAAATGCTTTTTATTCATTAGCTAAATGTCTGCTCTAAGGGTGCAACTTTTTATGTTTTTTTTTTTATTAAGAGAAGTGGATTGATTAAGTCATGTTCAAGCGATCTGTAAATAATTAAATTATATTTATTCTCGATGTAGGAAGGTTGACTTCATGACTAAAATATAGCGTAACATCAGTTACAATTTGGGATATTATGGATTTAGAATTCTCTGTAAATATGCTGCTGATTAAGGGCTGGCTCAGCAGGAGTTTATTTTGTTTATAGTGCCTTACTCAAGGGTGCTATACCATGGAAGCATTGGGGATCGAACCTAAGACCTCATGTAGTGAACCAAGTGTTCTGACCACTACACCATGCTGCTAGTAAAGTTCAGGCACATGGGACTAGAAATTAGTGTGCCACTGGTTATGCTCAAACTCAGAGCTTGCCTACTAAATTTTAAACCTAAACTGAATAAATTAAATTTTTAAAAATCAACATATATATATATAAATTTTTTATGTGATTATAATTGTCTATTTTAGTATAATATATCATTTAAATATTTCTTTGTTTTTTGCAAATTTGTTCTAGTCATATCATAATTTTAGAGAATCTGACTATTTCTCAAATAAATAAAAACTGTTTTAACTTTTACAGCTACTCTTGAGCATGAAATGAAGTTAAGGAGAGATAATGAGATGGCAAGAGCTGAAGCAGAGGCGGTTGCTCGAGCTAAAGCTGATCGACAAAACAAAGATATTAGAAGGGAAGAAATTAAACTTCAAGCTGCAGAACAAAGACAAACGGTGCTCGAATCTATCAAGTAAGTTTGTTGTTCTTTCATATTTAGTGATTATTTGTAAAAACTTGTATATATTTATATCTGAAAATTTTTGATATTTTTAATACAAATTTTGTATTTTGTTTTATTTTTTTTTTAATATTTTTGTGTAAAAAGGTTGTTTTTAAAAATTTTTATTATATTTCTTTCAAATATTAGGTTAATTATTTGTAATAAATATATTTATATATCTTCTAAATTTTATAACACATATTTTGTATACATATATATATGCTTATTTGATTTTATTTTTGTTTAGTTATTTTTGTTAAACAATATTTGTATTTTTTTTTAATTTAAATCAATTTAAAAAACTTTTTGACTGGCATTAAATAATTTATTAAAATCTTATTTAAATATTTAGAACTGCAGGAACTGTGCTTGGAGATGGAGCAAAAGCTTTCTTAAGTGATTGGGATAAAATAACGGCAGCTGTACGTCACAATTTTATTTAATATAAAAAACTTATTTTAGTTTGTTAAAAGTTTTTTAATTAAATCCAATTTTTTTGTATTTATGTCGAGTAACATCAGTAACCCCGACCCAGTTTCCAGTTGTCTTTGACAGTTTGAAAAAATATTGATTATAATTGCCCGATAATTAAGCTGCTAATTAAGTGTTGGCTCAGCAGAAGGTTTTACTGTTTATAATGCCTTGCTCAGGGGCAATAAAGCATGAGAGCAGTGGGGATCGAACCCAGGGCCTCATGTTGTAAAGCCAAGTGTTCCAACCATCTTACCACGCTGCCGGTTAAACTAAAAAAAATTACAAATATATTTAACATTTTTTTAGGCTATTGGTTTATCATTAGCAGCGGCTGGCATATATACTTCTAAAAACGCAATCGGGGTTGTGGCTCGATATATTGAAGCAAGGTTAGGTAAACCATCTCTAGTTCGGGAAACAAGTCGTTTTACTTTATTGGAAACCCTGAAACATCCAATTATAACGACTAGACGGTTTTTGAGTAAACCGGAAGATGCATTAAAGGGAGTTGTTTTAAAAGTAAGTTTTTGTTTGTAATTAGCTTGAATATTTTAATAAAACTTTTGGATCACTTGTAATTTGCAGTTCTTGCAAAAAATTAGGATTATGATATACAAAAGTGAGCCGTTTAAAAAAGAATTATCAACGACTGTTAAGTACAAGAAAAAAATAGCATGTATCATATTCATAAAATTCGAGACAGAATCAGTGAGGATTGAAAAGTACTAGAAAGAATTAGTAAGAATCGTAAAATCTGAAAGACAATTAATTAGCAAGGACCATTTAGTATGAAAAAAAATTAGCAGGTACTGTAAAGTAAAAGAGTTTTTAAAAGGACAATAAAGTACAAGTGATTCAAATTTTTTTATTTTTTGGTTGCATTTTTAACAACATTATTTTGATGACTAGCCGATATTAGAAGAACGTGTCCGAGATATTACCATAGCAACTAGGAACACAAAAAGGAACAAAGGAGTCTACAGAAATATTCTTTTACACGGACCTCCTGGCACGGGAAAAACTCTATTTTCAAAAGTAAGATTTCAGTGTTTTTAATCAAATAAGATTGTAATTATTTTGATGGTTTTTATCCTTGATGTAGTTAGGTCGATTTCACAACCTAAACTTAGAGTAACAACTGTTACCCCGACCCACGTTTGAGTTGTTTTTGACAGTTTAGGATATTATAAATTATAATTGCCTGATAATTAAGCTGCTAAATAAGTGCTGGCTTATAAATTGATACTATTTATAGTGCCTTACTAAAGGGAATCGAACTCCTGGCCTCATGTATTGGAGCAAGTGTTCTGACTATTACACCACGCTGCTGGTGTATTGACTAATGACAATTTTTGTTTTATGTTTTGATACTTTATTCAACTAGAAACTAGCTATGCACTCGGGGATGGACTTCGCCATTATGACAGGAGGAGACGTTGCTCCAATGGGAAGAGAGGGAGTGACTGCAACTCATAAAATGTTTGATTGGGCTAACAGCAGTAGAAGAGGGTAAAATTTTTTTCGGATTTTTTTCTTAAAAAATTATTTTTTGAAATTAATTTTTTTTAACATTTTTTAGATTGCTATTATTTGTTGATGAAGCTGATGCATTCCTAAGAAAACGAGCAACTGTAAGTTTTATAAAAAATAATTTCCAAAAATTTAAAAAATTTTTTTTAATTATTTATATAATTTTTTTTGTAGGAAAAAATTAGTGAAGATTTAAGAGCTACTTTGAATGCGTTTTTATATAGAACTGGTGACCAATCAAACAAGTATGTATTTATTTTCTATTTACTTAAGTATGTAGTAATCTTGTTATATGTACTTTATATAGTTTACATAATTTGTGTAGCTGTATATTTATATATAGTTAAAAAAAAACTTTTTACAATTTGGTTTTTGTATTTTTAAAAAGTTTTAAATATTATGTGTACCTTTAGGTACGTATACAAGCTACAAATGTTAAGTTAGTAATAGAGTATACTAATACACTAAAAGTTATCACGGAATATTTTTCAAAATAAATATCAAAAAAGGTCTGGAGGCATGATGTAGTGGTTAAAACACTAAGGTTAACTACATATCATGTTTTTATTCGTCATTGCTTACTTGCTGTAGCATTTTTAGGCATGCCAAGTTTAAAAACCAATTTATAGGTTTACTATAGGCCAATTATAACATAACAATAATATCACAAACTGCCAAAGTCAACTCAAAACTTGGTTTTAGGTAACAAATGTTACTCTACGTTTAGAATGAAAAACAGTCTTTCCACATTCCGAATCAAGGATATATGTATTTAAATATGTAATTTACAAATCAACAAATATTTTTTTCTTAGATTTATGATGGTATTAGCCAGTAATCAACCTGAGCAACTGGATTGGGCAATTAACGATAGAATCGATGAAATTGTTGAGTTTGATTTACCAGGGGAAGAAGAAAGAGAAAGATTAGTTCGACTTTATTTCGATAAATATGTCCTCGAACCTGCTCTAGACTCAAAACAGTAAGTTTAACATTAAAGCTAAAATATTTATTTTTTTTGTATATATCTTTATCCTTGATGTGGGAAGGTCGAATGTGCAACCTTAACATAGAGTTACAGCTGTTACCCCAACCCAGTCTTGAATATAAAGCTACATGCAATAAAAATGTTTTTTTTTATAGACGTTTAAGATTGGGTGATTTTGATTTTGGACCAAAATGTAGCGAAATAGCAAAGCGAACTGAAGGAATGTCTGGCAGAGAAATATCGAAATTAGCTGTAGCCTGGCAGGTAATCTATGAAGAACATTTATTTTGTTTATATCTTTATCCTCAATGTTGGATATTATAGATTATATTTGACCGGTAATTATGCTGCTGATTAAGTGCTGACTCAGCAGGAGTTCATACCGTTTATAGCGCCTTACTCAAGGGCGCTACAGCGTAAAAGCAGAAGGGATCGAACCCAAGACCTTATGTAGTGTAGAAAGTTTTCTGACTACTACACCACGCTGCCTGTTTAAGTCAATATTTAAGATATTATTTTTTTTACACCAAACTAAGGTAAACTTTGCTCAATATTATATTTTTGCCTTTAGAATATAATATATTTTTATGTAAAGTAATATCAATACCACCAGCAAATTTTAATTAGAGAGTTTGTAGGACAAATTAATTCTTACTAAGTATCAAAAGACACTTGTTATAGTACTTTGGTTTTTCTACACAGGCTTTAGGTTATGCTTCAACAGAAGGAACACTCACTGAACAGATGATAGACGACCGCGTCAGTGATGCAGTAGCTCAACACAAACTTAAAATGGATTGGTCCAAAAATAACGAATTTGATTCAGTATCGTTGAACAAGGTCTGATGACGTCATGACCATGTGATTCGAATTAGGAAAATTAATTATGTGTGTTAGCTTTACGTACACTTCAAGTATAATTAAGGGTTGGATCGTAGCATACGGTTACCCAACTTACAATAAAATGTTTTCTTTTCTATGCTAAACAGTTGTTTAATATATAAGACGTAGGCGAAGTTAAAAAAGACTTTTTAAAAAGTGTATGGTCACGTGATTGGCTTGCAGTAATCACGTTACTATTTTCTTTATTGGTCATGTGACTGGCAACTGGCTATCAGTGACCACGTGACTTTTCTCTAGTAGTCACGTGTCTTTTTCCGGAAGAAAAAATTCTTAACCACAATTGATCAAATAGGTAACGTAACGTTATAGTGACTTCATATTTGTATGTGGCTTACTACATATGACGGTGTGAATTTCTCGTACATTCACATTAAGTTTCAGTGGCCATTGGAATACTAACATGACTTCCAATATAAAGGTAAGTAAAATCAATTCTTAACGGTCCTTTTCAAATGCGTGCATTTTTTATTTTTGATGCGATTTAGTTCGTGATCAAGAAGTGTTACTAGCTTACACTCCTGCTAAGCATTTTATACAGGGGAACTTGCCAAGTCAAATGTGTTAATTTTATTGTATTTAAAAATAACAAACCTCTTTTTAACTACACAAAATCCAGTATGGCTAAACAATTAGAGTCCCAGTTTCGTCTTATTATCTTTAATAAGCATACGACAATATACACAAACTTGGTTTACAGACGTTAACTAACACAAAGTTTTTTTGTATAGTACAATAAAGTAAAATGTATTCCATTATTAATTTTTAAAAATAATAAAGTCGCTTTACAACAGAAAGTATTCTTATTACCCGAAAAAATAAATTAAGTCTCGAAAAAGTTGTAAATTTGCAAGCGGTAAACACCGGTAGGAAATGTTTATGTAACTTTAATACATTTTACAATTTAATTTGCAAAATCACAAATTTGCTGCTGAACGTTAACGGAAAGAGAATTCAGGTTATCGTAGCTTGGCACAACTAGTCTTGTGTTGATGCTTGTTGCAAGTAGTTCAAGTTCGGTCAACGAAGATCCTATACCATTGTCGTTTACTCCGATTGAAAATACAATCACATTGGGTTGCGTCGCCAACCTTCGAGTAAGTGTATTAGAAAGGCCGTCGTCAGATTTACCTGTAGAAGTAAGTTTAGGTTTAAAAAAGTTTTAGTTTTATTGGGACGAGTCTTTAAAAACCGGCAGCGTGGTGAAGAACACTTGCTACACATGAGGTCGTGGGTTCAATCCACACTGATCTCATGCTGTAGCGCCCTTGAGTAAGGCACTATAAACGGTACGAATTCCTGCTGAGCCAGCACTTAATCAGTAGCATAATTACCGGGCAATTATAATCTATAATATCCCAAACTGCCACAGGCAACTCGAGACTGGGTCGGAGTAACTGATGTTACTCTATGTTTAAGTCGCGCATTCGACTTTCCCACATCGAGGATAAAGATATATACAAAAAAATATCTTGATTAAGGTTAAAAGGAAATTAAGCCTACTGTGCCCCTTGAAATAATTCCCTGTTTTATTAAAATGTGAACTTTAACTGTTAAATATTCTACTGAGTGTATTTTGGGGCACTTTAAAATAAAGTAACGCTTAGGCTAGGTGTGAAATGCAACATTATAACAGCAGTTGGTGTGTTATTAAAAAAAACAGTTAGTTTTTGGTGGAAGGGTTTAGCAAATTTATAATTTTTGCTCAAATATTGTACACAAAATTATATTCTAATATTTTACATAAGTTAACCTTTTGTAACAAAAAGAAGCACAAAAAAGTTATCTTACCTCCAGAAAATATGATTACCACTTGCAAGGCACCATCTCTTACAGGATTCCTATTTCGTGCTGGGTTGACGAAGTGATCATAGACATGTCTAACCATGGATCTCATATTTGAAGCACCAGCTCCGTATCTTAGAAACCTTAAAGCACCAACCGCATCCGGAGTTCTTGTAAACCTATACATAATGATTATATTACATATTATCATACATTAATGCTTTTGTAAGCCCTAATAACATCCTTATACTTAAGTGTCATTTATGGACAATTTAAAATGGAGTATAATTAACAACCAAGAATTCTATGGCCGAATTTCTATGACAAGTTAGTACATCAAATTTTACAGAATTTAAAGTTTGTAAGAATATTTATTTCCTAAAGGGAAGTCAAGAAAGTTGATTTTTAATTTTACATGAAGATAAAAACTATTTTACAAGATGATTTGTATCTTCATATTTACTAACCTGTCCCAGTTAAATACTGTAGATGGTGTGTTAAAATATTTAACCAAAGCAAGCCTTGAACCAGTTGCATCATCTTTGTCGATTGGCGGTAAAATTTGTGACAGGTTTGCCATGAAATATTTGACAAGGTTCAAATTTCTGAACCCAGTTTTCGACGAAATATCAGCAACGAAAAGTACGTCTAATGGAGGAAGTACGCATCTTGTAAACGTTGTAACTGAGACTACTGCGCTGGTAAAGTTGACGCCTGGACTGGTCATAACGCTTGCTCTGATAATACCAAAAATCAAGATTAGCTAATGTGTTTATATTTCCATTTTGTTGAAAAACAAATAAATACTGTTGTATTTGATTTTTAGGTAAAAAATTAGAAGTGTTTAAATTAAATAACAACGTTTAAATTAATCTTTTGGGTCCAAAAATTTAAACTTCGTTTTGTATAACACCTTAATATTTTACACTTTGCAATTTTCAAAGTTGAAAGGAAAATTACCAAAACTGCATTAGATGTTATATTATAATATTTAAATTGCTACACCACACATGAGTTTATGGGTTTAATTCCCACTGATCTCATGCTGTAGCGTCCTTGAGTAAGGCGCTATAAACGGTATGAACTCCTGCTGAGCCAACACTTAATCAGCAGCTTAATTAATAGGCAATATTAATCAATAATATCCCAAACTGTTAAGGGCAACTAGAGACTGGGTCGGAGAAACTGATGTTACTCTATGTTTAAGTCGCGCATTCGACTTTCCCACATCGAAAATAAAGATATATACAAAAAAAAAACAGTTTGAAGTAAAAACTAGATTTAAAGGTAACTTACGTTACTCTGACTTCATAAACAGTCGTTGGTGTCAGGCCTGTTACGACCCAAACAATATCTGCGAGTTGAGTAACTGATTGAACAACTTCATTCGTTTCTAAGTTAAATATATCGACATTGTAGTAGTCGGCTGCAGGATTATTCCTCCAGACAACTCGAACACTAGAAAAAAATGTTTTTTGTAAAGACAATGTTTATCAAAAAAAAGTGTCTCGGTGACATTTATCGATCACGACATTGTGTTATTACATACCAGAAAACTGTGTTTAAGGGCGTATTGCTATTTAGGTTGGCTTTATGATAGCGTTTATACATTTTATGTGAATTTTGGCAATGTATAATTAAAGGCTGGATACTTTTCGATTATTTTTAGACTATTAACGTATGTATCAGATATTTATAAACTTTCGCATCTCAGTTAATTTGAATATTGTGTACAAAACATACACTTAGTGCGTTTGGAAATTTCCCTACTTATAGTCCAAAATTAAAAATACTTTATTTCTACGTAGAATTAAAACTAATCACTCTTGAAGTGATTTACCTGGTAGGACTGCGTGTGAATGCTCGAAGTGATCTCGGTGGATCAATATACAATGTTTTGATAGGGAGGAAGCCCATTGGTGATGAAATTCCTCTTCCATTGACACCAGTAACTAAAAAACATTGAGTTAACTAAACTACTTCTAACTATCACTTAAGAAGCTTTCTACATAACTATTTTAAAAGTATAACTCTATAGTCACATTTTGTTTCAATTAGGGTGTTATTTGAACCGGCAGCGTGGTGTAGTGGTAACCGGCAGCGTGGTGTAGTGGTAAGAACTCTTGCTACACCATACATGAGGTCGTGGGTTCAATCCCCACTGATCTCATGCTGTAGCACCCTTGAGTAAGGCGCTATAAACGCTATAAACTCCTGCTGAGCCAGCACTTAATCAGCAGTATAATTACCGGGTAAATATGGTCTCTATAATATCCCAAACTGCCACAGGTAACTCGAGACTGGGTCGGAGTAACTTATGTTATTCTATGTTTAAGTCGCGCTTTCGACTTTCCCACATCGAGGATAAAGATATATACAAGAAAAAAAAATATTTAGTTTAAAATTGGATTTTCAAAGCAAGTACTAAAATTAAACTCCGATGTAATGCCAATCGTTAATTAAGCAACTTTTTAGGTTATTTACTATTTTAATAAAATCCTAATTTGCGCGTCTAATATTGTTGAAAATACAATCTTGCTTTAACGTAATTTCCATAGCCTAAAACTGAAATAAACACCAACCTCTAATAAGATAATCTTTTCCCGCTTCTAAATCTCGGAACTCGACGGATCGATCAGTTACTGTGGTACTTCTTGTTATTCCAACAGCACTTAATATCACAATATATGCAAATGCTTCTGGCGTTTCTGCCCATGTTATTGTAACCGATGAGCTTGTGACCCCAGTTGTTCTTATATCACTTGGAGGATCACCGAATGTTCCGACTATTTAAAAAATTTAAAAATAAATTAAAGTCCGGTAGTGTGGCGAACCGGTCATGGCGTCGGACTACGAGCCGAAAGGTTTCGGGTTCGAGCCGCACCAACGTCACACTATTCGCCCTTGAGCCCGTTACGGATAGCTCAAAACACGTCATAACAGCACACCCTTCCCAAATAAAAAATATAGAATCCTATCACCATAAGGCGATATTGAAAAAAAAAAAAAAAAAAAAAAATTAAGTCTGGCAGAGCTGTATGTTAGTAATGGAAGCGAAATACGAGCCGAAAGGTTTTGGGTTCGAGCCACACTATTTCTCTTGAGCCCGGCGTTTATAGATAGCTTAAACACAACTCAACAACACACACAACTCGATAAACATATAAAAACAATTTATCTTAAGCTATTTTAAAAAAAAATTAAAAAATTAATTTTTGGAATATTTTTTTTATTTCAAATATTTTTTTAGATAAAATAGTGTAATACCTTTGGTATAAGTAAACCTGTATGATGGTTGATTAACTGTTTTGGTATTAACATATATTAAAATGGTATTGAACCTTAGAATTAAGTATAATCTTTAAGCTTGATTATTAGCAAAACAAAATGGCCTAAAAAAAGTGCAAACACAAATTTATAAATTTTGCGTTTTGTATAACACTCTGTTATAGTATCATAATTTCTAATAATAAAAAAACTTTTTTATTTTTGAAGTTAATTTTTATATACAAGTAGACCTGGACTTACATCGGTTACAATCCAGGGGAATTCCCGAGTTACTACCCCCGTAGTCGCTTCCTTCAATCTTATCACCCGTATCAGCATCGATACAGTGACACTCGTTGGTTTTTATTTCGTCACAAACTGTTGTAACGAAGAAGCCAGCCGGGTCACAGATGGGGAGTCGTGGGTTAACAGATGACGTCGAATCGGCGGTGTTAAGGAACTGACTTATAACATTGTATCTCTGTTGGCATCTATAAGGAATAACAAAACGTTTAATTTTGGGTTTTCTTGCTTAAGATTTAAGATTCTATTGCAAACATCTGCTGGTTGTTGTTTACAAATCTCTTAAATCAGCAGCGTTTTAAACAAATAAGGAAAACAGGATAATTTGATGTTTTCTACTTAAAATAATGTTCAAGCTTGACATATGTTATCGACATACAATTACTGTGTTATGTTTTTTAAATATGATCTTTTGGTATAGGCAAATACACGAGAGAGAACAACATTTAAAAACAATATTTTGTTCTTGCTGCATAGATTAAAATGCATCCCCTTGAAGTGTTGACAACTTATTGTTAAAAATTTGTGTGAGAAGCTTTAAAATATTTGCAAACATGTTGAAATAAGTAAACTAGTACTAAAGTTCCATTTTTATTTAAAGCTTGTGAAAAATGTTAACACCATTTAAAATTTCAAGCTTAAACTTACAGTGTTAGTTTTATTGTCGTTGTAGTTGTTGTGGTGGTAGTTGGGCTAGTAGTTAACGGCATAACAGCCGAAACCAAACTCATTCCGCTTCCAGCACCAACTGGGTCATACACACCTAGGGTTTGAACACCGGTTAAAGGGCTTAGAATACCCGGGTCACCGAAAATGATAGCCGCTGATACAGCAACGTTGTAAACAGTACCAGGTGCTAGGTTGGTGAATTCGATCGTGGTGCGAGCGATCAAGTCGTTCGCATAAATTGCCGTATTGTTATCGTCGCCTTCGTAAAGTCTTATTCCGTACGACTAATAAAAGAAAAAATAATTTAGTAATGACTACATTGCTTCGTATTTTGTTATTATTTTAATATTTTGAGTATGTAAACTTCATTGATGGTTTTACAAAATTTATATATTTTATTAACAAGAACTTTTAACCGTAAGTTTTTCAAAGATGCGTAAAAATTTATTAAATAAACAAAAACTAAAACCTTACCTTTGCTCCTGGTGTATCTGACCACCTTACTACGAAGCTATTCTCTCCAATATTTGAGATTGAAACCGAACGTGGAGGTAAAGTAGAAGATCGACCTAAGTCTGCTTGATCAAAGTTAGCTGTTACTCTGAACACATATTCCTCGCCCGGAATCAAATCTCCGACTTGTGCGAATGGAATATCTGTATTTAATCTTTGAAGCACGTTGGTCGGATCGGAAGTTAGTGCTACCTGAACAATAAAGCGATGTTGATGTTAGAAATTTTTGTAGTAGTTTGTGTATAGCCAGTGAAGTTTTAAGACTGGGTTGTAAAATTAATTTACTTGATTGTGTGATTTTATTTGGTAGCCCCTTACTTAGAAAATAGTTAATTATACAAGAGATATAACTATATATTAAAGTTTATTAATGCAATTTTTATACCGTTACTGCATAAGTTTCGGCTTCATCCACTTCATTCCAGGCCAAAATAATTCGATCTGGAGTATTTCCTATAGGAAAAGATTGCAGATTCGTGGGTCTTCTAATTGGTCCTGACAAAAAAGGTTTTTAATAAAAAAAAGTTTAGTTTAAAAATTAAATTCATAAGAAGAAAAAACATGTCTTTCAGTTCTGCTTAACTTATACCCAACTATTGCAAATTTTAATATTTCCATTTTTTAATTTACATTCTTCAATAATGTAATAAAGTAATATATTAAAAAATGGTCGCCATAATTCTATATATCAAATGTATATACAAGTTACTTACTTAGTGGAGCTGGGCAAAGTTGTTGGGGAATGCAAATACCATCGTGTAGAACGTGTATCGAAAGATCGCAATTACAACCCGGAATACATACTTTACTGCAAACTCGGTTGGGATACTCGCAAGTAAATATGCACTCGGCTAAACACGCTGTAAAAATCTTGCCGTTTCTGCATATTTCGTCTGCAAAAAGTAATATTTCTTATATCTTTATATTTTTATAATTCATATGCAAGATTTGTAAACTTTATTAGTTTTTTTTATCAAGATGTCTTTGTCATATGTGTAGTCGGTCTGGTGCTAATTTTAACTCAATATTTATAATGAATGTTTGTAACACCAACTAAGGCATTAACATAACTTACCACAACTTATTTCATGTTAAAACCTTGTTAAATTTTAATAAGAAAATCGGTGTTATTTTTACTGTGAATGTATATTAAATTCTACTTGTTTATTTCGTTTTCTGGTTAGACAGTTGTTTTTGAAATTCCTACAATACAGAAATATCCCATTAAGGCCAAAGGTAATTATTTAGTTTTTATTACAAACCTGTTGTAAATGTCGTCGAGTTGCTTTCCACACTCTCAACTAACACGGCTCCTACTCTGAAAAGCGAAGAAACAGTCGCTCGGTAGGTCGTGTTATCTGTCAACCCAGTTACGTTAAAAATGGTTTCTTCCAAATTGCGAAACTCTCGTTGTAGAATTGAACCTCTAAAAGCATCAAAACATATACGTTAAATGCATGATGCAAACACATAAAAATAGCAACAAGCAGAACAATTTTAAATTAAGCAAAAATCTTATTTTACAAAGTAGTTGATTGCTTACTCGTATATTCTTAGAACATAGGTAGCCCTCGGTACGAAGTCCCACAGAAAAACGGCACTGGTTGGTCGCTGTTCGTTAAAATTAGGAAGCCATCTTATCAAGGCAGGTGGACTATGCCGAGGTGATGTTGCTACACATAGAACATTCATTAAGTCAAATATATACAATTTTTTTTACAAGACAAGGGATTTAATATGTACATATATTGGTTAAAGTGAACAGTTCAAAGACATGTTACTTTTAATGTGTTGATTAAACTCAAAACGTGTTAAAACTTTCTGCCATCACAATTTTAGTGTTGTAAGAAGCTTAGTATTGACATTATTATGTTATGTTATTATGCTGTTAGCATAGGTTTTTTGCTATTAAAATCAGGCCTAATATTATTATCCATATGTCTCTACTTAAATTTTTGAATAATTGGTCTTGAGTTTTATTTAATAAACAAAATACTTTAATTATTAAATGATGGTTACATCAATTTTAATACGGTTTTCAACAATTACTTTAAACAACTAAATTAAATGGGGAAAATTTAATTGGCTAAAAAATTAATTATATTAAGTATTTAACTAACCCACAAAAGTAATTTAAGGATTAATTTAATCAACCACTTCTGGAATAATAATTTATGTGAACGTTTTGTAAAAATAATTGCTATAATAATTTTGCAGTACGTTTATGTTTGTGGTTATTCCTGTTCAATGTTTATGGCTTTGTGGTAATAATCGTGATTACCTTAAAGTTAATCAGATTATTCTTAAGTTTAACTTGCGATAAAGTCTCGTAATTACGGTTTGTGTAAACTGCAAATAAATGAAGGTTGTAGTTTTAAATGGCGCTGACCTATTTTCGGTATAATTGCCATTTTTCGAAAATTAACTGCATAATTTTACAATTTTTCTCGTGTGTAATTTTTCCTGTGCTTTACAATCTAGCAATTAACGTTCAAACTATAATTTTCCCAAATTATAATTTGATTTTAAGTTGTATTTTGATTGGTTTACAAGGCCTGTCAAATTGCCAGTCTTATATCAAATAACATATGTTAACTAAAGGTGGTTACAAACTTTTAAAATTACTTAGTGAGGTATTTATAAAAATATAGAAAAATTAAATCATACTTACATATAACTGCCCTTTCATCAACAGGATCTTGTGTTTTTACAACTCCTATAACAAAAATGTAAATAGTGAAAACAAAATATCTTTATGTGCAGCGTAGTGTAGTGGTCAGAACACTTGGCTAAACTACACGAGGTCCAGAGTTTAATTTCCACTGCTTTTAAAAGCAACTTGAGACTAGATCGGGGTTACTTATGTTTGGGTTGTAAAATCGACTTTCTCACATTAAGGATAAATTTTTAAAACATGTGTTTTTTAAACCTATTTAATATAAAATAAGGGTGTGTTTTGGTTGTGTTGTTTTTCTATATATGGTTTGGAGAAAATTTGTTTAACAAACCACAAGACTTATAGATTAATTGAATTTCAGATATCCTTGTACAAATAACCCTGACTCATACCCAAAATGTCATGTTGAAAGTTGTGACGTAAATAAAAAATATAAATTAAGATTATGATGAAATAATCTCCCTGATTGTGCCGCCTTGCACCAAGTTGTTATGACGTCACTTGGGAAAATCCCACTTTGTATTTTAAATTAATTTTAGAGAGTTCTTGAAAATTAAAAGTAATAAAAAATATCGAAAACAAAAAATGTAAGCTGAACACAATATTTCTTTTTTTAAATTGTAAAACTATTCAATATAATTTTATTAAAACGCTGAAATACAATGGATAACATTAAATATTTTACCTGTTGTTAGAACCAATATAAAGCAAATACAAATGAGGAATTTCATCCTTCTTTTAAATCCAATAAACAGAACTTTTTCTTTGTATAGCCAAGTATTTTTTTTTAAAACGTTAAAACAAATTTATATCTAGAAAATTATTTTAAAAAATTATAAAACCATGAAGATACAGTGACCTAATTTTTTAACTAAACCAAAAATATTATCCCTAAAACACTAAAAAAAATTTATTAATTATGTTAAAACATTTTGTTAAATTATACTCAACCTTTCTTAACTTTGTGTGTTGATTCTTATGGTTTAGTTAGACTTAAATTTTATCTTGATAAGCGATCACTTGCATTATTGCGCTCATGCTTTTTAATGCATTGATAATTACTACAAATCCAATTAACTTGCAACAACCTACTGTCTTATATAGGTATCTAATTAACTTTAAAATACCTTAAGGTCCCTGCACATTTCAGATATAAATGTGAAAAATTTAAAGTCCTTAAGTCCTAGTAGCTGCTACTATTTGTTAATGGTTTTTCTTTAAATCTATTTGAAGATTCTGAAAACACCGAAATAGCTATATCACCCCCCTATGTCGACGTCAAAGACTATTATGACGAAAGCACTATCAAACAGCCGATGACGTCACATAGCGGACGGCGAAAAAGAACGTAGTAAAAGGTACCGCCTGATACTTGGTAAAAATAGTAATTCGAAGGGAAAAAATGAGCATATTTGCGATGAGTGTCTTAATATCGACAACTGGGCGATGCGCATTGCCAACGACGTGCCCAAAGGCAATTCAAGTTACGTGTCTTACAGGCACAATCACGCGCGATTCGAAAAATATCGATCGCATGTAGATATGCATTACGACCAGTCGAGAGGTACTTTAACTGCTGCGAGTAACGACGGGCTATTCATAAGCTCGGAATTCGCTGCTGCGGTCATCGGATGTAATTTTAGATCCGGACAGGCTTTTAATAACGCCCTCAAATTAAATTCAGTTTAAAATTATATTCAACGCGTCATAAGACGGTAAATAATTCGTGCTCCTAAAACCAGGAATTATTTTGTAATATGACAATTCTGTTTTTAAACTGAAATTGCGTCAGTTTGTGACAAAAATAAATTGTTTTTTGCGGACAAATCATAGTTTCTCAAACTTCAAAATTCTAAAAAAAAGGTTGAACAAAATATTTTTGATATAAGTTCTGAAATGCTATAATTTCTGACACAATTTTAAAGTGATAAAGGGTTAAATAATATTAATATTAACGTCTTACTATTAGTCATTTTTGATTGTCGATAGTCAAAAACTAAACTGTTTAAAAAGCGGTTTCCTGATAACTTAGGGGGGCCTAAATAACGCTAAACATTTTGGTGCTGGTAATATCTAAATCCCCAAACTTGCAAGATTTTACCAAACATTTTAATATAGCTTGTACTAAAATCACCTGAAGGGTATTACGTATATATCTATTATAAGCCAAATGTAAGTAATACATGTCTATTAATACTATTATATGCTTGTTTTTAACTATATATACCCTCAACATCACGAGTTCAATGAATTGTGGTTTAACAATTTTAAATATGTCGAAAGTAACTATATCATTTCGAAACTATTTTTGCGAAAAAGTTTATTGGATAATAAAATCGAATTTCGAAATTATGAAATGTGTAATAATCCGAATTCAAAGTAAAATTAAAATTTTTTTAAAGTATTTCATTTACCAATTTTCCTTTTTTGAAAATAGATATATACAATAAGAGTAAAAATAAATGATTTAAAACAAAGCTTTAATTAAGAACATTTTAGTTTTCTTTGGAAACCGGTTTAAATTTTAGTTGGTCATGTTACCACGAAAAAAATAATTAATTTTAAACTTAAACAATACAGGCATATATAAAATCATGCTAATCCAAATTTATACAACAAAAGAATCTAACCAAAAGTTATATTAAACAATACAATGTAACGATATAACCTTTACACTATTTATCATAATATCCTTTTTAAATTTCTGATTCATATTTGTACCGCCTACTCCTAAATTCTGGCTAACCTCTAAAATACCAGCGTTGTTTTGTATAATTTAGAGTAGAATTAAGGTTATGGGAAAATTGTTATGTTTTTTAATAATTTTGTTGCATGATGTAAAAGGTAGGTTAAGATTTAGAGATTACTTGGTAAAATTATGACGTTTTAAATACCAAAATATTTGATATACGTTGCTTAACCGGCGTATCCTCTTTGAAAACTGAAAAAGTCAAATAAAAAATAAATCAAATATAAATCATTTTGGTGTGTTAAATGCTAAAGATTTTTATCATATTATATACTTTAATTCTGTATTATTTACTTTAGATTGTCATATTGGATATTCATTTTTAAAAATGTCAAAATACCTGAATGAAAAATCTTAATTTTTCAGCCACGACTTGTAATATGTCAGAATAACATAAAAAATTTCGTAAAATTTGTGGAATAAAATAAATCTAATTTTTTTAGTAATAATGAGTCAAGATTCCTCGTCAATTAACGCAATCTGTTACGAGGGTGTCACGAGAAATGGTTTTGGAAATTTTTCTATTGTACAATGTAAAAGCTGGGAGGTAAATTACGAAATCAAACTTTTAAAATAAAAGTAGTTATTACTTAAACAGAGTTTATGGAAATTTTTGAAACTTAAAATACAGTTCTTTTTATATTATTATTCGTAAGCTGTTCTAATATATCATATTACATTGCAACTAATGCTATTTGTGCTTAAGAAAAGAAAATTCACGCAACTGTTTATAAACCGAATTAAAGTTATTTTAAAAAAGTCATACAAAGTTGTACGTACACACACTAAATATTTAAATATGTAATAGTATTAGTTTTTATCCACAAAAAAATTCCAACTTAAACTGATCTTTTAAAACAGAGTTCTTGTTTAACGAAGATAGAAATTAACCAACAACAGACATCTATATTTCGCATGTGCAAAGAAACAACTGAATGTCAACATCAGCAGTCTCGTAACCCAATGCAATGTTACAGCACCACTGCTTACAACAATATGGTAATTCTTTCATTTAAAAGTTTAGGTTCTATAAAATCTTGTTATAAAGAAACTTCAGAAAATACACGAAGTCTGTTGTAGATGTCTTAAACTAATCGTATTAATTAAACTGTTCAACATTCTAACATATATTATTAACCATAAAAACAAATTTATAAAGACAGTCTTAAGAGTTTTCATGTATTTGATCACCTGCGTTGAAGCGATTGCTTAATTTGGAATATTTTCTTATAAACATACTTTTCTCTAGTATATATAACACTTTTTACTTTATATTAAAGGTAATGACATGTCATTTCTGCTGCAACACTGACGCATGTAATACGATTGAAAAAGTGCCAACTAAAAAGCGAAGGAGAATTTATAAAATAAGAAGAGGACGTTTATATAGACTTGCTAATATTGCAGATCTGTAAAAAAGAAATACAATAAAACTTGTCACAGTTTTACAAGAAAAGCATAACCAAATTATTATTTTAAAGGCCAAATTAATATATTTTTTATCAGTGGAAGTTCAAGTTTTTTCATTATTATTGTTTTGTGTATTTTTATTGCATTAAATTTTAAACGCAAACTTACTAAACCTAATATATTTCATTTTTTAGATTTTAAGTTAGGTAAATGAAAAAATAATAAATAAATGAAAAATGGAAATATTTTTGGGAATAATTATTGTATCATTAGCAACCAATGTTTTTGGACTTGGTAAGTTTTAGAACGTAATATTTATTCTTGAAATACAGTTATTATAAACTCAACATTTTTTTAACTAAACAATACTGTATTATGTTTTTACAGAATGCTTTGTGGGTGAAGTAACTAGACCATGGTCTGATAAAATTTTAAACGAAGATTTTAAGAAACAAAGGTGTCCACCCCAGGAGGTATATAAAAGTTAAAAATATTTTTTTAAGGAACGTTGTGAATATATAAAACATCAAATATTTTAAACATGAAAAACATTTTATCAATTTGTGTTACAAGTTAACTTTGTTGGTGTAGCTTTTTAACTGAACTATATAACTTTGGTTAGTACATCTTGCCATATTGAGCTTGTTTGAAGTATTCTTACTTTATCCACTTTTAGTTGCAGTAGGTGCTTGATATATCAAACACTTGTATTTATTTATATATATATATGCCTAGTTAATTTTTGTGTTTATGTTTTATAACAAGAGACAGCTTAACTTTTAATAATCTTTTGGTTGAATTTTAAATCTGTTTTTTTCTAAGTATTAAACTTTTGGTGTTTATAATTAAGTTAAGTTAAAATTCTAATACTTGTTTAATAATTAGGATGCTTGTGAAACTAAAATCGAGGCTCGTTGGATGACAAGAAAAGTTGCCAAGACTTGTAGAACGTATGGTGCTTGCATGACAAAGTATGTAAACAACGCCGAAAAATGTTATTCAAGACATGCATTTGACATTGCTGTAAGTAATGCTGTTGTACCTTGTTTTATATTAAAGACATTGGGTATTTAATAATAAAATTTAAAAAGAATAATTTTAGAAAATAAGAAAATGATTTTAGGTTTAAAACATCAGTTTAATTATTATTTCATATTCATAATTAAAATTTAACATGGTCAAAAGTATAACTTTATGTTTTTAAATTTGGTTTAGTTTGAATAGTTAATTTGATTTAACAATATCAAGCAAATTTTATGTTAAAATACTAAAGTCATTACTTGTTTAGGCTCGCTACTGTTACTACTGCTGCAAGGGCGAAAGCTTCTGTAATGCAAGATATTCAGACATACCAACACGAAATCCTACGCTGACTTAATATAAAAAAAAAAACATTTTTAATATTTTTTCTTTACTTGTTTGAATGTTTATATATTTGTGTTGAGTATGTCTTGTGAATTGTTTTATGTATTTTGTTGTGAATCACATAATTTAACTTTTTTTTAATATATTTCAGAATTTTTTAATATTTTGTAATTAATAATTTAAATGTTATGAATTTTCTTGGATTTTTAATATTTATGGCTGCTGCGTTGGGATCAACAGGAATGAGTAAGAATAGAGTGATTAAATTTGTTTTTTTTTCAACATTAAAAAATTGGGTTAAATTGGTGATGTCAAATTTTTGTTTTTTTTAGAAATGTTTTTTTTTAGAATGTTTCGTTGGCCAAATAACTAAGCCTTGGGAGCAAGAAATACTCATTGAAGAGTTCTCAATACGACGCTGTACTCATCAACAGGTTAACCAACGTTAAAATTAACTTATTATTTAACCATAAACTTATTTAAGTCGGTCGTATTTAAGTCAAATGGGAAGTTGATTAAGTTGGTGTCAAAGGCTAGCAAAATATTTTCTGTAACAAATATAACCCTTTGTTATCATCTATCTCAGTCACGTGCTTACACCTTTTATCTGTTAACTTTATTTTTAGTAAAGTTGTGTAACATTGGTGTAGTGGCTAAATTGGAATAAGATGTGTTATAATATTATTAAATTTTTGTTGTTTTTTTTTTATTCTACTTGAATAAGTTGAATACGGTTGTGGTTGTAAATAAATAACTACCGAACTCGAAGTTGAATACGTTACATTACATTTCCTTTTTAAGGCCACGCGCCAGGAAAAAAACATAAAACGTATTCTTAAAGCTACACTTTTTGAGGCTACAATAAACGTTTATTTTACGTATTTTAGGCCCATGTAATGAAAACTACTTTACAATTTTATACGTTATTTTAATTATACCAAAACCATTGGTAAATTATAACCTTTTTGTGTGTCTACAAGCTTAATCCTATTAAATCTTTTAGAACGGCTGTCAAACAAAAATTGAGGCCCATTGGATGGACAGAACAATAACTAAAGAATGCAAAACCCACGATTCATGTTTGTTCAACTACTGGTCTAATCCTTTTAACTGTTACTCCCAACGTGCATTTGTTAATGGGGTAAGCAGTAACATTTTAAAATGTAACATAGGCCTGTAGGGAATTGTTCAAAAAAATGACTGTCTGTAGGCAATTGTATAAAAATAGAGGGATGGAAAAATAAATGTTAAGTAATCAATCTATATGGCTAATTAAAAATAAAAGATGGTCGTTAAGTTTATTAAAAGTCATGACAGAAATCGAATAAAAGTGTCTGTTTATTAATATCAAGGTACACAAAAAGGTTATAATACACTACATTAAGCACATAAACTACACAATACAACTACATTATACGCGAACTCGTTAACGATATTTTTAAGACTACATACTGCTACTATTTTTCAAAACGCACATTAAAACTAAAAGTCAACGATACTATAGAAACTGTATAACTGACAGGAAGTCAGTCATGTTATATTTTAACATATTTAAAGTCCGTATTTTATGGCCAAAATAGCGCGTGACCCATGTTTCCAGGCTAGATCGTTCTTGTGTGAACTGGTACATACGCTTTTTTGAAGTTAGGAAAGCCTTTGCATTAGAAAGTATTGCAATGGAAAGCGATTTCCTACAGGCCTATCACAAATTGTAACATAGGCGGTTTTAGTTTTAAATGTAATATGTGAAAATCAAAGTTCAAGTTATTTTTTTTGTCAAAAATTGTACTTTGGTAAGGACAAAGTTGCTTAAAAGCATAAATAAACAGCTATGTTTTGTTTAGGCTAGAGTCTGTCATTTCTGCTGCAAGGGTGAAAATTTGTGTGATGGTAGATATACTTCTATACCAAGCCGAAACCCTAACTTAGACTGAAAAATAAACTGAAAGTTTTATGATATTGGTTACATTAACTAATAATTTTGCATTCTGCATTTTTGTTTTTTCGATACATTATGTTTAATTTCTCCATTTAATGTTTTGTCCTCATTTATTCTTATTGGTTTTATTTTCACTGCACTTCGGTACAAACAAACAGTCGCACTTTATCGCCTAAAGATAACGATGTGTTTTCACGCAGAGAAGCGTTAGTTCTAGTTTCTATGTAAATTCAATATAGAAAAGTTGCAAAAGATTTGCTTAACAAAGTTTTTTAGTGTTATAATGCATATAACTAAATAGTAAACAGTGTTAAATACAGACTAAAATATACAGAGTTTATGTTTTGTATATAGCTTTAGTGATATTTTAAAAATATTCGAAAATTATTTGATTATTTTTAAAATTTTATTTGATTTTTTTTTAAATTAATTCTTATTGTGAATAAAAAAGGCATAAAAATTACTTAAATAAAAATATTAACTAAATTAATTGATTGAATTTTTCATATTGAGTTATTAGACCAAAACCTTTTTTAAATATTGAACTAAAAATTTTAAAACAAAATCGATTTAAATGTTTTAAAATATCAACTTTTAAATTTTAGTAAACAACTTGGAATTTAATTGCAATAAACAAAAAAGTGTTTAACACATTTTATTTTATTGGCATTTATATGTATTAAACTAACATTTTGATAAATAAATTGATTCTTTAATTTTTTAATCAACAAACAAAGATTTATATATATTAAACAACCAAAATTAATTTATTAACCCAGTTTCAAGTTGTTGATACCAGAATATACATTAAACCAAATTTTGAATTCCTAAAATTGGTATTTACTTTTTAATTAATAAACAAGCATTCAAATATAGTGAACAAACAAAAATTAGTTTTAAAATATGATTTTAGATTACTAATATAATGATATACATTAGAATAAATTTCTTTTGTTTAAGATCAATCTTTGATTTTTATTAAACAAACAAGCATTTAATTATAATTAACAAACAAAAATTAATTTTAATTTCATTTTTAAGTTATTATTAATATGATATACAACTGACCTGAATTTAAAAACCTAATAACGATCTTTAAATTTTAATAAACAAACACCTATTAATTAGTAATTAGTAATAAAAATTAAATTCCTAATCCATTTTTAAGTTATAAATATCATAATATATAACTGACCAAAATTTACAAAACAACAAACTAAAATTTCAAAACTTTTAATGTGCTAAAACAAAAGTTATTTTGAACCAAAATTCGAACTAGTAAGAATAAAAACAATATTAAATATAATGACAATAACAATACTAGATTTATTTGATAAATACAATATGTTTCGAAATTATTTGATTATTTTAAACATAAATTTTTATAAATAAAAAAGATATGCATAAACATTAACTAAAAATATTACATATCTTCGAATAAACAAACAACCATTTATATATACTATACAAACAAAAACTAATATTTAACCAAGTTTTAAGTTGGTAATATTAGGATATAAATTATAGTAAATTTTAATTCCTAAAATTGATTTTTAATTTTTATTAAATAAACAAGCATTAAAATATGATAAATAAACGAAAATTATTTTTGAAATATGTTTTTTAACTACCTATATTATAAAATACATCATACCAAATTTTTAATGCTTAATATCGAACTGCAACTTTTAATGAACAAACCAGAATAATTAAATATAACAAACAAACAAGAATTATTTTTTAATTCATTTTCGAAGTATAAATATTATAAGATATAACCGACCAAAATTTAAAAACCTAATAACAATCTTTAAATTTGAAAAAAAACAAACACCTAAAATTATTTTGAAGGTTTTAAAATATTAATATTTAATTTTTCAATCTACAAACAATTAATTAAATATATACAACAAACAAAAATTAATTTTTAACCCAGTTTTAAGTTATCAGAATACATTAGACAATGTTTAAATGCCTAAAATTAATTTTTGATTTTTAATAAATAAACAAGCATTCAAATATAATAAATAAACAAAAATAATTCCAAGATTTACAATTTGTAGATATGAACAAGTCTAGGTTACGGAAATTTTAAAAGTTTTGATTGCATGGCGACCAAACTATTACAATACAATAGTTAATTGAATAAAATAGCGCCATAAATAGGTTACGAAATGTTTCGTCTATTTAACTAGTGAAGTTGCAAATGTTAAATATTTTGTCGTACTTTTGCTTCGTATTTGGACAATATAACAATAACAAAATAATACGATAAGCTAACATCAGCCAATACTAAAACAATAGTCATCATGCTTTAGTTGCTAGAACATATCGGCATTTAAAATGTTGTCGAAGATGTTCACTGCTAACTTACAAACTTTAACGAATTTTTGGTTATGTTTTTAATATTAAAGTAACAGTAAAACATCAAACCTGTATCAAATCGGAACACGCCAGCACGGGGTTGGGTACCGGGATCTCCTCCATTCCTTTAGGGTCCGCCCGCCCCCAGTCGAAACACCGAAACCTGCACCTGGAAAGCTCCAGGAAGAGGACCCTTAACTCCCATTCGAAAATGCGGCGCGGTCTAGAAAAGGTTTCTTTCGCAACTTCATGATATCCTGTGACGTCATGTCTGGTATAGTGTCGTGCTGTTCTACAGGCTGTATACGGGTAAATCTACAAGTCAAAGTGAGCCATCTTAATGCTGGAAGCAGGAGGCCCAGTGTTTATTTTTTTTGTACGAAAGCATTATTTATTGTTACGTCAGATTGTTATTTACTTACAAATAGCCCTTCTAAATAACTAACCACATGTTTTTTTTATACCAATCATTTAAAAAAGCAATATTGCATTTAAATATTTACAAACTGTAATGTATATCCACTACATTTACTAACTAACGATAGTGCGATCAAAATATTTAGTTGCACAAGTTATAACTTAATCTAAAGTAACAGAAACAAAGCTATGGTAGTTACAAACGCATACACTGATTCTATTCCTTCGAAGATCAATTAATAATATACATGTGACATTAAAGCAATACTACTAGTTATTTAAACCCGGTCGGTAGGGTGATAAATTTAGCTAATTGGAGAGCATAAGGAACAAAATGGTTACATAATTATACGTCTTTGTTTGGTTAAAATATTGTGGCTTGGTAATTTTAATGGCCTAACAGCGATGGCATTTAAAAAATTGATATTTTTGATATGGTCACAACATACGAAATATTGCGCACCACAACTTGCGATTTTTATGTTATTTTTTATTAAACTGATATTTTAACCAAGTTTTAATAATTATTATTTTAACTTGTTTAAGAATCATAACTACCTTTTTAGGATTGCAGTTTTAACATAATTGCCAGGTTACCATTAAAAAGCGGTCGTGCCTTCTCTGCGAACGTTTAGGACTTTATAGAACAGGCATGACATTTAGTTAATTTATTTTTGCTATTTTTTTTGTTGAATATTTATTAAAAATAAAAAAAAACTTTGTTTGAGTTTTATATTTATAAAATAATAATAAAAATGTGTTTGGACACTAACAAACATTGGATTTTGATTTATTAGAATTAAGAAAAGGGAATATTATAATTTACTATTGCTTTAACATAGGTCTGTTATAAAGCATAGAAACTTAAAATTTTCCACTAAGCGAGGCGCAAGGAACGTGACGTCATTATTAGTGCGCTTCCTCGAAAAATTCCTCTACCACGAGGTCTCGTGTGCAAATTTTAATTAGTTAACACGTGCGGACCTAACGGAAATTTTATTACCAAATAAGGTTATAAAATGTAGATAAATCCAGCTGTAATTTATCAATTAGGCGAGGGGAATGCGACGTCTTAATTGGTGGGTCTCCCCGAAAAATTCCTTTAAAACACGAAGTTGCATCATAATCTGAAATTCCTGGTGTTACGTAATGCGCTATGTTAACGCACGTATAAGTTGTTTAGTCGTAATTTAAGACGTTAACTGTTACAAATAATTTTAAAAAGTAAATAAACATTTACATATTATAACAGGTTATTAGTTTGTGTTGTTATATTAACGTTTTAATGAATTGTTTAGAAAATTTAAGCAAATATATTTTAAGTGACAGCTTGAAAAGCTCTTTTCACTACAAGAGGCGTCGTGACGTGACTTGGTGTTTAGTAGCAAATCTGAATTGAAATCGGAATTTTAGTTCTTTCTAGATGGACTTTCGAGGTAAGTAGACGTGTTTTTATTAGTGATTTATAGTTAGGTTTTTAAAAGTTTTTCATTATCAGTATAAAGTATGGCATATTATAAGCAGCTACTAATTAAATATAAATTTATTTTATATAAAAAAAAACTGTAAATTTTAAAAGATTTTAATTTTTTTTAGAAAAGTTAGTAAAGTTGGACTTGCTTTTGTAACACATCTTGTATCCAAGTTTTCTGAACATTGTTTCAGGTATGTTAACCTTCATTTAATTGATTTAAAATTATTTTTTAACTTGACTAATTTTAAAATAATAATAAAAAATTGTAATGTTATAAATATTAGTATTAATTTATTATACTTGACAATAAAATAGTAGTTTTTTTAATTAAAAACTTACGAACATTATTAAACCTGTGTTGATGCGCAGGTACTTCCAAAAAGTAGTTAAACGAGGTATTTAAATATATAAATAACTGTACCTTTGGCATAAATTAAAAAATCTGGCACCAGGTATTAAAAATGGACATATTTTAAAATTGCTGGCACGAAAAAAATAAAAATTATACATTAATAATATTTGGCATGTGAATTGACATAATTTAATGTTGTTGGCACTAAAAGAATTAAGAAGTGACTTAATTTAAAAAATTTTGGCACGATTCGACATATCATAAAATTGACATTTAAAAAAAACTTAATTTTAAGTAGAGTTTAATGTTTATTACCCTTTTCTAAACAATACTTATGCAGAGAAAATGGATTTTATTTGGATTCAACGAATGGAGGAAAAAGGTAATGGCAGGAATTGGAGGAATGGAAAGTTGATGGAATCATAAAAAGTCTCCTTTGCAACTAGCAAGGGGGGAGTTAAGTCAAATAACTCATGACTCGAAAGACAAATTTGGAATGGATTGGATCATATTTTATATTTGAAAAAACTCAGGATCTTATTTAGTTAAGGTCTGTAGGGCTGTAGGTTTTCATGTGCTTATTTTTTATATGTACTGTATAATTGAGCGCTTTAAATTTTCTTGGGTTAAATGTTTCATGTGTCTGCATTTCCTTTTTATTTGTGGCTAAAAACTCAATAATTTTGCGCATTAAAATTAGTATAGTTGACACAGTCCCAATGTGTTTAGGTTTCCGTGTGTTCATAATTATATTAAACGGGACTGTTTAATGGGTTTTTAGATGTTTTGCGCAAGTAATAAATAAAGTATATAGAACAGATTTATAAAACTAGGCCTGTGTGTGTGTTATTTGTTTTTTATGCAAAAGAATAACCAAAAAAGTCTCAGGACCTCACTTCAACTTCCAAAATTTCAAAAAAAAGTCTCAGGACCTCGCTTAACAAAAGGTGGGCTTAGGTCTATAGGGCTGTAAGTTTTCACGTGCCTATTTTTTATATCTTTTGCATAATCATCCATTAAAAGTTTTTACGGGTTAAAAATTTGTAGTATCACGTGTTTGCTTTATTATTTTGACTGTTAACAACTTATAATTTTGCGCATTAAAAGTGGTATAGTTGACACAGTCCCAAGTGTGTTCAGGTTTGTGTGTATTTATAATTGTATTTAGCGGGACTGTTAATGGTTTTTTAGATGTTTTGCGCAGGTAAATTATAAATAAAAGATTTAGAAGACTAGATTTTAGAAAACTAGGTCTATGTGTGGTTTATATTATTTATGTGTGTAAATTCACTGTATTTATTCGCCCTGTTATATTTATGTACTAAACCTAAGTGTGTGAGTGGGTTGGAACCCAACATAAATTATTTAATTTTGTGGGCGGAGCCCAATATAAAGCAATATTTAATTTTGTGGATGGAAATCCAAACTAAAGATTATAAATTTTGTGGACGGGGTCCAAAATAGCATACACAGTAAACACTAATTTAAACATGCAAAAAAAAACACAAAAATTTTCAATTTCTCTTATTTTTTGCAGGCCATTCTTTTTCCTTCTACCTTTAAACTTATTATTTACCTTCACAGGGGCCTCCTAAACCATTTGTTTTATTTCTTTACAGGAGCATTACTAACCAATTTATAATTATTTTTAGGGGCCTTAAAAAAAACTAAAACCGTAATTTTTTTTTCGGGGGCCTTTAAAAAACTAAAACCATAATTTTTTTCAGGAGCCTTTAAAAAACTAAAACCTTAATTTTTCTTTTCAGTGGCCTTTAAAAAACTAAAACCTTAATTTTTCTTTTCAGGGGCATTTAAAAAACTAAAACCGTAATTTTTTTTTTCAGGGGCCTTTAAAAAACTAAAACCGTAATTTTTTTTTTCAGGGGCCTTAAAAAACTAAAACCATGATTTTTTCAGGGACCTTTAAAAAACTAAAACCAAACTAACCTTTTTTTACAGGTTTTTTTCAGGTTAGATTACCAAAAACAAATTTAAACATTTTGTTTTTTTATTTTTAGATGCTGGTTGACTATTTCAGAGAGCTCGTCGATTTGCTTTTAGCTAATTTTAATTTGTTCTTTTAGAGTTTCTGTTTAAAGAAAACTTCAATCTAACATTTTTTCCCTGCAGGGTAGATTACTATAAACAAATACTAACAATATTCTTTATTTTTAGATTCTGGTTGACGAGCAAAACTATAGAGTTTGTATAAAACCTTTTTAATGTAAAAAGTCACCAACACAAAACAAATAAATAACCATATCTTAATTTAAATGGTACATTCAACACAACCATACTTTAAAAATTTGTATGCAATATTCTAATCTTTGTTATTTTATAGGAAAAAAGATCAGAGCATACATGCTACTCCGCTTTTCCTGCTTTTTCCCAGTTCTTGTTTTCTGAGGCCCCAGCCTTTTTTGTTAAGGGTCCAATAACCATTTTACCGAGGTTTCGTGACAATCTAATGTACATATCCAAATAAACTGTACAAACAGACAAACCCATTAAATGTATAGAAGTTAAAATTACATTAACACTTCTGTAAATAAAACTGGACATATGTTTATATAAACAGTAATTTTGCATATTTTTTATGTTATTTATTTTTCTATAAATTTTGTACGTCAAATTAACTTATTTTTATCTCAAAGTAGTTGTACTAATGACCATGTATATTAAATTGCAATATTTTTTGTACTTTTTATGTAATTATTTTGTTACTTCGATTATTATACTGTGTTATATAATTAATTATTTTTTATTCTCAAGTGAAATGTATTTTTGCATTTTTTTTTTTTTGTATTTATCCGTGCTTTCTTACATGTTTATTGTATAGTCATTTTTATTTAGTAACCTTCATTATTTTTTAATGCAAATTATAAATGTTTTTACTCTTTGCCTTATGTGCGATGTAACTGTGTTTTACATGTAGTTTTTTAATTTAACAATGTCGAAATAAAAATAGAAAAAGAGTTATTATTCTTATACTTCGGGCCCCTATTCTGCCATGTATACCATTAACAAATTTGTCCAATGACGTAGAATAAAACCTTAACTTTGTCCATGGAAAACAACTTAAAATTGGTCCAATTAACATGGCAAATACATTAAAACTTTGTTCGATCAACATGAAAATAACTTTAACTTAAATTTGGTCTAATTAGCATTGATATTAACTTGAAACTTAGTCACGTACCATTTATGAGTAAAACAAAAATTACAGTTAATTTTTATTCTGGGTTTAATTAGGTCACGTGATATTTTTCGGCCAATGATAATGCATATAAATTTTTTGAAAAAAATAAAAAATTTTAAATCGAAAAATCATTGTTTTGTTACAACTGCACAAAATCAATTAACGTGTTTACAAAATATTTTTTGAAAATATTAATATTTATAAAAGTTATGACTTTTTTATTAAAAATTGATGAAATCTCAAAACCTAAAATTTTATATTTTGTTAGACGCGCATTGACCTAACTAACATTCAAGGAAAAACATTTCGCAAAAATTTTCAGTAAAACAAAAGTCACAGCAAATTTTCATTCTGGGTTTAATTAGGTCACGTGATATTTTTGGCCAATGCTATTGCATATAAACTTTTAAAAAAAATAAAAAAATTTAAATCGAAAAATAAATGTTTTGTTAGAACCGCACAGGTCCAATTAACGTGTTTACAAAATATTTTTTGAAAATATTACTACTCATAAAAGTTATGATACATTTATTAAAAATTGATGAAATCTCAAAACCTAAAATTTTATATTTTATTAGATGCGCATTGACCTAACTAACATTCAAGGAAAAACATTTCGCAAAAATTTTCAGTAAAACAAAAGTCACAGTAAATTTTCATTCTGGGTTTAATTAGATCACGTGATATTTTTGGCCAATGCTATTGCATATAAACTTTTAAAAAAAATAAAAAATTTTAAATCGAAAAATAAATGTTTTGTTAGAACCGCACAGGTCCAATTAACGTGTTTACAAAATATTTTTTGAAAATATTACTATTCATAAAAGTTATGATACATTTATTAAAAATTGATGAAATTTCAAAACCTAAAATTTTATATTTTATTAGATGCGCATTGACCTAACTCACATTCAAGATAAAACATTTCGCAAAAATTTTCAGTAAAACAAAAGTTACAGCAAATTTTCATTCTGGCTTTAATTAGGTCACGTGATATTTTTGGCCAATGCTATTGCATATAAACTTTAAACAAAAATAAAAAATTTTAAATCGAAAAATAAATGTTTTGTTAAAACCGCACAGGTCCAATTAACGTGTTTACAAAATATTTTTTGAAAATATTAATATTCATAAAAGTTATGACACTTTTATTAAAAATTGATAAAATCTCAAAACCTAAAATTTTATATTTTATTAGACGCGCATTGACCTAACTAACATTCAAGATAAAACATTTTGCAAAAATTTTCAGTAAAACAAAAGTTACAGCAAATTTTCATTCTGGGTTTAATTAGGTCACGTGATATTTTTGGCCAATGCTATTGCATATAAACTTTAAAAAAAATAAAAAACTTTAAATCGAAAAATAAATGTTTTGTTAGAACCGCACAGGTTCAATCAACGTGTTTACAAAATATTTTTTTTAAATATTAATATTCATAAAAGTTATGACACTTTTATTAAAAATTGATGAAATCTCAAAACCTAAAATTTATATTTTATTAGACGCGCATTTACCTAACTAACATTCAAGATTAAACATTTCGCAAAAATTTTCAGTGAAACAAAAGTTACAGCAAATTTTCATTCTGGGTTTAATTAGGTCACGTGATATTTTTGGCCAACGCATATAAACTTTAAAAAAAAATAAAAAATTTTAAATCGAAAAATAAATGTTTTGTTAGAACCGCACAGGTCCAATTAACGTGTTTACAAAATATTTTTTGAAAATATTAATATTCATAAAAGTTATGACACTTTTATTAAAAATTGATGAAATCTCAAAACCTAAAATTTTATATTTTATTAGACGAGCATTGACCTAACTAACATTCAAGATAAAACATTTCGCAAAAATTTTCAGTAAAACAAAAGTTACAGCAAATTTTCATTCTGGGTTTAATTAGGTCACGTGATATTTTTGGCCAATGCTATTGCATATAAACTTTAAAAAAAAATAAAAATTTTTAAATTGAAAAATAAATGTTTTGTTAGAACCGCACAGGTCCAATTAACGTGTTTACAAAATATTTTTTGAAAATATTAATATTCATAAAAGTTATGACACTTTTATTAAAAATTGATGAAATCTCAAAACCTAAAATTTTATATTTTATTAGACGCGCATTGACCTAACTAACATTCAAGATAAAACATTTTGCAAAAATTTTCAGTAAAACAAAAGTTACAGCAAATTTTCATTCTGGGTTTAATTAGGTCACGTGATATTTTTGGCCAATGCTATTGCATATAAACTTTAAAAAAAATAAAAAACTTTAAATCGAAAAATAAATGTTTTGTTAGAACCGCACAGGTTCAATCAACGTGTTTACAAAATATTTTTTTTAAATATTAATATTCATAAAAGTTATGACACTTTTATTAAAAATTGATGAAATCTCAAAACCTAAAATTTATATTTTATTAGACGCGCATTTACCTAACTAACATACAAGATTAAACATTTCGCAAAAATTTTCAGTGAAACAAAAGTTACAGCAAATTTTCATTCTGGGTTTAATTAGGTCACGTGATATTTTTGGCCAACGCATATAAACTTTAAAAAAAAATAAAAAATTTTAAATCGAAAAATAAATGTTTTGTTAGAACCGCACAGGTCCAATTAACGTGTTTACAAAATATTTTTTGAAAATATTAATATTCATAAAAGTTATGACACTTTTATTAAAAATTGATGAAATCTCAAAACCTAAAATTTTATATTTTATTAGACGAGCATTGACCTAACTAACATTCAAGATAAAACATTTCGCAAAAATTTTCAGTAAAACAAAAGTTACAGCAAATTTTCATTCTGGGTTTAATTAGGTCACGTGATATTTTTGGCCAATGCTATTGCATATAAACTTTAAAAAAAAATAAAAATTTTTAAATTGAAAAATAAATGTTTTGTTAGAACCGCACAGGTCCAATTAACGTGTTTACAAAATATTTTTTGAAAATATTAATATTCATAAAAGTTATGACACTTTTATTAAAAATTGATGAAATCTCAAAACCTAAAATTTTATATTTTATTAGACGCGCATTGACCTAACTAACATTCAAGATAAAACATTTTGCAAAAATTTTCAGTAAAACAAAAGTTACAGCAAATTTTCATTCTGGGTTTAATTAGGTCACGTGATATTTTTGGCCAATGCTATTGCATATAAACTTTAAAAAAAATAAAAAACTTTAAATCGAAAAATAAATGTTTTGTTAGAACCGCACAGGTTCAATCAACGTGTTTACAAAATATTTTTTTTAAATATTAATATTCATAAAAGTTATGACACTTTTATTAAAAATTGATGAAATCTCAAAACCTAAAATTTATATTTTATTAGACGCGCATTTACCTAACTAACATTCAAGATTAAACATTTCGCAAAAGTTTTCAGTGAAACAAAAGTTACAGCAAATTTTCATTCTGGGTTTAATTAGGTCACGTGATATTTTTGGCCAACGCATATAAACTTTAAAAAAAAATAAAAAATTTTAAATCGAAAAATAAATGTTTTGTTAGAACCGCACAGGTCCAATTAACGTGTTTACAAAATATTTTTTGAAAATATTAATATTCATAAAAGTTATGACACTTTTATTAAAAATTGATGAAATCTCAAAACCTAAAATTTTATATTTTATTAGACGAGCATTGACCTAACTAACATTCAAGATAAAACATTTCGCAAAAATTTTCAGTAAAACAAAAGTTACAGCAAATTTTCATTCTGGGTTTAATTAGGTCACGTGATATTTTTGGCCAATGCTATTGCATATAAACTTTAAAAAAAAATAAAAATTTTTAAATTGAAAAATAAATGTTTTGTTAGAACCGCACAGGTCCAATTAACGTGTTTACAAAATATTTTTTGAAAATATTAATATTCATAAAAGTTATGACACTTTTATTAAAAATTGATGAAATCTCAAAACCTAAAATTTTATATTTTATTAGACGCGCATTGACCTAACTAACATTCAAGATAAAACATTTTGCAAAAATTTTCAGTAAAACAAAAGTTACAGCAAATTTTCATTCTGGGTTTAATTAGGTCACGTGATATTTTTGGCCAATGCTATTGCATATAAACTTTAAAAAAAATAAAAAACTTTAAATCGAAAAATAAATGTTTTGTTAGAACCGCACAGGTTCAATCAACGTGTTTACAAAATATTTTTTTTAAATATTAATATTCATAAAAGTTATGACACTTTTATTAAAAATTGATGAAATCTCAAAACCTAAAATTTTATATTTTATTAGACGAGCATTTACCTAACTAACATTCAAGATAAAACATTTCGCAAAAATTTTCAGTAAAACAAAAGTTACAGCAAATTTTCATTCTGGGTTTAATTAGGTCACGTGATATTTTTGGCCAATGCTATTGCATATAAACTTTAAAAAAAAATAAAAATTTTTAAATCGAAAAATAAATGTTTTGTTAGAACCGCACAGGTCCAATTAACGTATTTACAAAATATTTTTTGAAAATATTAATATTCATAAAAGTTATGACACTTTTATTAAAAATTGATGAAATCTCAAAACCTAAAATTTTATATTTTATTAGACGAGCATTGACCTAACTAACATTCAAGATAAAACATTTCGCAAAAATTTTCAGTAAAACAAAAGTTACAGCAAATTTTCATTCTGGGTTTAATTAGGTCACGTGATATTTTTGGCCAATGCTATTGCATATAAACTTTAAAAAAAAATAAAAATTTTTAAATCGAAAAATAAATGTTTTGTTAGAACCGCACAGGTCCAAATAACGTGTTTACAAAATATTTTTTGAAAATATTAATATTCATAAAAGTTATGACACTTTTATTAAAAATTGATGAAATCTCAAAACCTAAAATTTTATATTTTATTAGACGAGCATTGACCTAACTAACATTCAAGATAAAACATTTCGCAAAAATTTTCAGTAAAACAAAAGTTACAGCAAATTTTCATTCTGGGTTTAGTTAGGTCACGTGATATTTTTGGCCAATGCTATTGCATATAAACTTTAAAAAAAAATAAAAATTTTTAAATTGAAAAATAAATGTTTTGTTAAAACCGCACAGGTCCAATTAACGTGTTTACAAAATATTTTTTGAAAATATTAATATTCATAAAAGTTATGACACTTTTATTAAAAATTGATGAAATCTCAAAACCTAAAATTTTATATTTTATTAGACGCGCATTGACCTAACAAACATTCAAGATAAAACATTTCGCAAAAATTTTCAGTAAAACAAAAGTTACAGCAAATTTTCATTCTGGGTTTAATTAGGTCACGTGATATTTTTGGCCAATGCTATTGCATATAAACTTAAAAAAAAAATAAAAAACTTTAAATCGAAAAATAAATGTTTTGTTAAAACCGCACAGGTCCAATTAACGTGTTTACAAAATATTTTTTGAAAATATTAATATTCATAAAAGTTATGACACTTTTATTAAAAATTGATGAAATCTCAAAACCTAAAATTTTATATTTTATTAGACGCGCATTGACCTAACTAACATTCAAGATAAAACATTTCGCAAAAATTTTCAGTAAAACAAAAGTTACAGCAAATTTTCATTCTGGGTTTAATTAGGTCACGTGATATTTTTGGCCAATGCTATTGCATATAAACTTAAAAAAAATATAAAAAATTTTAAATCAAAAAATAAATGTTTTGTTAGAACCGCACAGGTCCAATCAACGTGTTTACAAAATATTTTTTGAAAATATTAATATTCATAAAAGTTATGACACTTTTATTAAAAATTGATGAAATCTCAAAACTTAAAATTTTATATTTTATTAGACGCGCATTGACCTAACTCACATTCACGATAAAACATTTCGCAAAAATTTTCAGTAAAACAAAAGTTACAGCAAATTTTCATTCTGGCTTTAATTAGGTCACGTGATATTTTTGGCCAATGCTATTGCATATAAACTTTAAACAAAAATAAAAAATTTTAAATCGAAAAATAAATGTTTTGTTAAAACCGCACAGGTCCAATTAACGTGTTTACAAAATATTTTTTGAAAATATTAATATTCATAAAAGTTATGACACTTTTATTAAAAATTAATAAAATCTCAAAACCTAAAATTTTATATTTTATTAGACGAGCATTTACCTAACTAACATTCAAGATAAAACATTTCGCAAAAATTTTCAGTAAAACAAAAGTTACAGCAAATTTTCATTCTGGGTTTAATTAGGTCACGTGATATTTTTGGCCAATGCTATTGCATATAAACTTTAAAAAAAAATAAAAATTTTTAAATCGAAAAATAAATGTTTTGTTAGAACCGCACAGGTCCAATTAACGTATTTACAAAATATTTTTTGAAAATATTAATATTCATAAAAGTTATGACACTTTTATTAAAAATTGATGAAATCTCAAAACCTAAAATTTTATATTTTATTAGACGAGCATTGACCTAACTAACATTCAAGATAAAACATTTCGCAAAAATTTTCAGTAAAACAAAAGTTACAGCAAATTTTCATTCTGGGTTTAATTAGGTCACGTGATATTTTTGGCCAATGCTATTGCATATAAACTTTAAAAAAAAATAAAAATTTTTAAATCGAAAAATAAATGTTTTGTTAGAACCGCACAGGTCCAAATAACGTGTTTACAAAATATTTTTTGAAAATATTAATATTCATAAAAGTTATGACACTTTTATTAAAAATTGATGAAATCTCAAAACCTAAAATTTTATATTTTATTAGACGAGCATTGACCTAACTAACATTCAAGATAAAACATTTCGCAAAAATTTTCAGTAAAACAAAAGTTACAGCAAATTTTCATTCTGGGTTTAGTTAGGTCACGTGATATTTTTGGCCAATGCTATTGCATATAAACTTTAAAAAAAAATAAAAATTTTTAAATTGAAAAATAAATGTTTTGTTAAAACCGCACAGGTCCAATTAACGTGTTTACAAAATATTTTTTGAAAATATTAATATTCATAAAAGTTATGACACTTTTATTAAAAATTGATGAAATCTCAAAACCTAAAATTTTATATTTTATTAGACGCGCATTGACCTAACAAACATTCAAGATAAAACATTTCGCAAAAATTTTCAGTAAAACAAAAGTTACAGCAAATTTTCATTCTGGGTTTAATTAGGTCACGTGATATTTTTGGCCAATGCTATTGCATATAAACTTAAAAAAAAAATAAAAAACTTTAAATCGAAAAATAAATGTTTTGTTAAAACCGCACAGGTCCAATTAACGTGTTTACAAAATATTTTTTGAAAATATTAATATTCATAAAAGTTATGACACTTTTATTAAAAATTGATGAAATCTCAAAACCTAAAATTTTATATTTTATTAGACGCGCATTGACCTAACTAACATTCAAGATAAAACATTTCGCAAAAATTTTCAGTAAAACAAAAGTTACAGCAAATTTTCATTCTGGGTTTAATTAGGTCACGTGATATTTTTGGCCAATGCTATTGCATATAAACTTAAAAAAAATATAAAAAATTTTAAATCAAAAAATAAATGTTTTGTTAGAACCGCACAGGTCCAATCAACGTGTTTACAAAATATTTTTTGAAAATATTAATATTCATAAAAGTTATGACACTTTTATTAAAAATTGATGAAATCTCAAAACTTAAAATTTTATATTTTATTAGACGCGCATTGACCTAACTCACATTCACGATAAAACATTTCGCAAAAATTTTCAGTAAAACAAAAGTTACAGCAAATTTTCATTCTGGCTTTAATTAGGTCACGTGATATTTTTGGCCAATGCTATTGCATATAAACTTTAAACAAAAATAAAAAATTTTAAATCGAAAAATAAATGTTTTGTTAAAACCGCACAGGTCCAATTAACGTGTTTACAAAATATTTTTTGAAAATATTAATATTCATAAAAGTTATGACACTTTTATTAAAAATTAATAAAATCTCAAAACCTAAAATTTTATATTTTATTAGACGCGCATTGACCTAACTAACATTCAAGATAAAACATTTTGCAAAAATTTTCAGTAAAACAAAAGTTACAGCAAATTTTCATTCTGGGTTTAATTAGGTCACGTGATATTTTTGGCCAATGCTATTGCATATAAACTTTAAAAAAAATAAAAAATTTTAAATCGAAAAATAAATGTTTTGTTAGAACCGCACAGGTCCAATTAACGTGTTTACAAAATATTTTTTGAAAATATTAATATTCATAAAAGTTATGACACTTTTATTAAAAATTGATGAAATCTCAAAACCTAAAATTTTATATTTTATTAGACGCGCATTGACCTAACTAACATTCAAGATAAAACATTTTGCAAAAATTTTCAGTAAAACAAAAGTTACAGCAAATTTTCATTCTGGGTTTAATTAGGTCACGTGATATTTTTGGCCAATGCTATTGCATATAAACTTTAAAAAAAATAAAAAATTTTAAATCGAAAAATAAATGTTTTGTTAGAACCGCACAGGTCCAATTAACGTGTTTACAAAATATTTTAAAAAAATATTAATATTCATAAAAGTTATGACACTTTTATTAAAAATTGATGAAATCTCAAAACTTAAAATTTTATATTTTATTAGACGCGCATTGACCTAACTAACATTCAAGATAAAACATTTCGCAAAAATTTTCAGTAAAACAAAAGTTACAGCAAATTTTCATTCTGGCTTTAATTAGGTCACGTGATATTTTTGGCCAATGCTATTGCATATAAACTTAAAAAAAATAAAAAATTTTAAATCGAAAAATAAATGTTTTGTTAGAACCGCACAGGTCCAATTAACGTGTTTACAAAATATTTTTAAAATAATATTCATAAAAGTTATGACACTTTTATTAAAAATTGATGAAATCTCAAAACCTAAAATTTTATATTTTATTAGACGCGCATTGACCTAACTAACATTCAAGATAAAACATTTCGCAAAAATTTTCAGTAAAACAAAAGTTACAGCAAATTTTCATTCTGGGTTTAATTAGGTCACGTGATATTTTTGGCCAATGCTATTGCATATAAACTTAAAAAAAAAATAAAAAACTTTAAATCGAAAAATAAATGTTTTGTTAAAACCGCACAGGTCCAATTAACGTGTTTACAAAATATTTTTTGAAAATATTAATATTCATAAAAGTTATGACACTTTTATTAAAAATTGATGAAATCTCAAAACCTAAAATTTTATATTTTATTAGACGCGCATTGACCTAACTAACATTCAAGATAAAACATTTCGCAAAAATTTTCAGTAAAACAAAAGTTACAGCAAATTTTCATTCTGGGTTTAATTAGGTCACGTGATATTTTTGGCCAATGCTATTGCATATAAACTTAAAAAAAATATAAAAAATTTTAAATCAAAAAATAAATGTTTTGTTAGAACCGCACAGGTCCAATCAACGTGTTTACAAAATATTTTTTGAAAATATTAATATTCATAAAAGTTATGACACTTTTATTAAAAATTGATGAAATCTCAAAACTTAAAATTTTATATTTTATTAGACGCGCATTGACCTAACTCACATTCACGATAAAACATTTCGCAAAAATTTTCAGTAAAACAAAAGTTACAGCAAATTTTCATTCTGGCTTTAATTAGGTCACGTGATATTTTTGGCCAATGCTATTGCATATAAACTTTAAACAAAAATAAAAAATTTTAAATCGAAAAATAAATGTTTTGTTAAAACCGCACAGGTCCAATTAACGTGTTTACAAAATATTTTTTGAAAATATTAATATTCATAAAAGTTATGACACTTTTATTAAAAATTAATAAAATCTCAAAACCTAAAATTTTATATTTTATTAGACGCGCATTGACCTAACTAACATTCAAGATCAAACATTTTGCAAAAATTTTCAGTAAAACAAAAGTTACAGCAAATTTTCATTCTGGGTTTAATTAGGTCACGTGATATTTTTGGCCAATGCTATTGCATATAAACTTTAAAAAAAATAAAAAATTTTAAATCGAAAAATAAATGTTTTGTTAGAACCGCACAGGTCCAATTAACGTGTTTACAAAAAATTTTTTGAAAATATTAATATTCATAAAAGTTATGACACTTTTATTAAAAATTGATGAAATCTCAAAACCTAAAATTTTATATTTTATTAGACGCGCATTGACCTAACTAACATTCAAGATAAAACATTTTGCAAAAATTTTCAGTAAAACAAAAGTTACAGCAAATTTTCATTCTGGGTTTAATTAGGTCACGTGATATTTTTGGCCAATGCTATTGCATATAAACTTTAAAAAAAATAAAAAATTTTAAATCGAAAAATAAATGTTTTGTTAGAACCGCACAGGTCCAATTAACGTGTTTACAAAATATTTTAAAAAAATATTAATATTCATAAAAGTTATGACACTTTTATTAAAAATTGATGAAATCTCAAAACTTAAAATTTTAATTTTTAATTAGACGCGCATTGACCTAACTAACATTCAAGATAAAACATTTCGCAAAAATTTTCAGTAAAACAAAAGTTACAGCAAATTTTCATTCTGGGTTTAATTAGGTCACGTGATATTTTTGGCCAATGCTATTGCATATAAACTTTTAAAAAAAATAAAAAATTTTAAATCGAAAAATAAATGTTTTGTTAGAACCGCACAGGTCCAATTAACGTGTTTACAAAATATTTTTTGAAAATATTAATATTCATAAAAGTTATGACACTTTTATTAAAAATTGATGAAATCTCAAAACCTAAAATTTTATATTTTATTAGACGCGCATTGACCTATCAAACATTCAAGATAAAACATTTCGCAAAAATTTTCAGTAAAACAAAAGTTACAGCAAATTTTCATTCTGGGTTTAATTAGGTCACGTGATATTTTTGGCCAATGCTATTGCATATAAACTTCTAAATAAAATAAAAAATTTTAAATCGAAAAATAAATGTTTTGTTAGAACCGCACAGGTCCAATTAACGTGTTTGCAAAATATTTTTTGAAAATATTAATATTTATAAAAGTTATGACACTTTTATTAAAAATTGATGAAATCTCAAAACCTAAAATTTTATATTTTATTAGACGCGCATTGACCCAACAAACATTCAAGATAAAACATTTCGCAAAAATTTTCAGTAAAATAAAAGTTACAGCAAATTTTCATTCTGGGTTTAATTAGGTCACGTGATATTTTTGGCCAATGCTATTGCATATAAACTTAAAAAAAATAAAAAACTTTAAATCGAAAAATAAATGTTTTGTTAAAACCGCACAGGTCCAATTAACGTGTTTACAAAATATTTTTTGAAAATATTAATATTCATAAAAGTTATGACACTTTTATTAAAAATTGATGAAATCTCAAAACCTAAAATTTTATATTTTATTAGACGCGCATTGACCTAACTAACATTCAAGATAAAACATTTCGCAAAAATTTTCAGTAAAACAAAAGTTACAGCAAATTTTCATTCTGGGTTTAATTAGGTCACGTGATATTTTTGGCCAATGCTATTGCATATAAACTTTTAAATAAAATAAAAAATTTTAAATCGAAAAATAAATGTTTTGTTAGAACCGCACAGGTCCAATTAACGTGTTTACAAAATATTTTTTGAAAATATTAATATTCATAAAAGTTATGACACTTTTATTAAAAATTGATGAAATCTCAAAACTTAAAATTTTATATTTTATTAGACGCGCATTGACCTAACTAACATTCAAGATAAAACATTTCGCAAAAATTTTCAGTAAAACAAAAGTTACAGCAAATTTTCATTCTGGCTTTAATTAGGTCACGTGATATTTTTGGCCAATGCTATTGCATATAAACTTAAAAAAAATAAAAAATTTTAAATCGAAAAATAAATGTTTTGTTAGAACCGCACAGGTCCAATTAACGTGTTTACAAAATATTTTTAAAAAATATTAATATTCATAAAAGTTATGACACTTTTATTAAAAATTGATGAAATCTCAAAACCTAAAATTTTATATTTTATTAGACGCGCATTGACCTAACTAACATTCAAGATAAAACATTTCGCAAAAATTTTCAGTAAAACAAAAGTTACAGCAAATTTTCATTCTGGGTTTAATTAGGTCACGTGATATTTTTGGCCAATGCTATTGCATATAAACTTTTAAAAAAAATAAAAAATTTTAAATCGAAAAATAAATGTTTTGTTAGAACCGCACAGGTCCAATTAACGTGTTTACAAAATATTTTTTGAAAATATTAATATTCATAAAAGTTATGACACTTTTATTAAAAATTGATGAAATCTCAAAACCTAAAATTTTATATTTTATTAGACGCGCATTGACCTAACTAACATTCAAGATAAAACATTTTGCAAAAATTTTCAGTAAAACAAAAGTTACAGCAAATTTTCATTCTGGGTTTAATTAGGTCACGTGATATTTTTGGCCAATGCTATTGCATATAAACTTCTAAATAAAATAAAAAATTTTAAATCGAAAAATAAATGTTTTGTTAGAACCGCACAGGTCCAATTAACGTGTTTGCAAAATATTTTTTGAAAATATTAATATTTATAAAAGTTATGACACTTTTATTAAAAATTGATGAAATCTCAAAACCTAAAATTTTATATTTTATTAGACGCGCATTGACCCAACAAACATTCAAGATAAAACATTTCGCAAAAATTTTCAGTAAACTAAAAGTTACAGCAAATTTTCATTCTGGGTTTAATTAGGTCACGTGATATTTTTGGCCAATGCTATTGCATATAAACTTAAAAAAAATAAAAAACTTTAAATCGAAAAATAAATGTTTTGTTAAAACCGCACAGGTCCAATTAACGTGTTTACAAAATATTTTTTGAAAATATTAATATTCATAAAAGTTATGACACTTTTATTAAAAATTGATGAAATCTCAAAACCTAAAATTTTATATTTTATTAGACGCGCATTGACCTAACTAACATTCAAGATAAAACATTTCGCAAAAATTTTCAGTAAAACAAAAGTTACAGCAAATTTTCATTCTGGGTTTAATTAGGTCACGTGATATTTTTGGCCAATGCTATTGCATATAAACTTTTAAATAAAATAAAAAATTTTAAATCGAAAAATAAATGTTTTGTTAGAACCGCACAGGTCCAATTAACGTGTTTACAAAATATTTTTTGAAAATATTAATATTCATAAAAGTTATGACACTTTTATTAAAAATTGATGAAATCTCAAAACTTAAAATTTTATATTTTATTAGACGCGCATTGACCTAACTAACATTCAAGATAAAACATTTCGCAAAAATTTTCAGTAAAACAAAAGTTACAGCAAATTTTCATTCTGGCTTTAATTAGGTCACGTGATATTTTTGGCCAATGCTATTGCATATAAACTTAAAAAAAATAAAAAACTTTAAATCGAAAAATAAATGTTTTGTTAAAACCGCACAGGTCCAATTAACGTGTTTACAAAATATTTTTTGAAAATATTAATATTCATAAAAGTTATGACACTTTTATTAAAAATTGATGAAATCTCAAAACCTAAAATTTTATATTTTATTAGACGCGCATTGACCTAACTAACATTCAAGATAAAACATTTCGCAAAAATTTTCAGTAAAACAAAAGTTACAGCAAATTTTCATTCTGGGTTTAATTAGGTCACGTGATATTTTTGGCCAATGCTATTGCATATAAACTTTTAAATAAAATAAAAAATTTTAAATCGAAAAATAAATGTTTTGTTAGAACCGCACAGGTCCAATTAACGTGTTTACAAAATATTTTTTGAAAATATTAATATTCATAAAAGTTATGACACTTTTATTAAAAATTGATGAAATCTCAAAACTTAAAATTTTATATTTTATTAGACGCGCATTGACCTAACTAACATTCAAGATAAAACATTTCGCAAAAATTTTCAGTAAAACAAAAGTTACAGCAAATTTTCATTCTGGCTTTAATTAGGTCACGTGATATTTTTGGCCAATGCTATTGCATATAAACTTAAAAAAAATAAAAAATTTTAAATCGAAAAATAAATGTTTTGTTAGAACCGCACAGGTCCAATTAACGTGTTTACAAAATATTTTTAAAAAATATTAATATTCATAAAAGTTATGACACTTTTATTAAAAATTGATGAAATCTCAAAACCTAAAATTTTATATTTTATTAGACGCGCATTGACCTAACTAACATTCAAGATAAAACATTTCGCAAAAATTTTCAGTAAAACAAAAGTTACAGCAAATTTTCATTCTGGGTTTAATTAGGTCACGTGATATTTTTGGCCAATGCTATTGCATATAAACTTTTAAAAAAAATAAAAAATTTTAAATCGAAAAATAAATGTTTTGTTAGAACCGCACAGGTCCAATTAACGTGTTTACAAAATATTTTTTGAAAATATTAATATTCATAAAAGTTATGACACTTTTATTAAAAATTGATGAAATCTCAAAACCTAAAATTTTATATTTTATTAGACGCGCATTGACCTAACTAACATTCAAGATAAAACATTTTGCAAAAATTTTCAGTAAAACAAAAGTTACAGCAAATTTTCATTCTGGGTTTAATTAGGTCACGTGATATTTTTGGCCAATGCTATTGCATATAAACTTTTAAATAAAATAAAAAATTTTAAATCGAAAAATAAATGTTTTGTTAGAACCGCACAGGTCCAATTAACGTGTTTGCAAAATATTTTTTGAAAATATTAATATTTATAAAAGTTATGACACTTTTATTAAAAATTGATGAAATCTCAAAACCTAAAATTTTATATTTTATTAGACGCGCATTGACCCAACAAACATTCAAGATAAAACATTTCGCAAAAATTTTCAGTAAAATAAAAGTTACAGCAAATTTTCATTCTGGGTTTAATTAGGTCACGTGATATTTTTGGCCAATGCTATTGCATATAAACTTAAAAAAAATAAAAAACTTTAAATCGAAAAATAAATGTTTTGTTAAAACCGCACAGGTCCAATTAACGTGTTTACAAAATATTTTTTGAAAATATTAATATTCATAAAAGTTATGACACTTTTATTAAAAATTGATGAAATCTCAAAACCTAAAATTTTATATTTTATTAGACGCGCATTGACCTAACTAACATTCAAGATAAAACATTTCGCAAAAATTTTCAGTAAAACAAAAGTTACAGCAAATTTTCATTCTGGGTTTAATTAGGTCACGTGATATTTTTGGCCAATGCTATTGCATATAAACTTTTAAATAAAATAAAAAATTTTAAATCGAAAAATAAATGTTTTGTTAGAACCGCACAGGTCCAATTAACGTGTTTACAAAATATTTTTTGAAAATATTAATATTCATAAAAGTTATGACACTTTTATTAAAAATTGATGAAATCTCAAAACTTAAAATTTTATATTTTATTAGACGCGCATTGACCTAACTAACATTCAAGATAAAACATTTCGCAAAAATTTTCAGTAAAACAAAAGTTACAGCAAATTTTCATTCTGGCTTTAATTAGGTCACGTGATATTTTTGGCCAATGCTATTGCATATAAACTTAAAAAAAATAAAAAATTTTAAATCGAAAAATAAATGTTTTGTTAGAACCGCACAGGTCCAATTAACGTGTTTACAAAATATTTTTAAAAAATATTAATATTCATAAAAGTTATGACACTTTTATTAAAAATTGATGAAATCTCAAAACCTAAAATTTTATATTTTATTAGACGCGCATTGACCTAACTAACATTCAAGATAAAACATTTCGCAAAAATTTTCAGTAAAACAAAAGTTACAGCAAATTTTCATTCTGGGTTTAATTAGGTCACGTGATATTTTTGGCCAATGCTATTGCATATAAACTTTTAAAAAAAATAAAAAATTTTAAATCGAAAAATAAATGTTTTGTTAGAACCGCACAGGTCCAATTAACGTGTTTACAAAATATTTTTTGAAAATATTAATATTCATAAAAGTTATGACACTTTTATTAAAAATTGATGAAATCTCAAAACCTAAAATTTTATATTTTATTAGACGCGCATTGACCTAACTAACATTCAAGATAAAACATTTTGCAAAAATTTTCAGTAAAACAAAAGTTACAGCAAATTTTCATTCTGGGTTTAATTAGGTCACGTGATATTTTTGGCCAATGCTATTGCATATAAACTTTAAAAAAAATAAAAAATTTTAAATCGAAAAATAAATGTTTTGTTAAAACCGCACAGGTCCAATTAACGTGTTTACAAAATATTTTTTGAAAATATTAATATTCATAAAAGTTACGACACTTTTATTAAAAATTGATGAAATCTCAAAACCTAAAATTTTATATTTTATTAGACGCGCATTGACCTAACTAACATTCAAGATAAAACATTTCGCAAAAATTTTCAGTAAAACAAAAGTTACAGCAAATTTTCATTCTGGGTTTAATTAGGTCACGTGATATTTTTGGCCAATGCTATTGCATATAAACTTTAAAAAAAAATAAAAAATTTTAAATCGAAAAATAAATGTTTTGTTAGAACCGCACAGGTTCAATTAACGTGTTTACAAAATATTTTTTGAAAATATTAATATTCATAAAAGTTATGACACTTTTATTAAAAATTGATGAAATCTCAAAACCTAAAATTTTATATTTTATTAGACGCGCATTGACCTAACTAACATTCAAGATAAAACATTTTGCAAAAATTTTCAGTAAAACAAAAGTTATAGCAAATTTTCATTCTGGGTTTAATTAGGTCACGTGATATTTTTGGCCAATGCTATTGCATATAAACTTTAAAAAAAATAAAAAATTTTAAATCGAAAAATAAATGTTTTGTTAGAACCGCACAGGTCCAATTAACGTGTTTACAAAATATTTTTTGAAAATATTAATATTCATAAAAGTTATGACACTTTTATTAAAAATTGATGAAATCTCAAAACCTAAAATTTTATATTTTATTAGACGCGCATTGACCTAACTAACATTCAAGATGAAACATTTTGCAAAAATTTTCAGTAAAACAAAAGTTACAGCAAATTTTCATTCTGGGTTTAATTAGGTCACGTGATATTTTTGGCCAATGCTATTGCATATAAACTTTAAAAAAAATAAAAAATTTTAAATCGAAAAATAAATGTTTTGTTAGAACCGCACAGGTCCAATTAACGTGTTTACAAAATATTTTTTGAAAATATTAATATTCATAAAAGTTATGACACTTTTATTAAAAATTGATGAAATCTCAAAACTTAAAATTTTATATTTTATTAGACGCGCATTGACCTAACTAACATTCAAGATAAAACATTTCGCAAAAATTTTCACTAAAATAAAAGTTACAGCAAATTTTCATTCTGGGTTTAATTAGGTCACGTGATATTTTTGGCCAATGCTATTGCATATAAACTTAAAAAAATATAAAAAAACTTTAAATCGAAAAATAAATGTTTTGTTAAAACCGCACAGGTTCAATTAACGTGTTTACAAAATATTTTTTGAAAATATTAATATTCATAAAAGTTATGACACTTTTATTAAAAATTGATGAAATCTCAAAACCTAAAATTTTATATTTTATTAGACGCGCATTGACCTAACTAACATTCAAGATAAAACATTTCGCAAAAATTTTCAGTAAAACAAAAGTTACAGCAAATTTTCATTCTGGGTTTAATTAGGTCACGTGATATTTTTGGCCAATGCTATTGCATATAAACTTTTAAAAAAAAAAAAAAATTTTAAATCAAAAAATAAATGTTTTTTTAGAACCGCACAGGTCCAATTAACGTGTTTACAAAATATTTTTTGAAAATATTAATATTCATAAAAGTTATGACACTTTTATTAAAAATTGATGAAATCTCAAAACCTAAAATTTTATATTTTATTAGACGCGCATTGACCTAACAAACATTCAAGATAAAACATTTCGCAAAAATTTTAAGTAAAAAAAAAGTTACAGCAAATTTTCATTCTGGGTTTAATTAGGTCACGTGATATTTTTGGCCAATGCTATTGCATATAAACTTAAAAAAAAACTAAAAATTTTAAATCGAAAAATAAATGTTTTGTTAGAACCGCACAGGTCCAATCAACGTGTTTACAAAATATTTTTTGAAAATATTAATATTCATAAAAGTTATGACACTTTTATTAAAAATTGATGAAATCTCAAAACTTAAAATTTTATATTTTATTAGACGCGCATTGACCTAACTAACATTCAAGATAAAACATTTCGCAAAAATTTTCAGTAAAACAAAAGTTACAGCAAATTTTCATTCTGGGTTTAATTAGGTCACGTGATATTTTTGACCAATGCTATTGCATATAAACTTTAAAAAAAATAAAAAATTTTAAATCGAAAAATAAATGTTTTGTTAGAACCGCACAGGTCCAATTAATGTGTTTACAAAATATTTTTTAAAAATATTAATATTCATAAAAGTTATGACACTTTTATTAAAAATTGATGAAATCTCAAAACCTAAAATTTTATATTTTATTAGACGCGCATTGACCTAACTAACATTCAAGATAAAACATTTCGCAAAAATTTTCAGTAAAACAAAAGTTACAGCAAATTTTCATTCTGGGTTTAATTAGGTCACGTGATATTTTTGGCCAATGCTATTGCATATAAACTTTAAAAAAAATAAAAAATTTTAAATCGAAAAATAAATGTTTTGTTAGAACCGCGCAGGTCCAATTAACGTGTTTACAAAATATTTTTTGAAAATATTAATATTCATAAAAGTTATGACACTTTTATTAAAAATTGATGAAATCTCAAAACTTAAAATTTTATATTTTATTAGACGCGCATTGACCTAACTAACATTCAAGATAAAACATTTTGCAAAAATTTTCAGTAAAACAAAAGTTACAGCAAATTTTCATTCTGGGTTTAATTAGGTCACGTGATATTTTTGGCCAATGCTATTGCATATAAACTTTAAAAAAAATAAAAAATTTTAAATCGAAAAATAAATGTTTTGTTAGAACCGCACAGGTCCAATTAACGTGTTTACAAAATATTTTTTGAAAATATTAATATTCATAAAAGTTATGACACTTTTATTAAAAATTGATGAAATCTCAAAACCTAAAATTTTATATTTTATTAGACGCGCATTGACCTATCAAACATTCAAGATAAAACATTTCGCAAAAATTTTCAGTAAAACAAAAGTTACAGCAAATTTTCATTCTGGGTTTAATTAGGTCACGTGATATTTTTGGCCAATGCTATTGCATATAAACTTTTAAATAAAATAAAAAATTTTAAATCGAAAAATAAATGTTTTGTTAGAACCGCACAGGTCCAATTAACGTGTTTACAAAATATTTTTTGAAAATATTAATATTCATAAAAGTTATGACACTTTTATTAAAAATTGATGAAATCTCAAAACCTAAAATTTTATATTTTATTAGACGCGCATTGACCTAACAAACATTCAAGATAAAACATTTCCCAAAAATTTTGAGTAAAAAAAAAGTTACAGCAAATTTTCATTCTGGGTTTAATTAGGTCACGTGATATTTTTGGCCAATGCTATTGCATATAAACTTAAAAAAAAACTAAAAATTTTAAATCGAAAAATAAATGTTTTGTTAGAACCGCACAGGTCCAATCAACGTGTTTACAAAATATTTTTTGAAAATATTAATATTCATAAAAGTTATGACACTTTTATTAAAAATTGATGAAATCTCAAAACTTAAAATTTTATATTTTATTAGACGCGCATTGACCTAACTAACATTCAAGATAAAACATTTCGCAAAAATTTTCAGTAAAACAAAAGTTACAGCAAATTTTCATTCTGGGTTTAATTAGGTCACGTGATATTTTTGACCAATGCTATTGCATATAAACTTTAAAAAAAATAAAAAATTTTAAATCGAAAAATAAATGTTTTGTTAGAACCGCACAGGTCCAATTAATGTGTTTACAAAATATTTTTTAAAAATATTAATATTCATAAAAGTTATGACACTTTTATTAAAAATTGATGAAATCTCAAAACCTAAAATTTTATATTTTATTAGACGCGCATTGACCTAACTAACATTCAAGATAAAACATTTCGCAAAAATTTTCAGTAAAACAAAAGTTACAGCAAATTTTCATTCTGGGTTTAATTAGGTCACGTGATATTTTTGGCCAATGCTATTGCATATAAACTTTAAAAAAAAATAAAAAATTTTAAATCGAAAAATAAATGTTTTGTTAGAACCGCGCAGGTCCAATTAACGTGTTTACAAAATATTTTTTGAAAATATTAATATTCATAAAAGTTATGACACTTTTATTAAAAATTGATGAAATCTCAAAACCTAAAATTTTATATTTTATTAGACGAGCATTGACCTAACTAACATTCAAGATAAAACATTTCGCAAAAATTTTCAGTAAAACAAAAGTTACAGCAAATTTTCATTCTGGGTTTAGTTAGGTCACGTGATATTTTTGGCCAATGCTATTGCATATAAACTTTAAAAAAAAATAAAAATTTTTAAATTGAAAAATAAATGTTTTGTTAAAACCGCACAGGTCCAATTAACGTGTTTACAAAATATTTTTTGAAAATATTAATATTCATAAAAGTTATGACACTTTTATTAAAAATTGATGAAATCTCAAAACCTAAAATTTTATATTTTATTAGACGCGCATTGACCTAACAAACATTCAAGATAAAACATTTCGCAAAAATTTTCAGTAAAACAAAAGTTACAGCAAATTTTCATTCTGGGTTTAATTAGGTCACGTGATATTTTTGGCCAATGCTATTGCATATAAACTTAAAAAAAAAATAAAAAACTTTAAATCGAAAAATAAATGTTTTGTTAAAACCGCACAGGTCCAATTAACGTGTTTACAAAATATTTTTTGAAAATATTAATATTCATAAAAGTTATGACACTTTTATTAAAAATTGATGAAATCTCAAAACCTAAAATTTTATATTTTATTAGACGCGCATTGACCTAACTAACATTCAAGATAAAACATTTCGCAAAAATTTTCAGTAAAACAAAAGTTACAGCAAATTTTCATTCTGGGTTTAATTAGGTCACGTGATATTTTTGGCCAATGCTATTGCATATAAACTTAAAAAAAATATAAAAAATTTTAAATCGAAAAATAAATGTTTTGTTAGAACCGCACAGGTCCAATCAACGTGTTTACAAAATATTTTTTGAAAATATTAATATTCATAAAAGTTATGACACTTTTATTAAAAATTGATGAAATCTCAAAACTTAAAATTTTATATTTTATTAGACGCGCATTGACCTAACTCACATTCACGATAAAACATTTCGCAAAAATTTTCAGTAAAACAAAAGTTACAGCAAATTTTCATTCTGGCTTTAATTAGGTCACGTGATATTTTTGGCCAATGCTATTGCATATAAACTTTAAACAAAAATAAAAAATTTTAAATCGAAAAATAAATGTTTTGTTAAAACCGCACAGGTCCAATTAACGTGTTTACAAAATATTTTTTGAAAATATTAATATTCATAAAAGTTATGACACTTTTATTAAAAATTAATAAAATCTCAAAACCTAAAATTTTATATTTTATTAGACGCGCATTGACCTAACTAACATTCAAGATAAAACATTTTGCAAAAATTTTCAGTAAAACAAAAGTTACAGCAAATTTTCATTCTGGGTTTAATTAGGTCACGTGATATTTTTGGCCAATGCTATTGCATATAAACTTTAAAAAAAATAAAAAATTTTAAATCGAAAAATAAATGTTTTGTTAGAACCGCACAGGTCCAATTAACGTGTTTACAAAATATTTTTTGAAAATATTAATATTCATAAAAGTTATGACACTTTTATTAAAAATTGATGAAATCTCAAAACCTAAAATTTTATATTTTATTAGACGCGCATTGACCTAACTAACATTCAAGATAAAACATTTTGCAAAAATTTTCAGTAAAACAAAAGTTACAGCAAATTTTCATTCTGGGTTTAATTAGGTCACGTGATATTTTTGGCCAATGCTATTGCATATAAACTTTAAAAAAAATAAAAAATTTTAAATCGAAAAATAAATGTTTTGTTAGAACCGCACAGGTCCAATTAACGTGTTTACAAAATATTTTAAAAAAATATTAATATTCATAAAAGTTATGACACTTTTATTAAAAATTGATGAAATCTCAAAACTTAAAATTTTATATTTTATTAGACGCGCATTGACCTAACTAACATTCAAGATAAAACATTTCGCAAAAATTTTCAGTAAAACAAAAGTTACAGCAAATTTTCATTCTGGCTTTAATTAGGTCACGTGATATTTTTGGCCAATGCTATTGCATATAAACTTAAAAAAAATAAAAAATTTTAAATCGAAAAATAAATGTTTTGTTAGAACCGCACAGGTCCAATTAACGTGTTTACAAAATATTTTTAAAATAATATTCATAAAAGTTATGACACTTTTATTAAAAATTGATGAAATCTCAAAACCTAAAATTTTATATTTTATTAGACGCGCATTGACCTAACTAACATTCAAGATAAAACATTTCGCAAAAATTTTCAGTAAAACAAAAGTTACAGCAAATTTTCATTCTGGGTTTAATTAGGTCACGTGATATTTTTGGCCAATGCTATTGCATATAAACTTAAAAAAAAAATAAAAAACTTTAAATCGAAAAATAAATGTTTTGTTAAAACCGCACAGGTCCAATTAACGTGTTTACAAAATATTTTTTGAAAATATTAATATTCATAAAAGTTATGACACTTTTATTAAAAATTGATGAAATCTCAAAACCTAAAATTTTATATTTTATTAGACGCGCATTGACCTAACTAACATTCAAGATAAAACATTTCGCAAAAATTTTCAGTAAAACAAAAGTTACAGCAAATTTTCATTCTGGGTTTAATTAGGTCACGTGATATTTTTGGCCAATGCTATTGCATATAAACTTAAAAAAAATATAAAAAATTTTAAATCAAAAAATAAATGTTTTGTTAGAACCGCACAGGTCCAATCAACGTGTTTACAAAATATTTTTTGAAAATATTAATATTCATAAAAGTTATGACACTTTTATTAAAAATTGATGAAATCTCAAAACTTAAAATTTTATATTTTATTAGACGCGCATTGACCTAACTCACATTCACGATAAAACATTTCGCAAAAATTTTCAGTAAAACAAAAGTTACAGCAAATTTTCATTCTGGCTTTAATTAGGTCACGTGATATTTTTGGCCAATGCTATTGCATATAAACTTTAAACAAAAATAAAAAATTTTAAATCGAAAAATAAATGTTTTGTTAAAACCGCACAGGTCCAATTAACGTGTTTACAAAATATTTTTTGAAAATATTAATATTCATAAAAGTTATGACACTTTTATTAAAAATTAATAAAATCTCAAAACCTAAAATTTTATATTTTATTAGACGCGCATTGACCTAACTAACATTCAAGATCAAACATTTTGCAAAAATTTTCAGTAAAACAAAAGTTACAGCAAATTTTCATTCTGGGTTTAATTAGGTCACGTGATATTTTTGGCCAATGCTATTGCATATAAACTTTAAAAAAAATAAAAAATTTTAAATCGAAAAATAAATGTTTTGTTAGAACCGCACAGGTCCAATTAACGTGTTTACAAAAAATTTTTTGAAAATATTAATATTCATAAAAGTTATGACACTTTTATTAAAAATTGATGAAATCTCAAAACCTAAAATTTTATATTTTATTAGACGCGCATTGACCTAACTAACATTCAAGATAAAACATTTTGCAAAAATTTTCAGTAAAACAAAAGTTACAGCAAATTTTCATTCTGGGTTTAATTAGGTCACGTGATATTTTTGGCCAATGCTATTGCATATAAACTTTAAAAAAAATAAAAAATTTTAAATCGAAAAATAAATGTTTTGTTAGAACCGCACAGGTCCAATTAACGTGTTTACAAAATATTTTAAAAAAATATTAATATTCATAAAAGTTATGACACTTTTATTAAAAATTGATGAAATCTCAAAACTTAAAATTTTAATTTTTAATTAGACGCGCATTGACCTAACTAACATTCAAGATAAAACATTTCGCAAAAATTTTCAGTAAAACAAAAGTTACAGCAAATTTTCATTCTGGGTTTAATTAGGTCACGTGATATTTTTGGCCAATGCTATTGCATATAAACTTTTAAAAAAAATAAAAAATTTTAAATCGAAAAATAAATGTTTTGTTAGAACCGCACAGGTCCAATTAACGTGTTTACAAAATATTTTTTGAAAATATTAATATTCATAAAAGTTATGACACTTTTATTAAAAATTGATGAAATCTCAAAACCTAAAATTTTATATTTTATTAGACGCGCATTGACCTATCAAACATTCAAGATAAAACATTTCGCAAAAATTTTCAGTAAAACAAAAGTTACAGCAAATTTTCATTCTGGGTTTAATTAGGTCACGTGATATTTTTGGCCAATGCTATTGCATATAAACTTCTAAATAAAATAAAAAATTTTAAATCGAAAAATAAATGTTTTGTTAGAACCGCACAGGTCCAATTAACGTGTTTGCAAAATATTTTTTGAAAATATTAATATTTATAAAAGTTATGACACTTTTATTAAAAATTGATGAAATCTCAAAACCTAAAATTTTATATTTTATTAGACGCGCATTGACCCAACAAACATTCAAGATAAAACATTTCGCAAAAATTTTCAGTAAAATAAAAGTTACAGCAAATTTTCATTCTGGGTTTAATTAGGTCACGTGATATTTTTGGCCAATGCTATTGCATATAAACTTAAAAAAAATAAAAAACTTTAAATCGAAAAATAAATGTTTTGTTAAAACCGCACAGGTCCAATTAACGTGTTTACAAAATATTTTTTGAAAATATTAATATTCATAAAAGTTATGACACTTTTATTAAAAATTGATGAAATCTCAAAACCTAAAATTTTATATTTTATTAGACGCGCATTGACCTAACTAACATTCAAGATAAAACATTTCGCAAAAATTTTCAGTAAAACAAAAGTTACAGCAAATTTTCATTCTGGGTTTAATTAGGTCACGTGATATTTTTGGCCAATGCTATTGCATATAAACTTTTAAATAAAATAAAAAATTTTAAATCGAAAAATAAATGTTTTGTTAGAACCGCACAGGTCCAATTAACGTGTTTACAAAATATTTTTTGAAAATATTAATATTCATAAAAGTTATGACACTTTTATTAAAAATTGATGAAATCTCAAAACTTAAAATTTTATATTTTATTAGACGCGCATTGACCTAACTAACATTCAAGATAAAACATTTCGCAAAAATTTTCAGTAAAACAAAAGTTACAGCAAATTTTCATTCTGGCTTTAATTAGGTCACGTGATATTTTTGGCCAATGCTATTGCATATAAACTTAAAAAAAATAAAAAATTTTAAATCGAAAAATAAATGTTTTGTTAGAACCGCACAGGTCCAATTAACGTGTTTACAAAATATTTTTAAAAAATATTAATATTCATAAAAGTTATGACACTTTTATTAAAAATTGATGAAATCTCAAAACCTAAAATTTTATATTTTATTAGACGCGCATTGACCTAACTAACATTCAAGATAAAACATTTCGCAAAAATTTTCAGTAAAACAAAAGTTACAGCAAATTTTCATTCTGGGTTTAATTAGGTCACGTGATATTTTTGGCCAATGCTATTGCATATAAACTTTTAAAAAAAATAAAAAATTTTAAATCGAAAAATAAATGTTTTGTTAGAACCGCACAGGTCCAATTAACGTGTTTACAAAATATTTTTTGAAAATATTAATATTCATAAAAGTTATGACACTTTTATTAAAAATTGATGAAATCTCAAAACCTAAAATTTTATATTTTATTAGACGCGCATTGACCTAACTAACATTCAAGATAAAACATTTTGCAAAAATTTTCAGTAAAACAAAAGTTACAGCAAATTTTCATTCTGGGTTTAATTAGGTCACGTGATATTTTTGGCCAATGCTATTGCATATAAACTTCTAAATAAAATAAAAAATTTTAAATCGAAAAATAAATGTTTTGTTAGAACCGCACAGGTCCAATTAACGTGTTTGCAAAATATTTTTTGAAAATATTAATATTTATAAAAGTTATGACACTTTTATTAAAAATTGATGAAATCTCAAAACCTAAAATTTTATATTTTATTAGACGCGCATTGACCCAACAAACATTCAAGATAAAACATTTCGCAAAAATTTTCAGTAAACTAAAAGTTACAGCAAATTTTCATTCTGGGTTTAATTAGGTCACGTGATATTTTTGGCCAATGCTATTGCATATAAACTTAAAAAAAATAAAAAACTTTAAATCGAAAAATAAATGTTTTGTTAAAACCGCACAGGTCCAATTAACGTGTTTACAAAATATTTTTTGAAAATATTAATATTCATAAAAGTTATGACACTTTTATTAAAAATTGATGAAATCTCAAAACCTAAAATTTTATATTTTATTAGACGCGCATTGACCTAACTAACATTCAAGATAAAACATTTCGCAAAAATTTTCAGTAAAACAAAAGTTACAGCAAATTTTCATTCTGGGTTTAATTAGGTCACGTGATATTTTTGGCCAATGCTATTGCATATAAACTTTTAAATAAAATAAAAAATTTTAAATCGAAAAATAAATGTTTTGTTAGAACCGCACAGGTCCAATTAACGTGTTTACAAAATATTTTTTGAAAATATTAATATTCATAAAAGTTATGACACTTTTATTAAAAATTGATGAAATCTCAAAACTTAAAATTTTATATTTTATTAGACGCGCATTGACCTAACTAACATTCAAGATAAAACATTTCGCAAAAATTTTCAGTAAAACAAAAGTTACAGCAAATTTTCATTCTGGCTTTAATTAGGTCACGTGATATTTTTGGCCAATGCTATTGCATATAAACTTAAAAAAAATAAAAAACTTTAAATCGAAAAATAAATGTTTTGTTAAAACCGCACAGGTCCAATTAACGTGTTTACAAAATATTTTTTGAAAATATTAATATTCATAAAAGTTATGACACTTTTATTAAAAATTGATGAAATCTCAAAACCTAAAATTTTATATTTTATTAGACGCGCATTGACCTAACTAACATTCAAGATAAAACATTTCGCAAAAATTTTCAGTAAAACAAAAGTTACAGCAAATTTTCATTCTGGGTTTAATTAGGTCACGTGATATTTTTGGCCAATGCTATTGCATATAAACTTTTAAATAAAATAAAAAATTTTAAATCGAAAAATAAATGTTTTGTTAGAACCGCACAGGTCCAATTAACGTGTTTACAAAATATTTTTTGAAAATATTAATATTCATAAAAGTTATGACACTTTTATTAAAAATTGATGAAATCTCAAAACTTAAAATTTTATATTTTATTAGACGCGCATTGACCTAACTAACATTCAAGATAAAACATTTCGCAAAAATTTTCAGTAAAACAAAAGTTACAGCAAATTTTCATTCTGGCTTTAATTAGGTCACGTGATATTTTTGGCCAATGCTATTGCATATAAACTTAAAAAAAATAAAAAATTTTAAATCGAAAAATAAATGTTTTGTTAGAACCGCACAGGTCCAATTAACGTGTTTACAAAATATTTTTAAAAAATATTAATATTCATAAAAGTTATGACACTTTTATTAAAAATTGATGAAATCTCAAAACCTAAAATTTTATATTTTATTAGACGCGCATTGACCTAACTAACATTCAAGATAAAACATTTCGCAAAAATTTTCAGTAAAACAAAAGTTACAGCAAATTTTCATTCTGGGTTTAATTAGGTCACGTGATATTTTTGGCCAATGCTATTGCATATAAACTTTTAAAAAAAATAAAAAATTTTAAATCGAAAAATAAATGTTTTGTTAGAACCGCACAGGTCCAATTAACGTGTTTACAAAATATTTTTTGAAAATATTAATATTCATAAAAGTTATGACACTTTTATTAAAAATTGATGAAATCTCAAAACCTAAAATTTTATATTTTATTAGACGCGCATTGACCTAACTAACATTCAAGATAAAACATTTTGCAAAAATTTTCAGTAAAACAAAAGTTACAGCAAATTTTCATTCTGGGTTTAATTAGGTCACGTGATATTTTTGGCCAATGCTATTGCATATAAACTTTTAAATAAAATAAAAAATTTTAAATCGAAAAATAAATGTTTTGTTAGAACCGCACAGGTCCAATTAACGTGTTTGCAAAATATTTTTTGAAAATATTAATATTTATAAAAGTTATGACACTTTTATTAAAAATTGATGAAATCTCAAAACCTAAAATTTTATATTTTATTAGACGCGCATTGACCCAACAAACATTCAAGATAAAACATTTCGCAAAAATTTTCAGTAAAATAAAAGTTACAGCAAATTTTCATTCTGGGTTTAATTAGGTCACGTGATATTTTTGGCCAATGCTATTGCATATAAACTTAAAAAAAATAAAAAACTTTAAATCGAAAAATAAATGTTTTGTTAAAACCGCACAGGTCCAATTAACGTGTTTACAAAATATTTTTTGAAAATATTAATATTCATAAAAGTTATGACACTTTTATTAAAAATTGATGAAATCTCAAAACCTAAAATTTTATATTTTATTAGACGCGCATTGACCTAACTAACATTCAAGATAAAACATTTCGCAAAAATTTTCAGTAAAACAAAAGTTACAGCAAATTTTCATTCTGGGTTTAATTAGGTCACGTGATATTTTTGGCCAATGCTATTGCATATAAACTTTTAAATAAAATAAAAAATTTTAAATCGAAAAATAAATGTTTTGTTAGAACCGCACAGGTCCAATTAACGTGTTTACAAAATATTTTTTGAAAATATTAATATTCATAAAAGTTATGACACTTTTATTAAAAATTGATGAAATCTCAAAACTTAAAATTTTATATTTTATTAGACGCGCATTGACCTAACTAACATTCAAGATAAAACATTTCGCAAAAATTTTCAGTAAAACAAAAGTTACAGCAAATTTTCATTCTGGCTTTAATTAGGTCACGTGATATTTTTGGCCAATGCTATTGCATATAAACTTAAAAAAAATAAAAAATTTTAAATCGAAAAATAAATGTTTTGTTAGAACCGCACAGGTCCAATTAACGTGTTTACAAAATATTTTTAAAAAATATTAATATTCATAAAAGTTATGACACTTTTATTAAAAATTGATGAAATCTCAAAACCTAAAATTTTATATTTTATTAGACGCGCATTGACCTAACTAACATTCAAGATAAAACATTTCGCAAAAATTTTCAGTAAAACAAAAGTTACAGCAAATTTTCATTCTGGGTTTAATTAGGTCACGTGATATTTTTGGCCAATGCTATTGCATATAAACTTTTAAAAAAAATAAAAAATTTTAAATCGAAAAATAAATGTTTTGTTAGAACCGCACAGGTCCAATTAACGTGTTTACAAAATATTTTTTGAAAATATTAATATTCATAAAAGTTATGACACTTTTATTAAAAATTGATGAAATCTCAAAACCTAAAATTTTATATTTTATTAGACGCGCATTGACCTAACTAACATTCAAGATAAAACATTTTGCAAAAATTTTCAGTAAAACAAAAGTTACAGCAAATTTTCATTCTGGGTTTAATTAGGTCACGTGATATTTTTGGCCAATGCTATTGCATATAAACTTTAAAAAAAATAAAAAATTTTAAATCGAAAAATAAATGTTTTGTTAAAACCGCACAGGTCCAATTAACGTGTTTACAAAATATTTTTTGAAAATATTAATATTCATAAAAGTTACGACACTTTTATTAAAAATTGATGAAATCTCAAAACCTAAAATTTTATATTTTATTAGACGCGCATTGACCTAACTAACATTCAAGATAAAACATTTCGCAAAAATTTTCAGTAAAACAAAAGTTACAGCAAATTTTCATTCTGGGTTTAATTAGGTCACGTGATATTTTTGGCCAATGCTATTGCATATAAACTTTAAAAAAAAATAAAAAATTTTAAATCGAAAAATAAATGTTTTGTTAGAACCGCACAGGTTCAATTAACGTGTTTACAAAATATTTTTTGAAAATATTAATATTCATAAAAGTTATGACACTTTTATTAAAAATTGATGAAATCTCAAAACCTAAAATTTTATATTTTATTAGACGCGCATTGACCTAACTAACATTCAAGATAAAACATTTTGCAAAAATTTTCAGTAAAACAAAAGTTATAGCAAATTTTCATTCTGGGTTTAATTAGGTCACGTGATATTTTTGGCCAATGCTATTGCATATAAACTTTAAAAAAAATAAAAAATTTTAAATCGAAAAATAAATGTTTTGTTAGAACCGCACAGGTCCAATTAACGTGTTTACAAAATATTTTTTGAAAATATTAATATTCATAAAAGTTATGACACTTTTATTAAAAATTGATGAAATCTCAAAACCTAAAATTTTATATTTTATTAGACGCGCATTGACCTAACTAACATTCAAGATGAAACATTTTGCAAAAATTTTCAGTAAAACAAAAGTTACAGCAAATTTTCATTCTGGGTTTAATTAGGTCACGTGATATTTTTGGCCAATGCTATTGCATATAAACTTTAAAAAAAATAAAAAATTTTAAATCGAAAAATAAATGTTTTGTTAGAACCGCACAGGTCCAATTAACGTGTTTACAAAATATTTTTTGAAAATATTAATATTCATAAAAGTTATGACACTTTTATTAAAAATTGATGAAATCTCAAAACTTAAAATTTTATATTTTATTAGACGCGCATTGACCTAACTAACATTCAAGATAAAACATTTCGCAAAAATTTTCACTAAAATAAAAGTTACAGCAAATTTTCATTCTGGGTTTAATTAGGTCACGTGATATTTTTGGCCAATGCTATTGCATATAAACTTAAAAAAATATAAAAAAACTTTAAATCGAAAAATAAATGTTTTGTTAAAACCGCACAGGTTCAATTAACGTGTTTACAAAATATTTTTTGAAAATATTAATATTCATAAAAGTTATGACACTTTTATTAAAAATTGATGAAATCTCAAAACCTAAAATTTTATATTTTATTAGACGCGCATTGACCTAACTAACATTCAAGATAAAACATTTCGCAAAAATTTTCAGTAAAACAAAAGTTACAGCAAATTTTCATTCTGGGTTTAATTAGGTCACGTGATATTTTTGGCCAATGCTATTGCATATAAACTTTTAAAAAAAAAAAAAAATTTTAAATCAAAAAATAAATGTTTTTTTAGAACCGCACAGGTCCAATTAACGTGTTTACAAAATATTTTTTGAAAATATTAATATTCATAAAAGTTATGACACTTTTATTAAAAATTGATGAAATCTCAAAACCTAAAATTTTATATTTTATTAGACGCGCATTGACCTAACAAACATTCAAGATAAAACATTTCGCAAAAATTTTAAGTAAAAAAAAAGTTACAGCAAATTTTCATTCTGGGTTTAATTAGGTCACGTGATATTTTTGGCCAATGCTATTGCATATAAACTTAAAAAAAAACTAAAAATTTTAAATCGAAAAATAAATGTTTTGTTAGAACCGCACAGGTCCAATCAACGTGTTTACAAAATATTTTTTGAAAATATTAATATTCATAAAAGTTATGACACTTTTATTAAAAATTGATGAAATCTCAAAACTTAAAATTTTATATTTTATTAGACGCGCATTGACCTAACTAACATTCAAGATAAAACATTTCGCAAAAATTTTCAGTAAAACAAAAGTTACAGCAAATTTTCATTCTGGGTTTAATTAGGTCACGTGATATTTTTGACCAATGCTATTGCATATAAACTTTAAAAAAAATAAAAAATTTTAAATCGAAAAATAAATGTTTTGTTAGAACCGCACAGGTCCAATTAATGTGTTTACAAAATATTTTTTAAAAATATTAATATTCATAAAAGTTATGACACTTTTATTAAAAATTGATGAAATCTCAAAACCTAAAATTTTATATTTTATTAGACGCGCATTGACCTAACTAACATTCAAGATAAAACATTTCGCAAAAATTTTCAGTAAAACAAAAGTTACAGCAAATTTTCATTCTGGGTTTAATTAGGTCACGTGATATTTTTGGCCAATGCTATTGCATATAAACTTTAAAAAAAATAAAAAATTTTAAATCGAAAAATAAATGTTTTGTTAGAACCGCGCAGGTCCAATTAACGTGTTTACAAAATATTTTTTGAAAATATTAATATTCATAAAAGTTATGACACTTTTATTAAAAATTGATGAAATCTCAAAACTTAAAATTTTATATTTTATTAGACGCGCATTGACCTAACTAACATTCAAGATAAAACATTTTGCAAAAATTTTCAGTAAAACAAAAGTTACAGCAAATTTTCATTCTGGGTTTAATTAGGTCACGTGATATTTTTGGCCAATGCTATTGCATATAAACTTTAAAAAAAATAAAAAATTTTAAATCGAAAAATAAATGTTTTGTTAGAACCGCACAGGTCCAATTAACGTGTTTACAAAATATTTTTTGAAAATATTAATATTCATAAAAGTTATGACACTTTTATTAAAAATTGATGAAATCTCAAAACCTAAAATTTTATATTTTATTAGACGCGCATTGACCTATCAAACATTCAAGATAAAACATTTCGCAAAAATTTTCAGTAAAACAAAAGTTACAGCAAATTTTCATTCTGGGTTTAATTAGGTCACGTGATATTTTTGGCCAATGCTATTGCATATAAACTTTTAAATAAAATAAAAAATTTTAAATCGAAAAATAAATGTTTTGTTAGAACCGCACAGGTCCAATTAACGTGTTTACAAAATATTTTTTGAAAATATTAATATTCATAAAAGTTATGACACTTTTATTAAAAATTGATGAAATCTCAAAACCTAAAATTTTATATTTTATTAGACGCGCATTGACCTAACAAACATTCAAGATAAAACATTTCCCAAAAATTTTGAGTAAAAAAAAAGTTACAGCAAATTTTCATTCTGGGTTTAATTAGGTCACGTGATATTTTTGGCCAATGCTATTGCATATAAACTTAAAAAAAAACTAAAAATTTTAAATCGAAAAATAAATGTTTTGTTAGAACCGCACAGGTCCAATCAACGTGTTTACAAAATATTTTTTGAAAATATTAATATTCATAAAAGTTATGACACTTTTATTAAAAATTGATGAAATCTCAAAACTTAAAATTTTATATTTTATTAGACGCGCATTGACCTAACTAACATTCAAGATAAAACATTTCGCAAAAATTTTCAGTAAAACAAAAGTTACAGCAAATTTTCATTCTGGGTTTAATTAGGTCACGTGATATTTTTGACCAATGCTATTGCATATAAACTTTAAAAAAAATAAAAAATTTTAAATCGAAAAATAAATGTTTTGTTAGAACCGCACAGGTCCAATTAATGTGTTTACAAAATATTTTTTAAAAATATTAATATTCATAAAAGTTATGACACTTTTATTAAAAATTGATGAAATCTCAAAACCTAAAATTTTATATTTTATTAGACGCGCATTGACCTAACTAACATTCAAGATAAAACATTTCGCAAAAATTTTCAGTAAAACAAAAGTTACAGCAAATTTTCATTCTGGGTTTAATTAGGTCACGTGATATTTTTGGCCAATGCTATTGCATATAAACTTTAAAAAAAAATAAAAAATTTTAAATCGAAAAATAAATGTTTTGTTAGAACCGCGCAGGTCCAATTAACGTGTTTACAAAATATTTTTTGAAAATATTAATATTCATAAAAGTTATGACACTTTTATTAAAAATTGATGAAATCTCAAAACTTAAAATTTTATATTTTATTAGACGCGCATTGACCTAACTAACATTCAAGATAAAACATTTTGCAAAAATTTTCAGTAAAACAAAAGTTACAGCAAATTTTCATTCTGGGTTTAATTAGGTCACGTGATATTTTTGGCCAATGCTATTGCATATAAACTTTAAAAAAAATAAAAAATTTTAAATCGAAAAATAAATGTTTTGTTAGAACCGCACAGGTCCAATTAACGTGTTTACAAAATATTTTTTGAAAATATTAATATTCATAAAAGTTATGACACTTTTATTAAAAATTGATGAAATCTCAAAACCTAAAATTTTATATTTTATTAGACGCGCATTGACCTATCAAACATTCAAGATAAAACATTTCGCAAAAATTTTCAGTAAAACAAAAGTTACAGCAAATTTTCATTCTGGGTTTAATTAGGTCACGTGATATTTTTGGCCAATGCTATTGCATATAAACTTTTAAATAAAATAAAAAATTTTAAATCGAAAAATAAATGTTTTGTTAGAACCGCACAGGTCCAATTAACGTGTTTACAAAATATTTTTTGAAAATATTAATATTTATAAAAGTTATGACACTTTTATTAAAAATTGATGAAATCTCAAAACCTAAAATTTTATATTTTATTAGACGCGCATTGACCTAACTAACATTCAAGATAAAACATTTCGCAAAAATTTTCAGTAAAACAAAAGTTACAGCAAATTTTCATTCTGGGTTTAATTAGGTCACGTGATATTTTTGGCCAATGCTATTGCATATAAACTTTTAAAAAAAATAAAAAATTTTAAATCGAAAAATAAATGTTTTGTTAGAACCGCACAGGTCCAATTAACGTGTTTACAAAATATTTTTTGAAAATATTAATATTCATAAAAGTTATGACACTTTTATTAAAAATTGATGAAATCTCAAAACCTAAAATTTTATATTTTATTAGACGCGCATTGACCTATCAAACATTCAAGATAAAACATTTCGCAAAAATTTTCAGTAAAACAAAAGTTACAGCAAATTTTCATTCTGGGTTTAATTAGGTCACGTGATATTTTTGGCCAATGCTATTGCATATAAACTTTAAAAAAAAATAAAAAACTTTAAATCGAAAAATAAATGTTTTGTTAAAACCGCACAGGTCCAATTAACGTGTTTACAAAATATTTTTTGAAAATATTAATATTCATAAAAGTTATGACACTTTTATTAAAAATTGATGAAATCTCAAAACCTAAAATTTTATATTTTATTAGACGCGCATTGACCTAACTAACATTCAAAATAAAACATTTCGCAAAAATTTTCAGTAAAACAAAAGTTACAGCAAATTTTCATTCTGGGTTTAATTAGGTCACGTGATATTTTTGGCCAATGCTATTGCATATAAACTTCAAAAAAAAATAAAAAATTTTAAATCGAAAAATAAATGTTTTGTTAGAACCGCACAGGTTCAATTAACGTGTTTACAAAATATTTTTTGAAAATATTAATATTCATAAAATTTATGACACTTTTATTAAAAATTAATGAAATCTAAAAACCTAAAATTTTATATTTAATTAGACGCGCATTGACCTAACTAACATTCAAGATAAAACATTTCGCAAAAATTTTCAGTAAAACAAAAGTTACAGCAAATTTTCATTTGGACTTTAATTAGGTCACGTGATATTTTTGGCCAATGCTATTGCATATAAACTTTAAAAAAAAAATAAAAAATTTTAAATCGAAAAATAAATGTTTTGTTAGAAGCGCACAGGTCCAATTAACGTGTTTACAAAATATTTTTTGAAAATATTAATATTCATAAAAGTTATGACACTTTTAATAAAAATTGATAAAATCTCAAACCTAAAATTTTATATTTTTTTAGACGCAGATTGGCCTAATTAACATTCAAAATAAAACATTTCACAAATTCTTTAAGTAAAACAAAAGTTACAGCTAATTTTTATTCTAGATTTAATTAGGTCACGTGATATTTTTGGCCAACGATATTGCATATAAATTTAAAAAAAAAAAAAAAAAATTTTAAATCAAAACATAATTGATTTGTTGGAACTGCAAAGAAAGAAAAATAAAACATTTACGAAAATCTACAGTAGAACAAAAGTTAAAGTTAAATTATTCATCCAGAATCGAATGTCAACCGCACGATTTGAACTCGGTTGTTATGATTGGAAAGCAGGCGCCTAACTTGTAAGCCACTACAAGCCTACAAAAATCCTTGCATTTTAGCATATGTAATTTTAAAATAAACTAGATTTATTTGATAAATAATATATGGTTCGAAATCGTTTGATTATTTTTTATAAATATAATTTATTTAGTAGGTTTATTAATTAAATTATAAATTTAAATTTGAACTTTTTTATATTTAAACCTAATTTTAACAAACGAACACGCATTCATTGATATTGTAATATAAAAGTAAACTAAATTTAAAAGCAAAATACCGATTTTAATTTTTTAGTAATCAAACGAATATTAAAATATAATAATAACAAAACAATTAAAAAAAAAAATTTTACATATTTTTTACTTACTTTAACATTTTACTTAAATTTTCAACCAATATTTTTTGCTTTAATGGACAGCGAAAAGGACGATTTTTGACGACGACCAGAACGCTATTAAATTATTCAAGCGTTAAACTTACTGATTCGAAAAACAAAAATAATGATTAAACGATATTTAGCTAGAGTTAAATCTTTATTTTAAATAGCAACATACAAAATAATAATACCAACAACATTTTAAAATTTCAGCAAATTTAATCTTTAAATTTTAATAATAAAATATATTAATTAGTAATTAGTGATAATTAAATGTCGTTAATAGGAGGTTTGCGATTCGTTGGGATAATAACAAACATACTAAAAATTCAGCACTTTTAGTTTTAAAGAACAAAAGTTATCGTCTTTCAAAATTCGTCAAATAAGAATAAAAACAACTAGATTTATTTGATAAATAAAATATGGTTCGAAATCGTTTGATTCTTTTTTATAAATATAATTTATTTAGTAGGTTTATTAATTAAATTATAAATTTAAATATGAACTTTTTTATATTTAAACCTAATTTTAACAAGCGAACACGCACTCATTGATATTGTAATATAAAAGTAAACTAAATTTAAAAGCAAAATACCGATCTTAATTTTTTAGTAATCAAACAAGTATTAAAATATAATAATAACAAAACAATTAAAACAAAAGTTTTACACATTGTTTACTTATATTTTAACATTTTACTTAAATTTTCAACCAATATTTTTTACTTTAATGGACAGCGAAAAGGACGATTTTTGACGGCGACCAGAACGCTATTAAATTATTCAAGCGTTAAACTCACACTGATTCGTTATTTTATAAAAAAAATAAAACTAGAATTGATTTTTGATTTTTAATAAATAAACAAGCATTTAAATATAATAAATAAACAAAAATTAAATTTTTAATCTATTTTTGACTTTATAATATTATAATATATACCTGACCAAAATTTGAAAACCTAATAACGATTCCTAAATTTTAATAAATAAACACCTATTAATTAGTAATTAGTAATATTTAAATTATCAAAATAGGAGGGTTGGAACACGATATGATAATAAACAACATATTAAAATTTTGAAGATTTATATACACAAAAACAAAAGTTATTCGATTTCAAAATTCGGATTAGTAAGAAAAAAAATAAAAATAAAAATAATAATAAAAATAAAAATAACTAGATTTATTTGATAAATAAAATATGGTTCGAAATTGTTTGATTCTTTTTTATAAATATAATTTATTTAGTAGGTTTATTAATTAAATTATAAATTTAAATATGAACTTTTTTTATATTTAAACATAATTTTAACAAGCGAACACGCACTCATTGATATTGTAATATAAAAGTAAACTAAATTTAAAAGCAAAATACCGATCTTAATTTTTTAGTAATCAAACAAGTATTAAAATATAATAATAACAAAACAATTAAAACAAAAATTTTACACATTTTTTACTTATATTTTAACATTTTACTTAAATTTTCAACCAATATTTTTTATTTTAATGGACAGCGAAAAGGACGATTTTTGACGGCGACCAGAACGCTATTAAATTATTCAAGCGTTAAACTCACACTGATTCATTATTTTATAAAAAAAAAAAAAAATAATGATTAAACGATATTTAGCTAGAGTTAAATCTTCATTTTAAATAGCAACATACAAAATAATAATACCAACAACATATTAAAATTTCAGCAAATTTAATCTTTAAATTTTAATAATAAAATATATTAATTAGTAATTAGTGATAATTAAATGTCGTTAATAGGAGGTTTGCGATTCGTTGGGATAATAACAAACATACTAAAAATTTAGAACTTTTAGTTTTAAAGAACAAAAGTTATCGTCTTTCAAAATTCGTCAAATAAGAATAAAAACAATAATAATAATAACTAGATTTATTTGATAAATAAAATATGGTTCGAAATTATTTGATTCTTTTTTATAAATATAATTTATTTAGTAGGTCTATTAATTAAATTATAAATTTAAATATAAACTTTTGTATATTTAAACCTAATTTTAACAAGCGAACACGCACTTATTGATATTGTAATATAAAAGTAAACTAAATTTAAAAGCAAAATACCGATCTTAATTTTTTAGTAATCAAACAAGTATTAAAATATAATAATAACAAAACAATTAAAACAAAAACTTTACACATTTTTTACTTATATTTTAACATTTTACTTAAATTTTCAACCAATATTTTTTACTTTAATGGACAGCGAAAAGGACGATTTTTGACGGCGACCAGAACGCTATTAAATTATTCAAGCGTTAAACTCACACTGATTTATTATTTTATAAAAAACAAAAATAATGATTAAACAATATTTAGCTAGAGTTAAATCTTCATTTTAAATAGCAACATACAAAATAATAATACCAACAACATATTAAAATTTCAGCAAATTTAATCTTTAAATTTTAATAATAAAATATATTAATTAGTAATTAGTGATAATTAAATGTCGTTAATAGGAGGTTTGCGATTCGTTGGGATAATAACAAACATACTAAAAATTCAGAACTTTTAGTTTTAAAGAACAAAAGTTATCGTCTTTCAAAATTTGTCAAATAAGAATAAAAACAATAATAATAATAATAACTAGATTTATTTGATAAATAAAATATGTTTCGAAATTATTTGATTCTTTTTTATAAATATAATTTATTTAGTAGGTTTATTAATTAAATTATAAATTTAAATATAAACTTTTGTATATTTAAACCTAATTTTAACAAGCGAACACGCACTTATTGATATTGTAATATAAAAGTAAACTAAATTTAAAAGCAAAATACCGATTTTAATTTTTTAGTAATCAAACAAGTATTAAAATATAATAATAACAAAACAATTAAAACAAAAATTTTACACATTTTTTACTTATATTTTAACATTTTACTTAAATTTTCAACCAATATTTTTTACTTTAATGGACAGCGAAAAGGACGATTTTTGACGGCGACCAGAACGCTATTAAATTATTCAAGCGTTAAACTCAGACTGATTCGTTATTTTATAAAAAAACTAAAATAATGATTAAACGATATTTAGCTAGAGTTAAATCTTCATTTTAAATAGCAACATACAAAATAATAATACCAACAACATATTAAAATTTCAGCAAATTTAATCTTTAAATTTTAATAATAAAATATATTAATTAGTAATTAGTGACATTTAAATGTCGTTAATAGGAGGTTTGCGATTCGTTGGGATAATAACAAACATACTAAAAATTTAGAACTTTTAGTTTTAAAGAACAAAAGTTATCGTCTTTCAAAATTTGTCAAATAAGAATAAAAACAATAATAATAATAACTAGATTTATTTGATAAATAAAATATGGTTCGAAATCGTTTGATTCTTTTTATAAATATAATTTATTTAGTAAGTTTATTAAATAAATTATAAATTTAAATATTAGAACAATAGAAATAAAACTAGTCCAGACCCGCGACCTTAAAATTAAGTTAGACCCTAGAACAATAGAAATTATAAATATAATTTATTTAGTAGGTTTATTAATTAAATTATAAATTTAAATATGAACTTTTTTATATTTAAACCTAATTTTAACAAACGAACACGCATTCATTGATATTATAATAGAAAAGTAAACTGAATTTAAAAGCAAAATACCGATCTTAATATTTTAGTAATCAAACATGTATTAAAATATAATAATAACAAAACAATTAAAAAAAAAATTTTTACACATTTTTGACTTATATTTTAACATTTTACTTAAATTTTCAACCAATATTTTTTACTTCAATAGACAGCGAAAAGGACGATTTTTGACGGCGACCAGAACGCTATTAAATTATTCAAGCGTTAAACTCACACTGATTCGTTATTTTATAAAAAAACTAAAATAATGATTAAAAGATATTTAGCTAGAGTTAAATCTTCATTTTAAATAGCAACATACAAAATAATATTACCAACAACATATTAAAATTTCAGAAAATTTAATCTTTAAATTTTAATAATAAAATATATTAATTAGTAATTAGTGACATTTAAATGTCGTTAATAGGAGGTTTGCGATTCGTTGGGATAATAACAAACATACTAAAAATTTAGAACTTTTAGTTTTAAAGAACAAAAGTTATCGTCTTTCAAAATTCGTCAAATAAGAATAAAAACAATAATAATAATAATAATAATAAATATAATGACAATAACAATATGTTTCGAAATCTAAGATTTCGAACCATAATAATGATTAAACGATATTTAGCTAGAGTTAAATCTTCATTTTAAATAGCAACATACAAAATAATAATACCAACAACATATTAAAATTTCAGAAAATTTAATCTTTAAATTTTAATAATAAAATATATTAATTAGTAATTAGTGATAATTAAAAGTCGTAAATAGGAGGTTTGCGATTCGTTGGGATAATAACAAACATACTAAAAATTTAAAACTTTTAATTTTAAAGAACAAAAGTTATCATCTTTCAAAATTCTGACTAGAAAGAATAAAAACAATAAATACACTGACAATAACAATATGTTTCAAAATCTAAGATTTCGAACCATAATGAATAATTGTACTATTTAATGTATTTTATGATTACAAATCCTGTAGAACTACACTTGTCAAAATACCACATTTTATTAATATTTACAAAAAATATTAATATTTAATAAAGTTATGACTAATTTATTAAAGTTGTATGAATTTTTAAAATTTAAAAAAATTCGATTTTCAACTATTTTGTTGTTCTTCCAGTTTTGACAAAATCTAAAAAAATTTTTTTTTTTTTTTTTTTTTTTGAATAAACTCCGGGGTATATTAAATGTCATCTAAACATGCTAAAAATCGTGTTTCCGTTGTATTTTACGAAAACTTGTTCTAAGCGCAATGTAAAGTTAAAAGTAATTTTTTTTGTGTTTTTTTATTTGAAGATTATATGTATACGCCGAATTGTATTTGATTTTCAGCCTTCACTATGGTGTAGTGGTTAAAGCGTTTGCGTTTCAATCCTTATCTATAAGTTCGAACCACCCCACCCAATTATTTATTTATTTTTTTTAATTATTTTGTGATCAATTATTTATTTTTTCATTTAGTTGTTTATAATGAATTTTTTTTTCTAAGCTATTTTTTAATTAATTATATTAATGAATTATTTTTTTTTAAATTATTTAATAATTAATTATTTATTTTTTAATTTTTTTTTTAAATTAATTAATGATTGGTATAAAGATAAGAAAAGCACGTGGTTAGTTATTTAGAAGAGAAATTTGTACGTAGATAGATAACAATCTGACGTAACAATAAATAATGCTTTCGTACAAAAAAAATAAACACTGGACCTCCGCCTTCGAGCATTAAGATAACTCACTTTGACTTGTACGCAGACTTACACGTTCTACAGCCTGTAGAACAGCACGACACTATACCAGACATGACGTCACAGAATATCAGGACGTTGCGAAAGAAACCTTTCGTTCCTGGCCCGCGCCGTATCTCCGAATGGGAGTTCTGGGTCCTCTTCCGGGAGCTTTCCAGATGCAGGTTTGAGTGTTTGGACTGGAGGCGGGGGAAGACCGAAAGGAATGGAAGAGGTTCCTGGGCCCAACCAAGTGCCGATTTGTTACAGGTTTAATGTTTTACTGTTACTTTTAAATTAAAAGCATAACCAAAAAAGTTTTTAAGTTAGCAGTGAATATGTTCGACAACATTTTAAATATTAGCTGATGTTAGCTTACCGTATTATTTTGTTTTTGTGTGTTAGTTGTGCTTGTGATGACACTATTATATTGTTCAAATACGAAGCAAAAATACAACAAAATATTCAAAATTTGCAACTTAAATAAATCATTCACTAATTAAATAGATGAAACATTTCATAACCTATTTATGGCGCTATTTTATTTTCAATTAAATATTGTATTGTAATAATTTAGTCGCCATGCAAGCAAAACTTTTAAAATTTCCATAATCTTAGATTTCCAACTTATATAACTTTTATTTTAAAATATATCACTTAAAGAAACATTTTAAAAATTTTACAAAATTTAATTTTTTTTTTATTCTGACTGTTCATTAAGGATTGGTTTAAATGGTCTACAGTCTATATATTAATACTAAGCAAACGACACCCTTTTGTAAAAAAACAAACAGTTTTACTTACCAAACATTTATTCGATTAAACAAATGACCAGAATTAGTATGAGAATCGTGAAAAAGAATTATTGACAATGATTAGTTTATTTCGAAACATGTTGACAAAATTTCTCCTGTGTAATTGTCTGTTTCCTCACAACAACATTGCCAGTGTTGCCCTATTGAAACAACAGCGTCGTTTACCATTGCCTGTTGGAGCAATGCAGTTTGAGAAAGTTGGAAACACTGTACAGCTGAAAAAGTATCTCAACGTTACAACATAAATAAAAATAATTTACATATAGTTTTAAACCTATTGTGCCAAAAATTTATAAAATAAAACGTTTGGAATTAAAATGGTAATATAACTAACTTCGCGCTTAAAGATAGTATTGGCTTTGGATAACCAAGGCAAACGAATTTGGCAAAAAATGCTTCTTTAATAAGAAAAACTAAAGATAACAAATGGAAGGAGGCTACACTGAAAGGTTACATAAAAAAGGAAAAAGGTAAAACCCACTGATAACATTTCATTATAATGTTTTAAAGCACCAATTGTTTATACAGCTTATAAATTTATGCTGTTTGCCAAACTAACTTAAAAAACCCATCAAATAATTCTTAGCTTAAACACAGACCTTAACTGATAACAAATTAAAATATAAACTACAGTAATTGACATAAAATATTAAAAATAAATAAGCAGTTTGATAATTTAACTTTAAGTCAATACTTAATTAACATTTTAATATGTGTTTAAAATAATTTACCTTCAACACTTTCACATTGGTTGGAGGTTAATGACATCATATAAAGTGATGTCATTCTAGCATTTAACTTTTCTATCGAGTCCAACATATCTAGATCCTAAATACAAAATCTGTTAAACTAAATTTGGAAAAATCAGAATAAAAAAATCAACTTTGTAATCGCAATATATTTAAAAGCATGTTGTTATACAGTAGCCAGTTAGGTAAAAGCTTAGGGCTGCAATTGAGTTAACGCAAAAACAAATAATATTTTAAGATTATGTGTTTTTGTTAACAAAACATATGGGATATATTATATGACCACAAGATTGGTCAAGGTTTTGTCAACTTTCTTTAAAAGAATAAAAACTATGTTGATGAACTTACCATATCGTGCAACGATGGTGTAAGGAATAAAACTAGCTGTTTGGTGCCCTCATGCGACGAGTAAAAATTGTTTGACAGCAAGGTCAGAGCCTCTCGAATATTTGACCCAGTACTTGTTGGACCGTTAAATTGAAGATGTGTTATTGTTTCAAGGGTAAGAGTTTTGTTGTTTGAAGTTACGTGGTTGTTAATGGTGTGCACCAGTGGTCGATAGAGAATGTCGGAGCCTCCAAAAGTAATAATCGTGACGTCATGTACGATATCCTGGTAACAGAAAGAATTTTTACAAAGAAGAAAACAAAAGTTCCGAAAAAATTGTTAATTCTTATCAAAAATAATCCTTATTTATAAACATTAAAAAACATAAAACTTAATAAAAATGTACTTTGTCAGAGTCTTCTAGCTAAAACAAACAACAGTTTGTTTCAAAAAAAACAAGGAAGATTAATATAAAACATATTTAGCAAATAGTAATAGTACCTCGTTAGCCATTAATTGTGTTATGTTATCAATGATTTGAGATACGAAATGTTGTGGAGACATCTCAAGCATATCATGGCTTAATGAAATCGCAATTATTATATTGATCCGGGCTACAGTGGTCGTGATTGGTTCAACCGATCCACAAGTAACTAAGAGAAAATAAAGAATATTAAATTAAAGTAACCAAGCAATTTTGTAAATTAGTTTTTGCAAAGACATTAGATAGGGTAACAATTGAAATAACAGAACAACAAAATTAAATTTCCAATAAGTTGATATCAACAAAAACTTTATAGTAACTACACTTGTATTTTTGATTGTACCTTAAAAATACTTACGGCATTCTGGTTGATTCCACGCTCCAATTCCCTTGTTTCTTAGCATTTCAACAACCATTTTACTAAACTTGCACGTTTGCTTTTTATTTTCACATGATTCGGAGCAAGCCGCCAAGTAACTGTCGTGAACCGTTGTGGAAATAAGATGTGAGTATGGTAGTAATGCTGCAGTGCATAGTTCGACACCTTTTCTTGTTTGAACTCTAGAAGCTGTAACGTTCTGGTAAAATAAACAAGTTTTTGTAAAATTAATACCTTCTTAAAACAAAATCTTTGAAAATGCATTTTCAAAACATAACCTTATTTTAAATTTAAATTCAACAAATGTAGGTAAATGGCAAAATTTAACATTTTTCTAGCAGATTTTTCTTTAAGCAATGTGTTAGAATGTTTATTTTTAGCGTTCACATTTTTAAACACAATAAATTCAATATTTTAATATTGTTTAAAATTAGTATAAACTAAATTAACATTACCTCAATGGAATACATGCAACTTGGGTCTTGGCTTAACTCATAAGCATTAAGAAACTCTGCCTCGTCATTTGCTACCGTGCCATCGGGCAATACATATTTTTGAACCATTTTAGTATCACCTGCCTTTCCACTTATGCCGTTCATCGTATCTTTTATAGGACCACGCATCTGAATGTTACAAAGTTTTTATGGGTTAACTGTTATAACATTTATTTTGTTAATAAATACCATTTACGTGCTTATTTAAAAACATATTTAATGTAGGATTTTGAAATATTTCTTAAAGTAAAAATAAAGTTAAACTGCTTCGTAAAAAAGCCACTTTATCAACAAGTTTTAAGATATACATTTGATTAATTAACTGTCACCCTATTACTTGACTTGTTGGTACTTTTTTAAAGGACCTAAGAAGTCCTTCTTACATTAAAAAACACAAAGCTTACATCAGCGTATAACGATGCAGTTCCTTCCTCGAAATCATAAGTTGCTTTATATTTTGACATCGAGCTTTCACATTCTATCACATTATCTTGTAATTTAAAGCATAGTTGTTCGTCAAGCTTAAAGGGGAATTCCTGTGGAACTAATTGGTTGTCGTTGTTTAAAGTAAACATGCTTCCATTTCTGTATTGCACCATCGTTTCACCAGATACATCTACGATAAAAATCCAATATGTAATATTTTACAACACTTTGTCGATGCGAAAACAACTACAAAATAAAACCCTGTGCCTTAAGCTTTTTTTGATTTTTTTGAAATTTTTTGGCTTTTTTTTAAAAAAGGTTAATACCGTCGTTGCAAGATCAAAATTGTAATCTCAGTTTTAAAAAAATACAGTTAAATCTTTATTCACCCTAAAAATATACCTACTACGCGTTAAACAAATACTTAATCTTGTTACATGTCAGTATGGTGTGTAAAACAATAATTAAAACACATACGGGTAGTACTGCTGTCCCTGTCCATTACAATCGTTCCCATTCCTTTATATTTGGTGGTATAAGTCAGCCACACACAACCGTTAGGTGGCACTGGAGGAAAGACGTGATAATGATAGTTACTTGTAATAAATTGACCTTTGTTTGGGTATATAAAAGCCACAGATGCAACTAAAATAAACAATAAAAAACGGGTTTTCTTTTATTATTCACATTTATGTAAAGTTAATATTGCTACCATGCTGTTTGATAATCGCAAATTTTTTTTAAAAAAATCATTTTTAGTTATTGTTATTATGGCATGTTATGTAATATTCCAAAACATTAAATAAAGTGTTAATGTACAATTAAACATACCAGGTTCGAAACCGGAATATGACATCATTTGGGTGTTCAACAATTGTTTAACGGTATCATAAACTTTCATGAAATCTTTTCTGTTTAAAGTAAAAATGTTATGTTTGTCCAGAAACAAATCGATGTCAAAATGGAATATTTTCTGTAAAAATTAAGCGCAAATTAATAACAATTACTTCGTTCCCATTAACCTTTAGTTATAGTATCCTAATATTATAAAGTACCTTAATTGTAGATCGAAATTTTTTATTATATTTAGCATCAATTTCTAGTTGTGGGTATTTGAATTCATAATTTTCCAAATATTCGTTGAACTAAAAAAGATCAATCAAATATGCAAAAGGTTTAATAATTCATAAATAAAAAGTTATACATTTCAGATAGCAATCAAAATTTATAAACAATGCTGGGTAAATTTGTTAAAATTAAAGTCATATCTAAAATCCAATCGCTTCTATTATATAGAATTTTACCCATAAAAATAAAGATTCAAAAAAAATGATTGCCTCTATAATAAATTTACTGATACACTTGGTATTCTATAATATAAGAAATTTTATGACAAACACTGTTCACCGATTTAAACATTTCTTCCAACGTGGGTAACATTGTTCCGATTTGAAGCCAATTGTAATCATAAATATATGGGATCAGTTGTTCCTCAATTATTTTCATATATTCTTCAAATAAACTATCCATAGCCCACATTTCTTAAAAAATATATCAATTTATTTATTAGAAATTTATAACAAAAATAGGTTTTTTATTTATCCTAAAGGTTTTTTTTGCTAGAATATACAAGTAGACATTTATTTTTATCAAATGAACATTACCAAAGCAAATTTATAACTTAATAAGTTATAGGTACATAAGCAATAAATATTTCTTTTATATTTAAATATAGGCAGCGTGGTGTAGTGACAAAAACGCTTGCTACACCACACATTAGGTCGTGGGTTCAATTCCCACTGCTATCATGCCCTTGAGTAAGGCGCTATTAACGGTGCGAACTCCTACTGAGCCAGCACTTAATCAGCAGCATAATTATCGGGCAATTATAATCTATAATATCTCAAACTGCCACAGGCAACTCGAGACTGGATCGGAGTAACTGATCTTACTCTATGTTTAAGTCGCGCATTCGACTTTCCCACATCGAGGGTAAAAATATATACAAAAAAATTAATGTATTAATTTAGGCATTTATCAAAAAATTAGTATTACACCTACTGAGAACAAAATGACATTAAAAAATAACTAACCGAATTCTTGATCCAAAATTTGATTAAAATCGTTCAACGCAGTAATAATTTGTTGAAAATGATTTTGTGCAAAATTAATGACGTCAACAATATCACTAGAATGCGTTTTTAAATCTTCCAACATCTGTTTTTAAAATAAAAACGAAACCAAATCAAATTACTGCCAAAACAAATTTGTAAAGAGAATTTTACCCAGAAAAAAACATCTGCAATAGTTTTAAAAGTATTCTGAGAAAACATTAATAATAAAAACGCTTTTCTATTTTTAAAAATGCTAAAAAAATCTTGCCGTAATCAGTTGATTAGTACGCTCTACACAATCCACAATTTCACTGCATGTGCTTAACAACATTCCTTCAAGTACATCGAGTGACCTGACGTCAATATCACCTCGTACGCTCCATTTCGGACCCCGACGATCGTACTCAGTCAGCGGTAAAATATTAAACTCCACCCCGCCGGTAAAATCGTCGATGTTTCGATCTGTTTCTGGTAGCCTTCTTCTTAAAGTAACATTACCAGTGCTTGTCTTAGTGTAGAAATCTAGTAACTCAAACGTGTAGTTTGCATTGCGTTGTATATTGACTTGATTCAGAATGGTATCATTAGCATTACCTTTAAGCATAACCAACTGCTTTTCGTGATATTCAAACATTGCTGGCACATTCATTTTTAAACTATCTATTGCCGTTCGTGAATATCCTGACAAGTCGTTGAATGAGTTGAAGTCAATCGATTTTTTAAGGTTAAACGATACTTGCTCCCCACCATCGGCTGAGATTTTAAAAACGAGTGCTTCATATACGTTGCCAACCGTTGAATCAGTTGTAGAATTGGTAGCGTAGTCGCCATGTGTACTTACAACATAAGTTGTACCAGCAAGCAGACTGGTTAGCACAACGTTAAGATTATTTGTTGATAAATCTGTTTTCAGGCACATTTTAAACAGATTGACATTTTCTAACTCAGGATCAAAGGGAATGCCTAACTTGGTTAGAACAGAATTAGGCACTGTTGTAGATAAGTTGCTTAGAAACGCACCAGACAAAAATTCTAACGAGTATTCCCCATTTAAATCCAAAGCTTTAACGTTTGTTTTCAGGCAAAAGTTGCAGTTTGTATAATTCCCTACTTTAACCCAAATATGTTGTTTGTCGTTGGTATCTTGATGGGTTAAAGTAACATTGGCATGACCTTTGTTACCAAGCTTTAAACCACTGCTAAGTCCAAACAACTGTTGAACAGTATTCGAATCATTTATTGGCAAAATAATAACGTCGTCAAATATACTGTTGTATGGCAAACCTAAGATTCTTTCCTTTGGATAAAAGACATGTGCATTTATATTTAAAGTTTCGTCGACCGAGTCAATTTGAGATTGTACTACAATTTAAAAATAAAAGGATTTTTGGATCATGCAATATTTATATAGTTCAAATATATAGAAAAATAAAGTCTTATTATATATAAAAGCCAGCAGCGTGGTGTAGTAATAAAAACATTCGCTACACCATGAGGTCGAGGGTTTAATCCCCACTGCTCTTATGCTGTAGCGCCCTTGAGTAAGGCGCTATAAACGGTATAAACTCGTGCTGAGCCAGTACTTAATCAGCAGCATAATTACCGAGCAGTTATAATCTCTATAATATCCCAAACTGTTTAAGGCAACTCGAGACTGGGTCGGAGTAATTGATGTTACTCTATGTTTTGGTCGCCCATTCGACCTTCCCACATCGAGAATAAATTATATATACAAAAAAAGAAGAATTTAACTTAAATATTTAAACCAAAACCTTAATTTAAAATGTTTGTAAGACACTGTTTTGTAGCCCAACATATTTATGATTTTTTGTTTTAATTGTCTTTTATTTAAATTTACATAAACAAAGATTACAAACCTTGCATTTCGTTAGTCGTAATACTCGAATGCCAATCATAATTTTCCGTATTATTTCTTGCAATCAATCTAGTTCGCATATCAATATAATCAAGTTTCGAACCTACAATGACTTCAAATCGTAACAAATTGTCATATTGGTTGACCCTATTATAGTTCGAAACAAAATGCATCGATGCATTAATATAATTACGTCTTGAGAAACCCTTGGAGAACTCTGAAAACACGATCGATGTAGTTGTTGATAACTTTGCAGCAGAATTGTTTTTTGTTCTAGCAACTCTAACAACCCATTGAGGAGTTTCGGGCTGGTCCATAACAAACAGCTATAAATAGATTTAAATATTGTAAGCTATCATTTTTTGCAAAGTTGGGGCAAAGCCTAATGTTTTAAAATTACCCTGTTGTCTACATACTTGCACATTAAAAGGAAATAATATATCAGAAATGTATAAGACAACGCAAGATAGCCATCTTACATTTTCAAAGGCATTAAACTGGCCATAAAAGAAATAATATAGTAGACATATATAATGTATAAAGTAACGCAGGATAGCCATCTTACCTTTCCAATAGAATTAAATTGGCCATCAACTGGATTTGAGATTTGTCCTACAAACTTTACAAAATGAAGTTGAAAAATTAAACCGTCTATGATGACGTCATATCCATCTGATATATCTTTGCTAGATACTTGCTAAAATTATGATTTTCATTTATAATACAAATCGCAAACAACAAAAATAAGTAGCTCAATAATGTAAATATATTTTTACCACTAGCAGCGTTGTATAAAGGTCATAACCTCAAACTTTCCTAAATGGGGTCTTGGGTTCGATTCCCACCACTCTTTTGCCAAAGCGCACTTGAGTAAGGGTTATTCACGGTATAAACTCTTGCTGAGCCAGCACTTAATCAGCAGCATAATTACCGAGCAATTATAATCTATAATATCCTAAACTGCCAAAGTCAACTCGAGACTTGGTTGGGGTAACTGATGTTATTCTACGTTTAGGTTGTAAAGTCAACCTTCCAACATCGAGGATAAATAAATATTTACAAAAAAACAGCTAATGTTTTAACTTTGTTAAGCATTTTCGAAAATTAAGACAAATACCTCTAATAAAGGATCACGGTCCATGGTATTGTTACTTGTTTTGTTAACTTTTATTTGATTTATCCACATTGGAAATTTGTCGAGAAAAACGTTGATGCTCGCTGAGATAGATTTTAGAACACCGTCTTCGTTTATTTTTGGCAAATAACTAAGGTCAGCGTAATAATTTTTGTCTGCGTCATTTGGGCCTAAAAAAATTATGGTATAAGTTTTAAATTGAATGCATGTAGATTATTTTTGCTCTAAAAATTTGGTTAAAAATATGGATTACTTGTACTTTATGGTTTACCTTTAAGCAGTTTATAAGGCCACTTTATTTTAACAGTGGATGTTTCTGGTATATACATTATACTTGCTGTAGTAGAATACAGTACTTTTGTATTACTTTTAAGTTCATACTGATTCTGAAAAAAATGTTTTTTTTTAGTTTTTAAAGACAGTTTTAACAATAAAAAATAAAAACAAACTTTTTTAATTAAACAAAAACAAAATGGAACAATTTTTTACAACAATAAGTTCAAAATAAAAAAGATTGCCTTTGAAAATCAAACCTAAATGTATCAACTTTAGATTTTTTTGTTTAAAATTTACCTTCCATTCTATTCCTTCCCCGACACTTGAAACACCTTTATCGTCAACGCTGTTTAACTTTCCCCATTTGAATATTGAACCAAGCTTGTAGGTTGTATAATCTTCACGTAACGGCCACGTTGATACATAAACACACTTCTAAAACAATAATTCTAATTTATTAAGACACATTTTTTAGATTACAACGAAAAAAATTTTTATGAATAACTTAGATCTATCAAACTAGTTGTAGGATTTTTACCAGCGCAAGGCATTTAACTAACAAGTAGCCTAATAATCTATTACATTTTTAAATATGTAAAACAAAATACTTGAAACAGGTTAATTTTGTTAAAAATAGGTTACTTACATTATTTTCTTTGTGCCAAGTTATTTTTTGAGAGACACTTCGATTTAAGCAAAACCAATCCATTAGGATGAAATCACTTGGTACAGTTATGAACGATTGAGTCACTAAATACCTAAAAAAAAATTCATTTACAAAAAGGCCAAATAAGTAAAAACAATCTAAAACAGGATCACCAACATTAAATAAATATAGAAAGTAAAAACAACTTATCAAAAATGGTTGTTTTAACAGATAAAGTCCATCAAAACTGCTAAAAACATAACATACCCGCTATAACACATTTCTTAAGTTTTTTACCTGAAAAAATATCCTTCTTCCGATGATGGTTTGAAGTTTTGAGCATACAAACCAACCGAATTTTTAGTTTTGTTCAACGTTACAGCAATTCCTTTAATCATTTGCACTTGTACGTCTAGTTTTGATCCACATTGAGCGCTGTTAAGCAATTTAAATTTGCTCTGAAAATCGACTGCTAACTCAGCCCTTTATATAAAATTTTAATTTAAAATTACTTAATAAAATCTTTACTAAAAATTAGGTTAACACAACTTTAACATAAACAAACTTATAAACTTAAATGTTAATGTTATATTTTTAAGTTTTATAACCAAAACTATTTGCATTTTGTACAAACATTTAATATAGAAAGGTTTTTTAAGCAATGATCTGAATAAATACCTCGGTTTCAATTTAAAACTGGCAATTCCACTATTCATTAACGTCATTGCTTTCCAATCTATATTTAAATGCATTAAAGGCCTCCAATGATATATCATAGACATAGTGGTGGTTATGGGTAAGCCTAGGGATGTGACGAGTTTATGTTCATAATGCAAGGGCATTGCTAGCTCGTTAAGATCAAAGCTTATCCCTTTTTGAAGCATGTTCATAAACTAGATAAAAAAATAAGTTTTAAAGCTTTACTAAAGTATGAGCAAGATGTATAGCTTAGCGATTTTATAAATACAACTTGACAACTGTTGTCACAAAAAAATACTATATATTTGACTTTTTAAAAATACATTTTTTAATTGTTTTTACCTCAACAATTTTGGCAAAATTTATTTCTTTTAGAGAAAAATATTCCAGAGCTAAAATGGGATTTATATTAACACCAAATAACTCGATTTCAAACGGGTATTTCTCTTGCATTTTAAGAATGTTTTTGGCGGTTTCAAACTGCAAAAACGTAAAAAATGTGGATAATTTAAAAAATCGACACAGACTATAACTTCAATATTCTTACCAAAAAAAAATAACTAAAAAAACAAAGATTAGGTTGCATAATAATGTCAACATATTATGTTTGTGGTATATAATAAAATTCTATACAGACAAATTAGATTTATTAAATGATACTATATTTTAAAATAACTTTTATTTTGTATTACCTGTAACTATTTATCTACATACCTGGTCAGCTATTTTACGCAAATTTTGCATGCTGGATAAAGGTAATAAAATTTCTTTAAACTCTGGTGATTTGATCCATTCGTTCAGCGGAGTTTTCATAAAATAATCAAACTTGAAGCCACGTGGAGGTAAAAACCCTTCGGTGCCCAATGTTGCTTTTAAAATATGGTTCAATTTGTTAAAGTCCAATTTGATCTCAAGAACGGTAATGTTTCTTTTTTTAATCTAGAATAATAATTAAATTGGTATACTCAGGTGAAAACAAAAAACAGGCTTTTAATAAATATTTACACAACAACCTTTAACAAAATGATTAGTTGATTGATTGTTTTATGTTTATTCTAGGAATTTAGAATTATATTTCAACTGTTACTTGTTTTATTTAGTAGTAAATACAACTAAATTTCCAACTTAAAAACATCTCAAAAAATTAAGTCGAAACGTAAAAATAAAAACTAGTTTTTATTAATTGCACTTACTGTAGTTTTTAAGCAAAATTCGACCAAATTAGGTATCGGATTATTTCCTGTGAAGTAAATATCAGTTTCAATAAAGCTGTTAAGGTATTGCTTTCCTATTGGCAATGGTATTGAAATCGGCAAATTAAAACTGTATTTTTTCGTTTCCCCAAAATTCTCTGCATTGTTTGCAAGAGATTCTAATTCAATCAATTTTAAAATCGTTCTACAAAAAAAATATAAAAATTAAAAAAATTTAATTAAGGAACTAATATTCTTATATAATATTTACCTATCTGATAATTGCCCGAATTTCGTGCCATGCATTTGCATTTGATTTTTTAAAAACTCAGTAACGTAAAATTTTAATCCAGCTCCTTCTGCTTTGCTTTGTGCTATAATATAAATATAAATAACAATTTTGACAGAAATATTTAAATTAATTTATTTAAAATTTTTTTTATATTTAACCTGTATCAATAATTTTAATTTACAAATTAAAATTTTGAAAACAGTTTTATTTACTATCCATTTGTTTTTATAAAAGGTGCTAAAAACATTAATAAAGGTATCAATATGAAAATTAATTAAATAAAAGATTGTGCTTACTTAAATTTATTATGAAATTTATTTCCTCATATGTTGGTTGATTTTTGACCAAAATTAAAAAACTAGCAACCCGAAGTTCATTCTTCTTTTTAGTATCCAACAACATTTCAGCTAGTCTTGATCGAATCTGTTAAAATAAATGCACAAAAAAATTGTTCGATTGGCATCATTTACTAAAGATTAAGTCCTAGAAAATATATTGTAAAGTTGTAATATCTATACAGTTACATTTTTTTGTTGATCAAAATCGTATAGTAAATGTATAATTAATAACCTGTAGATTATTGGCCAAGACTTCAATATTATTTATCAATTGCAAAGCATCCATGGCAACGGATGACGAAGTGCTTTGAAGACACGGAATCAACCGAGATGAGTTGAAGTATGGATGTTCAAGAAAGGAAAGGGATTGAATCGCGTTGATAGCTAATTTTTCCGATTCTAATGCTTAAATATTACATGTTTAATTTTGTTGTCGTGAATGTGAACTAATGTTTCCACGTAGAAAGATAAGAAAAGATACCGTTTTTGTTTGGGAATTGTTAAAACAAATTTAAATAGGGTTTAAGAAAGGTTTTAGCTGAGAATTGTAAAAACTATAACATTTGGTTATTGAATAAGGCATAATGCAAAATATCTTTACAAATATTAAACTTTTTGATATATTATTGCTATTTTAAAAGTTATACATAAGCTACTAACTGACTTATATTTTTGAAATGACACAAAAGTATTCTGAATAATTGCTAATCCATAAATTTGTATAAAATCTCAACATCTCTTAAAATGACCTTTTGGATAGGGTAGCACAAAACACAACCTTGTATAAAAAATACTTACTGTGTTTGGCTTTGGAGCACTCATTGTCGATGATTATTCGTAAATATTCGCTAACATCCCCAACCACTTCATTTAATCTTAAGGAAGCTGATGATGTCACGTAATGATTCAAAACTTTGCCGAGAGCCAAAGCGTTGCTAGGAGTTGGCAAAAAAATTAATATGCGCTACACAAACCAAATAAACAGTTAAAAAAATGTAAAAATTTAATATTGTTAGAATAAGTTTGAAAGTAATCTATAATAATTAATATTAGACTATTGAAAGTCTGTAATATTAAAAATTTGACAACAACTTAATCAGCTCAAGACCCGGTCAAGGACTTATAAATAAACAAAAAAGTTATGTTTATACATGCAAGATAAATATCAGAAAAAATGGCAAAACAAATACCTTAGTTTCCATCAGCATTTCAGAGGTCGGATGCTTAACATTGGTCAAGATGTTCAACAAAGTTTCACGAGCTCTCTCATTTAATTGTGATGTCCAATACGTTGTTGAGAACACTGAATAAAATGCTTGTATACAACCTTGGTTCTCAGTGCAAATATTCTGATCAGAGCACCACTTTGTGTCCATACAATCACCTAATACTTGAACCCAAGTTTCTCTAAAAGACAAACAATATTAAAATTCATTTTAGGGTACACAGTTTAAACTAGCACAAAAGTTAGAACTTACCAAGAATTATTGTCTTTATTGTCAACCTAACTTAAAAATATAACAAAATACTAAATTTTATCAAAAATTAAGGCTGTTATTAGTATTTTCTTAATTTATTTTTCTAGAAAATTTATAGAGTTTACAAATAAAGATTTAAGAAAATAATTTAAAAACTTTAGAATTTTTGTTGGATGTTTTAAACAATAGGCAGATATATATTTTTTATATACAACAATGTACAACTCATATAAACTAATTAGTAAACCTTAAACCTTCATGGAAATATCTTAAGCTAGTTAGAATTTATCATTGATTTTATTCGCTTACGTTATTTTAAGGTTATCTGAATCGTTGGATCTCAGTACAGCTTGGGTCCAAACTTCATTTATTACACTTAATGGTTTTCCCAATATCCATTTAACCAAACTTAAAAATGATGCTGTTTTTAAATCCAGATTTAGCAATGCTTCAACGGGGTCAAATGACGGGTCAAAAGTAAAGTCAAGCTCATGCAAAGTTGTGTCGACAGTTAAACTTACGTTTCGGTAAAAACGTACTAACTTTCTTTTTTCAACTAAAATTCAAATATATATGTTTAAAAATTAATTTTTTCTATAATATTTTTATTTATTATATGTCATAGAAAGTGGTAATTAAACCAATAATTTCACAAGGGCCGATTGGTGAGTGTCAAATACAAAAAAAAATTATAAAAAAATGATTTTTAAAATTAAAAAAAGTTTTATTACCATTACTTAGTCGATCTCGTCTTTTCAGACCGGTCGTATGTTTTAACTTAAATTGTTGACTAACCTATAATAAAAATAAATATTACAGGTACAAAATCTTGAAAAAATTATTCTTACAAAATCAAATTTCTGATTCAGTTTATATAAATCTGACCTTAGTTATTCCAAGAGAAAAAGGCATTTGGTAAATTTCGTTGCATGTGACATTAACAGCACCTTTACCGCGAATCAAATCATAGGAACAATTTTGAGGTGATGCATTATCCTCTATTACTGTATCCGCAAGGTTTTGTAACTACAAAAAAATTAAAGAAGGGATTAAACACTCGTATTTATTTTTAGTATCTCTTGAAGGCTTTCTAGAATATTTAGTTAAAAGGTAGTGTGAATCATATCAAAAATTTGAAGTGATAATGCCCAGTACCTTGAGTCGTTAAAATGTTTAACATAACGAACCAAGAGGTTTTGGGATTAAGTTTTACCAGGATTAAACAATATTTGCTTCAAGGGTTTATAACCCGCAACGTGGTGTAGTGGTAAGAACACTTGCTACACCACCCATGAGCTCATGGGTTCAATCCCTACTGCTCTCATGCTGTAGCGCCCTTGAGTAAGGTGCTATAAACGGTACGAACTTCTGCTGAGCCAGCACTTGATCAGCAATACAATTATCGGGCAAATATAATATATATTATCCCAAACTGTCACAGGCAACTCGAGACATGATCGGAGTAACTGATGTTACTTTATATTTAGGTCACGCATTTGACTTTCCCACATCGAGGATAAATATATATACAAAAAAAGAGATCAAATACGTCTTACTACTTAACATCATTTTCCAACTCTTTAAAATGTGGTTTAAAATGTAACATACCTGTTTGTTGAGAAAAACTTGCAACCCACTTCTTTTTACTCCAACTGGCGTGGATGCAATCAACTGTGACGAATGACGTAGATTAGACGTCACTCTTGTAACGATTGTCAGAGTTTGGTTGACTTGTTTAACGGTTATAAAAGAATCAGAATTCTCAAAATTGTTTTCAACCGTTTCCTAAAATTCAAAATATTTGTTAAAGATTTAAAATTAAAAATACTTTAAAGCTTTATGAGAAGTGGTATTCAAACATTTAACTTTAAATTATCAGTTTACATGAAAAGGTAAATGTACTAAATATTTTATCCTGGCAACCAGGGTATATTTAAAGAGCTATATATAAAATATTATATCAAATGGATCGAATGTATATTAAATGAAACCACATATACCACATGAATTAAAGGGAGCAAAAAAGTTGTATAAACTAGATCCCAACCCCCAACCCACACACATTTTAAATAAACTTAATTTTTTTTACCTAAAATTACCTCATGTTCTTCTATGTTCGTGTGCAATCCTTTGCGAATGTTTAGAGAAAAAGTCGAAATTATTCCCTTTTTCAAGTTGACAATTTGGAGATTCTCGTTTTTATTAAAAAATATCTGTTCCACCTAAAATATAAAAGCAACTCAAAAATTACCAAAATATAAAATTTTAACAAAATAAAATAATACAAATTACTCGAAAAAGATATTTATTATATTATTACAAGTTACTTTTTAGTAACTTTTAAATCAATTTAATAACGCAATATAGTTTTAGCAAAGACTATTTTTTATATTTGGGTAATTAAAAAAAAGGATTTTACCTCGCCTCGATTAAACTGAAAATAACTTGGATATCTTTCCAAATACAACGACAACTTAGAGTTAAGATCTTCGATGTAAAGCAAGCTAGTATTTTGTTGTTGAGTTATATCGTAATAACCACAGTCATGTATTAACATACGGGCTGAACAAGACGATATGATCATAAACTTGATCGATGAACATCTAGAAATGTTAAAGTAAATAAAATAAATTAACAACAAATAGACTAGTGTTGAATACATACATGACAAGGTAAATAAATAGGCAATGCCACAACGTTAACAGATGTAACTCAGGACTAACCGTATTTTAAATCCTGATAAGATACCATTGCCCTGATCTTGAACAACTTCAGCCTCGTAACTGTACGCATAATGTCTTCCAGTTGCAAACTGATGCGAATCTACATAAAAATTAATGAAAATTTGAAACTTTGTATGTAATATTATTTAAAAAGCAAAATCCTAAAATTGTTTAAATGACATTACACAATAGTTTTATTTTTCTTCTTAGAAATATATTTATTAGCGTAGGCCTGCGAAGTAGGAATTGCAATTTTTAACATTTTTTAAAAAATTATCAATATAAACAGTAATCGATTTAAGCATATATATTTTAAGACCTACTTGTACATTTGCCGGGATATAAGAAAGTTCGCTTTGTAATTCTTGGGGTTCTAGCCCTACGCCTTCCTGCTTCTAAAAACATAAAACCACTTTTCAACTACAATAAATTAATTTATTTAAAAACATAACAAAAAAGCATTTAAAGTCAAAGTTGTATTATCGTTAGGTTTTATACTAACTTGCAATATATTTAAACTTACCTGCAGTACTTTGAAGTAGTAGCAATACAGCTATAACGCAATACCATAGAAACTTCATTGCCTTCATTTATCCTATTTCATTAAGTTACACTAACAAATTTAACTAATCAAATAATGTAAATATTAGGCTATTACTGTGTTCTTAAACTATTGTAAGCAATTTATGGATATACTTTATGTAATGGGCAACTAATTTGAGTTTTGAAATTCTTGCACTTTTGTTAAAACTGTACTTATTTAAACCTTTGAACCTCCCTACATTTAAACCTGCAAACCTAGCTAGTTTGTAAACAACCAATAGTCCATAGCGGGCAGACCTACAGGCGACAAATCTGTATTTGTTTTTGCCTTGAAGTGATTAAAGGCATTTTAAGCAAAACATTACACTGCGGCTTTCTACAAGCGCTATACTTTGACTAGAAAAACAGTGTAACTCTTAATGATTGCTTAGTATTAACGTAATGGTAATGTAAGTTTGTATACTCATAATAAATATATATCATATTTGATAACTGCCAAAACTATGACCACGCAATGTTTTTATTAATTGAACTTGATGATTTCTTTGAGTATATTCCTTTGCGGTCAGCATCTAAGTAAGGTCCCCAATCTGATTCTGGCTGGCAAGACTTCTTAATACGCTGCATTGAAGCAAAAGTTTTACACAAATTATGTTTAAAATTTTAATACAAAGAATATATGGTTATTAATATTAATTTAACCTTTCTTTATACATAGCCTTTTTGTTAATAAATGCCATCTATTGATATATAATAGCGTCAACTTTTATTAATACCTGTATATAGGCTACTTTTACCTATTTTTAACTCCACCAGCTACCTTGAAAAAAATATCCTAATATTTTAAGAATTACCAATAAGCTTTTTTCATGCAATAGTTTTATGTAAATTCACCTGAAGTAAATTTCCTTTTCTTTTCCAAACTTGATGTACTGCAACGAGAGGTATAAAAATGGCGCTGGAGATGAATATTAACCAGCCGATGACGTTGGCCCAAATAGGAAATTTATAATCATCTAAGTGCAGAGGTTGGTGACTTATCAAACTGTACACGAATATAAACTAAAAGGAAAATAATAGTTTAACCGTGGTCAAGTAATTTAATATATAACAAGGCTTAGACATAGGCCCATTTGTTGCCCCAACCCAATCTTGAGTTGACATTAGCTGTTTTGGATAAAATTGAGCTTCGTACCATTTGTTGTGCCATGCTCAAAAGCTCTACAACATTAAATAAATAGGGACCAAACCCATGGCTTCATGTTGCGAAGCTTACTGTCCTTAACATACACCAGGCTGCAGGTAAATTATCAACCAAGAGAACCAAGTAAGTATGCAAAAATAATGAAAGTAAGCTTCTGAAAATAATTTTTTATGTTAAACTATAAGTTAAAATGTTTTGTACACTTACACTCAATACGCCAGGAGATATTACAGACCACGTGATCCTCCAGTACCAGTTGGGCGAAACTGACGTCATCATTTCAATGTCTTTACAGAAACGATTTAAACCTAAAAATTAAGTTAAAATTTGTGACCATTATCCTAATTATTTGCAAGTTTGTAAAAGGCGTTTAGCCGACTTAACAGTCTAATATTGTGTTTCAAACCCATGTATTTTAACTTCATTTCCTTTAACATATTGTAAACCTGATTAACTAGACTAGTTATTTTCAATGATACTTTGTTTTAACTCTGCAGGTGTAAGTATCATTATGATCATATAAAATCACACCGATAGTTGTAAAAATATTGCCAACTTAACAAATGTATTAACTTAAATACGCACCATACATGTATGAAATAGATAAAGTTTCTATAATGGCACAGATCATTAAAGAGTAAGGTGCTGCGAAAGTATCAAGGATATGCAACAAGTAGAACCCACCCTAGAAATATTATAAAAGGTTTTAAAAAAAATGTCAGACTTAGTAATTTAAGACAATCAAAATAATAAGATTCATTGCCTTGAAATATAGATTTTAGCACTAGTTATTAATTAGCTATTAACAAGTTTATTTCCTAAAATTCAGCATAAAATTAGTGGGATTTGAACTTGATATCCTGGGTTTAGTTTCCACAAATTACATTTTAAAGACCCTAAAGTTGGAATTTCTTTTTTATTTTGGCGCTTTTGTAGATTACTCCTAATTGGTGAATTAATTAACTAGCTAAATTAAATACGGTAACTAAATATTTACAAAAAAAGATAATTTAAATATTTGTTCGACCCACTAACACAAACCTGTGTAGTCAAAGGTAAACCCAACAAAGCGAGACACAAACATACAACAAAGGTCACTAAGGTTTTTCTGTGACGTAGATATGCTGGAAACGCGTCTGTCAGTGACGTAACAATAGTTTCTAAAGTTGCAAACTGAAAAAATAAAATAACAAATTATAAAAAGAGTTTTAAATATTTTTTTTAAGATTACTTAAATTTTTTTGAAACACAAATTTTAACTGCAATGGTTTGTGCTAAGCCAAAATCTTTGTAAGTATGTGAAATAATTGTATAACTGGTATTTTTAAAAGTTGTTGTGCAATTTTAAACCCTATTTTTGCATTTTTGAGTCTTGTTTGTTAATGCATTTTGTGAAATATATTTATTTACGAACCATAGTCCCTAGACCTAATGCGACAAGCATTAGAAAGAATACGATTGACCAGAGAGATGCAAAAATCATTTTTGTCAATGCTTCGGGATAAACAACAAACGCTAAACCTGGCCCTAAAAAATTAATGTGTAAAAAAAGGTTAAAAGTAGAACTAGTTCAATAAAACAGTAAATGTATTTGGTTCTGTTAAGCCCTAAAAACAGATTGCATTAAATACTGTTTGGGAAATATATTACATCAAAAACATCCGAAACTTACAAAGATATTTCAAGACAAAGTACCAAATAATATCCTATTTACTTTTAGGCGCCAACCTTTCCAAATTAAAAATTATTACTGCAAAAAATTATGATGATAACTACATAACAATGTACCTAACAAAGTATTTTTTCTTTAATTTTTTTCAATTTTATTTAATTTTTTCAACAACATGTAATTTACCATCTGCTGCCACGTTACTAATGTCAGTTTCAAGCACGTGACTCATGTAGCCAATCACAGCGAAGATGGTGGTGCCAGCGAAAATACTCGTGAATGAATTTGTTGCAACCACGAGAAAGGAATCTCTTGAAAAAATAATTAGTTAAAAAAATAATTTTCCTTTTTTGGGGGAGTATAAAAGACTTGTGTGTCAAAAATGTTTACTTACAAAAAATGTATTGAGTGGTATAAAACACTGATTTAAAAAAGTCTTCTATCAAATGTAATATAATGTGAAAAGCTTTAAGGCCAAGCTTGTAATATATATGGAAAAATACTTTCTATTCACATCAGTTTTAAATATGCTATATAGCGAAGGCTTTTAGAGTTAAATTTTAACGAGTCGTATATTCGAAATTAAATTATATTGTAAATTTAAACCTATAACTACATTTTAAATTGTAAAATTGTATTATTTTTATTCCTTGTAATTACTTCAACAAATAAAAAACTTTCTATGCTTATATTAAATATATTATTAGTAATTTTAAATAAGTTACCGGTAGCAGTTGTTGTTAAACTTGTTATATGATGAAAGGGTGATCAAGCCACCCCAGGAAGCTGACAGAGAATAAAATATTTGAGTTGCCGCATCTCGCCACACCTAAAATTTCAAATTCTTAACAATATAAAAAACACATTAACAGTCTTTAGTACACCTTTCTTGTTTATCATATTAGGTATTTACTGATACACATTGCTTGTTAATTGAGGTGTTGATTAAATATTGGCTCAGCAGGGGTTTATACCGTTTGAAGCGCCTTACTTAAGGAGTATATCATAAGAGCAGTGGGATCTAACCCAAAGCCTCATGTGGTGAAGCCAATTGTTCTGACCATTACACAACAACTGATTTATTAATGCCCTACGTAAGACTGAATTGACATAGAAGCAGGGGAATCTAACTTTAAATTTTAATATGACTAAACAATCTTAAATTTAAACAACTTTAAAGTTTTAGTACTTCCCATACCTTGGCTTCTTTTAATTTTTCCCATTTCGGTTGGAAAAAGAATCGAATTCCATCAGCAGCGCCATCCAGTGTTACACCTCGTATCAACAATGCAGTCAAAACAAGGTAAGGAAAGGTAGCGGTAAAATAAACAGCCTAAGAGTTAGAATTTTTAGTTTCTAATTTCATGTGGCAATTTTTTTTTGTTCAATACGCAAAAAAATGTTTAACGTATTTAGAAAGTATTTATATGTGTAAATATTTGGAATGTAGAGAAGTTTTTATTTTACCTTTCCTGACGACTTGACTCCTTTCATCAGACATAGAAAGATTATAATCCAAGATAACATCAACACCAAAGCCAGTTCCCATTTAAGCTGAATAAACCAAATAAAAAGAGCTTAAAAAAATAAAATTTTCATCTATAGTATCATGTATTGAAACTGATATCAGCCAAATTACATTTGAAGATGATGCTACAACTAAAACAGTGATATAATATAAGCTATAATGTATAAAAGCACTTTAATGCTAAAAGTATATAAACCTTTGTCCTAAAAGGAAAAATTATAATGTTTCAATAAAATAAAATTTAATAAAAATAATTCTAGCAATATTTAGTTTACTTTGCCTAAGTCATCAACACTGTCTGTTAACTCCAACACTTTATACTTCCAGTAATCCTCACTCGGACTAGTACGGTTGTAGCAATCATTTTGAATGGTCCCGTTTGAATCGTTGTAAGAAAGAATCAAACCTCTTCCAGTAGAAGTATTGGCATAAACTGACAAGTCTAAAATTAAATTAAAACCCATAAAATCTGTCTAAGGGTTCTATTTGATGCAGTTCGTAGGATCAATATATACAGAACATAATAAGCCAACATATAACACCTTATCAGCAGCTTATTATTAACGGCCATTATAATCTATAATATCCCAAACTGTCAAAGGCAACTTAAGACTGGGTCGGGGTAACTAATGTTACTCCATGTTTAGGTCGTGAAGTCGACTTTTTAACATCGAGAATAAAAAAAATATAAAAAATGAATATCTTGTCATTGCGTACTATTTATTTTTATGTTTACATTTAACATAACACTTACTATCAGTTGCTATCGTCATTTCAACGCAAGTTGTATTCCATAGTTTGTTACATTTAGCCCAAGGTAGTTCTTTAGCAAAAGATGCGATTAAATAAAACATAGCATAGGTGATCAAAACGTTGTAATATATTCCAACATAACAGCTAACAATAACCATGGTAATCCCTAAACCTAGAAAAAAAGTTAGTTATATAACGGTAACGTGTGTGGATGTTTGCTTTTTTGTTTATGTACGGTGTTTTATTATATCATCGTTATCTTTTCGGTTTAACGCCTTTTCGTCTACGTCACTACCACCTTAAGTTTTGCTTTAATTAAAAAAGCTTTATATTAGAATTTTTTTACAGTTACCTTTAAATATGGGGATACAATTAAAAGCGCCCAGAGGTCCCTGGCTCGAAAACTGTCCCAGTGCCACTTCTAAGAAGAATATAGGAAGACCGGCCAGGAGCAGCATAATTAGATACGGTACAAGAAACGCACCTGGCAATAAAAAATTTAACAAAATGTAAATACTGTAATTTTTTTTTAAAGAAACCTAGTTAATTTTGAATAGTATTGCTTTAAATATAGGTTAAGTAATTTTTACTAACGATAGTCATCTAAAGTAGATTAAAACATCATTATTGTCCTTCCAAAAAACAATATAAATACAATGCTGTGCTTAAATAGCGATCCTAAGTGCATTTAGTCATTAATTTTAGTCATTAACATGAATAATTAAGCCAGAACTACTTTTGAGACCAATAAATCAAGTAAGGTAAACCTATAATAATGTAAATCCACAATAAAGTAACAGTAGTACCTCCACCGTTTTCGAATGCCAAATAAGGAAATCTCCAAACGTTTCCCAACCCAACTGCATACCCGATCATTGACAGCAAAAACTCGGCCTTGTTCGTCCAATTCCCCCTCGTTCCCAAGTCGCTGCCATCCTGTAGAAAAAAGGGGCAAAAGTTAATTTTGTATTGCCTGTGAAATTTTTTGTTATTAATTTATAGATTTGATAACCATGAGAACAGGGTCCTAAATTGGAGTTAAAATGAACCTTGAACCTTAAGTTAGGTTAGACGTTTTTCTATGTAGAGTAAAGGTCAAATCCAGATGGTATTATAATTTAACTGAAAATCTACTAAGAAGAGATTTCAAGTTTATTTTTTGCTTTTTTAGGTCCAAATATTAAGTGTTTAGGTATAAAAATGCTAACATTTAGTATGTTCATATGTTTATACACTTAACGAATTTAGGCAAAACAAAAAAATGTAAAAAAGAAAACTCCTTCTTATAATTTTTAAAACATTTTTCTACCAATCTTAAAACAAAAAACTTGCTGAACTTACCGGTGTTCGAATGCATCTTGAAGTTGGATATACAGAGTTCATATTTCATCATTGTTTTTTCATAGTTAGTTTAAAAATATAACTAAAAACAGAAAACAGCAAAATTAATTTTTAAAACAGTAATAGCGCCAACTACTATAAATTTAACAGTTTGCAATTTTAGTAAAACAATCTCATAAAGGTAGTTTAAACTTACCTCTATATATTTAATTCTTCTAAACTTGGTTTTGTTATATTTTTACATTTCAAATAATTTTTCCAACTTCAATTTAAAAACATTTTCTATTTTAAATGAATTTTGTCACGTGTTATTTTACTACAAACTGGCAAACTATGACATCACAATAAGAATTATTTTAAATATGACGCAATAAATAAAATTACCTGACCTAAATTGTAGTTTGTAAAAAATTTCATTCTTTTTTTGGTTCCAAACTTGAAAAGATCAGGAAATTTTTAATATACGAATTAATTCAATTCAAGGTTAAGAAATCTAAGAATATGGTAAAAGAAAAAACTAAAACTGGCTGTGATGCCGGGGATCCAGGCGCATGGACTGTACACGATCGTATTGAAGAAATTAAAGGTTACTATTGTACAAATATTATAATTTTTTCAGCTTTATAATACAGCATTCGATTGTTTTTATTTTCATTTATCCTTAATGTGGTAAGGTCAACTTCAAGACCCAATCATAGAGTAACAACCGTTACTCCGACCTATAGTCTCGAGCTGCCTTTGACAGTTTGGGATATTATAGATTATATTTGCCCGACCATTAGGCTGCTGATTATATTAACTGTTGGCTTAGCAGAAGTTCATACCGTTTATAGCACCCTACTCAAAAACGCTACAGCAAAAGAAAAACGAGAATCGAACCCAGGACCTCATGCAGTAAAGCCAAATTCGTAAAATGCAGATCATTTTTTAGATTAAAATTTAACCACACTGCTTTAGTTTTAAGTAATTATTGGTTTAAAGTTACAATCATATTAGATAATTAATTATATGTGTTTAAAAAAAATGTGAGCTTTATAACCCAAAATTGTAAAACGATCCATACACAGTATACTAACAACCAATATTAATTTATTATTTTATTTTAAGGCAAGCTCACCTTAAAACAGCGCGACCAGGAAGCTTACTTTGCTTTTTTGCAGCAGTTAATCAAAGACAACGAAACCTTGATCCGAAATGTAAGAGCTCAGATCAAAGAAAAGCAAATCCAGCAAAAACAAAGCATAAATGCGGACGAACACGTGATCAGAAGCGGTTTTACCAAAAGCAGGGAAAGCCAATTGGCTATGCAAAAGTAAAATCACGTTGTATACATATTTATCTTTATTTTCGATGTGGGAAGGTTGATTTTACAACCTAAACATAGAATAACATCAGTCACTTCGACCCAGTCTCGAGTTGCCTTTAGCAGTTTGGAATATTATAAATTATAATTGTCCGATAAGTATGCTGCTGACTAAGTGTTGGATCAGCGAAAGTTTATAGCCTCTTACTCAAAAGCGCTACAGCATGAGAACTGAGGATCGAACCCAGAACCTCATGTAGTGAAGCGAAAGGTTCATGACCACTACACAACGCTGCCGGTTACTATATTTACGTTTGTGCTTTCTAAATACTAAAAAAATTACGTAAACTTTAAGGAGTTGCTAAAAATATTAAATGTTTTATTTATATTAGGTATGATGTTGCCACAGCATTTACTGAAAAGAACGAACATGTGTTTGATAAGGTTAGCCAATTGAACGCTGCCCGACATGAACGTAATACTAAACTTAAAAGGCTTCACGAACTGGCATTAACTTTGCGCGATCTTAAAAAATTGGCAATAACTAAAGATGAAGAAGCTAGGTTAATATCAGTGTGTTTAATAAGATAATGTCCTAATATTATATCAGAAAAATTAACGATCTTTTCTACACTAAGTAAAGTACGTCTTAAATAACCAAACAAATAAATACTTTTGTTTAATGTCAAGTCAGATAACAATTCATTTTTAAACAAACTAACCTAATAACGAATTCGTTTATCTTAATAAAAAAAATCAAATTGTTATCGGGTTAAAGTTGTCATTGAGTTGAAAATAACCAGTCACCATGTTTTTATAAATTAAATAAAAAAATTTTTAAAAATATTTGTATTTTTTGTAGCCAAAGAGTTCGTGTTTTAACCACTTCGCTTGACAAAATGCAAATGAAATGTAGCTCGTGCAGATTCGTTCAAAAAACTTATCAAAAGGTGAAACAAAAACTACTAAGATATAAAATGATAAAATAAGCAAAGTAGTATTGTACAAAAGTCATTTGCAAATCTTGCACTTTTGTTGTAGATTTTATACAATCTTGGTCGCGCCAGTTTAACCCTACCTGGATGTCTTAACAAGCTTGAACGTAACTTGAAGCGTATTCAGAACGAGGTTAACAACCAACTTGTGAAGATTCAAGCTGGTGCTAAAAGAGCGTACGACCAAACTAAAGTCGAAAAGGTAAAAAGCAAAAGTCAATAAACACAACACTTGACATTATAAAATACTAACAAAGGCTACGACACTTCATGTTGTAGCGTTCTTATATCAGAGATTTAAAAAGCAATCTCTTTATTGAAATCCGTTATCTGCAACTTGAACAAAACTAGTTTTATAATAAAGGCCCGTTCACACGGCGTACGCAACGCAACGTAACGTAGTATAAGATTTTGCAACCATTTAATATGAACAGAGTCGTTCACACGTACGAAAGTTTGCGTAAGTTACGTAAGATTTCGTAAAGTTTTGTAGCTGAAGCGAAATTTACGCAAGATTTCGTAAGTGGTATACTTTTATGAGATATTTTGTATTTGTTAATCCCTAGAACTCGTAAAGTTACGTAGCGCAACGCAGGCTTGTCGTGTTAACAGGCCTTTAACCTTAATCGTGAGTAAACTTAGTTACTTATAAGAAAATGATTCTATTGTTTTGTAATAACTTACCTAGTGACACTGTCTAATTAAATACCTGTAAACGTCTTTTATAAGCACTTACAATGTGCTAAGTTACTTTAGCGTAAAACTTAATAACTCTAGAGTCTGTATATTATTGTAATATTGTCTTAAGCTTTTGAAATACAAAATTTAACTGCAGGAACAACTGGAGTCAGTTATTTTAAAAAGAAAAAGAGCGAGAGATTCAAGGTTGGCTGCAACGCGAAAGAAATTCAAAAAACTGAACCAAGAAGGCGTTGAAAGAGAACCAAGGACCAAGAAACGGGCAACGAATAAAAGTGGACTATATGATTGGGTAAAACTAAGAAGTAAAACGGTCAGTAGTATTACAATCAATGTTAGCTATACTAGAGCCTATACTATGGTTAACTTCTGTTACCCATTTGCAATAAAACATCAGGTCAGGTAAATTTCGAACTCTATTTAAAGAAAATTGTAATGTTAATGATATTTTAGTTTGTATTTAGCAAGAAGATACAAATAGGCATAAAAATATAATAGCAAAGCATTTATACTTAACATCATATTTTAAGGCAAATGATCGTTTACTAAAAGCTGAAGCATCTGGAATTTTCTGGGCAAAATTCAATGAAACCAAAACTGCTATGGATCAACTGCAAGATCATATGTGTGTGAACGAACCGAATTCCGTCGCACCTTGTTTTAAACGACAAATTCAAAGGTAATAAAATATAGTTAAGATATTAACAAAGCATATATATCATCCTTTTTTTGATTTGTGCCTTACTTTTAGGTATGAGAGTCTAAAAAAGACAGTAGACGCGTTGGTAAAAAGAAAAGAGTATCTAACAACTACCTTGGGTAAGTGTAACAAATCAAAAATGTGCCTAGTTTTAAGGGACGCCTTTTAAAGCCTAAATCATATAAAAAAAAGCCATTTAGGTAAAACAGTTTCCAAATGTTGTTTGTAAAACTCAGACAAAGAGCAAGACGTTCTAACAGAAGTAAAACAAATGCATCAAGACATAGTATTCGACACTATAGAAAAACGAGAACGATTTGAGAAGGAGATCAACGAAATAAATACGAACAAGAATTCGAAGATTGAGATGTTGGAGAGAATGACGAAAGTATTTTTGCAAGTCAGTGATGCAGTCGATCATCTTCGAAGAAAGATTATTTCAAGCGAATGGGTAAGTAAAAACGTTTAGCAATAACGAAAATATTAAAAAAAGGAAGATAAATCCAAAAATTGTATTTTTAAAACGCTTTTGAAGTTGGAAGGCCGACTAGATAGCACTTACAAATTGACAATTGGGCTTATGATGAATTTTAATAGCTACATTTTAATAACACAATTCTTATACAACAAAAGCGTTAAAAATATGCTGAAAAATTTTTCGTATCACTTAAAATCTGTGTTAATTTCATATTTACAGCCTTTATTGAATTGCTAATAAAGTTTCATAGCTAAAAAAACCTGCTACCTAAATACGATATTATTGTTTTAAGGTTGATAAAAAGGTTCAGACTAAAATGGGAATAAGCAGAGAAGTAAGCAAAACAGTTGCTGGCAAAACTTTGATAGAGTTGAACAATATTGAAGATACTTTGAATGCTTTAATCTTATGTGGAGATAAATTACAAGATATTGTAAACAACGTGGAAGCAAGAACAAAAGAACAACAGGTTCAGTATAGTGGTTGTTTAATTTAAATTAAGCCAAAGTGGTTTGTTGGTAATGTAATATTTATTAGTATATCTATCTAAGACTCACTGACAAGGTTTTAATCAAAAATAAAAATGAGTGCTGCCCTTTTCTATCGCACCATTGTTAGTTTACTTTTAGTTCGTTTTTTCTTGGTAAATTACAATGTTTGAAAACATACTAAAAATTAGAGGTTTTAATTCAAAAAAATGGTTTGGCCAATTTTCCCCACATAATTCGCTTTTTGTTTGTTATTTTCTTAGTAAATGTGTTAGTGGGAAAATCAGCAAGTTTGTTTATAACGTTTAAGCCTAAATACCGTAAAATTGTCGTTGTAATTTAGGCTGGCGAGGATATATTAGACGCAGTCTGGGGTGACAAACCACAAGACACACTGGCAGATGTACAAGGCTGCGGCCCGAACAACACTCGCATTATCATAGCCGATGACGAAGATATACAAACTCCCGAAGACTTTTTGTGCGACGACGACGATGCGAACGACGAGTACCTGTCACGTGACCAGATAAAGCAAGTTATGTTGAAAATGAGCGAGAACGCCACCGCGCGGAGAAAGCGAAAACGAGGCTCAAAAAAATAATAAACTATATTGTATATAAATGCAATGTTGAATTGTTTTAGAGGTTAAATTATTTAAAAATTATCTATATTACCAAGGGCAATGATAAAATACACCGGCAGCGTGGTGTAGTGGTAAGAACACTTGCTACACCACACATGGGGTCGTGGGTTCAATCTTCACTGATCTCATGCTGTAGCGCCTTTGAGTAAGGCGCTATAAACGGTATGAACTCCTGCTTAGCCGGCACTTTATAAGCAGCGTAATTATCGGGCAATTATAATCTATAATAACCCAAACTGTCATAGGCAACTCAAGACTGCGTCGGAGTAACTGATGTTACTCTATGTTTAAGTCAGGAGAGAAATTGTTTAAGTCAGGAGAGAAAAAAAATATTGCCATTTTCTTGTACTAGTTGCTCTGACCTTTTATATTATATAACATCCAAGACATACTAGTTGCTCTGACCTTTTATATTATATAACATCCAAGACATAAAGGGATTTTTGTATTAAGCTTAGGTTAAAAAGCAATAGATCCCCAAAACTGGCAATCACACAAGGAAAATTTTAAATAAAAATGTATTTTTTAAAGTTTTTTGTAATTCTTTTTAAATGAATACATTTCCATGTACCCTATAAGTCATAAATATTAATAAAGAAAATGTAGAGTTTTAATATTTGAAACCAAATACTGGCAATGAGTATCTTAAAAACTAACATCGTTCAAGACCAGTTTCTGATAAGTAAAAACGCATTTTCAAGCAACTAAAAAAACAATAAATCTAAGAAAAAAGAAACAATAATATAATAAAAAAAATAACAAAGTAATAATAAGAAAAAGAAATAATAAACATCAAAAAACCCAACCACTGCTTCTCATAACGTGACGTCACTAACACCGAATGACGTCATAAGCAAAGAGCGTCGTGGGTATCAAACGATGATATCGCTTGTTTATAAATAAAGGGGATGGACGTTTCTAGGGGTTAGTTTTTTTCGGCAAGTGGGGCACTTTTTACTGGATTGAATGCTTTTAGTAATACAGGGTTTACAAAACACGTGACCACACACGGTTGAGCAAATTTCATGACCGTTTCCTATGATCTACAACAAGTTAAAATCGTTTAAAATTTACCGTTTTTTATTAGGTTAAAATGGTAAAAACGTGAAAAAATATTTAAATACTTATAAATACAATTATTTTCTATAATAAAAGTAAAAAAGAATTGAAAAGAAACAAAAAAATTTTAATAAACTTTTTTTGCTAAATTTAATTAATTCGCAAAATTGTTTAAAATTATCCAATTTTTAGTAGTTTTTGTTGATGATAACGTTAAAAAATAGATTTAAATACTTACAAATACAAATATTTTTAAGTATTAATAAAAAAAAACTGAAAAAAAAATATTAATAAAATTTTCCCAATTTATTTAATTTGCGTTGTGTTAAATTATAATAACACGAGATTCAAAAATTAAAAACGCAAAAACATTTATTTTCTTACTTTGTTTAATGGTTCTAGGCAGACAGGACAGGTAAATTGGACAGTTCGGTGTTGGCGCTGAGATGTAGATGATAATTCATTTTTATTCTAAAAATTAAAAAAAATTAAAACCTACAAAAAATTGCACATTTTTAAAATTTTTTTTCTACTTACCTTAAGTCGTTTATTTTTTCGTGGGGTGGGCGATGTTAAGTCAACCGTGTCGATGATGTCATCACTAGTAGGGCAGGTAAGGTCAACTAAAAAAAAATATTTTAATAAATTTCATTTTTAAGGGTAATATACTAAAGTGCATGAAAAACGTTGGTTAAGAGAACTGACTAACCGTCATCAATATCGGAATTAAAAATTATATCTAAAGCCTCTTGTGCTGAATAAAGCCGACGAGTTAATGTTAAAGTTGACATAACTGTTAAACACAATTAAACTATAGGCTTATGCACTAAAAAATACAAAAATAATAAGACTATTATATTGACTATACTAAATTAATTATTGCTTTATATTATAACACAATAAACTTTGTCTTAGCTGTATTTAAATGCTGTCTATACACCAGTTAGTGCTTTCGTTGAATGGCTAGGTAAAGGTATATCAAAATTTAAAGTTTTACCGTTACATTCGCATGTCGAGACTTGTGCTTACAATAAAACTGAGCGATATACGAGCTAATAAACAGCTGATCAATTTGTGTAAACAAACGATCAGCTGATCGGAAGAGAGTGTGACGTAACAAAAGAGAGGTGATATGATTGGTTAGCGCGCTAACGTATTTAACATGAGAGAATAATTTACATTACAATCAATACATTGGGAAAAAAACGAAAAAATAAAAATAACGTGGGCATTTTAACACTTATGACAACCATTAAAATAAACTAAGTTAATAACAACCAATGGTTGCTAGTTTTATGGTAACATATAATATAACTAGTTTTAATTAGTTTGGAAATAACAATAACTAAATTAAATTTAAATAAAATGAAATAAATTTGAACCCTATAAAATGTTTATTTTTTTATCAATGTTATTTAAAATAACACTAAAATGGACAAATATTTGAAAAAATTGTAGCAAATAAAAATCGATAATCAAATATACATATATAAAAAAATATTAAAATTTTCGGCCAATTTAAAAAAATAAATTTTCAACCAAGAGTTCCAAAATTTTAATTCTTTTCATAAAACTAGTAACAGCCTTTCCTATCGCCACTTAGTTAACTGTAAGAATATAGTCGCAACTCCAAACTAATATCTGTATGTAATAATTTACCTGGGCACTACTATTAGCAGTTTTATATTTTTGTAGGCATATAGATTGGACATACATATAGATATATTTTTATATATATACAAATATTCCATTATGCTCCGTTAAATAAATAACAAAGCACACTTACCAATTTCATTTGTTTGTGTATTATTGTTATTTTGAGAGGCTTGGGAACTGACGATTATGACCTCATCAATTGATGGTTCACGCCTTCTCCTTCTTCGAAGTGGAGGCCTAAATTATATTTAAAATTTAAAAAAATAAATTTTAAATGAAGAGATATAAAAGTAAGAAATAAATAATATTACTAACACCAAATAGATAAAAAAACGACACAATTAAAAGTTTTTTTTTAAATTAGCTTCTTTAATATAAAAATTAAAATATGTATATATTGAATTGCTATAACACAAGTGACTAAATGGTCAACTTAATTGCAAAGTTTTTAAAAAAAAGAATATATATATATACAAAAAAATTGATTTAAAGAAAATATAATATGACTCCATTAAAGCTCTTTGTGTGTATAGTATGTGTCACTAATACGACCTTATCAAATAATACAATAGATTATAGTCATCCATAAAATTAAAACTTCTATCTTGTTTAACATTATGTAATTTTACTTTTAGATTAAGTAAGCAAAAAAATAACAACCAATGAATAAATAAAAACAAATTATATATATATATAATCAATTTAAAGCCATACTAATTTCGTATTTTAAAAGTAGGCTAAAAAATATTTTTTTGTCCAATTTTTAATTTTGCATCCCTTATACTTTAAAAATTTTAGGTTCAATTAACGATTTGATCTAGCACTATTTTTTTAATTTTGAAAATTAAAAAAAAACTTTATTTTAATTTAAAAACTATTAAACTATTACCTTGTTAATACTGGTAGTTCTTGGGTAACAATTTCTTCACAATCTGAGTTACTCATTTTTTTAATAAAGTCTAAAAATTTTAACAACTAAGTTTTACTAAAAATACAAACTTTATAATTACTGAAAAAGATTGTTTTAACATCAATATTTTTTGCTTTATTTCTTATTATATATTGCTTTTCGCTGTTATGCTATGATGTTATTTAGTAATTTATACTCTTGATTATACTTAAACTACCTAACAATTAGTGTAATTTACATAATAAAAAAAAACTGACTATAGACAAGCTTAAGAATGTACGAGTTAAGACAGTTTTTTTTGGTGTTTTTTTTTATAAAATCCCCTTTTACATCATAACCGTATTTACATATTTAGTTTATGTAGTCACGTTTTGTCAAAATCTTCTTAAAGCGACAATGTTATATAATTTACTGAATTTACGTTTTGTTTATTTTTTGACCTGCCAGCCTGTCGGCAATCTGGCAATGGATCGACAAAAAATGAAAATGGCCTTACAAAGGGGAAGACACAAACTGACAAGACAAAGGGTTACGCTCAGTCAGTCAGTACGCTATTACAAGCCGACAAATGTCAGCAAAAAAACACTAAAACTTAGTCCACTTTATGTAAGAAGGCAATGAAATAATATCTACATAACACAATTATTCTAATCGTAGTGTTTACCTCTACTCAAGAAAACTAAAAGCGCAAAGGGAATTGAATGCAAATTAGAATTTAACACACACACTAGAATATGGGAATTACGCTGAGTCATTTTAAGAGTGACGAAATATTTGGAAACAATATAGGATATCTATAAACATTCGTTTGGAAAAAAGTTTTAAAAAATCCACCAATTTAAATACTTAAAGACAATTTTATACAATTTCTTAGCTCATAAAAAAATTTAACAAAAAGTAGAGTTTACAACATTAATTTTTTTAACTATTTTTAAGAAATAAAACACCCATGACTATTTTTAATAAAAAATAATGAATTTCGTTTTACATATTTTAGAGAACAACTATCCAAAAATGGTTACAAATATGTGTATAAAGATCAATTGATTAACAAACTTTTGTTTATTAACCTTAATCCTTGAAAAAGCAAAAACCTGATGGCCCAAAAAACAATCAAAAAACAAACAACAGGTTAACCTAATTTTGTTTTAAAAAAAACGCAAAATAAATTTATTTTTCTATATAAGAAATAGTTCTAGTACATTATTTATTTTACTTAAAAAATTTGTTGCTGAAGTAAAGATCTAAACAGTTTTAAACTTACTTTGTACCTATAACGTCTTAAGTTATATAGTTACAAAATAAACGCGTTTAAAATAGGTTTAATATTAGTAGATTGGCAACTAAAATTTAATATTAAAAAATGAAGTTAGGAATTTTTCTGGCTGTGCTGTTTTTAATCTGCCTTAGTGTAGAATCTCGAAGAAGGCCACCAAGCTTAACTGCAAATAGCCATATTATGAGAGGTATTACAAATTTAGTTTAACAAAATTTTTTTAAGAATTTATTATTAACCAATTAGTTAAAATATTATAATTGTTTCTTAAAATCACTCTTTATAGCTCTACTATACAATAATCTTAAGTTGTATTAAATAAATCATTAACATAAATTATATTTGTTGTTTTCTAGTGACAAGATGCGTTATTGATACAATGAAGAAGGATGCAAATTGCCCAAGTACTTGCGATTCAGATTGTGATGTACCACTGACTCATGTGAACTGTACGAGCACGTGCGTTAGAGAAAGTAGGTTTTTACGTTTATTCCAAAAAGTTGAAATAAGTGTTTTAAACGTTCTCTGTAAATAATATAAAACCGCATTAGTGTCTATATCAATCAAAATGTTATCTAGTTTATATGTTATTCTATTTCCAAATATTCGATTTTGACAATTTTTTTATATATTTTGTTATAATCGATATGTATGGTCAACTCCACAATCTAAACATAAAGTAACATTAGTTGCCCAGAACCAGCCTTGAGTTGCCTTTGAAAGTTTTAAAATAGTATTATAATTGCCTAATAATTAAGCCTCTGATTAAGCTTTGGCTCGGGAGAAGTTTTCTTGTTTATTTCGCCTTACTTTAGGGCGCTACAGCATAAAAGCAGTGGCGATCGAACCCAGGACCTCATGAAGTGAAGCCAAGTGTAGGATATTAAGCCAAACCAATCATATTTGTTTTTTTAATTAGGTGATACAAAACCTGCGATAAAAACGTGTGTAATGGCTTGCAAGGAAACAGGAAACGTCTGTAATACCGGGACTCGTGGAGAAAACTTTGCTTGTAGACATATAAACATGTGTTTATGTGCAACGTGCGTATCAGGGTGCACTGTTGGTAAGTTCAAAGTTAATTGTAAACAAGTTTAATGTCTATTAAATAAATAATACCGACAGCGTGGTGTGGAGGTAAGAACACTTGCTACACCACACATAAGGTCGTGGGGGCAATCCCAACTGCTCCCATGCTGTAGCGCCCTTGAGTAAGGTGTTATAAACGGACAATTATGTTCCCTTTAGTATCCCAAACTGCTAAAGGCAACTCGAGACTGGATCGAGGTAACTGTTGTTACTCTATGTTTAGGTCGCGCATTCGACCTTTCCACAACAAGGATATATACAAAAAAACATAATAATTTACAGGCATATGAAAAAAATTTTAGTTAGCCCAAGATGTTTACACCAAATCGTTAAAGCATCTGTATTTTCAAGTACAGTACTAGTTATTGTTAAGTGGTTATTAAAGAAAATAAATCCTTCTTTAAAGTTTTGTATTCGTGGAGTTTTAATCAAAACATTTTTATTTTAGAAGGAGTATGTACTAGAACGTTTGCAGGAATGCATCCTTGCGACTCAGCTAAAAGATAAAATTATTAACTAATTTTTGTCAACTTTTTTTGATAACATCAAATTCTAAAAACTCACAACTAGAAAAACTTACATATAAAAATATATGTGTATATGTTTAAGATGCCATTTTGATGATAAAGTTTATAAGATCACACTACTAAAACTGTTTGCAATTTTAATGAAAATAAACGTGACATTTTGATAAAACAATTGTTATTTTTCTAACTATAATTATGTTAACCAAACTAAATATTCTAAAACTTGTTTTTGTATATATCTTTATCCTCGATGTGGGAAAGTGGAATGCGCGACTTAAACATAGAGTAACATCAGTTACTTCGACCCAGTCTCGAGGTGCCTGTGGCAGTTTGGGATATTTTAGATTATAATTGTCCGATAATTATGCTGCTGATTAAGTGCTGGCTCAGCAGGAGTTCATACCGTTTATAGCGTTACTCAAGGGCGCTACAGCATGAGAGCAGTGGGGATTGAAACCACGACCTCATGCGTGGTGTAGCAAGTGTTCTTACCTCTACACCACGCTGCCGGACAAACTTAATCAATTTATTAAAATCACTTCATTTTATAAGCAATAGTTTACACTAGTATAACAGATTGCACAAAAAATAAAACATGAAACTTCGATATTTCACCAAACAAATTATTAAACCAATCATTCAATACCAAATACAAGCAAGACAAATTACCTATTTAATAAATTAAAGGCAAAATAGTATAAGTCTAACACCAATAGCATTAGTTTGTTATAAACAGTACAGCATTAAAACTTAAAAACTTTAGATGTACAAAAACGATGAAATAAATCAATACTGTTAAAGCGCCCATCACAATTAAAACTAAAATAAATTAACTACGCATCGTTTTAAACACCATTTCTTATTTAAAAAAAAACTTTTAAATCTAATTTAAAAAAAGATTGTATCACTGGAAACAGCAGAAGCGATACGAAATTCGTTGCGCATCAATACAGCGTACATGCGATGCGGTAACTTTCTAGATGTAAAGGAAGGGTGGGAGGCGGTGGTACGTATTATAAACTCTCTACCAGTCGGTTTGGGCAAGGGGTTGACTGACGTCTCGACAAATTCCGACATTTGATCTGAAGTGTTTTGATGAAGCAGCTTTTGCTCGGTTTCAAAATACTCTTTCACGATTCGACCTTCTTTGCCGTTCGGACCCCCAGTTAGTTTAACTTCAGGATGCTCAAGTAACTTTCGTACGAATTTCTGAACTTCGTCTTGGCTTCCTAAGCTGGAGAATTTATGCTGCAAGGACCTAGCGCGTTCTATAAGACACTCTGCAAATGTAATTTGTCTAACCAGATCTTGAAACTGTGCTTTTTGCTCCTTTGTCCAAGCGTTAAATTGGTTTGCAATTGAACCTGACATTCGCCAGCTGTGAAAAATTTGCCCAGCTTTTGATTCGATTTGATTACATAGAAGAGACAAACTGGGTAAACAGTCAGATATAAATTCAGAAGAAGACTTAAGGTTTAAAATTGCTTCATGAATACATACAGGCAACAAAAGTTGAGTCACTTCAGATGGTTTAAGATTGGTTAAAAAATGCAGCACCTTTTCTGCTTCTTTTGTGTCGTTGAACAAACGTTTTTGTCTATGAGCGGGAATGGGTTTCGCGGCTTTCCAAGTCGTTACCCAAAGATTGTCGGGTATTTCCATGCGTTGAGATAAGACCCCGTTTTCAAAATCACGAGGCGAATACCATCTTACGAAATCTTCTAGTACGCATCCAGGATTTGCTGCCCTAAATGACTCCATATCTGAACTTAACGACGCACTTTGCATTCTGGCTCTTAGGTTTGATCCTTCTTTTGTATCTCCAAGTTTTGCAAAAATAGATGCTTGTTCTTCTAATTGATCTTCCGTTAATGGAGCATGGTCCTGGGTTATTGGTATATAAAGCGGTGTGTCAATTTTAAGTAGGTTCATATTCCCAAATGGCTTTAATCGTCCTTCAGCTGGGTAAGTTTCGATTTCAACTTCTTCAGATTTAGAAATAGTAGAGTTAATTTCATCATTTTCTGTTTCTATTATCATTTCAGTGTCTTCACTTTTTGTTACGTCTTTTATTTCTTCATCATTTTGATCTTGAATAGTTAGGATTTCATTATTTTCTGCTGGAAGATCTGTGTCCTCTTCTTCAGGAGAACACTGATCCTCATCTTCAGATTCATTTTCTATTTCTACGGTGCTGTCCATCGATTTAATCTCATCGATAATTTTCTCGGTAAAAATCTCAGTCTCCATTTGCATCTGTTCGATCGATTTCTCTTCTTTCAAATTATCCTCCACCTCAATTTGTTCATCTTCACTCCCATCAATGCTGCTTTCACACTCAAAAAATTCATCTTCCGAGTCCTCTTCTGAAAAGGTCAAAGATAACTTTGATGAAACTTTTTCTTTTTCAGTTGTTGTATACAATGGTTCTGTAACACTTACAGCTATTGAATTTATATTTTGATCTTCAGTTTTAGTGTCTTCGGAAGATTCCGTTTGATTAGAAGTTTCTATTATTTCATTATCAATTTTGCTACAATTTTCTTTCGGATCTTCATCTTTAATTATTGCATCTACAATAGCTTCAGTTTTATCCAGTTTTTCGCAATCTTCTACACAAGTGTTTACAGATTCAGATTCAATATTTTGTTCATCTGAATTTAATTGCTTATTCTCCAATATATTTGCTGAAGTATCAGTTTCAATAACATCTGTTTCAGATGGAATTAAATAGACAGAACCATTTTTAAAAACAACCTTTTCAATTTTTTTTGTTGGTGATGATACAGTATTTTGATTTTCTGATGTAGGTATTGTTTTATCTATAGAGCGGTCTAACATGCTTTCTCGATTAATTTTACAGTTTATACAGTAGTTCAACATATGCAGTTTTTGATGTAATAAACAGGTCCTTAAATCTGGAGTAGATTTACCAATTCCCGGTAAGATTTCAGACGTGTCGAGTAACCTTCGCAGTTCGGTGACAAATGCATGCCACATTTGTGCCAAGGCGCGAATGCCGCCATGGCATAAGTTGACCACCATGGCACATATGGCAAGACGGTGAGTTATACTTGATATTGGCGCGGCTTTTAACTTGTGATGAAATAAAAACGTGTTCGGTTTTTCTTCATGTTCTACAGTACCGCAGAATAAAAATTTCATAACATCTTGCAAGACATCTTCTGAGATAGTTTGACTAGATGCAGATGATATTGCAATACGACCCAATTGGTAAGCTCCCTTCTTTAAAAAACCCTGGGGGTCAGAAACAACTTTTGATATACCCGAAGCCAGTTTAGCTGAAACCAATGGAATTGCACTTTTATGTGGGTCTGTTATACGTTCCAAAGCTTGACTCATGTCGTTTTCGGGCTGCAAACTTTGTCTGCGTTGTACCACAAGTTGTGCTATAGTCTCAGTCCTATCAGATATGTTAATCAGTTCTTGAAGATAGCAGTTAAGCAATGATTGCACATCGTCGGTGTAGCATAACCGTATCGACCAATCAGGTGCTTTTAAAGGATCAAAATCCGAGTGTATGTCGTCATCTGTTATCATGTCTCCGGTAATTGATGACCATTGAGCTGCAAGATGAAGCTGCGCAACTGGATCTTCTAAGCAACCAGACAGGGTTTTAAACTGAGAAGCTACTGTATCTGAATCAATTGGCGCGATGGGCCAAACCCCTTTCGATCCCCACTCATTTAAAATGTAAGTGAATCGTGCCGACACCTCACAGTTTTCAGAGGGCAAACTGGCTTGGTGTAAATGACTTTTAAAGACATAGAGTAAACCGGATAAATGCTGGTATTGTATTGGACATTTTTTAAGGTGAACAATCTGGAAAGAGGTTTGCATACCACTGCTGATTCCACAACCTGTAAATAATAGTTGTATATTTTTTTAAACATTTATTTACCCCTAATGTGGAAAAGTCGACTTCACAACCTAAACATAGAGTAACATTTGTTACCCCGACCCAGTCTCAAGTTGCCTTCGGCAGTTTGGAATATCACAGATTATTTTTTGTCAATAATTAAGCTGAGCAAAAGTTCATACCATTTCTAGCACAATACTCAGGGTGCTACGGCATAAGGACAGTGGGGATCAAACCCAAGATCTAATATAGTAAAGCCAAGTGTTCTGACCATTACACCACTCTGTTGTGTTTTGATCACTACACCATAATATATTAAAAAATAATAAATTTAGATGCGAAAAATTGCTGATTGGCTGTACAAACTAAATCATATACGCAAAAAATCTGACTGCTCTATAGTCCATACCTAGTAATTCCTAAAAACATAATTAAATTGCCAATTTACCTGCATACATTCGTCTCCAATTCTCCTGAATTTGAATAAAAAAAGGAACATCACATGTTGTGTTGTTTAACGCAATACTGCCTGAACTTTGCAAAAGTTTACATTTTGATACACTCTGAATTCCATTCGAACTTAGTGGAGATAAGACCATGAAACATCGCAAGCCATACCACCTTTTAAACAATTTTGTAAAATGCCTAATTCGCTATTTGTAAAATGCCTAATTCGCAAAAACACTTTAGATATTATTAAATAAGTTTCTTTAAATATTAATTTTATCATTATGAATATTATTATAATTAATTTGTAAGAGGTTTTATTAAATTTATATATTACTAATATGAATTTTATTAATCTAATTATTTAAAATGGATTATATAAACATAATAATGATTTGACCTATATTTAATAAAAGAAAATAACTTTTAGAATATTTATGTTAAAAAACAACCTTGCAATGCAGTGAGCACGTGCTGGAAAATCATTTTTCAAATTCATAAAATCTTCGGCGAATTGGGGAAGATGAAAATCCTCCTCATCTGGATCGGATGCCTCCACAAACTTTTCCTGTTCTTCTTTTTGTTTTAATCGATGAAGAGTTAACACGAAAGGCACACTTGAAAAACTAAAAATAAAGAAATTTTAATTCTATGATAATATTACAATTTTTAGTGTACACATAAAGTTGCTTTTTTATTTTATTTAAGATTTTTGCCCATTAGCAAAATTAAAAAGTAAAACTAAGATTTTTATATGTATATTTTATTTGCTTAGTGGACAACATATAAATGTATATATGTCTAATTGATAACTTGCAAAATAAAATAAAATGTTGTTTGTGGTGCGCGCTATAATATTAGTTGAGAGTTGAGACTACATTAAAACAATTAAATATTCTGACTGTAGGTCGCCTATAGATAGTATATATATACAATAAATAAATCATTTAGATTGTTGCAATGTAAAAGATGACAAAATCAATTTTGTTATTTAAAACACACCACGAATATTAAAAGTTTATTTAAAAATATATATATATAGTAAAATATAATTACCAAATTAAATAAATTCTCCTAAAAATTATTTAAATAAATTCTAATAAAATGTCAAAATTAAAAACCTTAAATTTGCAGACTTTGTTTCCCATTCTCCAGTTGTTAACTCATTTACATCAAGAGCTCTGTATCTTACATATCTACTAAGTTGCCAATCTGTTATCGTTTCTTCAACTTGCGTAACAAACTTTTCCCAATCTGTTGCATTCGTAAAGTCGGTAATTTCAAATACTTCTTCGTCTTCTATCTCATTATCCCCAGAACCAGGACCCGGCGAATTGGACATTTTACAATCAAATTAACTTATTTCTGTTTGCAACAAATAAAAAGATATTTTAGAACAGGACAGGCAGCAGGGTGTAGTGGTAAGAACACTTGCTACACCACACATGAGGTCGTGGGTTCGATCTCCACTGAGCTCATGCTGTAGCGCCCTTGAGTAAGGTGCTATAAACAGAACCCCTGCTGACCCAGCACTTAATCAACAGCATAATTATTGGGCAATTATAATCTCTATAATATTCCAAACTGCTACAGGAAACTCGAGACTGGGTCAGAGTAGCTGATGTAAAAATTTTTATATTCTTTAACCTACAGTGCATCGCGTCTTGGTTATTGTGACGTAACAAGTTATGAACGAAACAATAATAAAGTTTAACAAAATGTGACGTTGGCCACGTCACGAAATTACTAGAGTCATAACAACAAATAATTGAGTTTTGTCGCTCAAAATAAACCAGAATTTGTATTTATAAAAGATTTATGTAATTTTGCATGTATTTAATAAATTGCTTTTAATTATTTTCGAAACGTGTGAAATTTTTTGTGGCGTTGTTGTTGCCATTGGTTTGAAATTGCAGCGGGCATATTGTAGGCATATTATAAATCTGCCTATTATTAACTAAGTTTAAAACTTTTAGAAAAACAAGCTTAGTTAGTTATTAAACTTTCTGTAAATGTTATAAATTGTAAAGTGTTGTAGTAGTCGATGTTATATGATTCCTTGTCACTTTTAAAGTTAAAATTTTGTAAAACTTTACGAAAATGTCGACCGTCTCGTCCAACTTATCGATTACAAGCTCAGGCCGTAGATCTTCTAGAGCGACCACATTAACTCCTGACGAAACAGACTTATGGGAGTTATGCCATTATGCTGGTGTAACAATCGACCCCCAAGTATTCCACAACCTCATGGATTTACTTCACATGGATATTCATCCGCAAGCAGTTTTAGAAATGCTTACTAAAATTTCGCAGAGCTCAAAATACAAAGATGCAGGTGGTGATTCAAAGCAAACTGATGCAAAAAAGAAAGACCCGAAGATGTTATCGCAAACCAGAAAACCAAGTCGCTCTTTTGACAATAAATCAGACTCAAATCGAAGTACAAAACAACCACCTAATGTTAGTACGAGACGAAAAGAACCTTTAATGGACACATCTAAAAGTTCAACTACTAAAAGCAAGACCCAAACTAAACCAGACAGTGTTAAATCTGTCCCAAGAACCAATAAATAAACGATGCATTATTGTTTATATATTTACATTTTTGCTAGCTTTTAATATGTACTTTTGTTTAACAATCGTATATATGTATTATCTTTGTATCTTTTTCTCATAGCAATGGTTCATAAAAATATCGACCGAAATTTGCTCTTTATATTTTAAGATAAAATATTTTTAATATGAGAAACTTACTAATATTGCTTATTAAATTTGTTATTTTTTGTAGGTGAATTAAAAGTGATATTTAAAATCGAATGCCATGAGTACACAATACAGTATTCTGTTTAAGCAAGAGCATGCTCACGAAGAAGATATTTGGGCCTGTGTTTGGGGAAAGAGTGAGAAAGATGGCACAGAACACATCGTGACCGGAGCACTAGATGATAAAGTAAAATGCTGGAAATGGGTGGACGAACAACTTGAACTTAAATGGGTTCTGGAGGGCCACCAACTTGGTATTGTATCTGTGGATATTAACAGAGCTGGCACAATGGCAGCTTCAAGCTCCCTGGATGCTCATATTCGTCTGTGGGATCTGGAAGCTGGAAAACAGCTTCGAGCTATAGATGGAGGCACAGTTGAGACGTGGACAGTCGCATTTTCACCGAGTGGACATCACATCGCCACTGGAGGTCAGAGTGGTAAGATTGTAATCATAAACGTTGATGATGGTTGTAGTGAGATCGAGTTGGATACAAGAGGAAAATTTACACTAAGCATTGCTTATAGTCCAGATGGAAAGTATTTAGCTTGCGGAGCAATGGATGGAATTATTAAAGTTTTTGACGTAGCAAGCCAAAGACTCTTACACACTCTCGAAGGGCATGCTATGCCTATTAGGTCTCTAGCTTTTTCACCAGACTCTCATAGGCTTGTGACAGCATCAAATGACGGTCAGATTAAAGTCTACGATGTTAAAAATGCTACTTTTATCCATACCCTAAGTGGCCATTCTTCATGGGTTTTAGATGTTGCTTTCTGCTCCGATAACATTCATTTTGCCTCCTGCTCTGCAGATAAAACCGTTAAAATTTGGGATGGGACTACAAGACAATGTGTAAACACATTTTATGACCATAAAGACCAAGTTTGGTCTTGTTGCTATAACAGCAATGGTTCGAAACTAGTTTCTGTGTCTGATGACAAAGCGATTAACATTTACGATTGCCCAATATAATGTTTAAAAAATGAATTTGTGTTTTTTTGTAGAAGCTTTGTAATAAATCAACTAAAAAAATAAAACTTATTTGTTTTTAACTGAACGCTAGAATAAAAAAATTATAAAACATTTTTTTTTCGAAATTTAATTATTTTTTAAGTTTTACAATAAATTTAAAATCAATCAGTTTGTATATTTTAACAATTACACTTTTGATTTAAGTTACTGTTACATCAGGAAAACGATATAAGTAAAAATTACGTGGCGACAAAAGACCTAAAAGAGTTTTAGTTTACAAATTTACATATTTCAAAAAATAAGAACGATTTTAATAAACTTTCGAACAATTCATCAAAACATTGAATAAATTTGCACAAACTAATTAGAAACCAGAGAACCATAAAAACAACTGGGTCTAAGGGCTTACTTTATACTTACCATTTCAAATTACATGATATAATATAGATACCAACAACAGACTTTTAACGTCTTCTCCCATAAGAGCGGGAGTATTTTGAACGACTGTTGCTACGGCGACGTCTATCCCTTGAATCTCTTCTCTTTCTATCGTTATGCGAGTCCCGACGCCTTCTTGCTGATTTTACCGGTGAACGACTTCTTGAAGAAGAGCTAGAAGAGGAGGAAGAACTATGCCGACGTCGTCGCTCATTTCTGGAAGATTGGTTACTACGACGACGATCTCTGGAGCTACGAACTGGGGAAGACTCACTTTTTCGACTGCGTCTTGAAGTGTTTCTTTTTGGAGAATTTTCGGAGTGTCGACTTCCACTTTTTTCACGCACTGGTGATCGTCTTTTTTCTTCACTGGATGATGACGTAGAAGTAGATGTGTGTCTTTTACGAATAGCTTTAGTGTGCTCTTTTTGTGGTTTTTTAACTTCAGAAGATTTTTCTTTCTCGTCCGCTTTTTGATCTGGCTCAGTTGATGTCGGTTTAATTAAAGCCTTTTTAGGAATAACTTCTTCTTCTGAGTGACTTTCTTCAGCGCTCGAATCACTGCTGGATTTATTTTCTTCCATTTGAGATACAATCTGCTGTTTAGGTTCATCAACAGCTTCAGTTGTATTTTCAGACGGCTTTTCTACCTCAATCGATTTCTTAACTATTTCAACCTCAGTGGATGATTCACCAGACTTTTCTTCATTTTTATCTGAAGTTTTTTCCTGTGTTGTATTTGTTTTACTTTCACTGCTACTATCAGAACTGCTTTGTGTGGCCGACATTTTTTCATCTTCACTGCTACTTGAGGCTGAATCCTTATTCTCTGTTTCGTCAGTATTGGTTTTCTCAACTTTAACATCTTCAGTGTTTAAAGATACAGAAAATGAAGACTTCTCTGCAGCCTCCTCTTCAGTTTGCCCCTCCTTTACTGAAACCTCCACCTTGACTTTGGTTGTTGCAATATCACCTTGTTCATCGGCAATTGATTCAGTGATATTTACTGACCCTGTTTCATTTTTAAGTTGTTGAATTTCCGTTTTTGATTCATCAACGACAGATTCTTGTGAGCTTGGTTTAAACATGTCAGAATCAGATTCAGCGACACTTAACGACACATCCATTGACTTACCTTTTTCATTTTCGCTACCCCCCTTGTTCTCACCCCCAATTTCTATGTCACCCTCCCCATTATTTACCCCATGGGACCCCTCACCCTCCAACTCAACATTAATATCAACATTGGGGTCTTCAGCTAATGCATCGACCCCGTCCGTTTCCTCAATTTTTACCCCCTTAACCCCCTTAACTTCCCTTTTTTCCTGCCTCTCTTCTTTTTCTTTGTGTGAATCCAATGTCTTGATTTCCTCGTCAATAAGAGCCAAAGTTTTTACCATTGAAGCTTTTGCAATCTCGACTTTTTCTAAAAAAGCAAATAATATGGATAGTTAGGATTCATAATTAAAGGTATATAAACGATTTTGTTTTAGAATAAACAAATGAAGTATAAAAATAATGCTAGCTCAAATTTAGTTAAGTTAATAAAGCATTACAGGGAAAGTAATAGTGGGTTGCAGTTCGCTAAAAGCAAATCATTTTTACAAATAGATTAGAAATAGCAAATCAACCAAAAATGGTTCAGACGATAATATAAACACTCTAGTATATTTATGGATTTTTTACAAAGCTATTTTAAACCGGTTTCGAACTAATTGAATCACATCGACATATTTCTGCGAATTGTAGGTAACTATATGGCATTTATTAACATTAACTTTCCATGATCTTACAATGCGTGAATTTTACTTCCGCAGTTCGTTTAGTTGCAATGTAGTTAAACTTCAGTAAGCATAGTAGTAGTACATTTTTAAAATGCAAGGCATCAAGTGTAATAAAAAAAGGATCATGACTTAAATTATTGCTGTAAAATTGCGACCTTATTTTTAGCGAATCGATTTTTAAACGTCAATTTCTGCATTAAAAAATAACAAAATTAGTCAAACCTACCATCTATCCTTTTGTTGCTTTCCTTCAGTGCTCTGATAGTGCGACCAGTCGTGTCCTTGGGTAAAAAAAAAATTGGGGGAGAAGACTTTGTCATTATAAAGTTTTTCTTCCTCTCCCATTCTTTTTCCCAGTCTTCCAACTAAAAAAAGTAAAAAAATTGTAAAATTATAAAATATATATTTTTTTTTTTAATTTAAAAAATTAAAAAAAAACCTCTGATGCTAGAGCAACTTTCTGCTCCAGTAACGTGATCTTCCTCTGCTGGGCCTTTCTTGCCGAGTACAGCTCTCTTCTTTCTGCTGCAGCCTGCCTCCGATCCTGTGTCATTGTCTCCTCCAGTCTCTTCTCAATTTCGGTTCTTCTTTGCTCCTGTTTCACCTAAGGATCATTTATAAAGATTTGTTTTTAGAAAAAGATCATTTTTGATGATTTTTTGACAAATTTATGAACAAACCAGCTTTGAATAAATAAATAAGCTTACAATAAATTTTAATTAGATAAACTGACATTATTAGTTCATACCCTTAATATTTGTTGTTTTATACATTAAATGATCATTATAGGCTAATTAAATTATAACTAAAAAAATCACACTGTGCTAATAAATTTGTAAATTAACCACCTTAACAACACATATATCAATATTGTAACAGAAGTTTTTACATTGTATTTAAAATCTTTACTTACCGCTTGGTCAGCCTTGCTTTCATCTGTTTGAAATCTTGCCAAGGTTCCTAATAACATTCCAAACATTCTTCGATTTCTAAGAAAATAAATTATTTATAACTTACAGTAAAAATCATTATTAAAATACAGTAAAATTAGGTGAAATTTTTTTTTGTTAAAAGCATATTTACCTTGCTTTGCCCTTTTCATCAACATTTTGAGCATTAATTATATCAGTCTTTGTAACTTCCTTTGCAGTAGACACAACTGAAGATTGAACAGTTTTCTAAACAGAATCAATAATAAAGTTAATAGCATAACATATGGTGTATCTACATTAGGGATGGGCCAAACGAATCTGAGTCCGAGTATTAAGAATATTTTAATACTCGTGCTTGTCGAGCATTTTTTAGTACTCGGACGACGAGTTTTAAAAGATCGTATATGATTTACTAAACATAAAAAAACACAAGGTTTGCCTTTTTCTAATAAATTATAATCTACTCTCAATTATATCACGTTATTTAAGTAACGATTGCTCAACAAATACACTTTTTACAAAGTAAAATTTTAAACATAACAAATTTAAGACTTTTACATTTGGGTTTTTTTTTTTTACATTTGGGTTTTTTTGGGCAAATTTTGCAGTTTTAAAATTATGCAGGAAAGATTTTCGTGAACAGTTTTATACGTTTAAATGATGTCATAACCGAGTACTCGGACTCGGCCAAGTATCACGACAAAATACTCGGGCTCGTCGAATCCAAGTTATTTGGATTTCAGCCCATCCCTAATATACATTTAGCATGGCAATATTACTATCATAAGTGAGTACAAATAATATGTTATAGGCATACCTATTCAAAACATACAGATTACATATTGTAAGTCATGCAATTTTTGTTTTAGGTAAGTAAAAATTATTAAGTTACTTTAACATTTTCTTCTTGCTCTTCTTCACTATCTGGAGAAGGATCTCTTTGGGAAGCACGTCTTCCACTCATCACAACTCTTCTTCCAGATTCATTTGGATTTGAAGCAACCCTGAATATAGATCACAATTTTGTTGTATTTGGCTTTCAAGATAAGGTAATGTAACAAACCGAAAAAATGTGTAATTTAGTCGATTTTCTTAAATTAACTACAACATTTCGAAATTAAATTAACCTGCGAATAATTCCACCACTTCGCTTTGCAGGGGGTCCAAGATTTTGATCTTCTTCGATTTGGACATTCCGACCTCGCCTAAAAAAAATTTAAAACAACATTTTATTTTTATAAATATTAAATCAAATATTATAATTGGAGCTAACTGGTATGTACAAATACCATTTAAAACACTGGTATCATGGTATAGTGTTTAGAACACTTGACTTTAACTACATGAGGTCCTGGGTTTGATTCCAACTGCTCTAGAGCTGTAGCACCCTTTAGTAAGACGATACGCTAGGTTTAGGACGTAAAGTCGTCCTTTCCAACAAAGATAAAGATATTCAAAAAAAAGTTTTGTTTTAAATTAAGAGAAACAACTCAGGTTACCTTCCTAAATGAACGGTTCCAAGTCTTCCTCGTTCATTTGAGCGAAACCCTCTCTCTTTTTGACCCACCCTAACAAATAATTAATTGAAAGATAAATAAAATTATTTAAAAAGTAATACACAAAAAAAAACAAGCTGGTTAACTTTAACAATTCAAATTATTGCAATATTAAATAGGAAACAAGACCATGAATTAACAAATATAAATAAACAAGCCAAAAACAATGAAGAAAGGTAACGTACCTTTGCTCGCTTGGGTCTCTTCCAGTAATTTTAATAATATTTTCATTTACGTTCTGGAGATTTTTCTTTGCTTGCTCGATTTGTTCACGTAAGGCATTTACACCCAAAGCCATACTTAATCACCCTACAAACAAATTCTTAACACTATATTAACAGTTTCGACCTTTTTAACAGTAAATTTTAATATAGTATTTTTCGCTATTTAACTGCACGAAGATTTACAAATGTCAAATGGGGAAGCAAAATAACGTTGGTAACACACGTGTTAATAAAGCTAATGATCGTGGCGTGGCACATATATATTACGAAAATTATTATTTAAAATGGTTGATTTACAGGCATAGATAGCTTTTTACTTGTTCAATATCGATATTATATATTAAACAAGGTCATTTAAAACTTTTATTAATTTTGTTTATACTGTCAAATAGGTTTAAATACCATATACGCAAGATGAAAAATCCTGTGTTTTTTATATGTGCTTGCCGCTTGAGGTTTTATGTTGTTCATGCGTTAACGTAAACCGCGAAATTTTACGATTCTGAAGTGAATTCATCCGGTTTTTCAACTGCAAACGAACTGTTTTAAGTGCAACAAGTACCATGAGTAGAAAGCAAACTCCCAGCGATTTTTTGAAACAAATTATTGGCAGACCGGTGGTTGTAAAATTGAATTCCGGGGTGGATTACAGGGGCGTTTTAGCGTGTTTGGATGGATACATGAACATTGCGTTGGAACAGACTGAAGAATATGTTAACGGACAATTGAAAAACAAATATGGCGACGCTTTTATAAGAGGAAACAATGTGTTTTATATCAGCACCCAAAAGCGAAAACGTTTGGCATAAACTTATGTTATTACTCTGCGATTTTTTAATAAATCATTTTTTCTACTTTAGCTACATTGAAAATGTGCTAATTAACATTTGTTATCTAGTCAGATTTCATTCCTTGGTTTTTGTTAGTTTAATTCTAACACAACATTTTGGATACATCTTTTATAATTTCTGTTTCATTAGTGTGTTATTTTACTGCATTATAAGTTCTAAATTATAATTAAAATTCTGTTACGTGTGCCAGTTTTATATTTCTTTCTACTATAAGTAATAAATCAATAAATATTAAAAAAACAATCATGGATAAAATTTAGTACCATGCTTATAATATCAAAGTTTATCATTTAAAATACTGATATTTGTGTTTTAAAAAAAAAATTTCTTTGATAAAATTGTTTGAATTTGTACCCTCTATTAAAACCAATAAAATATAAAAATGTTAATTTTTATAAACAATCTCTTTTCGTAGTTAAATATAAATGGTAAACATACAAATTAACAGTAAAATAACGATTAAAAATCTAATTTTTTCTGAGTTTGAAAATCAACTTAACTTACATATACAAAAGTTAACCCACTTAATAACAGTTTAAGTGGAATTACTAAAACAATGTCTTTTTTGATATGTTCATTATAACTCCCTTAGTATATTATGAGATTCTGTTATTCCTAGTTTTTCGTTGATTTCTTTAATAAAGGATTCCCACATTTCTTCGGAAAGTGGATTTGTTAAAGCTTGGTAAAAAATATTTTACATTATAATTAATGTTACGAAAATGCAAAAACTCCTCCAATGTACATTTAAATAAAGGGGTGTTTTAAATAGTTTAACAGCGATATTAAAAGCAATAGTTGTTTTATAATCAGGAGAGTCAATTTAATTGAAAATGGACCTAAGTAGGAATCAACAAGGCAACTAGGATCACTTGTAGTTTAGAGCCTTTAAACTTAACAGTCTTTGTTAAATTTCAAATTTTTCTAACTTTTTTTTGAAATATAAATGTATAACACAAATATTCACTATATATTTAATATTAGCTTATCATTAATTAAAAATAGTATTTACTAAATTGATCTTTGCAAATATGTTCTATTAGTTAATATTAACCTACCAAAGCAAAATGGTTTGTCAGAGAACACTAAATTGGACAACTTTTTTCCATATTTTAAAACATCAGCATTTTGTTTAATTTTCCAAAAAGAAATTGTCAAGTAATAGAGAGCTGAAATTTTTAGTCTAAAAAGAAAATATGGTCATAAATATACACCATATAAAACTTAGCACCCTGATACTATTATTTACTACAGAGATTATTTTATTTGGTTATGGAAAGTGGGTAGTGCAAAAGTCAAGATTACCTATGAATCAAGCATTTAAGATTTGCCATATCTTGTATGGTTACAGGCAGTAATTTATAGGAACTTTTATTTACCAACAAAATTCTTTAAAAACAACTTTTATGTTAGCTAAAAAAATTTATAAATAAGTATACTAAACCTTGCATATGCCATTGTTTCTTTCCTTATTGCTTTACTGTTGGCCTCCAGATAATTAAGATATTTTTTGTAATATGTTATTGCCTCATTGTATTCCCCATTGTCAAAACTACATGCTGCTAAAACATGGATGACTCTTAAAACTTGAACAGGAGATAACAAATCAAAGCTAAAAGCTTTGGACAATATTATCTAAACAAAACAATCATTACTGGAAAATCTACTATCTTTTTAAAATAAGTTATTTAAAAATAAAATTATTGAAATAGAAAATGACCAAGTCATATAAAAAAGATTAAACTTGAATTAACATTTTTTAATATTAACCTTTCTCAGACTTTGGTAAAAATTAGCAATGTCTAGCATTTTGTCTTCAAATGTCACAGGAAACATATCATTTTTATTGCCAAAATGATGTAATTTGTCATGAAGAATTGCTGCTTTTAAAACTAAAACCATTTCTGCTGGCATATCAGAATTTTGCTGAAGCTGTAGTTTTTTGTGAACAGAATGAATAAGAAAGGATAAAAGAGAGTTGCAGTTATTAAAACAGTTTAAATAGGAATTGTTATCTGTTAAAAAATGCCTGGCAGCTTTTAAAGCTTTACTTACACAATCCTTTAACACTATTTCATCTGTTGCTAACTGTAACACATTAGCATCGATTGTAATTTTGTCTAAAACACTAAGAATACCCTTAATTTGATCGCAATTGTTAAAGTCAATGTTTGGCAAAAATGTACAAAGAAAAAGCACTAATGGTTTTTCTAGTTTAAAAAGTTCGTCATCAATTTTTAACAATTCACAAAAAAGCTTCATTGTTATTGGTGCAAATTTTTTAAAGGGGAGCACCAAAGATTGCTCAAAAATTATGTTAAACTTTTGTTTGGTAAGATCAGATTTGGAAAACAATTGGATATTAGAGTCAATAAATTCATAAATACAAGTAAATTCATATGATGCTTCTATTAGGTTCATTTCAGCTTTTATTTTAGCCAATGCTAATCTTACATCAATGGATATTTGATAATTAAAAGGACACATATCTGAAGGCAAAGAATCTATTTTAGTTTTTGCCCTTTCGAAAGTGGTAAGAGCCAAGGTGTTTGAGCACTTAACCTTTTGATAATTTCCAATTGCAATCATCATTTGAACTAAAGAGGTTTTTTTAAGTGAATAAGAAACTATTACTTCAAGTACAAATTTGTAGGTGTTGTCGCCAAGAATATTATCATGCTTTGAACGCTCATGCAACTTTTCCAATATAATAATGATTTGTTGAACAAACTGCTGTATATCATCCTGATATATTGTAGGTTTACTTAGAACTGTGTTTATAATATAGTACATTTGTGTTCTAGACAAATCTTTTTGTAACAGACAATTTAACAAGCATTTCTCAAGTAAACTAATATATTTACTTGAATTATATTGAAAACTATTTTCATCAATGACAACACTTATTACAGCATGGACTTCATTAAACTTGAAGCTCATAGTGGATTTTAAAATGTATTCTATAAAATTCATGATGGCATTACCCAAGCTTGTATCATACACATTTACAGATTTACATGCCATTACAATTTTCTTCACAATATTAAGTAGTACATAGATATTATTTAAATCAAATTTTACTTTAATGAGCGCATCACAAAAATATTGTGACATAGAAATGTATTCTTTTAGGTCTCTATAACACAACCCGATATAGAAACAGCAGTGTAAAGTATAATAGGCTTTGCTAGGAATGGAGACAAGAATATCTTTGGCCACTGTAAATGCCCCTAAAGCATCTGTAAAACATGAATTATCAAGAAGATTTTTTCCAGTTTGAAATAAAATTTTAGCCTTCTTTTTTTCCAACGATTTAATATCACAGCTTTTTAAACATTGTGCCATTCTTTTAATTGAATTTTCAGTATAAAGTAAAGTAACATCTAATTTAAGGCAATTAGAAAATATTTTCCAGACCTTATAGCAGTAAAAATCGACATTGTGCATACAATTTTTAATACAGACATTAATAGGCTCAGTACTATTATTGTGTAAATGCACAGCTGCTTTCATAGCCTCAATACTACTATTTAAACAAGCTTCAACATTGCCAGTCATTAGATGTGATAAAGCAACACCATGGACTATCCGAAGAAAGCTTGCTGAAAAATCGAAAGACCCATAATACTCCTTATATATGTCGTAGGCTTTTTTATAATATTTATAGGCTAGCTTACCAATGTTCAGTTGAAAATTTACATCCCCTAATAAAATTGCTATTTCGATAGTTTCAGGAGTTAAAAGAGTTTCCTGACACTTTTGAAATAAAATAACCAAAGGCTGAGACGTTAAACTTTCAATAGCGGAATCATTATAGGACAAAATTTTAATTAATTCTTTTAGCAAAAGTTGAATATCCGAATAACTAGTTGTCATTTTAATCTGACACAAAATTTTATAATAAAGTAAGTTTGTGTAACTTTTTGTTTGTGTTAAATCGTGGTTATCACTCTGTTCAATAGCAAACTCAATACATTTTAAGGACTCTTGTATATCTTCTGTTGCAAAGTAACATTTTGCCATCTGAAAATAAAGTTCAGCAAGTTTTTCTGGTGTACATAAATTATTTCTTTCAAGAAAAGCCTTATATTTAAAAAAACAATTTATTGCTAATTCGTATTTTTCAAATCGTCCAAGAATTTGACCTTTTTTTAAAAAATGTAATGTTGTTTTATCAACCACTGTACTTTTCATGCAAGATATTTGCCCTAATTCAGCTGCATGTAAAAGCCTTTTTTGAAAATCTATACCAGTAAGTATAAGTTTCACAAGAGCAGCAATACTTATTTCATCACTTGAAGATGTAGATCTTCTCCCTGATATTTTTTCAGTTTGTTTGTGGGCAATATAATACTGAAGCATTCTTGCATAATTTGATATAGCCAATGCACATTCTAAATCATTAAGTAGAGACAGATCAATTATTTTACTTTTATGTAAGTTAATAAGTACAACAAAGGAAGAGTTTGCACAAGTTGATACAAAGCAGGAGAGCCTTGGTATTAAGATAGAAAGACCTCTGTACAAATCCTTTTTAACATCAATCTCTTTGCCAGTTTCTAATTTATCGTAACAATATTTAGAAAGGTCATCTTTAATACTATCAAAAAGCGCCTTAAAATTATCTTTCTGATTCATATGACAAATTTTTTGCCAAATTTTTGTTATAAACTTTTCACCTAGAGCTTCATCTCCAGCAACATAGATAGATTGTTGTATTATTTCAGCAAGGTGATAACCTTCTTTTGCCTTTATGGAGCTGTCTAAGAAACCAACCATTTTTTCAGGTGTTTTTATAAGCTCTGTTGACCATTGCTTCTTTAAAGTTGCCAAACGACCAAGAGGTGTTTTGGAAGCATGTGGAAGAAGCGCGTCAAAAGAAATTCCTCTGGGTGTATATATATCATAAAACCAATTATCCTTTTCATTGCCACTATCATTGTTATTAAGACTTTTTATAGCAACCGCTGGAAGAATAGTTTCCCCTAAACTAATAACTAAAACATGAGAAAGAAGAGAAAAGTTACGAAAGTAATCTTTATTTACATTTTTTTCAATAACAATTAGGCTTTCAAAGTCAGAGTAAGGTGTTACTTCATACCTTGCCAATGAGCCTAGGCCCAATAAAGCAAACTTGCATGGTGGTGGACCTAAGACATCCAAAGCAATGTTACACACTTTTCTTATAAAACAAATGTAATGCTGTGTTGTATTTTTAAGATGAACTTGTACATTTTCGCAAAAACTGTGTTTCTTATAAGCACTAGGATTACCTAAGGGATTTAGACCTCTGAAAGGGTCGACAATTTGGTTAAAATCTTCTTCAAGAATTTCACGCATCAGCTGTAGATCTTTTATTAAAAGTTTACCTTGATCTTGTAAATTTATCTTTGATTTAGTATTTATAAACAAAAACAAACTTTTATACAATTCTTTAATTTCAAATAAAATGTTATTTTTCTCTGCATTTGGTGCTCGCTTGAGTGCTGCATAATATAGAGCTGCACTCTTGATAAAATCGAACCTTGCTTTTTTTGCTTTATGACCAATGAGTTCAAATTTTTTAAGATAAATAGTTGCCAATTGTCTTAGGATATTGTATGTTTGTGCAACATCCTTTTCTTTGCCTTCTTCATCACAGACTTTTCTAAGTTCGCCAGCCAAAATTTTTTCTTTTTCTAAAAATAATAGTTAAGTTACTCATAAAAATTTACAATTTTTGTTTTTTAAAATATTTGTTTTTTAATAGTTTTATCTCAAATATTGGTGTAAATACCTCTAGCTTTATTGTAATATTAAACAAATATTATTTAAACTGCCAAAAGGCCTTATTTAACCACAATAAATAATGATTTCAAGAATGTTACAACAATTACTACCAGGACTTTATTATAAAACAAATTGATTTAATATTTTAAATTTTGTTATGTTCTGTTGTTAAAATCGGTTTGCTAATAAAACACGTTAGAAATATGCATAAACGCCTTAAGGTCGAATCTCTTCAAAGTCTATAACTTCAAAACCTTTCTTCCTTATGCCACACTTACAAAATCATATATTCTTGTAGTTCTTTATTTTTGAAGTTGAAACGTTTAATAAAAAGGTTTTGCGCACGTGGAATTTTAAATTGTTGAAAATACCCTAAGTTGATATCACTTAATATTTTTTTAGATTTTTGTGTTTACCGCGCCGGTCTAAAGTTATTTTTCCCATTTCAAATACTGTTAATCACAGCTTAAAGTAAGGTTTAATTCCAAACCAGTACACCACAATTTAGGTTTCTTTAAAAAAGTTTAACTTAAATAAAAAACATAAATAAATAAAAAAAACTTAACTTACCGTTGCACTTTTCCAAACTCAAAGTGAATGTAGACATTGCCTTAAACAATTGTTGCAACCAACGTATTAAAACAAAATTTTAAGTACATTTTTAATCGCAGTTACAAAAACTTTTTTGTAATTCATCTAAAGAATTAAGTTATTTTAAATTAAGTTTTGAACATGACATGGCCCTGGTAACTGGGCTGCTTAACATTAGCAACTACGACCCAAACTTTGCAGATAAAGCTAGGTATGTGCCCTTTACAAGCATTCTTGTTGCTTGTAATGTTTTATCACTTTTTTATATTCGCAGATGTTTTTTATGACTACATTTAAACACAATAGCAGTAAAAGAAATATGTCATGAGAAGTAATATAAAAGATGTCCTAATTTAATATAAACCATCGTATATATAAGTTACATTTTATATTGGCATACATTTTGTTTAACCAATATAAAACTTTAATAAAAACTATAAAACTTTTAATTAAAAAAGTGATAAATTTTTGCGAGTTTTTACTATCAATTCACCTTTAAAGTTAGCTAATAAAGAAATATGTAGTTGTTTGGTAAATGTTTTTTTTTCCAGTGAACGTATGCATGTTTGGTAAGTGTTTTTTTTCAGTAAATGTATGCATAATATCTTAAATAAATAACCACCTCTCTGTTAGGTGTAATTCAAACAAAAAAAGAACAAAATTTTTGTCTACTTTGCCCAGCGGCGCTTTAAAATAACACGTTTTTAAAACAACTTTAAAAAATCTCCAAAAATAAATTAAGCAATGGTTATTTTACTGCACAAAATACACTACAAACAAAACGTTTGCAAGTGCGTTTAGGTATACCAAACTGATTCTGTAACAAGACACATTTCCAAGTAAAAATTAGGTGACTAAACCTACTTAGTTCATTTAATATACGCAATTTTTGATATGTATAAGCGACCCTTTTATTGAAACGAACCTTGTATTAAAACACATCTTTATATTACATGACGAAGCAATAATTTACAAGCTTATTGATGATGCGAGGCGATATATAAGTTTCATGATGATAAAGTAAAAAGATTCGGAAAAAGGGACAAAATTAAAAACCTGAATAATACCACTTTTAAAATAAGTTTTGATAAAAATTTCGCGTTTTCAAATGTACATAAACCCAAAAGTGAAAGCATTTGATTATTTTTTTCTTGGTTGTTTAAATAAAACACGACATAAAATGAAAATGAAGCTAAGGTGTGGCTGGTATATGTAATAGCTTGTATAAAAGCGTACAACAACGTGACGTCAAAACTCCGAGAACACGTAAAAAGCGGCTGCTGGAGTGGGGTAAAAGTTTAAAAAATTTAACCTAAATACTTATGGACACAAGTGCAATATGTAGAAATTCTGTACAATCTTTAATTTTAATGAAACTTTTGTGTGGGATTTATATTATCAATAATAATAGAATGAACCGACTATAGAGCAATTATGTAGCGGTTGTGAGTAGCCTAACGCAGCAAAGGCTTAAGCGTCAAAGCCTTTATTTACCACCCCAGTTAAGTTGAACCCAGAGTTGGACGATCTACCACGAAGACGTAGAATAACGACAACCAAAGCAAGAATGATGCAGATAAGAGCAAGAGCGGCCAATACTGCGACAACAATGATGATAGAAAGACTCCAAGTCACACTGCTAGCTGCGGGTTCAGTCGGTGCTGGTTTTGGCTTATTGTTATTGGCCGAAACTGTAAGTAAGTAAATTTTAAATTATTTAAATAAGGTTCAACAGCGTACAGAAAACCCTTCTTAATAAAATAGTAAGTAATGATAATCTATGTATTAAAGTATTTGATAATATAAATTATTAACAAAGTTTTTATTTTTAAATTAATTAAAAGATGAAATTATGTTGTAGCGCCTACCACCTGCAATTCTTCAACAAACATTAATAAAATGCTGAAGACTAACAGAAGGAAACGCTATACAACACCACGAGAATTATCAATATACAACATGCAAACGATATATTAATTTGACATTTAAACCCTGCGTTATATATGTGGCTTATAACATAAGCGTAACTTTAAGTTATACATTTAAATGTTTTTTTTCCTGTTATAACTTACGTTTTTCAGCGGCATTGGAGACTCGTTCAACGTAAACTGTCTTCGTTTCGTTTGACGGCACGACCTCGATCTGAAAGCGAGTGATTGGTCCAAACGAGATCACGTGCTTCTCGACAAAATCTGGGGGTCCCCACGAGTTTTCGCTTACCGAACCGGCAGCTCTTCTGCGCCTCTTAGCGTCACATTGCTGGAGAAAAAATAGAAATTTCACTTATAGTATTTTATGATTAAATTTACGATAAACCGACTTAGTTAGATAGACAAAAAAATTTAAAACATTGTACAAGTATATATAAATATGCTACAAAAACACTTTTAAATCAAACAAAAATATTATATAAAATAGATAAGTAACCTTGCCTAAGTTGAACTAACACCTACCGGTCGGCACTGTTCGTTAATGCAGAGTTGAAGGTCGCAGTGAAGCCAGACGTTGTTAAAACTTGGATCTTCGCCGACGAATTTAAAGACTGGGGCATTCCACAATCCTTGGTGAGAAATTCCATTCTCAGCAACCCGAATCAATCCGTCACCAGCACTTGCGATAGCACAACTAAAACAAAAACCTCGTTAAAAAACTATCTTAAAAATCATTGTTAATAGTATAAGGTAGAAAAAACTGTTTTTAAAACATACAAATATATATAGTAGTTGTATTTAGATACAAGTTAACAAAAAATTGCGGGTCTAAATACCTTTTTATTCGTTCTAATTCGAAAAAACAACTCGTGGCTTAACAAACTGCTACTAAGAACTGTTAAACTGCTGCTATTTTTTCCTAAACTGAACTGCCACGTAGCAGATTTTTAATCTAAGACGCCTACGACAGCCCGCGGTTATAAAACACAAGTAACTTAGTGAAGAAACAAGTCTGAAATCGCTTATTTCATTCCTCTTTGCGTTTTTCCCACTCCGATACAGGCGCAAGAAGAGTCGATTATGAGTAATGAAGGAAACAAAGGAAAGCGAAGACGCGAGGTATTCAGCGCTAGCCCTAAGGCTACTGATAATAATGTATGTGAGACCTGTCAATTAATTACCGAGGAAAAGCAATAAAAACATACAAACTCTGCGCTTAGTTTTGGCCGAGCTGGCAATTATCGGCGCGCTAACAGCCGAGGGCTAAAAACGCGCCATTTTTAAACTCCTGGCCGAGCGCAAGAAAATTTTAACCGTGCTTTTCCGAGAAGTTTTCGCTATTTTCGTTTAAATAATTTAGCGCGCCTACGCCGTTGTAGCCCGAGGTTAAAAATTGTCTCCAATTTATACTTAATATGGAATTGTTGTTCATGTTTTTAGCACGAAATGTTATAACATATAAACCCATCTAACACAATCATATTATAACGTCATAAATATTAAATTGGTTTTAAAGAAAATTACAACTTTAAGGTGCGCTGACATCTAAATTATGGTTTGTAAATTCGTTTGTGATTTTGTAAGATATATTTAATACACACACATTTTAGTAGGCCTTATTCTTTAATTATAGGACATAATATACAAAATGTACAAGAATTAGCGCCAAAAATGGATATTATATATCATATAAAAAACAATTAAGTATTTTTTTCGTTTAAAATTTTCTACCCGATCCAAAATTTAAAATGTAGAAGTCACGTGACATTTAAATTCTCACATACATTAGTGAATTTATAAAAACTCAAAACCATTTTTTAGATAATAAATTAATTATTTATAAAGTTATATAATGGTTTTTTATTTAGTCACATTTTAACGACATTTTAAAATAAAAAAACGCGCAAACACAGATGCTTATATTTTTATTCTTTTTTTGGTGTTTATTTTTTAAGATTTTCAACAAAATCTATAATCAGAGCAAATCAAATCTACGTCATAATCCTTTTAGTATGACGTCATAATCAGTTTTGAATTGCCCAAAGGTGTAGGCGGGATTGTTTGTGTAATAATATATTAGAATGTCGCAACGGAAAAGAAAAAACACTAAAACCTATTGTTTTGAAATAGATATAAAATCCCGTGTTTGTTTTTGTTGTTAAGATAAAAAAATCGTTTCAAAATGTCATTGTATTTAATTTTAATATTAAAAGATTATTTTTTAGTTTAATCTTTAAGTGTTATATATAACGAGACCCAAATTTACCTATTGCGTTTATATAAAAAATATTTTTATATAATATTTATGATAATTAATTTAGAGAATTACAGAAAAAATTTTTATTTCTTAATATTTTGATGCTATTGTTTTAAAAAAGCTAATATTTTTGGTAAAATGCTATAATTTGGTATAACTTATATAAATTAATAACCCAAATTTAACAAAATTTTACCAAACGAACCACATACTAATTTTATATGTTTTAATTTAGAAACTAATTTCCATATACCGATAAAATACACTTAAAAAATAAATAAATAGAAAATAATTTTTTTTTGCCGAAATCAGGTTTGATACTAAAATAATAATCTCCTACAAAAATAAATATGAGATCTTTTACCCTGAAGCGTTCACGAAAACTTAACCAAATCTGTTCATTATAAAAGTTGTGAGCTATTTTGTTTTATTTTTATAAATTTCTGTGGTATATCTAAAACTATATTTCTAACTATAGCCAGTTAAAAAAAATTACTTTTCTAAAAACGTTAAACCCAAATATATATTTAAATAAAATTTCCACTTTCAATATATATCACTTAAACCTTGGAATTTCTATAGTTATTATGACATCACATTAACTAGAATGACGTCACTTACCCATCTTCGAGAAGGGGGTACTGGGGTGAAGCGTTGGGGTCATCCGAAACTGTACCCCAACAGTCTTGCATAAGAAGATAGATATCTTGACTTGCTTGTCCAAGTAAATTAACACCTTCAAGATAAACAAGAATTTTATTTAAAAACTTGATTCAGAAACCTTTTAAATGGTGAAATAATATCCTTTTGCAACTTAAATAACTACTACAATGTTTAAGGCTAACTGAAATATAAAAACATAATGTTTAAGTAAGTTTATATAAGGAATCCTTATGTTGTTTATTACAAAATAATCTTCCTCTACTACGTACCAACATAGATGGTTGCATCTGCATCCAAAGTAGGAGGACTAGGATAGGCATCGGTGTAACTTGAGTCTGTGTACAAGGCCATGGCGGCTTGGAATTGTCCCTTACCGAATGCATCAGGAATTCGAATTGGTCTGAAAATATAAAATATTAACAGTTTATATCAGTAAAACTATATCACGTTTAATAATATTTAAATTAACACAGATAATTTAAGATGTAAATAAATTTCAAAAACATTTCGCTTATGTGTTTAAATTTTATTGTAAATGATTTTATAAATTAATATTTATTTTAAAAAGGACTATTTCTACAACATCGTATTTTTGTGTTTGCCAATTGTATATAGTGTTAACCCTTACCAAATCAGTTCTGTTAAAGTTAAAGATTGTATTAAAACAAAAATATTGGTGTAATTTTATATGTTAAGGAGTTTACCCGAAGATTATATATACTTTTACATAAGGTTAATTACAATATTTATTAGTGGCAAAAAAATAAAGTCATTAATAAAAATATTTAATCTTTAAATTCAAAATGACGAAAAAGAGATTTTCTTATAAACTTCTTTTGCCTATTAACCTTTTAAACTTAAATATCAGTTTACATGTTTAACAATATTTATAACATAAGCTCCTTAGATGCTGACATGATTTAGCTAAAAGGTAACATATAAATATGAAGGATTTCATGGCTAGTACAAAATATCAAATATAACTTTTTTAACTATAGCATGGCCTTGGTAAGGCGGAATTTCTCATGCCTTTAGGCTATACACATTTCATCGTTTTAAATTTTTAATATTTGCGATTTTGTTCAAACTATATTGAAGAATAAATTTTACTCCATATCGCCACCTCGCGGGAGTTTATTTTTTTCGTAAAATTTAAAATAGAAATTTTTTTTTGGAATTTTTTCCCTATATATTACCATTTATATTAATAGCTTGAATTTAAAACACCCTTATTTTAAAACAAAATTAAATATTTAACTATTAACAAAAAAATGTACGTTAGTTTAGATTTTTAAATATTTAAAAAAAATATATTTTTTAAAGAAATTGCCTCCGCCGGGATTCGAACCCTGAAATTAAAACTCACATGATTGTGATGTTTGGAATAAACATAGTGCTGACATTCAGGTCGATCCTGTAAGTACAAGATATAAGAGCGCTCAGTACTTTGTTGTTTGCTAACGATCCAATCACTACGCCATAAGGATAAGCTGGTCCAGTTTCAACAGTTGAAATCGAGTTGGAGAATTCAACATGAGTGTCGTTAGACTGAAAATAAAATAATTTTTTGTGTTAAAAATTTGTAAACATTTTTGTTTAGTTTATTAATCTAAAAAAAGTATATATAATTTTAGTATTATAAGTTTATTTTTATCGTTTAAGTTTTGGCAAAGTAAATTTTGTGGTTACATTTTAGCGCTTAAATTTGGCCTGGATAAATTAAATATTAATCTACCGCCAGATGGTGTACAAGAGTAGTTAACTATTTTTTACAATTTATTAAAACTTCGTCATTATGAATTGGTTAAAACTTTAAAATTGCGAATTTAATAAAATAAATTAATTAACTAAAACATCGTTGGGCAATTTAATATTAATTTCAAAAGTTTACCTAATAATAAGATGACTTTCCTGTTTAAATGTTATCTTGAAAAAGGTAAATTATTTATTCGATTTTTCGGCCGCCAAAAATAAATATAAATATTTAATAGAATACGAAAAGGTTAAACAACATATTGCAAAAAAGTAATTTATTATATTAAACGCCCTACTTTATTATCTTATTTGCATTTAAAACTAGAGTATCAAACAAAAAAGAAATATGAAAATACTTCAGTTCCTTCATTAATTTTACCATGTTATAATATATTTTAAAACCATGTCTTAAATTATTACAAACCCTATTTTAAAAGTAAATATTTTTGTATATTTTAATAAAACTGGTTTATGCCATTTTCATATTTACACTATAACATAAACTTTGGTTATATTCTTCGTGTTAAGTTAAATTGATATCGATAATGGTTTAAAAAATGGAATATTTGTAATAAAAATTTAAGTCAGCTGTCTTAATTCCGGTCAAACGCATTAAAAGCAACCACAACCAACAATTAATTTAATACCACTGTATTAAACTGGACAACATATTATTATGTAACTTTTGACCATTTGAAATAAAAACACTTGTGGTCATTTGCTAAAATGACCTTAACAAAAGTGGTTACCAGTTTTATTAATATGACGTCATAATTAAAATGGCATTGAGAATTGATTTTGTGACGTCATAACTGTGCTACCCTAACACTTGCACCACCGCAAGTAGTTTCTGCGATGACGCAAACCTCCCCAACAACATTTTAATGGTGATGCTGACGTCGTAGATAGAAATCTTTTCCGGATTAGAATTTAATTTTAAACGATTTGTTTATTAGAGTTTGGTTGTTTTTTTGTTTTTCAGGTAATTTTGGTGATGCAATTTTCAAGAAATTTTTTTGAGGAACAAAAATAGCTTAAACTGTTTTCAAATTCTTTTCGGTTTCGCTTTAAACAACAACTTGTTATTTTAAATTTAAAAGAGTTTCATGTACTTAGAATAAGTAAGATTTGAACTAAAAAAAATTAATTACAATGTAGTAAATTAAACCTTATTCTTAATTGCGGTTGTCAGGTTTAAAAAATTGCACATTTAATTAGTTGCTTTTAGCGGGAATTGAACCATAGAAATTTAACTTTCAATGTAGTATTAAACCTTATTCTAAATTGTGGTTGTTAAGTTTAAAAAATTACACATTTGATTAGTTGCTCTTAGCGGGAATTAAACCATGGAAATTTAACTTTCAATGTAGTATTAAACCTTATTCTAAATTGTGGTTGTCAAAAACTACACATTTAATTGGTCTTAGCGGGATTCGAACTCAAAAATACAACTTACCATAAAATAAATTAACCATACCGTATTCTAAATTGCAGTTGATAAATATAGAAGTTAGACACAATTAATGAGTCGCCAAGTTGCTCTTAGTGAGATTCGAACGCGAAGGTACAACTTACGATATAATGGGTCCCACATGATGAGAACGGGCTGATTGTTTTGATAAAAAATTCGTCGTCCTCCTCATCAAAAACACAATCTTTGTCGTTCAAATGAACATCACCAATCTCATATCCCGCCGTCCTGACGACTTCTTTTTGGATCTTTGCTGTTATCGCATCTTGAAGGCACACGACCTGGACTACATCTGTGAAAATTTAGAAAAAAAATTTAATTTTTTTTTGTTTAACATCAAAAAAATTTTTGGAAAAATAAATAACAAATACTTTTTAAAAAATTTTTGCAAATTTTAACACTTTGCCAGTTATTTTTAAATCTTAAAGAAGACTTGAAAAATGTTAGTACGAAACTGAGTAATGTCAAAAAACTAATAAATGTTTGTCGAAAAATGAAAAAAAAAAAATCTTTTAAAAAAATTTGGCAACTTTGAACCTATTGCAAATTAATTTAAAATCTGTAAAAAGTTTTGTAAAATATTTTCACTGACAAGTTATAATTAAACAAAAGATCGTAAAACATATTTCCGACTTGCGGTAATAAAAGTGGAAAATCCTGGCTAAATAATTGTGGTTGTCACCTTATATTTATCATTTCTTACATCACTATACAGAGATTAACATAACCACTAATAACTAGTTTAAAGTCAAGGTCATGGCTTAAAATAAACTGTTTAAATAATTTGCTTCAATTTTAATTGCACATATATGCTATAGTCTTGATCCAAGCGTTAAAAATAATTACAAATGAATAAATTCAAAAAATTAAACAAAATTTTTTTTATAAACGATATTTTTTTAAATTTTGAAATAGAATTTATTTTTATTATGTAAAAGTTAAAATATTTTTTGACAAAAAATGTGCAAAAAAATGATGTAAAAAAATTACTGAAAATCAAAAGTTTGTCCTTACCTTGAGCAATTGCTGATGAGATTAAAAAACCGAGGACGAAAATTAAACCCTTCATTCTAAAAAAAAAAATAATGTTTAAAACATGAACAACAACGCCTTCTACTAAAAAATGAGCCTACTAATAAAAACCTAAAAAGTAAAGGTCAATTTTTAGGTCATTAATAATTAAAAGAATTAATAATGTAATGCAATACCACAGTTATTAATATTTAATCCAAAAATTTTTACCTTAAAATTTCAACTCAAATAAATAAATATAAATTACCACTATAATAATATATACAACCTAATAAATAGTTAAACAAGATATTTTTTAGTATTTTTATTAGTAAAGTTTGGTATTGACATAATATAACCAATTGTCAGTTAATATTTTAGTTGTTACGTCACAAGTTTTATTGTTTAAAACTTCTTAGAACGACTTAACGAGCTCGCGACATCGTGGTTTTGCATTCGTTGTTTACATCACAATGACATAACAATATAAGATTATGACCTCTTAAATAACGCATTGTTTACGATTTACTTGTAAGTCTGAACCTCTAATTTTTTAGTTTGTATGTGAAACATATTTTAAGTTCTTTTGACAAAGTTTGTGTAAATAAATGGGATTTTAGCAGTTTTTGTCAAGTTTGTATACATTTTTGCTCTTTAGGGGCATAGAAAACACGACAATATAATATACTTAAAGTTAACAACTTTAAATAGATATTTAAGATATTTTATATATTTGTTTACGAAATATGTCGTCATCGGAACATAAATTTCCATATTAAGTAATTACCTTCTAAAACCTTGTTTAATTGTAAGTGGATAAGTAGGTAAAGCCAATTAAACCCTACAAATCTTCTTTAAATTTAAAAAATAAAGTGCCTTAATACGAGATAAATAATAAGTATATTTACTTTACTTAGACTTTGTAAAATTTAAAATGTTAAATCCTATCTTTGTGAGAAACGTGCTAGTTAAATTGATAGAGAAATGATAATCCAAAACTATTTGCTTAAATACGGGCGAGGCAATAAATACACCAACCTTAAACTTACAAAGTCAATCAAATAAAAAAAACATTATAAAGTGTAAAGGCTAATACATTACTTATGTAAATAAGATATTAAGTTTGGTTTGGTAAGTGTTCTCAACTTAAAAACTTTAACATTTAAATAGTTTTTGTTTGAAACAAAAAAATATGATTTGTTTAAAACAAAAAAGTGGTTTGATCTTTTTGCTTAGTGCACCAATAAACTATTGATTGCATTGTTTAAATAGTTTTTGTCACAACCTAAACATTTAGCAAAGTTATTACTTCTAAGACCAATCAAATAAGTTTAAATGTAAAATTCAAACTCTTACATCTAAGAAACTGACAATTAAAACGTCAAAGTTTATGTTCAGTTAAATTTTTAACAACCCAAAAGTGGTAACTTCCTTTTACAAGGATATAAACCGCATTTAAAAGAAGGTTAACCCTACCAACACCTGTTCAAGATAAGGTTACAAGAGGTTAAAAGATCAATTGTGTGGTAATAAACACGTTGGTGGCATATTGAGAATAATATTTTCAATAAATAAGCTTAATTTTGCTTAACTGTGTTGATTCCCAATGTTTATAAGAATGTTGTGATATAAAACTTCAAATCTAGGAAAGTTTAATTTCTAAATATATCAACAAAGGTTCCTAATTCTAATTAAGCATGTAAAATTGCTGATTAAGATCTTCGAAAAACTTGTCAATATCTTAAAACTCCTGACTTGGTAAATTTACAAATTAACCTAAAGTGAAAATTTTAAACCAATAAAAAATTTGTAAAAGAAAATATTATCAACAAAAATTGTGCCAATTTCATTAAAGTGTTATTACTAAAAACATTAATAAATAATCTTTTTTCATACATTATTTAAACTCTTCCAAATAAATGACAATACTTTGAAAGAATACATCAAGGCAAACAATATCATTAACATTTAAAATTTATAGGACACGTCATTATCCAATTACTTTTAAGTTTAAGTCATTATTGTTTATTAAACTACATTAAATTAATCCCGAAGTGTATTTGTATGTAAACTGTATTGAACAACTTAATCCCAATTTATAAAAGTCCCAAAAAAAGTTTCCAATTTGGTACATATAATATATATATTCAGAATAAAAATATGTTTCGTTGAAACATTGTTTCTTTAAATTGATGACATTTAATGTATGACTAAAAAAGATAAAATCGTATAAGTATGGGGATTTTTAGTTGTTTTAAAATCTTATTCCTAACTTTTGCAACAAGTTGCTTAAATGTTAGGTCAGAACGGTGCAATTTGTATCAAATGTTCTGGCAATTTTGCAACTTAATGGACGATCAATTTTGACAGATGATCAGAACAAGCAACCGTTCAGATCAAATCTCAAAATATCCTTTCTTTTTAACATGATTCTTTTAATGGTTTTGCCGCCAGCGTTTACCAAACAATGCATTAACAATATGACGTATGCTCGATGTGGTTAATTTAAAACAGATCACAAGAAATGTAAAACTTGATTGTTATCAACAGTCGAAATGCTGACCACCGCGTAAATTTTGCTTTAAAATTGGCCAATTTTAATCTACTCCAACGCAAATATCTATGAAAATAGATTTATCAATAACGAAGATTTGTGATTTGTAATGCAGATCAACCAAGATAAAAACTTGTTAAATTTATATCTACTTAAAAAACCTTTATATTTCTCTAAATTAAAATTGCCCAATTTAAAATTACACCAACGCATATGTTAATATAAATACACTCTTCTTTGTAAAATGTTAGTCATTTTTAATACATTAGCATGTTAGACAAAAATGTATTATAATTTAAATGTGTTTAACTTTTAAAACCCACTAATATATCTTTGTCTAGTCTTTTAAAGTGCGTGACGTGATTACAAAACTCTTTGAGTTTTTAATCCGTTGGTAATTGATTTTTAAGTAAAAGGCACTTACACAAATTTATCGAAAATTACAATCGAAAATTTCTTTTCGGGAAATTACAAAAACTAATTATTTTTTTTGTAATTAAAGCTAAAAAAATGTTAATATGCTGACTTAAATATTATTGGGCAATAATATTAAACAACCACGGAATTTTAATAATTCTTTTATTTTAAATGTAAGAAATAAAGGCAAAAATAAATCCTAATTTAATTTTTAAATTACAATACTTAATTTAATTTTTAAATTACAATACGTAATATAACAGAAAAATTATGTTGCATAAAATTAAGAACATAACCGACTTAACCGCATTATCGTTTTAATATAATTTCTTACATTCCTTAGGCTTACGATTTTCACGTTTAATTTAAAGTAGCAGAACATTGTTAGCCTTAATCTGTTGTTTTACATGTCAAAAAAATTAAAAAAAAATGAATGGCTTATATTTGTACATGCAAATATAATTAGTTGAATGTAAATTTAAATAATATTTTTTACGGTATATAATACCACCACGGTCCTTAATCTGATCGCTAAACCACATATTTATTTTCATAATGCTTTTTGTTTAAACACAGAAAACCGCAAGGTTTACATTAATGAATAGAATATCATCTTATCAGTATATTACTGTGATATTACATTATATTTATTACTTTGCACATAATAAACAAATTTATGTGATAAGAAATAACTGTTAAGTATTATGTAAGATAATTGACAATGGATATCTCAAACAGGTCAGCGTTTGGTTGGATTAGTTATTCAAATACTTAGGGTGTTTAACTAGTGTTTTTGTAATTACACAAAATAAATAAGCACACCTTGACCTTATATTCGAACCGAGCTGACTTTTTTAAAGTTCTATTTTTTAATTTTTTCAATTTTTATACAGAAAAAGCTTTGTATGAATTGTTACGGCCATTTATCAAGTTTTCATGTTTGAAAGTTTAAAGTGTCAACTTTTTTTATCGTTTTAATTTCCATTTAAACAAAGAATAATCTTAGTTTTGATCTGAAACTTATTTAAAAGTATGACGCAAAAACATACTTTAAGTAAAATTTAAATGCTTTGAAAGTCGCGTTAAAATTACTCAAAACCATTTTTTTATTATAATTTTTTTAAAGATTAATATCAAATTTTGAGCTGGCATAAAATTTTAATTAGTTACAACAAAATCACGATCAAAAAAAAAAAAAATTTGTTTTTAGAATGCTGCATAACTGAATATTTGCCCAACATAGGTTTGCAAATTTTATAATCCAATTGTTTAAAAAAACTTTAGAGTTTTAAACAACATACCTTATTAGTTAGCTATACTAATGTATTAGACGACGTAATTATATAAGTAGCATCGATTACGTATTTATGGATTTAGTTAACAAGAAAAGTCAATCAAATGAAAGTTAATTAACAAATGACAACGCACGTGTTTATGTTAATTAAGAGTAATTAATATAAGTTTAAATTGAATTAATTAGTTAATGAATTTATATTTTACTATAAGAAATTATTACTAAAAAAATAAATTAATAAAAATTAAAATTGTCACCTTTTGAATTCTTTTTTTTTTCTACAATTTTTCTACTGAATTTTCTTAAAATTTAACAAATGTTAAAAACAATTTAATAAAAATTAAGATCTAAAGCCTATTTCAGCTTCTGTAAAAAATAAATAAAATAGGGTTAGCTTTTAATAAGTAATATAAAATACAAATTGTTAATTTAAAAAAAAAATGTTTTTAAAATAAAAGTAGAAGTGCCAAAAACGTAATCGTAATTTTTTGTAATTTTTAGCACACATTTAAAACGCATTTTAATAAAAAAATGACTAAAAAACACAAAATATATTTTTTCTTAAACACACCTTTGCACAACTGTAATTTAAATTTAAGTCTTACTTATTATTAAACCAGTCTTATAGGTGTACATCCTAAACAACATCTGCACATCTGTTTCTTATAGGCTTAACCAATCTATTAAACCTAATTATTAAAATTTTTCAAACTCGTTTCAAAGTGGAGTTGTCTGTCTTGTTCTCTGGCAGGCATTTAAGTTATTCTGACAGAATTTTATGACCACAAGCTTAAGGAATTTCAGCTTTTTTAGCGTTTGTTATTTGTTATCAGCGCGCGTGGGATTTAATTGTGATGCCATAATTAATCCGGAGCGATCACGATTTTGATTATTCCTCTTCGCGGTTAAGTGCGCCTTCCTAATATGACGTCATAAAACGTTTGATTGTCATTTCTGATAATCAGTTTTACAAAGTGTTTTCGGAACGATTATTACGCAAAAATATGTTTACAAAAATTCACAAAAAATAATTTAATTTTTGGGAAATAAATATTAATAAATAATTAGTGACGTCATTGAAATATGATTACAAAAATTTTAAACCCCAAAAGTTGCTTTTTATTTTTAAGAATTTGGCCTTTTAGTTATACCATTTAAAAATGGTTTTAAAAATACTTTTAACTAAATCGCAAACGCTTTAGCAGATAATGCATTTACAAAACTCAACAATTTTCGGAAACTTGCACTTAATATTTTTAAAGCGTTTCTCTATGACATAATAAATACACGTCGAAGAAAATTAACGACTTCTACGTACAATAAACAATACGATATATAAACGTGTTTAATAATGCCAGTACCCCATTAAAAACGGGTTTCGTGAAATCCTAGTTTTGAGAAGTTGTAAAAATGTCAGGTTTTGAATTATGATGCTCAATTGCCGATTTTCTATTTCCTATTTGAATTGTTTGACTAACAATAGTTGTCAGTTTAATTATAGTTTTATAGTTATTTAAATATTTGTATAGTTTTTAGTCAAAAAAATTTTTTGATAAATTTCTGCGAGGTCTGAATTATTTATAAAAATGGTATGCATATATTACGATAAAAATTCTACTTTTTAAATAAAACCTATAAAAACTGCTTTAAAATAACTAAAAAATTAAATAAACTAAAATTTAAATCTTAAAATACAAAAAAATTTTAAAACTAAAAAAAAAATTTTATCCGCAAAAGCTTTAAAACAGAACGCCCAGATCAGAATACCGCGCCTTAATCTCACAATACCTGTACTAACTACTAAGAATTATAGAGAATGATCCGAACTCAAGTCGCTCTCGCATTATTATTGCGTTTTTTTTCCGGCTTAAGAGACATTGCAGTTCGCTATTAACTGCCCGCGGGCAGCAAAATGGCGAAAGGTTAGAAAAGCAGAAGACCGCGTTTTTGATTGGGCCTCGTTTTAGTTAAAACCGGGGTAATTTAAAAGACAAGGATCAAAAAAATAATAAATATTTTCCGACTTGTGGGTTGACAATGAATGTGTAATGACAAATAAAGTGTACTTATAATGCATGTGGCCTATGTAAAAAGATCATGATTTAGATGATGCTAATTCTCCTATTAAAGAAGGCGCTAATACCTTTATATATTTCCTAAAATATATCTTTTTTAAACTTACTTTTGTTTTGCAATATGTTTTGATATAAAAATTAAATTAGAAAAAATTGTATTTAAATATTTTCTATATTGTTCATTGAAAAATGTTATGAAAATAAAGTTATTTCAAATAAAATTGACATTTTAAACAATTTTGTAATTACATAAACAGAAATTTTAACTTGCCTAAAATTTAAAATAAAATGTAATATAAATTTATTATAAAAACCTTTTTTCAAAATACCAGTTTTAAAATTACTAGTTTTAAATTAGAACAAACGAATTAAATTAGTTTAATAGAAACGCCAATTCATAAAAAAATTTATCTTATAACGTTTTTCTTGAAATAAGAAATGTTAAATAATTTATAGAGTAAATTGCACATGGTATATACGTAGATATAAATGATTAAACGCAAAATTAATTCCTTACACGAAATTTATATTAAAAAGAAATTTCTCATGGAATATTTAAAAAAAAAATTATTTAATATTTTTTAAATAAGCATTATTGGAAAAATAGATAAAATAATTTTTACAAAATTCTAACTTAAATTTAAACTTTGACAGTAATGGACAAACCACGTTTTCTTTGTTTACATTATTACGTCATAATAGCTAAAACAATCGCGACTATATACGTCATCAATGCACTTAAGGCAATACACCGAGCATTTAAACAAATGCGATTACAGCGTAACATTATTGTATGTTATAGTCGCTACAATATACAAAACAGGTTATAATTGCTATTGTAGATGCTTACAATGAATACATTATAGTCGGAAATTAATTATTATTGTTTGTTTGTTTGTTTGGTAAATATGACAATATTTAACATTGTAATTCGGATGTTTTTGGTTTTGAAGTACTTTGTACAAAAATATTTAGTTATTTCTCCAAGATCATTTTTTCTATTTGCCTTCTTTCAAATTTTTCTTTAAAGTTATTTTGTTTAAAAATTATTTATACTTAAAATTTTTTTTTATTTAAAATGATTATTAAAAAAACAATTAAAAAACGTTTATTATCTACATTATTAAAATCCTTTTTCCGTTCTATTTGGTTAATATGTTTTAACAATTATTTCATGTTTTTTAACTATTTTTTTAAACAAGTATAATTGTATACAAAGGTATATTAATATTTTTGAATTCAATGGTATGCATGTAAAAACTGTTTTTAAACAAATACTTGACCGTGAGAAAAAAATTAAAATTGTTCTCAAAAAAAAAACATAATTTTTTGTTTTATGTTAAACAATAGTTGTAACATCAAAATATTATAACTAAAAATTTCGATTAAAAGATAAAAATTCCGAAACCATCTTTTCAATGGAACTAAATTTAAAATTTTAATTCAGTTAAAATTGGTTTAATAATTTGCTTGTTAACCTATTCGAGCCATTAAAATTGCAGCTAGCCACTGAAACAATAAATAAAAGACAGTTCGTACCAGTATCAAATTGCAGATGACATTAAACACATTTAAAAATCCATTAAGATATGACTTTTTTTGCTTAAATGCAACCACCATACGTTATGTGGTTATTCTATATCTAACTACGTCATAGCCACGTGGCTTCGATATTTTTGGGTATAGATTTCAGATAATTGCATGCGAAAAAGACTGTACAAAATATATAATTGATATATTTGCTTATGTGTTTATATTTTTCCATTTTTTCACACAGTTTTATTTAGCAATCAATTTGATGCAGATGGTTATATTTTAAACGTAAAATAATTAGTCTGTCATAATAGTCTTATAAATTACTTAAAATTTTGTACCTGTTTAGAGTTGTTTAAATTATATAAACTTAAAATAATAATCACACCTGCTAAAATTACTAAATTTGTTAATTATATCTAACAGATTGAACCGGTTATTATACTTATTATAAACAATTTAATTCACAAATACTATTCAAGTTCCCTAAATTAAAAAAAGATATAATTATGGTGACATCAAATTTATGACTTAGTTATAATTAACCTGTTATTAATGCATTTTTTAAAAAAATTAAATTTGAACGAATTTGGAAAAAGTTTAGTATTTTTTTAAAAGTTTATTTAGATAATATTCAACTATACCTCGAAACATCGTTTACCTAAATATTAGTAATGCAAACAAAATGTAAAAAAAACTTCGTGTGAAATATTAAATTTCAGAGGCCAGTTCTGGGTATACCATCAACATATTGTGTTTTTATACAAACTTAACAACATGTTACAATATTTTTAACTTTTTAAATGTACTCAACATGATTTTAAATATTTTATCACTGATTTGTTAAAAAAACATTAAACAAATTTGATAATATATAACAAGTTAAAACAAATGGTTTTTATTTTTAAAAAGTCATTTCTTATATATTTAAAAATAAAGTTAGACAAAGTAACAAAACCAGTTTCGAATGAGAAAATGAAAAAGTTAACCGAAAATATATCATAAACAATATCAACAATAGTTTAAACATGAACATTTTTTTAGTTTCTAGAAAAAATTCTTTTTGTATTTTGTAATTTTTCTTATTAAGGAAGTTATCATCAACAACAACAACCACTATTACGTCACAATCCGATTAATAGAACAGCTTATGACGTCACGCGACCGAAAACGCGCGCCCAAAAATTTCGCACGAAAAACTAGAAAATTTTCGATAAAAAATGTGCAAAAAAGCTGTCAAATTATTCAAAATGGACGCCTTAAAAATGTTAAAGACACATTCTTAGCTCTTTAATCTTTTCAAATGCTTTCAAGGTAGCGGAACTGTCACTTTTACATGCTTTAATTTGCCTTAAATCACAATGCAAAAACGTTGCCACATCTGTATGTCGTTCACCTAACCTAATAATCAACCTGTCAATCCAAATTTAAGTTTTTAATTGTCAAAAAATTAACGCAGTACAGTAGTAATTAAATACATCTAATCAATGGCTACAATTTTGTTTCATTTTTTAAGGTCTTTAATAATAAAATGTATAGTCATAGTTAATAAAATATAAACATTTTCACAAAAAAAATGGTTCAACAATTTATTATTTATTAAATATTAACCATTATACTCTGTTTTTAAAGCAAAACTTTTACTAACAATATTTATATTACAAGAAAAATAGTACTGTCACATTGACAGGTCAAACTTGAGTATGAAATATATGATTTTAAAAAGTAATCACCAAGTCATAAAATGTTGTCGGTGTTAGTGTTATAATACTTTAAAACTATGTATAAAATTTTAGTAACTTTAACATGTTTTAAAACATAAAATTCGTTTTGTTAATTTTTCCATTTTTTTGTTAATATGTTGGTTATTGTAATATTTAATTTGTTACTTAGACTAATGACTGATAACCTCCAATTCAATATACGGTTCTGTAGTAGGTGCGTGTTTTTAACATAAGCCTAAGGTATCGAAATTTTTAAGTTAGTACGTGTTTTACTGCCCTAAAGTATATCAAATTTACTTTAAATATTGCTTTTTCAGTCAACCGCTATTCTATGCATGAAAATTGAACCTGTAATTGACCCGAAAAATTCGATTCTTCGGTCAATTTTATTGACTTTAGTGACATATGATCTCGCAATTAAATTTTTGCGATACAATTGGAAACATAAAATGTCGGTTTTGTATCGCAACTCTGACCGTTGTCGTGTTATAATAATAAACTTAGTAGCGTTGACATTTCGATATCCCAATTTAAACTTTTAGTAACATGTTAAAACTAGGGTTTAATAAAAATTTGCGACGTCGCTAAAACAGAATTGGCTATAATTTTAAAGGTCAGATCGGGTCGAAATGACAATATTTTTACCTTTGAACTGCATTGTGCAAATTTTTGATAAGTTTAAATTGTAAGTGGCAATTGTTTTAAAAATTAAGTTTACAATATTTTTTCAAATATAAATTAACTTGTTGGCTAAATATTACTTTGGGTATTTTTAAATAAAATATGATTTACAGTATCTTGACACTTTATTTTAATAAAAAATGGCTAGTTAACCACATAAAAATTAACATCACTTTTGTTGATAATAGTTTACCAAAACAGCTATTTTAACAAAGTATTACTATGTTTAATTTCAATAAATACCATATGCATGGTCATTTAGTGTCGCTTTTAGATATTTATCAGGCAATTCATTTTGATATATTAGAAAATACCTATATATATATCATCTACTTTAATAACGTAAGCACGATTTTAAGTCGATATTCCATCGCATTTAAGGCAAAGAACCGACTTAAAGTATGCAAAATGCTATCACAATATCTTAATGCATATATACTTACCGCATTTTTAAAGTATCTAAAACTTGAAATCTATTCGCATTACTCATACGTTAGATAACGTTAAATAAATATCAAGTTGTAATCTTTCTATTTGCTAAGTGCTTATTAAAAAAACAAATATAATAAATTTTTTTTTAATTAAATAAATAATATATAATGTAAGTTATGGGTTTGTGAGTTATATATTATTTTGAATTTTAAATTTTTAGGTAAGTTAACACTTGCAAATTGTTAAAAATATAAACAAAAAACACTCAGAAAAAATTTACAAAAAATGGAATTTAAAAATTGGTATAGGTTATGTTGTTATAATTACATTCATTAAAATTTTGTTAAAGATTTATTTGGATGTATATACTAACAATAACAATATATATAAGGTAAACTGTACAGACAAAATTTTGAGAATAAATAATGTTTTGTTCTTAAAACATCTAACATTTTCTTTGAGATAGTACAATATTATTATCTGAAACACTAGATTTTTACTAAAATCTACAAATGTACAAAAAAGTTTATAAACTCGAAAATAATTTCTAAAAATTTTGAAATATAGTTACCTGAAATTTTTCAAAAAATCTTTTAAAGGTAAAATATGATTTTCTAATGCAATACTAAAGCGTCAAATTTCAATAATAAATTATAAAAATATTCACCTAAGAAAAAATCAAATTTTGTTTTTTTTGAGGCTCTTGACTATAGATTATTTTTTCACAGTAGTAGTATTGTATGGCTTATATAAAACAATCAAATTTTTGTCGAATGCAATTTTGAGTAAAACTATAACTAACAATTTTTTCTATAAAATTTTACCTATTCTTTCAAAATCTAGCATTTACTGCTACTAAATCATTTACAGAAAATATAGAAAAAAAAATCAATAAAAATGTATTTACCCTACAAAAATTTAAAAAAAACTACCCCTTTACCCAAAAAATGTGAAAAATTGACCCCATAAAAATGCTTAAAAAATAACAGAAAATTGTCACAATTCATTTCCATGCGGTGTCCAACCCTTAGAAGTATTATCAAATGAATGCTGCAACCACTGGTTAGTAATATGTTCATATCTTTCCTTCTTTAAATACAAGGGTTTCCCTCGTTTCCAACCTTTGTCTTCTTCACCATGGGCATCAAGGTATAATGTGCCTGATAATGTTTAAAAATTAAAAATTTTTTGGCAACATGAAAAATTATTAAAAAAAAAAATTAAATTTTTATTTATTATTTAAAAATTTAGATAGGCTGTTGAAGCCTTAACATAGGCAAACATTCTTAAAAGAGGCCAGTTTTTAGCAACCTTAGCAATTCCCTAGCATTATTATTTTAGCACAAGTGCTTGATAATTAATATGGTTATTGTTCTTTTTTAGACGAAAAATTACTAATAATTATTTACTTAGAAATGATACAACAAGATGTGAAAATTAATCTTCGTTACAAATCTTACGCTTCAAAGTGCAATCAAACATCAAAGTCAAAATATTATCTGATTTCAAATGCTTTTAAACCTTGCACTTTAAATGTTGGTGCTAATATTAATATCTTGTTAATTTCAGAACCAATAAACATTCTAACATGTGGGTGTTTTATCTTTTATGAGGTTTTTTATCAGAAAACTTATACATTTGTTAAAACCGGTTCCAGTCGTGTCAAAAACATTAAAAAACAAGCTTTTTATCTTTAAAAGCATGAGTATAAATTAATTGAACTTTGAAAGATATTTTCAGATAAGTATTTCAAATTTTTGGATCAAATTTTTGTTTTTTTCCTTGGCCCAAAGAAATGATTCAAAAACTAACAGCGTGGTGTAGTAGGCAGAACACTTGACTTTACTACATGAGGTCCTGGGTTCGATCCTCACTGCTCTCAAGCTGTAGCACCCTTAAGTAAGGTGCTATAAACAGTATAAACTACTGCTAAGCCGGCACTTAATAAGCAGCTTAATTATCGGGCAATTATTATCTATAATATTTCAAACTGCTAAAGGCAACTCGAGACTGGGTTGGGGTTACTGATGTTACTTTAGGTTTAGGTCTTGAAGTCAACCTTTCCACATCGAGGATAAAAAAGGCAATAAAAAGTTAACCTTACAATTCCGATGAAATACCAATCTTTAACATTAAAAGTATATAAAAACATAAGAAATACTATTTTACTAATTTCAAAAAAAATTTACAATAACTAAAAAAGTTCAACCTACCCCATATACATGCCCTTGAGCCTCTAATAACCACAATTATAGAAGAATTTATCAGTAATAGAATACAAGTTCCTTCCCCACATATATCTGCATGTCTACAGCCTGCTTTAGGTGGTTCCTTATATTTGCATATAGATTTATAACAAACATACGAACCACAGACCAAACAAATTGCTGGGTTGAGTTCGTTACCACAATCTTTGCATTTCTAAAAAAAAATTGCGGCAAATTTGAAAAAAAATTTAGGCTTGCGTTATTTACCGAAAATAAAATTTTTAAATAAATTGATCAGTGAGAATCGAACCCAGAACCTTGTGTTGTGCCTTAAACACTTACTAGTTAAGCAATTACTTACAGATTTTCTAAATTTTTGAAACAGAGTGTTATATTCATGAGGTAGTTGTATTAGTTTGGGAGTAAACCACTCATGACATTTTAGTAATTTTCTTGCAGCTGAGGGATTTTTATTAATAATCATTGAAACCTAAGAGCACATAAAAACAAAGTTAAGCTAAAATTTGAAAAGTAATATCACATAAATTTACAACAAATTTATTTAATAATTATTTAATTATTTTTTTTATTAACAACTACTTATTTTTTAATTAATGTTAAACACTTCTTTGGGGATAAACTGACCTCTTGACACCACCTGGTGATGAAAAGTTTAGGGTTGTTCCAGTGTAAACATTTGATTGAATCTATTTCAGAAAACTCGGTATTTGGGCATAAGCCTGACAAGAAAAATAAATTTAAAGATAAATTAAATGAAAAGATTTTTATAAATTAATTATTAAGCAATATTAATCCAACTATGAACAATTTTTTTTATATTTATTTATCCTCGATGTCAGAAGGTCAATCCAAACATTAAGTAACATCAGTTACCCTGACCCAATTTTGAGGTGCCTGTAAAGTTTGGGATATTATAGATTATTGTTGTCCCAAAATTATAAGCTGCTGATTAAGTGCTGGCTCAGCATGAGTTTATACTGTTTACAGCACCTCACTCAAGAGTGCCACAGCGTTAGAGCAATGGGGATCAAACCCACGACCTTATGTAGTAAAGCAAAGTGTTGTGACCACTACACTATGCTGTCAGTTACATTAACAGGATAAAATAAAATAATTTAAACTTACCTAAATATTGAGCCAAATGTGCAAACTCGTTATCAGAGTCAGTTAAAATAGGAATTTCATCTCCACCAAATATATGTTGTTTAAATAAAGAAGATATGCGTAGGAATGAGAGCAAATATTTTTCTACAGAAGATAATGCTGACTAAAATTTTTAAAAATGGTTTAGATTTTAATATATTACTGACATATACCTAAACCATATATATATAATAGAACTTAGTGAAAGATAATATATATGTCCAATTTATTGGCCTACAAAATAAAAAAACTGCCATTTGTAGTGCGCAAATAAATTATCAAGGGCAAATATTAGGTAAGATTTGCAACCATATTATGACATTGAAAATCTCGAATGTAGGCCGCTATCGATTAGTTTTACCCAATAGATTTTTTACCAAAAACTATATTCCCGAAAATACCGTTTTAACAAAAAAGGACATTCCCTATTACCCACTTTAACCAAACACTTATTTTTTTAAATTAGATCGGTAGCGTGGTGTAGAGGTAAGAACACTTCCCACACGACATGAGGTAGTGAGTTCAATCCCCACTGCCCTCATGCTGTAGAGCCCTCGAGTAAGGCGCTATAAACGGTTTTGGTAAGCCAGCACTTAATCAGCAGCATAATTACTGGGCAATTATAATCTATAATATCCCAAAATGCTAAAGGCAACTCCAGACTGGGTCAGGGTAACAATTGTTACTCTATGATTAGGTCGCGCATTTGACCTTCCCACATCGAGGATAAAAACATATATAAAAAAAATTTGGGTAGAATATCATTTTTTTTAAATCTTAAAATTATCTGTGGATACTCTACAAATATAATCAAATAAAAAAGCATTTTTTACCTTTGGTGAGATGACTACATTAGAATAACTAGAAAGGAATGAGATAGCCGAGTTATTCTGTTCTTTGTACAAATTAGTCGGCATCAATTTTATCACAAGACCGACTAAACACTCGAAATTTGTACCACTAAAGGGGATTCCCCCAACGGATACGCCGATGCTGTTTTTCCAGGCTCTGAGTTAGAAATATTTTTAAAAAAAAAATTGTTTTTTTTGAGAAAAAATTGTATTGGAAAGTTTTTTACATTTTTCTATTTTGTTACCTTCTCTCCTCAGAAGAGAATTGGAAAGAAAGGTGAATGAGAGATTTGATAAAAGCTAGCTGATATAAGATTTCTATGTCCTTGTGAAATTTTTCCAAAGATAGCTGACCATTTGTTGAAAACTAAAACAAAAAATAATTAATAAAAAAATATCACATGCAACTAACAGTGTTGTTAATATAAATTCGCAATACAAATAGGATAAATAACTGGCCGGCAGCATGGTGTAGTGGTAAGAACACTTGCTACACAACTTTGAGGTCGTGGGTTCAATCCTTACTACTCTCATGCTGTAGCACCCTTTAGTAAGGCGCTATAAACGGCACGAACTCCTGCTGAGCCAGCACTTAATCAGTTGTATAATTACCGGGCAATTATAATATATAATATTCCAAACTGCCACAGGCAACTCGAGACTGGGTCGTAGTAACTGATGTTACTCTATGTTTAAGTCGCGCATTCGACTTTCCCACATCGAGGATAAAGATATATACGAAAAAAAGACTTACCTTAATTAGCAGTTTGGTTAGATTCTGCATTAAACATGGGGTAATATGGTTAGGTATAGGATTGTCTTCACTAGTAAGATAGTTGTACAGAGAAATAACTTTTGTATTTTGAGGTTTTGAGACTTGGCAAATGTGATACAAAACATGAAACAGGGTCCCTAAAAATATTTAATTATAACTATTTGCATATCTTAAATTAATATTTGTAAATCAGAGATCAATAAAAAATGGTGTAGAGGTTAGAACACTTAGTTTTACAACATAAAGTCTTAATTTAAATTCCCACTGCTTTCATGCAGTAGCTCCCAAAAGTAAGGCACTAAAAACGGGTATTTACATTCCTATTGAGACAAAACTTATCTCTGTTTAATTTTTAAGCAATAATCTAAATTTTATTGGGGCTTAGTGGACAATATATACATCTATTGGCCTACAAAATTAACAGAAAAATGCTGTCTATGGTGCGCTGGTAAATTTTTAAAGGCAAATGTTTTTTTCTATACATCTTTTTTCTTGATGTGGAAAAGTCAAATGTGCAACTTAAATATAGAGTAACAACTGTTACTCCGATCCAGTCTCAAGTTGCCTTTAGCAGTTTGGAATATTATAGAATTTAATTGCCCGGTAATTATGCTGCTGATTAAGTTTTGGCTCGGCAGGAGTTTATACCGTTTATAGCGCCTTACTCAAGGGCGCTACAGCATGAGATCAGTGGAAATTAAACCCACGGCCTCATGTGTGGTGTAGCAAGTGTTCTTACCACTACACCACGCTGCCCGAATATTAGTTATATCCGTATTATAACTATTAAAATCCGCTCTGTAGGGCCGCTCTGTATCGACTAGTGTTAACTAAATTTCAAACTGGCAAAGACAACTCAAGACTGGGTTAAGAGTACTAATAGGCTGTGAATTTAACTATTTAACATTGAGAATAAATAAGTACAAAATTAAAATAAAAACACTTACCGATCGGTAACTTTTTTTGAAAAGTTTTCGAAATTCTCGGTGACAACGAAGCAGAGGTAGAAGCGTGGTCTGCCATTCGAACTAACAACGTGTTTCCCATTTGCATCAAGTTATGTTCCAGGTTAAAATAAACCGATGAATACATGATTGGGATAGGGTCGGGTTGTACTTGAGGAGCAAATTTCTTAAAATTACAACGCTCGAAAATTTCGGCGATTTTTTCATAGCATTCCAAGGTTACGAATGGTTTGACCGGTTCATCTGTTGTAATCCTAATTTAAAGTCAGTTTATAAATAATTGCAAAAACAAAGTTGATTTTCAACCATGGATAATAGTATAGTATTTTAAATAAAATTTAACAATTATTTCTTAATGCACAATTGTGATAAAAGCTAAGTTTGTCTTATAAAAAAAAATTGTTCAAAAAAAAAAAACTTTTTTTGGGTATTTATCTAGAAGTAAAAAGTACTTACTCTTTATCTGATTATTTTTTAAGGGACACTGCTTATTAGCATTTATGACCGGCAGCGTGGTGTAGTGGTAAGAACACTTGCTACACCACACATGAGGTCGTGGGTTCAATCCTTACTGATCTCATGCTGTAGTGTCCTTGAGTAAGCAATAAGGGGCTATAAACGGTATGAACTCCTGCTGATCCAGCACTTAATCAGCAGCATAATTATCAAGCAATTTTAATTAATATAATATCCCAAACTGCCACAGGCAACTCGAGACTGGGTCAGAGTAACTAATGTTATTATACATTGACGATAAAGATATATACAAAAAAAAATATAAAATTCTAATCCAATAGACAACTGTCCAAAAAAACAAATTTCTAGAAAAACTAAAAACTTACGTTCTCGTGTTTTTAATATTTTGCGGTAACACAAGATTCGAAACTTGTCTGCAGAGCGGGCACTGAAATCGAGTTTTAGGTCGAGTTAGTAAGATGTCGTCTCGATTTACAGTTAACATATAATCCCGATGACAATTTAAATGAACATTATGACCGCAAGTTGAAATATGGATTCCACCTATTTGGGTATGATCAAAATCTAAAAAGAGAAAAATTAAAATTTAGAAAACCAGCAAAAAAATTATAGTTTAAAATTTCATAACAGTTTAAAATTTTAAACATGAATTAATAAACACTTATATTTAAAAAAAAAACAGTTAAATTAAAAAAATACCAAAAAAATTAAAATTTAGAAAACCAGCAAAAAAATTATAGTTTAAAAGTTATAACAATTTAAAATTAAAAACATGAATTAATAAACACTTATATATATTTAAAAAAAAAACAGTTAAATTTAAAAAATACCAAAAAAATTAGCATTTTAAGTAAGTAAAGTCCTACCAAATTTCATTTTAAACAATGTTAGTAAATTAAAAAAAATATTTAAATATAAATTCCTAATTTTTAGGTTTCGAATATTATTATTGAATTGTCTGTGAAAACATGAACAAAAAATTTATTTATTTAAAATTTTCAAATAAAAATACGACAAATATTAAACAAAAAATAGAAGTACATAATCAATTCCATTTAAATTGAGTTTAAATCTTAAAAAACATAATTTTAAACATACCTGTATCAGAAGAAGTTGGTAAACCCAATGCTATAGTATTTTCCTTTATATTTTGGCCCACATAAGAGTAGGTATGTTTGTTAAAATCAGGATTTGAAATTGAAGAAAAATCGAAAACTGATTTATCATTTCTTCGGTGTCCTTAAAACGTTAAATAATGTATTATTATATTTATAATTAAAAACTACAGAAAAATAGCAGATAGAATTTCAAAGTAAAATTTTCCTTTTTAAATTGGCTTAGGTTTAAAATTAAATAAAGAGTTTAGTTAATATAAAGCTAGTGATAGAGAAATACAGGTTAAACTTTGGTACTGTAATCAGGTTTTAAAAAAAAATTTAAAATTAATAAAAAAAAGAAAAGGGAAGCCCTATTTGTGATGACGTAGAAAGTACTAGCTTGTATACACTCACTACACTACTTAGTACTTTCTACGTCACACAAAAAATAAGGTAAACCTCTTCTTATGTTAATCATTTTCCAGTATTTTTGAATATTAAATTGTAAGTACCACAGACATTTTTAAAGGTTTTAAAGCCATTTTGTGATTCATTGTCAACCATACTAACATACTATATACATCACTTACAAAATTGCAAAACTCTGTAACATAACACTTCAGCAGTTTTGGACTTAATTAGAAATTTTGGTAGATAATTAACATGGTAATTAATTTTGGGCTTGACAGAAATTTGTACCATTATAGCGCCTTACTCAAGAGTGCTTTGACATAGATGCAGTGGGAATCAAACCGAGGACCTTATGTTTTAACCACTACACCACACTGCCAAAGTGGTATGATAGCTAAATATTATTTTGTTAATTTATCAAAAAAATTGTGTTATAAATTTTAAACTTACCTAATACTAAAGAAGGTTGAACTAAACATATAAGTCCAATTAATTTGTTTTGTGAAAGGTTATCATTTGAGTTTATACAACCTTCTTGTACACCACATATAACACATTCATATAACTGCTCTCTATCATCATCTTGGGACGAGTTGTTTTCTGTTTGTGATAGATTTTCTTGATCAATTTCCATTTGGTTGCTTTCTATAGAACACAAAATATAGAATATTTGATAAAATACTTAAAATGTGATAATATAAATAAAGTGTAAATTATAATATTAAAGTATAATGTTAACAAACCCGAGACCTGGTAGCAGTGAAGATCAAACCCATGACCTCATGTAGTGAAGCCAAGTGCTTAATGGTGTAGTAGTTTAAACACTTGGCTTCACTACATGAGGTCATGTGTTTGATCCCCACTGCTATCAGGTCTTGGGTTTGATCTCCACTGCTATCAGGTCCCGGGTTTGATCCCCATGGCTATCAGGTCCCGGGTTTGATCCCCACTGTTGTAGACCTTTTGAGTAAGGTGCTATAAACGGTATAAACTCCTGCTGAGCCAGCACTTAATCAGCAGCTTAACTATGGCGCGATTAAATTCTATATCATCCTAACTTACAAAGGCATCTGGAGACTGGGTCAGGGTAACTGATGTTACTTTATGTTTTTTTATGACCTTTCCAAAAACATGTGACTCATCAAAATTTTACCTATAAATTTTTTTTGTTTTTCAGCAAATTGTTGCATTAGTCTCTGCCTAGCTTCTTTAGCTTGTTGTCTCTTGTAAGCTTTTTCATCCATTTCATTCATGGTTGGACTTGTTTTGTTACTTGATTTTGTGTTAAGGCTGTTAGCTATAACTTTAATCATCTAATAAACAACGAAAAATATAACTTCAATTTAAAATTTTTTTTTTTCAAATTTATCCTCCAAATTTATTTTTTTAATTTATCCAAAAGTATAAATATTAAATCCACAAAAATTGATTTAATTTTATTTTTTTTAAACTTTTTACATTTTTGTTTTCTTTGCTTGCTTTTGCGGCAGCCAACAAAACGTTTTCCACTACATTAGCCCGCGTTGGTGGAATCGGAGTTTTTCTGTCGTAACTTTTAACTTTATCCTCATCGAGGATAAACATGCCATTCGTGTCGTTAAATTTGTTGTAAAGTTTGACAAGAAGCGATAAAATACTTGCCTAAAAAAATAAAAAAAATATTTAAAAAAAAAAATTGAAATTTTATAATAAAAAAATGTTGCTACCCTTTAAATATATTGTAAACAAATAATACTTCAATATGATAACCTAAAAAGTTTTTTTAAATAAAAATTAAAACCCTTAAGCAGGTCTACTTAAAGGGATTTATTATAGCTAATATAAATATTTTTTTACTTTTAAAAAATGGAAAATAATTTACTACACACCCCTGTTTTGACAGTTTTGTTCAGTTCTATTCCTTTTGATGCAAACAGTGTTGAGGAAGAAGTGCTTTCTAAAATAAATAATTAAATGTTAAATTTTAAAAATTATCTTTAAAATTATCTTGCTTTTTTATTTTTTATTTTTTTTTAACAGACACGGAAATTTTTTTTATTAGTTTACACAAAAATAATTTTATAAACATAACACTGAAATTATTTTTATGTCAATTTTTCCAACTACTTTGATATTATTAACTGAACACAATTAATAAAGCAACAACTAATAACTTGGTGAAGTGCCTAAATACATTACCACAGAAGGTCCCAGGTTTGATTCCCACTGCTTCTACATTAAAAAATTTCTAAATAACGAGCAAATTGTACTTTTTTTCACACTAAATTGTTTACCTGTTTCCATGAATTCTTCATTGTAAGAAACTATCCTTGGTGTGGGTTCCCTATTCGACGGTGGAACTTTAAGTTCCATCACCATTTTTTCACTGTTCTTTGTGATGTCATCACTGGTAAACCAATCAAAATTTGGGATTCCGATATCTTGTTCTTCAGTGTTAAGTAATGACATTTGAAGGGGTTTTTTGTTGCCAAGGTTTTGGGTTTGATCTAAATTGTGTCAAGCATAAATCTTTGTAATTTTATTGATTTAGAACTAAGGTATAAACTATTTTAACATTTATTTTACAAACTTATTAGTTACACTTGCACAGTGTTGTGGTCCAAAGACTTGACCTCATTTCAAAAGGTCCTGGGTTCGATTCCCACTGCTCTTATGCTACAGCACCCTTAAGTAGGGCGCTATAAACAATACTAACTCCTGCTAAGCCAATACTTAATTAGCAGCTTAATTAGCGGGTAAATATAATAATATATTATCCAAAACTGCCAAATGCAACTGAAGACTTGGTTGAGGTAACTAATTTTACTCTAAGTTTAGGTCGTTAAGTTGACCTTTTCACATCAGGAGTAAATAAATATAAAAAAGATAAAAAATTTAACTTAACGTCTAATAAAAAATTGCTACTGTTTATGTAAATTTAAACAATATTTTAAGGAACTTACCGGTTAAATTTTTCTTTAAACTAAAACTAGCTTCTAATAAATGTAACGCCATTGCTAATGTCTGAAAACAGAAAACTATAAGTAATACTAATAAGTCTAAACACACTTACATTAACAAGATACAAAACTTGCAAATACATCTTAAAATGGAGTTAAAATAATAACAGATAATTATAAATAAGTTTTAAAGTCAAAAATTTTTTTATATTTTTACCATGGTTTTCATTAAATTTACAGAGTTGAATTAAAAATTGCTGAAAACATATTTTCCAATAAAATATTTTTCTTTATTGAAATATTAAATAGACTTAATTTAGGATATAAATTTACCATGTCGGTAACCATAGAGTGGTTGTGTAAGGCTTTGAATAAAACAACATAAAAAAACATATGCATTCTTTTACAATGTACCAAGTTCTTAATGCCCGAATATGCCGGCATAAATTCAGTGATCGCTAAAACAAAAAAAAATCATTAAATAAATTTGCCATTTAGTATTTTTAGTGTAAAACATAAATTAATAAAATTACTCACGTTGAAATGGAGGCCATATAGAAGTATCAGTTAGTTTACTGTTGATGTTAAATTCACTTTTTAGATGTCTGAAGTAACTGACATGCGACTAAATTAAATAAAAATCCTGTTTTTTGTATGTAATTATCAACAAACCAAGAATGCCCTTCAAGACCTAAACATTGGAGTAACATTCATTACCCCAACCCAATCTCAAACTGGCTTTGGTGGTTGGGAATATTATAAATTATAATTGGTTTTTGCTTAGCAGAAGGTCCTACCAGTTATAGTGTCTTACTCAGGGGTGCTACAGAAAGAAAAAGCACTGGAAGTCAAATCAATTTGCAGGGTATTTAAACCCAATGAGCTAACACACCGGTGTAGTGGTAAGAACACTTGCTACATTACCATGAGGTCGTGGGTTCAATCCCCACTGCCCTTATCCTCCAGCGCTCTTGAGTAAGACGTCATAAACGGTATGAACTCCTGCTGAGCCAAAACATAATCAGCAGCTTAATTATCGGACAGTTATAATCTATAACATCCCAAACTGCCACAGGCAACTCGAGACTGGGTCGGAGTAACTTATGTTACTCTATGTTTAAGTCGCACATTTGACTTTTCCACATCGAGGTTAAAGATATATACAAAAAAAAAGTGAATCCAAGTGTACTAACCACTACACAAAGTGCTAAAAAATGACAGTATTTGTCTGGGAATAAGCTAACATATGTTTTAATAGATAACCCACTACGGTATTTCAATATTTTCTATTTATTTAAAAATTGCATTAACACAACATACCTGTTGAACAACTTTCTTGTATAATATTCTGTGATCGTTGAACACAGGATCATATTTGCTCCATGCTAAACTGTTTGGTGTATAAGTGGTTTGTTCCATGGCATCTCCTTAATTTAGTTTAATAAATTAATAATACACATTTACTACTTACATTGTGGAGTAGGTAATGTAGTGTAATAGACAACAACTCAAGATTGGGCTCAGTAATATAAGTTACTCTGATTTGGACTCTAATACCTTTTGCATATGAATGATAACTTATTATGAAAAATATAAATAATAATCACAATATACTTTTTTTTTCATATCACCTTAAGGTAATAGGTTTTATATATTTTTTTATTGGGGAAGGGTGTGCTGTTATGACGTGATCGAGCTATCCGTAAACACCGGGCTCAAGGGCGAATTGTGTGACGTTGGTGCGGCTTGAACCCGAAACCTTTCGGCTCGTAGTCCGACGCCATAACCGGTTTGCCACACTCTTGGACATAATCATGATATACTTAGAAACTGGCAGCATGGTGTGGTGTAGTAAATTAAACATGTGTCTTTACTACATGAAGTCCTAAGTTCAATATCTACTGCTCTCATGCCTAAGTGCACTCCATAAAGGTACTATAAATAATATATACTCTTGCTAAGCTGAAATACAGCGAGCTTATAAATTATTAGGTAAATATTATCAATAAATCCCTCTTACCAAAAAGTTAATTTAAGACTAGGTTGGGGTAACTAATGGCTTTCTTCAATGAAGATAAAAAAATTAAAAAAAAACTATGATATTAACGTACCTTCTTTTTTAGTTGCATATTTTCCCAATGCTTCAGGTAAATAGTTTGCGTAATCATTAGATTTTGAACCAGAATGAGCAGCATTACAAAGAAGAACATGATCTGATATTGAACTATAAGTACTTGGTTGAGAGGTCAGTAGAACTATCATATCACTTTCAATTATTTCCTTATAATTCATACCTAAATATAATATATAAGTTAAAAACTTTAAAATTTAATCTAATCATTTTTTTTGTTTATTTATCCTTGACGTGGGAAGGTCGAATGCATGACCTAAACATACAGTAACATCAGTTACTCCGATCCAGTCTCGAGTTGCCTGTGGCAGTTTGGGATATTATTGATTATAATTACCTGATAATTACGCTGCTGATTAAGTGCTGGCTTAGCAGGAGTTGGTACCATTTATAGCGTCTTTTTTAAGAAGCTACAGCATGAGAGCATAATACTAAAATGTGCTAGATTTATAAGTAATTAGTTTAACATTAACTTACAAAAAATTTTTTTTAATTTTAATTTTTTTTACCTAGATGAGTTCTTATCCCCATAATAGCCATCACAAGTTTAAAAGCTGCCTCCAACATTTTTGGTTGTCGATCTTCATCCGGCGCTCCCAAGTGGCTGTAATTAATGTCGTCAAAGTAAGGAGAAACAGTCTCGGCAACGGTCAGACAATTAGTTACGCGGCAGCGCTCAAAAATTTTCGAGACAACATAATCTCCAGGAAGAAAGGCAGAACATAACTAAAAATTTTGAAAAACACCGAATATTTTTTTTGTATATGTTTATTTATCCTCGATGTGGAAAGGTCGACTTCACGACCTAAACATAGAGTGACATCAGTCACGCTGACCCAGTCTCAAGTTGCCTGTGGCAGTGTGAAATATTATAGTTTATAACTGCCTGCTAATTAATCTGCTGATTAAGTGCTGGCTCAGCAGGAGTTCAAATCGTTTATAGCGACTTACTTAAGGGCGCTATAGCATAAGAACAGCGAGGATCGAACCCAGGACCTTAAGTAGCTACCGATTAAAAAGGATTATATTTAGCAAATTAAAATAGCAATTTAAACAAACCAACTTTTAAATTTAATCCCGGTTTACCTGTAATAAATAAAGATCAGCATCGATAAAAAAAGTGCAGAAAAAATATTGCTTGTAAGCCAGAGCTTGAGTTGATAAAGTTAATCCATTCCTAACCCACATTCCTGATTGGATTTCATACATTGTCACTAAGACCTTAATTACACGTAAGTTTTAAATAAAATCCTAACAACAAAAAGTAAAAAAAAATTCCTAAAAAAAAATTTAAATTCGACCTAAAAAATTCGAATAACTTTCGATTAAAAAATTCAAAAAATAAATGCCTAAATTGCGCATAAATATACACATTAGCAATTCAAAAATATAATTTTATGTAAAACATTTTTTGTAATTTTATATTTCCTTAAAACTTACATGTAAAGGGTGCTCTAACATTTTAATTAGTTCCTCCGTAGATATATACAAGTCTTTAAAATGCACACCTTAAAAAAATCAGATTAATAATAAGAAAATTTTAGATAAATTAAAATTGTACAAAACAAAATGGGCAACAAAAATTATAAAAATGTCTTTATCAATAAATAATATGTTTTTTTTATATTTATTTATCCTTGATGTGAGAAGGTTAACTTTATAAACATAGAGTAACAACAGTTACCTCGGCCCAGTCTCAAATTGGCTTTGGCACTTTGGGATATTATATAGATTATAATTGCCCAATAATAAAGTTGCTAATTAAGTATTGGCTCAGCAGGAGTTCATATCGTTTACAGGACCTTACTTAAGGGTGCTACAGCATGAGAGCAGAGGGCATTGAACTCATGACCTCGTGTAGTAAAGTTTTTTTTTTAAAACTATAACAATGTTGTACCTTGGTTAGTTATGGCATTACTTATAAAATAAGCCACGTATCTATGCAGTGGATAGTGGAAACTAATTTGGTTGTAAGGTAAGGTTATATCTCCCTCAAAACCTAGCGCATCAAATAATTCAGTGAGAGCATCACATAATATACTGATCACACTAATACTAAGTTGGGCAGTTGATCTATTCTAAGATAGAAAATAAAAAGAGTTTTATTGTATGAAAATAAATTTTTTTATATATATATATTAAGTATAGAGTAACATCAGTTACTCCGACCCAGTTTCGAGTTGCCTGTTGCAGTTTTTGTATAGATTATAATTGCCTGGTAATTATGCCGCTGATCAAGTGCTGGCTCAGCAGGAGTTTATACCATTTATAGCACCTTACTTAAGGGTGCTACAGCATGAGAGCAGTGGGGATTAAACTCACGACCGCATAGTGGCGTAGCAAGTGTTCTTACCACTACACCACGCTGTATACTGGTTTGGAAAGTAATTTTCTGTCAGTACCTAAACTAAACCTTACCTCTAAAACATCGACAAAACACCAGAGTGGAGAAGCACAAACATCTCTCTCAGTGTGGAAAGCCAACAATATTGGAGTTACTTCATGTCCGATATGAGTGACTAACTCTCTCTTTGTTAAATCCATTCCACAAAAACACAACAACTGTTGCACCAGGCAACTACAAAAAAATGTTTAAAAAATAATTCTTTACAGAATTAAGTATAGTAAAATAAATACTTATGCTAATAACTGTGGTAAGAACACTTGCTACACCACCATGAGATCGTGGGTTCAATCCCCACTACTCACATGATGTAGCGCCCTTGCGTAAGGCTATAAACAGTATGAACTTCTGCTAAGCCAATACTTAATCAGTAGCATATTTATCAGGCAATGATAATCTATAATATCCCAAACTGCCATAGGCAACTCGAAAATGGGTCGGAGTTACTGATGTTACTCTATGTTTAGGTCATGCATTCGACCTTCCCATATCGAAAATATATATATATACATTAAAAAAAATAAAAAACAGCATGAGGCATTCAGTCTTAAAGGACACAGGGTCCTGGGTTTGATTCCCACTGCTTTTAAACAACGCCGAGTTAGAGGCTTTTATGCAATACCTTCATTTATTATTAATAATATCTGTTAAAAGTAACATTTTTTTTATATTAAATTGAAATAGATTTACCTCATTAGATCAGGATTGCCCAGTAGCATAGTAGTAACTCTTGTATGGCTTAATATATTCACAAAATCACTAACCACTGGCCAGTAGGCGTTGGTGCGCAAACTACTTTCTGTACCTGCTACACATTGATGATAATCGTTAGGATTTGTTTCCGATGAAGTCAGATTAGGATAAATAATATTGTGAAGTGAAATCATAAAAATCTGCAAAAAAATTATGACTTATATTACATCAGTAGTTATAATCATGTTAGGTTTTACAATTAAGACCCCTTGATGACCCAAACATAGAGAACATCAGTTACTTTGACCCAGTCTCAAGTTGCCTTTGGCACTTTTAGATAATATAGTTTATAATTGCCTAAGTGCTGGCTCAGCAGGAGTTTATACCAGATATAGCACCTTATCTAAGGGAGCTACAGCATTAGAGCAGAAGGGATTGAACCCAGCACCTCATGTAGTAAAGACAAGTGTTCTGACCACTACACCACGCTGCCAGTTGAATTGTAAAGTTTTAAGTCAGTACCAAATCCAAAAAAACAATTATTGCGATTATGATCAAGCAATATACAAGTTCAATAATATTCTAAACTGAAAACTCTAAGCCTTACTATCCCCAAATAATTAAAATTACATATTTGGGAGTAAAACGTTAAGCTTCTTACATCAACAAAACATTTAAAATAAACAAAAAACAATGTAATGACAAATGGCATTATGTAACCAACATATTAAATGCTGTCTATTTAGTTAATATATATAATAGTTATATTAAAGATATTAAAAATATTTACTAAAATAACAGAATATAAAAGTTTAAAATTTAGTTAACAAACGATAAACTTTAAATTACTCATAAGAAAGTCATAGGAAATAAACAATTAGTCTTAAATCATGATATTGTATTCCCTATATATAACAATATCATGAAATTACTCATAGGCAAATAATGTATGTGATTTACATATAGGTTTTACCTCTAATAGGTTTTCATCCATTGTTAGCATATAAGCTAATTCATCATTGCTGAATAACTGGACAGAGATGTGTACAACCCTAAAATTAAAAAAAAATTTAATTATTTAATTAGTTGTGCAAAAGTGCCAAAAATTAAAAAAAATATTTAGTAAATATTACTTAATTAATGCCAATAGTTTAAAACTATTAAATGTTTTATTTGCCAATTAAATCACTTAAAAAACTACTTAAAGTGTTATATTAGAGGGTTTTACAATTTTGTAAGTGATGTTTATAGCATGTTAGTATGGTTGACACTTAATCACAAAATGCCTTTAGAACCTTTAAAAATGTATGTAGTACTTATTTTTCAAAAAATATTTAAAATAATGAACATTAAAAACCAGGTTACCATATTTTTCGTGTGACGTAGAAAGTACTAAGTTAGTATAGTGAATGTATACAAGCTAGTACTTTCTACATCTTCACAAACAGGGCTTCCCCTTTCTTGGTTTTTTAATTAAATTAAATTTTTTAATTGTGTATAACTTAAAAAGTAAGTAAAATTTTTTGAAGTTAAAATCATTTTTGTGTTAAGTGACACCAACTTTATTAATTTTTAAGTCAAAAAATATTGCTAATATTTGACTTTAAAAATTAATTTATAATTAACAAAAAAGGCAAAAAAAAAAAACAAGATTTTTTAATTATAAAAAAGACACCCACCTATTTGAAAGTTGATCTATTTTAGCAGACTTCCCCAAAGATGCTGCGATCCTGGAGTAATGACGAGTAAAAGATCTAGAGAACTCTCTCTTCATGTCAGCATCCGGAAGAAGATTCAGAAGGATCAAGATCACACATTCGGGAAACTCATATCTAAAAAAAAAATATATTTATGAAATTTTTTTAAACAAAATTTTAAATGTATGTCCAATTTATAGGCCTACACGATAAATAAAACCATTGTATGTGATGCCGAAATTAGGGTAAATATCAGTTTTTTGTGGCTATATTATGACAATTAAATGCCAACCCTTAGAGCGGCCTATTGACTGCTTTAACTAAAACTTTTTTAAATAGTAACAAGAAGTAAAGTAACCTAATATTGGAAAAAAATGTCCGAGAATTGGTAAATAAAAACAAACCTAACTAACCTTAATACCCAGAAAGTAATTTCATCGAGATAATTTAAATATTGGAAACCTCTTTTAAATTGACCGGTGTCATTTATTTCAGTTGGAATTCTGGGTGGTTTGATCGACTAAAACAAAATAATATAAAATCTTAAAAATCATATCCTAATTTCTTTATAAAAAGGTGGACTTTAAACATGATTTGTAAAGCAAACAGTCACATGTTATAGAAATGGTTAAACAATATTCTAAATATAATTTTTTGTTTATTTTATTTATTTTTTGTTTGTATATAACTTTATCCTCGATGTGGAAAGGTTGTGACCTAAACATGGAGTAACAACTGTTACCCCGACACAGTCTCGAGTTGCCTTTAGCAGTTTGGAAACTATAGATTATGATTACCCGGTAATTATGCTGCTGATTAAGTGCTGGCTCAGCAAAAGTTCATACCGTTTATAGCGCCTTGCTTAAGAGCGCTACAGCATTAGAGCATTGGGGATTGAAACCTCGACTTTATGTAGCAAGTGTTCTTACCACTACACCACGCAGCCGGTATAATAAAGCTAAGTGGACAATATAACTGTATGTCCAATTAACAAGCCTACAAAATAAACAAAACTGCTCTTTTGTTTGTGTAAATTATCATGGGCAAATATTAGTAGTTGTGACCATGTTACAACTATTATAATACCAACTGTAAAGTGAACTTTGACTAGTTTAGCAAAATAAAATTTAAAAAATTTTTAAAAATATGTTGAAAATTTAGTTTACTTTAACAGCTTGTTGAAACAAGATGTTGCTCTCCTTGTGAAATTGATGGTACGGGGAATCCCCAACCTCAATACACTTGTAACTTATACAGTTTTTAAGATCAGAATAGAGTTGTTCGTTCATGAAAAGGTTGTAGATGTGGGTTCGAACTTGTGACCCTAAGTTTAAAAAAAAAAAATTTTATTTAAAATTTGGTACTAAAAATATAGTACATTAACATAGTATTGTAATAATTATAAGCTACTGGGATAATCCCTTTCTTAGTATATCTGCTCTCTACAACAAATTTTGCTACACCACACATGAGGTTGTGGATTCAATTCCCTCTGATCTCATGCTATAGCGCCCTTGAGTAAGGTGTTATAAACAGTATGAACTCCTGCACTCGATCAGCAGTATAGTTAGCGGGCAATTATAATCTATAATATCCCAAACTGCCACAGGCAACTCGAGACTGGGTCGGAGTAACTGATGTTACTCTATGTTTAAGTCGTGCATTCGACTTTACTACATCGAGGAAAAATATATATATAAAAAAAAAATCTAGATTAGAAAATAACAAATTTACCTAGTTTTGAGATGTCTAACATAAGTTCAAAAAACTTTAGAATTTCAGGAGGAAATTCAGGATTGAAAGTAGGTTGATTCTGTTCTTGTTTGATCGAATATTTACGTAGAATATGGATGAACATTAACAACAATCTATCAAGCAAAACCTGAAATATAATGTTCTAATTATTATTAATTACTTTAAAGATTCAAAAAAATCTTAAGATCAATATAACATAAACTTGTTTAAATAATTTAACAATATAAAGCCCTATATGAAATTCTAGATTGTAAAATTCTAAAGTTAAATTTGATGAACAAAAAACATAGCAGGGCGTAGTAGTCAGAACACTTGGTTTACTACATAAGGTTCTAGGTTCAATCCCCACTACTCTCATGCTGTAGCACCTTTTGGACTGGGTGGGGTAAATGATGTTACTCTATGTTTGGTCGTGAAGGCGACCTTTATACGTCGAGGATAAATAAATATTAGCAAAATATTATAAAAGTTATAATCACCTCTGCAGCAGATAGAAATCCAGGTGGTACTGGTATAGGTGGAACCCTGTTGGGACCATGATGCAGACAAAACCCCGATTTCTTTAAAACACTTGGGTCACCACAGTCACAAGCCCCGCCCGCTTCACTGCGGAAAATGTTGTAGTCATGACCCTCGTGGTTACCCCTCTCAAAACAAGCTAAAAAATTTAAAAAATATTTTTTTAAAGAATTTATATTTTGGAAAAAAAATCTTTATTATTTGAGATTTTTCATAAGATAGAATGATAAAAAATCATGCCAACTTAATAAAATTTTATTTTTGTGCCTTCATTAGTATTAGTATATATTTTTTTAATTCTTGTTTAAATACAAATAGTCCATTTACTTAAACAAAATATTTAAATCTTTTTATTGATTATTTTAAATGAAACTGTAATGTTATTGCATAGTTGTTTTTAATTTAGTTTTAAATTGCCAATTAACTGTTATTTCATTTTCAAATTCCCACAGGAGGTTGTAATTAACAGCTACTAACCTTGTCTTTAAAATTTTTTAAACAACAATTAAATCAAAATTAAAATAATAAAACAAATATTAAAATAAAAAGGTTTAAAAAAATCGAATTTATACTGATTAATAGTTAAAAGTCATTTTTCAATTTCTCTTATTGAATTTTCTTATATGTTTATTTTTGTTATAAAAAGTTTTTTGGTTATTTTTAATTATTTTAAAACATGCTAAGCTAATTATCAGATCAAAAAAAACATGTTACCATTTCCTATTCTTAACAGATTAGAAATATATTTTCACTATGACATCATTACATAAAAATAAAACAATTTAAATGAAAACTATAATATTAAAAGTCTGTATATAATATAAAATAAGCAGCAAATGCCTGTCATGTAAGTAGTAATACTGACAGTAATTTTATATTTGCTGAGCTACTTTTTAATATATAAAAAAATTAAATTAAAAAATTAAAACCAATAATATTTGGGTGTATATATATACACTAATAGTTTGATAAAAATAAAATGCATGCCATTCTTTATGAATTAAATAAACAAATTAATTACCAGCGCATAGAGACATGCTTGGCGAGTTGGCACAAGTTCTACATCGATAAGCAACAAAATCTGCCGTCCAAACACAACCGCAAAATGGGGATGTATCCATTGTTTGTAATCTCTGACACCAACTTTCGAATGATTCATTCCCAGACATTAAAGCCTTGATCCATTCAACCAAGTCAGTTCTGTATAAAACAAAGTCGTTGAAATTAAAATGTTTAATTTATTTTATAAGTATATACCAGTTATATACATGGCTTGGGCCCCAGTCGTATTAAACAATCATCTAACTTAAAAATCCCTAACATACAATTTGTGAATTTGTTAAACTTAAAATTTTAACATAGCAAAATAGATGTTGCTGTATTTAACCTTACAAAAGTTGTAGATTATGTAGAGTTAATTTTATTCAAGAACAATTTAATAATAATTGTTTAGAATTTTTCAATAATTTGGTTTAGATAATTGTAATTAGCTAAATAGAAGTTTATTATTAGACATGGGTACTTCTGGGTACGACGCCCGTCATTTAAAAAACAATAAACTCGATAATATGTAAAAGCATAGAAAAATAAAAACACATTTGTTATTTTTAGAAGTTTAGGAAAAGCATTATTTTAAATTCCACCTAAGCTAATTTTTAGAAAGTTAAAGTATATAAATTTTTAAACAAAATTTCGTCTTTGGGTTTGGTGACCATGCCATAACATATATAAAATCTTTACGTAAACATTAATACTTTTGGCATGTTTTAAATCATTAAATTGATTTTGTCATTTTTTCCCGTTGCATTGTTGTAATATTAATTGTATATCGTATTTATTATTTACTTTTATCAATGTGCAAAAACCCCCCCAAAAAAAGTATTAGTAACCCATTTTTACATTTGTCTTAAAAGTATTAGTAACCCATTTTTACATTTGTCTTAAAAGTATTAGTAACCCATTTTTACATTTGACAACATTCGAATTTAAAAATTTTTTTAAACATAACCAAGGTAATATATAAAAATATGTTTTTTACCTTTCTCCAATTTTGGTTGGGTCGAGCAAATGATCACATATTTCATTAATTGCCTCTTTTCCTTTATTTAAATCATGATCAAATATTTGTTGAATTTGTCGTTTTGCTTGTTGATAGCTTCCGTTTAAAAGATATGCCATTTTAATTACTACAAGTTTTGCTAAAGTATTTTTAAACTAACTTTAACATTATTATATTTAAATATAATACAAAATTAATTGATCTGCGAAACAAAATTGAAATGTTTCATATTTAAAGTTTTTTTTTTGCATTTTTGTATCAATTTTTACCCAATACTTTAGATGTTTGACTGGCAGCGTGGTGTAGTGGTAAGAACACTTGCTACACCACCATAAGGTCGTGGGTTCAATCCCCACTGCTCTCATGCTGTAGACAGTATAAACTCCTGCTGAGCCAGCACTTGATCAGCAGCATAATTACTAGGCAATTATGGTCTTTATAATATCCTAAACTGCCACAAGCAACTCGTGACTGGGTCGAAGTAACTGATGTTACTCTAAAAAAAATGTTTAGCGAATACTTTAGCGGTTTGTCTTATAAATTTTCAAAATATTTACGTTCTGACTAACTGACTAACAACAAAAATAGATCTGGAAAAAAATTTGTTTTAGCTTAATTTTGTTTATATGTATAATTCTACTAAATTAATTTAACAGAAGACGTAACTTTCTTAATGTTATTAACAAAAACGTTCGAAAAACCCAGAACAAAACAAACCCATCTGCTCAATAACTCAACGTTGTTTACAATTTTCTCAGTGTTACCAAATTATTTTTTAGTGTGTCATAACTTTAAACCAATTTTATTTTGCCCAATGTTTAACTTTAGTATACTGAGTATTCGATTAAAAAACTAACTTTAAAAAAAATTTAACAATTTACATAAAACAAAATATAAAAAACGTTTTTGTTGTTCAGTTAGTAACAGTGGCATATGGTTCGATTCCCACTGCTTCCACTCATTAGTGACCTTTAGTAAGACACTGTCGATTGTAATAACGCTTGTTAAGCCTAAAAACTAATCAATAAGATAGTAATCTACCAGATTAATAATATCCCAAGGTTTTATGGGCTTGAGACTAGTACCGGATAACAAGCGTTACCCCAAGTTTAAGCTCTATAGTCGACTTTTTTTTAATCAAGAACACATATGTCAATTAAAACAGTAAATTTTTTATATAAAAAATATATATTTTTTGGAAAATGAAGAAATTAAAATATACATTTGATTAAAAAGATAAGAAACTCGATAGAAATACTTTTAAAAACATTGCAAATTTTCTATTTAAAGTGATAAAAAAGTTTAATTAAAAAAACACTACAAAAATTACTAAAACAAATTTAAATAACTAAATAATTTAAAAAATAATTATTTTAATAATAAAAAATGTTATAAATACACTTCTATGCATAATCAAAATTATACAAAACTAAAAAATACACTTAACAGTTAATGTCATTTAATTTTAGTACATTAAAAGATGGTGTAATATACGTAAAAAAAACAATTTTTTTGCAAGATTGGATTTTCATAGCCATGGCTAAAACATAAAAAAGAATTTAAAAATCTAAAATTGAACTTTAGTGCCATTACTATGGCCATTAACAAGTTTTTTGTTGTCAAATTTTTTAGGTATTAATTTTACTTTCAAGGAATTTTGAAGTTGATTTTGAACCTGTAGGGATTTTGCTGTTACCTTGATAGCCTCTTTACAAGACGTTGTAGATGGAGTTAAGGCAGTACCATTAGATGTCTTTATTGTTGTAGGTATAGATTTTTGCATTACTGTTAGAGATTTTGCATGGCTGCCTTTAGTAGAATTTGAAGGCTTGTTTAATTTTTTTGAATTTGGACTTTTTTTAGAAACCACAGTAGATGAAGAAACGGAATGTGATTGCACAGCATTTGCTTTAAGAATACTTGGTTAATTTTTCTTTGAAGATGGTGTTAAAACAGAATTACTATTTATCGGTGTGCTTGTACCACTTATGAGACCACTTTTTGCTGACTTTAACAAACCATTCGTTAACTCTTGTACTTGTGCTGCATTTTTTACTGAAGCAGAACTAGATTTCTTCTGTGAAATTAAACAATTTACTTTTGTTAAACTCTTGGCAGCATTTGCTTGATTTTGCTTAGGTGATGTTGCTGTCTTGTTAGAAACTTCATTGCCAGACAAAACAGATTTAGATCGCGTTGGTTTGCTTTGACTTATTTCTGATGAACTTTGTAAACTGTTTTTGTCTTTTTTCTTTGGAGTTTTTATAGTTTTGTTGGAAACTCCATTGCTTAAAGAATTAGGGTTAGATTGTTTGGGCAAACTTGATAAGACCTTGTCATTGTTTTGTTCTGGTATGACGGCTATTTTGTTTGAAACCTTATTATCAAAAAGAACAACATTGGAAGTGTTTGGTGTATTAGGTTTGTTAGTGCAATTCCCTTGTAATTTTGTCGTCCTGTTAGTATTTTTTTAACAAAACAACAGTATTAAAAAGTCACAGTGAATTTAAATAATCATGATCATTTTTTGCTGAATTAAAAAAGTTATTTGGTTGTCTATGTTTTTGTATGAAAAGAATTAATTGCTGTTGAAGAATTAGATGATATTGTTTTTTCTGAAATGTAAAATTAGATTCTGATGAGGATTTAATATTTAGAATAAGGTGATTTTGTCATTGTACTGATGCAGAATTATATACAACCAAAAGGTTAAGTACTGGATCATTACCTATTCCTTGATTGCTTCTTACTTCTTTTTTTACCTATTTCCAGTTTGCCTAACCGCTCGGTAAGCTGTAAAGTGTGAAAGAGACATTTCATTGAATATTTTGCTTTGTCATTTACACAAACAGGCTATTAAGTTGGCTTCGTTTAGTTAAGATTAAATTAAACCGGCAGCATGGTGTAGTGGCAAAAACACTTGCTACACCACACATGAGGTTCTGGGTTTAATCCCCACTGCTCCCATGCTGTAGCGCCCTTAAAGAAGGCGCTGTAAACGGTATGAACTCCTGCTGAGCCAGCACTTAATCAGCAGCATAATTATCGGGCAATTATAATCTATAATATCCCAAACTGCCACAGGCAACTCGAGACTGTGTCGGAGTAACTGATGTTACTCTATGTTTAAGTCGCGCATTCGACTTTCCCACATCGAGGATAAAAATATATAAAAAAAAATCAGAATGTAAAAAATTACCTGGTCATTTTGCAAGCATTCAGCACATTCTTTTTTTGTTAAATCTGTACAACAGGCCACCTCTATGAAATGCTTACAATCAGGATGTTTCTAAATAAAAATTAACAATACATCCTACCCATAAAATGCTTTAAAATAAAAAAAAGTTTTAAGAATAATGTATGCAAACTCTTTTAATTTTAATAGTACAATTTCTCATAGTTCTTTTTTTTTTTTTTATTAAATATAAACAAGTTACCTTTTTACATAACTTCTTACACTTGAGATTTTTATGGACTTTATCATTAGGATGGCATTTTTGTGGACATTTATGTCCACATTTTAAAGAGACTTGGCAATTTCTGTCACAGCCACCTTCAATAAAAAAATTCATAAATTTTATCAACCAAAAAAAAACACACAACACAACTAAAATTTATTATTATAATGCAGTATAAATTACCAAATAATTATAAAAACTACCTGCTAAAACATATATTATCATGCAAAAAACAATGAACATACCTTCTGGAAAAGCAAGAAAATCTTCAGCTGTTTTTGCTAGCTTGTTATATTTAGGATGTTTAACACAATGTAAAAATAAACTCTCTCCAATGGAATTTTTAGTCTCCAAGTGTTTAACAATGTTCTTCCAGAAATTGCTGTTCGTTTTAATTTTCTAAAATGTAAAGATGATTGTTTTTTAAATTTCTTAGTGATAAAATGTCCTGGGACCATTGATCATTTTAAATGTTAATTATTAATGTTATGACATTTAAAAATAGAGTTAGGACTTCACAAGTTTTTCTTCATCTTTTTACTAAAACATTTAGTAACTTATATTAAACAACCAAGGCTTATTTTTTAGTTTTGGACATTATTGAGTTATTACATTTCTGATTACATTGAATTTAGGAATATTCAAAAGTTAGTTCTATAGCATCTTACTAACCATGACTTTTTATATGGTATTGATAATAATAGAATATATCTTGTGAAAAAACAAAAATGTAAGTACTTACATCAAAATCGCCAATGCAATAAAAACCTTGTTTGGCTCTAGATAGAGCAACACAAACACGATTTATTATTTTCAAGAATCCAATATTGCCCTAAAATCATAAAAAAATTACATAAAATCTCAATCAATATCCAAACTTTTTAAAACATGTTTAAACTGGCAACTACTTAAACATAGTCTTTTATAATAACTACAAGGTATTTTATTTATAAATAAATTAAATAGTTGTATAAACAAATACAAATTTTCAAGACCTGGGCATTACTTCTGACAAGAGAGAGAAGAATTATTTCATTTTCTTCACCTTGGTAATTATCAATAGTGGTTGATTTGACATTAGTTAAGCCATACTTGGGTAGAACATCATCAAATAACCTAACTTGGCCTTAAAAAGAAAAATAGAAATTCAATTTGGTTAATTTGGTGTTTTTGTGGAGTAACCATTTATTTAAGCGGCAGTGTGGTGTAGTGGAAGAACACTTTCTACACCACACATAAGGTCGTGAGTTCGATCTCCAATGACCCAGTCTCAAGTTGCCTGTGGCAGTTGGGATATTATAGATAATAATTGCCCGATAAATATGCTGCTGAATAAGTGCTGGCTCAGCAGGAGTTCGTACTGTTTATAGTGCCTTACTCAAGGGCGCTACAGCATGAGAGCAGTGGGGTTTGAACCCACGACTTCATGTGTGGTGTAGCAAGTGTTCTTACCACTACACCATGCTGCCGGTTATTATTACATTAAATGTACCTCTATATCCAGAAAGAATAGTGATCTCATATTGTTTGTAACCTTGACGAATTAAATGTCTACATAAGGCACAAAGAAACTCCACTTCATGTGCATTCGTCTAAACAAAAAGCAACTTTTAGAAATTTTGAAAAAAAAAGTTGATCAACAATGTGTTGAATTAGACTTCAAAAGACATTGTCATATTTTTTTAACCAAAAGTAGTTTGTCCTATTAAAAAAATATGGCATGCAATAATAACCAAATTATAAAAATTCTTAATTTTTAACTTACTTTGCTTGTGCCATCATCCGAACTCTCTTCTTTTGTATGTTTAATAAAAAACACATTATTATTTGTCAGTTTTCCATTCTTCTTTGTTTTTTTCATTCCCATTACATCTTCATAATCCTTAACATTGTTATTGTCAATCAATTTCTTGTAGATGTTGAGACGTAATAAGTCAGCAATTTCTGGCCTCATTCTATGCTGCAAACTCAACTGGAAGAATGGCAACTTGTTGTTGATCTAAAATATTATAAAATTTAAATAAAAAAAAACAAAATATGGATAGGTATACAGTGTTATGTAGTTGAAACATTTTTTTTATATATATCTTTATCCTCGGTGTGGGAATGTCGAATGCGCGGCCTAAACCTAAAGTAACATCCGTTACTCCGACCTAGTCCCGAGTTTATATTTGCCTGGTAACTATGCTGCTGATTAAGTGCTGGCTCAGCAGGAGTTTATACCGTTTATAGCGCCTTACTCAAAGGCATTACCGCAGTGGGGATTAAACCCACAACCTCATGGTAATGTAGCAAGTGTTTCTACCACTACACCATGCTGCCGGTCCCTTGTTTCACAACAAAAAGTTCTTGGTTTAATATCTATAGCTTGCTTGTCATAGCATTCCTTGGTTAGATATTAAAGGTATTTAGTACTGGGACATAATCAATTTCGAAGTAAATAATTAGATAACATCTTGTCAATAACATCTAAAAACTCTATCAAAAACAACTCAATAATAGTCGGAACACTTGGTTTACCAAATGAGTTTTGTGGTTCAATCCCTACTGCTCTCATGCCGTAACACCCTTGAATAAGGCTATATAAACAGTTTAAACTATTACTGAGCCAACCCTAATTTAGCAGAAATTATTAGGCAATTATAATCTGTAATATCCTAAACTGCCATAAGCAACTTGAGACTGGGTCAGGGTTACAAATGTAAATCTATGTTTACGTCGCAAAGTCGACTTTCATTTCAAAATGCTAAGTTTGGGCTAAATAGTTTCCGAATCAAAAATAAAAAAGCAAAAATAATGAAAAAAAATTAAAAAATTACCAATCGTTCAAAGAGTGAAATATCAAGGTTGTAATTTCTAGCAAGTTCGTAAACATTGGTTTTTGGTTTAAGTTGTTGGTGATCACCAATAAGAATAAGATGTTCAGTAGATTTTGGAATTGCTGTGACGATATGAGCTTCTAGAACTTCTGCTGCCTCTTCTACTATCACTATTTTGATCTAGATTTTAATAGTAAAAATAATGTTTTCTTACAGTTTTTTATGTATCATCCAAAGCAAATGATAACTAGCAGCGTAGTGTGGTAGTAACAACACTTGCTACACCACAATGAAGTTGTGAGTTCAATCCCCACTGCTCTCATGCTGTAGCGTCCTCGAGCAAAGCGCTATAAACAGTATAAACCCCTGCTGAGCCAGCACTTAATCAGCAACATAATTACTGGGCAATTATAATCTATAATATCCCAAATTGCTAAAGGCAACTTAAGACTGGATCGGAGTAACTGATGTTACTCTATGTTTAGGTTGCACATTCGACCTTCCCACATCGAGGATAAGGATATACACAAAAAAATTATGTTAATTTTACTAACAAAGTAAAGGTTGTAATAATAAAAAATATAAAGCATAAAAAGCAAATTATGTTCAAGAGTTTAATTTAAAAAAGATAAACTCATTGTTAATCTAATACTCATACATTGCCCATCTAAAGCCAAAATACCTAATAACATATTGAAGCAATGACATCAACAATACTTACATTTAATTGATTAATGATATGCCTGTTCTTTACAGCACCTGTAGTGGTCATTCCTATTACTTTAGCCTTGGACAGAATACCTTTAGCTTCATCATCTTTGATATCAATCACTTCTTCACGGCTTTCACTGTATTCTAGCTCTTGCTCATAAATTTTTTCCATAAGTTTGGGATGTATTCTTTGTTTCCAAAGCCTAGGTAGAAATATAGTTAAAACATTTTACCAGCACTAAGGTAGTCCTGGGTTTTGTTTTTTTCCGTATATATCTTTATTCTCGATGTGGGAAAGTTAAATGCGTGACCTAAACATAGAGTAACATCAGTTACTCCGACCCAGTCTCGAGTTTCCTGTGGCAGTTTGGGATATTATAGATAATAATTGCTTGATAATTATGCTGCTGATTAAGTGCTGGTCCAGCAGGAGTTTATACCGTTTATAGCGCCTTACTTAAGGGCGCTACAGCATGAGATCAGTAGGGATTGAACCCACGACCTCATGTGTGGTGTAGCAAGTGTTCTTACCACTACACCACGCTGCTGGTCAACCTTACACTTAGTTAGAAGTAATATTTTAATCTATGATTATGCCATAAAGTAAGCTAATCTTTCAAATAAGAATAAATAAGGATAAATATTAAGTTAAACAATAAGTTTAAAAAAATTACTGCCTACATATCCTTACAGTAATTTAAACAAAATTAAAGAAAACTAGTTACCTATATAATCTCCATCTATTCTTCATAGAAATCGAGTAAATTGATTTGATTTTTTCCTCTTCCAAATCAGTCATTATTGTGTTTTTACCTGTAGGGACAATGCTTTCTTTTTGATTTTGAAAATACCTCATTTTTTCCTTTTTAACTATTTCGTGAATTTCTTCTAAAAAAAATAAAAAAATTTGCATTTTATTAAACTTGAAAAGCCCACAAAGCATAAATTATAAATTTATATAGATATTTTAAATAATGTATTACTTTGTTTTAAGTATTACCTTTTTTATTATTAAATTTTTAAGATATTTTTTTTTGTATATATCTTAATCCTCGATGTGGGAAAGTCGAATGCGCGACTTAAACATAGAGTAACATCAGTTACTCAGTCTTGAGTTGCCTGTGACAGTTTGGAATATTATAGATAATAATTGCTTGATAATTATGCTGCTGATTAAGAGTTGGCTCAGCAGGAGTTTATAACTTATAGCGCCTTACTCAAGAGCGCTACAGCATGAGATCAGTGGGGATTGAAACCACGACCTCATGTATGGTGTAGCAAGTGTTCTTAACACTACACCATGCTACCAGTTTAATAACATTTATTATATATTAAATTACCTTCACCAGGCCGTGTTGATATTGTAACTTTGTTTCGAAATTTTTTACCTTTGTACTCTAGTAATAAATATATAAAAATATCAATTTATTAATTTAAAAAAACAAAATACTTCAAACTATATTAGCTTTCACAACAAGAAAAAAAGATAAAAATAATACTACTTTCAGGCATGATAGGTTACACACAGATCTTACCATCTTTTCTTGCTTTAACCCAACTGAACATGGTTTCGACCCTATCTTGTTTGTTTTTGATAAGATTTGCATCTACATAACAATCAAATATAAGTTACAAATACACTTAAATTTTGAAGTAAATATATAAAATAGGATAACCTCCAATGCTGTGACTTAGTCTTACAATGGATTTGACAACTAAGGGTACGACAGCGTGGTGTAGTGGTAAGAACACTTGCTACACCACACATGAGGTTGTAGGTTCAATCCCCACTGCTCTCATGCTGTAGCACCCTTAAGTAAGGTGCTATAAGCGTGGTGTAGCGGTAAGAACACTTGCTACACCACACATAAGAAAGAGTGGGTTCAATCCCCACTGCTCTTATGCTGCAGCGCCCTTAAGTAAGGCGCTATAAACGGTATGAACTCCTGCTGAGCCAGCACTTAATCAGCAGCATAATTATCGAACAATTATATTCTACATAATATCCCAAACTGCCACAGGCAACTCAAGACTGGGTCAGGGTAACTGATGTTACTCTATGTTTAAGTCGCGCATTCGACTTTCCCACATCGAGGATAAAGATATAAAAAAAATTCTATGTCTTATGTTAGGATAAAAACTATTAAGTTTTAATAGGATTTATTTTTAAAAACACTTGTTAAAATTAATTGAGTTTACCAGTTACATAAGCAGCACATTTTAACTCTGTATTTAAAACTGTTGGTTGCTCATTTGTTAAAAATTCCCCAACAACATCTAAAATAAAATCCACTTAAATATATACTATACGGTCAATCTGTTTTTAAATAAAACTTAAAATTCTTGACATAAATATGTAATGGTTGTTGCTATCGTTAACAACAACATATCCTTGGGTTGCCTTTGGCAGTTTAGGATATTAAAGTTTGTAATTGCTGGATAATAAAACTGCTGATAAGTTGGCGCAGCAGGAATTTATACTGTTTATGGTGCCTTACTTAAGGGTTTCACAACAGGAATCAGTCTAGATCGAACCCAGAATCTCATGTAGTAAAGCCATGTGTTTTAACCACTACACCAGGCTGCTGTTATTGACCATTTATTGTAAATTTGTAAATAAATGATTGAATAAGACCAAGTTAAGTGCAGTTATTTCCTTCACTTAGACACAGCAAAAAACCCTAACTAAGGCAATAATACAAACCTTCAATAAAATGATTATCTTTTGAGTTAGAAGAAGAATTAGTCTTCAAATGTTTAAGAATAATTTCCATGTCCATTTTTCCTAATAAAAACAAAGTTTATTTGTTAAAGTTTTAGCCAGTAAAAAATTTAAAATCAACTATAGGATATTAAAATAAAACACCAGTTAAAGCATGGTAGTTAAGGTATTTGGCAACAGAAAATCCTTAGTTGTTCCTTACTGTTTAAAAAAACACTTATCCAATCAAAGTAAAATATTAAAAATAAGCCATACAATACAACATACCAGTGCACTTAATTGCTGAGATGATTTCAGTGGCCTCATAGTCTTTTAATAAAGGAGCACACCATTTAATCAAAGTTTCTGTAAAAGATCAAAAAAAATTTCACGTCAACAAATAAATAAATTTATACAAAAACAAGCACCATAGACTTAAAATTTAGAAATGTATTTTTCAACCAAAAGTGATAATTTATTTAAACAAAGTATAACAGAACAATTAACAAACCATCTACAATATAAGAACATGTTTCCATTATTTGTGCAGATAGATCATTAATTCCTAACCAGGAGAAAATGTCCTTATTTTCTAAATAAAATACAACTCAAGATTTACATTTACATAGACTACACTTAATTTACCACCTATGAGATAGTACCGGCGGTGTGGTGTAATGGTAAAAACACTTGCTACACCACACATGAGGTCGTGGGTTCAATCCCTACTGATCTCATGCAGTAGCACCCTTGACTAAGGCCCTATAAACGGTACGAACTCCTGCTCCTGCTCACTTAATCAGCAGCATAATTATCGGGCAATTGTAATCTATATAATATCCCAAACTACCACAGGCACTTTGAGGCTGGGTCAGAATAACTAATGTTACTCTATGTTTAGGTCGCGCATTCGACTTTTCCACATCAAGGATAAAGATATATACAAAAAAAAATGATTTTAAGGCTAGTCTTTTATATTTAAAAACAAAAAGTTGAAAAAATTACTTCCGAAAGGATAACTAAATTGTTTCATAATTTCTTTTGGAATAACTTCCGATAATTTATCAGGAAGAATAATTTTTGAATCTCGATTTTCCAATGTTGTTGTCTTATCAGCTATGGGATCTTTTAATTCGTAGTGAGCTTCTACAAAAATTTTATAACAAAATAGCAAAAAGTTAACTTAAATTTGTTTTGTTGACATAAAGAAGTTTAAACACTTGATTTTTTTTTGTATATATCTTTATCCTCGATGTGGGAAAGTCGAATGCGCGACTTAAACATAGGGTAACAACTGTTACTCCGACCCAGTCTCGAGTTGCCTTCAGCAGTTTGGAATATTATAGATTATAATTGCCTGGTAATTATGCTGCTCATTAAGTGCTGGCACAGCAGGAGTTCGTACCGTTTATAACGCCTTACTCAAGGACGGTACAACATAAGGGCAGTGGGGACTGAACCCACAACCTCATGGTGGTGCGGCAAGTGTTCTTACCACTACACCACGCTGCCATTTACTACAATCTGGTTATGTTCTGGGTTTGATCTCCACTGTTTCCATTCTAAATCACCCTTGAGTAATGCCGTGGAAATAGTATAAACTAATGCTGAACCAATAAACAGATTAATTATCAGGCAAATATATCAATAATATCCCCAACTGCAAAAGTTAACTAAAGACTTGGTCAGGACCACAAATTTTACTAAATGTTTAGGTTGTGAATGTGTTTACATCCTACATTAAAGATAAACAAATACTGAATAGAAATTAAATATAAAAGCAATATAACTGATACTAAGATGGTACTTACTTATAATTTCCTTTGTTTGCCATTTTCTTTTGCCTTGCCTTAACTGATTTAATGTCAAATTTTCAAGCTTTTTGGACTTACAGCCACCCCCCACTCTTACGATATTTCGATCGAATTTGCAAATTCCTTCTAAGAATTGATCGACTGCATGATTTGTGTAACATACAACCAGAATCGGCACAGGAATTAACCTAAAAATATATATATCCGTTGAACTTTTTAAAACATAGGACTAACAATAACCAGATGTTAAATTATTGATTTTTAAATTCAATATTTTTTATAAATTTATTTATTTCCGATAAAGGAAGGACGACTTCACGACCTAAACATGGAGTAACATCTGTTACCCCAACCAAGTCTTGAGTTGCCTTTGGCAGTTTGGTGGAATAACAAAGATTTTAATTGCCTGTTTATTAAACTGCTGTTTAAATATTGGCTCAGCATGAGTTCATACCATTTCTTGCGCTTTACAAAAGGGTGCTACAGCATAAGAGCAGTAGAAATTGAACCCAGGACCTCATGTAGTAAAGCCAAGTGTTCTGACAACTATACCATGCTACATTTAAAACTTTTTTAAACAAAACTTTTCAAACCAACATTTTTTCAGCATTATGTAGCAACAACTTCATTAACTTGCATCCTAAATAAGTTTTTCCAGTACCGGGAGGTCCTTGTATTAAAGCTAACTTGTTAGTTAAAGCCCCTTGTAGAGCAGTTAACTGGGCTTCATGTAAACCAAGCAACTCTGGCCATTTTTCAATATATCGAACATCAGCATGTATTGATTGAGTACCTATTGACATAAATTTAAAAAAAAAATTGACTTTAAACATATTCAATTAGACATTTGTTAGTACTATTTTTTTGAATATATCTTTATCTTCGATGTGGGAAGGTCGAATGCGCGACCTAAACATAGAGTAACATTAGTTACCCCGACCCAGTCTCAAGTTACCTGTGGCAGTTTGGGATATTAAAGAGATTATAATTGCCTTATAACTGTTCTGCTGATTAAGTGCTGGCTCAGCAGGGGTTCATACCGTTTATATCTGTAAATAAACTATTGCAGCTTACAACTAATGCCAATTTAAAAAAATTTAAAAATTGAACAAATCTAAATCATTATTAATATTCAAACACTTTAAGAGCTAAAGTTTTTTTTATGTTTTAAATATAAATTTTTACCATTTAGTAAGGGAGAAAAGTCTAAGTTATAATTTCTCCAATATGGGGGGAATTTTATCTTCTTATCACATTTAACAATATACTTTTGTAATGGAATTTCTTTCATTTCTAATTAAATAAATAGGTTGTATTACTTTTAATAAAAGTAGATTAAGCTACGCCAGCAGTATGGTGTAGTGGTTAGAACACTTGGCACCACTAAATGAGGTCTGGGGTTCGAAACTTCTGTTGAGCCAATACTTTATCAGGAGTTTTATTATCAGGCAGTTTTTATCTATATTATCTCAAACTGCAAAAGGCAACCCAAGACTAGGTTGGGGTAACTAATGTTACTCTACGCCAAAAATAAATATAAACAAAAGTGTATGCATATTTTTTTATATTTTAGATTTCCAAAATCCCAAGAAATACACTTAAACCTTACCTTGGAGAGCTTCCAAAGTATGAAAACATGATTCAAAAAAAGACGAACTCTGAACGAGTTTATATTTTTTATCCGGATTTATCACGACATTCTGTATGTTTTTCTGTTTTCCTAAAATACAAAAAAAATTTTAAATAAAGAAATGACACTATCCAAAAAGTTTAAATAGTGGAAAGCATATTTAAATATAGGTTAATGTATAAGCAACAACATAAAAGTACATAAAGACAACTAGAGCCTCTAGTTTTTTATTTAAAGTAAATTATAAATGAAAATATTTACCGTTAGGTTCCAAAAATCGAACAGCAAAATGAACATCAATGTTGACAGATTTCTTTTCAAGAATAACAGCAAGTAAAAATTCATTCTGTTTACCAAAAAAATTACTATACTTTAAAATTTATGTAAGATTGTATAAAAATTAATAAAGTAAAGTTAAGTAATTCAGCGTTCATTTGTCTATTTTGACTAAGCGTGGTGTAATGGTAAGAACACTTGCTACACCACACATGAGATTGTGGGTTCAATTCCCACTGCCCTCATGCTGTAGCTTCCTTGAGTAAGACGCTATAAACTTCTGCTGAGCCAGCACTTAATCAGCAGCATATTTACCAGGCAATTATAATCTATATAATATCCCAAACTGCCACGGGCATCTCGAGACTGGATCGAAGTAACTGATGTTACTCTATGTTTAAGTCGCACATTCGACCTTCCCACATGGAGGATAAAGATAAATACAAAAAAAAAAATTAATATTATGTTTTGTCCACCTTAATATCTAATCACAGGTACTAGATATAATTTTAAGTATTGTGACTGTGAGTGTGTTTTTGAGATTGAGTATAGCAAGTGTGTTTTTGAGTGTAAGTATAGTAAGTAAGTTTTAAAGTGTCGGCATAGTAAGTGAGTTTTTAAGTGTGAGTAAAGTAAGTGAGTTTTAAAGCGTAAGCAATGAGTATAGTAAGCTAGCTTTCAAGTGTGAGTATAGTAAGTGAGATTTTGAGTGTGAGAATAGTAAGTGAGTTTTTAAAGTGTCGGCATAGTAAGTGAGTTTTTAAGTGTGAGTAAAGTAAGTGAGTTTTAAAGTGTAAGCAATGAGTATAGTAAGCTAGCTTTCAAGTGTGAGTATAGTAAGTGAGATTTTGAGTGTGAGAATAGTAAGTGAGTTTTTTAAGTGTGAGTATAGTAAGTGAGTTTTTGAGTGTAAGTATAGTAAGTGAGTTTTTAAGTGTAAGTATAGTAAGTGAGATTTTGAGTGTGAGTATAGTAAGTGAGTTTTTTAAGTGTGAGTATAGTAAGTGAGTTTTTGAGTGTAAGTATAGTAAGTGAGTTTTTAAGTGTAAGTATAGTAAGTGAGTTTTTAAGTGTAAGCATAGTTAGTGAGTTTTTTAGTGTAAGCATAGTAAGTGAGTTTTTAAGTGTAAGCATAGTTAGTGAGTTTTTTAGTGTAAGCATAGTAAGTGAGTTTTTAAGTGTAAGCATAGTAAGTGAGTTTTTAAGTGTAAGCATAGTTAGTGAGTTTTTTAGTGTAAGCATAGTAAGTGAGTTTTTAAGTGTAAGCATAGTTAGTGAGTTTTTGAGTGTAAGTATTACTTTGATAACCTTGTCATAATACATAAAAAATGTGTGTGAAAAATTAAATATATTTTGCATGTTTAAAACCAAAACTTTGTTTTTGTTTACATTGTGTGTTGTCAAATAAAATGTTACGTCACTGCGATGCGAGTTAAAATACAAAATTTACCTGAAAGTTATCTGATGATAAGCAAGCCAGCATACCATCCTTTAAATGTCCTGTGTTTAATATAGTTTCTTCCTCTGAACTCAGGTTAACTGGAAATCTGACGCACCAGACGAGATCTATATTTAATAACACAATAGTTATGTCAATACTAGATTTATTTAATAAATAAAATATGGTTCGAAATTATTTGATTATTTTTAACATAAATTTTTATAAATAAAAAAAGATATGCATAAACATTAAAAGAATTATTTTTTAATTCATTTTCGAATTATAGATATTACAAGATATAACCGACCAAAATTTAAAAACCTAATAACAATCATTAAATTTGAATAAACAAACTCCTATTAATTAGTAACAAAAATTATAATTTTAATTTATTTTTGAGTTACTAATATCACGATATACAATTGACAAAAATTTAAAAAATTAACAACAACCTTTAAATCTTAATAAACAAACACCTATTAATTAGTAATTAATGACAAAAATAAAAATTATATTTTATTTTTAAGTTACTAATATCATGATATACAATTGACCAAGATTTAAAAAATTAACAACAACCTTTAAATTTTAATAAACAAACACCTATTAATAAGTAATTAGTAATAAAAATAAAAATTTTAATTCATTTTTGTGTTTGTAATATCATGATATACAATTGACCTAGATTTAAAAAAATAATAACAACCTTTAAATTTTAATAAACAAACACCTATTAATTAGTAATTAGTGATATTTAAATGTCGTAAATAGGAGGTTTGCGATTCGTTAGGATAATAACAAACATACTAAAAATTAAGAACTTTTAGTTTTAAAGAACAAAAGTTATCGTCTTTCAAAATTCTGACTAGAAAGAATAAAAACAATAATAATAATAATAATAATAATAATAAATACACTGACAATAACAATATGTTTCGAAATCTAAGATTTCGAACCATAATAATAATAATACCGCGACCCTGTGACTAACTACGTCACGATACTTGTTGTGAGGCAGACAGGAAGTTTAACGATTGAAACGTTTGAATCGAACTCGGGGATTCCCCTACAGTGATAGATCACATGACAGGGGCCCGGTATGCGATAACTTAGGCCATGTTCATTCATGTGCTAAACACGCCTGGCTGATCAAATACAAGGATTTTTAGACATGCTCGTTAAAGAATTTAAACCAGGACAAAGCAACTGATTTAATGCTCATTGTTCTTTAGGTTGCGCTGGGTTAAAAAACGTAATTACCTCGTGTAACTTTACATGTTAACCAATTTGGCTCAAACATAGTACATTGAATTCGTAATCTTACAATATGTATTTTAATTGGTTAGTACTAAAATACAGGATGCGGGAAGTTGCACAGTGCGTGAAATACCAAGGGCGTATGTAAACGTTAACAAAAAATCGCTGAATGCGGAAAAGGGCGAAATTTTTATACCCTTCCCTAATCTTCTGGCATTTTATAATCGATAGCGCATCATCCCCTGGCCTCTAAAAACAATCCCGCATTATCCTTCAGCCCTTAAAATAATTACAGCACTCATCCCGCAGCAAGGTATAAAAATGCAGTTTCGTCCCGCTTTCCGCGAATTTTGGTTAACCATTACATATGGTCCCGCACTGACCCGCATTCAGTTCTTTTAATTTTGCCCAGCAGCGTGGTGTAGTGGTAAAAACACTTGCTACACCATTATGATGTCGTGGGTTCAATCCCCACTGCTCTCATGCTGTAGCGCCCTTGCGTAAGGCGTTATAAACAGTACAAACTCCTGCCGAGTCAGCACTTAATAAGCAGCATAATTATCGGGCAATTACAATCTATAATATCCCAAACTGCCACAGGCAACTCGAGACTGGGTCGGAGTAACTGATGCTACTCCATGTTTAGGTCGTGCATTCGACCTTTTTACATCGAGTATAAAGATATATAAAAAAAAATTGTTTATATTGATTTTAACTTACCCTCGTGAAAGAATGTTGGTGAAAATATGGTGATATTTTGAAATACGGTCGGGCCAAATTGCAAGGGTGTTCCTGTTTCTTGTTCTTTGACTGATAATATAAATAAAGTAAAGCAAATATTGAACACAACTTAAATATATATTTCTAATGGTGTATTGATAAATTTAGTTTTAATTTTTATTATACAAATGTCTAACATACAAGTTATTTTCGTGATAAGAGTACTTTAAATGGCAATTATATTACATTATAAACGTTAAACTATAGGTGGCATAACAGATAACCCGCAGCGTGGTGTAGTGGTAAGAACACTTATTACACCACACATGAGGTCGTGGGTTCAATCCCCACTGCTTTCATGCTGTAGCGCCCTTGAGTAAGGCGCTATAAACGGTATGAACTCCTGCTGAGCCAGCACTTAATCAGCAGCTTAGTTATTGGGCAAATGTATAATATCTCAAACTGCCAAAGACAACTCTATGTTTAATCTATGTTTAGGTCGTGCATTCGAGGATAATGATATTTAAAAAAAATAATAATATACATTCGTATATACTTAGCTAGGTAAAACATTTAAAACTTACGATATTTTTCAATATCTTCTCTGAGTGGTCTAATCAATTCTTCTCTCATCAAATGATATTGGACATCTATATAATGCTCAGCGCTAAAAAAAACAATAATTTTTAAACTTATTTTACAAGCTAATGGTATTATAAAAAGATCTAGTTGACCAAAATGGCGTTTACGTTTTTAAAGTAATATAAGTAATATTCTGTTGGTTTAAACATTAAGCAAACGGTGCCTTGTCTAAATGCAATAAAAAATTTAAAGAAAAATCAAATGTATAGAAGCCAAAATAGTTAGTAATACTTCTAACAAAAGGGCATGGGTCCAGGTACAAGTTCACTTACAATAGGAAACTTGTACAAGCTATGGGAAATAATATAATGAAAACCTGTTCTTTAAAAGTTAAAGCGGCATTCTATTACTAACTGTAGATTACAATAAAATATCATTTTAATTTATGCTGATTTCTTATTTTTTAAAAGAATTTAAACTTGCCTTTGGTATCTTTTCCAAATTTCATTTTTCCGTAAATACGCATCTTTTTTTAAAATATTTTTTCCAATCGGTAGAATTGGAATATCCTTGACATCTGGTGGTAAGTGTTTGCTATACATAATGGTAGCTATCAATTAATCTTAACAATTTAAAGTACGCCTAAAGTGAACAAACGCAACTGCATAAAACAGATAGACAAACGTACTATTTATACCTAACTAATACACACTGACTATAACGCTGACAAGTATGGAATTTGCCAGTATTTGTTCTAAATAAATTTATTACCTATGTTAACCTACGTCTGACTGACACCTTGAATCATTAGTTATATTAATACCGGTGACTAACTTTGACTTTTATACGCGTTAAGGTCTACTAAAACTGTTTGTTGTGCAAAATGTTAGGGTGGGGATAGTTTTGCTTTTTGTAAAACGTATTTTTGTTACGTGTCTACAGACTATAGAGAACCGAAATTTAAAACAAAGTGTTTTCTGAAGTAATTGCGCAACTTGTAATCGCGTTTGGTAATAGTAAGAATACACTACCATTTCTAAATTCACTAGAAGTTTTCTATGAGATAACACTTCCAATACTATAAAATTTCGTTTTATATAGCGGTATAACACCTTCTACAATGAACTAAACACTGATTTTTTTATTTGTTTAAATATATTTCAGGTTTATATTTAACGACACACTATTAAAGAGAAACTAAATTACCGCCTTTTCTTTTTCCTGCTTGGGGATTCACCTAAATATTGAAAACTATTTAACAATATTGGCTAATACATAGAAACTATTGTGAAATTTTAACACAACAAAAAAACTTTTAGTAACTTTTTTGATTTGCCCCAGATTAAATAATAAAGTTTTTACTGGATTGTTTTTTACCTTGCTTATTTATATCAGTGAAGTAGATTGTGGGTTTGACTGTTTAGAGGTGTATTTTATATTTAAAACTTTATATAAACTGATTTTTAAGTCTGTTTATGGTATGTATTAATAAAAATAATCAAGTGGGTGCCACAGCATTGACGCCAATCCTTTTTTTAAGACATTTCCTGACGTGTTTACGGTTATCAACCACTTAACCGAAAACAATTTGACTGAATAGACATTTTGACAAAAACAAAATTTCGAATCTGTCATTTGGATTGGATTTTATTTACCAAGAAGGTTATTAAAAACGTCTTATAGTCGGCGTTTTTGGGTCAATGTATATTCGGTAGGCTACAATGATTTTCAGACGTATAACACACATAGCCTTAAATTTAGCCTTATTCAAGGACGTTTCGACATGGTAGCAGTGGGAAATAAACCTAAGACTTATAACATACAGAGCCTTAAATTTTATCCTTATTCAAGGACGTTTCGACATGGTAGCAGTGGGAAATAAACCTAAGACTTATAACATACAGAGTCTTAAATTTAAGCCTTACTCAAGGGCGTTTCGACATGGTAGCAGTGGGAATCGAACTCCAGACATATAACACACAGAGCCTTAAATTTTATCCTTATTCAAGGACCTTTCGACATGGTAGCAGTGGGAAATAAACCTAAGACTTATAACATACAGAGTCTTAAATTTTATCCTTATTCAAGGACGTTTCGACATGGTAGCAGTGGGAAATAAACCTAAGACTTATAACATACAGAGCCTTAAATTTAAGCCTTACTCAAGGGCGTTTCGACATGGTAGCAGTGGTAATTAAACCTAAGACTTATAACGTACAGAGCCTTAAATTTAAACCTTACTCAAGGCAATTTTAACATGGTAGCAGTGGAAATCAAACCCAGGACTGTGTAGTTTCAAAACTACTGAACGTTGACTTTTTCACACAACTAAATCAATTTTTTTTTAATGTTGTTGTTTTATTTGTACTTTTGTACTGGTGCAGACACATTTTTACAATACATAAAAAAACACGGTGCACATTATATAAAGTGAGTTTCGTAGTTTTAACGAAAAGCTAAAAACTATTCGAATATTTTGGGTGGTGGCAAAAAATATAAAAAAGAAAAATTTAATGAAATTTCGAATTTACTTAATTTTTAGCAAAATAAAAACATGCTGATTTTATGTATTAAATACATTTTTGAATACCAAATGAAATACTTTTTCCGAAAATTGATTAAATCGTAAAATTTTATCGAATTAATTCATTTTAGAACAATTTTCAAAACATGATAAAAACAAAAATATTTGTGTCCGTGAGTTGGCGCAAGAGTGGGAGTTCTAGCGGTTTAGGCCAAGCAGCTACGCGGCGGTAAAAACAAAATAAAAGCGATTTAAAACCTGTAATTGCAGCACAAGAATAGTTAGTTAGTTCAGCACCAATATTACCCAGAATTGTCATTGTAAAGTTCAAAATTTGTCACAAAATTCGTTTTTTTTTTTAATCTTAGGAATTGCACTGGTATTATATGTTTAAGATGCTATTAAAAAAAGGGCTCCATTTTCAATTCAAAAAAATAGATTTGTGTAAAACGAAACAATGACGTCACACACACTTGTCGCATATGACGTCACAAAATAATGTGTGACGTCATAAAAACTTAGGCCCCAAAAAAGGGTTGACAAAATTTTTTTATGTTGAGTATTTTTTCAAAAAATAAAAAAAATGCGATCGCCGGTAAAGCTTGAAGAGGTTAGTGCGTGTGACGTAACAATGACGTCATAAGTAAACTGTGACGTCATGGTAACGAGAAAAATTGTAAAAAAAAACAACAGGGCGGACGAAATTAAATTCTTTCAGTCAAAAAGGGGATTATAGGTAATATCGTGACGTCATTCGTCGTGACGTCATCGGAGCACCTGGACATAAATTCGAGATTGGACGATCGGAGTAAAAAGTTCCGTGGCGTCATAGTTGATGACGTAACGGCGTCGGAGCTTTGACAAAAAACGAACCCTCGGTGTCACGTGATGTGCGACGATTAGTCGGCCGAATCGGAGCGATTACCCGGTGACGTAATCCGGTTGCCTGGTGGTGACGTCATGTTTGTTGAAGACCCGCCACCGTTGCCATCACGTGACCACACGCCGTTCTAGAAAAAATAATTCAATTTTTAAATTTCTACTTTCATAAAAAAAAATAAAATGTTTGAATTGTTGACTAACCTGCGGGCTATACAAGTTGTGCTGGCCACCCATGCCACCCTGGTCATAACCCATGTTCTACAAAACATAAAACTGTCATCACCCTAATTCACCAACATGCATATACATATATATATAGAGAAACTTAATTAAAAATACAAAAATTTTTTAAATATTTAAATGTTTACTATTAAAAAATGTGTAAAACTTTTAAAAAACACCCATATAAAATACTAAACAAATTTTTCAATAAATACAATCATAGCTTAGTTTAAAAAAACAGCAATTGCCCCCCAAAAAACTAAAAAAAACAACAAAGATAAAATTTAAAAACACCAATTAAAAACTAACTTGTTGTTGTGCATTGTAGTCAGTTCCATTAACTCCGAGATAAAGATCATTCTGTTGGTAACCTCTTTGTGATGCTGGGCTAGCATAATCTGTAACACATCAACAGTTTAAAAATCAACTTAGAAAAGTTATTAACACAAGTCTGCTTAGTAATTAAGCATGTAAATAATAATGATTTTTACAAACAGAACTTTATTATATAAACTAAAAAATGGATTTGGATTACTGTTACATTGAAAAATTTTTTAGCAAACTTTTTAGAAAAACCAACAGCGTGATATAGTGATTAGAACACTTGGCTATACTAAATGAGGTACTTGGTTCGATCCCCACTGCTTTCATGCTGCAGCGCCCTTAAATAAAGAGCTATAAACAGTATAAACTTCTGCTAAGCCAACACTTAATCAGCAGCTTTATTATCGGGCAATATATTCTATAATAGGTGGTTAGATCGACCTTCCCACATCGAGGATAAATAAAAACTTTAACGGAATTTGTTTTTAAAACTTACTGTTTCCTGATGTTGGTGTTTCAGGTCCTGTATCAGGAGATCCAATATTTCCATCCACACACGAGTTACTATCATGATCTGGTGGTGTGTTCCGCAAACCACCTTCACTATTCTGTGCTCCTAGAATACAAAATTTGGTTAGTGGTGTTTTTAAAAACCACAATTAACAAGGTGTATATAATGGTTAGAGAATGGTTTAATGGAATTTGGGATGGTTAAAAAATGGTTTAATTGGAGTTCGGTTGGTTAAAAAATGGTTTAATTAAAGTTGGGTTGGTTAGGTAATGGTTAAAAAATAGTGTTTTAACAACAAACCTGCACTGACTGCAGCTTGTGCAGTTTTAGCTGCATACAAGTTTGCTTCTTCTTGGAACTTTCCGATATTTTTCTTGTAACGAATTCTTTTGTTTCCAAACCAATTGGATACCTACATCACAATACAATATTATGATGTCATGTTTGGAAAATTTGCTAATTACATTTTTTTTACGTGAAAAAAATTATTTAAAAAAAATTAAAATTAAAAGATCTTTTTTGTAAAAATATTTGGTTTAAAAAATAATACAAATAATTCTAAGACTTTATTTTATATAAGGGCTTTATACATGTAAAAACGCAACCATATGCAATATACATAACAAATATATAACTAGTAAGCAAAACGTCAGTTATTAGGACAAGTCAAAGCATTTCCTTTGACACGGGGTTAAATTACATTTAGGAAGGGAAGTCGATGTGTTGTTGTGTTGTAACGAGAATATTAAACACAAAGAAATTGTTGTAATATGCTTGCGTATGATTATAGTTATTGCGTATGATTATAGCAAAAAAATATAATTTTTGTACATTATTTTTCTTTCTTATTAAGATTTTCTTGGGTTTATTATAAGTGATATAGTTGTTTTATTCTACATTTTTTTGATACAAATTTTAAAGGCAAAAATAACAAATTTTGTATAAAATGCTTTTACCATGCTTTACAATCTTTCTTATTACTTGTATATTATAAAATATTAATTCTACCTGAGAAACTGTGATCGTGCATTTTCTCGCTAACTCCTCTTTTGCTTCTTCACTCGGGTAGGGGTTACTCAAATGTGAGTAAAAATATTCGTTCAAAACTTCAGTCGCTTGCTTGCTAAAGTTACGACGTTTACGTCTAAAAAAATCAAATTTTTTTTTAAAATTTTTTTTTTTTTTTTAATTTTTAAATTTTTTTTTTTTTTTTTTTTTTAAATTAAATTTTTTTTTTAAATTCAAAAATTTTTTATTTTAAAATTATGTTTATAACAATTAACTGGTAAATATATGCTATTTTTTAGGTTATTGTTAATATAAAACCCTACAAGTTTCAACATATAGATATTGGCCATTGATGTCATTACACTACCTTTACACAATATCATTAATCAAAAATTAAAAAGAAACGACAGTTCTAAAAACTAAATGATGTCAAAGCTTTTGAGGTGAGTATTAATTGAAAATCAAAAATATAAACAAACATAAGAATTTGTTGATCATTTATCAAAACAAAAATGTCAATATAACTTGAAAAAAAATATAAAAAAAATAAAAATTAACAGTTCCAACTTAATGTTAAAAAAAAATACTAAAAAAAAAACTAAAGGTAATTTTTTCATCTTTCATTTTTTTTTATCCTAGATGCGGTAACCTTGACATCACAACCTAACATAGAATAACATTCGAACCCTGACCCAGTCTTAAGTTACCTTTGACAGTTTAGGATATTATAGATTATAATTGCCCGATAATTAAGCCGCTGATTAGGTAACTGCATAGTAGGAGTTCATATCATTTATAGCGCCTTACTCAAAAGAGTTTCGGCACGAGAGCAGTGGGAATTAAACCCAGAACCTCATATAGTGAAGCCTAGAGTTCTGACCACTACACCACGCTGCCAGTAATTTTAACATCATAGTACCTTGCATCTAGAAATCTTGATCTAAGAATCATCACCGCTTCACAAGTGCTTTGCTTCAGTTGAAGTTGAATGTTGTTGAACTTTTTGGTGATAATTCCAATCATTCGCTCGATTTCTTTGTTCGAGATTGGCCGAGTTCGACTTTGCTCCCTCAACAAGTTCATCACGTGACTTGTAAACTCATTACATGCCTGAATAGTTAAAAACATTTCATTTAAACTTCTTTTTTTAAATTTTTATTTTAAATTTTTTTTTTTTCAAATCAAAACCTAACTACTTCTAGCAATATAACTTAAAAAGACAAAAAGTAAGCACCAAGTATCAAACCTGAGACATCAGACCCAACAAATATCAGTCAGTGTTTTTAACAAACTGTTCATTACAGTTATTCTTACCTGGTTGTACTTTTCAAGTTCAGAATGATAAATCTGTCGAATTTGAGCAAGTTTTGCTCTATAATCACTATGCTCAGCACTGTCATTCCCTGCTGATGTAGCTGCTGCTACTGCTGCAGCAGAACCACTACCTTCTGGGCCGGCCACACCCTACAAAAATAAGTGTTTATTAGATAGTAAGTTTTTTTTTTCCTTTCTATATCACCTTAAAGTGATAGGTTTTCTGATATTTTTATCGGGTAAGGGTGTGCGGTTTGGGACATGTTGAGCTATCTGTAAACGCCGGGCTCAAGGCGAATAGTGTGGCAATGGTGCGACTCGAACCCAAAACCTTTCGGTTCATGGTCCGCACAATGACGGCTTAACAACACTACCGGACTATTAGAGACTAAGTTGTTTACGTTAATAAAGCATCTATATATAAAGGAGCTTAGTGGACATCATACATATATATAGGTCCAATTTATAGTCTTGTAAAATAAAAAAAATTGTCGTTAGTGGTGTGCTGGTAAATTTTAGTTAAAAGTTGCGACCATATTATGACAATTAAATGAGCGAAAGGGCAGGTTATTGATTAGTTTAAAACAACGGGAGTTTTGAAAAGGAAAAACTATTTTAATACAAGGACTTAAATATATGATGTTTACCTCAGATTCCAGCATCCTGTCGAGTCTGAGTTGTTGAGGATCCGGAGGTTCCTCTTCAGATGGAGCTCTCATGTTCAAAACTACACAAAAACAAAATGAAGTTAGTATTAGACAAATGAGAAATATTATAAGACTAAAGGTTCAAGGGTCAATCCCCAGCGTGGGTATCTTTTAAAATTTATTAAAATGTTAAAAACAATATTACCAATAATTGAAAAACATATATTACCAATAGATTAAACTAAAAAAGACATTTTTAAATCCTATTAATAGTTTTTAATTTTAAAAGTAGATTTAAAAAAAAATTACAAATTTTTAAACCATATTAAAATAATTTTAGAATGGGTTATTTTAATATTAATATTTTTATTTCAATCTATTTGTCTTAGAATTCACATTACCATAAAAGCATGACAAATTTGAACAATATTATTAAAAATAAAATTGATAAAAATGTTCAAAAACATCAATACATTTACGTTTTAATCAATAATATAGATTATTTTTCGGTGTATATAATTGCATACTCATATTAAAATACTATTTCGCTTTTTTACATTTTTAAAAATAGAATTTTTTTTTCCGTTTTTTTTATTTAAAGAGTTTTTTAAAAAAAGTCAGTTATTTAGAAAACGATGAATCACAAAAAAACTTAAAAATGATGACTCAATTTTATTTAATTAAATATTTGTTTAGTGGATATCAATCAAAAAAAATAAATTAATTTTTTATCCAAAATGAAATACAAACTTTCATATTTAAAAAATAACTAAAATTAAAAAAAACATTTTTTAACAAAAATAATTAACTTTAAAAAAATGTTAATTTTAAGAAGTTTATCAATAAAACTGCAATTTTTTACAACCATTTAAAAAATTGAAAAATAACAAATTTTCACATAGCAATCAATAATTCGTTTTCTAAGCTTTAATCAATATTACAATAACGTGGGAACAACCCTCTCCCGACGGGGCCCTTAATTTCGCTAACACTTTAAATGCATAAAAACGTATTTTTATTTTAGAGGGTTAGTGCACTTACATATAGAAACAATTAAAGTATTGGACAATTAAGTAGAGTATATATAGTTCATTTAAAATAATAGAAAATCTAAATATTGTATCTACTGATTTATAACTATTTAAATTGGCGCCAAAAATTCGGAATTTTTTTTTTTAATATTGTTAAACTATCAGGCAATTTAAAATTGGGTTTGGTGACCATGCCATATCATACTTAAAATCTTTATGTAAACATTAATACTTTTGGCATGTTTTAAATCATTAAATTGATTTTGTCATTTTTTCCCGTCGCATTGTTGTAATATTAATTGTATATCGTATTTAATATTTTACTTTCAATCAATGTGCGAAAAACCAAAATAAAAAAAAAAAAAAAAAGTTTTTGTATTAAATTAATTTTGAATTAAAAAAATTTGTAATATTGTAATATAAAAATGACATTAAATATTATATATATATTATAGTAATAAAGCAACTTTTAAAAAATAGGGCGTGACGAATTACTAATATACTAATAACTTTTAAAATATAAAATATTATTGCATAATAAAACTAGGCGGGGAAAAAATAAAACAAAAGTAAAAAACGCGACGTTAATAATCGATTTAATGGACTTACGAAATTCACAGTCTCGCACTTTATAAAACAATAGCCGGGTGGCAATTAACAGTTCGTACGTTAGCGCCGTATAAAATGCACCACGACGACGAAGTAAGGTCATAGGAAGGGTGAATGCGCAAAACAAAAAGTTTACAAGAGGTCGCGGGTCATCGCGAATGCGATTCTCACTCGATTTTAAATGGACGAAATGACGCGTAGCGCGGATTGTAAATAGTCAAGAAAAGGTCACTTTACTTTCGTATTACGAAAAATGTTTTTTTTTTTTGAAAAATTTTGAGTAACGATTTTTTTTATTTTAAATTTTTTTTTTTTTTTTTGAAATTAACAAAGTTTTAACCAAACATTTTTATACTTTTTTACTATTTTTAAATGTCTATGTTTTTATAGCGTATTAGGCCATACTTTACAAGACCGAGAATTTACAAAAAAATCAAAATTTTAAGGGAATTTATAGCTACACCTATACGTATAAATAAGCTTTTTTTTTGATGAATAAAATCTATTTAATTCCTTCAATTAAAATCAAGCAAAAAAGCGAATCAAAATTCAAATCCGTCGTATTATAAACCGTGACAAATTCGCTTGAAGAATAAGCACCAACTTAAAACAGAAAAGCCCTTTGCCTAATGCATTATGCATTTGATTGGGCTGGATTTTGACCTGTCAATCAAACTAACTACGTACTTGTAGATTTCGCGAATCCATGATTTTTATCGTTGTATAAAATTAGTGCCAAAGGCATATAGCGGTTGAAGTTTGTAATGATTTCGATGGAATAATAAGATATCAAGACAATACGTCGCCAGGCCGATTTGTAAGCCTATTGAGATATTGGCTTAGCGGTTAAGGTTGAGTTTTTGGCTTAATAATTTCGGCATTCGTGGTTCGAGAGATTAAACTAATCTATTACCTAAGTAAGTGGTTTGGTTTAAAAATTACCAAAAAAAAAAAAAAAAATAGTTCAATTGGTTTTTGTGATATTTTATAAAGTTTTTTGAATTATTATATCTGTATGATATTAAAAATACATTATATCTGTATGATATTATTATATCTGTATGATATTAAAAATGCAGTAATGTTGATATTAAAAATACAATATTTAAACAAAAACCAACAAAATCAAAAAGTCTACATCAAAATTGGATCAAATATTTCAAAATTTTACTGAAAACCGTTTTCTGGAAGCCCTTTTAACATTATAAAGATTATATCTAATCGATAATGTTAACTTTTAAGTTATCAGTTAATTCGATCTAGTGTTAAAATGAGGTTAAAGATCTTGTTTAAAAAACGTGAGTAAATAGAAAATATTTTAGGTCATAAAACCGAACCTTGATTAAAACTTCAAAGCAAAAAAGTAAACAACTCCGTCGAAAATATTTGAGGTAGATACCAGCTATGTGTATTTACTTGGATTTGAGACAAAGTAAAGACACTTTAGTTGAACATTTTATAGTAGAATAATCAAAACTTTTTAAAAATTTAATTATATATATATATATATACAAAAAAATGCGTATTTTTTAAATATTAAAACAATTAAAAATTACATAAATTTAAACCAAAAAACTAATTAATTTTTGCTACAAAACTTTTCACAGAAAAGATTAAGATTTAAATACTTATTTTATTATCTTATTAAATGATTAAGATTTTTAATCAAGGATTTAATAAACTCACCAGATTTTTCTTTAATTTCGCAGAGAACTTGAAATAAAGCACCCTTCATACGATGCACATTTAAAGCATGTTTTCTAAAATAAAAAAATAAGATTTTATAAAAAAATTTCAAGACGCATTATTAGCAAAAAAAGTGAAAAAAAATATTTAATGAAATTAGACATGAACACAAATTTTTTAAAAATGTGGTTTAATTTAGCTAACACTTAAAATATCCAAGTAAAGATAGATAGGAATAGTAAACAATTAATCAATTTTAACTTATTTAAAACAAACAAACACAAATGAAAGTTGTAAACTAATTTGAACTAAGAACACAAGATTTATTGCTAGTAAAATATAGTTCATAAAAAGGTTTCTTTTAAAAAGTCTCAACGTTTTAAACTGATGGCAATTAAAGCAAAAACAAAGAACTGAATTTTTTTAAATTGACAACAGTAAATAACACCAATAACACAAAAATCTAAAGAATTAAATTTTTAATTGACAAAGTGCCAAATAAAACATAACAAGTATCTAAATAAATAAAAATATAAAAACGACCCTATTGAAATTTAAAATCAATTTCACAAGTATATAGACCTATAAAAAGTAAAGAATACAATATATTTACAACTGAATAAACTCTTTGCTTATGGTCAAAATTAAAACACATAAAACAACAAAAATACCTTGCTTGGGCTTCATCTAAACTTTGATCAGTAATTGTCATTATCTGTTGAAGAACTTCACTGATATCTTGTTTTCTTGAAACCCCGATCTCGTTATTTCCTCTAGTGTCCAGGTCGATGGAGTTTCCACCAGGTGGAGCGCTTGTGTTGTTTCCGTACTCGCCGTGAATAGTTGCCGACATAAATCCTTGCTAAAAATTAAAAATAAGACAACTTTTAAAGTTTTTACAATAAATCTTAATAGAAAATTAATTAATAAATTTCAACTTAATAGTAATTTAAATTTGAAAAAATAAACAATATTTTGCAAGGTTTATATATACAACAAACCAGCAAAATGCTAACCTTTTTATTTATTTATTAAACTCACAAAAACAATTAAAAGTTTACAAGTTATGAATATTTTAAAAACAAAAATCTGAAACAGAATATATATATATATACTTATTAGATAACAATTTCAACTGTTTATGTTATAAGAATACACAATTTGTAAGTCAAAATTTTGTTATCTAAGAAACAAAGTTTAAGTTATTGCTTACCTGTGAAATGGGGGGATTGACATAACTTTGTTCATCCATTTTTGATAAAAAATTAATTCTTAATTTTACAAAAAAATTTTGTTTAATTTTTGATAGTTTTACAAATTTAATATCTCCATTGTATTCCTTATCACATTCTGCAAAAAATATTAGCACAACAGAGTTAAAATAAATAAAATTAAACAATTTTTTTGTCAGAAATATTTAGTTTAGTTTTAAATGCTTTTTAACTTTCAAACAAAAAGTAAAACTGACTTCAAAAAACTTTAAACAAAGATAATATGCACAATATTATTAGGTTAATTCCAAATGAATATAATAAAACAATTATAAATTTATTAAAGTTAATTATCTGACTAGCTTGTCTGTCTATAAATAGTCGATAATTTTGCAGCAGCCCAAAAAAATTAAAACAATTTATAAAATTTAATTTAGTCAGTTAGTTATTGATTATTTTGCAAATTTAAAAATAAACTTAACAACCTGTTACCATGTTTACTTTAAAACAACGATATACCAATATAATCACGCCAAAGTTGCTTTAAAAATTAGTAATTCTGCAATTAACAAATTATCTTAAACCCAACTCTCCAAAAAGCAACAATTTTCACTTTAAAATTTTCAAAGGGTGACGAATAGAAGTCGGACTCTTAACTTTGTCAGACGATAATTGATGGCACGTATAAAAAGTTTTTAACAAAATATAAAAAATTTGTTTTTGTAGTTAATATAATTCTTATTAATACAATAAAACTAAAACAATTTAAAAATAACACTTAAACAATTTTTTAAATTTATTTATTCGTATAATTAATTTTGTATTATTACATAAGACCTGAACATGGCATGACATTAATTTGTATACAAACATTAACACTTTGTAAACAGATACCGTTAATCATTTATTAGAATTTTAAAGCTTTTAGAATGGCGACAAGGACTAGAACTGAAGTTCAAACCCCGACCGAGACAGTAACTGTAAGTAAAATATTAACTTTGTGTTACAAATTAACCGTTTTAATTTAAAAAAAATCATTTTTATTCTTAGTCTGCCGGTTATATTAATATTTTATTTTACAAGCCAATAATTTGTTATTTCTTATAACAGGTTAACCAGCAAGAAGCCCAGTTAAGACTTCAACCTCCAACTAATACAAGAGAAGTACAATGGGCACAAGGGACCATCGACAATGAAAATATGGGAAAGAAATCATCAAAATGTATTTAGATATACTATTAGCTGATTAGTCTATGTTACCCAAATGTATATTGTTTTAAATACATTTATTGTTTCGTTCTTTATTTATCTGCAATGTGGGAAGGTCGACTTCACAACCTAAACATAGAGTAACACCAGTTACCCTGATCTAGTCTCGAGTTGCTTTTGGCAGTTTAGGATATTATTTATTGTAATTCCCCGATAAATAAGCTGCTGAATAATTGTTGACCCAGCAGAGTTTATGACGTTTATAGCGCCTTACTTAAGGAAGCTACAGCATGAAAGCAGTGGGAATTAAACCCAGAACCTTGTGTAGTGAAGAAAAGTGTTCTAACTACTACATCATGCTGCAAGTTGTATATACATGTTTTCTTTCTTAAAATTTTATTCTTTCCATTTTTCGGAACTTTGTACTTATATTATTTTTTATTAAACTTATTGAAAAACATTTTTCAGGTTGTTGTATTTACAAGAAGGCCAAAAAATTAGGAGAAAGTTCTTCAGAAAGTGATTCTTGTTCAGATGATGATAACCCTTACGAGAAATCAAAAAAACACAAAAAGAATTGTCAACATGGTATATAATGCTTTTTTAGTTTAGTATTTCTATAACTTGACCTTCGGTTTAGAGATTTACCATTTTTTTTTATATATATATAATTTTATCCTCGATGTGGGAAGGTCGAATACGCGACCTAAACATAGAGTAACAAGTTACTCCGGCCCAGTCTCGAGTTACCTGTGGCAGTTTGGGATATTATATAGATTATAATTCCCTGATAAATATGCTGCTGATTAAGTGCTGGCTTAGTAGGAGTTTATACCGTTTATAGTGGCTTACTCAAGGTCGCTGCAGAATTGAACCCACAACCTTATGTGTTGTGTAGCAAGTGTTCTTACCACTACACCACGCTGCCGGTTAAAGCCTAAAATTTAAATTTAACTGATGTACCATAGTAAAAAAACTTTTTTTTTTCTGTTTTTGATGTTAAAACTATCAGTATTTAACACATATATTTTTAACAGTTTAAGTAGCCTATATACTGTTAAAATTTCTTGTTTGTATTGTTTATTATCCTATTAAAGTGGAATTGCCATAATAATATATTTAAAGGGTAGGGCTTAAGATATTTTAACTTAGCTGTTAAAATAAATTCTGTATTAAAATATTTAAAATACCTTTTTACACTAAAAATATAGAAATATTTTTAATTTATGCAGACCACTCACAGCCGAATGACAAAGCAAATCAATCAACATCTTAACAATAACCAAATTTTTCGTTTTACTAAAGCCCTTTCGATAACTGCACCAGGAGATCTATTTTATTTCTTTTTTGTGTTGTCAAGCATTTTTGATATTTTAATTTTTATTGTTTAATTTGTAGAAAAAAAGCCAGCAAAAATGCACATAGTAACACTGTACTTTAATCTATAGTAATCTAAAGCTACGAATGATTGAACAAGAAAAATTAGATTATTAATGATTAGGAAAATAACAAAGAGTCAAAAAAAAATGAAAATTGTTAAAAATATTATAAATTTTTTATTAAACAATTGGTATTTTAATTAATTTTACGTTGTGTCAAAAATTATAAAGTACAACAACGAAAATAGAACTTAAACATAAAATAACAATTTTAATTCGTCCACGTTAAATTTTAAGGGGACAGTTAAACCAAAAATATAAAATTTATAACTTTAGTAGAAACGGTTATTTTTTAATATAAAGGTTCTACAATTGGGCATTTCTTTTACCCCCCTTTACCCCAATATGAACTACCCCTTTTACCTAAATAAAAATGCTTTTGCATGGCGGAAATCATTTGGTTTACAAATAAAATAGGAAAATAAAATGTGCCCTTACATGAAATACACTGAATATTTATATTTTTAATGAATAACAGTGATTCCGAACAATAAAGAAATATTGTGGGAAAATGGATTGAATATTAAAGACTTGCAAAGAATAAAAAATTTGTCATAGCACAACTTTAAAGAAACACGAATGTAATGTTTTGTTATAATATTAGTCAAAGTAGTAGTAAGAATTTTCGTTTTAAAAGGAACCACAAATTAGAAAAAAAACTTTAAAATTTTTAATTTTAGTAAAAATTGATTTTTTTAAACATTTAAATTAAAAAAAAATTGAGGTCATTTTTGCACTGTTGTCCTAATTATTGAATTTCAAGCAGAACGTACCAAAAAAATCTAATAGAACGAGATGTATCTAAACTAAAATACTACAAATAGAACTTGTACAAAAAAATAGGAAATTTTTTTTTGTTAATTTGTCCACTGTTGACTTGAGAAAGTAAGTAACACAAAATTGATAACAGTACTAACTACAACACAACTAGAACTTGCACAAAATTTCACTTGCTAGACAGGACATTGAACAGTAAGTTTATATAATTTCGGAAAAATTATGATTTTTGATTTATTATGATTAAAAAAAAAGCATTTTTTTTTTGTTCAAAAATTTTTGTGCAGAATATATGTTTGCTTTGTAAATATCTAGCCTAATTTTGAATATATATCATTATGTCATGTTATTTGTACCAAATTTTTCAATAAAACAGCAAATTTTACTTCTAAATTTTAAACTGATGCAGCAAAAAGGTCAAAATTTTTTTTTATACCCTATCATTTTTAAATTAAATTTTAAACGAAAATTGCCGCTAAGAATTATAAATGCTGCAGAAATACTGCTATAGAATATTTAGCAGTATTTGGAAATAAGGAAGATAATAACAAAAACATGATTTGCTCATTTATACCACATAAAACAAATATATTTGGCAGCAAAGAAAGATTTTTTAGTTTGGGTTTAGTTCGTTTTCCTCATCAGGTAAATCAAACCTTAAACAATAGAATAACTTTATTTAAAATAGGGTAATAAGTTGAAAATGCTAAACTGTTATAAATAAGGCAGCATGGTGTGGTGGTCAGAACATTCGGCTTTACCACTGAGGTACTGGGTTTGATCCCAACTGCCCCCATGCTGTAGTTTCCTCAAATTAGAAGCTATAAACAATGTGAGTCAGCACTTAATCAGCAGCATAATTATCGGGCAATTATAATCTATATATTATTCCAAACTGCAACAGGCAACTTGAGACTGGGTCAGGGTAACTCATGTTACTCTATGTTTAAGTCGCGCATTCGACTTTCCCACATCGAGGATAAATAAAAAAAATATATATATAAAAAATAAATAAAAAAACTTTTGAAAATTCGTATTTTTGTACCTGCATCTTTGATCGTGGATCCTCGAAGATTGCATCCTCATCACAAGTGAGAAAACATCCTCATCCGGGATTGTGGGGGGAGGAAATAACCCCTCAGGGGGGGCAGAGGTCCGTTGATCATCTAATCTTGTACCCTAAAAAATAATTTAAAAAATTATTATTTGGAAAAAAATCGAATGTGAAAAAAAATATTTGGGCCTGGGTTAATGAAATTGGATGCTTTAAAATATTATTAAATAAACTTACTTGGCATCTCATTAAATTTTCAAAAAAGTTATCGTCTAAAGTTTCAGGTGCTGCATTATTGTTCCTATCTGACAAATCATCATCAGGATCTAAAAAAACAATGTTGCTAAAATATTTATTAACTTTCATTACACCATGAATTTTAATTGGGCTCTACAGTAAAATTTTTTCTAATTTGCTACAATTTAGAATTATTTCCAGAAGATTTTTACTAAAACCCTAACAGTATGATGCACAGAAGCACTTTGACATAACCACAAAAAGTCCTATGTTCAATTCCCACCACTGGCACTACAAGGCAACTTTAAGTAAAGCAACTTAGCCAAGACCATAAAAAAACATTTTTTAAGTAAGTAATAGGCAGAATCATTAGGTTTCTGCAAAAAATTAGTCTATATAACAAAAAGGCTTTAGGTTTAAGGCTGGTTTACAAGGCATACACAACGTAACTTAATGCAAGATAGTGCAACCATTTCAAATGAACAGAGTCTTTCACACGTACGAAATTTTGCGAAAGTTCGCAAGAATTCGTAAATTTTGTGGCTGGAGTGAAATTTATACAAGATTTCGTAAGCGGTATTCTTTTATTAAATATTTTTTATTAAAATTTTAAAAACATGTCCTTGGATTCGTAAAGTTACGTAATGCAACATTACCATGTCGTGTAAACAGGCCTTTAGACTGTAAATTGATATCTCTTAATTCTAAATATTTCAATTGTAAATAATTTAAAAACTAAAAAATAACTTACTAGGTTGTCCATTAGCAGCCAAATTAATATTCTGATCAGTTATTCTTAACCCTGGAAGACTTGAAAGACTGACACGTTGTTCGTTGAGACGTTTGGACTGTGATCGAGCTAACATTGATATCATTGTGTTCATTTTTTCATGGTGTTCTTCTAAAAAACATAGAATTCGAGAAAAATTAGGAAAAATGCATTAAAAAGAAAAAAATGAAGAAGAATTCCCAAAAAATCTTAATAAAAAATTAAAAAAATGCATAAAAAAAAAATGAATTGCTTATACCAATTTGGTCACTAAACTCTTAAATTTTTAAAAATAATTTACCTGTATCTTCCGGAGGTTGAGGAGCATCTCTTGGATGTTGTGGAGGAGGTCGATGTTGCTCCAGGAAGGCAGGAAAGGTGAGCATGTCCTCATCTCTTGCCATATCTGCTCTCTGATCATTCATCCTTCTTCCTTGCATCCTTGTGAGAAGATCAAGAAAATTATCATCATTGTTGGAGCAGGAGTTGGAGGTGGAAGGTTGTGAATCTCCTGGAAGATTGTTGGAAGAGTGATAACCCTGGAGGAGCATTAAAAAAAATTTATAAAATAAAAAAAAAATTATTTTTATGCAAATTAAAGTTACGATTTATTGTACTTACATTAGTTGTTGTTGAAAGTGAGATGTCGACATCTTTCGAGTTTAAGAAATTTTCACCGTTAGATTTTCCATTTATTTCACTATGACCATTCTAAATACATCACATTTTTACTCTCTTAAAAAACACAAATTTACAAAATATTTACAATAAATTGGAAAACCCTAGGCCTATTAAGGCCAACTGGTAAGTTAAATGAAAGGCTAACTATATATTTGTTTAAACAAAGACAGCAAATTGGAATAATAACAAAATATATCCAAAGAATTAGACTGCGAAAAAGTCGTTTGATTTTAAAATAATCTTGCAATACCAGAAATAATAAATTAAACTCATATCATGATATAAAATTTATTTTGTTATTTCGTCACTCCTTTGTTATATTTTTTTTTGGTGTATATTCTGTAAAATGTATTTTATTTATCGCATTTATTATTAATATAATCTATACCGGGTTTGGTGACCATGCCATAACATACTTAAAATCTTTGTATAAACATTATTACTTTTGGCATGTTTTAAATCATTAAATTGATTTTGTCAATTTTTCCCGTCGCATTGTTGTAATATTAATTGTATATTGTATTTGTTATTTACTTTTATCAATGCGCGAAAAAACAAAATAAATAAATAAAAAAAAAATCTAACTTTTAAAAATTATTCCATGAATTTTTTAAGTCTAAACTAAACATTTATAAATCCGGGATAAGATTTACTTGTGTTTTATAACAAGTAACCTGTGGTATTAGAACACTTGGTGCCTAACACAAATTAACACAACTACTGGTATGACTTAAACAGTAAAGGTACTAGTTAAAAATGATATTTATTTTACCGTGTAGGTGTATATCTTACAATATATGTGGTATTGCTAATTGTTTAGTTATAAAGTAAAATTATGTTTAAACTACTACTAAATGTTAAAAAAGCTGTCTTATACTTATAATGTTTATTTCTATATACAATATCATACAAATGATAAATTTTAAAGGAATATTAAATTTAAAATTACCCCAGGTTGTTTTGGAGTTAATCTCAGTAATTCCATATTTTCCATACTTTTTCTTCTCGATGAAGGTGTGTCAGTTACTCCCGCCTGATTGGCTAATAAATCCTTTAAATTTTTTTCGGCCAATGATTTACCGGCTTCGTCGCCAATCTTAAAAATTTAAATTTTGAAGACTTAAATTTTTACATTGCCTGAATTTAACCCAAAAAATATTAAGTTTTAAAATGTTGATAACACTATATAAGCCAACAGTACTAATAAATACCACAGAGCTAATAAAAAGTTATTAAACTAATATTTATTTAAAAAACCAACTTTTTAACAAACCCTGCTTTACAAAATACCCTGCTAGAGAATATTAAAAAACACTTTATTTATTCGTAATTTTAAACTTATTAAAATTGGTTCAATTAACATACAAAGACTATATATGTGTAAAGTAAATTCAGAATAACATATTTTATTTATCATATATTTAAATAAACATGATACTCAAAAACACACAACTTTGCCAGAATTTAACTTCCTGTTATACAATATACAACTAACACTAACCTATATCAACAAAAATAACAAAATAATTACAAAGTAAGTCACTGATTTAAATAAAAAATATGAAATGTATTTATTACCTTTAAATCAAATCATTAAAAAAAGCACAAAAAAAATCATTTTAATATATAGGCAGCTAGAATGGAATTATTTAAAAATAATAACAATAATACTAACTGATTTGACTAAAACCTAATTTTAAAATTAAAAATATATAAATTCCTTAAACTGTAGCCAAAAACTGCTGCTCTAATATAGAAAATCTTACCAAAAATGCTGCATAATTTAACCCAATGCTATAACAGTTGCTAATGTTAACTTTAACGTCAATAAATACCCGAATTTATTACAAATTATACAACTTGCACAAATAAATGATCAGAATTTAAAGGGAAAAAATAGTTGCTTAACAAATAGGTTTAATGACTACTAATGTAGTAGTTAAAAACTTCTTTTTAAAGAACTGATATTAAACTCAGCAAATAAAACATAATCCTGTAAAAAATTCAATATGCTGACGTTACAAAAAAACTCATACGAAAAAAATTAATTTTGAAAATTTTTTTTTTTTAGTTTTAAAACTTTATCTTTGTCAAACATATTGAAGATAAATTTTGTTAATAATTAAAAAAACACCGCAGAACACTAGTACACCAAGCCAAAATTTTGTTATCTAAAAATAATACTAAATACAAATTACATTTTAAAATTCTATACTAACTGCATTTACAATCTAGATATAGATTTTCATGCATACCAATTATCACTAGTTTACAGTACCTTCATTTTCCATGCATATTGACATGATTAATGTATAATTAATGAACCTATTGTCTACCTATTTGCCATTTAAGGGCTTCGATCCAAACTGGACTATTAATTACAAAAATTCCTAAAAAAATTTGACACCACATTTTAAAACTAATTGCTTAATCGGTTTCAATAGTTGTTTTTTCCCTAATTTATCTTATTTCTATAGTTTCGATTAGTTTTATCATAGGCACTACAGCTTTTGCGAAATTTGATAATTTTAGATAACTCTAACCACATATACAATTTATTTTTAAATAATATAAAACCTTAAAAAAAATTTAAAAACAATGTATATAATTCAAAAGAGAAAGGGCACCAAAAATTTTCAAAGTAATATTTATTTTTATGGTTCATTTAATTTAAATTACCACCTACTGCATTATTTTTATCAAAATCTTCAAAAATAGGTCATAAATAGATAGCCTATTCATTTAAAAAAGTAAAATTTACTTTATTATTTAAACCTAAAAAAATACAACTATATAGGCTATACATTTTAAATTAAGTTGCAATATACATAAGTTAAAAAAATTTAGCAATACCTATTTTCTAAATAAACTGTTATTTCCTGAAAGAATAAGAAAACTTGACAGTAAGCTTTGTAAGGTTGACTGCCCAGTAATTACATACATAGGTAATACAAATATGCAGAAGCCTTACATACTTAAAGTTTCTAAAACACAAACTATTTCGTTGGATTTTTAAAGTTGAACAAACACTATCTTTTTTTAAAAAAAAACAAATTATTGAAAAAGCGGTCAATTTTATTTATTCTTAATTTTACTAAATGTATTCGACCATTTATTTTTACTTTTACTAAATGTATCCGACCAATATTTTTTATAAAAATCGTTTTTAAATCTTGAATAGGTATAAGTTTAAAATATATAAAAAACACTAGTTGTTGTTAAAAAATTTAAATGAATTAAAAAATGCCAATATTAAGTGTCCAAATATAAATGAGGTTGATAAAAAAACAAACTTTTTAAAATTGAATACCAAAAGCAAACAAGCCAAAGTTAATGAACTTTTCAACAACAATTGTCTTGTAAATTTTTTTAAATTTCAATTTTTTAAAATTTCAATACCTCTTGTAAATTTTTTTAAGTTTCAATACCTTAACTAATCTGCCAATAGCTATAGTAATTAAACTATAAAAATGCAAAAATTAATTAATTTTTCATAACCAATTAGCTAGTAATTTTTTAAAATTGAATACCTAAACCTAACTGCAATTGGCTCTACCAATAAAACTATCAAAATTCACAACCTTAATAAAACAAAACTAACCTCGGTTGAGATAAGAAAATGTTGTTGTGCAAAATCGACCGCCTTCTTACTATTTCCCATGGCAGTGTGGGCAATACTTAGACACCAACAGGAACGTGCCACACCGACGCTGAAACATAAAACAAAACTTTAAAGGGAATTTTAATTAACATGATAGGAGGTTTATGTAATATGCTTACCTACTATATAGTTTTTTAACTTGCGTATTGGGTATATATACCTATTTAAATTTAAGTTAAAAATGGTATATTTTACTTTAATTAAAACAATTTACTTCTATATAGGCTATTGCAGATTTTTATTGCAGATAAGTATAGTCATATCTTTATGTTAGTTATATTTTAAACAGCCAGGATATTTTATTAGTAATTGTGTGGGCACTGTTAAACAATTTACATATGTAAAATACTAGTATTTTTAAACTCCTTTACTTAAAAAAGAGAAAAAATATTTTCAATAGTAACTAAATACCAAAATGCAATTAATAAAAACAGTATTAAATATGTTAAGCATACCATATTAGATAGTCTTTGTTGTTATGAAATTTTTATTTATGAAAGTATATAATTTATTTTAATAGCGCAAATATCACAGTTTTAATTGGTGTTAGATTATACAATATGGCATGGTATTTAACATGCATAATTTATGTCTAGTAAGGGTTTAGTGTGTGTTGCAATTGAATACCTGTTCTGTAATGTTGACCTTTATTATATTATAAAAACATGGTTTTATTAAATATTGTAGGACAATACAGTAATACTAGATATCCCTTAAAAGAAAATAAGTTTTTATAGAAATTTTTCCAAAGCAGTTTATTTAAGTAATATTCAAAAATAATGTATTTTTAAATTGTAATTTATTTATTTCTTAATTTGAAAAGGGCATCTATCTAGCCCAAAGAAAAACCCACTTAACCCCAATTGTTTGGCCTTGAAACAACAATATTTAATTTAAGATTAATATGCAATCAAAATTGTTGACATTATATATCAAAACATATGGTACTTAATATATTAAATACAAGTTAAATAAATGAACCATATGCTGCTTATATCATTTGGAGTGTTATGATTATTTTCAAGATATTAAAATCAATAAATCAATTGCTTTATCTTTACACTAATAATCCAAATTGCTTTTTTATTTGCTATTGATTTTTTATGTAAAATACATTTTGTAGAAACATTCAATTTAATATAAAAAAATGCTTTTTGAATTTAAAAATTTGTTTAAGATATTCCATAATCAGTGAGTTAATGACAATTCTAAAACATTCCCAAAATGAATTTTGCCAATTCTGCAGCCAAAATGTAGCATTCTTAAGTAAAACACCAATGGTACTTACATATTTTATTCTTAATGTGGGAAGGCTGACTTCACAGCCTAAACATAGAGTAAAATTTGTTACCCCGACCCAGTCTCGAGTTGACTTTGCAGTTTGAAATATTATTAATTATTATTAACCTGCAGATGACTCGTATCGTTTATAGCGCCTTACTAAGATGCACTACAGCATGAAAGTAGTGGAGATCAAACCCAGGACCTCATGTAGTAAAATCAAGTGTTCACTACAATACAACTTTCCATAAAAAAAATTAACTCAACCAAAAAATTTGTCCAAATCAAAAAAATATTGAAATATTTACCGATCTGAAAGATCTTGTGCAATTTGTTTATGTCTGAGATGATATTCGACTGCTCTTTTATAATCTTTAATTAAACTGTAAGTGGAACCCAAACTATAACATGCCTGGGCCTCAAATGCTTGGTCACCCAGCTGACGTGATATCGATAAAGTTTGTCTAAAAAACAAAAAAAAAATTTATAACTAGGGTAATAGACTACCAAATACTATGTTAAAATTATGCTGCCATTTTATTGGACAGAACTATTGGTTATGCTATTACTGGTAAAAAAAACTTTGTTTCAAATTTTTGAAGTTATTTAATTTTTCCTTTTCTTTATCAGTGTAGAAATTAAATAATGACAAACTGTTTAGGTTTCTTTGCCCTAAAAAAGGCAATTTGGAAATTTTTGAAAGAAGGTAGTTTTCCAAATTCTAAAAAACCTAACCATAACTGATTTTTCCAGAATATTTTTAGCTCTTCAATTTTCATGGAAATATTAGTCATTTAAATAAAGCATCAAGTTTCGGCGTTTATGCAATAAAAAGGGGGGAATTCCATTATATTTTTAGTTTTACTTATACCAGGTGTACAAAAATTGGAGCAGTCTTACTAATAATAAAATAAAAATATTTTAGCCAATTTTTTAATAAAATAAAAAAACAGAAAAGATTAAAGATTAAGTTTTCTTTTTTGTATATATCGTTATCCTCGATGTGGGAAAGTCGAATCCGCGACTTAAACATAGAGTAACATCAGTTAGTCTGACCCAGTCTCAAGTTGCCTGTGGCAGTTTGGGATATTATAGATTATAATTGCCCGGAGATTATGCTGCTGATTAAGTGCTGGATCAGCAGGAGTTTATACCGTTTATAGCACCTTACTCAAGGGCGCTACAGCATGAGAACATTGGGGATTGTACTCAGGACCTCATAAGTGGTGTAGCAAGTGTTCTTACCACTACACCACGCTGGCGGTTGTATTAATTTTATTTTTTTTAATTTTATTTTAACTCGAAAACCAACTCGAAAACTTACAAATAAAACTCAGCAGCAGTTTGGTATTTCTCAGTAAGTAAGTAACAGTTACCCAGGTTTGTATAAGCTTTCCTTTGTGCCACTTTGTCACCAAATTCTTGTGCAATTGACAACCTCTGCAGAATAGTAAGCAAGTTTAAATCGGTGGTATTCCAAATACACAATTTTACCAGTTTTATACATTGCAATATTAATACAAATCACACTATGAAAAAAAAAATTTTTAACATTGTGATTTTAATTATACATATTTAAAATAAATTTAAATTGCATAAAATCTATAAAATAAACCTTCTTTAATAACCCCTATTTCTACATTAACCCATGTTAATATCCCAAAAACTAGAAAATACCCATCTACGTTTAGTACTCTAAAGTGTAGCTGAAGTAGGGCAAAAAATATAAGTCACAAAAGATAAAAAAATGTTTATACTTTTCCTGTTACCTTTATACTTGATATATTTACCTCAGTATGAAACACAACAGCTTCTTTTAACTTGCCTAGTAAGAAATAAGTGTTCCCTAAACTGCCACAAGTTATTCCTATCGCTGCGCGACCTCCTGTTCTGCGTACAATCGATAAGTTTTGTCTAAAAATAAAAAAATATTGTTATAATAAAGGCTGTTTTTTAATGCAGTCAGCAATAATAATAATTGTGCTTTATTAAATGACAAAAATTCTAAAAAAACATTCAATTAAAAAGAAAGTTTATATTCTAAATATAATTTAAGGCACTTTTAAACTTTTTTTGTTTTATGATTTTTGTATAGATAACAAAACCATTTAATAAGGATATGACACTATTGTGTTTATTGCATTTAACAGCAGACTTTGTATTTATTATGATAAACAAAGCTGCAATACAAGTTTGTTGTTTACCAAAAGCTTAACATAGCTGTTATCATTAAATAATAATAATAATGAATAGATTTTTACAAAGTCATTATCTAATAAATTATAAAATGTAAAATTAAGGTCAATCAAAAGTATAATTGAAAATCGAAACTGGGAAATTTAGTGAATACATTTAACTTTATTAGTCACAATGTAACAATGTAACAAGAAGAAATTCAACTTGCAAAATAATTTAAAAACGAAAACTGATATAGGCCATTAAACTAATTAATAATTTCTATAAATGTTAAATCGTATTTAAATGAATTGAAAACATTGGTTGATAGCCCAACCTTCAGTTGGGATTTTTATTGTCTTAATATGGTTGCAACTCTCAACTAATATTAGGGGCAGTTTTTTTTATTTTGAAGACCTTTAAATTGGACATACATATCTATAACACGCACTGAGCTTTATTATTTAGAGGTATTTAACTTAAAAAGAGATTACTGAGTACTAACATAGTACTAAAAAAAACATTTAACCCAATAGATGTTTACTATAAACTAAAAGTCCAAAAACGCAAACAAACCTTAAAAAAATAATTTATTTTTTTATAAATTAAAATACTTACAAGTAATATTTGACTGCTGTGTTAAGATCAGCTTCTGCTTCCCCGCCAGCCCCGACTTGCCCAATTTTGCTTTTCTGTCGACCCCTCATATGATAAATATTCGCTAAACTGTAAAGTGAATGTGCTTCCCCCATCTATATATAAAGTAAGTCAGTAATGTTTTATTTATTAATTGTTTTTTTATATTTATTTATTCTTAATGTAGAGAGTTTGACTTCACAACTTAAATATAGAGTAATATCAGTTTCCCCAACCCAGTTTTAAGTTGCCTTGCCATTTTTGGTTATGATAGATTATATTTGCAAAATAATTGAGCTGCTGATTAAGAATTGGCTCAGCAGAAGTTTATACAATTTATAGCGTCTTACTTAAGGGCAATACAGCATAGAAGCAGTGGAAATCTAACCAGGACCTTATGTAGTAAAGACAAGTGTTCACTTCACAAGTCTGCCAGTCCATATATATTTAAATATTAAAAGGCTGACTTCGAAACTTGATTAAAGATTTACTCTTAGTTAGTATCTTTTACCTCACTGTTTGTTTCTTTGCAAATTTCTAAATGTTGTTGGCAGTACATAATAGCTTCATCAAACTTCCCCATTAATTTCAAAGTGTTTCCTAAATTTGAACTTGCTTTTCCCTCCCCAATTAAATCTCCTAATGATCTAAATTTCAAAATGATTTTTATTTTTATCCCAAAAAAATAATTAAATATAATAAACGTTAATAATATAATACTAACTTTATTTAAATATGGCAACTAGGCCAAACATTAATAGCCTGTTGCATTAAGTTTCTTACATTATTTTTATCATTAATAAAATTACAAAAAATTCCTACTGTAATTAAATTTCTAGTGCAATATTATTTTTAAAATTGGTTATGTAAATATGTAAACAAAGAATAGTATATATATGAACTTAAACTGAGTTCATTATTTCTATAAATTTTTATACATAGAAGATTTTGCTATAGAAATAAAACAACATTGCAATGATTCAGTTTCCTTTAAAGTTTAATTATTTATAGGTATGGTTTAAGAATACCATGTTACTAAAAAAGACCCAGTACCAAAAAAATCTAATTTGTGCAAACCACTTTTTCACATATAGCATATTGGTGCAAATTGTAAATTTAAAACCTAGTTTAACAGTTAAAAAAATATACTAAAACATGTACAGGGCAATATATATTTACATAGAATGTTATTTAAACTAAGTAATTTTTCATTAACTACCTTGCCAAAGTTCTATCATGATGATAATATTGAACAGCTTTGACATAATCATTTAATTGGCTATATGCTTTACCAAGCTGGCTGTAGATTACACTCAACAACTTTACATCATCTAAAAAAATTGTAAAATTAATTTAAAACTTTAATTTTAGAACAAACTTTAAAAAATTATCCTTATTGTTAGGATTTGATTATTTAAATTTTAAAAGTTAAGTGTAACAGTTTAATGCTTTATTTTCTTTTGGTTTTGTCTGTTTTTTAACCTTAAATTTTTTTTTATTAAAGTTTTTTCCGCATAAATAAAAGTTATAAATAGTTATAAACATATATTTATACAATTAATAATATATTAATGCAACAGAAAAATAACAAAATCAATTTTAAAATTTGAAATATGCCATAAGTATTATTGTTTACATAAAGATTATGTAGTATATTATGACATAGGAACTAAACTCAATTGTTATTTTGCAGCAAAAATATTGCAATGACTATACTTTAAACTTATGCTAAAATATTGAAGATAAAACAAAAATTTTAAAATGCCAAATCCATAATACCACTATAATTAAAAAAAATAATAAAGCCTGATTTAGTATTGGCATACCAAAAAATTTTCAAGTAAAACATTTTTTTGTTGCATAAACAGTAAACTTTGCTTGAGAATCAAACTTTTTTTCGTATATATTTTTATCCTTAATGTAGGAAAGTCGAATGCGCGACTTAAACATAGAGTAACATAAGTTACTCCGACCCAGTCTCGAGTTGCCGGTGGCAGTTTGGAAAATTATATAGACTATAATTCCTCGATATTTATGCTGCTGATTAAGTGCTGGCTCAGCAGGAGTTCATACGGTTTATAGCGCCTTACTCAAGGGCGCTACAGCATAAGAGCAGTGGAGATTGAACCCACAACCTCATGTGTGGTGTAGCAGGAGTTCTTACCACTACACCACGCTGCCGGTTTCTTAAAATCTCAGGTTTAAAAAAAAACGATACTGAAACCATCTAAAATATAAAGTTATAATACGAAAAAGTAATCTACTCACCTGTTCCACAGTTTACAGCTTTTTCGAAATATTCGACTCCTTTTGCATATTCCCCGTTCTTGCACAACCTTTCACCTTCGGATGCCAACTTGGTACATGAAGATCTTTCTCCAATTTCCATTTGTGGTGATTAATAATTTTTTTCAAATTAAATATAATTAAAAACCTGATTTAAATTGATTGAACTAAAAAATGTAATAAAATATTAAATTTATAATTAAAAGTTAAGACTTTAATTCTTACACAGAAATGTTGTACATTTTATATCACTGTTTATCTGTTTATAAAGAGTTTAAAACTATGCCTGTATGCCAAGCAAAAGCTCTGTATAAATATCGCGTTATATTAAAATAAATCTTTCCGCCCACTGCCCTGAATGTTTCTACTAGCAGACTATGTTTCTCGCAAACTAAAGAACTGAAATCCTACAGTTAATAAATTATATTTGTTCAGATATCGGAATATGGCTTGCATTATACTTGATTACTTTTTAGGATTAATTTTTGACATTTAATAGATTAAAACCTGATGAAGGTAGAAGGCGAAGCTATTTATCCAAGCGCGAAATGTTTTGGGGGCCGTCCCATGTCATTTTATTTGAAGTAAATTAAATATTAAATTAATTTAAATTCATAAATTAAACGATTTAACAGAACTTTTTACAGCAAAAATTGTCGAATAAAAATAATTTAACTTTTACACACGGCCGCCAATAATAATTTGGAAAACATAAACAAAAGTACTTTAACACAAACGCTCAAAAAGAAAATACGTCACCACGGTATTTAAAACAATTTTATTTATGACGCTAAAATCGAAATAAAGCAGTTACATTTCTTATCTTGTTTCGTGGATTCGGTTTTGTTTATATATAATAAATTTTTTGTTCTTGATAAAAATGTTTCTTTTGTATTTGGTTTATTATAGAGCTACCAAATTATCAAATTATTGCTAAACTGTTGCTGTTACCATAACATATTATTCAGTTAACAGCAGCCTTTTTTTTAAAACCTATGGTTAAATATATCGTTGTCAGGTTGTTAACTCGTATTTTTACATTTTTAGTTTTTACTGAAGATAGTTTGGGCTTTTAACGTTACAGTAACTTAATAAATAGACATAAAAACTTGATCTTATTGTGGCGTGTGAGATGATATCTGCCTGTAAATCATGGCACAGTTTGACTTGCTTTCTGCTTGTTTTTATTTTAACATTTTTAAGCACTAAAGTATGGGGGCCAAAGACGATAACTTCTCCTCAAAGATTACAGTTAAGGTAAGTTGTATTATTTTATATTTTTATGTACATTGTATATACCTAATATATACATAACATCTAGTGTTCTTTGATTGTTTAATATCAGTAGTATAAATATTGAGCAATTATAATCTATAATAATCGGCAGCGTGGTGTAGTGGTAAGAACACTTGCTACACCACCATGAGGTCGTGGGTTTAATCCCCACTGCTCGCATGCTGCAGCGCCTTTGAGTAAGACGCTATAAACTGTATGAACTCTTGCTAAGCCAGCACTTAATCAGCAGCATAATTATTGGGCAATTATAATCTATAATATCCCAAACTGTTAAGGCGACTCGAGACTGGGTCGAAGTAACAGTTGTTACTCTATGTTTAAGTCGCGCATTCGACTTTCCCACATCAAGGATAAAAATATATACAAAAAAAATATATATAATTAAAACTACCAAGGCAACTTACAAACCTAGGACTAGGTCAGGGCAGCAGGATAACAAATGTTACTTTGGACATTTTAAATTGTGCGCTTTAAGCATGTCAAGTATATTATTATTGAAATTATAGCAGTGGGAATTAGTTTTAACTTTTTAATTGAAAGATACTCATAATTTAAAAATTTTTTACTATTTTATTTTAAAATAATTTTCAGGGACAAAGTGTTGGAGATGTTTCAACATGCTTATTCAGCATATATGGACAATGCTTACCCAGCCGATGAATTGATGCCAATTGCTTGTAAGGGAAGGGTTAGAGGGGTAACTCCTTCCAGGGGAGATGTGGATGATTCATTTGGAAAGTAAGAGTCGGTTATTTGTAAAATTTGTTGTTGTAAAAAATTGGCTTTTTTATTATTGTCATTTTTCTTGTGATACTACCTATATTGCCAAATATTATTAGACTAAACAGACATATTCTCATCCAAAAATATTTAAAAACAAAATTTTGCCAGAATTAAAATCAACATTTTGTTCAAGAGTTTTTAAAATGCATTTCTCAAAGTTTTTTTTTCAAGCGGGTAAGGGTAACGGTGGGTTAATAGAAAATGTTTCATTGTCGATTATATTGTGTTTATGAGCATATGGTTCTTGGTCAATAGGAATCTTTTTTTATTCATCTATTTTTGAAATAAATTTTGTGGTAACTAAGATTTCGGTATTTTTTAGCTTTTCATTGACTTTAGTTGACACTCTTGACACACTAGCTGTTCTTGGTTTGTATCAAGATTTCGAAGATGCTGTTCATAAAGTTGAAGAAATTGTTAATTTTGAATCTGACTTCACTGTATCTGTATTTGAAACTACTATAAGGATGTTAGGGTAAAAATTAGTGCTTTTATAAATATTATTAATATTTATATATATACTTTTCAGTAATTTATTATTTTATTTTTATTTTTTTGTTTTTTTTGGATATATTCACGATGTGGGAAAGTCGAATGTGCAACCTAAACATAGAGTAATATCAGTTACTCCGACCCAGTCTCAAGTTGCCTGTGGCAGTTTGGGATATTATGGATTATATTTGCTCAAAAATTAAACTGCTGATTAAGTGCTGATTAAGTGCTGACTCAGCAGAAGTTCATATTGTTTTTAACTCCTTACTTAAGGGCGCTACAACATGAGATCACTGGGGATCGAACCCAGGAACTTGTGTATGGTAGGAGAGTGTTCTGACCACTACACCACGCTGCCGGTTCATTTAAATTCTGTTAGTGGTATTGACCTTTTTTTTTAATTTTTCTGTTTAATTTTTTTTAAATATTTTAGTGGTTTACTTGGAGGTCATTCTGCAGCCTTGGAAGTCCAACAAACAACAAATTATTTGTCGAATTACAACGGTTCACTGCTTAGGTTAGCTAAAGATTTAGGTGACAGACTATTACCTGCTTTTAACACTTCATCGGGAATGCCAATGAGTAGAGTAAGTAACTGAGATGTTGTTGTTTTAATTTGTTTCAAAATAACTTAATAAATTTACCAACAATTGTTATCAGTTTTCAAAATTATGTCAAGACATTGCAAAAATAAAACATTTTATTGTTTTTTAAAGCGTGTATTGTTTTTGACTTTATTTTTTAGCAGTGTAATTTTTGCCCGGCAATTCTTAAAAAAATAGATTTTAAGAGTAAAATAAACATCCTGGTATATACCATTTTTTTTTATATTAGTTTTTACTAGAAAGCGTTTTAAAGCAATATTTACACTTAAATACATTTTATTGGTATTCTTATCTCTTAGTTTTACTAAAATATAAAATGCTTTTTTAATGACTTTGTATATGCTTGGTGTATTTTTAAATATATTATCTTTAACTTATATTTATAATTCACTTTTATTTTTATAGATTAACTTATCAAATGGAGCAGTAAGAAAGGACAAGGATAGAGACACTTGTACTGCTTGTGCTGGGACCATGATATTAGAAATGGCTGCGTTAACAAGATTTACTGGCAAGTATTTAAAAAAATACATATTTGTAAGGGTTAAAAATGTACTCTACAGGTTGTACATTATCTTGCTTAGCCTTTGAAAATAAAAAATAAAAAGTTATTTAAACAAAATTTTTAAACAAATTGTTATTTAATAAACTCAGGTGATCCTGTGTATGAAGAAAAAGCACGAACTGCTATGAATTATTTGTGGTCGAGGAGGCAAAGATCTTCAGATCTAATGGGGACGGTTTTAAATGTTGAAAACGGGGAATGGGTCAGGTGGGTTCCTATAAAAAATTCTGCTTCATAGACTTCCCTTTAATATAGAAAGGCACTGCTAAAACATTAAGTGTTTTAAATATTATTAGTGTATTGATATTGCTTGATAAATATCCGCTGATTGGATTTAGGTGTTATTTTAATTAGTTTTACGGGTTGATAGCCCAACCTACTGTCAGTATATTAATTGTTGTAATATGGTCGCAACTCTCAACTAATATTTGCTTAAAATAATTTACCTGCACGCCACAAACAGCAATTTTTGTAGGTCTATAAATTGAATAAAACATCATCAACTAAGCCTAAAGATAACGGAAATACTCCAATTGCATTGAAATTAATTTATTTAACTAATATTTTTTGTTGCTTAGGAAAGAAAGTGGTATAGGAGCTGGAATAGATTCGTATTACGAGTATTTACTGAAAGCTTACATCCTGCTTGGTGATGAAACCTTTCTTGAACGTTTCAACACTCATTATCAGGTTACAAGTCTTTTTGTTGTTAAATCATCTACATTGACATTCCTATGTTGTAACTTGGTTAATTTTAAAATAGTGAGTTTGTTTTGACACATGATGTAATATATTTTTATTTAAAAATAACTGTATATATAATGAAAAAATTTTATTTTATTTTTATTAAAATAATAATTTTATTTTAGGCCATTAAACAATATGTAGCTCAAGGACCTTTAATGGTTGATGTCCTGATGCACAAACCTACAACTAATGCTCGTAACTTTGTGGATGCGCTCTCAGCTTTCTGGCCTGGTCTGCAAGTAAGATTCTTATTTTTTTAAGTGTTTTTTGTTGACTACTTTTATGGCAAAGTGTATGATGTATAACATTTACATAAACTTTGAAATTTAATTGTTAAGATTGATCTTAATAGAGTTTTTTCAAAGTTGTTATGTCTTTAAGTTAAATTATTATTTTTTTTTTTATTTTTTTTTGGATTTTGTTAATTTTTAGCAAAAAGTAAAGGCTCAATTTTTATTTTCTTTACGTTACTCAAAAATCCAAATAAATTTTACTTAATTTAGGTGTTAAAAGGTGATGTGAAGTCAGCAATAGAAACCCACGAATTACTCTACCAAGTCTTCACTCAACATACTTTTCTACCTGAAGCCTTTACCACCACATTTGATATACATTGGGGCCAATACCCACTCAGACCTGAGTTTGCAGAGAGCACCTATTTGCTATATAAGGTTGGTAAGGTTAAACTTAATTTATTAGTATTTATTTACTGTATAAGTTTAGTGTCTTTGTTTTTTGTATTTATTTATTCTTGATGTGGGAAGGTCAACTTCGCGACAAAAACATAGAGTAACATTTGTTACCCTGACTCAGTCTCAAGTTGCTTTTGGCAGTTTGAGATATTTTGCTGCTAATCAAGTATTGGCTCAGCAGAAGTGTCGTTTATGGAAACTTATTTAACATGAGAGCAGTGGGAATCAAACCCATATCTCATGTAGTAAAATCAAGTGTTCTGACCACTACACCATGCTTTCGGTGTTGTAATTACTGAAACACACTATCACTGAACTATTTAATTTATTTTCTTTTTTTTAGGCTACAGGCGATCCCCATTACTTAGATGTTGGTAAAACCATAGTCGATAACTTAGAGAAAAGGGCAAGAGTTGATTGTGGTTTTGCTGGGATTAAGGTAAAAACTGTTTAAATCCTGTCACAAATCAGTTACATTTTCTATTTATACATTAGACACTCATAAAATTTATGTCACAACTAAGTTACAAACCCTGTTTATATACTTGACAATCATAACATTTATGTCACAAATCAGTAACAACCCCTGTTTATATACCCAACAATTGTGAAATTTATGTCACAAATAAGTTACAACCCCTACTTTTATATACTTGACAATCGTAAAATTTATGTCAAAAATCAGTGACAACTTCTATTTAAACATCAGACAATTGTATATTTATGTCACAAATCAGTCACAACCCCTGTTTTATAACAAATTTCTCTACTTTTCAGGATGTAAGGACATTTAAACACGAAGACAGAATGGACTCGTACTTTTTAGCTGAAATGTTTAAATATCTTTACTTGTTATTCACTCCTGAATCTGAACAACTTGGAATTAATATTGAGGATTATGTTCTTACAACTGAAGCCCATATCTTACCTTTGAAGTTGTCTTTGAAGGATAATTTTTGCAACAATACAGTAATTAACCAAGTATGTGAGATTGAGGGTTTAAACATATATATTTAAAATTTAGAAATTCTGATAAATTCTATATTTTTTTTTGTATTTATTTATTCATAATGAGAAAAGTTGACTTTACGACCTAAACATAGAGTAACATCTGTTACCCCAACCTGGACCAAGTTGCCTTTGGCAGTTTGAGATTATATAGAGTATAACTGTGTAGTTATTAATCTTTTGTTGAAGTGCTGGCATAGCAGGAGTTTATACCGTTCATAATGCTCTACTTAATGGCACTACAGCTTTATTAGAGCAATGGGAATTAAATCCAGGACCTTATGTAGTAGAGCCAAGTGTTTTGACCACTACACCACGTTGTCAGTATTAAAATAAAAAAGATGTCTTATATTTAAGTTATTTTTTTATCTATTTTTTTGAGCCAAAACTAAATTATTTTAAATAAAAATTATTTTATTTTTTCCAGGCCAAACAACCAACTAATGCTCAGGGTAATTATGAAAGATCTTGTTCAAATTCCCAGTTTGTTAAATACGGGAACCTGGGATATATCGAAGAAGTCCGAAGTAAAATTACTTTGTTTGCAAAGAACCAAAGAAGTTCTAAAGCTAACGTCTGGTAGGAGAATAAATATTTTTATTATTATTATAAAAAAAAAAACTAAATCTAAAAAAAAAATCTAAAATTTTGTAGGTTGTTTTTATAAAAGAAAGAGCAATTTAATATAAATTATTAAAAGTTATGGAGATATTAACAATTAGTTGTTAACAATTTTTTTAATGAAATTTAATTTGTCCATATTTATTTTTGACAGTTTTACTTTTTTTTATTAAAATACTGGCAGCGTGGTATAGAGGTAAGAACACTTGCTACACATGAAGTTGTAGGTTTAATCTCCACTGCCCTCATGTTGTGACCCTTGAGTAAGGCGCTACAGGCAACTCGAGACTGGGTCGGAGTAACTGATGTTACTCTATGTTTAAGTCACGCTTTCGACTTTCCCACATCGAGGATAAAGATATATAACAGGGAACGAAATAACGGGGTTGCTATTCGCTAAACGTGAATCGTTTTTTAAAATTAACGATTCGTTTTTTACAAATATATTAGAATTAGCGAATCAACCAAAAAAGTTCAAGCGATAATCATACTTTCGTGTATATTTGTGTATTGTTACGATCTATTTTTGCGAAAAATTATTACTGATTGTTTAACAAGATGTTACATTTTAAAAAGCCACGCAACGCTTCAAGTGTTATCAAAAAACGAAGATTATGACTTGGACCTAATTATTGCTCTAAAAATTCAACCTCATTTTTAGCGAATCGTTTTTTAAAAGTTAATGCGCACCCTGTATAAAGAAAAAAATGTTTTTTTTTTTAAATTTCAAATTTTTATTAGCTCAAATCCCCAAGCAAGCAAAGCAACTTGGACCGGACCTCGCAAGTTAAAAGCAAGTGAGTTTGTTCCGGGTAACGAACAACATAACGCAATACTTAAGCGGATGGGTATCAACATTGTAGTGATGACGGATGGTAAAGTTCAACTTGTTCAACACCAGAATGCTGCTGTTACTGTACAAGAAGCAACTGTAAGTTATTCTGTTATTGAGATGGTCTTAAATTAATTTTAGTAGCATGATATAATGTAAATCTACCGGTTAATGCTTAAGTATGTTGATATTATGGTATATAATTTATATTTATTAATTATTTTTCATAAGTTTTTTTAATGGAAGAACTCTTATTATTTTGACCAAATTTCGATTTGTTTTTCCAGTTTGGTAAATTTTTTTTTTTTTAAATATTATTGTGTTATTTGTATTTTGCAATGAATAAACTTAAAAAATTTTAATGTCTTTATAGGAGGGGGCATTATTCATGCAAGAAATGATTGAACTATCCAAGACCATAGCACAAGAAGTGCCAACTACTCCAATATTTATTCAACTTATAAGTTCACCTTTTATGGGATCTATTGCACTGAGGGGTGGACCTGGCCAATTTGGTCGAAAAATTGATGACTTAAACGAGGTAGTTTTAAATAAACTGGTCATGTATAAAACCTTTTAAAAGACTGTTTTTTTAATGAATTTATTTATATAATTTTTTGTTGGGTTTTGTATTTTTTTGGGGTGTGTTGGGTTTTGCATTTTTTTTGGGGGAAGGGTGTACAGTTAGGATTGTGTTATAATAGTGTGGTATTGGTGTGGCTCAAACCTAAAGTGTCTCGTTTATAGTCCATTGCCATGACCAGTACATTTTTTTATAAATAATTGCATCTATATATATTGAAGTTTAACAGATGATCTATGTAGAAGTGTTTTGTAATTTATAGTCTTTTAAATTAAAAAAAAATGCCACTTGTGTTGCGAAGGTATTATTGAGCAAATCTTATTGAAGGGTCCAGTAGTGTGGTGGGGGTTCGGTTTTGGGTTCGGTTTCGAGACGCACCATTGCCACACTATTCGCCTTAATCCCGTCGTTTACGAATAGCTCAAACACGTCACAATATCACACCCCTACCCTATAAAAAATATAAAACCTATTACCTTAATGTGACATGGAAAAAAAATCTTATTATTATTCCCACTATAGGGTGGGCTATAGACTAATAATAACTAAAAATTTTAGGATGTTTTTTAATTTTGTTATTTTTTTATAGTTTTCAGGTGCAGTAGTGTTCTCAGAACCTCTACATGCTTGTAAGGATATAACCAACACTAATGATATAAAAGGGAAGATTGTATTTGCACAGAGGGGAAACTGTATGTTCATACAAAAGGCTAAGGCTGCTGAAGATGCTGGTGCCATTGGAATCATTATAATGGGTAAAAAAAAAATTAAATAATAAAATAATATTTATTTTAAAGTAAACATATTATTTGTCAAAAATGCTTTTAACATCATGAATATTAGCGTATAATGAAGTTTAGTGAACGCTTTGTATATATATGATGACCTTATAAGAATTTTAAACAAAAAAAACGCCGGTTGTGGTGCATTTAGTATGGGCATTTACTATTGCCAACTATAGGTTAAAAAAATCTATAGTACAGACAATTAACTGGTTTGTTAAATATTAAAAATTTTATTTAATTTTAGATAATGTTGATGGATCTTCATTTAAAGACAGCCAACCTTTTGCAATGGCGGGGGATGATGTAACGAAAGTTGATATCCCGGCTGTGTTCTTGTTCCATAAAGAAGGAATTATTCTCAAAAACTCAATTGCCGAACAAGTAGAGGCTGGAAATCCATTGGAAGTTATTTTCACAACTAAATTAAAAACTTTACGTAAGTTAATAAAAATTAATTTTAACAAAAAATGTTATTTAAAAAGTTTTAGTCTGTAAAATTTGTTAGTATATTAAGTTATATACTAATTTTTTTGTTAATTTTATACTATTTTTTTTATACCAATTTTATTTTTATTCGAATTTGAATACTAATTTTTTTAAATATTACGTATCAATTTTTGAAATATTTTCAGTTTTAGAGCTATAAAATATAATCTATTTAAAAAACACGTTATAAAAAAAATTGCTATAACTTTTACAGAACAATTAGTACTTGAACGACATATTAATTCAAGAAATAACAGAGGAACTGTAACAACAAAACCAGATATTAACCAAGATTTAAATGGTAAGTCATTGTTCTTAAATTATACAGAAAAAAATTGCTGTCTTTAAATTAAACAAAATTTACCAAAATAAACAAAAGTTAGTTTAAATTTAAAACAGTATTTATTTATTTAAAATAATTTTTATAATTTTTTTAACGAAATATTTATTTTTAGATGATCAAATTGAAGAAGATTTTAATTTTGATGAAACAGAAGAGGAAGAGAATGAATTAAATTCTCCTCCAGTAGAACAACAATCTTTTGATCAAAATCTTAACATTAAAAAACAAAACATAATCGACCAAGAGCAAAAATTAGAAAATAACGACAATTTAAATGAAAAAGACGAATTATGATAAAAAACTTAAAATCTAAAATTCTAGCTCAAAATGCTACTCCTTCACTGTTTATTGTATGACAGTTTAAAGGTGTACTTACTTAGGTTAGACTTATTTAAAAATGCACTTTTGTAACTTCAACATTTTGTGTCTAAAGTTGATATGAATAAGATAGGATAAGGGTATATGTATGTTGAATTGGTATAAGGGTTAGGTTGTGGTGATATGACTTTATAAATACGAAATTTAATTTAAAAATATTACAGATTTAGTAGTATTAATTTGGTGCTTAAGTGTAAATATAATACAAACTTTCTTAATGGGGTTAAGTAACTAACACCATATTAAATTAACTAAGACTAAATTTTTATTTTTTTAAAATATATTTTTGCAAATTCGTAAATTATTTTAATTTATGCTTATGCTTATAGACAAAATGTTTATGCATTAAAAACACAAGCAAAATATAATGCACAACAATTTGTTTTTTAAAATTCAGTTCTCTAGTATGATAATAATTGTTTTATTTTACAAATGTTCAATTTATTTAACAAACAAGTGTTTATCATATGTCTTCTTTATTTTTGTGCAGTTCTTATCGTAGAAAAAACGCGTTAAAAATTGTTCGTCTAAATAGTTTAAATTATTGTGTATGCTAATACATTTATTTCTTATTTTTTTAATATTAAAGTAAATGTTTTTTGGTACTATTGTAGCATTTTACAGTTATTTTGGTAAAAACAAAGCAATTTATTTTAGTAAAATTTTTTTAAATCAAGTGAACAAATATTGAAAATTTTGTTTTTATTTTATTATTTACCATACCAAAAATTCTAGAAAATGTTATGTGTAGTTTAAATTAAAAAATGTTTTTATTATAAAATTTTTTTTTATTTGTAAAATTTAATTGAAAGTAGAACCTCTTTTTAATTTATTTTTTTTCCTTTTTAGTTTAGTCTGTTGAATTTTTTTTTTTATTGTATTGATTAATACAGCATTAATATCTCTTGATATTTTTTGCTATTTACATTTCATTTTTGAACATAGTTGTATTGAATGTTTATTAGTGCAATACATTTTCTTAATACAAAATAAACATTTTTCTGTCATTCATATTTTGTTTATTATTTTCTTTAAAGGTGTAGGACAAAAAATATGTATTTTACTTTTGAGGATAAATTTGAGCCGAGTAAACACTTTTTTATATATGCTTGTACAAAGTAAACACTTTTGACCAAGAAAGCACTTTTATTGCTAAATAAATTTTAAATAACTTTTATGAACTAGAAATATATTTAATTATATAACTTGTACCATTTATTTAGTTTTAATTAAAAACTGTACAAAGTTTAATATTATGTATTATTAATCAAGCTTGTAGTATTTATAGATTTTTAACTAATGATTTTAATTAGTACTTTACAGATCTAATTGTTGAAATACAGCATTAAACTGTTAGTTAATTTTATTTTTAAAATAAACTAAAAGTTAAAAAATAAACTGAAAATTACTAATTTTTTTTTTATTAATAACAATATGGCGACCATAACAAAAATTCATTAGAAAAAGTGTTTACTGTAATTTCCAATGATTTTAACGGCAGTGGGCGCTGACTTAAATTTATTTGTTTAGTAAATCAGATTTTACTTTAGGCCTAGTAACAGACTTTGATTTTATCTTTAAAGAAAGAAGTCTAATAAATATTATGTTTAATATAAGCATTTATTGGAGCACTATAGTTGAGGTTAAATTTTGGTTATTTATTTGTTTGATGAACAATACAAAAATATATTAACAGTTTGTCGAACATTTACACTTTTTGAATTTTTTCCTTTTTTTTAATCTATCTGCGAACTGACAGACTGCCTTTATGAAGTTTGTAATAAACTTTGTCTAGGTTAAGTTGTTACGCATATAACGTAAAAGAACAGAAACTCATAAAATTGTAAAAAAAGCAAATTCAACATGTTTAGATAAAATAGATTTTATTAAAACTTAAATAAAAGCAGAAGCAAATTCCATCAGTCCATAACCACCTAAAACGTATTTGTCTGCTGTGCCATTATGCAGTCTGTAAATTGCTTACAAAAAGAAATAGTTAATTTGTCAATATGTGATATATTCTTAAGGCAAAGGAAATGACTTTAAAGTCAGGGTTCAATTATGTTTTGGTTATTAGGTCGAATTAAATTTAAATAGCAATAAGTAATAAGCAAGTTGTTATTTTCGCGTGTTTTGCCATTCTTAGCTTATAAACTTACAGTACATTATTTATTAGTTCAAGTTCTTAATATTTATTACTGTATTCACAAAAAAATCCATATATTTTTAAAATTGTTTGCAAAATTAATTAACTTTTTTTATTTAAAGTAGAGTTTGTAAAGTAGGTCGATATAGTTTGATACTCAGCTTATTTTGAATCACCTTTTTTATTTGGAGACCTAATGAAACTAGTATCAAAAGCAGAAGACTTTACCAGTCAATCACAACACAATGTAAGTTAACCATTTTTCAATTGATTTTAATATTTACATTTTTCCTAGTTTTAAAATATAATTTTTGTGATTTCTGGGTAAAATTTTAATGCCGATGTTAAGCTGTTTTTATCTTGTAGCTTTGTATACATACTACAATAGAGCTTTTCCAGTATGTATATATATTAAATGATTAACTTTTCTGGATTTTATTTTAGTTTTTGTGTTTATGTTGTTTTGTGTGACCTAGTTTAGCTAATTTGTATTTTAGCACATAGTTTCTTTGGTAAAATCTAACGTAACTACATAGCAAAATATCACTTGCATATAAATTTAGTAACATTAATAACACGATAAATGTTGTTTTATGTAACATTATAGTGCAAATATAATGGTAGTTAAAAATATCGCTTATGTATATGATTGTATTATAATTGTAATATAGTCTGCTATATATATACAGTTTACAATGGGTCTATGTAAGATTCTGTATTTAATTATTTAACCAATTAAATTAATTTGTTGTTCACGGTTTATAAATAGTATAAGATACCGGTTAATATTACATTTTTAAAATGATTATTTACCTGTATATTTCAAAGCAAAGTTATATAGCCTTTGTTAAAAATTTACTTATAATAATCTTTCGAAGAATAACAGTGTTTAACTATATATATATATATATATATATATATATATATATATTTTTTTCAATGTAATTTTGTATATATATATATTTTTAATATAGGTTTTTATTTAGTAAATTAATTGCTTAATTAAATTTATAATGTGTTAATATTAACAAGACATTATCACACTTTAAAAATCATCTGGTTTAGATAATAACAGCTGTTTGATTTTTGGAAAATAAATTAAGTGTTTTTTAGAAGCAAAGAATAATAACTAAAATTTTCATCAGTAAAAGTATATATACCAAATTATTTTTATAAGCGCATTTATATATATAAATAAACTTTATATAATTTATTACAAGATGCTTACTAATAGTGTTTTACAAAGAAACAGAAACCAATAATTTTTGTTGGAATAAATATTTTTTTATTCTTTTTAATTGATTCTTTACAGAATGCCTAAGCAGCTTAGGCTAATCTTTATTTAATTATGTTAAATGTTTTTTTATAAATTTTGTCATATTTTATGTTTGTCATATTTGTATAATTACATTCATCAAGCTATAAAATTGTTAATTAGGCTTTTAACTTCTGTATTTGATTATCGTATGTACAGTAAATATGCATTGCATGGTAAGGTAATAAAGAGATATATAACAACAATTTATGGGAACTTTTAATATCGGTGTCAACTAGCGCAAATACAATATCGTGTTAACATTTCAAACAAAAAGAAAACTTGTGGTTTATATTGTCAGTATCAAACACAATTCTTTGTGAACTGTATTATTCTATTTCCTTGTTTGCCTATAGGTGTATGTGTTTATTAAATTCAGTATTAATCTTGCCTTAGGCTAGGAAAATATTTAATTGTATTAGATCCCTTTGTTACTTACTGATTTTTGGTTCCCTTAATATAAGCATGTTTAAATATTTGTGTTGTTGAAGTACTGATTGTTATTTTAGTACATTTAAAGACCAATTATGCTTACATGTGTTTTACATTTTGTTATTTTAGTTCGTGCTTATAATTCACTTGTATTTTGCCTTTTAATTTATAATGTAAATCCTAAAAATTGAACTAAGCATTATTAATTAATTCTACACAATCCCAAAAAGTAAACTAAGCATTATTAATTCGCTTGTATTTTTTTAAACTTTTAGTTTGTTATAAACTAAAAATATATTGTTGTTATACAAATTCAGTTTTTTGTTAAAAATAATATAATTTTTCGGATTAACATATTGTGTCGTTTATTTAAGTTTGGCTAGACGACCTAATTATAATAATCATTATGTTGTTCAAGTGGTTGTAACACAGAACAGTTAAGTGAACTTACTTAAAATCTTAAATCTTTTGTTTTGGTTGTCGGGGTGGCCAAAAACATGCCATAAATGGTATTTTTACATGTAGTGGTGTTAACTAAACCTTATTTTGTATTTTTAATTTGTTTAAAAGGATTATGGTGCCCCTTTTTCTGTTAATCACATTATTTAAATTTTTTTGACATTTAGAAAATTAATTGTTGAAAGAAAATGTGTTAAATGTAATTAAAAACATCTTGTTTGTATTAAATGTTATATAAGCACGACACATTTAATGGTAATTCGGTTACTTAACTGTGTTTGCGCGTTATTGTATTGTCATTCCTTTTATTTAAAATGACAGTCGACTGTACATACTTATAACTCGATGACGTAAGCGCACGTGATTCTATATCTGCTTGATCAGCATGATGAATTGAAAATAAAATGAAGTACAGTTGGCAATGCCAATATTTTAAAAGTTGCAAATTATTGCATTAGTTTTGTTTTGCAATTTATGTATGTTGTTTTACGAATTAGTTTGTATACATAAGGCCCTGTTGTTTTAAAATGTTTTTAAAGGCTGTTTTAATTAGTGTTGTTTAGTTTGGATCCCATCTTGGGTTTATTTATGTTATAAAACATAATTGTTTTTGTATTTGAACCTGAATGGCTTTGTATAAATTCGCCAGTACACGTTTTCGGGAATTCGTTTAACATAGTAACCGCTAGCGCGAAACCAACCACGTGACGTGTAAAAAAAACGAAAAAGGGCCACAAACGCCCTCTCTCTCTTTATTACATAAAAACGAGAGAATATCTTTGCTTAGCGACCGGCGTTACCCGGTAGAATGTGATGTAATAGTTTTCTAGAATGGCGCAACACGATTTAGTTTATACCTAGGTTTTTTTTTCTCTTTTTTACTCGGTGATATGTAGTAGGAAATTATATTCCGTTGGCACCACGTGTTCTTAAACTACGCCGCCACACGGCTGATATAGTTTCAGGCATTAAATTGAGTTTTTTTAATGCTAAATAAAAAGAATAATACAACCACTACTTATATTGATTTTTTTGGAGGGGTAAAAACCTCTTTAAAATTTGTAAACATACTTGGTAGGCATAAAATAGATTGGTAACAACTTTACATTTTGTATGTATCGTTTATTAACATGTCAGAAATATTAAACATTAAAATTGTGATCATTTCCCATTAAAAGTGTCGCTGACGGGGATTTTGAACTCTGTTTTGTTTTTGAAATTTTAATCGATTGTTCCTAAACAAAAAAGATTGCAGCGTCATAATTCAGCCACAAATCTAATGACGCAATAAGAAAAAAAACTTGGTTGAGCGTTGTAGTAATTTTCCGATCGCAGTAGGCTTAAGTTCTTTTGAATTAAATCGTATGATTTTTCCCTTTTTAGCGGGATGAAATAAGTAATTTGATTTTTGTATATCGTTTATTAGCCAATGTAATCTATTACTATCATTTTTTCCGGCTGGAAATAGATTGACGTGTATTTGTACACAAGTGCTGTTTGTGCAAAGACTAGTTAAGGCCGTAGCTTCACCCAACAGGATATATTTATCCTGGTTTTTGCGACTGCTCATACAAAGATTAATTGTAGCAGGCAGGGCAAGCGTAGACGAACAGGAAAAAAGCTAGTTGAAAAAAACGTGCGTCTGTTGAGTGTACTGATGCCACGGGCACTTGTAGAACTTTTTTAAACGCTACGTTAAGCCTGGGCCAAGCTATTGCGAACAGCGCATAGGCTCAGCTAAAAGCCATTCACGTGTTCGGTTTAATTAAACATTAGAATGCACCAGCATCGTTTAAAGCGCATAAGGGGAGTACTGTTTGCAGTGTTTTAGTTAACATTAGTTAAATTAAAGTTGCAGCGTAGCCTAGTAGTCAGGAAATAGTGAATATATAAATAACTGTTCGCCGGTTTCAATTTCAGTACCTAATTCTTAGAAAGGTTAGTAAAACATTTTAGTTTGTAACTTAACGAACAGAAAAAATAAGCCTTGTACATCTTAATTAGAGTATTACAGTATTACGCTTACACAGAATATATTAAAAATGTAATAAGCGTTTCGTTGCTTAAAGCTAACGCAATTCGAAGAAATTTAATATGGTCTACTAGCGTGAAGGTTAAATCATGAAAGGGGGCGTATATAGTGTGAGACAGGTAACGCCTTCGCGTAAGACACGATATTAAAAAGGTGGCTTCAAGTAAGTTTGTGCTTCTACTTAAAGTTGTGTGTACTTGGAAATTACTTATTAATGATAAATAGATAGACCATGTGCACTTGAAAGTGTTATAAAATTTTAAAAAGTAAAAAGTGCTCTAGAAAATTAGTATATATATTTAGTGCGTTTATAAACTACGATTTTTTCAGATTTTTGTTTAATAAACCAACTTCAGATTTTTTTTAGCTTAGAAAGTTGACAATTTTTTGTTGATATTATAACAAATAGTGGAATGGAATTATACCACCGTTTTTTATTAAATATCAGATAGTGTGTGTATAGACCTTGGAAAGCTACCGTTCTATTGTACCTCGCTTAATGTGTAATCTAATATCGCTTTCAAACAAACCTAACGAACAATTCGCAAATTGTCCTGTTTTTTAATCCAATACCGAACCAGTTTAAACGATTCTGTAAGTTGCTTTCTTACAATTCGTCTCCCGTTGTCAAGACGTAGCCGTTGGTCTCCTTTCTTTAAGCTAGTAAAACAAGTATAGTAAAATTTAACAAGTATTTTTGCAGTTAGACTTGGAAAAACTTACCGAGTAAGGTGGTTTTGTTACATAGACAAACAGAAAAGAGAATAGTTGACAAAATTAGTCATCCAAAAATGCAAGTTTGGTCTAGGGTAATATTTTAAGTTAAAGTTACGACTAACTATTATATTAATCTAAATTCTGCTTTAGAAAACAAACCAAACGCATTAACATTAAATGTAAATTTCTCATTGTAAAATATTGATTTTTTAAGCTTCATAATCGGTCAAAGCTTTATTATTATTCCACAAGGACGTTCTGTATGTTTAAAATATAACCTAATAAAATAAGAGAATTGGTTATGTACATTGGATAAGTTGATAACAGTGATTTATGTAGGCAATGTTTAGGTATATATTAAACAGTTTTTTAACTTTGCTGTTTTTTCAGGTATTTTTATTTTGGTGTTAATTCTAATTTGTCGTTAAAAGCCTTGTTTAGCCTACTTTGGGTAATTCAAGTAAGCAGCTAGTTACCGGCATGGCTTACTCTTACATTTCTCTTAATTGAAGACTTATTGGTTAATAAGTAACCCTGCCAAAACACCGGGAGTCAATATAAGTACAGCAAGTTTTCTAATCTAAAACCATGTCATCGATATGTCCTATGCTACCAAAGGTCGACTCGTATCAAGAACACAACGGTAACGGAACGCCTGGTATAACCAATGACGTCAGTCTCAAACTAGCTAATAATAACGACAAGCACTCTACTAATAAGTCGTGTGGTAAGTTAGAGGCTAGTTTAACGCATATTAACGGGACCACCTTAAAGGGTACTGACTCGGTGAAGAATGGTATGGTAAATGGACATGTTAATGGATTAAATGACGTCGGATGTGTTGATTATGAGCATCTAAATGGAGTTAATGCGGATGATAATGCTAAGGGGGATTTTAAAGTAAATTCAATAACAACAAACAAGTCGAATCCGAGCTCACCTAATCACATAAAGCTTAACCAAGATACCGCAAAGCTACATTCCGATTTTTCCCACGGGGACGATCAAAACGTGACGTCATCACGTTCGGGGGTGACGTCATGCGTGCGTGGCGACGTAGACAAGCCGTCACGACCAAAAATGTCCCTCAACACTGCGAACAGCTGTTCCAGCGGCGACGCTGTAAACAACAACGCAACGTCGATAGTTGAATTAACGAGATCAAAGTCACAAATTGCTGGCAGTGACGTATCATCCAGTTTTCCCACCTCGGCGCGTTACTATGCCAACAGCAGCGACATATTACTGCGCAACTCGACGGCCAAAATGCGACCCGAGCGCCACTCTAGCATCATTTCCCCGCCTCCCGTTATGAAAAGCCCCACTTTGTCGATGGCCGATATATCCGTGGTCATTCCCGAGGGGATGGCTTCGTTGCTTGGCAACAGTCACGTGACCGACGTCGAAGGCACCTTAGAGGACGAGATGGAATTTCTAGCCTCGACCGCAAGTTTCCAGGCGCAACGTGACGTAATTATTTCAACTCGAGCAAACTCTTCCGAAAAGAAAATCGCGTTCGAACCGGGAACCGAACTCCTACCCCCTAAATCTGAAATTGAGTCAGCTAACCAAACGCCAGAGTTCACTAAAAATTGTCCAAAAAAGCTTGCTAACAACGATACCAATAAAACCCAAGTGCTTGACGAAAACGACAACGACGTAAAGTCCACTAGAAACAAATCCGATTTCGATTTTGCCATTAAGTTATCCTTAGAAGGCGAAGTTGTTCCTCAAGACGAAGATTGGCAATTTGTGGGCGTTAGTCGAAATAAAAATCGGCGAAGACAAACCAACAGTAATAACAGCAACAACGGAAAAAATTCGCCGCCTGCTTATAGGAATAACTATCAGAGTAACCGACAGCAAAGACCTTCGAAAAATTTCGGTGCTAACTCGAATAGAAAATTTAATAACAGACATTATGAAAACCAAAGACACAGGCACTATTCCTCTTCTAGCAACGAAAATAACAGGCAAAATTCCTCGAACTCGGATAGGATATCTAATAAGCCTAAAATTAATTCACCAATTCGTACAACAGTCGCTGAAAAGCAGAATTCCCAAGTTGAAATAACTGAAAATAAAAAAAAAAATACTGAAAATATTAAGCCACGAAATGATGTCAAAATTTCAAAATCTTTAGAACCAGAATTTCTTCCAACTCCTGATGAAACATTACTTATTCCAACTATGCAAAATTTACCAATCTTTGTAAGTTTTTATATAATAATAATAATAATAAGCTATATAACATTCAGTTTTTTTTTTTAAATCAATTTTGTTTTGATGTAAAAAATTTTTTTTAGTTGTTTATTTAATTCAACTGAAAAGTTGTCATTTGAGTTGGTTTAGTGTTGTTTTAAGGATTAAGTGTTTTTTTTAACACAGATGCAAAGTTCTATGTTTACATAGATGGTTCTGTTTTGTAAAAACAGTAATTTAAAAAGTGTCTAAATTGTCTGAAGGTTTACTTAGGTTTGTTTTAATTAAAAAAAATTTTACAGATTCTTTTGGATTTTTTTATTTTTGGGTTGTTTTTTTAACTTTAAATGAACTTATATAATTTAAAACTTAGTTTAACAAAGGACTTTTTGTCGCGTTCTTTTTGAATAGAAAAAGCGCGTGGTATTTCGTCATTACATTTGTTTGCTGTGGCACAGACAAAAATCAGTTTGTGTCCAGTCATTCTGCACTATTGCTTGCAATCCAAAACTATCTACATACGACAAATCTCAATTTTTTTAAAGTGCGTTAAAATGGGCGAATATTAATTAAAATTCAAGCATTTTTTTATTTAAAAAATTTTCTTTTTTATATTATCAACAAATTATTTGTTGTTAAAAATCTGAAGTTCACTCTCTAGTCTTTTGCTTTCTAAAGTTATCTAAGCTTTTAGCTTCTTGAAAAATAATTGCAATACACTTATTAATAATGCAAAGTGTTGTGGCCAATCTTATTCTGCCATTGTAGGCTTATATTCATTTTGGGCACTTGTTTTTTAGCGCAAATATCATTTTTGTGCACTTGAAAAAGTGTATTAAAGGTGTGTAAGGCGATCATTTAAGGCAGTTGTTTTTTTATTTTTAGGTCAATTTTTCAGTATTTCGTATTCAAAAAACCTTTTAATATATATTAGTTAACGTATTTAGAATATATACCTGTAAAATAATTACGTATTTATTTTAGAGCACGTGTTTTTTTACGACTCCGGGTCGTATATTGTTGTGTTAATATTTGTGAACTTTATAAGCGTAATTCTTAGCCTGCAAATGCGTCAGTATAGACAAGTGCATACGTAAAGGTAGTCTACAGCGTGATTGCGTCATAGATTTTCTACGCAACTTGATTAATTATGCAAAAGCTTTCAGTTCAAGGCCCAGGTTTTCGACTTGAACTATTATTCAAATCATTCGATTTTCGCAGTCAGAATATATGTCTAAATACAACAAAACTGATTTTTTTGGATTGTTACGCTTTTTATTATTCTAAATAAGTGATTATTATTACGTAATTTTTGACGTCATGGTTATCAGGGGATGACTTCATATTAATTTTGGATTAGCTACTGTAGTCGTTAATAGATATATTTGTCATGGACTAATTTTACTTTAATGTTATGTTAGTAACGTTGGACAGAGGTTGGTTAATTTGTGGGAATTAATAACCTTGCTTCAACTGTATGTTATATGTAGTTACGTACAACTTGTTATATACAAGCTATGTTAGAAAAGAATACGCTTAAACAAATATATAAAGGTAACGCTAAACTTTGTTTCAATTTATAAAACTGCGCGGTAATAAATCAAAATATATAAACTCGTTTTTTTTAATTACTTTACACATTTAATAAAACAAAAAACGTATTCGCCTAGACTTTTAATTTGGCAATGCGCATGTTTTTTTTGACCATCAATCGTACAACATTCCGACCAGACAGTTTTTACAGCGTGTTTAGTATGCCAAGTATACTGCTGCCGGTATACGCTCTCTCGCCGGCCTCTATTTCCTTTATTGCTTAGCTGTTAAATAGATAAGCCAATAGCCGGGTTACTACTTCATACATGTTGTGCTAATACGACTAGGATTTATTATAGCGCACGCATACCAAGCAGAACTGTTTAAAATTAAAAGAGGTTTTTATACCTAGGTAAATTTGTTAGAAGGGGGTTAGTCTAAATGGCTGTTTAGTTACATTTTTATTAATGATGTTAGTTAGTTTCTGTTAGTTTTATGTTATATGAAACTCGATATTGAAATATGGCGAAACGGTAAGATCTTATTTCATTTAAATGGAATATTTTAACTGTAATAGTAGCGGTCTTAATTATTAAAGAAAATTTTAAAGTGGGTTTGTCTAGTAAGTTTTTTATTAACTTATGTTATTATATATTAGTGAGTGTATTGTTGTAAATATTTAAGATTTAAAATTTGAGTTATTGTAACATCTTTTAGTAATTATGTTTGTGAAAAGACTGTGATACATTATTGTATAATTTGCATACTAGTAGTAGTTCTTTTTGTAAATTTATTTTTAGGTTTTAATGTGCCTAAACTATCAGCAGGCCAAAAGTTTGATTTTTAAGTTACTCTATGTTTAGTTTGTGAATTTGCATTCTCAAATCGAAAATAAATTTAAAAATAAAATAAATTTTTTTGTTTTTTAGGAACAACATCCAAACATAAAGAACAACAGCGTGGTCGAACCAGTTTTAGAATTTCCAAACCAAGTAAATTATTTAAACGGTCATTCTAACAACCCTCAGTCTACCAATTTATCTAGTAAGTTCACTAAAACTAAAAAAATTAAATAAAAGTTTAAAAAAAAACTTTTTAGTAAAAGTAAAACAAAATTTTGAAGGAACTGAAAAATGAAATAAAATGTAAAAAAAATATTTTGTAATAAAAGTAACAAAAAAACTAATAAAAAAATGATAAAATATATATACAAGATATTAAAAGTAAAAAGTATAATAAAATGGTTTTAAAATGAGTGTATTTTTAAACAGATTTAAAATAGTCTTTCTTATATGTTAAATGTTATTTGTTTAATAAAGTTATAATATACTTATGAAACACCATCAAAGAGTTTTCTTATTGACTTAGATTATTCTTATTTGTTTATTTAATATTTCTGTGGATTTTAAAACCTAAAAAAAGGTGTGTTTTTGTGTTTTTAAAGGCTCAATCTTATTATGTGGTAATTTATAAATACTTAATTAATTTTACATGCGTTTTTTAAAAATCTTTATATATATTTAAATCATGTTTTAAAATTTTATAAAGGTAAATATTAACCTAAAGACGGTCTTTTTTTAGTTTTGCCTGAAATATATATAATAAATTTATTTACGAAATTTTAAATTTTTTGCCTATTATGATGTCCATGTATTTTATTAAATTTATAAATACCACTTTTTTCAGGTCATAATAACAGCATGAACGGTAGTGAATATAACATAGCACAAGAAACTTTTACTCCACAAAGTAGCAACCTAATGAATGGAATGAAAAACGAAGTCGATTTCCATCAAGGTAAAAAAAAAAAAATTTTTAAATTTTTAAAAAAATAAAAATTTTTCCATTTTCACTTCCCGTTAATTTTTTTTTAATATTTGGATTTTTGAGACAAGTTTTTAAAATAGGAAATTAAAGTTACAAATTAAGACATCTTTTTTAATGTTTTGTTTTTAAAAATAAATTATTAGTAAGATAAACAAACAGGCAAATACATTTAGTATTATTATAGCAGTTAGGAATAAGAAAACAACTATACGAAAAAAATATTAAAATGGTTTCAAAGAAAAAAAAAATATTTTTATATAAATTTATTCAAAAATAAATTTTATTAGATTCCTAATTTTTAGCTTAATTGGCCATGAAATGTTTAATAAGTAATAACTAAAAATAAAAAAATTCTGTCAAAATTTACATATCTATAATTAGAAATTAAACTTGGCATTGTAAATTAAATTTCACAATTAATTCAGTAATTTTTCGGGTTTTTTCCACCTTTCATAAGTGTAATAAAACCACCTTATTGAAACAAAAACATACTGAAGAAAAAAATCAAAAATTCCCCGTGGCCTTAACTGTGGTATTGGTTGTACGTTTATTATTTGCTTTGTAAGGTGTTGTGTGGGTTGTCATGTGCCTTTCTTTGTTGTTTAAATCTTATTACCAATTGATTTTAGACACGACTTGTTAGTTGTTGTAATAGTTATGTATTCTGTTGGTTATTTTCAGTTTAGTATTAGGTTTTATAGTAGTAAGTGAATACAAGTGCTAGTAAGGTACTTATATAGATTTTTGTTGTAACAAATCCCTAATACTTTATAGAAATAAGACTAATAGAAATAAGTATTGACTTAGTACAATTTTAGAAATATTACAACTTTAAAATTAGTTAGGTAAGCCTTGTGCTTTTTTATCTAAAGGTAGATATGGAAATTTTCGAAAAATTAAAAATAATTTTTTTTTTTAGTTGATGAGAATGGTAACATGAAAGTTCTTGCCAGCGAATCGAGCGACAGTGTGTTCGTAGGGGAATCCCCCATTTCACCCAATCCCATCAACCCCAAGCCTGAGGGTAAGGAGCTGAGCGAACATCTCAAACACCAACTCGAGTACTACTTTTCAAGGTGGGTAAAATAAATTATTTTGGGGGTGGGGTTGCGATTTTTTTTGAGGGGGGCTAGAGTTTTTTTTAGGAAGGGTGCGCAATTTTTTGAGGGGAGCAAATAAAGGTTAAGAATTGCGATCATATTATGATAAATATAATGCAGAATGTAGAGCGGGCATTCGAATCTAGTTTTTCCAATAAAATTAAATATTGACATTATAACTTCCGACAGTGGTCCTCTGTTTTTGGATTTTTTTCAACTTCTTATTTTTTTTTTATTTTTTAGTTTGATGATTTATACAAAATCAATGATTTTTTTTAATAATTTATTATATCCACCTCCTCTCTTAACCTTATCTGTCTAGCCTCCTACTCTTTTTCTTAGTTAACATTATCAAAAGTTTTTTATCTTTACTTAAAAAGTGCCATATCATTTATTAATATGTGCTTTGTGGTGTGGGGTGTTAATTTTTAACAGAATTTAAAAGATAAATTAAGTCATATTTGGCATTATATTAAACCCTCAATCCATCAAACACAAAGGTTAAATCCTTATAAATTTATAATAATGAATAATGTTCTTTTTAATAAAAAAATGTACAGTAAAAAAAAATTTTTTTTACTTTATGTAAGATATGCTATAGCCAAAAAAATTGTTAAATGTGATTTTTCTGTATTTAAAGATTTAACGAAGTTTTCACCGTTTTTTTTGGTTATTATTTTATTAAAAATATAGTTTAGAATTTAATGCGTAAAATACAATAGTAATTAAATATAAAACAGGATATTAATATGTCGTCCTTCAGGAAATTTTCTGTTTTATACAATGTAACCTACTATAATAAAACACTATATTAACTGTGTTTTAAACATTAAACCTTACATAATAACATCACAATTTCTATTTTAAGTATATACTTATTAGTTTAATATAATCAATTTTAAAATAAATTTATTTTTGTGTAAACATATTTAATTAAATTTTAGTAAATGTTTGTCTTAAAACTTAACTATTTTTTATTATTACCTGTACTTTTTTTTAAATTATTTAAGGTATAAAAGTTTGTTGCCAAATTTATAATACCAATAGGATATCAGTAACATTTTTTTGTTTTAAAAATTAAAAAATAATTTTTCGAGTTTTTTGACTAAGTATTTTTTTTCCAGAGAAAACTTGGCCCAGGACCCCTACTTGTTATCTCAAATGGACAGTCAACAATATGTTCTTATATGGACAGTTGCACAGTTTAATGCTGTTAAGAAGTTGACATCAGACATTGATCTAGTGGTAGAAGCTTTAAGGGGTAAGAATAGATTAATTTTTTATTTAAATCTAGCAATATGTTTTGTTTTTAGAATGCAGTGTTAGTTTGATTTTCTAAATGAATTTTTGAAACTTAGGTTTATAATTATACCGGCAGCGTGATGTAGTGGTCAGAACACTCTCCTACTATACACAGGGTCCTGGGTTCGATCCCCAGTGATCTCATGCTGTGGCGCCCTTTAATAAGGCAATATAAACGGTACAAACCCCTGCTGAGCCAGCCTTAATTAGCAGCTTGATTATCAGGCAATTATAATCTATAATATCCCAAACTGCCACAGGCAACTCGAGACTGGGTCGTAGTAACTAATGTTACTCTATGTTTAAGTCGCGCATTCGACTTTCTAAATTGAGGATAAATATATATACAAAAAAAAAAATTAAATAATTTGTAGTCATATCTTTTATTATGTTGATTACTGATTTATAACAAATCCTACCCACGTCTTATTAGTTATTTATAAATCAAAAATATGACGTTTATAATTCAACTTGTCATGTGGGATACGTGTGGTAATTAAATTACTCATACAGTTTATAGCATAGTTTTGTGTCAATAAATATAGATTGTAAATCACAGAATTTGACCTCCCGTAAAAATATGTACATTACCAAATTAGTATATAACTTAATAATGTTGTTAAATTTAATATTTAAAAAAAAAAAATTGTCGGATTTTTTAAAATTTTAGGAACTTTCGTTGAAATATTTTTACAATTACAAATTGTTTTGGTAGCAACAAACACCATGAACTTTTAGCATTAGTTTAAATGTTAATTGGGTTATCTGAGTTCTAGTTTTATTGCCTATAATCTATTTATATAACATTCCTTTAGTACTTAACCATTACCACTACCATATTCTAAATTTAAAATCTGACATTCAGACAAAGAATTGTAATTTGTTTAAATTTGGATTCACTATTATTAGTGTGTTATAAATTAACCATATATATATATATTTATTTTTTTAATTTTTGATTTTTTAATTTAAAAAGAAACTTAAACAAGAGCTGTGAATTTAATTAACTCCAGTGTGTTAAGTGGTACAGTTGTTTAAACAAAATTAATTATTTTTTTTTCAAACCACTTTGGTTTACATTTACTTATTATAGTATGCAAATTTTGTTTCTTTAACGCAATATGCCTGCTACATACAAAACCTAAACAGTCTTGTTATATTAATACCAACAATACAATTTTATTGTTATTTAAATTTAATTTTTTGTTAATTTTATTTTTTAGCATCGTCGGTTGTTCAGGTTGATGAAAAGGGAGAAAAAGTGAGACCAAGTCAACGAAGATGCATCGTTATTCTTCGTGAAATACCTGCCGATACTCCAGTTGAGGTAAACATCTGTTTAAGTTGTTAATTTATCAGTATTATTCGATTTTACAGCCTTTTTTGTACGATAACTTTATCCAAAGATCAAATTTTGAGCGATCTCAATTGTTAAATGTTGTTGACCTTGCGAGAATTTTTGCTAATAAACTTGTTAATTATTATTTTTATTTTGATATATAGTAGTTTGTATATGCAACCCTTGTTTAATTTTACCATGTAAGGTTTAGTGTACAATCCCCAGGTATAAACTTATGTTGGGGTATTTAAACGATAACATTTCAACTCAAGATTGGGATGGTGTACCAAAGGTTACCCTATGTTTGAGTCATAAAGTTACAGATTGATAGGTTATGCTGGGTCATGGAATTATTAAAAATAACACTATTTTGTTTTATATATCTTGCAAATTTATTCGATACCTTATATTTTTACAACAGAGTGTACAAGAGTTGTTTAATGCACCGACTTGTCCCAAATTCCTCTCATGCGAGTTTGCAGGAGGATCGAGTTGGTACGTCACGTTTGAGCATGAGACAGACGCCCACGAAGCTTACAGACATCTCAGAGAGAATGTTCAAGTCTTCTTAGGCAAACCAATAATGGTAACTATTCACTTGTGTTTTTATACTCTTAACTTACAGCTTAGACCTAAGACCATTTAAACTTTAACTCAATATTGTAACCAGTCTGTTACTTTACTGAACTAAATCGTAGTTAAAAAAGTTTTTTACTCTAACTGTATGCTTATTGCTTATATTTATATTTTAATAGAAAGGGTAGGCTTATGGGTTGTGTGTTTGATATATTAGTAAATCCTGGCTTAAAGGCAAATAGTTTTAACTATTTGTTGCAGTTTAGAGCCAAGAGCATTAAAAATTTAACCCAATATAATGATCAGTTTGCTATTAAACTAAACTAAACTATATTCTATTTAATTTTACAAATATATTTATATAATTTTATAGTTGGTATGTTAAGTTTATTGTTATTGTAACTAGGCATTATAATATTACCACAATTTAGGTTGGGAGCTATACCAATGCTCATGCTTGACTAACTTACAAAACCTAAAACTTTTAATTAATAGGTTTAACTGTAAAACACTTAAATATACATTATAAAGAAAAACATTGCATATTAAATTATGAAATGTTTATCTATATGATTGTTTTTAAAATATTTTTGGTTTGGTCTAGCTAGTACTCGTAGGCTTAACAGGATATGGCGGTTCGTTTAAAAAAATATTCTGTAAAATTTGTTATTTTTTGGTTCTAGCTTTTATGCTGTACCGATAAAATTTTCTCTCCTTTTCTCTATATTAAATTTAGATTTTAACTTGTTTTGTGTTTATTTATATCATTAAAATCTAATAATAGGTCACATTAAAAAGAAGAAAATTAGTAAATTTAAAAATTTATTTCAAAAATAATTTTTTTTTCTTTTAAAGTCTAAATGTTTTTTTTACTATGGTATGTTTTTTTTAAAGTTTATTAAATAATAGACTGGCACTTAAATTAAATTAGTTTTTGTTATATGATTATATGAAATGTTTATTTTAACAGGCTAGAATCAAATCAAAAACTCATCATTTGAACAGCTATGGTGGAAGAACAAAAAGTGAACAATCTTCCACTTCTGAACCCCCCACTCCACAAGCTCAGGTAAAAAAGTAACAAATATTAATTTTTAAGTTGGAAAAGACATACACCAGGGTACGAATTAACGTTTAAAAAACGATTCGCCAAACGTTAAACAATCACCTTTTTGCACAAAAAACGAGACATTTTTGATTATTTTAAGGCTGTGTTACGTATTTTAAAAATTGCGCAACAACTAAACTAACTGCAAGAGTGAAGTTTACGCATTGCCAAAACATGGAAAGTTATTGTTATTAAATGCTCTATAGTAACCTACATTTACGCAGAAATATGTTAATATGATTATATTAGTTCAAAACCGGTTTAAAAGAGCTTCGTAAAAAATACATAAGTATACACAAGTGTTTTATTATCGCCTTAAACTTTTTTGGTTGATTCGCTATTTCTAATATATTTGTAAAAAACGATTCGCTAATTTTACAAAACGATTCGCTTTTAGCGAATAGCAACCTGTTATTTCGTTTCCTGTACACATACACTTTTCTTCAGAAAGGTATTTTTTTACCTCTAGAAGTTACTTACACAAAATCTCTACAAAGATACTTTTATAGCACCTTAAGGTTTTAATTGAGTTAGTTAGTAATTAGATGTCATGATTGGTATACCACATTACCTGGTATATATCACTTTTATTAGTTCAAGTATTCCTTTCTTTTTTAACAAAAAATCCTTTTTTAACAAAGAAATTAAAATTACAATTAAAATTTTTTTTTAATTTGATTAATTTGATTTTTAATTTTGATTTTTTTAAATAATTTGATTTTTAATTTTAGGTAAACGCCACCCCACAAAATATGGATTACAACATTCCCCAACAACCACCCCTCATGTTCTACCCTCCAATATCGGGGGCACAAGCTCCCCCATTTATTGCTCGGGTCGCTCCTTCACCCACCCCGGCCACAAGTGGGGTTCAACAAATCACCAACCTGAACCAACCATTCCCGGGATTGATTTTACCACAATGGCATGGTCCTAATATTTATGCTACTGAACAACCACCCATTGTAAGTAAATTTAGGGGTTTTCTATACTTTTTATTTGTATATATTTTTATCCTCGATGTGGGAAAGTCGAATGCGGAACTTAAACATAGAGTAACATCAGTTACTCCAACCCAGTCTCGAGTTGCCTGTGGCAGTTTGGGATATTATAGAGATTATAATTGCCCGGTAATTATACTGCTGATTAAGTACTGGCTCAGCAGGAGTTTGTACCGTTTATAGCGCCTTACTAAAGGGCGCTACAGCATGAGATCAGTGGGGATCGAACCCACAACTTTAAGTGTTCTTAACACTACACCACGTTGCCGGTTACTTATTAGTTACTGGTTTAAGTTTCTGGCAACACCATTTTTGTTCCTTAAAATTGATAGGCTATCTTTTTGTGTAATTGTAAATATATATTGTAAATATTAAGCTTTGTGGACTAAATATATATGTATGTCCAATTCATAGGCATACAAAACAATTAAAACTGCTGTTTGTGGTTAGTGGTTAAATTGTCGCTGGCAATTTTTAGCTAGAAGTTGCAACCGTATTACAATAATTAAAATCACAATTGTAGGGCTAACTGATGCTTAGTTTTATTTTAAATAATGTCTACAAATATTTTAACTTTTTTTATTTTTTTTACAGAATTCACAATTCAACACCCAATATCTTCCAAACACCACTTTCAAGACCAATCAACCAGCAGGTGGTGCACCACACCAACCATCTAATACTGGTGCCAAAGGTGGTGCACAGTATAACAACGCTGGCGCAACTGGTGCAACAAGTGGTCACAGGTATGACCATTTAAAAATAAACACCATTTGTAACCATTTAAAAAATAAACACCATTTTAGGGCAATTTTAAAATGAAAACATAATTAAAAAAAATATTTTAAAAATAAAAAAAAATTAAAAAAAGTTTTATAAAAAAATGTTTAAAATTGTTTGTTTTTTTTTTTAGATTTACTGACATTCATAACAGCAATCAAAGGTAAATAAAAGTGATTTTCTTGCTTTTTCTTGCTCTTATAAGACAGTAGTTAGTATCTGGTAAAAATTTGGCAATAATTTTGTTAAAAAACTCAGCCAGTTTTGTTATTATAACTGTAAAATATTTCATTTATTTTCATTTAAAATTTATTTTTTTTAATTTAAAAAAAATTGAATTTTTAGAAATTACAATGCACAAAGAAAGACTTCCGGCAATGGGGGTTATCCCACAAATATTCCCCAACCAGGGGCTCGATATATTCTCACAAATGACCCCCACCCCCCTAACATTAACCCAGAACAACTTCACTTTGTATCTCCCGAACAAGCCCCACTATGTAAGTACAAGTAAAAAAATAATTTAAGTTTAAATTACACTTTTTGGTATTTTTAATGGTTGATTTTTTGTTAAATTTAATGGTCTTTTTAATGTCCATTTTTTGGGGTAAACGTTTAATTTTTTTAATGGTTAGTTAGGATTATTGATGGTTAGGTTTAATGGTTAATATGGTAAAGTGAATTAATTGTTTTAATGGTTAGTGAGGTTTTATGGTTAATTGTTTTAATGGTAAGTGAGGTTTTATGGTTAATTAGTTTTAATGGTTAGTGAGGTTTAATGGTTAATTAGTTTTAATGGTTAGTGAGGTTTAATGGTTATTGAGGTTGATGGTTAATTTGGTTCAATAATAAATTCGTCTTAATGGTTAATTTTTTTAATGGAAATTTTGGTTTATTGACTTATCTGGTCTAATGGTTCACATAGTTCAATTGTTAATTTGTTTGGTTAAATGGTTAATTTTTTTAACGGAAACTTTGGTTTATTGGCTTATCTGGTCTAATGGTTCACATAGTTCAATTGTTAATTTGTTTGGTTAAATGGTTAATTTTTTTAACGGAAACTTTGGTTTATTGGCTTATCTGGTCTAATGGTTCACTTGGTTCAATCTTAATATTGTATGGTTAAATGGTTAATTTTTTTAGTTCAATCTTCACCCCACCCTTACCTACCAGCAGTTCGAACCCCAGCTAACCCCAACGAGGTGATTATAGTCCCCGCTACTACCTTATACCACAACCAACTACCCCCAAGACACCAACGCACCCCACAACAGAATAACATGGGGCAGAGGGGGGCACAAAATAACTCATATTCACAAGTACAACATGTAAGTTGAAAATTTTTCTATTTTCTCAATTCGTTTTTTTTCTTGTTTTTTTTATATTTTTGTTTAATTGAATATTTTTTAACATTTCTAGTTTTAATTTAAAATTTATATACACAACAGCGTCTTGAAGTCAGTTTTTTTATGGATTTTAAAAGTTTAGGGCACCCTAGATTTTAAAAATTTTCTAGTTTTAATTTAAAATTTATATACACAACAGCGTCTTGAAGTCAGTTTTTTTATGGATTTTAAAAGTTTAGGGCACCCTAGATTTTAAAAATTTAGGGCACCATAGAATAAAAAATTTAGGGCATTTTGAATTTTAAAAATTTAGGGCACCTTAGATTTTAAAAATTTAGGGCACTATGGATTTTAAAAGTTAAGGGTATTTTGTATTTTAAAAATTTAGGACACCTTAGATTTTAAAAGTTTAGGGCACCATAGAATAAAAAATTCAGGGCATTTTGGATTTTAAAAATTTAGGCCATTGTGGATTTTAAAATTTAGGGTACCTTTTATTTTAAAAATTCTGGGCACCGTAGAATGAAAACTTAAAGGCATTTTGAATTTTAAAAATTTAGGGCACCATGATTTTTAAAAATTTAGGGCACTATTAAGGACAAATTACCTAAAAATTTAGGGCACCATCAATTAAAAAAATTTGGGGCACTATCAATACAAATTAACTATAAAATTTAGGGCACTGTAAAGTTTAAAAAATTCAGGGCATTTTGACATTTAAAAATTTAGGGCACCTTGAAATTTAAAAATTTGGGGCATTATTAGGACAAATTAACTATAAAATTTAGGGCACCTTGAATTTTAAAAATTTGGGGCATAATTAATACAAATTAACTATAAAATTTAGGGCACTGTGAAGTTTAAAAAATTCAGGGCATTTTGACATTTAAAAATTTAGGGCACTTTGAAATTTAAAAATTTGGGGCATTATAAGGACAAATTACCTATAAATTTAGGGCACCGTAAAGTTTAAAAGTTTAGGGCACTGTGAATTAAAAAAAATTAGAGCACCATGAACAGGTTTCCTTTAACTTTGATTATTTTGTTTGGTAGATTAACACAACTACGAATAGTTTAGCAAACAGACAAGGTGGAGGGAGTCGGTATTCTGCTTCATCCCGTTCCAATTATTCCAACCAACATCAATCCGAAATCAGTCCGAGGTTCCAAAAAGGTAAAATAAAATTAAATTTTTGTACTGGAAAAATTAGACATTAATTGCTTAAATCTCATTTATAGGCATTTAAAAATTAATTAAAATGGTATTTTTACTGTACTTATAAAACCATTTTAACCATGAGTCGAATTAACTTTATTAATGAACCGTATTAGTTTTCTGTTCATATTACCCATCAAACCAAATTAAACATGAAACCAAATTACCCTTTTAATGATTAAATCAACCAATAACTTATTTAAAATGTTATCTAAATTTCTATTAAGCAACGTTTTTTTGTAAAACTTTAGTTCTCAGGTTCAATTCCCACTGTCTATATTTTATTTATTTTTCAATTTTGTATTTATTTTTCAATATTATTATTTTTTAGTGAATGGTAACCAACAACAAATTTATTTATCTGGTTACCAAAACACCATCCAAGCGAACCACTTTGTCCACAAGAACATTAACCATCATGATGCTGGTTTTTATGACCAACAGAAAGTACCATATTCAGTCAAAACTGTTAATGGTTCGGCTTCTACCAATGACCCAATGGTAAAAAAAAAAAATTTTTTAATTTTTTTATTGTTTTATAAAATATTTTTAAAAAAGATAAATTAAAATTAACTTCAAAAATAAGCAAGTTCTAATATTTTTCTTTGATTTTTTTGTATATTCAAACATTTTTTACTTAATTTTTTGTCTTAAAAATTTTAAGAGATTTAATTTTTATTTTAGCAAAGACGTAGAAGTTCACCACTAGGTGGGAGTGTTGGGTACAAATATCCAACTTCTTCAGGTAAATATTTATTAAAATTTTTTCCAAACTATTTTGCATAAAAATGTTTTTAAATTGTTTAAAGTATACATTTTTGCATAATAGATTAACTCTAATTTTCTTTTGTACTTTTAATCTTGATAATTTTCTCTCAAACTTTTTAATTCTTGATAATTTTTTTTGTACTTCACCGCCCTTACTAATTCTCTTCTATTTTTTTTGTGGGGGGGGGGGGGGGGGGGGAATTTAACTTACAAGTAGTTCCAAAATTTAAAACTTTTTTCTTAAAATGTAGACATGTCACCAGGCGATATTCAACAACATCAACAAGACTTAAACAACCAATCAAAACAAAGGGGTGGAGCTTTAAGCAATGCGAGAGGTCCGATTGGTTCAACTCCATTACATCAAGTGATGACACCCAACTATCCCATGATGGCAGGGTTAGTCTTTTATTTTATTTTTCATTTAAAATGTGTAACTGTTCGGTAGTGTGGTGAACCGGTCGTGGCATCAGACTACGACTCGAAAGGTTTCGGGTTCGAGCCGCACCAACGCCACACAATTTGCCACTCAAACACATCACACTATAAAAATATCAAAAAACCTATCCCCTTAAGGAATATGGAAAAAAAAATGTCTAACTGAAAAGAAACTTACAGTTATCAAACTGCCTTGCTTACCTCTAAAATTCGCTACCATGTCAACACTGTATTGAATTGATTGGATAAAAACTGTTTAAATTCTTTATTAAGCACTAGTTGCAAGCCTGTCCTACGAGTAGCATTATAATTGTGGTTTTATAAACTTATTTTGCAACTAATATTCACCTGTCATAATTTACTTGTGCATTAAAAATTTTAGTTTTATTAAATTTTGTTGGCCTATGAATTTAAAATACATGAATATATATTGTCCATTTAGCTTCATTATAAATAGATTAAAACATTATATAACTATAGGCCTGCTAAAAAAATGTTTTAGTTTAACTAGAAGAGGTTTGCCAATATTTTAATTATAAATGTTCCATATTTTTTCAGAATGAACCAACAAATGGATCCAAACAAAAGATTTCAAAGAGTCAGAAGACCTAAGAGAAGTGAGGAAGAAAGAATGGGACTAGTAAGTTATCAGTTATATTTTCCATTTCTTTTTAGGGAAACTGTCTTCAGATAAATAACCCCCCAAACAAACTAACTTATTGGCAACTTATTGTACTAAGTTGGGTACTGGCCCTAATGGTGTTTGAATTTAGGGGTAATTAGGGTGTTTGAATTTAGGGGTAATTAGTTTGGGGTAATTTTTTTAGTTCAGATAGGTACACAGGGGTTAAATTTTTCTATTTTAAAGTCCCTTTAATATGGGGAGTTCCTTTTTTACCCCTTTTAACACTTGGTTTTTATTTTTACAGCGTACCACTCCTCCACCTCAGTTAAGGATGAATGCTCCCCAATTTAACTTGGAAAGTAATTCCTTTCCTCCCTTACCCGGGAGTTCCCCTTCTCTTACTGTAAGTAGTTAGTATACTAATTAGTATAACAATTAAATATTTGTGATTTTTTTAAATTTAGGAAGTTTTTAATTTTTTAACCCGTTTTTTTTTCAATTTTTATGCAAATTAAAAAACAAGGTTTTTTAGACTTTAGAGATTATTTTTTTTTAATATTTTTAGCCCACACAAGCAAGTGTAAGCCAGAGTGATGGGAAACCTGCTGCTGCTGATATCGTAAAAGGAATTGAAACAACTAAGGTTAATTTTAATTTCTTAAAATAAATTCTTAAATCAAGTATTTTTGAATACTTACGTCTATGTATAATAAAGCATAGTTGACAATATTTATATTTATATACAGGCAAATAATAGTTGTAAGTTGCAACCAATTATAACAATTAAAATCTTGACCATAGACAGATAGATCAACTATTTAAAATTACATTAATTTAAAATATTTTTTTTAGGCTCCACATGTTGAACCCTCGGCCCCCTTAATGACTTCCACATTCACCCCTAAGAAATACTCGGAGGCCTACAATTACCCCCCTCATCCCACCTCGTCGATAATGGACCCAACTCCCCAGGAGAGCTTTGTGGGTCAAACCCAACCCTTTGTTTTGGACACTAAACCCTTAAAAGTAAAGCAACCTCTAAGGGGTAATGCCCCTGTTAGTGTCCCTCCTGTTCAGCAACACCCAATAGAAAAAGGTAAAAAAACTTTTTATTTTTTTTATTTAAAATTTTAAAATTTTTTATTTAAAAATATTTTTGTAATATTTTAATAAAAATATATATTTTTAGCGCCCCCTGCCAAGATACCCCCACCCTCTTTAGCCAAACAACAATCACTCCCCAATGACCAGCCCTTAACCCCTCCCGTTCAAGCAAAACCCACCCCTGCTGCAAAACAAGAAGAAAAAACTGAACCCGCAAAACCAATGCCTTCATACAGTAGCACTGCTGCTTCGGCACTTAAAAAACAAACCCAACAACATAGTAACTCACATAAGGGATCTGTGAAGAAAAATATTGCAGCAAATAAGGTGGATTTAGTTGCAGAAAACTTGAATCAGGCGGAAGTTTTAAAAACTACGGCACCAAAAAATTCGCCAGATTTAAGCAAGGTTTGTTTGTGTTATTTTTTTGCATTTAATTTAATAAACGACCTGCAGTGTGGTGTGGTGTGGTGTGGTGGTAAGAACACTTGCTACCACCATAAGGTCGTGGGTTCAATCCCCACTGATTTCATGCTGTAGCGCCCTTGAGTAAGGCGTTAAAAACGGTATGACTTTTTGCTAAGCCAGCACTTTATTAGCAGCATAGTTACCAGGCAATTAAAATCTATAATATCCCAAACTGCCACAGGCAACTCGAGACTGGGTCGGGGTGACAGTTGTTACTCTATGTTTAAGTTGCGCATTCGACCTTCCCGCATTGAGGATAAAGATATATACAAAAAAATGAATAAAAAAGGCTCTATTATTTAGAAAATCAAGGTTTTAAATTGTGTCAGTGGGATTTAACCCCTGGACCTTTTGTTAGCAAGATGTCAAGTATTTTACTTGCTTTATTTTAAAAATGGACAAAAACAGTAAATATTTTGTTATGACACAATTTTTTCATTATTTTAGCAACAAAGTAATGAAGCTGCTGAGGAAAGTTCAAGCGACATTGAAGGTTCAGACTCACCTAACACTGGTATGTTCAATATTTATTAAATATTTAGTAGGTTTATAAGCTGTTTATTTACACAAAAAATAAATATCAGGTTTTTTTTATAAGCACAGTTATATTTTTTTTTTGCTCCTTTTTAAATAAAAAATTTTTTTTTATGATTTCACTTATTTTCTAGATTCAAACGATCGCAAACCAACCTATGCAGAGATGTTACGCAAGAAAGAGAAAGCCGCGATGGTAAAAAAGGCCGCGATGAACGGATTAACTCTTTCCGAATCGGGCAAATCCGACTCTGGCGATGAAACCCATTGTTCAGGGGATGACATCACAAAAGAAAACAAAGAAACTGTTGTCGAGGGAAAAATGCACAATAAAAAGCAGCAGCGAAGTAGCACGAGCGAATCAAATGACAATGTTTCGACGACATCTTCAGCAAATAATGATCGCCGGCCACAAGATGGTGCTATGCACAATGGTTACAACAATCGTCGACCTGACGATAATAACAATCGTCGTGGCAACCAGCGCTACCCACGCGAAAGAGACGGGTACGAGAATCGGAACAATGGAAATCGCGATTTTAATTACCCCCGAGGTGGGGGTGGTTATCGCGGGCCAAGAGGTGGGTACAGAGCCCGTTCTCGTAACCAAGGATACCGAGACAATCGTTACTACGGCAACAATAATGGTGGGGGTGGTAGGCCAATGCCGAATGGTCCAGCGGTACCCGATAGATGATTAAAGTTTGAGTGCTTTGCACTTTGGGACACGTTTAACAGCGTCGCGTGAAAATCCCCCGATTTTTTTCGGGGTTGGTAATAGGGAAAATTGTCGGGGCTTCGCATAGGGGTACTATGCACAACAAGGGGCTTCATTGACAGCCGATCTCTTACTGTGACATGTTTATGCATCGAGGCCATGCAATTTGTCGAGCCCGTTGCTGATTTGAGATCCCGGCGTTTGTGTTTTTTTGTTTGGCTCGATGCTTCCTTTCGTGCTGCAAAAAAAAGCAAGTTTTAAATTATTTATCTTTCTGTTTGAATGTCGAATTTAAACAGAGTTTGGTTTCTGTTTAAAGCCTTATTCAATTCTCAGTTCAATTTTTTTGTCGTTGTTGTAAGTGATTTCTTATTAGATAATTCTGTTGCCATTGAGTTATGACTTTTTTATTTAAATGTCCAATTTTTGCGGATATTGTCGTAAAGTCCTGCTAACTGTATTGTCGGTAAACTAGACTCTTTTAAACATAAAGGAACTGTAAGGTTTAGGTCGAAATTACATTAATTTTTGACACAGTAGTTGGTACAACACACAAAAAACAAATTGTCGATATTCTGTTAAATTTTAAAAAATTGAAGAAATACTTTTTAGACATGTTATTGATAAACAACACGGGGTAAACATGTGTTTAATAATGAAGATTAGTTTGTTAAATAACATCATGTTTCTGGCCCAAATCTTTTGTTCCAGTTTTTGGCATTTCTTGACGGTTTATTTCATTTTGAGTTGGCACTTGTTTTTTTTCTTGCTTTTTAAAAGCATTTTTTGTTTTAAATTAGTTCTTCATTTGTTTAAAACCCCCATATGTACCCTATTGTCGGGTAAATTATGATTTTTAATTAATTTGCAAGTTTGTTTTCGGAACCAGTTTCTTTATAAAGGTGCGATGAACGTTTTAACGGTGCATGGTGTTTGGTATTTGACATGGAAATGTGATAAATGTTACCGGCGATTTTACCTCTTGTAACTGGTTTTTGTTTGTTAAACAGGGTAGACAAGACATTTGCATAACTCCGTAAAAAAAATATTTTAGACAAATTTTTTATTCGGTAAAATTTTCAAGAAAACTTTAAATTTGTTTATGTTTAATCTGTCATAAATTCTATGTTTTTTTTCTGTTTTCAACATATAAAGTAATTAATAAGTTGCTTTTTTAACAGCATGTTCTTAGTGGTAACTTTATATAATGCACAAATAATGCTGTTATTACTATTAAAAAATAAACATCTGAATGTTGGAATTTTAAACAAATAATATTTTTATTTTTGCATGACTTTTGTATAAGAATATGTTCTTATTTTATATGGTAACATTTAGTAATGTTTTCATATCTACTTTTCCTATATTACTATAAGTTATTTTTTGTGTTTATTTATGCATTGGGCACTGTTGTCTTTTATCGGTTCTTGCAAAATTGTAGGAGCCTTAGAATATTTCGTTAAAATTAAAACAGCCAAAAAAAAAATCGAAAAACAAAAAAATCTTTCCTGCTTTTCTTGTTGCTTTTGTGTTTGTATGTAATTGCCAAAAATATCGATAAAAAATAACAAAAAAATAACCGGAAAAAATAAAATTTTTATGTTTGTATGTAAAAAATTTTCTAATCAACTTTTACAAAAAAAATTTGATATCTCCTATTTGCTGATTAGTAATTTTTTTTACAATTTCAAAAAAAATAAATTAAAAAAACTTGTGAAAAAATATTGTTGATTACAGAAAAAATATGTCCTGTGATTTGTATTTTTCTGCCACATTGTGCCGGAAAAATTATTTTTTTGTTTTAATTTATGATCTTCTATGTTCGTGCGTTATCCTATGTGTTATGTTCTAAAAAAAAACTCCTTACAAATTCTAAAAAAATAACAAATTTTGATATTCAAAAAAATATATTAAGTTCTCAAAATTAAAATTGATTTTCGGTTTATCGCGATATTGTATGTGTGATGTCTTTTTCCTTTTTAAAAAACTGTGCGTTATTTTGTGTTATTTCTACTCAACTTTAGACAAATTTTTGAACCTTATTCCAGTTAAGAGATTTATTCGAAAACAAATTTGAAATTTGGCAATAAAATTCGATCCAGTGAAAATATTGTTTTAAAGTTTTTTGGACACCAATGACAGAATTAAAGATACAATAGTTTAAATTACATATCCTATTTAAGGTTTTTATGTCAATTAACCTGAGAGAACTAAAGTCTAATTAACTTTGAAAATGTTGTTTTCTTTTTAATGTTTTAGACCACTATTGATAGTAATAACTAAAACCTATTTTACAATTAAACTAAGGCACACTTAAGATGGCTGGCAGCATGGTGTAGTGGTCAAAACACTCTCCTATCATACACGAGTTCCTGGGTTTGATTTCCAGTGATCTCATGCTGTAGCGCCCTTGAGTAAGGCGCTATAAACGGTATGAACTCCTGCTGAGCCAGCACTTAATCAGCAGCATAATTACCGGGCAATTATAGTCTCTATAATATCCCAAACTGCCACAGGCAACTCGAGACTGGGTCGAAGTAACTTATGTTACTCTATGTCTAAGTCGCGCATTCGACTTTCCCACATCGAGAATAAAGATATATACAAAAAAGAAAAAAATTATTAAACCTATTTAAGGCTCTATGTCAATTTAACTTGATGACAAATTAGGCCTGAACAAATCAACCAAATAACATCTTGCTTGTTAACTTTAATTAACTAAATCCATAAGGCTTGGTTTGTTTAGGGTTAAGTTGTTTTGGATAAAATAGACCAGTCCCTGGAATTTATTAGTAAAATACCAGATTGATATATCAAACACCAAAATTAGAATAGTTATAGTTTTTAATTTTAGTAGTGGTTTCCTTTTTTGCTATCAATATTGTTTTTTCCAACAATTAATGAGAATTCATAAGCTAATACTGCAACAAAATCAACTTTCTGTTTGTTTTATAGATTAAATTAAAATCAGTTTCAAGCTTATTATATTTTCAAGAAGGTTTGAAAGTTTGGGACAAGTATATTTTTATAAGACCCATTTCTTGCTTGCAAAATATAATTTCTTTGGAACAAATTCTTTAAAATTGCCCTAAAAAAGTGTTTAACAATAAACCAAAACCTTGGTGCATATATAAACAGCTTTTTAAATAGATTACAAAATTATGTTTTTTGCAAACAAATTGGCAACCCTGGTTGTCTGAGATGTCACTATCAATATAAACAAAAATTCCCAGATGTAAACAACGTGCGTTTTCTGGTTTATTTTTGATATGAAGCTTATAAATTTAGTTTATGAATGGTATGAGTAATAGAAATGGAAAGTTTAAAGTGGTTTTAAGACAATTATTTAATTTTGTATATTAAAAGTATATTTAAAATAATATAAACTAGTTTTTGCAAATAAAAACAGAAAAAGAGTACAATTTTTGAAATTCTTGAAAGTTTTTTAATTCTTTTGAATCTACTTGCTTCTTGATGTTTTTAATTAACTAACTTTAAAGGGGCATAGTTGAGATTTAATGCAAATGCTTGCGGCGGAAATATAGGAGTTGTAACTAAATATGCCCAATTTGAAAAAGGTTTGTAAAGGTTCACTTTCACAAAGTTTTGTTAGTTGAAATTTATTCTGAATGTTTAGCGAAAAGGCTGAGCTGGGGTTAACATTTTAATCATATTTTAACCCTCTAAATAACAGCATTGTTTTATTGTTGTATGGTTCTACTTAAGATTTTATATTACACTGGCAACGTGATGTAGTGGTAAGAACACTTGTGACACCACACATGAGGTCGTGAGTTCAATCCCCACTGCCCTCATACTGTAGCGCTCTTGATTAAGGCGATATAATCGGTATGAACTCCTGCTGAGCCAGCACTTAATCAGCAGTATAATTATTGGGCAATTATAATCTATAATATCCCAAACTGCCACAGGCAACTCGAGACTGGGTCGGGGTAACTGATGTTACTCTATGTTTAAGTCGTGCATTAGACTTTCCCACATTAAGGATAAAGATATATACAAAAAAAATATGTACTTTTTTTTAGATGTATTTGTTAGTTTTGTATTTAAAAATAAACTTTTAGTTCATCTTTTTCAAAATGACGCACAATGAATCAAAATCGGACAGACTTCGTTATTTTCATGGTCTTAAAAATCTTATTGGACATACCAACACAAAGTCTAATGAAAAACTTAAAGTTTCGGCAAGATTTACAAAACTGTCTAGTGGATGGAAAGATATACTTTGGCTTGGACTAAAAGTAAGTATTTTAACTTTTTTTTCAATTTTAGAGTTTAGTTAAATTGCTGTTTATTTAAATTTTATTTTTTTATTTTTATTAAAAAATTCACATTAAATTTAATAAACAAGTAACTGGTGGTGTTTTCCTTGCATTATTTACATTGTGGCTAGCAAAGCATTTTTTATTTTGTAATGTGTTATTGACCTTATTGTATTTTATTTTTGTTTATTTGAAGTTTAATAAAAGTTGACTATCTACTGCAAGTGCCTTGATTATATAAGCTATGCAATGACAGCAATGGAAATCTAACTCAAGACATTTGCCTAAAAAAAAAAAGTGTATATCTAGGACTGCAATTATTAAGCTATGTTACAGACTCAGGAATTACATTTTAAAACTTATTAATTTCTTTAATTTTTTTAGGCCTGGCATGGTGGTAGAACCATGTCCGATCAAGATAAACTAATCGTACAAACAAGGTTGACCACCGTTTATGAAATTCTACAAAAAGTTGAACACTTTTATTTTCAACAAAATCCTGATAATGAAGATGAAAATTATAATGATGATGATGATGATGATGATGCTATAATTATGGAAAACCAAAATGAAAATGAACTCAGTTTTTTGGACATGTAAATTTTCACTTAAAATTACATTATGTGTATGCATCATTAAATAAAGGTTAAAAATAGTAATTTTTTTTTAATTTTTGTATAGGGGTATATAAAAGAAAGTAAATTTTTAATTTTATATTTAGTGAAATAGAAGAGATGAATTTTGATAATTTAGCATATGCTCTACAACAGGTAATAATATTTTTTTTCTTTAACATAAATTTAAACAGGACTTATACTATAAATTAAATAAAATATTTATTTAAAACTCATTTTTTCTAATTAGTACTATTAATAAAATGTTTAGAAAATATATATTTTTATTTTTTTAAATTTGTTGAATTATTTTATTGCATAAATATTCAGGTTAATCAAATTATGGAGCAAATGACTTTCGCTGAGGATTTATATTCTTGCAGTGTAGCATTTGGTAAAGATTATCCAATATATGTTGATCCTAACTTTACTAAAAAGGTATTTCTTACTCTGCAAGTTATTGAATTAATAAAAAAGTTAAGTTAAATTAATTTATGACCTGGCCAATGTTATTCGAAACTGGTACTTTTAAGTTAAGGTATATATTACCAGCAGCGTGGTGTAATGGTCAGAACACTCTCCTACCATATACAAGGTCCTGGGTTTGATTCCCAATGACTTAATGCTGTAACACCTTTGAGTAAGGCGTTATAAACAGTACGAACTCCTGCTGAGCCAGCACTTAATCAGCAGCTTAATTATCAGGCAATTATAATCTATAATATCCCAAACTGCCACCGGCAACTCAAGACTGGGTTAAAGCAACAGTTTTTACTCTTTGTTTAGGTTTACTCTTTGTTTAGGTCGCGCATTCGACCTTCCCACATCAAGATAAAGATATATACAACAAAAATAGGCTATATATATATTTTCCAGTAGGCTACCTATTTAAGAAATTTTTTTTAAATTTCTATTTATTTAATAAATGTTATTATTTTAGCTTAATCTTTTACATTACTGGCACAACACAACAACTGAACTACAACAAAGTTTATCATCAATATTAAGAATGCTACAACTAATTGATTATGATGAAGTTGATTACAGGTAAAGGACTTTTTCACAATAAGATAATGGGTAATATTTTAACTACTTTCTGTTTTATATCATCATTAGGATCTTGTATTAATAATAACATTGCGAAGTTACATGTCAAACAATTTTCTGTTAGATTAACAATATTAATAGCAAACCTTAAACTACTTGATGCTGGGTTTGGGTAGTAAAGTTTCTGGTATTAGACTGTGAAGTTAACTTTTATTTATGTTAAGTGCAAGGGTTGTTAAATAAAATAATTAAAAATAGCCTACTAAATATAGATTATTATTATAAATAAACTTAAATTTTGTATATACTTGGAATTTAGAGATGAGTTTTATATTGATGGATCAGAAGAGGAAGGGGAACAAATGGAAGAAGAAAATGTTGAGGAAGATGATCAGAAATCACAAAATTCTGAGGAGGATTCTTATCCTCCTAATATCTCGTTCCATAAAATTAACAACGCTATCGTGGTGGTAAGCTCAAAAATAATTTTTTTTTTTTTTTTTGATTTTTACTTAAAATTTATAATTTTTTTTGCAGATTTAAAAAGTTGGTATTTTTTATTTAGGTGACGGAGGTTTTACTTCGAGATCGAAAAGTTTCAACGATTTTACAACAACTATTAAATAAATATTCTGGTTGTCTTATAAAGGTCTACAACTTAAATATATCTGAAGGTAAATCGCTTCAAAAATACTGGAAAATGATAAACATAAAAAACCAAGTTACCATATTTTTTGTGTGACGTAGAAAGTACCAAGTAGTGTAGTGAATGTATACAATCTAGTACTTTCTACGTCATCACAAACAGGGCTTCCCCTTTCTTTCTTTTTTTAATTAATTTTAGTTTTTTTTTTAAACTTGTATAACTTAAAAAGTAGGTGAAATTATTTAAAGTTAAAATCATTTTTGTGTTCAGTGACACCAAAAAATATGACTTTATAATAAATTGAAATGTTTTTATGTTAATTTTTTTAGATAATGGCGAAAAACATTCGCAGAGGTAAAAATTTGGTTAATAATTTTAACTCTAGATTTGCTTTATACTTATATTAAAATTATTTGAATATATAAGGTATATATTAATAATCACAATGCTTTATTGTATTTTAGCAAAAATTAAACATTTAATTGTTGACTATGGTATTATGAATCCAATTTTTAATGTCGTGTTATTGTGTTTTAGTCATTGTGCCAAAGAGTTATTCTCATCAATCCAAGAATGTCTTCCCAGCTTAAAATTAACAACTCAATCATTTAAACCATACCAAGCTGAAAAACCCAACTTTTATGGATTGCCAAGTCTATGTGAAATAACAACATTTATACTGGATATAATACTTTGTATTATGAGTCAGTGTCTTAAAGTTAGGTTAGACCAAGCTGTGGCATGCCAACAACATTGTTGTTCATCTACAAGCTTGTTGACTATCAAGCAAGTAGTAGAAGAATGTAAAGAGGTATTTAAATTTTAAACTATCGATAAATTTAAATTGGGCCAACTTTTTTACATTCTCATTAAATATATTTATAACTTGTATAAGTTTTTTTTATACTGGCAACGTGGTGTAGTGGTAAGAACACTTGCTACGCCACCATGAGGTCGTGGGTTTAATCCCCATTGCTCTTATGCTGTAGCGCCCTTGAGTTAGGCGCTATAAACGGTATGAACTCCTGCTGAACTAGCACTTAATCAGCAGCATAATTACCGGGCAAATATAATCTTTAATATTTCAAACTGCCACATGCAACCCAAGACCGGGTCGGGATAACAGTTGTTATTCTATGTTTGGGTTGTGCATTTGACCTTCCCACATTAGGGATAAAGATACAAATATAATATATAGCCTTAGAGCTTAGTGGACAATATAAGTTTGTTAAATTTTTTGTCCAGCAAAGTAAAAAAAATGTTGTTTTTGGTGTGCGGGAAAATTATTGCCGGCGAATAATTGTAAAGCGTTGCGACCATTTGATGACAATTAAAATTGCAGCTGTAGAAGTGGGCTATCATCTAGTGTTACTAGTTTATTGTTTAATTTGTATTTGTCAGTTTTTCAAAATTTTTGCTGCCTGTGCAAAAATTTGGCTCAACGTTTCTTTATCAATTATTTTTTTGTACTCCTTTTTTCAGATTATTTTACCTGTTTTATTAAAAACAATTTTTTTTAATCAATTTACTCCATTTTTTAGTTATTATTTTTTGGGAATTGTCTTTAATTATTTTATAAATTTTTTTTAGGTTATTCAGTCTTCGATATTAATTCTTTCATTCCATGCTTTTCTAACTAAACCATCAAAAAATGATCAAGTTAAAAAGCTGCAAGGACCAGTAAGCATATTTTAAACTTCTCTTTTTTGCCACATTTTAATATTGATGACACATAGTTTTGTCTGTATTTTACACGTAGGCTTTATCCTTAATGTGGAAAGGTCGAATGCGCGACTTAAACATAGAGGAACATCAGTTACCCCGACCCAGTCTCGAGTTGCCTGTGGCAGTTTGAGATATTATAAATTATAAATGCCCAGTAATTATGCTGCTGATTAAGTGCTGGTTCAGCAGGAGTTCATACCGTTTATAGCGCTTTACTCAAGGGTGCTACAGCATGAGAGCAGTAAGGGGATTGAACTCACGACCTCATGGTGGTGTAGCAAGTGTTCTTACTACTACACCACGCTGCCGGCTTTTATACTTAGCTGAAAAAATTTGGAATTAAACTTGGGACATTGTGTGGAGCTTCTATTTCTTAACTATTTTTTTTTTATTAAAAATATAACTTTAGTGAGTTTAAAACTTAAGACCTCATGTAGTGAAAGGTTAATAAACATTTAAAAGCACAACTGTTTGGTAACAGTCATAATTGAATTTAAATTTTAATTGTTTTTAGAACATGATAACGTCGTTTCGGAACAACTTGCGTGAGATGTTCAAAACTTACATGAATTTCGTGAACAGATGGGTTATAGCTCAACTAACAGGGTTTCCAAGTGTTCCTAGGGGGTTCATTGATATGCTTACCGAGGAGTGGATTTTTTCGAAAACGGTAACACTGAAACACTAATCTAGTTTATAAATTTTTATTATTTTAATAAATTTTGTAATTTTTTTGTTTATGGTATTTTTTGTTTTTTTTAATGCTTTTCCACTAATTGTAATCTGTTATCAAGAGCGTATGTTTTAAGAATTGATAAAAAGGTGCTAAAAAAATAGTTGTTAAATTACTAAATGCTTTTAGATACCTGATATTATCATTTTAATAAAAAAATATGTTACTTATATATATTTAAAATTAAAATTTTTTATTTTTTTGACATTTATTTATCCCCAATGTGGGAAGGTTAACTTTAGAGTAAAGCTGCTTTAGCAGAAATTTATACCTTTTATAGTGCCTTATTTAAGGGCGCTACAGCATAAGAGCAGCCGGTATCAAACCTAGGACCTCATGTAGTAAAGAAAAGTGTTTTGTCCACTACATTGTGCTTTAGGTCTAAATTATTTTCTTTTATTATTTTTTTTATTAGTTTTATTTTAAAAATGTAAAGTTTATTTTCAAGGTGTCTTTTGATTGTTGCTTAAAATGTTCAACGTTGTGTGCCGTAAAATATGTTGAAATTTGCACGAATGTGTTTATTTCTACCAAGGAATTCATGGATAGTGCTTGCCTTGCTGTACAAGATCCTGAAACAGAAAATGAATTTTTCATGGCAGGTATCTTTGTTTAAAATGTTACTGTTTCAGTAGGAAGGTGTCTTATAAAAAATGTGCTTTGTGCTTATATGCATTGAGCCCATAGGTCTTGGGTTTGATTCCCAATGCAACACAGTCCTCGTGTAAGGCATTAACAATTCTGGTAAAATGGTGTAGTGGTAAGAACACTTGGCTCACTACATAAGGTCCTGGGTGTGATCTCTAACTGGCAAAGGCATTTTGAGACTGGGTTGGGGTAACTGATGTTACTCTATGTTTAGGTCGCTTATTTGACTTTTCCACATCGAGGATAAAAAAAATATTTACAGATAAATTAAAATAGATTTTTGGAAATATTTATTTAGAGCAAATGGATGAAAATTTAAAATCAATTGAAGAAGAAGATGAAAGATGGATAAGGAGACATTCCTCTCTTTCTCCTGGATCAACTACGGTAGGCACTTTTATCTGTGCTTTTTTTAGTAGACACTTTTTTACAATGCGGTAGGTACTTTTTTAACAACTCGGTAGACACTTTTTTTACAATTTGGTAGACACATAAAAAAAACTTGGTTTAATAAATTGTCAACCATTTGTACCAGGCTGGTTTATTATGGTTCCACTCCCATCATCATTCTGAAGATGGTTCCCTACCACGTAACATGGTAACTGAGAATGGTACAGAGAACCAGCATCATGGTTCCACTAGAAGATACGTTTACACTCTGTCAAGGTAATAACCTTAACTTTCACATAAAAATTAAACATTTCATTTTTTTGTGTGATTTTGTTATATTGGTGTTATATTGGTTATATTGGTGTTATATTGGTGATTAATTTTTGCTCAAAAATTAATAAAGTTGGTGTCACTGAACACAAAAATGGTTTTAACTTTAAATAATTTTATTTTCTTTTTAAGTAATACAACTTAAAAAAAACAATTAAATTAGATTAAAAAAAAAGAAAAGGGAAGCCCTGTTTGTGATGACGTAGAAAATACTAGCTTGTATACATTCACTACGCTACTTAGTACTTTCTACGTCACACAAAAAATATGGTAACCTGGTTTTTGATGTTTATTATTTTAAAGTATTTGTTGTAAATTAAATTGTAAGTACCACAGACATTTTTAAAGGTCCTAAAAGCATTTAATGATTCATTGTCAACCATACTAATATGCTGTATACATCACTTACAAAATTGCAAAACTCTCCAATATAGCACTTTAAATATTTTTTAAGTCATTTTTTTATTTGCTAGTTAATTTCTGCATTTCTTACCAAACTTTGTATTTGTTCATAGAGAAGTTCGTAAGCTGTTTGAAGAAGTAAGAGAAAGGTGTAGTAGAGCAATCAACTTTGCTAAAGAACTTAGAAGAGAATATGAACCGGCGATTGGGTTTGATTTTATATCTTCAGATAGTGTAGTAAGAGGAAAGAAAAAAAACAAGTATGTAAATACTTTTTTAAGTTAAATCTTTTGCTAAACCATTGACCATTATATTAAAACATTATTTTTCTAATTCGGAAATTAATCTATATATAAAATTTAGTGGGCGTTATATTTATGTAAGTATGTTCATTTTCATGGGCCTACAAAATAAAAAAAAACTGCTGTTTGTGGTGATTGGGTAAATTATCACTTGCAAATATTAGTTGAAAGTTGCAACCAACCATTTTACAACAATTAAAATTCTGATTGTAGAGCGGACTATGGAATATTTGAATTAAAGGACACTATAAACGATATGAACTCCTGCTGAGCCAATACTTAATCAGTAGCTCAATTATCGGGCAATTATAATCTATAATATCCCAAACTGCCACAGACAACTCGAGACTGGGTCGAAGTAACTGATGTTACTCTATGTTTAAGTCGCGCATTCGACTTTCCCACTTCGAGGATAAAGATATATACAAAAAATGGAGTTTTGTTATAATTTTAAACTTTTTTGATTTATTAGGGGACCAGTGTGTAAAAAATGTAGTTTTCTACAAAAACTAGAATCTTGTGATTTTGTTAAAGTTGAATTCACCCTTGAACATAATGAAGAAAAAGGGTAAATATACATATTAAAATTTGACTAAATAAATCATTTATTAAGTATATTTCAACAAATAAACTTGCTAATATTTTTTATTTAATGCAATTTTTATTTCTAAAATATTCTAATAACATGTTTTTAAAAGGAGTAAATTATTGAATTTTATTTTATCAGAATTTTGATAACAACAAAAATTTAAATTAAATTTTATCTAAAAAATTTTAAGAAGTATGCGGAAATTTAAATTAAATTTTAATTTTTTTTTAGTTTTAAATTTTTAAATTTTATTTTTTTAGTTTTTAAATTTTTAAATTTTATGTTTTTAGTTTATTTTCTGGTTTTCACCCTTCCACTCACTGGGTTTTTATTTCAACAAAATTATTGGAAACCTCAAATAATAACGAGAATAATCAAGAAGAAATATTTAAACATGTTTTGTGTAAATTACTTACTAATTTGTTTTAATATTATCATATTTTACCATACATTACATCACAATCTCTTGGAATAATATTACTTTGCATTTTCATATTTTTTTCGATCAATTTTTTTTTTGAATTTTTTTTTCGTTTTTTTTTAAATTGGATTTACAGACAACTTGGGCTATGTAAAATTTAAATTTTTGTTTGATATATATAGTATTACATTCTGAGTATTTTTTTAATATGGTTAACCAATTGGTAAACCCATTTCTAGAATTTTTAAAAAGTATTTTAAGACTTATATTCAAGTTTTATTATAAAATATTTTTTTTTTATTTTAAAGTTTTTATTTTTTGTTTTAGCTACCATTTGCAAAGCCAGGAAATTGGAAATAAGTTGTACAGAGAAAAAGTTACATCATCTAGGAGATTTATTACTGTTTGTAAACTTTCAACTCCTACAAACTGTAAGAATCTATTAGTTAACAAAATAAATAAAAATTTCTAAATTTATAATTTTTAAATTTTAAAATTGTATATGCAAAACTTTTTGTTAAACAATTATTATTCTATAACAAAAAAGTTAAACCAATTTTTTTTTTTGTTTTATGTGATTTTTTTATTTTTTTTAGAATTTAAAAACAGGAAAAAATAAGAAGAATAAATTGTGCATTGAAAGTCTAGACAGGTTAGTATTTTTTTAATATTTTAAATCTTGTTTTTAGCATTTAAAAAAATAAGTAAAAAAAGGCTTTCCGTTAAAATTGACCATTTTTAGAATAAAATTTATTATTTTACCAATAAATTTGACTATTTTTACCTATAAAATAAACCATTTTTACCAATAAAATTGACCATGTTTAGCATTATTATTCACCATTTTACCAATAAAATTAACCATTTTACCAATAAAATAAACCATTTTTCTCAATAAAATTGACCATGTTTACCAATAATATTCACTATTTTACCAATAAAATTGACCATATTTACCAATGTTATTCACCATTTTAGCAATAAAATTTACCATTTTAACCATCTTAAATATAATACATAGTGCACAAACATGTGGTGTGTGGTGTGGCCCCTACATTACCATATCAAAAGATGGTGCAAAGATGGTTGACATGGTGCAAACCAACTTGAATATCAACCATGATATGGTTGCTGTTTCTGCAAGTGGTTCGGATATTGGTTTTAAAAGAAAAGAATTGAAAAAAGAGTTTGCCGATTTTATTGAGGTTGTTAACTAAAATATTTATTTATAATCTTCTTTTATTTGTTTTTTTGGTTTAAATTTATTACTAAGTGTATTCTAATAGTGTGATATCAAGCAATCTATATTTAACAGAGATTTGTGGATATTATAAATATAAATTAAAGCCCTGCAAAAAAATAAAGTTTTTTTTTTTTGATAATCTTTATCCTCGGTGTGGGAAAGTCGAATGCACGAATTAAACATAGAGTAACATCAGTTACTCCGACCCAGTCTCAAGTTGCCTGAGGCAGTTTGGGATATTATATAGATAATAATTACCCGATAATTATGCTGCTGATTAAGTGCTGGCTCAGCAGGAGTTCATACCGTTTATAGCGCCTTACTCATGGCTGCTACAGCATGAGATCAGTTGGGATTGCACCTACGACCTCATGTGTGGTGTAGCAAGTGTTCTTACCACTACACCACAATGCCGGTAAATTGTTGTTTATGGTGCATGGGTCAAATGTCGCGGGCAAATATTAGTTAAGAGTTGCAACTATATTACAAAATTAATATCCCAACTGTAGGGCGGGTTATCGACTAGTAAAATATAATTTATTTATTGGTAGCTAGGGCTTTGGTAATTTTGAGTTAACTATGTTTGTATGTAGGTATCAATGGCACAAACAAGTATAAACAAAGAAGTGAATGAAGCGTTGGATAACTTACATTCAACTGTTTTTGCTTTCTGTCAATCTCTAACTCAGCAAATTAACGAGGTCAATTTTTTTTTGTTTTTAGTAAAACAATAAATATAAATATCTTATTTAATGGTAAATGACTTGCTATGTATTTATTTTATTTTATTTTTGTTTATATTTTTATCCTCGATGTGGGAAGGTCGAATGCGCTACCTAAACATAGAGTAACATCAGTTACTCCGACCCAGTCTCGAGTTGCCTTTAGCAGTTTGGGATATTATAGATTATAATTGCCCAATAATTAAGCTGCTGATTAAGTGCTGGCTCAGCAGGAGTTCATACCGTTTATAGCGCCTTACTCAACGGCGCTACAGCATGAGAGCAGTGGGGATTAAACCCACGACCTTATGTTGGTGTAGCAAGTGTTCTTACCACTACACCACACTGCCGGTTTTAAAGGGTTGTCATGCTTTATTTTTATATTTATTTTACAGGTTAGTGTGTACTTGTACAACCAAGTTTGCCACCAATTACACGGAGGTTTTCAGCAATTATTACAAGAAATAAATCACATTGTTCAGAAGAATTTTACCATTGGATTTGAGTGCCTGAGAGAGGGAATTCGACTCTTTTCAGGTTAGTTAATAGATTGTTATTTTTGTAAAAAGTTTTTATCATAACCTAATATTATTTTTTTTTTCACCTTAACTGTCGAAGTTTTAACTTTTCTAAGATTAACTTGAAATTATTTTTTATCATTTACTAGTTTAAAATAGATTTAAAATATTAAATTTTGTTTTAAATTTGTAAAATTGCAAATGTTTATCAGTTATCACCAAAGAAAAATATCAACTTACTTTAATGTTAATAAGAAAAATTGATTTTTGGTAAGTGATTAATAATCTTCAATTTTGTAAATTCATGACAGGGGCACTTAGGAGTGATATGGAAAGCTTACATGTGACTTACATTAAAAATTGGATGAACTACGTCATTCAAAACTTACCTAGAGGGAAAGGAAGAAAGCCTAAGTGGGCTACAACGGTAAGAAAAATAAAAATGTTGTGCATTTTTTCAAGTTCTAAATATCTTTAAAAAAACAAACCAATTTTTAAACCGAAATCTAGTGCTTGGTATAACATTCTTAACCTGTTTGCTATAGAAAGATTGATTTTCAGAAAATATTATCAATAAAAAAAAAGATTTTTTGTATATATCTTTATCCTCGATGTGAGAAAGTTGAATGCGCCCCTTAACATAGAGTGACATTAGTTACTCTGACCCAGTCTCGAGTTGCCTGTGGCAGTTTGGAATATTATAGATTATAAATGCCTGATAATTATACTGCTGATTAAGTGTTGGCTCAGCAGAAGTATATACCATTTATAGCGCCTTATTTAAAGGCGCTACAGCATGACAGCAGTGGGGATTGAACCCATGACCTAATGGTGGTGTAGCAAGTGTTCTTACCATTACACCACGCTGCCGGTCATTACTTACAATTTTGATTTATTTGTTTCTGAATTTTCAGGGCTTAAACTTTTTAGTCAGTTTGGATTCAAGTTATGTTGGAAGCTTGGACTTAGAGGAATATAACGAACTTAAAAGTTTAATAAATCATTTTCTTGATCATTTGATTGGAACAAGAAAGTGTAACCCTGAGGTAAGAAAATATATACAAATTTAATTATTTTTTAAATATTTCTTTTTTTAGCTTATTTTTTTAAGGATTTTAGCGCATTAATAAAAGCAAGAAAAAATCAATTTAATGACTAAAATCATGCCATATATAATAATGTTCACACAAGTATTTTATAGTATATTATATATAATTTTTTTTTTTTTGTATATATCTTTATCCTCTATGTGGAAAGGTTAAATGCGCAACCTTAACATAGAGTTACATTAGTTACTCCGATCCAGTCTTGGGTGCTTTTGGGATAATATAGAGACTTTAATTGCCCGATAATTATGCTGCTGATTAAGTGCTAGCTCAGCAGGAGTTTATACCGTTTATAGCGCATTACTTAAGGGCGCTACAGCATGAGAGCAGTGGGGATTGAACCCACGACCTCATGGTGGTGTAGCAAGTGATCTTACCACTACACCACGCTGTCGGTTTTTGTTTTCGTAGTCAAATTTTCTTCAATATTATAGATTAGTTATAAGTTTAAAGATTTTATTTTTAGACAGAAGAGGTTTTGAGAGATGATCCAATAATATTTAGATCCTTAAGTTGGACTTCATCTAAAGACAGTTTTTCTGGGCCAGGTAATCAAACGTATGACAACTTAAAAATTGTGTGTATCAAAAAATTTACACAAAAAAACAATTTATTTTTTTTAAACTTAATTTAGAATCTCACAATTTTATTTTTTAGATCATAGTAATTTTTCAGGAAAAACTTTATCATTTTTTTTAAATTTTTTTAAATTTTTGTCTAGAATTTTCACTATCTGATCCAGGCCCAGATACGTCTACCGAAAACATAGAGTGGGTGGTTTCCCCAATGCGTGACATCAGGACTGCCATTCAATCCATGGAAGCAACAAAAGATGGGAGAAAGTATGATAGGGGAGTTATTGGTAAGTTAAATGCCAATAATAATAAAAAACAACAAAACTCAATGTTTAAAATAAAATATTTACTTATTACTAAGTATAGGGGTCAGAACAATTGGCTTCACTACATAAGGTCCTGGGTTTGATTCTCACTGCTCTCATGCTGTAGTGCCCTTGAGTAAGGCGCTATTACCGGCAGCGTGGTGTAGTGGTAAGAACACTTGCTACACCACTAATGAGGTCGTGGGTTTAATCCCCATTGCTTTCATGCTGTAGCGCTTTTGAGGAAGGCATTATAAACGATATAAACTCCTGCTAAGCCAGCACTTAATCAGCAGCCTAATTGTCGGGCAATTATAATCTATAATATCCCAAACTGCTAAAGGAAACTCGAGACTGGGTCGGAGTAACTAATGTTACTCTATGTTTAGGTCGCGCATTCGACTTTCCCACATCGAGGATAAAAATATATATATACAAAAAAAATAAATAAATGGTATAAACTTTTGAGCCAAAACAACTCAAGTCTGGGTTGGGGTAAATGATGTTACTCTGTGTTTCGTGAAGTCAACCTTTCCACATCGAGGATAAATAAATGTGAAAAAAATTGTAATATTAAAAAAAACTTTTAAAAATTTGGTAATTTTTTAATCTTTTTGTTTACGTCTTAAACTTTCCAGGTAGAATAGTAGATAACAAAGATCCATGCAGACCAATGCACATCAAAATCAGATCGGTTGCATTTAACTGGCAAAGAGGAATGAAGGTCGGGGAGGGAGCTTTTGGACAAGTTTTTACTTGTATTAATCTTGATACAAGCAAAATTATTGCCATGAAAGAGGTATGTGGTATAATAAGTAGATTTTATAAACATTTTTGTTTGATTATATTCCTGAAATGATAGCTAAACCCAATCATGATTTTTTTTGTATTTATTTATCCTTGAAGTGGAAAGTTGACTTCATGACCTAAACTTAGAGTAAAGTCAGTTACCCCAAACCAGCCTCGATTTGCCTTAGGCAGTATGACCCAGCCTCAAAATGCTTTTGGCAGGTTGGAATATTATTGATTGTATTTGCCTGAAAATTATGCTGTTGATTAGGTGTTGGTACAGCAAAAGTTTATATCGTTTATAGTGCCTTAATTTTTTTACCACTACACAATGGTACCAGTAAACTTAATGCTTAAGGTGCAAAAATGGTCATTTAGGTCCCAAGTTTGATTCTTACTGTGGCCATATAGCATTAAATAAAGTGCACACATTCCTATTTGTTTTCAATCCTAAAAAACTAATACAAGGTTAATAGTCAAGCAATATCATCAGATCGATAATATACAAAACTGCCAAAGGCAACTCAGTAATAGTCTAGTGTAAAAAATGTTTTCTTATGTCATTCTTTTCATGATGAGAAATAAATATAATATAAAATGCTTTTTTTATTGATGTTTAATTGCTTATAATTGTAGGTTCATTTTCAACCAAATGATGAACAGAAAGTAAAAGAAGCATTTGATGAAGTGAAAACATTTGAAGGAATAAAACATCAAAATTTGGTCGAATATTATGGAGTTGAAGTACATAGAGATCAAATGTAAAAATAAACTAAAAAAATAAATTGATTAAAAAAATATCTGTAACTATTTATTTTTTTAAATATTTAGCATAATGTAGTGCTCAGAATACTTTGCTTTACTACATAAGATCCCGGGTTTAATTCTCACTGCATCCATACTGTAGCATTCTTAGTTAAGGCAATATTAACAGTTTGAACTTCCGCTCAGCAAATACCTAATCAGCAGCATAATTACCGGGCATTTATAATCTGTATGATATTCCAAACTGTCGAACGCAACTCGAGACTAGGTCGGTGTAACTGTTGTTACTTTATGTTTAGGTTGTGGGGTCGATCTTTCCACACCAAGGATGAATAAATGTGAAAAAAAATACTATTTTGTGAAAAAAAAATACTAATATTTTTCATGTTTTCAGGTATATTTTTATGGAATATTGTGATTCAGGAAATTTGGAAGAAGTTAGTAGTCAAGGGTTACCAATGTACATGATACAACAATACACTTCACAGATCACAACTGCTGTTTCTGTGCTACATAAGAATGGAATTATACATAGGGACATTAAAGGTAAGATTTTTCAGATGGATTATTCAAAAAAATATTAATTTAAACAAAAAAAAATTTTATACAAAAATGTATTTGGCCAAGTAAAAAAAATTCCCCCTAAACAAGTACCTTTGCTCGGAGGTTACTTGTTAGGGTCAAGGGGTTGTTTGTTACATTTAAGGGGTTTACTTACCTTTAAGGAGATAGGGTTATTGCACCTTTATGTGAGGAGGTATATTCTTTTATAATGTTCTTGTAATAAAATAACGAATTTTACTTTTTTTTCAGGTAGTAATATATTTCTAACTTCAACTGGTTTACTTAAACTTGGTGATTTCGGAAGTGCAGTGAGGTTGTTAGATCGAAATAAAACCACGCCGGGCGAAATTGCTTCTCATGTTGGTATCACAGCAGCCTACTCTGCCCCAGAGGTTGGTTTGACGCATTTTTGATCAAATTAATTTAAAATGAGCTAAGCCTGGTTAACCTTTGTGTTTTTTTGGGGGGGGGGGCAGGGGAATTGTTTTAATTTTATAATATGAAATTAGTTTTTAAGGGAATTGTTTTTATAAAATTAATTTTTTTAAGTTTTTTTTTTATGAAACTAATATTTTTAAGAAATTTTTTTTTTCTTAATAAATTTTTTTTTAAGGGTTTTTATTTTATTTTATGAAATTAATTATTATGGGTTTATATTTATGCTATTTTTTTATTTCAGGTGATAAACAGTGTGGAAGCAAAGGGTTATGGTCGAGCTGCTGATGTTTGGAGTTTAGGTTGTGTTGTTATTGAAATGTCTACTGGAAAGGTTTGACACATTTATAAAGTAAAACTTAAAAAGTAAAATTATATTTTGGTTTGGTTTAGTCAATTTGGTTGTTACAATGTTTACTGTTATTCTAACAATAAATCTGTTTATATAACCTTATTGTTTAAGTCTATAAAACATTTTTAATGTTAGACTTGATAAGTATGGTATTTTGCATAATAATTAACCTAATAATCGGTTTTTAGGCTTCTTACGAGTTAGTACTGTTAGGGTTGACACAAACAAAGGTTAGAATCGAACACCAGACCTTATGTAGCGATGCTGAGTAACTTAATCACTGCCAGACATCCTTTGATTTAAGATTTTAAATGTTTTATTTCTTAATTTTTAATTCTGATTCACCATTTTATAGAGACCATGGCATGATGACGAACCATTCCAGATAATGTACAAAGTAGGAATGGGCACCAAACCACCAATACCAACCAGTTTAAGTAAAGATGGTCGATCTTTTGTGGAAAACTGTATACAAGTGGATCCAGAATTAAGATGGCACATCAATAAACTATTAACTCATCCATTCGTTAAGGTAAATAAGTTTTTAAAATTTAAAGATAATTTTTTTTTATTTTAAAATATTAAAATTGTTGACACTTTCTCAGTCATAGGTTTTTTTAAGTTATATTATAAACTGAGTGATATTGTAAAAATTTTTTTTGTATATATCTTTATCCTCGATAGGGGAAGGTCGAATGCGCGACCTAAACATAGATTAACATCAGTTACTCCGACCCAGTCTTAAGTTACCTTTGGCAGTTTGGGATATTATAGATTATAATTGCCCGATAATTATGCTGCTGATTAAGTATTGGCTGAGCAGGAGTTCATACCGTTTATAGCGCCTTACTCAAGGGCGCTACAGCATGAGAGCAGTGAGGATTGAACCCACGACCTCATCTGGTGTTGCAAGTGTATCTTATCACTACACCACGCTGTCGACTAAAGTTATTACTTATTATTTTATTTATTTATTCTAGGTATTCAATCAACAAGTACAATAAAAAAATCAGTATTTTGAGAAAATACATTTTTACCCACTGTAAACTTGCAATATTTTTAACTTTTCCTATTTCATATTGTTGTATATCATTGTGTTTTATTTCATTAATTTTTTGTAAACAATCATTTAAAATTAATCGTGAAAGTACAAATACTGTTTTTTTTGATTAATTTTTAATGTGGGAAGACCAACTTTACACTGCCTTATTAAATATTTAGTTTGTTATATATGTTTTAACTATGTTTTATTTTGTCAAAATTTTTTAAATTTTAGATTAAAAATATTTTTTTTCTGTGCTTTGCTTTTATTTTGTACCTAAAAATGCTACACCATTTCATATTGTAAACTAATATAGTAATAGTATAGACTCTTTAAAAAGAATGATTTTTTTATTATGGTTTAAGTGTTTTTAAACTCGTTTGTATATAGTAATAGTACAATCTATTTTTACATTCTTTAAGGTGTTGATTAGGAAAAAAGTTATAAATGTACTTTGTAAATATTCACAGATTATTTTGTAGCATTTTGAATGAATCACATTTGAAAAATATGTTTAGATTTTATTTAAGAACTAAATAGGGTGGGTATTATCTAAAACAACATCTCTATGTTAAGTTTTATTAAGTAAACATTGTAAATCAACATCGAGGACAAATTTCAAGAAAATGGATCGACCTTTGAGCTCAGCGAGTTGATGCCGGTTCTCTCTCACTCTTTGTGCTTGCGTTTTTCTTTTTTATTGACAGGATTTCGTCACCTCTCTCGTTTTTTCGCCATTCATTACGAACATTTAAATATAAAGAAAAATATCGCATGGCAAAGCGGAAGTTTTGGGCTTAACGTTAACATTAAGTTGAAAAATATAAGTCGTAGCTTGTTAGCAAAAAAGTAGGCTTCGTATGGGTATAAAAATTGCCTAATTTGACCGTTTAAACGTCGTCAGAATCAGCTGTTTAAGAAGATTAAATTTTTTAAAAGCGAAGGCTTTAGCAATAAAAATACCTTTTAGCCCAAATTGCTCCGGGCTAGCTTTAATTGAAATAAGCCTGCCTGACCTTTTACTTGTTACAGATATAATATGAAAATAACAAGGGTTTTTGGCGATATTATGAAGGACAATCACGTGAGGTAGGTTGATTGTTTTTCAATTTTGTTTTCAAAGGTCAGTGAATGTAGTTTTGTACGTGCAAATGCATTTGTAGAAATATTGTTAGTTGAAATTCAATATGAGAATGAGTATTAGGAAATATGTAACCTGATATCATGAAATAGGAACTGTAGATGGCAATTACGTCATTTAAATGTTTGCCGACTCGCAATCGGCATGCTTTCTTTGTCCCTGTCCCATTGGCTTATGTCGTCATTAAGATAGGCGTTACTCTTTGTTCCAGGCTACTGTAGGCTAGGTTAAAGCTCGTCGCATTTTTTAACGATCGCGAAATATAACGCGAGCAACTAATGACGCACCACCCGGCCTTCCTGTTTACCCCCTCTGTGATTGGTCCGTCGTCTGGGCGTCGGCGTTTCGCAATACCTAACAGCCAATCACAATCGTGCGAAAGGGATGGGACAATAGATCTGCGAATCAGCAAATTTTGTTGAAACGATAAATTTCGCAACGCTTTTTGTGTAGGGGTAGACCAAAAATAAACATTGACCTAATAAAAACGATGATTTGCTTTTATTTGCTACCGACACATTGTAAATTTTGAATTTAATTAGGGGGGTTGCAATTAATATTTAAAAGCCAAAATGTTAACTGCGAATTACCATCAATATTTGATGCAAAAATTGCGTGTTTTTCGAATAGATTACGACACTTTTTAGTGTAGCATAAAAACAATATAAACGTCATACGGCCCACTTAAAATTGCACAATATTTTTTTACAGAAGTCCCCATGGTAAAGTAAATTGTTGTTGTAGATATATAAGCCTGCACGCATGACCATGGCTTAGAGTTCACCAAAACGCAATAACAATTCTGATCATTATATTTCTTTTTTTGAAAATTCTAGCTCCGCTTGACTAACCAGTTTGATAGCCTGAAATTTAAGGACAAAACCGTCTTCAAAATATACTTGAATTACTTTATAAGTTGTCGCTTTTTACAGATGACATATTATTAGGATTAAAAATAGCAAAAAAATTATTTTTAGGACATTTATTATATTTTTGATAGGTTCTAAATATAAGATTTTTGATTTGTTTGTATTTTTGTTTTTATAAACTATTTTTAACATAACAAATTATGACATTTCTGAGTAACAACATGCGTACGCAGTAGTTTGATTTATAATTAACAATACGCAGAGTATAATTAGTGACCTCACTTCCTTTGTATTAATTCAAGTCGTGACGTAGAAATTAGCGTGTCTAATGCTTTGTTTTTTTTCATAACGTTAATGATATATTAAGGTAAACGTAGTAGTATATAGAAATGTTGTTAAGAAAGTTATTAATTTTGTTTGTAGTATTTATAAATAGATACTGCTGGCTATTTTATTTGGTAAGGAATATATTTTCAGCAAGTACTAAGCGCAGGAACTTAGTCTAAATCTATAGAAAATTTCGATTTTAGAGAACCAGTAATTGTATTTTGTTGACGCCGATTTTCTCAATAAGGTAATTTGCACAAGTTCTTTGTCTACTGCCCCGAAGGCCTGCTTGCTGCTCGACTTGTTTTGCGCGCTCCTATTGGTCCGTTTCGTGGGATGGGCTCGAACGTGATTGGACAGTTTTCGTAACGCAGTCAGATAACGCCTCTTATAAATAATATTCTAATTGGCGATAGATTTAAACCATCGTGATTTAGACTGGTATAAATATCACTTATAATTTAAATTTTTATTTCAGAAAATTTAATTTAAAAACAGGCGCTTTAAATAAGGTTTGGTTGAGTTTAAAAATTGATATACAACGTTTTAGGTGCATGAGTTAAATTTTATTTATTCAGGGAAAAAAATAGCGAAAAAAACTTAAAAATAATTTGTACTTTCTTCCACAAAAATACACGTTAGCTAGAGATGTAGCCTTGGAATTGAAACAAGATCAGTTGAGATTTTCGCGATATTTTTCAGCCACAATTTGTGCGAAGGTCTTGATGTCGTTTTTCGAGACGGCTTTTCTTCGCAGGTTTTGCTTCGCCGCTAGACGGGGCGCCAAGCGTGGCACAACACGGCGCCGAAAACTAATTTTTGTCCCATCCAGACTCATTTTTGCTAAATTGGGTTGTTTGTAGTCAGGACTGATAGGTTGCTTGGTCGGCACGATTTTGACAGCGCATTTTGTGCATTTTTTAGCCTTACTCTGCGATTGGTCGGCTACGATAGCTTGCGTAAATTGCGGTGCGCTGATTGGTTTAGAAGGAGGTGTTACCAGTTGGCTGGCGTCTCGATTTGTTTGGATTTTTTCTTGGTTTCGCAGTTGGTATTTTTTGAGCAAGTTCGTCAGCTCAAAAGTACCATTATGAGGCTGGTAAACACCCTGACTGAAAGTGCTTGAAATCCAATGATTAATATCCAACTGGTTTGCGGTTGTTGGGTCAAACGCTTGAGTGGTGTTGATTGGTTGTTGAAGCTGTGTAGGCGGAGCTCTTGTTTTTGTGGTTATGACGTCATAATTTCCACACAATTGTTGATCTTAAACGTAACAATGGGTCGTTAATTTCTTGTTCAAATACTCTTCAATTGTCTATCTGACGCAATTAAGTTTTTGAAATATTGCGTAATTTTTTTAACACGTGATATTAATTTCAATACCGGGTGAATGTAAAAGAACTTGTTTTTTTTTAACAGTAACTGTTGTTATAAAATGCGCTTTTTTATTTTAATAATTTGTTTATGGGGATTTTGTTTTAAATATTAAACTTTAAAATTCAATTTAAAAAAGAATGGGAAAAATTGTATGTAAATATATTGGAAATTTCGAAATTTACTTTCTTTAAGATATAAGTTGTTGTGAAACAATTTGAATTTATAACTAGTTTGCAAATTGTAAAATTTCGTAATTTAAGTCTGTTAAAAAAAAACAATCTGTCAGCAAATTTCGCAACAGGAAAAACAACGTTTCTTTATGAAATTCAACACCGTAGTTAAATTACCATTGGGTGTACGTTCCTTATTGAAATAGGTATTGAAATTTTCCAGCTGCTGACTTCTGCTAAACATTGCAGATGAATTAATACCATCATACGTACAGAGCTTTAAAATAGGATTCGACCTGAATAGAATGAATAGAAATTTACATATATATACTTGTTTTTTACACCCTCGTTGTCTAGCGAAAAATTTTCGAAAACATGTTTTGCAAAAATTATATTCATGAATAGTTTCTTAAAGTTTATTATGATTATAATTTCTAATTTAATTTGTATATAAAATAAATGTAATATTTGCGTGATAAATTTAAAGTTATATATTTTAAATTTTATATTAATTTATTGGCCCTACTTGATTAAGCTTTGAGGCATCGGCAATGGAACGTAATTGAAAGAAGGGAAATTTATCGGCATTTCGCTTTCCTTATCTTCGTTTAAAACGTTCCGCAAGATGTCCTCTTCGAGCTTCATAAAATCTAAAATCTGGGGTGAAAAAAACGAGTTTTAATTTGAGCGAAAAAAGTGTTCAATTTAAAAACAAACATTTTAGGAGTAGGTAGCTGTTAACGTTAATAGCCTAGAGGTAAAAATTTGCTTACGCAATGTTGGCGCATTTTTAACAGGGCTTTTAAAATTATAATACTTTTATATGTGCTCTTTTGTATTCAACAAAAAAGCAATATATGTTTAGATGTAAAAGTTTATAATTAATATTAGAAAAAAATAATTTTTCTTAGGTAGTTCAAACCGGCGTCGATTTTGTAATAAGAGTATAATATTAGAGGGACAGCCCCTAAAATATTTCGTAATAAAAATCAGTGCTATATAAGACGACCTACCGCGTTCGAATTGTCATCGTCGTGAGCAGTCGACCAAACGCAACTCGGTCTGCTAGGTTCAGCATAACACCAGCTCGGAAGATGTCTAGAAATATCTTCAAGGTCTCTTTGATAGTTCGACCTTAGTTTAATGTTCTCGGTCGCTTTAGGAAAAATGCACGACGCCATCTTTTAGTATAAGAAGCAAAGAAAGGCGCAGTGCTATTCCGAATTAGCAGTATCGTTGATTAGCTTATTAGGTCGTGCTGGATTTCGATTTTTTGCTTTTTTATTTCAGTTGTTTTTGGTTGCAACCTTTGCATGGCTACGGTTGGCAGGATTTGAAGTTAGTTTATGACGCAATTATTTATTCTTTGTTTGTGTATTTAAACAAAGTGTGTGTTTACAATTTTAATAAATTTTAGGTTTTGTTATTATTTGTATGTTTGTAATTTTTTGTGCAAGTGTTTATTTATAGTGTGTTAGTTTATTTTAGAAGCACACTAGCTTAAAAATGAAGTTGTTTTTTGAATATAGCTTTTGCAATGAAGGCTGTTTCGCAGACAGGTTTAAAATAATAGCTAATCAATTATTCTAGCCTAGATCAATATCAGTTCTATTCTAATGAAATTTTTATGCTTTAATAATTTAATTTTTATTTTTTGTTGATTTTTAGCTGTGAAAAACAAGTTATTGAAACAACGTTGGATCAAGGTGAAATTCAAGAAAAAAAAAGTTTAAAAAACTGTCTTTTAAATCACTTTACGTCCGACTTTGACCAATATTGTAAAACTCAGAAGTACTTTAATCAAAATATGTGGGCTTTTCAATATAATTAGAAATCAAAAAAGCAACACTAATTTTACCTAAAAAAATATCTACAAGAAATATTCAAAATGTCTCCACCAAGTAATGAAAATGAGTTACCGCTGTCTCTGCCTTTGAAAATAGCAAGTGCTGGCTTAGCTGGATGTACTGCTGACTTGTGTACTTTTCCACTAGACACTGTGAAAGTTTGGTTGCAGGTAATTCAAAGTTAAAAATGCTTTAAAAAATGAAAATTTAAAGCGTCTTAATTAGGCTAAAAAAATGTAGGCAAAATTTTTTTAATCTTATTTAAAAACCATTTTTGTTTTGCTTAATAGGTTAATGGTGAATCTACGCCCACCACCAAACCAACAAAACCATCTCCAAATCAACCATCCAAAAACTACATCCAACGAACCAATGCCGTAGCATCTGGTACACATAAAAAACCAGACCTTAGTACGTTACGAAAAATGGCTGCCATTAATTCAATCACCAGCCAAAGACAATCTAATAACGGGCCGTTTAAAAGTACGAACCGGACCCTACCATACAAAAACGTTCTCTTACGGTCCCATGCCTCTTCAGCACAAGCTTTAATGTCTAATGCACGAGTTAGTTTGATTGGTACCATGGTATCCGGGGTGAAAAGAAACGGATTTTTGAGTTTGTACGGAGGCCTTGCTGCTGGTTTGCAAAGACAGATATCTTTCTGTGCGGTACGGATCGGACTCTACGACTCTGTTAAAGAATTTTATCAAAAACTTATACCAGGTAAAAATAAATATTTTTAAAGAACTGTTAGCTATTTGAATTAAAAAGATGTTACTGCAAAATTAATAGACTATTTTAGGCATTTATTTTTTCTACAAAATGTTCGTTTTAGTGATATCTATACAACAAAAACTAATTTAAAATCATTTTTAGGCAATCCAGAAGGCAAGCAGATTCCACAGCGCATTCTAGCTGGTTGCACTACTGCATTTATTGCCGTATCCTTATTCCAACCGACCGAGGTTGTCAAGATTCGGATGCAGGCACAAACCAATCTGCCAAAGTCTCAACGAAGATATAAGACCAGTTTTGCAGCTTACAGGTAAAAATATTACTAAAAAATGACTATTTAATAAAATTTGTGCCATAACCTTTGTAAGTATAGGCGTTTATTAGGTCAAATTTTTGTTAAATATTGATTTTTATTAACAATACAGTGTTATATTATAGACATATATACAAAGGCGGTTTTGGTGAATTATGGAAAGGCCTCGGTGCGAATGCAACGAGACTTGCTGTCGTTAATGTATGTGAACTTGTTACTTATGATATCGTGAAGGAACTTATCCTCGATTATCGAATTCTTAACGACAACCCGATATGCCATTTCACATCTGCCTTTATATCAGGTACTTATACATTTTGAATTTTTTTTTTGATAAATGCAACTTTAAAATTTTATCGTTTTTAAATTCTTTTTATTAAAACAATAAAGCAGTAGCATAAGAATGATTTGGTTCTCCGTTCATAGCATTTGCCAGCAGCGTGGTATAGTAGTAAGAACACTTGCTACACCACACATGAGGTCGTTGGTTCAATCCCCACTATTCTCATGCTGTAGTGCCCTTAAGTAAGGCGCTTTAATCGGTATGAACTCCTGCTGAGCCAGCACTTAATCAGCAGCTTAATTATCATGCAGTTATAATCTATAATGTCTCAAACTGACACAGGCAACTCGAGACTGGGTCGGAGTAACTGATGTTACTCTATGTTTAAGTCATGCATTCGACATTCCCACATCGAGGATAAAGATATCTACAAAAAATATATATATATATAGGAAAAGTAAACGTTTTAGGAACTAACTATAGCGTAAATGTAAACTGTTAACCTAGACAGAACCGAAAATATTGCAACACGGAATAATATTGCAACAAAAAACGTGGCGCCGTTACGTCGAATTGTCTATTTTTTACCGCTTATTTTAGTTAAGGTTTCGTTTTGTAAATCACGTTGTTTCTGATACTGTTATTAATTATTTTAATATTTCAGCAATTTTTTTTTGCTATTTAAAAAAATTTCCAAAATTTGATTTTAATTTATTTGATGCGTAATCAATACATTTTATCGACTCACAGCAAGCAGCTGTTATTGACAACGTGACGTCATCGCTACGTAATAATTTAGGAAATTGTTGGGATCTCATTAAAGTTTAATTTGGGGTGATTTAAATACCAATATTGATGTCAGTTATGTAAATTGTTTTAATCAAATCGCAGATGGTTTTAAATTGCGCGGTAATTGCGTTTAAATATAAAATTGAATTATTAATAAGTTAATCTGCTTGGGTGGTATTGGAAGCTGGTTGATTTTATTATTCGGTATTAGGGCATTTTAAAACAATACTTGCGTTTTTTTTGTATTTGTTTATCCTTGATGTGGAAAGTTTGACTTTACAACCTAAACATAGAGTAACAATTGTTACCCCGACCCAGTCTCAAGTTGCATTTGGCAGTTTGGGATATTATAGATTATAATTGCCCGTTAAATATGCTGCTGATTAAGTGCTGGCTTAGCAGAAGTTCATACAGTTTATAGCACTTTACTCAAGGGGGCTACAGCATAAAAGCAGTGGGGATCGAACCCAGAAACTCATGTAGTATAAAGCCAAGCGTTCTAACTACTACACTTCATTATTAAATAATTTTAACATAGTATATTATATGCAATAAACGTATAAAGTATCTTAATTTTTATTGAATATTTTTAATGGTATCACAAAACCCTCTTTTTCCATTCAATTTGTAAATTTTTCTTTTTTAACAGGTTTTATAACAACGGTCGTAGCTTCTCCTGTCGATGTAGTTAAAACCAGGTATATGAACTCACCTAAAGGAGCTTATAAAGGTCCAACTGAATGTGCTAAGAATATGTTTTTGAAGGAAGGATTCCGTGCTTTCTACAAGGGGTAAATGTTGTTTTTTTATCGAATTTAATTAATTTGTAAAGTGTAAAAAAATTGTCGTTTTAAAAATTTTCTAATTTTGCTAGTAATTTATAAGCAATTATCTAACAATAATAATATGAAAAAAAAATTTTTTGAACAGAATATCTAAAAATATCGTAAAAACTTATTTATTTTAATTTGCGCTGTACCTAAATATAGTTTGCAAAAAAATATAATTTACAATATACATAACTATAAAATATAATACCAGTAATTAGTTAAATATTGTTAACAATTTTTTTATTATTTTTTTAGATTTGTTCCTGCCTATCTAAGACTGGGCTCCTGGAATATTGTAATGTTCGTATCGTATGAGCAATACAAGATACTGGCACGAAGAATACAATACGGCGATGTATAGACTATTATATACACATCTATATGCTGTAGTTATCATAGGCTAATCTTAAAAAAATAAGTTTTAAAAATTTCATAAAAAGGTCTAATTTTTTTGGTCAAAAAAGTTATGCTTTTAAATTACCACCTTAATACATCTAAAACATATTTCGACCTCGTTTTAGATGGACCACTTTTGTTTACTTGAATTTTAAATGTTTGTCAAATATACAAATTTTAAAACAATATACACATAATGCACTTACAACAAAGTTTGCTATACAGAAAAAATTAGATTCCAAATCTAACACAAAATTGAATTTTATATCCAAGTTTAACACAATTTTTTTGTTAACCTTTTAAAGCCTTATATATATATTTTGTTGAAATTTGTTTTTGTTTAACCAAAACTTTAACTATAGCATATTATTTTTTGCTTTTTATAAAAGTATATTCACAGTTTTACAGTTTTTTATTTGTGTTTTGATTTTTAAATTTAGGCTTATTGGTTTTAACTCTTTCAAAACAAAATCATGCACTACAACCTATACCTCGTAGGCAAAGAGTTTCGGTTCCAAAATAATGTTTTTAAAAGCATCTCAATCACGTGGTTTATGACGTCATTGTTTTACATTTTTCACTGTTAAATGACGTCATGAATTATGACGTCATTTTTGTTGAAGAAAAAACTGCACTTTAAAATTCATATCATTTTTTTTCTTTTAAACGAATAATGTTGGTGCTTTTTATTGTTATATTTTAATCGCTTGTTTTAAATTGTATTTGATTTGTATATAGCACACAATTGTACATAATTATTTTGCTTTATCTTTGTGCGTTTATTTTTTTTTCTCGTCTTGTAAGGCAAACATTTTCTTTATTTGGCTTAAATATATTCTAAAAAAAAAGAATTTAAATTCGTTTTGTTTTTATTATTTTGTTGAAATAGAATTGAAGACAACGATAACCATTTTGGTTACAGAAATATAAATTTACCTTTTTAAAGTAAATGGTTTACTGAGTATCTTCCACCTACACATTAATAAGCATTATTTTGTTTCTGTTGTTGTTGATTGCTTAAATTGTAAACATATAAATAATTTTTTCGTCTTGGTAGTAAAAATATATTACATACTTAAAAGCGTGGGTTAGTATGTTGTATATTAGTGTTGTTATTATTACTGTAAACTGTTCTGTTAGGTATTGAATTCACCTTATTTTAAATTACGTTGTGAAGTATATCGTTGGATTTTTCGAGAAGGAAAATGTCAAAATTATTTTTCTTTCTGTTTTGGGGATTAACTGTAAAGACTTTGTCCGCTTTTAATATAGCAACCGATTCTGCAGGGGCAAAGATTTTAAATATCTCCGAAAATTCATCTTATAATCGGTCAAGTTTGGCAGGATATCAATTTTTTGCATCATCAATAGCTGGTTCTTTAAGGTAATGGTATAGTATTCTTTATTTTTTTGTATATATCTTTATCCTCGATGTGGGAGAGTCGATTTCACAAACTAAACATAGAGTAACATCATTCACCCCGACCCAATCTCGAGTTGCCTGTGGTAGTTTGGGATATTATAGATTATAACTGATCGATGATTAAGCTGTCAATTAAGTGCTGGCTCAACAGAAGTTTGTACCCTTTATAACGCCTTACTTAAGGACGCTACAGCATGAGATCTCTGGGGATCAAACCCAGGACCTTGTGTATGGTAGAAGAGTGTTCTGACCACTACACCAAGCTATTTAAATTGACCTGACAAGAGTAACTTATTGCAGATCTGTGTTATTACTTATTAGCTACATTTACAAAATTAACACACACTTAGATTGACTTTTATATAACAGTTCTTTAACGTTTTATAAAAATATGCGTTTTTTAAGTATATTTTGTTTATAGTTTAGTTGCTGGAGCACCTAAATACAAAAGTGGCGAAGGTAGAGTTCTACAATGTTCTGTTGATAATATTGTTAGTACTCCTGGTAAGTTTTGTTTAATTTTATTGGTTTAAAAATATAGTAAACTTTGTGTTTAAAGAAATTGCAAGGGCATAAGCCCGGCAAAATTTAACTGGCAAAGGCAAATGAAACAGGCGAACGCAAAATTTTTAAAAACGCCTTCAGTAATTAGCGCTTTTTCGAAACAGTTCGCATTCCTTAGTTTTTGTCAAAGCAGTTTAACATTTCTGTTTAGCAAGTTATATGGTAGAATTTGCGCTGATAATAACGTTATTTTACTAATTTGTTGAAGGAAAATGTATTAATATTAACGTGTAGCATAGGCCTATAGAAATTTAAGTTTTTGTTATTAAGATTAAGATATATAAAATAAAAAAGAAACCTATAAATGATTATGGATAATTTAAAGTGCATTTCCATTAACTTGCTATTTGTTTTTTGTATAGAGACAGACTGTAGTATTGCATATGATTCCAATAGTTTTATACCAGGAAAATATCAACGAATAACTGAAGTCGATGCGTTTGGATTGACTGTTATTCAAACTAGCGAAACAAACTCATATTTAGTAAGTAGAACCTTTGGTTTTATTTTATTCTAAATTTTTTTTTGTATTTCTTTATTTCTTTATTTACTCTGACCAAGCCCGAGTTGCCTTTAGCAGTTTCGTATATTATAGATATTAAATGGTAATTATGCTGTTGGTGGCTCAGAATGAGTTCATACCGTTTATAGCGCCTTACTTAAGGGCGCTACAGCATGAGAGTAGTGGGGATTGAACACAGGACCTCATTTGTGATGTAGATAAATAGTATTTGCTTCAAAACGAAGTTTTGAAATTATTTAAATTTTTGCGGAACAATTTCTTTGGTGCTTTAATATACTAATACGCTTATGGTGGTACTACAGTAAAATTTTACCTACTAGAATAGAATACTTAAATATAGATCTTATAATGATAATAATATTGGACCACATAGGCGTGTGCTCCGGGAAGGCTGAAATATTGTGGGAGAAGTATTCAGCAAATGCCAGGAGCTTGTTACAGCAACAATATTGAACCAAACGAAAATTATGGAGATCTTGAATTGGTATCATGGGATGAAGTTGGTAAAAAAATTTGCTCTTTAAATTTTATTCAATTTAATTATTAAGTTTAACTAGTGTATCCTTCATTGTTTATATTATAGTAAAAATATTTTTTTTTGTATACACCTTTATCCTCGATGTGGGAAAGTCGAATGCGCGACTTAAACAGAGTAACATCAGTTACTTCGACTCAATCTTGAGTTGCCTTTGACAGTTTGGGATATTATATAATAGATTATAATTGCCCCATAATTATTCTGCTGATTGAGTGCTGGCTTAGCAGGAGTGTATACCGTTTATAGCGCCTTACTCAAGGGCGCTACAGCAAGAGATCAGTGGGGATTGAACCCACGACCTCATGGTGGTGTAGCAAGTGTTCTTACTACACCACGCCGCCGGCTATGATAAAAGTCATAGCAAAAAATTTAGTTTAATTTACAATATATTTTTTATCAGATGTTTTACTAGTATGGATTCAGTTTTTATATGTTTTATTTACAGTTTGTTTTACTACATTTTTGGATCTCGTATTTTTGGTGGATTCTTCTAAATCAATTAACAGCACGGATTTTGATGAAATTAAAAATGTTCTGATCAACGTTTCTGATGTGTTTCAAGATAGTATTGGTGGCTCAACACAACTTGGTGTTGTGTTATATGGAGAGGGAGAAGAAAATTTAATGTAAGTGTTATGAATAATGGGTAAAAAAAATGTTTGAAGATAATATTTATGTTGCCTTTTTTTATATATCTTTATTCTTGATGTGGGAAAATCGAATGCGCGACTTAAACATAGAGTAACATCAGTTACTACGACCCAGTCTCAAGTTGCCTGTGGCAGTTTGAGACATTATAGATTATAATTGACCGATAATTTTGCTGCTGATTAGGTGCTGGCTCAGCAGAAGTTCGTACCGTTTATAGCGCCTTACTCAAGGGCGCTACAGCATGAGATCAGTGGGGATTGAACCCACGACCTCATGTGTGGTGTAGCAAGTGTTCTTACCACTTCACCAAGCTGCCGGTGGTTGTTAAGAAAAATATTACATTTATGTTCAAAATTTTACAGAAACATTTCTTTGTTTTAATTTCTATATTCTTAGTCTTCTTTTGCAATTTAGTTTTTTTTATTTAAACTTGTATAAAAAAGCATATAAACATAGAATTTTTTATTATTATAAATATATTTATTTGTTTAGGGTTGAGACTCCTTTCACATCAGAGTTTTACAGAATACCCACAAATTTAGGAGAATGTAGTGATGTATCTTGCTTTAAGATGAAAATAGAAAATGAAATGACCCATGCATTGTTTGATAACACTTACACTGCACAGGCAATTAAAAATGTTGTTTTGGTAAGTGTTTTTTTTTTGGCAATTTATAAGAGATTGATAAGGGTAAATACTACCAATACTTCAACCGTTTTACAATAAAGCTAACAAATCCGGCAGCGTGGTGTAGTGGTAAAAACACTTGCTACACTCTCATGGGGTCGTGGGTTTAATCCACACTGCTCTCATGCTGTAGCGCCCTTAAGTAAGGCGCTATAAATGGTATAAACTCCTACTGAGCCAGCACTTAATCAGCAGCATAAATACCGGGCAATTATAATATCTAATATCCCAAACTGCCACAAGCAACTCGAGACTGGGTCGGAGTAACTGATGTTACTCTATGTTTAGGTCGCGCTTTTGACCTTCCCACATCGAGGATAAAGATATATACAAAAATAAATAGGCATATGTTAACGTTTAGAATGTGTTTTCTAACTCGAGTAATGCGGAAAAATCAAATAAAGTATTGGTTCTTATTACTGATGGAGTAGCTTCTGATAGTTCAAATTTGCAAAACAGGTAACTCTTGCCAGGATTCGCGTTTTTTTATTAACTTTCTTTACTAACTTTGTAAAATTGTGTGATCATTCTTCAATCAATTGTTATTTAGCTTCAGTTAAAACAGTTACAATCTTACATATGATTACTATGTAAAATTGGTAATAAATTTCACAAAGATTTTATCACAATTATTTTTGTGTTATTTTAAGCTTTGAATTAACAGAAGAAAACAATGTAACCGTGTATGCCATTGGTGTTGGTAGTAAAGTAAATTTGAATCAATTATACACAAGTGCAAACGGTAATACTGGTACTGATAGAGTCCTGAAGCTTGATAACTACAATCAACTTTCGAGAGAATTGACAGAGCTGGCAAAAATTATATCCAATGTTCAAAGTGAAGGTAAATACCTAAAAAAAAGTGTAATGCATTTAAAAGTTAAAAGTAATAAAGAGTAAAAATTTTTGTCTAATCTTTTATTTTACTATTGTATTATAGTTTAATAATAACATTCTTATATATATATAAAACAAGTCACCTACATTAATTTGGTTTGTCTTACGAAATTTATTATTTTAGGTCAATCTTCTGGAGTAGCAACGTCGTCTTATGAAAATGCCTTGATGGGATTCAGTGCCCACTATCAGCCTAAGGTTGGTTAGTTTTTAAAATTTATTTTGGTGCAATATGTTGTCACCTATTTTATTCTAGGTTTAAAGCCTAATTTAAAATAACAATATTTTTAAATAGAATAAAAATACACAGTATATATCAGTACCTTAATCTAACATATAAAAATCTTTGTAAAAGTATCCACGTACATTTAAGTTACTAGTATTAAAGATAACTGGTATGTTAAGGTGTACACACTTGACTACGTTAACTTATAACAACAATCTATAATTGTAACACCATGTTTTTGTAAATTTAAAACAAACTCTTGTGTTTAAACACAGACTAATGATGTTTTTATTGGAGCTGTTGGTGCATTTGAAGGAACAGGTTCAGTTGTAAAAATGGTGAATGGAAGTATTGGTTATTTACCTGAATTTTCACAACTACAGATAGCGCTGCCTGGAAAATCATTAGACTCCTATTTAGGTAAATAAATATTTGTTTTGAATTGTAATGTTGGCTTTTACCCAACAAGGTTTAGGGATTGATTTGTACTTCTTTAAGGTCATGATAACGTTGTCATCGGTAGTATACTAGTTAACTAATATTAAATAATAAAAATATATACTTTGGTATGTTTTTTGTTTTATAAACTTTATAAAATTACTTTATAAACTTATAAAAATAAGCACGTTTTATTAGGCTATGTTATATCGAGTGGTTATTATGATGGAAATGATATACTACTTGTGGCTGCTGGCGCTCCAAGACACGAACTTTACGGAGCAGTAAGTATTTCAACTTTATCTTTTTTGTTTACTTTTCAGTCTAAAGATCTGTTAATACTACTTAACTTTTTAACCGTTTTTTGTTTGGTTTAGTAGAAGCAAATATTGTTTCTAACTTATCTAAGAAAGCCGAGGAATAAAAACTTACAAAACTTTAATCTACAAAAAACTTTAATCTCAATTTGATGTTTAACAACGTAGTATAATTATTATTTTAAATAAATTAAGTGTTTTATTGAATTAGGTTTTAATCTATCAACCTACGAACTTCTCTAACCTCTCAGACCCCCAACTTATTAAAGCAACAAATTGCTTGACTTGTGAATCAAATAACAAACAAGTCGGTAGTTATTTTGGCGGGAGTTTGCTCTCTACAGACATCAACGGCGATGGAAAAGACGATTTATTAGTTGGAGCACCGCTGTGGGTCGGAGATAATTATGATGAAGGACGGGTTTATGTTTATCTTTCGCAAGCAAGCAACTCTGTGCAAACTTGGGTAAGTTTTGATTTTTTTTGATACGAGGCTATAAACGCTATAAACGGTATAAACTTTTGCTAAGCCAACACTTTATTAGCAGCTTATAACTTATAATATCACAAACTGCCAAAGGCAACTCAAGACTGGGTCAGAGTAACGGTTGTTACTCTATATGTTTAGGTCGTGAAGTCAAACGTTCCCACGCCGAGGATAAAAAATAAAAAAAAACAATCTTTAAAGTTACTTAATCGTATGTCGCTATTGGTATGCGTTTTTGAAATTTCTAATTTTTCACGACACAAATATTGTCATCACATCAATAATATACCAACTTAATAAATTGTTCTATAAAAAGGCTGTGAAGTTAGAGCTGATAATAAACTATATTTGTTTACAAATATTTAATTCTTTGTTTTTTTTCTATATAGACAACTACAACTTACCAACCAATTATATTAACTGGTGATAGATCAGAAGGTGGAAGGTTTGGTATGGCAATCTCATCAGCGGGTGACATAAACAATGATGGTTACAATGATGTTATAATCAGTGCACCATCTGCTGATAACAATAAGGGAGTTATCTTTTTTTACCACGGAGGTGTGGATGGAACTATGACAAATTTTGCACAGGTTTTTAGAAATTTTTTTTACAAAAACAATTTTTTTTTTCGAATTTTAAAATAAAAAAAAAACTTTAGGTTAAATCTAAAAAAAATTTTGGAAGATCATAATGCTTACCAATTGAATAATTTATTTAAAAATATATTTATTTTTTTCGCTACATTTATTAGGTTTCACTTTTTAATTTTTAACTTTTTTAATAGAAAATATCAGCATCAACGTTGGGATCTACTTTGCAGTATTTTGGTTTATCTGTTCAAGGAAATATTGACGTAGATAGTAACAATATTCCTGATCTGTTGGTGTCCTCAGCATTTACTGATGCTATTGTAGTATTAAGGTTTGTGGTATTTAAAAAAAACAACTTTTAAAATAAAAATAATGTTTTTAAAAATTTAATAAATGTTTAGTACTTGAAATGTTAACTGACGATATATAAAAAAAATAATATTGTTAATATTTTTTGTAGGTCTCGACCAGTCGTTGATTTTAGTGGCTCTCTATCTTTTAGTCCAACTGACGTAAACATCATTGAATGTTTTAATAGCAACGATTTCGATTGTTTGATAGTGAAAGCTTGTTTAACTCCGACTGGGAAATCTATTGAAAATACACTAGGTGGATACTTATTTGAAAATTTTTGTTATATATTTTTTTAAATAGCTAAAGATATATTATAAGAACATTGACATGTTAATCTTTTTACAAACACTTGGTATTTTTTAAGTTATATTAAAAATTTTTATTTTTTAGCATTGATTTTATTTTTTGTTTTTGTTTTAGTTGTAAAGTTTAATATTTCGGTTGACCCCGTGTTGAAAAGAATTCAGTTTCAAAGACATGGAAATAGTTCGCTCAATCAAATCAAAAGTGGGTTTGTTAAATTAACAAAGAATAGGGAAACTTGTTGGAATTATACTTTGTACGTCAGGGTAAGCTATTATACATATTTTTATATATTAGATTAATTTATAACATCAATTAATAACAAATAAAAATTTTTTTAATAAGGGTTTTTTTTTTTTTTTTTTTGTATATATCTTCATCTTTGATGTGGGAAAGTCGAATGCGCGACTTAAACATACGAGTAACATCAATTACCCCAAACCAGTCTCGAGTTGCTTGTGGCAGTTTGGTGTATATTATAGATTATAATTGCCCGGTAATTATGCTGCTGATTAAGTGAGGGCTCAGCAGGAGTTTATACCGTTTATAACGTCTTACTCAAAGGCGCTACAGCATGAGATCACTAGGATTCAAACCCAGGACCTTGTGTGTGATAGGCAAGTGTTCCGACCACTACACCACGCTGCTGGTTAATGGTTTTGCTGGTTAAAGGTTAATGGTTTTTAAACCATTGTTAATAGTGTTATTTTAATTAAATGCACAAGTGTATAAACTTATATGTTTTAAAACCAAATATTATGTTTTTACAGCCAAATAACTTAATTGATTATGACTCAAATATTACTGGAGTGATGTTATTTGAATTATACCACGAAAAAGATTCTGATCTACTTACATCTATTACAAATATGTAAGGCCAATGTTTTAAATTAATTTATTAATTTCAACAACAAAGACTTAGTGTTAATTTTAATTATTTTATAAATTTTTAGAAACGCAAAAACTCAATTTACTTCCATCTCAAAATTTAATCGAAGTTGTGCTAATCATGAATGCTTACCTAATTTACAAATATCTGCAAATGTTTTGCTACCAAATCTTACAATTACAACGTAAGTATTTAAATACTATTTAAAAAAATTATACCACTGAAAAGATTTCCTTTTTATATTAAATCTATATAATTTAGCATTTTATCAATAAAATAAGGTTTTTACATTCTGGTACTTTTGTGCCATTACTTGTAACGTTTTTATATTGTTGATCTTGTTTTATCTAGTTAATTAATCATTTTACTGCTGTTTTTAAATTCTTTTTGTGTTGTAAATACATCACTGCGAGGTCGTGGGTTTAATCCCCACTGCTCTTATGCTGTAGCGCCTTTTAGTAAGGTGCTATAAACGGTATAAACTCCTTCTAAGCCAGCACTTAATAGACAACATAATTACTGGGTAAATATAGTCTCTATAATAACCCAAACTGCGACAGACAACTCGAGACTGGGTCGGAGTAACTGATGTTACTCTATGCAACATTAGTTAGTATGCAAGTTATTAAATGCTTAGATTTTTTATACCAAAAGTCTTTAAATCTTGTTGTACCAAACAATCTTTTTCAGAACAACACTTGAAAACAACATCAGTAAAACAGTTGAAACAGATCTAAGTGCGAATAAAACAATATTGGTAATATCTTCTGAAACAATTCACCAACCTCTGCTCTTTAAAGTTAATCTAACTAACGATGGAGAAAACTCATTTGGCACAGAAGTTTCTATTTTATTTTCCGCCCAACTTAATTATTTAAAGGTAAATTATTGGAATTTAAAAACAATATTTATATATAGAGAGAGAAAAATACAAAAATGTTAATCTTAAATGCATTTCTAAGACTGGTAATATAATAATTATATAAGGGTAGAAGACTGAGTAAAAAATTAAGAAGCATCTTTTTGGAATTTGCAAGTAATTTTAAAAGGGGTGCTTTTTACTACACACCACTATATTTACTTGTTTTTCTAGGTTAGCTCTGTCAGTAGTTCCAACTCATTATTTCCAAATTGTATTAGAGACGATCGAAATGATATTATCAATGGAAGCATGAATACAAAACATTTAGTATACCAATATAACACTAACTTTGGAAGTATTATGCCACAAAATACTTGGGTATGTTAAATTGTTTGTTAAACAAAATAATCGTTTTAGAATAATTGTCAAGGTCGTTTTAGAATAATTTAGAAATTTAAAATATTTTAAAAGCATTTAACAATTTTGTAAGTTTTGTTAAAGTTTAATCTAAATAATCTCTTTTTATATTATTTTTAAACATTTTAGTGTTATTTTGAAGTTGAATTTTCAGCAACCAGATTAAGAAAAAGTGGAACTTTAAACAGTTTATATTTTGGCGTGACATCTTCTTCTATGTAAGTTAAACTTTTCTTTTTATAATATTTCTAATAAGCTTACATTTTTAATATTTATTTGTTAATTTTGTATTAGGACAAGTACAAATACAGAAGCTGATGTTAGTAATTGGGAATATAACATTCCAGTAATCTACAGATCAGATTTGGAAGTTAAAAGGTATTTAATTAATTTTTTAGTCAACGTAGTTGATAAAAGTTATGTACTAATCTGAGCTACAGATTTTATGCAAGATAATATTTGTTATTGAACTTTTAAATGCATGTTAAATTTAAACTATTTTTATATTACATAGAAAAGGAATTGATGTTGTTACATACTTCAACTTCACGGATATAAATTTAGAAGCTGATTCGGTTTTTAAGATCGGAGAAAACGTACCTACTATAAATATAGAATATGAGGTTACTTAACAATTTCATTGTAAATTTGAATAATATGGTTACTAGTATTGGCTAATTAAAGTAACCTTAAATACTAGGTTGTAAAGTCGGCCTTTTAATAAACAATACAAAAACATTAGGTCAATAAAAATATTAGTTTTTATATTTTTTAACTTTTAATTTTGTTTTAAATTAAGATTAAAGGTCTTGGGTTTAGCAATATACCAAACATTGAATTCAATTTAAACTATCCAAGCAAATTAAATTTAAACACTCAAAGATTATTGTATCTGTATAATGTACAATGTATTTCCATTGAGGTAATTAATTAATACATCTATTTTTGATACTAATTTGTTAATTTAATTTGATCAATAAGTGTTTACCGTTAAATTTAATATACTACAGCAAAAATGTTTATATATGTATTTATATATGTTTATATATGTTTATATATGATATTTTCCTATACATTAGTTTCATAAAATTTAGGTTTAAAATGACGTAAAATATTTTTAAATAATTTTTTATTAAACCTAACAGGGAGGTGCAACTTGCAAATGTGATAAAAATAATGTGAACACTTTGAAACTTTCAACTACAGCCATAAACCCAACTAGACCAATTATTAATGTTTATGCAAATCAAAATCCAATAACCAGAAATATTTTTGTAAGTTATATTTATTCTATTTTACCAAAACTAGTTTATTATTTTTTAATGTAATAATTCATAAATTGTCTTTTCACAAACAAAAATAAAGTTTTTACCATATATTTTATTAGTATAAATAATATGTATATAATACTTCTGTAAGGTTTTTAAAACTTAATTTTTTTATTTAGGATTGTTCTGAATTAGACCAACCATTTTTTTGCGAAACTTTGAGATGTGAAATAAACAATCTTGGATCTTCTGATGTCATTCAATTCAGATCATTATTTCGACTCTGGTCTCAGGCTTTAAGATTTCAGGTACGAAATTATAATTTTTAGTATTACTTTTTAAAATATATTTAAAATTCTTGCGATGTCTTAAAAATATGGTCTGCCTAAGGTTATATATACATTACTGTTTAATTCATTCTATTCCACTACAGCATATTATAATTTATATATGCCCAATCATTCAATTAAATATCGACTCTGCTGGAGTTTATACCGTTTCTAGCGACTTACTCAAAGGGGCTACAGCATGAGAACACTGGTGATCAAACACAGGACCTCGTGTAGTAAAACCAAGTGTTTCGACCACTACACCACGCCATATAATTTTAATATCTTGGTCTTAGTTTATATCTAATAAACTATATTAATATTTTCAATGCTAATTTTTTTACTTATTGACAGAATCAAACAAGTGTGGTTTTAAGAAGTGGATTGTCTGTTTCTACTTTACAATCTCCACTTATTTATAACAAAGACGGATTAAATTCAACTTTATTCACATCAAGGGTAAACTATTTATTATGGCAACATATTTAAATTAAATCCACACTGATCTCATGCTGTGGCGCCCTTGAGTAAGGTTCTATAAACGGTATGAACTAATCAGCAGTATAATTATCGTGCAATTATCATCTATAATATTCCAAACTGCCACAGGCAACTCGAGACTGGGTCGTAGTAACTAATGTTACTCTATGTTTAAGTCGCGCATTCGACCTTCCAACGTCAAGAATAAAAATATATATATAAAAAATTGCAAACTTTGTGTATTAATGTTGTATTTTTAGCTTGAATTTATTGAGTTGATTTTAATATTAATCGTGTTTTGAAGGTTGATGTTACCGCCAAGCTATATGAACCTCCTGTTATAATACCAACTGTGAATGCCTTGTTTATATTCATCTACGCTTCAACTGGCGGCATCTTATTTCTATTAGCCATCATAGCGACAATGTACAAAGTAAGTTATAACTTGTTTAAGTTAACAGTTTAACAGTTAGCGTTTAAGATATGGTATACGCTTTTAAATGTTTACATTTTAAATATAGGCTGGATTTTTTGGTCGCAGCAAGTACGCCATCTTGCGGATCGAAGCGGCCGAGGAAGCGAACCGGGTTGAAAGCGATGTTGATATTGTTGTTGGTACGATTAACATGAAACGTATTAGCGCTATGGAACTGTGATGTCATAATCTTGTTGGATAAAAAAGTAACGTTTATTATTTGTTCATAATTTTTTTGGCAGAAAATTAGTTTTAAATAAATATTTTTTGGAACAAAATTGAATATCGTAAAAACCAAGGTTTAAAGTGGAACTTAAAAAAGAATTATTTAAATAATATTGCTTGTTGTTAAATCGCAATATTTTAATTCTGTTGTATATTTTTATAATTTTATTCACTAAAATGGATATGTTGTAAAAATTAAAAAATAACTGTGACGATTTAACAAACTTATTTTTGTACAATTACAATATTACCATACAATATTACAAATATAATTACAATATTACAATTTTGAAAGCATTTTTTTTTAAACTGACAAAAGATATTTTAAAATCAAATATTTTTAGATATTAAAGGAGTGCTTCAATAAATCATTAATTGCAATATTAACAATGAAAAGTTTGTTTACTAAAAATCGTGCTTTTTACTTTCATAAGTCAATCAAAACTTGTTTAAACAGGGTTCTTTGGTTTCGGTAATCTTCGATCTCTTGTTTGTACAAGATATCAATCATTAACTTGGGTGATTTAAACTTTTAAATGTTAAAAGTTTTTATATCAGTGTAGTTTTGATTTAGTTTAGACCTGTATTACTTTGTAGTAATCTGTTTTCGATACAGTATTTAAATTATTAAAAATAAAAAGGGTCAAAATTAATATCTAAATCTGTAAATTTTGTTAATAAAGAGTAAAATACTAAGTCTAGTCAAAAGAAAATAAGATTTTAGGTTCTGCAAAGCTGGGAATGAATACAACAGGGTTTATGTAGGCCCTTATTTTATTTTTATAATTTATTGACTAATAAACAATAATTCTATACTTGTATATTAATTTGGTTCACACGCACGATAGTTAATTATTATATCTATTTGTATTTTACAAAGACTGATGACGTCGACAATTCTCGCTTTGTGACTTAATCATAAAACTTTAAAAAGTAAAATACAAGTGTGAGACGACCAATAGTTAAGAGCAAAAGTAAACACTTTAAAACCTAGTAAGGGTCTTGAAAACGACAGTAATCAAAAGTTATATTGCCAATATTAAAAACCGTGACTTTCAAATAGTTTTTTGACTTTCAAAAAAACTAATTTGAAGGTTTTTATAAGGCAGCTGCCTATCGAGTATAGCTTAACAGTAGGCTTTGTTGTAGTAAGCGATTATTGTTGTGTTATAACAACTGTTTATTTTACAGTTTAGTTTGTAATAACAGTGTGCTCTATATACGCATTTAGAATAAAAAATATTATTTGTTGAAATTATAAGTTTTTTGGTAATTTGAAAAATGTTTCACAATTTTAAATAACTGAAGTCGTGTTATAGAAAGTATTTAAATAGTATAAATTTTTAGAATGTTAAAATTTGTGTAGAAACAGCTGGGATTTACAAAAAAGTAATATATTTTATTCTTTTTTCTACATTTAATTGTAAATTTATCCAATTAGTGTGTATCTAAAATTAAAAAATGTATCCTTATTTATAAATATGTAACTAAACAGAATTAACAGGCTTATAAACGCTATAAGTTTTAGAAAATATGGCACAGATGTATGCCCTTGTAAAGAATTAACACCGTATAAAAGTAACTATAACGTCCTTAACATATAAAACAAGCGTTCCTACGCTTCAGAACGGTATTGTGTGTTATATTATAGAGCCTGAAAATTTAGTATCAACATAAAATATGAGACAACATGTATCCAATAGAATAAGGTAACCTGATATTTCAAAACAGTTTACGTTCTACTGAGTGTACACGGTTCGAAATTCCAGTGTCTTTTTGAAGTTCTGTTTACGGTTTATAAGTGTAACCGACCTACTGATGGATTTAAGATAGAGATTTTGACATAAAAATTAGGATTTTCAGATTTCATAGTCAAAAAAATGTTGATATCTTAATTAATGTTTAGCTAATGTTTTGTATGAACAGATATAAGTGTATTGACAATGCGTTGTAGCAATATTCATTCGACAAACAGCTATAAGAAACTTTAACAAGGGTTATTTAAAAACCAGTGGCCACATTGTCTCGTCTGGTAGGCTACAATTTAGGTTGGGCTAAGCCTACGGTGATTAAGCTGTGCTTTTGTTCACTAATCCGTAGCTTTCTTCAAGTAAGATTTCGTGTAGTACATAAACCACGGCTCAGAAGGGAGTTGTTATTTACATATGAATACAGCGTTGCTAGGAAAAATATTACACTTTATGTAGTGGGTTGTACAATGACATAACATAGTATATATATAAAGGGGTGCGAGTTTATATGTAATAACAGGCTATAACTGCCTATATAAAGTAGGTGTTAGTTTAAATAGTAGTGAAATGTTATAATTTAAGATTTATGAATTAAATAAAATTTTTCGCCAAAGAAATAAGTACCCAAGCAATTTAATAAAAACGTATTGAAGCCTGATAAGATTTTATAGACGTAGTTGTATTTTAAAGTTGCCTCTGTTAAGAAACACAAGTTATTGTTAAATGTATTGTTTTCATTTCTTATTCTAACAATAAAACAACATGTTGTGATTTTAACAAAGCAACAACAATAGTTATTTCTTAGAAAATCAAAATCGATTGTAAGAGCTACGGTTTGAATTAAGTCATTATGTTAGATTGTTAAATACTTAGCTGTATAATGATCGGTTAGTGTTACGCGGATGTTAATTGTTGTGCTTGCTAGGATAAGAAATCGTATACTATTGTTGGTAACTATTTTAAAGCAACGTTCGTGAGAAAATACGATTTAATAATAATTTATATTTGAAGATATTCTAAAAGTTCTACGTTTAGATTACATTTTAAAGCGTAAATTTTTAAATTTAAGTGATTGCTTTTGTAAAAGCTTCGCTGCATATGATCTTGGGTTCGTTTTCCACTGCCCCTATGCTGTAGCGCTCTTTATTAAGGCGCTATAAACAGTATACACTTCTGCTAAGCCAATACTTAATCAGCAGCTTAATAATCAGGCAATTAAATTCTATAAAATCATAAACTGGCAAAAGCAACTCAAGACTGGGTAGGGGTATCTAATGTTACTTTATGTTTAGGTTGTAAAGTCGACCTTTCCACATCGAGGATAAATAAATAAAAAAATTCAAGTTTAACTAGGTGTGTTTTATTGTTTGTGGGTGTAAGCGATCTATACTTTTCAAATTAATATTCTCTTTGCTGTCTATCAAAATTAGTACTTTATGATGTTGATTTAGGCCTTTTCAAAACGCAATTAATAACCGATTTCTAAACCATTTTTATAAGTGGATAGAAGTCCCCACTTATTTTGTACTTGAGCTTCAAGTTAGGTATTTTATTTGTCTTCGCATTGGTCTTTGGATAAAAGAATTTGAAGTTTAGATTTATTAAAGAATAGAAAATTGAATAGCACAGAATTCAAAGTGTGTGCATTGTTCAAATATAACTATTACTATAACCCAATATATATGTAATTTTTGCACTGATTTATGTATACATAATCGCTAGTGTATTTTGGTTAGGTTCTTATGCAACCTCTGTTGTAGATTTATTAATGCGCTAACAGTAGATAATTTGGCTAACAAAAAACATAAGTAAGTCTGTAAGTTATGATCTTGAATTGTTACCAGGTTAATAGTGTTTATAAAAGAAAAATTCAACTAAAAAACAGGGTCAGGGTAACAAATTTTTTTTTATAACGAAGCAAAATCTTTATTTTTTATAAAATTTTTTCTTTTGGTATTTTTCAAGGTTTAATTAAATGGTTTGTAAAATGGCGGCTGTCGACGTCTCAGGTATATCTGCAACAAAATTAGGAGACTTACCTGGAAATCAAATGCCAACCCTCCAGTACAACTTGATGGGCAAAATGTCAAATGAAAACCCTCGCAACACGCAGTTCAACGACATCAAGAAAAAGAGTCCTCCTAATACTGATAGAGCTGTTGAGAATACAAGGTTTAACCAAGCTTCGCCGTATAAGCGTAAGACTATAGTGCCACCCTTACCTCTTACTGCTAGAACCTCGTTGAATTTATCAACTTCAGACTCAAACCGAGTTGCAAGCTCGTCGGGTGATACTGAAAGTCAAACGTCGTCGAAATCTAGCGATACACGACGTGATGACGTCAGTGGTACGCCACCGAGTAGCAGTGGTGACCGGTGGCAGGCGTTTAATGCCAGAAAGGAGCGAACACTCTTGAACAATTTGCTAAAATTGGACGAGGAGGAGGATTTGAAATTGCATTTTTTTCCGAACGATGAGGATTTGTATCAGCAGTGGAAATCGAGCGAAAATCTGCAAGTTAAAAAACCGTTATCTACCTTTGGCAGCAGCGGGAGATATTCGAAAAATATCCCGTCAAAAACTTTAAGCGGGGTGCCTAAACAACCAAGCTCAAACAACTTTACCAAAAAACCAACAAAGTTAAACAAAATCTCTAAGATAAGCGGTTGGGAAACTGATCTACATAAACTGTACGAAAATCGCCGAGTCTCGGAACGTAAACAGAAAAGTTACAAAACAACAAATACTTCTGGTTTAGATAAAACTAATTTACACGATAAATATACGACCAGCGGTCCTGGTGCAGATTACAAATTTTTTCATTACACTAATATTGGACTTTACATGCAGCAGTATAGGAAGAATCACACTTTTGGGGCACCTGCAAGTACTCAGTCACGAACAGGTAAGAATTGTCTCAAAAAAAAATATAGTAATTTTTACAGGTTAAACTAACAATTGTGGTTATAATCTTATGTATTTAACGTTTATTCTGTTTGGGCGCAAATCTCAACAAGAGGTTATATTGCTTATAGCAGCTTCGCGTGCACTACAGCCATTAGTAGGAATTAAACCCACGACCCCAAGAAGTGAAGTCAAGTTGCAAATACTACACCATGTTTAATTTATTTGTTTATATACATATATATTTTGTAATGCGTTCGATTCGCACTTATTTTTTATTTAAAAGTTTATCGCCAGAATGCTCACATTAGGTTCCTGTTGATAAAACATATTTTCCTTTTAAACAGGATTTCTACAATCGTTTGCTAACCACTTACCGACGCAAGCGGAGATAAGCGAGCGAAATAATTACCCTGTTAAGCTGGACCCAACCGTAAACACAGAGTACATGAAGCATAGACTAACCACCAGTAACTACACTAACCTTCAACCGAATGGTCCTCATACAATTACTGAGCATCCTGTGGCGCGTATTTTACCTCAGAAACCGCCTGAAGTTTTAAAGGTAATTAAAGATATAAAGTGGGCTTTACCGGCAGCGTGGTGTAGTGGTGAGAACACTTGCTACACCACACATAAGGTCGTGGGTTCAATTTCCACTGCTCTTATGCTGTAGCGCCCTTAAGTAAGGCGCTATAAACGGTATGAACTCCTGTTGAGCCAGCACTTAATCAGCAGTTTAATTATCGGGCAATGATAATCTATAATATTCCGAACTGTCAAAGGAAACTCGAGACTGGGTCGAAGTAACCGATGTTACTCTGAGTTTGGGTTGCGCATTCGACTTTTCCACATCAAGGATAAAGATATATACAAAAAAAGCTTATCAAGCATTTTTATGTATATTTGGAGTGAGATGGCCATGTTTACATTTGTAGACATCAAATGACTGCTGTTAATTATAATCAATCTAGAGTTGGTTACACTTTCCTGGATTAAACGTTATTGGCTTGTTAATATTGATTACTTATTCCCTTATAATTTTGTGTTTAGCAGAAGTTGTTTTGCATACTTAAATATTACTTATACCTGTTTTATATACTATTATGGTCAATAGCCCGCCTTACAGTCATCATTTTAATTATGGTATTATTATTACAGTCGAAACTCTCAACTAATATTTTCCGGCGATAATTCACCAGCGCATCACAAGCAGTTTTTTTCGTTTTGTAGGCCTATAAATTGAACATACGTGTATATATATCGTTCACTAAGCTTTATTAAATATATATAATACGTTATCTTTTTTCTATTTAAACATAGTGTATCGATGAAACGAGATTGCCTGGGACAATATCACCAGCGACCCTTCATCCTCCACTACAAACTTCGTTGCTGAAATCTAATTCAACTACGAGTTCTAATACATTACTTAATAGTGATTCTAACATCAGGTATATATATTTATAGTTAAGTTTTTTAGGCTAAACAAACTTTAAACAGCTAGTATCATTTATTCCAAAAGAATTAGTAAAAAAGTAATAAAAGTAATAATTTTTTAGGTTTATTTAAATATTTAAATTCACAATTTAGTTTTGAATTTTTTGCACTTATATTTTGACTACAGTCAACATTGTACAAGCCAACCTTTTGTTAATGATGATAACTCAAAATAAAATTCGCGTTTAAAACCAGATCTAGCACTGTCAAATTAGTTGCTTTTGTGTGATTAAACAATATTATTAGTAGTTTTACTTCTAGAATAAATTAATTTAAATTTTTTTTAATTTTGTTAGACAAAACGGGACAACAAGTAAGCACTGGAACTGGAAACTAACCAACAACCATCGGCCAACCGAGCTGGGAACTTTAAAAACAAAACTGTTGGAGGAATCCAGTGATTCCACGTTGCAAATTAGTAGCGAACTAGCTGTAAGTATCATATGATTTAGTTTAAAAATATGTTTGGTATTTGTTACTAAAACCTTTAAACATTTGTAATGTGCATTTTTTTGTTATTTTTATCATAAAATCTTTAATAATCAAATTTATGAGTGCGTTTTTCCTTACAATCAAAGATCTAATATTTGCACTAACATTTGATTAAGTTTCACTAACCAGTGTTGTGTTATCAACTTTAACAAAAACAGGATGAGAAACCTAGATTGCAAGTTTCACGACATTACATCACCCTTGCTGCACCCATCATTGTCAAACGACTTCATTATCGAAAATTTCCAGTGAAGAATTGATTTGTAAATTTGTAATTGTGTTTTGGTAATGTATAAGGCTAAATTTTAAAGCTTAAAGAGATGGTTCGGTCTCAGAGTTTCTTTTTTAATTATTTAATTATGTTGGAATTTTTCCAACTTGCACGAGGATATCATTATTTTAAAAATTGGTCAAGTAGTTTTCGAGATATCAGGATTTGCAGTGAAAATATTGTAAATAGGGAAAGTCCCTACGCTCGCGAGTCACGTGACGCACGACGTCATCGTCGTAAGATCTTATGCTGGCAGACGTACGAAAATATTCTAATTTTGCCCATTTTGAGCCGTTTGTTGTACATTTTGTAATTTTTTTTTTGCAGAAAACAAACTAAGCATAAAAAGCAATGTTTAGCCTTATCATATAAGACATTTTTTACTTTTAAAGTATTTTTAATTGGGTTTAATTGAGAACCATCTCTTTATGCCAAAAAATTGATGCACTTTTTATATATAATAGCCCTTTTTAACTCTCAAACTAATAAAAAAAGAATAATGCAATAACATTATTTTTGTTAATATTTGAATGTGTTTTTTTTGGTATAAATTATTTAAAATTTATAAAATATTTGTATTTTGTTCTATTCTCGATCGATGCAGTTTCGCACGATCAAGTTCTTTTGTTTTTTTTTCACAAATAACACGCGTGTTGTTTGTTTTTGTCCTTTTAAAGATGGATGACGTGTCCTTTAGAGAGCCATTCAAGCATCGGCGGAAAACGAAGGAGGCAGCTGGCAAACTGTTCACGCCTTCCGTGGAGCACCGCGCGGCGGCGCTAGAGTGCAACGAGACCGCCGAATCAAGGCCGCAACGGTTTCTTACTCCGGATCAAGAACTCTTCGATTCTACAAGGAAACTTGAAGCCCAGCATAACTCGGTGCTGAAGGAATTCGAAATTCCAACGTCACCGCAGAATGATGACGTCACACCCTATCAAATACAACACAAGGTATTTCACGTACCCCGTACACGATTACAGCAGTTGGACGACGGTATACGATTTCCCAGGCATGATGAGTATGCGGTGCCTGAGAATCTTAGAGCCGAAGGTCTGTGGGCTGAAAGCCCGGAGCGAACTGTGTCAACTTCCCCGGATCGCGGATCAAATTCCCCGCATACACGAGGAGTTCGTCTCAAGGCCCTTATTGCTGCTGAGATACAAAACCTTCAGCTTCGTAAGACCATGACATCTGACCAGAGACAAAAACTCGACACATTTAGGCGTGCGTTGTCTAACAGTAGCTACCATAGCCCAGCCCCTAGTCCTTCCATAAGTCCTGAACAGAATGGTAAAATCATTGCTGGTAGCGTGCGAGCGTTCTACGCAAGGTTAGCGAACAACGAGTTCTGTAGCAACCAACAGGAGCGTTTTAACCGAAGAAATGCCAAAGTCGCGTTTAATAATAACAACTATAAAGAAGATATTGAAGGGAACAAACCGATTATTTATGTAAGCCAGCCTGGTATATCACCAATTATCACAACTGACAAACCGCAAGTGAAAGAACCTATATCAAAGCCTAGCTCTGGTAAACGTATAATAGGCGGGGTTTCAAATAAAACCGCAAGACCTACAACGACAGTTGATACTACGCAGTTTACAAGAATAACAGATCTACTGCGTATTAAGAAAAGGCGGCAAAATATTGAAGGAAAACGTACCATGGCTGCTTCTGCGCAGAATTCACGGAAAAATGCTATAACTTTGAAGCTGAATCGAATTAGAAAAGAGCTAAGGTCAGCACCTGGTGAACATTTATCTAGAAATGGCAACAATAAACAAAACAAAACTTAAAGATGAAGAAAAATTAAGTGGCATTTTGCATGATTTTTGACATTTTTTATGTTTTTTTTAAAGTAATGTAACCCTTATTCCGCCCTATTTGCTAATTTACTTAATCTAATGTCAGGTGATTTTATAATGCAAAATATATTATCAAAATATTAAAGCAAATAACATTATATGTTAGTTGTGTTATTGCTTATTGCCTTTTTTGCATTTTTACACATTTTTAGGATCGTTATATATTTTTAAATTTTTATATTATCAAAGTTTTCTTACTTTTACTGTCTTCTGTTTTTATTTTACTTCACTTATCGAAATTTAAATAAAGTTATATTTGCTAAAAAAAATTATTAATATTTTATCTAAACAAACACTTAAAAATGTAAATGTTAAATTAATACTAAACATTGAAATATCCTTTTCTTGGTATTTCATTTTACCATCGATGTACATAACGTTATTTTATGTAACTCAAAACTTACGCAGCCTTAATTTTAGGCAAAGCACAGATTTAAGCATTTTTCTCTTTTTTTCTGACGGCGTGGGCATCATGCTGTGTTAAAGGCAAAATACGTGCTTTTAAAACGTTAAGGCTTAACTAAACCTAACTTGTATGTGGTAGTAGGTAAACATTTCTTTTGTTAAGCCAAAGCTTATATTGTTTAAAGGATTAATTAATCTGTATTCAAGTTTACCGTACCGGATAATGAAAATCAAAAGCTGCAAGTTTAGCAATGGATTATTATGAATACCAATTCCAATAGATATCCACAAACAACGTGTACAATGGATTACCAAGACATCTGAAGGTATTTTGATTTAAAGTGATTATAACAAATGTATGTCCTATGCCTATATTGATTTGGTATATGTAAATAACAACATATTGGGTTTTTAAATGTGTCTAAAGCCGAATTTTGGTATGTAAATTTTTGTAAAAAAATTTTTGGTAATAACTGCGTCTTTGTTAGAGCCTACAGGTTTGTAATACTTAACGGTATAACTATATAGTGTTACTTTTACAAACTATATCCATACAAAATGCATATGTGTATTCGCGTTGTATATTTTTTAAAAAAATTGGATATATTTTAAATTGTCAATATTTTTAGAAACAGTTTTATTTAACACTTTTATTGGACTTCTACGTTAAACATGTGACTATAAGTTGTGTGTATTGCTACTTTAGTAGTTACATCGGCTTTTCAACATCGGTTTGCATGTATGTTATGTTTAAACTCAAAGTTGTTGGTATATAAATAGATTGATTATTAAAACGAACAAAATCAAAATATACATTTGATTAGAGACAGCAAAAAGGCAATGCACTATATACGATAAAAACAGCAAAAATAAAAAGAAAAAAACGAAGAAGTGCGCAAAATAATAACAAGAATTACAAAAGTACGTTTAATAAAATTAATTTTTTTATTTACTAGATTGTACAGTATAAGAAAAACCTGTCGATCTCGCAGATTTTTTTGTGCTAGATTTGAGTTCCGCATTGAAATTTTTTGAAATTCGGGTAAAAAATTTGCATATTTTAATGATGACGTCATTAATTCGTTAAGTTTTCCGTTGCGTCATCACTTGGATTGACGTCGTTCCACTCTAAAGCTTCTTGTTTCATATCTGCGTATTTACTCTTGAAAAATCCAGTCTAAAACATTTAAAATAATGTGTTAAAAATATTAATTTTAAACAAGTTGTCTGGTTTAAAAAAAACCATAATTATGCTGCTGATTAAGTGCTGGCTCAGCAGGAATTTTTACCGCCTTACTTAAGGGCACTGCAGCATGATATCAGTGGGGATTGAACCCACGACCTCATGTGTGGTGTAGCAAGTGTTCTTACCACTACAACGCGCTGCCGGTTTAGTTGGAGTTATTTAGTATATAAAAATATAATAACTTGATCATTTAAGAATGTAAATATGAAAACACTATACCTTGTATAATATAAGAACAATAGCAACCAATAGTAGTAAACCTCCAATAGCAGCAACAATATAAACCCACAATAGATTGGGGTTGTCGATTACGGTTGGCGGTCTATATGTTCTTGCAATTACATCAGTCTGTAAAAATACGTTTATTATAATATTAAGAGCAGAAGTTTTTGTGGCGTTGGGTTAATGTATTTGCTAGTCCAAGATGTTGCTAGTATCTTTGAAAATTTGTGCATGTATAAAAGATTGACTATTTTTGAAAATAATAGTTTTTTTGGTCCCAATTTATTACGCTTTTTTGATTTGCTTACTAATATTGCAATACTGTTATCAACGCTTACCGTGAGTGATATCTGCGTAGTTGTTTGGCCTAGGTTGTTGATGATCAACATGGAGTTTTCGTCATATTCAAAAACAGATCTCAAAGTCAATTCACTTATATTCTGATTACAAAAAATTTAGAATCAGATATTATAAGTATATTTTATAAAGTTCACATTTTTATTTAAAATTTTTTTTCATTAATAACTTGCAATATTTGAAGGTTTAACTTAAGTATTGATATATTAATTTGAGTTAAATGTTAAGGTGGTTTTACAAACCAAATATATATTAAAATTAAGTATGTACCATGAATCTTAGGGTTGGTGTCCATAATCTAAAGAACGCCGATAGGAAAATGTTTTGTGAAGACTCAAGATTGTTAATTGTACATCTTAGCGTCCTGCAGTAACCGTTTACATCATTTGAACAGTCCTATAAAAAACACATTAAATTATATATACATTAAATTTGTCTTTTTTTAAGGACCTTTTTCATATATTTTTATTATTTTTACATATAGTTTTAACATCTTTTTATTGGAGATATCATAACTTAGTTTGTTGACAATGACTTGCAAAGGTCAAGACAAGTTTAGTTGTTTTATTTATAAGTTTATTCTGATGAAATATTTAATTAACTTTAAGGTCATACTCATATTCTGTTAGTATATATATTAAATAAGAAACTTACATATAGTCTGTCACTGATAAAGTTAGGATTGGGGTTGATAGTTATGTTGTTTCCCATCGTGTTATTCTCATTGGGTGCTGCCTCTGTTAGATCATATTGGTTGATTAAGTTTTGCTCACAAGAACAAGTGGATCTTTCCTTTATGAACAAATTAAAATAATCATTAAAGTATACAAATTTTGTCATAGTATTACTTTAAATAAAACTTGATTGCCTTGATGATAAAGTGTTTGTTTAAACACGTAAATAATAAGTAAAAACTTATTTATATACAGCATAATAATGGAATTGTCAATTTTTTGATACAATTTTTTTCAAAATCAATAGGTATATTTAAGTAAGTAGGAGCAGTGTTTAAATTGTGGGGTAAAAATATTGTTTTATAATTCTTACCGAGTCAGTATTACATTCCACTTTGTAAAGATATAAGAGATGGTCGTCTGTTGAGATATTGCTTGGGAAGGTTAATGAGACTGTAGATTGTGGTATGTTAGCATAACCAAGACCTCTAATCTATAAAGTTATAAAAAAAATAAATAATTTGAAGTTATACAAAAACCAAAATAGGTAAACGATTTTAGAATTAATTAAATTGTCAAAGGCTTGTAAACATATGTGTGTTGTAAAAGTTTTCTTTTGGGTATGATTCATATGATGTTCTTTATATAAAAATATTATAAATCATATTCTTTTGACCACTTTTATGTAGATTTGTTTCATTTGTGTTTGCAAATGTTATGCACGATTTTGTTTTTATACCTCAAATCCTAATTGAATATCTGAAGTGTTGATTCCAATTTGTTGAACTGATGTTATTGTCTGATTTTGAAATTCCTCTTCGGTAAAGTTAAAGGGCACAGTGGGCTCAACAGTAACTCTAAAGTAGTTAAATTAAAAGCACATGTTAAACAGGAAAAGCAAGTACTGTAATTGACTAATACTTTATATAATATAACATTCATGTTAAGCAATTAAGAAACTGTTGACGTTGCAAGCAACTTATTTTTAAATATAAAACTTAAGTTACTTGTTAAAAATTGTACGCAAGCTTTTGGCAATATTACGCTTATAAAAACCTTCCAAGTTAATAATAAATTTTACTAATTTTATGTTTTCTTACCTGTTAACGTTAGCATCAGATCGGTATCGTACTTGGTTAGTTGTGTTCCAAGTGTTATCGATAATATTTGTGTCGTTAAGAGTGCCAGATCTATATTAAAATATGGTTGTATTTATAAACGTTTTAATAGAGTTTTAGATTGGGTTACTAATGGTAATGGTTTCAATATATTTTTGTTTTAATTTATGTCTTTAAAGTGGTATTTTTTGAGATGAACTTACGCAGTTTCTGCAGACACTTTAATTAGAACTTCATCAGTTGCCCCATTTGCTCTCAGGTTGCTGGTCGAAAATTTTAGTTCAAAATAACACTAAAACAATAATAAATAAACATTTCAAGAAAAAGAAATGTATTAAAAAAATATTTAAAAAAATCCTAAAAAGTTTTGATTTATGTTTGTTGAAAAATTAATTACAAGCTATTATTTTACCCATTGATTTTCTGGCATAATATTCCCAAGTCTTGTGTCAAATTGGTAACTTAAAACTTTTGTCCGTAATGGCAACGTGATAACATCATTCTGTATATCAGTTAAACAAGCAGAGTGCCTTGAATTTGAGCTGACTACGTTTTCAAGCTGTAAAAATTTAAAATTAAATCATAAATAGTTGTTGGAGAATTTTAAATACCGTTGGTGACACTTGGTGTGTTAAGAACAACTTTAATAACAAAAATTAACTAGTTATGCTTTTAACTTAAAAGTGTGTCACATATATATATATATATATATATATATATGTATATTGGATTATTTAATAAGATATTTTTTATTGACAGAGGTAATTTTTTAACATGAATCATGAATTTTTCTAAAAAAACATGTGCAAACCTTGGTAAAACTGAGTAGGTTAGAGTATGTAATTACTACTCTAGTACCAAACGCATTTTCCCCGTTATTAGTGAGGTTAAGTCGGACTTGGATCGGTTTGTTAGCAGTATCTGATGATATTACGATTAATTCGCCAGCGTTGGATAGTTGTAAAAGTGAAGGGTCAATTCTGTAAAAAGATTTATCAAGTTAAATTTGGTTGTTGTTTTTGTAATTATTTTGTTGTTGTTTTTGTAATTATTTTGTTGTTGTTTTTGTAATTTATTTGGTTGTTGTTTTTGTAATTATTTGGTTGTTGTTTTTGTAATTATTTTGTTGTTGTTTTTGTAATTTATTTGGTTGTTGTTTTTGTAATTATTTGGTTGTTGTTTTTGTAACCTGATATAATTATGATAATTTGATAATAAGTTTTAATTTTGTTATTGAAGATGTGATAAAAATACAAAATGACATTAAGTCGTATGTTTAAATAGTGTACTATATTTTTACTACAATTTTAAATGACAATTTTTAAATATTTATTTTGAACTTACAAGTCAATAGAAGATGGTGGTATAGAAATATTACCACTTAGCCCTAAGTCGTAAGAACAGAAATCGTCTGATCCACAATTCTTTGCAAACTCAGCTACAGCTCGAGCGCTGTTAGGCTGCGATCTAAAACAATATTAACAAGATTAAAACATATATTGGTATTATTGACCGGTAGTGTGGCGAACCGGTCATGGCGTCTGACCACGAGCCGAAAGATTTCGGGTTCAAGCCGCACCAACGTCACACTATTCGCCCTTAAGCCCGGCGTTCACGAAAAGCTAGATCACGTCATACCAGCACACCCTTTACCCAATAAAAAATACAAAACCTATCGCCTTAAAGTGATATGGAAAAAAAATATATTGGTCATATTATAAACGTTTATATGAATGTATTTAAACGAAAATACTGCCTGGCAATGTTTCTTGTAACTTTCCTTTGTAGTTTTTTGAGAAATTTGACTAAAATTTTTTTTGCATATTTTTTTTTAAATTACGAAAATTGAAATTAAACTTTAGTTAAGAATAACTTACGGGTCACGAACAGATGACAGCGGTGTGGCTATATGTTGTGGCGAAAGGTCAAAGTTTAATACCGCTGTAATGTCGGTCGAATAATCGAGAATATTTTGCTAAAAAAATCGTGAAGTGTTGTTAATAACAAAAACATGCAAATTTATTTATTAAATATTTATCCAAATACTGTTAAAATTTTATAAATTAACCAAGTCCTGTTAATATTAAAGTTTCCAATGTTTTTTAAAGTTAAGCGTAATCAGGTCATTTATAGGTTATGTTCCCTTAGTTTTTATTATATAGTGTAAACTGGATTATCTTGTCCAAAAATGCGTGCCTTTTGGTCTAAAATGCATGTTATATCATTGTATATGTTAGTCATAGATATTTTATATCAATTGGTTAGCTATTTTTTAATATAACATTGATTTTTTCTATAGTTACCTTAACGTAAATGTCATAGTTCCAACAACTTTGTACGCCTCGTTGTAAAGTTCGGTTTCCACTTCGTGTAAAAGAACCTGTGAGTGTTGAATTTGCAACAGTTCTGAATTCTATTCGGTTCAGGTTGTTGTCCAATGAAACGTTAAACACAATACCTGAAACGTTGTGAAAATAAAAATTCGTAAAAAAATGTTATTACTTTATGTGCATGTAAATAGTTTCAATCAAAATAATAGTTATGTTGTAATTGGCAATGATTGATTATATTTAAACCCTTCCTTATAAAACGATTCCTTTTTCAAAACACAGATAAAACTGTTTTTAATAATTAAGGTCACTAATAACATAATTAAAGTGTTATGTTACAGAGTTTTGCAATTTTGTAAGTGATGTATATAGTATGTTAGTATAGTTGACAATCATAAAATGTCTATAGAACCTCTAAAAAATGTCTGTGGTACTTACAATTTAATTTTCAAAAATACTGGAAAATGATTAACATAAAAAACCAGGTTACCATATTTTTTGTGTAACGTAGAAAGTACCAAGTAGCGTAGTGATGTATGCCAGTACTTTCTACGTCATCACAAACAGGGGTTCCCTTTACTTTTTTTTAATTAATTTAAATTTTTTTTTTTAAGTTGTATAACTTAAAAAGTAGATGAAATTATGTAAAGTTAAAATCAATTTAGTGTTCAGTGACACCAACTTTATCAATTTTTGAGTATAAAAATATCGCTAATATATGACTTTAAACATAATATAATGACAGTAAACTTTTAAAAAGTATTCTACTTACCAACTTGGTTTTCTACCGAGGTCCCATTCACAGTTAAACAAGCAGTTAATCGTAAACATTGTCGATTTGCGGTGTTGAAACATTCAAAAATATCGACATCCATGCGGTTAAAACTAAGCGAGCTTGTAAACTTTGCTACCGGTCGAGATCTAAGTTAAATAAATATAATATTAAGGTTTTTAACTTAGGTTTAAAATTAAATTTTTTATTTTAAGAGTTTCTAAAAAAATGAATACTTTAAGTTTGATTAGATTTTTAGGTATTTATTTCTCTGTTCATTTTTTCTATGACACTTTTAAATAATTATACCTGAAAATAACAACTGTATCGCTTTTGGGGGCTCCCACTGCTACATCGGGGTAAGAATTCCCGTCCAAATCGACCCCACCTTGTAGGGACTGACCAAAATATTGTAGGTTTGACCCCACCAAGTCAGAGGCTGAAATTTCCTGTAAAAATTGTAAAAATTATTATATGACACTTTTTGGGTTTCATTTTAATAAATAGGTATCTATTAAGACATTTTTTATGCTGCTTTTAAATGTTTAAAATTTAACAAACGATATTCGTATTTAAAAATAAAGCGGAAGATATTGTGTTAAACAATTAAAATTTATCGTAACGTTAAAATAGTTACTCTATCGGTTCTGCACAAATTCGAAATACTAGTCAATAGCCCACCCTACAGTTGAAATTATAATTATCATAGTATGGTCGCTACTCTCAACTTACGTTTGCTGGCAATAATTTTACCCCCTCACTAAAAACGGTAGTTTTTTTTATAAAATTAAAGGCCTATAAATTTTTATAATATTTCTTTTAGGGCATACATAAATAAATTGCCCACTAAGCTTTATTATATATAGCATTCTATGAGCGTGACGTTATTTTAAACGTAAATAACAACTTACTTGTTTGTACATCGGTTGAATTCCTGTTGCGCTACCGTGATAAACAAACACCGATCCTTGGTCTCCGTACGCGAGAGGTGCGCCTATTATGACGTCATTGAACCCGTCGTCGTTCAGGTCGCCTGCAGCGGCCATCGCGGATCCGAATCTTCCTCCTGGAAGATTGTTACCAGTTAACACCTCCGGCATATAGGATTCGGTTGCCTGTAAAAAAATAAATTATGACGTTATTATTGCATTTTTTTACATGTCAAAATTTAAAAAAATATTTACATGTCAAAATTTTGGTTATTTTTTATTATAAATCGGGTTTTAACTTATTAATATTTGAAAAAGATTGACTTAACGATATCATAAAGTAAAATAATGTTGCAATAGACTTAGTTTTACAGAGCACATGGCATTAAATTTAAATTCTATTAAAAGCGCGCCAAATGATAACTTTTTACAGTAGTTAAAATACAAAAAAAACTTACCCAAGTTTGTACAGAGTTGCTCGCTTGTGAAAGATAAACATAAACTCGTCCCTCGTCATAATTATCGCCAACCCACAGCGGTGCCCCAACTAATAAATCGTCTTTTCCGTCGCCGTTGATGTCAGTAGAGAGTAAACTCCCGCCAAAATAACTGCCAAGCTGTCTGTGCGCTGCATTGGCTCGAATGGTTTGAGCGTCGTTAAATTCTTTGCTGTCTCTGACCGGTCTGTAGACTACGACCTTTATAGAGAACATTTGGGTTAAATACATGGAGAAAATACGCCAAAGTTATATGGCTTAAAACATTGAGTTAAACTTAATACGGTAATGTTTTTTTTTCAACAAATTTAAATATTTAAAACATAAGAAATGCAAAAAAAATTTCGGCTTTGGGAAAGATTTAAAAGTCAAAGTTTATTTAAATGCAATAGAAATACAAAAAATTTCTAAATTGTATGTTCATAAATTTTTTGGGCACTTTTAGCCAACTTTTTCACAACTTTTAGTTTTTTAGTTAACGTGACTAAATTACGTAGGGAAATTTTAAGTGACGTTACTTTTTCTGACACGTCCTGTCATTAATTAGGTTTTAATAAGAAATAAAGTGACAGAGGGAACCGTTTTTGGCTTAACGTTATATGTTTTCGGAAAATATCAAAAACGAAAATTATATATTAAACAGTCCCATGAAAAAAATAAATAAATTTTTGATCTTCTTAGAAAAAGCAAATTTTTAAAAGTGCTTTTAAAATTGAACTTACAGCTCCTTCTAATAAATATCTCGGTGCTCCTGTAGCAACAAATTCTTCATTGTCGTTGTAGATCCCAGTACTTACTGTGTAGCCTGTAATAAAATAAATAAATAAAATAAATAATATTTTACTTTTCAAAAGCTTATGAAATTTCTGTTTTTGCAATTTTGAAGGTTTTTTTTTGTTTAATGTTGTTGTAAAATTTGACCTTCGCACATGCAAAAGATTGTTTATATTTTAAAAAAGAAAGTTAAGTTTTAAAAATACTAAATTTTAAAATTGTTATAGGTAAAGCGTTATTTATATGTGAAATAATTTTAATTAATTTTTGAATTGTGTTTATATAAGTTTGTAAATTTATTTGCACTAAATATAGAAGGATTATTAATATCACTAACGTTTTGGTTAAAATATTTAGAATTTGTTCGTTTAACCACTACGTGTTAAGAAGTACACAACTCACTTGGCTTATTATAAAAGCTCTATATATTTAAATAAATTGTAAACTTGATACTAACCGAGATAAGATTCCTTTGTTCGGTTAGGTAGCACAAGTTGAACTTGCGAAAAGTCTGGGATATCAGCTGTCGTGTCGCTTGCCGAATCATATTTAGCTACTGACCCGCTCCAGTCGTAGGCCCCAACTGCCCCCAATACTAGTAACCCCGACTATAAACACACAAAATATCGGTGAGATGACGTCATATGCTATTAGGGTTTATTTTTATAAAAAAAATTATAAAATTTTTTAAGTTAAATTTATACAAATTTTAAATCACATTTTAAACAAAATAAAAAATAAAAAATAATAAAGAAGAGAAAGGTATAAAAGTAAAGAAAGAACAGTTTTTCGCACGTTTTTCGAAACGGGTTGTTTTTTAAATAAACCGAACTGTTCGCGTCGCAACTGAAAAAAACACGCGATTTTGTACAATTCGAGAATTTATTTTTGTTGACCCAACCTTGATTTGGGAATCTAAAATACCTGTGAAAATATGTTAGCCTAAAAATCGGTTAATTTTGGTTTATTCTAAAGTTACACTCTAATAATAAAAAGAAAATTCAATACCCGGGTTTTTGTAGGCACTTGTCTTAACGTTGTTGATCATCTAAAATAAATTAAAAAAAAAAAATTAAATTTGGTAAAAAATTTAACCATAACTACGTAGAAAAAAATAGTATTTTCAACTTTAAATTTATTTCAACATGGTCGATTAAAAGGTCTAATAACAACTTGATAAGAGTATCATAACTATACGTCATTTCCTCTACGTAAAACGTTAAAAACATTAAGTTTTCATCTACTTAAATACTTATATAACATATAATCCTAATATGCTTATGGTTTATTTATTGTAAACAAATTATTAAAAAAAAATTGTTATTGAATTTCGACATAAATTTAAATAATTTTTAAATCTTTAACTTATATTACTACCTTAAGAAACGTATTTAATTTCATATTAAACTTAGACTATATAGTTATCCTAAAAACCTTAAAATATTCTTCAAAAATTTAAAAAAGTATTCATTAATATCACAAAAATACAAATAACTCGACTTACCTTTTGTAAAATAGCTTTTCGTTAAATCTAACTTCTGATGTTCCTGCAACTTAACTTAAGCGAAGTTCTTTGTTCTGGTGTAATATACTTAACAGAACACAACACACAATCTACAGCCTCGCATAACACACACATAGACACACACACGCGCGCGGTTGTTTAAAAGACTCATTAATACATAACAATAAGAGACAGAAAGCGGAAAAGATGACGCGCATGCGCGCACACACGCGCGCGGGAGAACCAATCAGGAAATGACGTCATGGAATGGTGTCATATTCTTGAATGTATTCTGGATTTCACAATACGTCAATTGGATTAGATAAATGTGTTCACATTAAATAGGCGTGACGTCATGTTATAACGTTACTGTCTGTTTTTAGCCAACTTTGTGTCAAATTTGTCTAGATTAAGTGCTTTTTATATGACTATTCTAGCAATTGTTTGATAATGATTTGAACTATATGAGTTATTTAAAAAGACATATGCATAATTGTTTTGTAAACCTTACAATATAACTTTGAAAGTTCTTAAATTGCTAGCATTTAAAAAAAATTATCGTTAGTCCCTAATATTTTCTAAATATACAGTTTGCAAATGAAAATTTTAAAGTAAGTTTAAATTTTTTAAAATTTTAGTTTAAGCTATAAAAATGGTATTAGTTTACTGTGTTGCATCGGTTTATAAATATATGTGGGCTTTCGTTATGTTGTGCATTAACTCGAAACGTTACGTTATAAAAATAAGTTAACCTTGCCAAAGATAGATGACAGTCCCGCCTCGCATTGCATCAACTCGTTGTTGACACCGGTTTGGGAAGAACCTTAACAAAAACAAAATTAGGAAATTACGTCTGTTTTTGTTTCAGTTGTTTTGAATTGGATTTAATAAATGTCTTTAACCGGGTTATATACATATATGGTAAAACCTCTTGCAATAAAATTGTATAAGTAATATGGTTTTAAAATGTTGGTGTTTTGACTGGTGGTTATGGTTTTATTAGGAAAACTGGTTCAACTAGTAGTTTATTATAGTGGTTTTTACGTTTTTGGGGTTAATTTTTTTTGCTGTTACTTGTCCATTGATTTCTTTGTTAAGGGGTTATTTAGCTTAAGGCTATTTATTTTGTATGTCTTCTACTAGATTCTGGTTGTAAAAATACATTTCTATTCTACCTTCCATTATTTGAATCCCTCGCTGTAGTTGTGCAACGATTGTCGACAAATCCTCAAAATCATTAACAGTTATGACTCGATCCTTGTCACCTGCTATCTGTACAAGTTCAGATAACTTGTACTTTCCAACTCCTACTGCAAAGGACTCTACACCCTCTTCGCTGGCATATTGTGTTGCACTGGGTAGGTCTCTGAATATAAATTAGTGCAAATATTGGAATGTTGATTTTTTGTTTTGTTGACTAAAAGTGATATAAACAGGTATAATGAAAGAAAAAATTAAAAAGTTAAATAAATGTAAATACTTGCTGTCATCTGCATAGCCATCGGTCAGTAAAATCATAACCCTCCTTGCATCTGGATATCGACTACTAGGTCCATTGAAATCTTGTTTAACTGTTTTATTGATTGCATGTGCAGTCCAAGTGCTATATGCTTGGTACTGTGTTGAAAAATAAATATTACTCTAAATTACCTAAAGTTGGTTAATTATCGTGATTTAAGTTAAAGCTATAACTTAATATGCTTTTATTCTTACGATACCGTTGAAATTGTATGTAAAAATGTTATATACTTAAAGAATAGGCCATGTTTGTTTTAACTTAGGAAATATATTAAATTTTGTACTGTATTCAGGTGCTTATACATAAAGTATATATTAAAGTTTTGTTTGTACTTATAATAACAAATTTAATATTTAATAAAATTTGTATATTTAAGTGGCATTTGTTTTTGAAAAAATTAACTCAAAACTTACTAAAGATGTTACTTTAATTTGCTTACCTCAATTGCGCTAACTTTTTTGTCGAACAATTTTTTATCGTGGAATTCCCCTAAAGTGATCTCAGTTTTAAGGAAAGGTTGCTTGTCAAAGTTCTTAGTTCCAGGCGGGTAGTAATACGAATATTGCACCTTGAAAAATAACTGTTTGTTAAGTATTTTGCATTTCGTACAAAATTCACTTTTATTTTTTAAAAGAATTGATGGATCTAGCTATAACTTCATTTAAAATAATTTAAAGTAATTTTTGCTAAATTTAATTCGATTTGGCACCAAATTTATGTTTAGTATTTTAAAAGGTTAATTTATAGAGCTATAGTTTTTTTATTAAAATTTTTCGTTTGATTTGATTTTTTTAACTTTTTTTTCCATATCCCTTTAAGGGGAAAACTTTTTGATAGTCCAAGTGCGTTTTATCAAGTAAGGGTGTGTAATCTAGACGTGTATAAGCTTTCCGTAAACGCCGGGCTCAAGGGCAAATAGCGTGGTATTAGTGCGACTTAAACTCGAACTTTTTTGGCTCGTAGTCCGCTGCCATGAACGGTTCACAACACTTTGATTAGAATTTAAAGGTAATTACTTACCACTCCTACTTGTACTTGTTTTGTGATGTCAAAGCCATCAGTGACGTCTTTGATCCATTCTAAAACTTTCTGAAAACTTTCGTTCGTGACGGAATAGGATCCGTCCACCACAAACATAAGGTCGATATCGCGCTCAAAGCAACCTGAGTCACGTGATAAAGTTAGTCACGTGGTAAAGTTAGTCACGTGATACAATATACTAGGTGATAGAAAAAAATAATCAGAAGTCAGTTTTGTCGTGGATTAAATGGTTAGTTAATTCAATGGTTTCATTAATTGGTTAATTGGTTTCATGGTTTTATGTTAAATAGTTAATTGGTTAAATGGTTTCATGGTTTCATGTTAAATGGTTGCAGGTTAAATGGTAAATAAATTTAATGGTTGCATGTTACATGGGTAATTGGTTGAATATTTAAACCTGTTAAATGGTAATATATTTTTTAAAATAGTGGTTACTGTTTGATTGGTTATTTCAAAAATACTTTAATAAAAGATTTTGCTTGCTTAATATATTGCACGAATTCAGTTAATGATAAAAAAAACTGATTTGTTTTACAAGTTAATTGATATTATTTGGCTTGCAACGTTAGGTGTAACTTAATAAATTAAATAAGGTTGTTTATAGTTTATTTTATTTTTTTCACTCTTTGGAATTTGAAGGCATGCATTAAAATTGTAAATATAATATCATTCACTCTTTGGAATTTGAAGGTATGCATGAAAATTGTAAATATAATATCAAGTAGGTTGACTTACTATCCCTACAAGGTACTCTCTTGTTCCAAACTGTTACAATTTGTCCATCCCCTCTCCCTACCTCGTTTTTCGAAACATAACACGCCCCCTCAGCTTTGTATGTATTACCACAGTCATGGATTCTTAATGGAGCACATACCTGGAATAAATAAAATATTGTTTACCTACTCTTAAATTTTTGAAATCATATAAAATATTTTAATAATTGCAATTTTAACCTATTAGGCAGAAACTAAATATATATAGTCGCAACGCAAAATATACTGCGCGCCACAAACGGTGACTTTTAGATGTTTTTTTTGGTAACATTGCTGTTTTAACTTTAGTTTGTTAAATGTCTTTTGCTTTATTAAGTAAATGTAGCAAGGTCACGTCATTTCTAATACATTTTTAAACTGAAATTTAACCCAATAGGCAAAACTTACTTAACAAAAAAAGCTACGTTTGGTAATATAGTAGTAAAACACAAAACTTTGCGCACCACAATCTAAGATTTTTAGGTATGTTTTGACAATATTGATATTTCCAACTGTAATAATGCAATAATTATGTAACTCCTTTCCTATGTGTTCCCAGCGAAAAATTCTTCACTTTAACTATAATTTATTACTGGTCAAGTATGGCCATCAACTTGACAAACTTGGTTACAACAATTTTTCACTTACGACCAAGGTGTTTTTTCGCAGCATCGTTGTACCAGCATCTGAAGCTGGGTAGTGGGATAGTGAAAGCCCCAATGCGTCCCTGCTTGCTATTTCAAACCCACTTATATCTCGCTGTACCCCAGCTCTCGTGGTGCAGTTCTTGCCTTGTGGTATGCTTAAGTTCATGAAATTGCTTTCCGAGGTTTCTGTTAAGTGTTTTGTAAGTAAGGTTGTGATAGAGATTTAAGTTTATTTAAAAAACTTTTGGTTTGACTTGACTTGTTAATTATGTTGCTATGGTTCAAGGTTCAAATTTAAAAAAGGAAGATTTTTAAAGTTTTTTAAAGATTTTTTTAGCTAATAATACAATATTTACATTGAGTGTTAAGTAAAGGGTAAAGTTAAAGTAATAATTTTAAGTTTATAGAAAACTATTTTTCTTGAAAAATTTTGCAGCTGAATTTAGGTTGTGTTTTGTTTATATTTTATAAATATATTTAACCTACCGCATAGATAGGCTGCACCCATAGCATCGGTTGGGTAAAGTGCACTTCTTAACACAGGGTTAGGTTCTATAACAGGTGTACCCTCTTCTTTAGTTAAATCAGTATAAACTGAGAGTAATTCTGTTGGTGCACCAGCCGCTATTCTATTATAAAATTTGTTTGTTAAAATTTGATCTAAATTTTTGTTTAATAAATAGTGTTTGATAACATTATGCTGTAAATAAGGCACTGAAATTTGCACATGAAAATTTATTAGACGTATAAATGCGTTAGGAGAGTTTAGAAAAAAAGGTCATTTTATAAAAAAATGTATATTTAAAAATGAATAATTCTTTTTAGATAAAGTTTAATATGCAAATATGATTTTTAATATTTTTTTTACTATTAAATTAATTTATTAAGTTGCTATTATAATTGCGTTAGCACAGTTTAGAATATAAGATTTTTATGAAAAAATGTATGTTTAAAAATGTATAAATTCTTTTTTTAGATTAAGTTTAGTTTTCAAATATGAGTTTTAATATTTTTTTAGAATGTAAATTAATTTTTTTAGTTGATTTTTAAATTTAGATTTATTATTAAGCAAACCATAAAACACTTACTGTACTGTTTCTTCTTTTCCGTTGTTAATAAGCTGTAGTAGCAAAGTATATCCAAAAAACGAAGGTGTTCCGTTATTGTTATTCAGTATTTCTCCGAATGCATTTTTCTCAATTCCCCTCACGAAATATTTTAAAGTGTTGCTTTGCGTGTCAATGTTGAATCCACAAGTAAGGTTTATAAGAAAAATAACTATTCCAAAATTGATGCCCCATAATTTAATTAGATTCATTTTTACTTAATAGCATTACTATACAAATATTTTTAATTATGAACAGCTAATTTTGCCGAATTTTTTACCTTAAAATTTTAATATCTGATAATTTTTAATAAAACATAGGCTTTAGTGATTTTTCTAGAAAACCTAAGACAACGTTAGTGAAAAAACAAGATTATACTTGTCGCTATACTATCGATGATATGTTCTATATTATAAGATTGAAAGGGAAGTGCAATAGAAATATAAGGTTTTGCGGGTTTCGAATTATTTCAATGATTTCTTTTTCAATAACTCAACGGAAAAACGTCATTTTTAATGCAACACAAATTTACTTACTATATACGGGTTCTTTATAGCTTAACTTTTTTACTTTATGTGTCTATACGATATTAAGCTAACCCTTCTTATCCTGAAATATTGCTTACTAGCAATTCTGTCATATTAAAATATATCAAAGCTTGTTTCTTTTTATTAAAAATTTATATCGCTAAAATTGAAAAAATCCCCAATTATTGAAGCTTTTTGTAAATTTATAACTGTTTTCTGTTGGCAGATATCGTTATATCTTTATTTAACATGTAGCCTTGTTCGTTTAGGGTTTAGTCATATGTATCTGAAGCAAGACTGCTATTTTAAGCACAAGCTAAAATGGTCAAGTTCGTAAAATTGTGTGTAACTTGTTGTTATAATTAGCTCGTGGAAGCAATATGTAGTTTAATTGGCCAATTAGTTAATCATCCAATGTGCCAAATATGCTTAACATTTCATTTCGTAATATTGGGTGTCATTTTAAATAAAAGCTTGTAAGTTTACATATGTTTAAATACTAAAAGAGATATTCAAATGCAAGTTTAATAACAGCATAAGCAAGGTCACGCAACGTTACCTAATGCTTTGCTAACAGTTTGATTTAACTGAACCGTATTTTGTTGCAGAAACCTAATTTTGGTATTTCCGAAACAAAATAATACTTGAATAATACGTTGCTGTTATGCGCACCTTATAAAATAAATAACTGTTTTGTTTCTGCAATTTATAACTGGTATATCATAGCCCAAAGGTGTAAAAAAGTAGGAGTGAGAAGTAGTAAAGTATTTAAGTTATACTAGTTATATAAACCTGAGCAAATGTTGTGGATAGTCCAATCTCGCATTGATGTAATTCGTTGTTGACGCTTGAGTTACCTCCTAAAAAAATTTAAAATTTTTGTTTAAAAATTAATAAGTTATTGTAATTGTTGTAGTATATTTATATTAAGTATTTGTTAATGGTGATACCAAATGCTTGGCATACAGAAGTTAATTTTTATAATATTTCGTTAACTATTTGTGATTACAATTTCCAAACTTGGTTATGATAGGGTTATTTTTGTAGAACAATTTTAATAATTTTATTAACATGAAAAAAATTAATTTGAAATCTTAAAAATTGGTTTGTTGTTGTGTCTTTAATAATAAAATTGTAACGTTATTCGTATGGAAAAATAAGTTACAAAAAACGTTAAACAACGTTTATAACCTACCATCAAGAATTTGAATATCATTTTGTATTTGGCCAACAATACTTGCTAAACCATCGAAATTTTCAACTGTTTTAACCCGGTCAGGTGACCCGGCAATTAGATCCAATTCACTTTTAATAAATTCATTTCCCACACCGACCGCAAACGATTCAACGCCCGACTCTCTAGCGTAGTTGGTGGCGGAAGGCAAATACCTGTTTTCAAATATAGAATAGTTATGATCACATATATAATTGAAAAAGTGTAAAAAAGGTAGTTTGACAATTGTTTTTTTGATTTTTGTTTAAGAATATTACTTTTTTAGCGTATAGTAAGTCATTTAAAGTAGATACATACATCAAAAATTGTTTTTCTTTATTGTTTCTATATATATATAAATACTATTTTTTTATTGATTTTAAAAAGTTGAATTTATAGTACGTTATTGGTTTTTAAATAGTCCAATGCAATTTAATATAAAACGCAACAATTTAGGCAGCTCGTGGACTAATCTCATAATAATTAAGTGTAAGTATCTAATGATAATTGATATTTAATTACTAACTCAACATCAGTAGATTTTCCATCTGTTAGCAAAATCATAACTCTTCTTGCTTCTGGGTATCTGCTCATGTTGCCTTTAAAATCTTCGTTTACAGTTTTAATAATAGCACTTGCAGTATACGTACTTCCCTTTGCATACTAAATGTTGTAAAATATAAAAGTTAGAAAGATTTACTTTTGTTGAAAACTTGTTCTTGTGACTGAGACTTTGTAACGAAGTATTTGGTCAAGTTTAATCAGAAACTGTTTGAGATAAACTACAAAGATTTGTTTTTTTACCAACTAATGTCTTTGATGTAATTAATTTGGATTAACTTTATGTTCTTTGTTTAATGCGATATATATTAATCGTATCATGTTAAAGTTATTTAAGATTTTTTTTTATAAAGATGTTACCAAGGCTTGTGTTAAGTACCTTGATTCGATCAATAGCTAGATCAAACTTTTGTTTGTTTTTGTATTGACCCAACCCGACTTCAGTTTTTATATAAGTACGTCTTTTTGATGCCGACGAATATTGTACCTAAATAAGATTGCAGTTTTGTTATACTTTATATTAAATAAATATTACAATAACTTTATAAGCACCCTTTAAATTAAAAAAAAATCCTTGTGAATTTTAGCTAAAAATTTTTATACACTTCTTTAAGTTAATTTTCTATTAACGTTGCTTAACTAGTAATCATATTTAAAATTTCAAATTGGGTTAAATTTTTTAGCATAGGTTTTAAGACTTACTCTTTCTTATAGATTTCTTAATTTAAGTTTATTTTAAATGCACTTACCACCCCAACATGTACAGCATCTAATATGTTAAACCCATCTACAACATCTTTAATCCAATCTAAAACTTTGATAAAACTTGCGTTTGTAACTGAATTTGAACCGTCTACCACAAACATAAGGTCTACTTTTTTGTTACCGCAACCTAAAGTTAATTGGTTATTACTAATTATTAAAAAGGATACAATTATAAAAGAATTTATTGTTTATACATTTATGTTATCCTAGTTTATTAATTTGTAATTTTTTTTTTAAGTTTTGGGAATTTAAAATTTTCAATAGTTTGTGTTTTTTGAAAGTACATGTAATATTGTTTTTTTTTTAATATTGTGTTTTAAACGTGTTAATATTATATTAATTTTATTATTTAATCTTATTAGATTTTTTTGGTAAGTGTATATGTTTTACCTCTATCGCAAGGTGATAGTTTTCTCCAATTGCCTTTAAAGTTGTCAGTAGTTGAGATATAACAAGCACCAACTGCATGGTAACTTACCAAACAATCTCGCATTTGAAGAGGTGCGCACACCTAGAAATATTTAATTTAATTTAAATCGTGCCCAAATTATTAGTTGTTTTAGTCTTGACGTTGTTAAACATTGTTAAATATATATATGTTAGTATTTGAACTAAAGTAAAACAATAAGTTGTGCAAGAGCGTGTCAACCAAAATGTTAAGTAAAACAGGGGTAACATTTACATTCTTATTTTTATTGAATTAAGACCTTGGGTTCAGATTAAGCACGACGTTTGCAGCATTAATTTCTGCACGTTTTAATAACACTTAGATCGACAAATAATTAAATACATTAAACAGAAACCTTAACCAAAACCCCCTGTTTAACATCCGACTTACGGTTATTTGATTGCTTGCTATTGTGTTGCCCTTATGCAAGGCTGTCGACATTGTTAATCCTTCCCGTTTTAAAATATCAAAAGGTCCGGCGTGTGTCGTTACCATTACCTGGTTAGTTAGGTTCATGTGAATGTCATCGTAATCTTGTGACGTATTAGTATAATCCCCTTAATTATATAATCACCAAGATAAGTAATAAAACATACTTTATTTAATCTTACCGTTTAAATTTCAAGTTCTTATCTTCTTATATTACTGTTTGGCATTTTACCGTTTAGATTTAAGGATTTTATTTTCCCAATATACATTTTATGTCTTTAAATACACCCCTTTAAGTCACGTAAAGTACATTGCTTAGTAAGTACCAGTTTTAGAAAAAAAGCTTTTTTATACCAACACAGTTAGATAAATTATTTTTTAAACAATATAAAGCTGTATTTGTACATTAGAAATTTTTTTTTATTTTTTGTTATACTCACTTTGATAACTATATAGACTTCCATGCTGTGTTTGATTTAGTTTAACGTCATTATTTTCTTGTGTTGGGGCTCCAATTATAAATCTAAAAGTTAATTTATTTTTTTTATTTTAACAAGATTTTTGGAGTATACTTTTAGCAATGTGTTTAAAATATTTAGTAAACTTGTTTTTATCTACAGTAAGCAGTGTAGTAGCATAACTTTTCTTTTTATTACATGTGTTGACGTATAGGTTTTTAAATCCATTGAATTATTTACAAAACTTTTTACATTCAACATATGTTAAATTTCAGTAATAAGAAAATGGCTTGAAAAAATAGTTTGATTTATTTAATTCCGTACAATGTTGGTATAAATAAAAAATTTCTACTAATAGTTTAATTTAAAAGCTTGTTAACTAACCTTAAATTGTCATCCAAATTTTGAATTAAAACATTGTATCCAAAAAAGTAGTTTTGGTTATCTGTATTTGATTTTCTAATTGTTCGTGTTAATTTTCGACCTGTTTCAATGTTGAAAGCTTGCATACAACTAAAAATCGACCAACACAACAATACTGGTAAAGTCAAACCCATATTGCAATTGTTGTTTTTAAAAATATTTCTTTGTTACTGTTCTTCTAGGTAGCTTACATGTACCTATATTTCTATATCACCTTGATCGTTCTTTTTAGACCTGTAGAGACGTATTTCTTAAACTGGCAGGGGCCTTGCTTTTTTAATTGTTCACGGTATACCACTTTTTTGATACATAAGCCGTTATAATTTTACATTTCTTTTCTGTGACCTCATTTTTTTCTTTATTTCCCTTTTTATGCCATCGACGTCACATGTAAATCTTTACATAGGATTTACTACAGCGACCACTATAATGACGTCATTTTGATTGACTTTTTACCGAAATTCAATAGGTTTCAATAAGTGACGTAAAGATACACCTATTGCTATATTATTCAATAAAATAATTTAAAAATACTTCAGTTTCATGACGATTAGGTGAAATTTTTTTTAAACTTTCATTATTTTTATAACGTAAGAAAACCATTTACAACATTTCTACAGATTCTTTTTATAGATTTAATATTTTTACTGAACTTTAACTAATGTTTAATACAAAAAAAGTCTTTCCAATACTATTCTATAAAAACGCTATTTGATCTACGTTTTAGTGTCCAACGATAATCAGTTTCATTTACAAACAAGTTATTCAAATATAGATGAATGTTTTAGTCGCTTTCTTAGTCGGAAATGTCAGATTTTGATCCCCAGTTTTACGATTATTTGATGGGTGGTCATTTTATTTTGTTTGTTTTAAAATTAATCTGACATATAGGCATCCGACATTCATATTAATAAAAATTTGTTATTATCGCGTATAGGGTTTAGTCATTATATATATAGAAATTTAATTACGTTCGTGTAAATATATATATATATATATATATATATATATTTACACGAACGTAATTAAATTTCTATATATAGACTCCATATATATATATATATATATATATGGAGAGAAAGATTTTTAGTATAAATATATATATATATATATTCTCTCATGTATTTGTTCGGTAATTTTTTTGATTTATTTCTTATAAACTGTATAACAGTGCCTTTTAATTTAGATAAGTTTGTTATTACAACTCCTTAATACTCGGCGTAAACTGTAAACGTTAAATCCGCATAAGATATATCGTATTATATAATATTGTAATAGAAGTAAGGAAGCAGAATACGAAAAAAAGAAAACGCAAAGTAAAAAAAAGGTTTAAGTTGTTCTTACCTGGCTAGATGCTGATGATAAACCGACCTCAGATAGTTCCAATGAGTAGGAAGATATTGTTTCATTCGATAATGAACCTTGTTTAAAATAAAAGTTTAACGTTAACTTCTACTTACTTGCTACTTTAAAATTTTATTTTTTTTATGTTTTATATTATTAAATTGAAATTTAGTTAAGATATAATTAAAAAGACATTAAAATCACAATTCAGACATTGCAATATACAAATTTACACTTATACGGACACATATTAATACAAGTTTTAAATAATCTGTCAGTAAACTACAGTTAGTTACCTTCTAAAGCAAATGTTATGATAGCAGTTTTTAAGTCGTCTATGATTGCCGCCAAATCTGAAAAATCAGTGACGTAATATACTCGTTCGTTACTGTCCGTTCCCGTGGCAACCGTCTAATAGGAAAAAAAGATTTTTTCTTTAAGTAACTGTTATTGAAAAACACTTGTCAATTAAAGTTTGATTTAAGGTTTTTGTAGTGTGAAGATTGTGAGTGATAATTAGATTTTAATGACTTGGCATGAGTTTAAAATACGATAAAAAACTTCGATTTGATTTTATTGATCAAGGTTTCTTTTATGTTTTTTTTTACTTTTTATGTTTTTTTTGGTTCATGAAATTACATTTTGTTTTTTTGACTTTTTAGCTTCTGAAAACTTGAACGAATAGTTTCCTAAAATTATAATAAAGAATTTACATGTAAATTTGATTTCATAAAATTAAAAATTTAATTACTGCACGTGATTATTTTAATTGCTTAAATCCGGAACCAGAATTCTTAGAAATTGTAAAATTAATTTGTAGACACAAATGACAAATAGAGTACTTAATTTTGTCATGCATATTATAATCAAATTATGTCTTAACGTGTAGTCATTTTGTCAGTTTTACAACAGGTTATCAAAGTTTAATTTTTAAACAACAAGTTATTGAGAAAATTTAACTTAAATCGAATTGTTGTTTAATTTTTAAACAACAAGCTATTGAGAAAATTTAACTTAAATCGAATATTTGAAACACTTTACAATTAACATTGTATTATATGATGAAGCAAAAATAGTGTTTGCTTGTTAAAAATCTTAAAAAAAATAGTTTTGTAATAATATTAAGGATTGTTATTTTATAACAAAAACACTTGTACAGCATAAATAATTACATAACAAGAAATTACAATCTTACTCTAAGTTGAGATTGTACCGCCCTCCCCACCCCCACAGCAAAAGTTGTAATTCCCAAACTTCTGACATAGTTTGCTGAGAACGGTAAATCGTCTTTGTCAGTCGAACTGAAAAATAATTGTTTTGTTAAATTAAAAATTATGGGCAAAAGTATTTGGGTAAATACCACTTATGTATTGTTTGTATTATGCTTTTTAGTTTGCAAAAAGAAAAAACATTAGAAGAGTGTTTAACTAGTTATTTTTATATATATCAATAGAATATAAAACTATTGTTTATTGTCTAATATTTCTTAGTTTGGTTCATTTCTATTACACTTTTTAAGTTAATTTAAACAATTATAAATTTTTTTGTTTTTCTTACTTCCCGTCGGTTAATAAAATAAGAATCTTGGAAGTTCCAGGGTCATTATATCTGTATGAACTTTGAAAGTCAAATATTGTTTTGTTTAATGCATGGGCAGTGTATGTTGTAAAACGAAATAGCTCGATCTTGTTAACAGCTCTCTGAAAATTTAATAATTTAGATTAATTTGTGGAGAAAATTTTTTTTAAATTTTGTATCATGATTTATTAAAAAAAAAAAATAATTTTTTTATATTAAAAGAATAAGTTAAGAAAGGCTTACATCAAAATCTACAGCGTTTTTGTATCTTCCTAATTCGACTTCGGTTTTGATAAAAGTTTGGTTATTTAGAGGTCTAGATAAACATAGATGATATGTTATGTTCTATAGTAGTACAAGAATATTTATATATAATTTTTTATTGTTATATTTCAAACTTGAATATATTGTTACAGATGGAATTTTATATTACTAAGCTTTATGATAAATTTGCTTTAGAAATATACCTAAGCCTACTTTATATTATTATTTTTTTTTTATGTAACATTTTAAAAATACTTACAAAATCAAAAGCTATATAAAAAATAAATAAATTACTTATAATAAAACAATAAGATAAAAAATCGTAACTTACTCGTTGGGGTAATAATGTGAATATTGCACAACCCCGATTTGTGAGGCCCCACTGGCGGTATCAAACTGTCTTGATACCTGCTTAGTCCAACTTTTAACCGTTTCAAAGTTACGTAAACCTACCGAGCCAGAGCCATCGATTAAGAATATTAAATCCAGTTTAAACGCCGGGCACTCTGTTTAAATTAAATTAAAAAAATGTTTAAATATGTTTTAGACTAACAATATGGATTTACATGTCTCGGAAGAAAAAAATTAATGGATAAAATGCTTTTGGAAAAACTGCCCAACATTAAGTAAGTGTAGGTAATGTTATTTTAATTATAGTTGTATTGTTTAAAGCAGTACAACTTGTTTAGTAAACATTTAGTTGGCCACAATTGGACATATTTATGTAATTTGTTGCGATAAAGAACTATTTAAATAACCTTAACAGTAAGTTTTAGTTTAACTTAATTTATATTTAACAGTTAGACAAGGTTAGTTTATTTAAATTTTTAAATAATTGAGTTAACGTGTTATCTATTTAATTTTATAATATTTTAAAGTTGACATATTTACTGTGACAGCGTAACATTTTTTAAATATCTTTGGTTTAAACTTGCCTAAGTCTCTAGTTCTACCGTCCGGGGCCCAAGTTGCCCCGTTATTAGTGCTCTTATAGCAATAACCGGGTGTGTAACGTACTCCGAAACATTGCTGTATTCTTGTTGGGGTACATGCCTAAACAGGGTAGATAAATATGTTAGCATGTGCTTAAAACAATATAACTCATGATTAATCCATCCGAGCAATACTTCTTTTATATTATTGAGCTAACTAAATAGACCCAAAAACTTAGTTTAAAACTATGCTGGAAAAGGCTAATTTATCAGACAAAAAAACTTAGCTACGCTTTTTATATTAATAACTTATGATAGAAAAGTGTGGGAGGTTTATACAACGGATCTGCTAAGCCTATGACACTTACTGTTAAATCTCCGTTATTTAATCCACTTAAACTTAACCCATAAGCATCCCCTAGTTCAGGTTGGGGTGGTTGTACTGAGGTACAAGATAGCCTTGATTTGCTGCTAAAATTTGGTGTGGGACAAGATAATATGTCTCCATTACCTGAGTAAAAAGTGTTTAGTTTAGTTTAATTATTCATTTATTAATTTTGAAAAAAATTTACTTTTATAAAATAAAACTTTAAATTTTGTAGTTGTAAAATCATTGCTAAAATAACAATGTATATATGTTTTACCTAAAATTGTTTTGCTAGTATTTTTATTAAATAATATTCTAAAGTTTAAATGGTGTTTAGTTAAATAAAATATGGGAATAGAAGTTGTTTAGAAAATTAAAATAAATTGATATTGGTTAATTTGTTTCAGTGTAGTTCATATGTTAAAAGTGGTTTATAATAAAGCGTTGTTGTTAAATGGATATTAGAAACGTTAAAAAAAATGGATACAAAAAAATAATTATATTATAATTTGTTTTGCATAAACAATAGTTTGTTATGTAAGTAAATATATTTAGTTTGTGTAAGGTAATATATATCTTACCAAGTGTATTTCGACGATCTTTACTTTGTTGACCTCTTCTACCTGGTATAACTGTTTTAGGCGCTCCGACTATTAGTCTAAAATATTAGAAAATATTACATAATATAGTTAGGTAAATGGTTACTTTTTTATTATATTGTATTTGGCTTATCTAAGTTTAAAGGGAAATTTTTGTTGAGCAATTTTATAATTGTTTATGATAATTTATTGAAAGACAAATTTAATAGACAATTTTTTTTAAGCAATATATTAAATGAGATACGTGATTGTATTTAATTTTTAAAAGGCTAATTTAAAAGGTTAATTTAAAAGGCAATTTTTATTTTGCAATTTAATAAAAATCTATAAATTGAAAGTTAACTTTTTAAAAACTAATATTGTCCAAGTGATTGTCGTAGGTTAGAAACAATGAATGAGTAAGCAAATTTGTAAGAGTTATTGTCAGTACGCATAATCAATCAAACTGTCAAGAACTAGTTTGTTATACTATGTATTGAATTGGCATAACTGAATTGAATTGGCATATTCTCAACAATAACAAACTATGGTTTGATACGAGTAATCTCTATATCAATGCATTTTGCTACGTTTTTAAACAGAAAAAATATATTTTTTTTATATGTACAAATAAATTAAAGGTAATATTGTTTTTGTTTAACTATATTTAATCTTAACTAAATTAAAATACATTGAAAAACGTGGTTTTTAAGTTAAAACAGATTAAATTTTACATTTAAAAATTAAACTAAGATTTGACATATTTTTTTAAGTATACTTGATCTGAACTAAACTAAAATACATTGAAAAATATATATTTTAAATTTTGACTGCACGGAAGCGAATAAAATGCTAAAATCACATAACTTTTAATTAAAATACTAATAAATTTAATCATTCTGTTACCTTGTATCTTTGGTCTGACTGTACAGAATATTATATCCAAAATAAGTCGAAGTAATAGCAGAAGGAGTTGAGGTGGCGGTTAGCGAATCACTCTGTCTTATAAAAGGTGACTGAATATATCTTATGCCATCAGGAATATAAGCGATGTTAACACACTGCGTTGGTTGTCCATATAGTAGCACCGTTGATAAGATAATATTAATCCAATATTTCATTTTTAGTTTGAGTTTTATATTTTTATGGGGTCGTTTAGAATTGTTTAAAATTTATTTTGCGCTTTTTAATTTAAATTTTTTTTAACTTGTTGTTAGGAATGATTTATTCTTATTTCTTCAATAAATTTAAAATCTGTACATTCACATATAAAAATATAGTAAGCTTCTGACTTATTTAAATTTAAATTTTAAAATATTTGTTTTTACAAAATTTCTAGTTAAATTAAAATTTGAAATTAAAAAAATTAATTTATTATTCTTTTTTTAATAAATTTTAAATTTAAAAGACTAACATAAACATAATATAGTAAGTTCTGACTAATTTAAATTTTAAAAAATAACTTTTTGTATTATTTCTAGTCAAATTAAAAATATTTTCTTAATATTTTACACATTTTTGTGCCACTATTTAGGTCTGGTTTAAAAATAAGATCTAAATGTAACATTTAAAACCTGGTCATCATTATATTAATTTTTTGCATAAAAGTTTGTGATTTGTCATAATTAATCTGTCTTAATTCACAAACAGACTCTTCGTGACGTCATAATTGTTAGTTTTTTCCACGATTTACGTCTAGAAATTACTTTCACCATAAAAACGTGATCAAAAAATAAATTGCAAAAATTTTTTTCGGGATTTTTTTGGGATAAAATTTAATAAACAAAATTTAAAAAGTTGTTAGTAGTCGTACGTAAATAATTATGACATAAATTAAAATTTTTAACACGATATTTTATGAAAATTATTTTTATTTTTTTAAGGGGGTACTAAAATATTTTTAATATTTAAAAAAAAATTATTGTTTTTTTTTTAGGAAATTAAAAAATTATTTAAAAATAATTTAAAAGTTAATAACAGAATATTTTTGAAATTCTTGACCTTATGTTTGTGTTTAAAATAAATTTAAAAAGTGCAAGTGATAAGTTAGTAAATTTAAATAACGTTTTTACAATTATAAATCTATTTTTAACCTAGCTATATTAGATCCTAACTATATCAACCAAAAATTAAAAAATGCAAAAATAACAGAAAATTAAAAAAAAATACATGAAAAAAAAATTTTGTAACTTACAAAGTGCAGTATAATTTAAAGATGATAAATAGATTAATTATTTTTATTTCCTTTTTAGACATTAATTAGGTTTTATTACTTCAAAATTTTTGGTGTTTAAGTTTTTGAATGACTTTGGCATATGTCCATTATCGGCAATAAAAGTCAACTTGTGATTTATTACCTAATTAATTTATATTAATTTATTTATTTTTATGACATATATGTTAACCAAATTCGCCTAACCTAACGTTAGTATAAATTAATATATAACTAGTTTTATTTAATATTTATTACTATATTTTCAAAAACTTTTGTAAACTAATTTAAAATTTATTACCTTAGCAATTTTATATTTATTTTAAGTTTTTGACATATATTTAAACAAAGTTATGTTAAGAACTTTAAATTAGCTTAAACTGATATTTAAATAATTTTGTTTATTATTTAATATTATATTAATACATTAAAATTTGTAAACTGATTTTAAAGAGCTAATCTATAAATAAATAATGTATACAGCTGAAATAACATAACTGCCATAAGTTATATAATTGCATCTTAAAATATATACCTTACAATCTATTATAAATTTTTTGTCGAACTAATATAAGCAGTGTTTCAATATTTTTAACTTAACATTTAACACTAAAACTTGTTCAAAATGATTTAACTTATTAATAGTGACTTAAACGTTAATATATTAAACAATATGTCGTACTAGTTTTCTTGGTAAATTTAATAATAATTGAACTATAGTAAGAGCATCTGTTAAAATAAATGCCATTAAATAAGTTGTAATAAAAAACGTGGTATAATTAGAGATATTTCAAGTAAACTTTATTTCCATCTTGGAATTGGTTTATTTACAATGAAATATTGTTTAATTTTGTATTGGGTTCTAGAGATAAACATTATGTTTAGGGTTAATGAAACAAGTATTATCAAATGGTAAAATAAGATTTAAAATTTTTATTAAAAAAAATATTAACACAGTTGCTAATATATTATCTATTTTTATATGTATACAGTGCCGTTACATTTCAAGATCTTATATATCAATTTGTTGTTAATTTAAAAGCGAATTAATTTAAATTCAAGTTTTTTAAATTCAAAGAAATTAATGAGGTTACGTATATCACAACATTTTCGAATGATGTCATATTTTTACCGGTTCTAAAGTGCCAATCTACGTAATAAAACTCATCAAAACGTCATAATTTTGCGTAAACTAAATGTTTGTGAAACGTTTTATGTTGTAATCTTTTTATATTATTTTTTTGTATACATCTTTATCAATGATTTGGAAGGTTGAATTGAATGCGCTACCCAAACAAAGAGTAACATCAGTTACCTCAACCCATTCTCGAGTTGCCTTTAGCAGTTTGAAATATTATAAATTATACCCGCTCAATGGTTATGCTGTTGTGCTGGCTCACCAGGAGTTCATACCGTTTATAGCGCCTTACTCAGGGGCGCTACAGCATGAGAACAGTGGGGATTAAACCCACGACTCCATGTGTGGTGTAGCAAGTGTTCTTATCACTACACCACCATTATTTTGTTAATAATTTGACGTTATAATTTAGTAGAATTAAAATCATTTTTAAACTTCCCAAACGAACTGGACAGTTAAAGTTAACGCCGTATATCAAAGAGATCGTGATATGATACTGATAAAATTTGATAAAGAATAAAATAGACTTTACACGTAAAATAAGAACTAAAACTTTGCAATAGACATTTGCCTTGTTAAGTTTTATGTTTACATTTTTGAGTATGTGTATGTTATTTGTTTAATTCTGTAAAAGATAAAGTTTAACAATAAATATATCTTTAGGGTTCATTCTACAACAGAGTTATTTCTTTTCTTTATTATTTCGGCAAAGAATTTTTAAATTTAAAGTTTGTATTTTTAAATATTATTCAATTCTTGCAAAATAATTTTCATTTAACAAAAACACTAGTTCCGTGTTAAGAGGAAATTTAATTATGTTGTACCGAAAAACCACACGGGAAGTGGTGACGTCATTCTTCATAACTTTCCTGTGTAAATACGTCAGAGGGACTTTCTTCCGTACGTGCTTACATAACAAAAACATTTTATATTTATAGTAACAACATATGCTTATAAAATTTTGATAGATAAAAATATATTTTAATTTTTTCTTAAGTTTATAAGATATATTGCTTTTACTTTGTAAATCAAATTATCAATTTAAATGTAAATACAAAAAAATAAAAAATAAATTTACATTTTCCTTTAATTTTCCCTTTTCAAGTTTACTTTTTAGCTGTCCAAACCCAAATTTCTTCATTTTTTTAGTTGTTTTCAGTAGATAGAATTAAATTTTAATTGTCTAACCTTATTTAACTACTATGGCGAGCGGTAGCCGTTTTTACATTATGTCGGCGCGTCAAAAAAAAATATAAGAAATATAGAAGAAAAATTTGATAAAAATTAAAAAAGAGAAGAAAAGAAAATCAAAACCGAAACTTTGGGTTCTTAAGAAAATCCTAAACATCTAATTACTTACGTTTCTGATTGCCGAATAAGCAACCGAAAATCCAACTTCTCCTACTTCTAATTCATAAGTTACAGTTGCTGAATTAGACGCCGAGCCTTAAGAAATATAAATTTGAAATAGTCAGAGTTTCAAAAAATCCACTTACTTGTTATATGTGTTAATATGTTCTTGAGAGTCCCTTTTTAGCATTTGTATATACATTTTTGGGCAAAAAAAAACAACTTAGGCCGTATGTAAAAATTAAAAATTTAACCATGTGTTTTTTGTGCTTACCTTCTAGAGCAAACGATAAAATTGCCACTCTTAGTTGGCCAATAATAGCATTCAAACCAGCAAAATCATTCACAAAATAAACCCTTTCAGAAGTGTTAGTCCCTGTAGCTATTAGCTATAACATATTAAAGCAGAATGTTAAAGCTGTACAAGGCGTTGGTTAAAACAAATCGATGATTTGTACTTTCAAATAAGTTTTTATTTGAAAATCAGGTTTTTATATTTATTAAAATCCAAAAAACAATTCTATTAGAAACATTGCACTTACTTGTAACTCTGATAATCTAGCATTACCCACACCCACAGCAAACGTTGTAATACCTAAACTTCTAACATACCGAGCAGAAGCTGGCAAATCGTCTGGATCAGAAGATCTATAATTTAAAGTAAATTACTATTTCGTTAAAAAGTTTTGCTTAGGTTTAGTATGAGTGTATAAAAGGTTGTTGTAAGTTGATTAAACAATTTGTCGCAAATACTTGTTCTAAATACAATGTCCAAATATATAAAATAGGTAAATTTGTAATGTTAAATCGTTGATTTCGCTTGTGATAAAAAAAGTTTTTTTGTTGAGTGAAGTGTATATACTATCCAGGTGATTTTAAGTACCTTCCATCAGTTAGTAAAATAAGGACTTTTGATGTCCCGGGGTCGTTATAACGAGTTGAATCCATAAAATCGAAAACCGTTTTGTTTAAGGCAGCAGCAGTGTAGGTGGTGTGACCTTGTAACTCAATGTCGTCAACCGCGCTCTAAGTTAGATGTAAAAGTTAGTATCTTCTAGTAGTGTTTAAGGATTATTGTATTTTTAAATTGAATGTTGAATATATTGTAGATCCTTTTATGCGTTTAACTGTAATTTTTTACCTATTGAGTAACGTAAATGTTTTAAGTAAAGTAAATTAAATATCGGTTTGTAAAATAACTAGAACTTCCAAAAAAAAGTTAAACATGTTACTTATCTAAAATATGTAAATTTTATGTAAAAAGTTTTGTATAATAATCAAATCTCTGTTTTTAGTTTATTATATTTAAGTTGTTTTATAGTATTTTAATTTGATAAAAGTTGTTTTTTAGTGATTTGTACTTACATCAAATTGTGCAGTATTCCGAATACTCCCTAGCGGTATTTCAGTAACAAGAAATGTGTTTTCGTTAATAGGTCTAAAAAAACATACGTTAATACAATCACTTTAACATTACATTATATCCAATTAATATTATTACTTACAAATCTGGGTAATAATGCGAGTATTGCACAACTCCGATCTGAGTGTCACCACTCGCAATATCGAAACCATTTGCAACAGACGTTGTCCAATTTTTAACAAGCTCAAAATTAGATTCGCCAACTGAGCCAGAGCCATCAAGTAGAAATACAAGATCCAATGCAAAACGAGGGCATTCTGTAAGGTGGCAATTAATACTATTATTATTAAATACACATTTTACTACAAGGTTTTTTAAGGCACTTAAGAATATGTCGAAAAATTCAGGTTAAAAATTTGATTTAGTTTTTGAGTTATAAAAAATTATAAATTTGTTAAAATTACCAAGAGCTTGGGTTCGGGGTCCTGGTGTCCATGTTCTGCCATTATTATTGCTTCTATAACAATAACCCGGACTTAGTATTACTCCTGTACATACTTGTTGTTTGTTGGGTGCACATGTCTATAAAACATTTACGGGAATAAGTTTAAAGAGTTTGATAGCTTGTGTTTCATTTGTTACTTACAAAGTAATTATGAAAAATTGTAAACCCTGAAAGCGGTTAAAAACGTAAACTGTTGAAATATTTGATTTGTATAGTAAGATGTTGTTATGTGTTATATAAATAGAGTAAGATGTTGTATTTATTAAGATGTTGTATTGTGTTTTTTTATAGATAGATAAAAGCATTTGCATATAACAAATAATGAAAAAATGTGTCAGCTACTACCAGTTTTTTTCTAATAGCATTTACGTCTTGATGCTCAACACTTTTAATTGTTTAACTTACCGAAAGGCTTCCCGTGTCCGAACCTTTAACACTTATACCAAACGCGTCTCCCGCCGTTGGATTTGGCGGGAGAATCGAGTCACATGACCCTTGTTCCGCACCAGTAAACGACACTGGCGGACAAGCTAGAATATTCCCAGTAGCTAAAAAAATAAAATATACCCTGACCTTGCAATATAGAATAAGTATTGTTGTTTAAAAATTTAAATGTAGATCTATTACTTATGGATCACTTGTACTTCACGATTTTCAGAAAAACTTAGGACCGTTAAGTATAAGAGAAAATTAATAAAAACCCCAAAGTACAAGAGATAATTTCTAAAACTGTTAAGTACTAAAGTGTATCTTAAAACCTTAAAGTATAGGTGATCCATATTGTAATTAACACTATTCTTATCGCAAAGTTTTACCTAATACTTCGGACGGGTTTGCTCTCTGAAGTTCTGGCAAATTCATATCAATTTGTTTTGGTGCTCCAATTGTTAAACTTTAAAAATAAAACTGTTTTTTTGATAAATATCTTGAAGTAATGTAGAACAAATTAAATATGGATACAAAGAAAAAAATGAGTTTGTGGATTTTTTAATTTGTTGGTGCCAGAGTGTGTTAATACTTCAAAATATATGTTGATATTGCGTTATTTTATTAAAGTGTTAAAGCAATATTTAGTTTGTTTTATAAATGTTTGATTTAAAACTGTATTTGTCTAGTTTATCAAAGTTTATAGCCAATATTATTTTTTATGTAAGTAAGTTATATATGTATTGATGCTTTAATTAAAGTTATACGCAAACATATAAATTTTTAAATATTTATTATTAACACTGTTTCTTGGAAATAATAACATGTCCTAGAATAGATTTTTCGCAAGACCCAATTTTAGGATGTGTTCACATTAAATAAACGTAAAAATCGCCATATGACTCCTTCGAACTGATAGCAATATTATAGACTAAAATGAGTCATCTGCTGCACAGGAGACGCTACACTTTAAAGTTATTTAAAAAGTGTTGATTATAGTAAAATTCAATGCATAATATGCACAATTTGATATTAAGAAATTTCGCTTTTAATAGTTTTGTATGCCAGGGTGTTTTCGATCCTAAATTCACTTTTTGTTATAGAGATTTTTATTGTATAGTTTTTATTCAAATTACGTTAAGGCTATTTCAATTATTGAATACAATACTTGATTGTGTATAAATAACTTTCTATAGGGTTCAAATACTTCTGTCTATATTAGACACAAAATGTTATTTACAAATTAATAAATTTGATAACCAATTTTTTTGTTTTTATTTTTTTAAAGTTATTCATAAATGACCGTTTGATTTAAATTTTTTTTTATTATTACTTGAATTGTATGGAACAAAATAGTTTTAGTAAAAAAAACAATTCACCTGTTTCAAAAATTATTTAACCATTTTTAAACTTCTATTTTTTACCAAATTACGTTTTATTAAAATTTAAAAAATTTACCTTGGTTGTCCGTTTTCGCGGATCTGAAAATCGTACCCATAAAACGATGACGTCACATTTGGGGGTAAAATATTGGGGCCCCCGTTGAAAAGAGGAGGGTCGGTAACCGCATTAGATTGTAGATATTTCAACGTACCTTGATTGTCGGCCACATTATATCCCGATATTAAATTTGTCGTAAGCAAAAGTAGAAACACAACTTTGTGCATTTTACTTAAATATTTCTTTATCCAGAAATTTTTCGCTTTTTCTAACTTTTTATTTTTTTAAAAATCCTAATACAATTTAAGTAACTACAATAAATAACATCCTTTTTTAATACTTTTCTTACTTACATTTAAATAAGGTTTGCGAAGATGTAGACATTTTATTAACACCAGTTAGTTTTGATAATAATCACATTTTATTAACACCAGTTAGTTTTTTTTTTAATAATTTGATAATAAGTTTGATCTATCACTGAAAATACAGTAGAATTACATTACCAAAATACTACCAGAAATATTATGATAATAATACCGGTAATATTAATACTAACAATGTATCATATAATACCCTTAAATTTTTTATCCTAAAGCTTCCGTTGTAATAATCAGAATAAATTACCAGACTTCATATACTTATAGTTTACCCTAATAACTTGATTCGTCATATCATGTTTAAAGCTACGTTACCACGCAATTTATCTATAAAAATTCCATAATATTGTAATGTATTTACCATATTGAAAAACGCAAATTTATACACTGTTGTACTTGCTATACCAATACGGTATATATAATTTATGCGTAAATTTTTTTTAAATCCTACATATACCTTCGTTATAATGCACCTTAGAAGCAAATAGCCTTTTTTACAGCGAATGGCCCCTTTGAACTTTCTACATTAAATATACTTTTTTTATCTAATTTCTAATGCCGCCCGTTTGTTTTGAATAATTGTATAGTACATATTTATTAAGCCATGTTGTTGTATTAAACCCGACGTTAAGAAAGGAAATTGGTATAAGAAAGAAAACTGTGGGCGGCATTACGAAACTCATTAGCTGTATTACCAAATAACATATAAGGATAACTATATGTTGATACGAAGTATTTCAAAACATTGGTTTAAATTCAAATATTTTACGTTTCCTTAATCGTTATTAGTCATTAATTAGTTTCGTAATGCGATCTTTGATTGATTATTATTTTAAATAAAATTTTACTTGAATTACGTTGTGTGACGTGACCGTTTTAAAAAAAAGTTAGTTTTATTTATTTTTGTTGGGTCAAAGGCCATTTTAACATTTTTAACCCAGTTTAATTTTTGTTTAGGTGAGTTTTGTTAGTCTATTCTGGGTTTAAAGTAAAATGTATTTTTTCCAATTATATCCATGGTACTGTTTTCACTGTATTCATATTTAACAATTTTCTAGTTGTTTAGTTTTTTAGTATTTAAATTAAAATTTAAAATTAACAGCCGCGTGCGTAAAGCATTAGCGCAATTACGCAATAAGAAATGGAAAAAAAGAAAGCCCGTATGAGAAAATGTAAAATAAAAAGGTCAGAAATAAGATAAAGAAATAAAAACACTTTTGATCCTTATTACTTACGCTGGTAATTGACGAATAGGCGATCGAAAATCCAGTTTCGGCGATTTCTAATTCATGTGCTACGGTCGCTGAATTAGGTGCTGCACCTTTTTTTTAATAACACAAAATAATTTAGTCATAATTTAAACTAAAAAAAAGAAAACAGTATTTAAAAATCAAATTTATGGTAGGTTCATGCAAACACATTTTTGTTTTTTAAATAAAAATTGTAAAACTAGTTTTTTTTTTATTGTTTTCACCTTCAAGGGCGAATGTTAGAATTGCTCCTCTGAGTTTCGCTATGATGGCATCTAAATCGGTAAAATCCTTTACAGAATATACTCTTTCCATTGTGTTTGTACCCGTAGCTATTATCTGTAACACAAACGTGAAACGAATGAAAAGAAGTTTGTAAAGCGACTCAAATTAAAAACGCGATGATTACTTTTTATTTCCTTAAAGTTAAAATTCGTTGTGGTGGTAAAATAAAAAAAACAAATATAAGGTTTTTAAGAATTGGACATAGACAAGGGCAAATGTATATGCATATTTTTTTTAAATTTGTGTGACTTTATATTGTTAAAAGAAATGTTTGTTATTATTCTTAATATATTTAAATACCTTTAATTCTGCTATGTTAGCATTTCCAACACCCACAGCAAACGTTGTTATACCTAGACTTCTTACGTATCTGGCCGAGTTTGGTAATTTATAGTGATCAGAAGATCTTGAATTTAAAACAATATTAACATTTTGTTTAGTAAAGGCTAACCAATATAACGGCTCAGTGTGTATAAAGTATATATTTGTGAATTTTTAAAATTAAAAAAAATTTAAACAAAATGTATTTAAAACTCAAAAAATATCAAAAAGGAACAAACTGTCCATCTGTTAGTAAAATAAGGACTTTAGATGTTTTAAGACTGTTGTAGCGAGCTGAACTTTTAAAATCGGAAACTGTTTTCTTTATTGCTTTTCCAGTATAAGTAGACCAACCACTTTGATATATGATATTGTCAACCGCTTTCTATAACATTTTTTTAATTGTTTTAATTGTCATTGGGCTTTAATTTCTAGCATGTATAGTGTTAAGAACACTTGTCACACCATATGAGATTGTTGGTTCGATCTCCTGCTCTCATGCTGTACCGCCCTTGAGTAATGCGCTTTAAATGATATAAACTTCTGCTGAGCCAGCACGATTATAAATCTATAACATCCCAAACTGCCACATGCAACTCAAGACTGGGTCAGGGTAACTGATGTTACTCTATGTTTAAGTCGCGCATTCGACCTTCCCACATAAGGATATATATAAAAAAAAAAAAAAAATTTGTTTAAAATACTCACATTAAAATTTGCATGATTTCGAATACTACCTAATGGTATTTCCGTATTTATTCTAAAAAAACAAATAATATTTATATATCTTTAGTATTTTTTCTGCAAAATAAATTTTTTTTGGATTTACTAACTAATAAAATATAAAAAGGCAATGTGTTACTTTAATTTTTGGTCTTTTCAAATAAATTTGTGACATGAAAGAAACTGCTAAAAGTTACGAAATAGCATTTAAACATGAGTTAAAAAACATTTTTCAACTTAAAAAAACATTTACTTACTCGCTGTGAGAGGAATATTGTACAACACCTATTTGAGTATTTCCATTAGAAATTTCAAAACCATTGGCGACAGTTTTTGTCCATTGTTTAAGAATGTCAAAATCGGAGCGACCAACCGAGCCAGAGCCATCAAGTAAAAATATAAGATCCAGAGCAACACCGGGACATCCTGTAAAATAAAAACAAAGTTAAATGAATTAATAAAAATATAAAGAATCTTTGTTTTAGGGGACATCCACCAACTTTCGCTTTTAGACCTTTTCTTTAGGCAAATATTTTTTAAAAACTAAAAATGCCAGCTGTTTTTTTATAAACAATTCAGAAATAAAAGCACATATTTTAGGGTTTGTTAAATAAAAAAAAACTTTTATATTAAATCAGCTGATTTTTTATAAATAGGCTCAAAGTTTATAGGTAATAAACAATTGGTTAATAATAGTAAAACACAAGGCATGTTAACTTTTTAAGGCATACATACTTAAGTCTTGGGTTTGAGGTCCCGGTGTCCATGTTCTGCCATTATTATTGCTTCTATAACAATAACCCGGACTTAGTACTACTCCTGTACATACTTGTTGTTTGTTGGGTGCACATACCTGTAAAAAAACAAAATTAAACATTAATGTTTAAAAATAGAATAATTTTCTGTATAAATAACTGACTACTTTGCAAAAATGGCTATTAAAAATTCAAGAAAACAAATTTTAAATTAATATTTTAGTTTAATTGTGTGTTTATTAGTAGTTTGTATTACTTGTTTTGAAAATTTGTTGTTTGATTTTAAACCTAAATTACAGTTTAAGCCTAAATTATGTTTTATTAAAAAAATATGATAGCCTTTTAACAAATACAAAGAACTATAGGCAAAATATAAACAAACCAACTTAAACAAAGTAGAATTTAAAAAAATGAACATACCGAAAGCTTTCCAGTATTCGAACCTTTAACACTTATACCAAACGCGTCTCCCGGCGTTGGATTTGGCGGGAGAATCGAGTCACATGACCCTTGTTTCGCACCAGTGAACGAAACTGCCGGGCAGGCCAATATGTTGCCAGTAGCTAAATTTGCAAAAACAACAATGAAGTTAGAATAATATTTAATTTTTTTTGGTCAAGTATAAACTATAATGTATTTTACCAGTACCATAGGTATTTTGACATAGTTTTGTTTATATAGTACGTATGTTAAACAATAGTAAAATTGAATTTGCAAGTGTGCGTATATAAAACCTACCTAATATTTCGGCTGAATTTCGTGACTGACGAGGTTGCGTATTCATATCAATTTGTTTAGGCGCTCCGATTGTAAATCTATAAGATTTAGATTTTTAATGTTCTATTTAAAAATAGTAAGGGTTGTATTAGCTAACAATCTATGATCAATATGATTAACTGTTAAAAATATTTTTTTTTTATTAAACCATATTTATCAATATAGGTCTTACAGTCTAGATCTTTCATTCCATAAAATACATAGAGTACAGTAGATAATTATCTGGCTAAAACACTCGAGGTAACTTATAAAGAGTAGAAAGTATAATAACTGCACAGCATATCGAGTATTTTTTGTTTATTTAAATATTATATAAAAACAAATAATATCATATTCTAACATTTGTTACAACTTAATATTTCATATCTTACTCCTTTTGTCCATTCTTTTGAATCAGCAAATCATATCCAAAAAACGATGACGTCACATTTTGGGGTAATACTTTGGGGCCTCCTTTTAAAAGGGGTGGGTCGGTGATCAAACTGGATTGTAGATATCGTAGCGTACTTGGTCTTTTGTCCACCAAACCAGTTATTAATTCGGTCGTTAGCAAAAGTAGAATTGTAACTTTGTACATTTTACTTAGCTTAAAATTCTTTGATTCACTTTTCTAAATTTTAGTCAGTATTTTTCGTTTAGTTGTCTAAAGATATTTTATCGTCATTTTAATATTAAATTATAAAATTTTCGAATACTTAAATAAAATTAAACACCACTAATTTAACTCTATCGTTATCAGTATTTTTTAAAGTAATTTTAGACATTTTAAAGTTAAATTCCCTTTTTTGTTTTCAAAACATCTACTCTAAAGTTATAATACAAAAAGGTAGCGTCAGATTTCCTGCAATTGAACATTCTGGATAGTCCTGCTAACTATAGTCAAACACAATCTCTTATTTTACCCTATTTGGTAACAAGGCAACATTTTAGTTTCACATCTATTATGTGATCATTCTAGCATTACTTTGTTCTTCTATGTTAAATTTTTAGTCAGCTATTGTATTATTGAAACTTTCCAAGTAAAGCTGAGGTTGTTTTTTATAATAATTTTGGTCTTTAAAATCTTTTTAATCAAATTTGTAATTATATGTAAATTTTTATTTTATCTGAAAGGCCTAAATCAAAAATAAATGGTACGTAGCCTAACTTTTACGATTTTATATTTGTTACATGAACACAAAACATTATGATGAAAAAACAATATTTTTGATCCACGATTTTACCTGTTTTTACCAACTTTATAAATTTAAAACACGAATTTAATTTGTTATAATAATGTAATAACACCCTTAATTTAAAGAGTAACAAAGAATCACCCGCAAATCAATTATAGAAGCTTTGAAAAGGCAAAGTTTTGTTAGATATTCGTCCTGGCATATGATAAACATGTCGTCGGGTCTATAACATCCTAAATTTTTCAAACAGTTAAAACATAACATGTGGTAGTTTAAATACAGTTTGTGTTTTGTTGACTGTGCAGATTAGGTATAAGATATTTTGGATAAAAGAACTTACTTATAATATATGTTGTAGTATTGTAGGCTTGAATTTTGTTCAGTTTAAGTCGTTGAACTCTTGTATGTTGTATTCTTGAAAGCACAATTTACATGTAATAGCTGTTTAAATGTGATACTTAATAAATGCATTTCCTTACCTTTTGATTGGATGCAGTAGTTAAATTTATTAAAACAGCTACTCTTATCTGTCTAATTACGCTTGCGACGTTTAAAGCGCTTTTGTCGTAAAACTCTTTCGCGTACAGAACGATAGAAAAATAGAAAAGAAATAAGGAAATAAAGATTTTAAATTTATTTGATACTTACGTTTTTTAATGGTGAATAGGTGGCGGAGAACCCGACTTCACCTACTTCTAATTCAAAAGTAACTGTTGTTGAATCAGATGCTGAACCTTAAGAATTGATTAGCAAAATTTCAGTTTTTTTTTATGTGGGGGCAGAAATTAAAAGTCAAGCAGTCAAATACATGACTTTTAGTCAAGTATATTATCATAAAGTTTAAGTTATGGTATAATTTTTTATAATACCAATGTTTTTTCAATGATGATTATTGGCAAAAAATTGCACATTTTTCCGGTTTTTAAAAGTTATGTTTTACCTTCAAGAACAAACGATTGAATAGCGCCTCTAAGTTGGCCTATAATGTCGTCCAAACCAGCAAAATCTTCCACAAAATAAACCCTCTTCGAAGAACTTGTCCCAGTCGCTATTAACTAATTAAAGGTAACAGAGTTAACAACGTAGAGAAATAACAAATAGGCCTGTCATAAATTTAAACACCTGGACAAGTAACATTTTTTAAGTTTGTTCTTCTTCAATACAAAGGGGTAGTTATTATAGAAATTTGCTTAAACTGTTTTTTTGTTATTATTAGTTACTGTCGTGATGTTAAACACTATTTGTAAGTACCTGTAGTTCTGGCCGAAAAGCACCCTTAATGCCCACTGCAAAAATTGTGATTCCGAGATCTCTAACATATTTGGCATTTCTTTCCAGATGACTTGAATCAGTAGCCCTTTAAATGTAAATTGTTAAAATTGTGTGTTAGTTTTGCTTAAATGTATAGACAGTTGTTGTAATAACCGAGTATATATATATATATATATATATATATTGTGAAGTTATATAGCATCACAAAATTGTTTTTTAGTTGTAAATTTTAATTTAAAAAAAAAATATATATTAAAAAAAAAAACTTAAATTTTAAATTTTTTTGCAAATCATAAGTTTAAAAGACTAATATATAAAGTTGAAAACATAAAAGTTTTTAATACCCCCCATCAGTAAGTAAAATGAGTACTTTAGATATTTCAGGATCGTTAAAGCGAGTTGAACTTTTAAAATCTTCAACTGTTTTTTGTAATGCTGCCGCTGTAAAAGTTGATCCGCTTTGTAGTTTTATACCATTAATAGCTGTCTGTTAAAACATAATAACATTCTGTTATGTAAAACAGTCCATTAAAAGTCATTATAGATTTATGCAATTTTTATTTTAATGTTGATCTATTATTTTGAAAAAAATTTTGCCTTTTAAGTTATTTTTTATTCTTTTGATTTTATTTTATTAATGGGTTTATTAAAAGTTTGTTTATTTTAAACTTTTAAGTTATCCTACTGCACTAACAGTTTTTTTTATCAATTGATTATGCTTCCGAAAAATTGAGATTAACATTTACTTTAAAAGTATTCTGACATAAAAACATAATATTTTTAAATTATTTTAACAGTTTTAATTTTAGAAAATATATTTTTTTTAAATTATCCAAGTACTTACATTTAATTCAGCATGATTGCGAATACTTCCCAAAGATATCTCGGTAATCAAATCTTTGCTGTTGGGTCAAAAAAAAGTTGTGTTAGTAATAATATTAGTTATACTTTTACTTTTTAATTTTGGTGTAAACGTTTGCTTACAAATATTGGTTGTAAGTTGAATATTGTACAACTCCGATCTGAGTGTGTCCACTCGCAATATCAAAACCATCTGCGACAGACGTTATCCAATTTTTAACAAGCTCAAAATTAGCTGCACCAATTGAACTAGATCCATCGAGTAAAAATACAAGATCCAAACCAACGCTAGTAGGGCATACTATAAAAATTACGAATTAAAAAAAAAAATTTTATTAAAGATGCAAAACTTTTCGACAATTTAAATACTTTTTTAAATATCTAATTTGTCAATTTGATACTACGTTTTTTACTTATATTTAATTGGTATTTGAATTTTTTTTTTTAAATAAATTTTGAACTGTTAAAAGTAATATGTGAGTATTAGAAATATTTCAAAACATATTTTAATTGCTATTTGTATAGGGTCAACAATTATTTTTTATTAATAATGTGTAGATGACCAAAACAAAACAATATTCTTTGAAATATTTGTTACCAAGAGCTTGGGTCCGCGGTTCTGGTGACCATGTTTTACCATTGTTATTGCTTTTATAACAATAACCCGGACTTCTATTGACTCTCGTACATCTTTGCTTGTTTGGAGAACACGCCTAGTTTTAAAATAAAAAATATGTAAATGGTACGAATTAACGTTTAAAAAACGATTCGCTAAAAATGAGGTCACATTTTTAGAGCAATTATTAGGTACAAGTCATAATCTTCGTTTTTTTGCAACACTTGACGAGTTGCGTGGCATTTTTAAAACCTAACGTATTGTTAAACAATCGTTAAGAATATCTCGCACGAAAACCGAAACATTTTTGATTACTTTAAAGCTGTGTTAAGTATTTAAAAAATTGCGCAATAACTAAACGAACCCGGAGGTGAAGTTTACGCATTGCCAAACATGGAAAATTTTTGTTATTAAATGCCCTAAAGTACTACATTTACGCAGGATTATATTGATGTAATTATAAATGTGTTAAACCGGTTAAAAATAGATCGTAACAATACACAAATATACACGAAAGTATTATTATCGCTTGAAATTTTTTGGTTGATTCGCTAATTCTAATATATTTGTAAAAACGATTCGCTAATTTAAAAAAACGATTCGCGTTTAGCGAATAGCGACCCTAGATAAAGAAAAGAAAATACTGTTTGCGACATTTACTTGTTTTAAACAGACACAAATTTTTTAACTTACTAAAAGCCTTCCAGTATTCGAACCTTTAACACTTATACCAAACGCGTCTCCTGCTGTTGGATTTGGCGGGAGAATCGAGTCACATGACCCTTGTTTCGCACCAGTAAACAACACTGCCGGGCAGTCCAATATGTTGCCAGTAGCTAAAATAAAAACATGCAAAATATAATATAAAACAGGTTATTTGTTAATTTGATGTATAAATTTCCGTTTATTTGTTTCCATTATAAAACAATTGATGATGCATCAACATGTCGTTGTAGCTAATATTTTACAACACAATAGATAAGGCATTTCGATTTTTAGACTATTAGCACAACAAGGAAATAACCTTATTTTAAACTTACAAACTTCCTTAAAAATATTAAAAACTTATTTTAAACCCATAAGCTTCGTTGAAATATTTAATAAATGCGATATAGAACCGTGAATATGACTTGAAACATTTACTTTACTTAAAGAAAAATTATGTGTTAAAAATATTTACCTAAAGCTTCGGGAAAGTTCTCAATTTGAAGTTCTGGCGTACTTAAATTAATCTGTTTTGGTGCTCCAATTATAAAGCTAAAACGTAAAACTTGTTTTTAAATTAAGTAATGGCTTAGAAATTGGCCATTATTGAAGTATGTTAACTCTAAGTAGACCAAATTTTTTGGTTGTTTGTTTTGAAAATATGTTGTTATTAAATCGTTTTATTGAAGAACAAGGTCAATAAACAGTTTTAACTAAATTGTGTTTTGTCGATGGGAATACAGATTTTAAACTTTATTTAAAACATAAAACACCAATTTAAATGTGCTTGTTAGTTTGTTAGTTGGTTTTTGTTATCTAGTTTTTGTTAATTTAAGGACATCTGAGTTCAAACTTATATTAGTAATGCCTTATCTGAAAATAACAATGTATTTATGCAAAGTGGCAAACTAATTCATCTTTTGTTATATGAAACTTCATTTAAAGAATTACTCATTCTGTATACGTCAATTGAGCATTCAATATTGCGCAAGATGTATTATGTTAAACTTTTAAAATATTTTATTAAGTTATTCAACTATTGTGTTTAGTAGAAACAAACTGTTAAATTTTCAATGGTAATTGTCTATTGAAATATAATTTAAGAACTATTGAATTAGAATGACCGTTTCAATAACAACACACTATGATACTTAATTTGTAAAAAAAGCAAAATAATTCTATTGAAAAAATAAATTCACCCTTTTAAACTTATTTTCTTTTAAACTGTATTTAATTTATTTAAAAACTGAAAACTATTATAGTAAAATTAACAATGTTACCTTTGTTCATTTTTTCGTATCAGAAATTCATACCCGAAAAACGATGGGGTCACATTAGGAGGTAAAACTTTGGGGCCCCATTTTAAAAGGGGTGGGTCGGTAACTAAACTGGATTGTAGATATCGTAACGTACTTGGTCTTTTGTCCACCAAACCAATTATTAATTTGGTCGTCAGCAAAAGTAGAATTGTAACTTTGTACATTTTACTTTAATGTTTGATAGATTTCTTATTTGAACAAACTAAACAACTTTCTATATATTTAAATTTTAAAGCATATATATTTTTAAAAGATGTCGGGATATCTCTATTTTATAAAAGTTTATAATTTTCAAAAGCGCACAAATTTTAAAAACAGTATTTATCAAGACCACTTTAATATAAAATAAAAAATGAAGCTCAAATAGCATCCTATAAGATACTATCGCTTTTCTACGATACTATAAAATACTCTACCACTACTTTAACTTTTTAGATATAATTATGAACTTTGTTCTTAACACTTTTGTATCATGTTGTAATAATAATAATGCAACCGTTTTTATTGCCTTATATAATGTTTGCTCTGAAGAGTTCATTCGTTCTGTTGTTTAAAACTATACTGGCAGTTTTCATTGAAATCCCACAATACGATACCATATTAATACCCTAATGGCCAATTTATAAATTTTTACTGTTGTTTAGTATACCAATTACGATCGGTATCTTATATACTTAGCCTACATAAAAATAGACTACTAGTTAAGGTTTAGGTTAACCAACAGGCTACCTTAAACCAAACTTACATTACGTTTGGCAACCAGGCCTTAGAACCACCTTAATATTTCTTTGATTATTTTCATTTTAAAATTTTACTTCAATTTAATTAACGTTACAGATTTAAAAAAACTTATTGGATTTTTAAAAACTACTTCATAAAGGTAATGGGAATAATTTTCGTGAAAATTAATATTGCTTAACGTTATTTTGGTAATTTAATTGGTCGCAAGTTCTGTCGTCGTATCGTTTAGGGTTATAAATATCGTGCAAATTAGTATTTTTATTTTTAAACATTTTTATTTTCATTACTTACAATTTTGGAATCTTGTTTTTATTAAATTCGCATTTCTTTTTTTGAGTGAAAAAGTTAGAAATGAAAGAAAGTAGAAAAAAAATAAAATAAATAAAAAAAACTCTTACCTTTCCGTCGTTTAGAGAAAACCCAGTTTCCGAAAATTCAAAAGTTTTAGCTACCCCCGTTTGACCCACTCCAGTTCCTGATAAAAATAGGGGTTCAAGCAAAAGTTATGACAAAAAAAATAACTTTTTTTTTTTTTTTAAGAAAATTTTGGGTAATTTTTTTGTGAATAACAATGAAAAAATTTCAAAGGCCCTCAAAGGCACAAATAATTTAAAATAATTAAAAAAAACCTTCAAGTGAAACGGTATTAATTTCTTTTGAAATGTCAGACACAGTAGATTGTAGATCTGTGAATTTTGAAAGCAAGTAGACTCGATCGTTAACGCCCTCTCTACCATTAGCTGCAATCTAAAACATATTTACTTCTTTTAAGTTTTTTCTTAATAGGTAATGATTTAAATTTTTACAAACTCAAATCAAATAAAATATTTGGTTAATAGGATTTTGTGCTAAAAAATGCAACGAATTTTTTTTGTTTTATTTTTAAAAAAAATTGTTTTAGTTTTTTAAATATTTTAAAACAGCCAGTTTATGAATTCGTTAGGTTTGGTTTTACTTTATTTTTTAGTTATTTTATTAATTAACTTAGTTTAAGTAGGGTTTTTGTCGTGTAGGTAGATATTTTACATAGGCTGGCAAGTGATATTTAAGTAAATAAATATTTTTTTTAAGTAATTGTAAAAACTATGATAATATATTACTTGCAAGTCACTTATAGATGCACCAGCTACACCAACCGCTATTACAGTTATATTTTGTTGTGTTAGAAATTCGTGAGTTTCTGGCAATTGTCGTCTGTCGTTTGCTCTATAAAATACCAGTTTAATGTAAGTTTATCTATGCCAGGCTGTTGTATGGGGTAGCATAAGAGTTTGTGGTACAGTTACTAAGTTTGTAGTATAATGAAAGTACAGAAAAGACACAAAATTATTGGTAATAATACAGGTAGCGTAGTGTAATTGTCTAAACACTTGCTTCACTACATGAGGTCGTTGGTTCAATCCCCACTGATCTCATGCAGTAGCGCCCTTGAGTAAGGTGCTATAAACGGTATAAACTCCTGCTAAGCCAATTTTTAATTAGCAGCGTAATTATCAGGCAATTATAATCTTCTATATCCCAAACTGCCACAGTCAACTATGTAACTGATGTTACTCTATGTTTAGTTGCGCATTCGCCCTTTTAACATCGAGGGTAAAATATATATACATAAAACAAAAATTAAGTGAGGAAAAATTGGTCATTAAGTAGGTTCAAGTTTTAAGTATTTTAATAAATCTTACAGTCCATCTGTGATCAGCACAATCACTTTTCTAACTTCTTCGTTTCGCGTATTCGAAACTGTGTTAAATTGCTCGGCAGCAAGTCTTAATGCTGCAGCTGTATAAGTAGATCCTGTGAGTAACGAGACTGGATCGATTTTATCCTGATGAAGAAATTGGGATAGTTTTAGTACACGTAGATAGTTGCATGTCATATTTAAATCATAGTTATTGCATAAAGTAATATTAATATTGTTTGGTCATTTTCCTTCAGAAAAACTTTGTATGTGTATTTAAAAGTGTTGGAAAAATGTAGATTAGAAAGTTGATATGGGTAAACTCTTTATACAACTTAGCTTATATAAAAACATGAATAAATACCGGTTTAACATAGTTTTACTTACAGTCCTATCTTACACAGGCTTATCTTAAACGACTTAAATCTTTTAATAATATATGTCAAATGGCAGAAAATCGACTAAGGTATGTTAGTTGTTTAAGCTTTGGTTGATAACTTACCACGAATTGTTGATATGACGTACATTCTCCCAATCGGATTTCGATTTCATAATTTCTTATTTCAGGAAAATTTAATCTAAAAATCAAATATTTTTAATTTTTCTTAGTAAAAAAAGACTTATGTTAACTCAACTAGCAAAATCTAAAAAAACATTTGCCCCATCTGTTAATAGCCTATAAAAAGTACAGTGGACAATAAACATACAGGTGACACCCATATCTAGTTCTATTTTTTATTGCTTCAGTCATTTTCTTCTTTAAAAGAGGTATTTTTTCAAAAATATCACATAAAAACAGTTTTTTTTACATGTAAAACGCCCATGTAGTCATTGGTAATAAGCAAGAATGAAAAATAATTAAACAGAATTAGTTAACTTAGGTACAATTTACTACAATTTCTTACGGTTTAAATATGGTGGAATATTGTGTTAACCCAACGGTCGAGTTGCCTTCCCTCGTGATATTTAACAAGGCAACAACATTTTTCATCCAAGTCTTCATGCGATCGTGGTTATTAGGATCCTCATGATTGATAGAACTTGAACTATCGGCAAGAAATATAACATCGGCGTGTAATCGAGGGCATAGATCTAAAAAAAGCATTACCATTATTACTTTTACAAGAAAAGAATTATGTAATAGGTTATTACTGTTATAGTGGTAAATTGTAATGTGAAAAAGTGTATGTTATAGGTGAAGTGGTAAATATGTTACGTGTTTAAGATGTTCTTTAAAGCTAGATTAAGTTTAAAAAAAGTTAAACTGAGAATCAGAGTTGTGCAGGGAATATTTTGGGATTAGGCAATTTCTAGTGTAAATTTAAGATGGCGCTAGAAACTGTTTAAAAGAAACAAATGGAACAAAAACAAATGGAAAGGGAACAAAAAAAAACAAAACAATTAAAAAAGAAACAGACGAAACAGAAACAAATAGAAATGAAACGAAAACATTTGGAAAGGAAACAAATGGAACGGGTTTTAATAAAGCGGATTTCCGCTCCTTTTGCTTCTTTGCAATTATATCCGTTCGAACAATTTCTTTCCAATGGATTTGGCGTCCCCAATTCAACTTTAGCTATGATTATGGCCACGTTTTTATCTAAGCTTTTACAAGTATAACACATTAGCTATTATAGCATTACAAATGTTATTAATCTCATTAAGTTTATATGGATAGTTTATTAACCTTACCTTCCGTTGGAATAACATCCTTTTTTGTCCACGAATTAAGTCCCGCGTTGCTTTTATAACAAGTCCCAGGCATTTGTAAATTTCCATTACAAAGTGTTTCTGATTGGGGGGCACAAACTAAACCCTTTGTTTAGCATAAGGTGTTATTATAGTTAATAAAGTAAATGTATAGCACTAACAAATTAATAATGTAGCACTAGACTTCTAATAATATAAGATTACAATAACATTTACAGAACTTTGAAAAATTGTCTATAATTTACATTAGTTTTAAACCAAAAGTTAGAATGTTAATGTAATATTTGAAATGACATTGTTTTTAAAGAATTTAAATTATGATAATTAGTTTTTGTTTGACGTTTATTTGTAAATAAAAGTTAAGTAACGACATACTTACTTTGTTATTTAATTTAGAAATTAAACTGAATCCCAAACCCCTTTCCCCTTCCAACGACTGAACTTCTATTTTTTTGCATTCTAAATCACAGATATATCCCTCACCCTTGCCCTCTCTTGAAAGAGGTGCTCCAACCAAATATCTAAAATATACTTGGTAAATAAATATATATTAATGCAACATAAGGTTTTTAATTTGCTTTTAGCTGTTATCACATCATTGCTATACGTAAGAGTAATGTTTTACCACAAGAGTTAAAATAGCAGTTGTGGGAATCAAACCCCACCCATTCTTTAGTAATTTTTAATTTTGAATGTTATCTTTTACAAACGTTTGTAAATTGACAATTTTTGTTGGATAAATTAAATAAATTGTACTTTTACAGTTTTAAGTACACTCATAATGAATTTATAATTGTTGAGTTATTTTAAGCTAACAAGCAGGTTAAAATTATACTTAAACACGTTTAGTCTATTGTTTTTAAAAATTGATAACGTAGCTTATGTTGTAAAAAAAAGGGGAATATTTTGTACTATTTTAACTACTTATATTGATTGTTTTGATATTATATAGTTGTTTTTGTTCAAACAAATTAACTTACTTTTGTGGTTGTTCTTGTGTTGTCAGTTGTACGTCATATCCAAAACAGGCATTCACTGTTGCGTTTGGTGGTTTCAACATTTGCGCTTGTTTAACTTCAAAAATTGCAGCGGCGTAAACAAATAAAAACTGGCTCAATATATATCCGATTAATAACCCCATACTTCTTTAACAGTTTAGTTTTAACAGCACTTAGTTCTAAAACGATTAGACTAGAGTTTAGATACAGAGACTGTTAACTATATTAGATTTTAACATATGCTAAGTTTAAACTGCCTACGTATACTAGCGCGTATGGTATAACTACTGTAACAATAGTAGACATTTTTAGCTACTTAACTTTTTGTATTATTACAACATGGAAACTACCTTTTCTTATGTTTACATATTAACAAAACTTTTCGTGTTTTAAAAATTTAAGTAAAATCCGGTCAATATATTTCCACAAACATGCACTATTTCAAGTACGTTAAGAAACTTAGTTTTTGTAGGTATATCTATATACAAAACCTCTTTTTTAATAGGCTCCAATTTCCATGAATATCTTTTAATGTCTAAAATCTTGTCACGTGCAAAGTAATAACCTATTGAGCATTGTATTTATAGTGCTATTGAGCATTGTATTTATAGTGCTTACTATTTTAACTATAGATTATGCATATAACGGTTACAATAAATGACCCACGCATTTTGAACCGAGTTAACGTACTAAAGCATAATGGGAGATTTTCACACTAGTAATAATACTGAAATACAAGTTTAGATATCTTAAACGTCCTTTTAGTCACAAGTTTTTTTTCTAGTAGCGGTAAATTTCTTTGATTATTTTCTATAGCCCAAGTTATACCTATAGCTAGGTATTTTGTATTGTGTTTTTATAACTATTTATGGAACTACTTACATACTTATTATCAGTGCTTATAAGTTGATATCTTATACATTTACTGAACCTGTACAATAGGCTTTTAAACTGTCAACTCGTCAGCAATATAAATACTTGTGTCATCGTTATACTTAAGATTTATTTGTTGATTATGCCTGTTAATATGCCGTCAACAGGATAATACTGGTCTTGTATTGTTGCAATCCGGAAGTGTGTTGAAATAATATTTGCTGAAGCAGTTAATAAGTCAGTTTTAATTGTTACAAATCGGGTGAAATTGTTTTGATGCAATTTGTATACAATCAAAGTGATATTTTTATTGACCTAACCTAGGTTTATTGTCGATCTTTTTACACATACATGTATAATTATTTTTATCTTTTTTGCCTATAATCATTTCTATAGTTTTTTTAACCCAATCAAATATATTTAAAAACCAAAAATTGATTGTAATATAAGCACATTTAAAACTCTGTTTTAAATACGTAGTAAGGTCGAGCATTTTTCTAAAAGCCAACAAGTTGTACATAATATTAAAAAACAGACAATTTGGTTAAACCTTTTTTGGATATTTCTGTACAATACGTGTAGTTACAATACCACATCATAAATATATGTATATACGCCGCTTATATCACTTCGCTATTACCAAAGTTTACGTTTAACATAGCTAAGCAATCTGTTACGCTCCGTTTGATTTTATAAAGCGCGCAATTTAAAGGAGGAAAAAGGAAAAGAAAACAATAAACAATAAGATTAAACTTACCTGAGTGTAGGTTAATGAAAATCCGGTCTGAGAAAACTGTAGTTCGTTCGATACGCCCGATTGCCCTACTTCGGTACCTATTCAATATATAAACAAAGTTTTTAAGATAATTAATATATAGAGTTGGCTATACTTAACGAATCTAAATTTAATTTAGCAAATTTGGGATGATGTAAACAATTTTTAATTAATTTTTTGATATCACTTTTAAGAAAATGGATTTTATAATATATTGGAAAAGCCTTAATTGGGCTATTCTAAACACCGGGCCTTTAGGGTAAATAATGTGGCATTGGTGCGGCTCGAATCTTAACTTTTTGGCTCGTAGTTAAATATTATGGCTGGTGTACAAAACTACCAAAAATATGTGTTGTAATTTTTTAAGAAAAACATTATACCTTCTAGTGCAGTTACTTGAATATCGACAAAAATTCCGTCGACAATAGCGTCAAGGTCATTAAAGTTATTTGTGAAATATACTCGCTCGTTATTTCCTCTTTCGCCGTTCGCGACAATCTGAATAATAAGAATATTATTAAGTTAACTAAAAAAAAAATTTTTAAAATATATTTAAAATATACGGCCTTGTGTAAATGCACTAAAAATACTTTAAATTCGTCACTAATTACAAAAATTGAAAAAAATAAATAAAATTAGTTTGAAATATAGGGTATTTAAATGCACTAAAAATTATTTTAAATTTAGCAAAAGTTATAAAAATATTTAATTAAAAAAAAAAAAATATGTTTAAAATTTAAGTCAATGCTTTGAAAAATATAAAAAATATCAACAACCAAAAAAATATATAACGCTGTTACAGAGCGTGTAAAATATTATAAAAGTTTTATTAAAAAAAATAGGGTAAAATTATTTATAAATTACAATAACAGCAAAATTTTAAAATATTGTAAACTGTAAATTACCATAAAAATTGTATTTAAAAAAATAAATCTAAAATTCTTTCACTTTACAATATAAATATAAGACCACATAAAAGTATTAATGCCAACATAAATTAATTGTGCTTAATATCAAACCTGTAATTCTTCTCTTGATGCACCTGCGACTCCGACAGCAATTGTTGTAATATTTAAAGACCTTAGCAAAGCTGAACTGTTACTCAGTAAATTTTCATCATTTGACCTAAACATAATGTAAAGCTAAACGATCGTTTATTAGTAATACTTAACTAAAAGTACGATACTTCTCATGTTTAAAAATATCTGTAAATAGGTTATTATGATTATTTTATACAGATTTTAATTCCTAGAAAATAGATAGATTAACACATAATAACCTATTTACAGATATCTTTAAACATGATATTTTTGCGGAAGTTTATTTTCTGCTGATTTTTTTAAATTGAATTGTATTCTATGCACATGCAGCTTAAAAATATGGCAAAGTTTTGATTTTAATTTTAAAGTTGCTAATTATATTTGGTGCTTAATTACCAATATATTTTATTTAATTGTTTTAAAGTAAATTTCTATACCAAACTGGCCAACTATTTGAAATATAATACAAGTTAAACTTACTGCCCGTCGGTTAGTAAAATCAGGATTTTTTCATTATTTGGGTCATTATATCTTGGTGAGTTTATAAAATCTTGAGTAGCAATTCTTAACGCATTGGCAGTGAAAGTGGCTCCATTAAATATTGTGATATTATCAAGCGCTTCCTTGAAAATAATAATATACTTTGATGTTTAAATGTGTGCCTTTTATGTGTTTGTTATCATTCTAATTTTTGAGTGTAAAACCTGTATATTTTAACATACTTAATATTTTTATTTGCATATGTTGATATAAAAAAGCCGACTTCACAGCTTAAACATAGAGCAATGTTACTCCGATCTCAAATAGAGTTAACTTTGTCAAGTTGAAATATTATTAATATAACTGCACAATAACAGTTATTCTATCGATTGAACTATGGATAATATTTACAAACTAAGGCCTGTTCACACGACAAGGTAACGTTGCGTTGCGTTGCGTTACGTAACTTTACAAGTTCTAGGGATTTCTTTTTGAATTTTAATAAAAATCATCTAATAAAAGTATACCGCTTACGAAATCTTGCGTAAATTTCGCTCCAGCCACAAAACTTTATGAAATCTTACGTAACTTACGCAAACTTTCGTACGTGTGAACGACTCTGTTCATTTTAAATGGTTGCGAAATCTTACATTGCGTTGCGTACGCCGTGTGGTCTGTTCTATGGTATTTTATATGGTTGTTTGTTTATTATGTATTAATCTATTTATTTATTAATGTTAAACTGGCATTATTGTTTTATTTTGCTAACTATTATTTGTTGGGGAATTTTGTATTACTCATTCATTGTAGCCTAGTTTTATGATTTTAACATGTTTTAATGACTTACTGAAAACTCTTGAAACGAGGTGTATTGACCGATTCCTATTTCTGTAACTACTTGAGTAAATGTCCTGCAAAAAAATAACAATGAAAAACAATTCAATTTAAATACAAAATATCCTATCAAAATTTACTATCTAAAATTAATAACTTTTTTAAATTTTAAATAATAAACGTATTTAATAAACATACGGTGGGCTCCAGGTGGCATATTGTATAACACCAACCGATGTGCTTCCTCGTGGTGATATATTAAACCTAGATACCACGCTTGCTATCCAGTTTTTTATTATGTTAAAATTGTCAGGGTTGAATAAAGTAATCGAAGACGATCCGTCTACCACGAATAAAATCTCAACGTGGCCTTCACGACAAGCTAAAAATTTAATTAAAAAAATGAATTAGGAATAACTTTGTTTATGTTTCGAAAATATAAATTAACAAAATGGATTTTGCGGTAAGATAATTTTTGTTGTAAATTAATGTTGCTTTTTGGTTTCTTGTTTATTTAATTTATTGGACGAATTTGGGTAAGATTTGTTTAAATCTTAAAGTATTATTTTCAATCATCATTTATATATATAAGACAGGCTTCAGACAGCTGTATAAACAAAGATTATTTTACAAACTTTCAAAATTGATTTATAACATAGTTTTCAAATTACAGAATGTTTCTGTTGTTGGTTCAGGGCTCCAGTTTAGCCCATAATTTGATCCAGAATAACAATATCCAAGTTGCACCAGTATTCCTTGACATCTTTTTTCTCGAAGTGGCGCACATGCCTAAAAGAATAAACAATTGTGATTTTGACTGTTTTAAATATATTGTAAAATAATTTAGGGCAAAGTTGTACTAAAACTATTTAGTATTTTAATTATATTAAATTAGTTTCAAATAACTAACAACATTTAGAAAAATTACGATGTATGTTTAGTAAACTTATGTATTTTTGAAGGGTATACTAACTTACTTTATATATAAAAGACATAAGCAATATATTAAATTTTAGTTCAAATACCAACCGCTTATTTGTAACATATAGCCTACGCAGGTTTTTAATTTACTTGTCACTTCGATTTTTAAATTGGTTAAATTTATAAAAATTCTATAATGTTATAGGCTATATATATTTTGTAAGCTCGTAATTAAATATATCTGCCTGTTTTTTATTTTTATTTTAGTTCTTTTACTCCTAAAAATTGAAGTTTAAACTTTTACTTACAGTTACATTTCCATTATTTTGAACAGCAATGGATAGACCAAAAAAATCCTCTTCTTCTAGCGGAGGAATTGTGGGATTAGTTTGGATGCAGGAAGGATCGTTTTCGGAGCACAAATAACTTCCTCCCGTCTTATTGTTAAGAAAAGGTGATCCAGTTAAAAATCTTAAATAAAAATTAAATCAGTAATTTTTGAAATTTAAAAATTACTACGACAAATTTATATTCTTTGTACAGATTTTTATAATTCTTAGAAAGTACATTGATTAACACATAATAACCTATTCACAGATATATTTTAAACATGATATTTTTGCGGAAGTTTATTTCCTGCTACAAAGTTTACTATTCAGACTTAGGTTGTTAAATGCTATTTTTGTATGTCATTTAAATACCGAAACAACAAATGTGCCAGTTTTTTCTGAACAAGCATTTACATCATGAAAGTTATTTAAATAACAAAACAAAATCAAAACAAGGTAAATTGTAATTTTTTTTACTATACCTTTGGTCTAATTCGTCAGTAAATATTAATTGATATCCAAAATAACTTGATTCGTTTAAATTGGATTGCGCTGAACCAAATTTCTGAACTTCATGTTTAGAATCAACATTAATTGAAGTAACACATATTTCATGTAAGATTAAAATTAAAAAATATTGTAAAAAATACATTTTCAGGTTCCTATAAAACTAAAAATTGTTTATATTTCGAATTTTATTGTAAAATTACTTAAAGGCCTTTCTGAAAGTCTTACATACTGCTTACTACGCCTAATAGTTCAGAGAAACAATTTCTTTTGCATTATAAACTAATCAACATCACTAATTAAATGGTAAGTCAATTTTTAACACACTAATTACACCGTAAAATATATAATCTAAAAAACGTGACAAATTAATATTATTGTCTACAAGTCCCTGAGAGTTGTCTACTCTAAAAACTATCATGCCACGTTATATGCTAACTTGTAGACCTCTTTAACCTAGATGACGTGCAGAGGTCTTAATCATATTTTGTATTTGTTTACAATAAACGGAAACGTATAAGCGATATACGAGATAAGTAATCCAGGCTTGCTACCTTATTTAGGGTTTAACAATGGTTCAAAATTGTAAGTCATTCTTTTGGTTTAACGACCGTACTGTCGCGGGTTCGAGTCGCGCCAAAGACGTTCTGCTTTCAAAGCGTTTAGTGTAGCAAAAACTGCTTATTTCTGAAAATGACATCGAACTTATTATTTTTTAATTGAATAAAATTTGTCCTTAATATAGTTATAGTTTCGTAATATTTTACTATATTGTTACGCATTATGTTTTAAGTGTTTTTTAATGATAATTATTTGTCTAGAAAAGCCTAAATGTTACTAATATAGGTGATATAACGTCATTTGACATATGCTTAAAAACACTTACAACAAAAAAACAATTTAGCTTTATAATATACAATTGATACAAAAAATCATTTTTTTTAAAATTTGAAAACATAAAATTTTACATATATTTAATCTTTATTTTATCGCAGTTCAAATGACGCTGACCACGTGGTCACTTATTATATAAATTGATGACGTTTATATCCTTCCTGTGAAAAGGTAAAATTTATTTTTTACTAAATTAAAGACTCGTGTGGTTAATTAATTAGAATATTAGACTTAAACATATGGGAAAAAGTGTGGGGCTCAGGCTGAGTGTAATTATTTATAAAATGACATAGAATATCTATATATAAATTTACGTCGAAATTTATATAGAAAGCGTATTGAAAAATGGGGTTATATCGCGATATATAAACCGTAGTAACTTTAGAAAAAATAAAAGTTTTAATATATTACATTAGCGTTTTTAACATTTTATTTACAGATTGTTAAAATGTTAGACTATTTATAAATAATTTTATATAAAAAGCGTATTAAAAAAAGGGTTATAGCGCATATTGTAAACCGTAGTTTCTTTAGGAAAGATAGGAATTTTATAATATATGAGCCATTTTTACATTTTTTACAGATATTTTATACATTACTTTACAGAATATCGAAAATTTAATTTATTAGCCGTGTGTTTAAAAAAGAACATCCTTTTTACAATTTTTATTTTGTATAGGAAGTTATACAACCGTGATGGACAAACATATTGCTTTTGAGACTGACGTTAAAAAAGTTAACCCAGTCTTTTAGGCTTTATAAAGTAAGTGTTATCCTTTTAGTTGTGTTAAAGAGTTGAATAGTTCAATGGGATTTATCCAAGCAAAATAGATTGCTTTAAATCTTTATAGCAAATTTAAATAAATATCAATCTTGTTTTTTAAAAAAACTTACTTAAGTGTGCATTTTAACAATATTAAAGTTATATAGTAAATTACAAAGTAGTCAATCTTATAAACTAGCAAAGTTATATTTAAAAATTACATTTTTAAACTGAATTATCGCAAATAATTTTTGTTTACAAATATAAACAAGATGAATGCAATCAAATAATTGTAACAGGTTGTTGATTGTTATTTAATCTTTGTATACTGACGTTATTTCCGTGTATATCTTTATTTGTTTGCAATTAACACCAATTTATATGATTCATTCTACGCGTTAAGGGTATATAACATACATCTGTTATATCTAAACAATTTTAGCTTATTAGAAATAATTATATAAAGAAATTAATAAGCATGTGTTCTTAAGTAATTGTATATATAATTAGAAAAGATGAATAATAAGGATGTTATAGTGAATCTATTTGGTTAGGATACGTATACCTAAGAGCGTTTAAACAGAAAGAATTTATTAATAATCATTTTTGTTTTTTTTTATCTAAAATTGCAATTAGGACATTTACATTTTATTTAGTTATTAAGGGAATACTATAGTATTAATTGATTATATTTTTTGTATTTGTATTTAGATATTCTAAAGAAAAGGATTGCGCATACAATGCATAAGATTAGGTGCATATATCTCTTTGTGATGCTTCTACAAATAACCAATATTAAAGGATATAATATTGAAATTGAAGATGAAGTTTCAGAGTTTCTTGCACCAAGAACTTACAATAATGATACAGGATACTTTGGTTACGAAATTTTAACAACAGATAGAGCAGAAACGAGGTAAATTCGTATTGTTTTTTGCTAATTTAAAGCCTTGAAGATACAAAGTTTAACTCGTAATAATGTAATGGTATAATAAGTAATGAGTCTATAAAGTTAATACAAAACAGACTTTATTATCATAATTTGTGCTAGTTGACTTGGTATGTAAATGTATTGTGGTTACATTTTTTGTGTGTTATACAATTTTACTGTTAAAAGATATTATACATTTTAAGCTAAGAACTGCTCTATTAAGGTTATTGCATTAAAATGATGCTAGTTTGAAACTTTTGTTGTATGGAAAATATAACAAGACAATAGATGTTGTTTATATACTAATTGGTATTTTAACATACAACTAAACTACGATTTTTCTATATATTATATTTTTACTTTATAGGACATGTAGACGTATATGTTAAGGCTTTAATTAAAAGAAGCTGATTTAGAAATAGTATGAATTAAAATTTAATAAACTTATTATTATATTTTAATTTTTTTTCAGATTTGTGTTTGGGTCACCACTTTATAACACCAAGACAGGGGGAACTTATCTGTGTTCCAACAACGATTCATCCTGTATCCAAACTGATCCCCTGTCTCCTCCTCTGCAAGAACACGACTCTTTTGGACTTTCCATTGCACTTCAGAATGAAGGAAATATCACTGTAAGTTTTTAAAATCACTTTTTTGAAATTAATAAAACAAAAAAAGTTTAAAGTAAAAATTGCAACTTTAAATCGTTATGTATAAGCATAAAATTAATTGTTTTAGACCTATTCATATAGCATGCATAAAACAATTACTAATAATAACTAAGAGCAATAACTAAAATGTTTACAAAAAGCAAAATTAAAATTTCGAAAATCTAAAAAAATATTTTTAAATTTTTTCAAGTTTTAATTTAAAATTTTAACTTTTTAAAGGTGTGCACTCCATTAAGACCTAATATATGTGATGGGACAATACTTCAACTCGGCTATTGTTATACTGGAACTGAATATGGAAAAGAATGGAGTAATGACTCATTGATTGAAGTTGCTGGTAAGATTAAATGTCTTTAAATAAATAAACATGTGTAAGTACCTTGTAATGTAGAACAAAGTCAATTTAATGATTTGAAACATGCCAAAAGTATTAATGTTTACATAAAGGTTTTAAGTATGTTATGGCATGGTCACCAAACCCACTATACAAAATTTAAAATGTTTAAGTGGCGCGAAAAATTGCTGATTAAATTTTTGCTGCTCCAATGTTGAAATGTTTAACACTTTCTATAGATCACACATTACCAGATTTATAAATGACACGGCGTCTAATAAACCTAGCCTACGATTTAGACATTTAAACAGTTGCATTTTAAAAACCTGTTTTACCAACATTTTAGTCTGTCCTGAGTTTACCCTTGATATTATATTTGTGCTCGACGGTTCAAACTCTGTTTATCTTGCTGGGTTTGGAAACGGGTCCGAATTTCAGAGGATAAAAAACTGGGTGTTAGCTTTGACCGAATTATTTGATATAACACCCAACGGAACGACCCATGTTGGAGTTATACAGTATTCGTAAGTCTTGTCGTTTGAAATTTTTTGAGTAATGCTAAGAAAAATTGATGAATTAATTTGTCTAGTTTAATACATGTCAAAGTTATGTAAATATCACATCTGTTTTTATAATTCCAAAAATTTGAGTTGTTTTCTTATGCAAAATAAAATCGATTTTTGCTTCAAAAAACTCTTTTTGGTTTGGGGTCTAATTTAATTTTTTAACTATAGGAGCCGAACTTCTGTTGATGTTGAAATAGAACTTGGACAATATCAACGAGAAGTTTTCATAGTAAGATTTAAAAAATCTTTGTTGTGTAAAATATTGTATAATTATTTTTGTTGTAAAACTGTTAAAACTGTTTGATAAAAGTTTTATAATATTTAAGATTAATACAAAATGCCATTTTCAAAATTTAATTAAATTTTTTTAACACATTTTCAAACTTTAGTTAAATTTTTTTAACACATTTTCAAACTTTAGTTAAATTTTTGTATTTAAAAAAAAACAGAATTCTGTGGAGAATATTCAACAGTCTCGTGGGGCAACTTACATTGCGTTAGCTTTAGGTTTGGCGGCGGCAGAGTTTCAGAAAAGTCCAAGACTCAATGATACTTACAACTCACAAGTTTTGATTCTACTCACCGACGGATTGTAAGTTTTTTTTTGTATATTTCTTTATCTTTGATGTGGGAAAGTCGAATGTGCGACCTAAACATAAAGTAACATCAGTTACTCCGACCCAGTCTCGAGTTGCCTGTGGCAGTTTGGGATATTATAGATTATAATTGCCCGATAATTATGCTGCTGATTCAGTGCTGGCTCAGCAGGAGTTTATATCGTTTATAGCGCCTTACTCAAGGGCGCTACAGCATATAAGTAGTGGGGATTGAACCCACGACCTCATGTAGTGTAGCAAGTGTTCTTCCACTACACCACCGGTTCAATTCTTATTGAATTCTTACAATCAATGATTAATGCTTGCAGTTCATTACAACAACTATACTTACTTTTATATAATATGAACTATTAAGCTTAATATTTTTTACCATACTTAAATTACCTACTATTTATTAATCATCATCGGTTTATATATTTTATGATATATTTATTAAATTAGTTTAACTTTAACACTTTTTTTTATTTTATTAAAATTGCAAAATCGGTTGTGGCTCTGGACTAACTTAATTTTAATGCAAAACTTTTTATAATAGTTGGTTTGTAATTTTTTTAGTGTGTTGATGTGCTCGTTAAGTATAAGAGTTTTATTAGTAACTTTTTATAAAAAATGCTCAATGTTTTAAAATAAATTTTTACTTTACTTACAGAGCAAATGACAGATCAGAATTACCTGCAGAATCAGCATACGTTAGGTCCCTTAACATAACCCCAATTGCTGTAGGAGTTGGTGTAGTTCCTGGACCTTCTACCGTTCGTGAACAATTACAGGCAAGTTTAAAATAACCTTAATATTTAATTACTTTTTTTGATGTAGATGGACTTTAAAAAGTAACTAGGGTAATCTATATAGTCTTAGGTCGAATGCGCGACCTAAACATAGAGTAACATCAGTTACTCCGACCCAGTCTCGAGTTGCCTTTTGCAGTTTGGAATATTATAGATTATAATTGCGCGATAATTATCCTGATTAAGTGCAGGCTTAGCAGGAGTTTTTACCGTTTATAGCGCCTCACTCAAGGGCGCTACAGCATGAGAGCGGTGAGAATTGAACCCACGACCTCATGATGGTGTAGCAAGTGTTCTTACCACTACTCCACACTGCCAGTATTTTAACTCTTTAGTGGTAAAAAATTGGGTCGATATGGCTAGGTTTTCGAATGCATGTTTTGCAAAGTTTTAAGAATTCGTTAAAAAAATATAAACTTGTCCTTAGACGATTGCAACAGGAGAAATAGGGAATGATGAAAGAGTTTATCAAATTTTAAATTTCAACGATTTAGCGACAATTGTGGAGTCAATATTTCAAGTTATTGAAACTGCTTCTTTAGAAGGTATAGCTCTCTCGTGCAATAATGTGAAATCTATTTAAATATTTATATATGTAATAACATTTAATTTTTGACATGATTTGCAATATTAAAACTTTATTTTTATTTTTTTAATTTTATTTTTTATTTTTTTTTCATTTTTTTCAACTGTTTTTTTATTTAATTTAAAACTTTTGTTACAATAAGTGTTTAACTTTATTGTTTTTACAGGCACTGAGGTGGGATTATCAGGTGTCGCCAATGAGCTCAGATATTCCGAAATCGGATTTTCAGCATTATATACTAAGGTACAAAAGTTTGTTAAATTTAGTATTTTTCCTTTCTTTTTATCTCTTCAATCTTTCCTTCCTTAAGTTTAAATGCGAAATGCTCGACATGCGAAACGCAATTTATTTATAAACTTTTGAAGTATTTACAACACATCAGAAAAAATTCAGTAACCTAAAATAAGAGAAGGGTCACAAGTTTTAGTTGGGCAAGTGATCTTTTAAGTTATTATTAGATTTGCATTAAAACTAGATCACTTCTTAAGCATCGGCTAAAGCGATATACAAATAGGATTTTCGGTACTGTATTAATCACTTCAGGAATATGTTATTGTTAGATACTTGGTTTGTATTTTAACACAACGTTACATCCGCAGTTGTATATGTATTTACATTGCATCATTATTCACTAACTAAAGCAGGATGATTTAGTTAAACCTTTCTTAGGACAAATTATTTCTGACGTCAATTCAACAATGCATGTAAGAAAATGAGTTGACTAGAAGTGCATTTACTTAAGTAAAGGTTACCAAAAAAAGAGTAGGTTACAAGATAGATAAGGTTAAGTTAACGGAGCTTTAGAGTTCGATAAAATAGAAGCGCTTAGAAACTAAGTACTTTATACTTTACTTACAAAAAGACTAAAAATTGTACAGCCATATACCACTAGAAAATTCAAGATCAAAACTTTTGGAAGGAACATTAGGTTTAAATGTTTTATCAAATTTTTATAACATTGCTTTTTGTGACGTTACAAGTCACGTGTGCTTACGTCACAAATATAGAAACAAGAGGTGAAATCCAGATGATAAAACCTTCTTCACACATAAATAATCAATCAAGTTATTTCGGATATGATATTGGAATAACAAATATAGAAGAACCAAGGTAAGTGACAATTTGTGAATGGAGTTGTGGATTTTAATTTAACAACATTTATTATTTAAAAGTTTAAATAAATATTAGGTTAGGTTAGCTTCTTTGAAAACTTCTGTAACTCAACTCTAAAACTGGCTTATAATTTCTTATTTACCTTTTGTCTGCAATTGAATGGAGGTTCTGTTGTTTTTATCAGATTTATTTTTGGAGCTCCACTAAGACAAGAAAAAACGGGAGGAATTTATTTGTGCTCCAATAACGAGTCCTCGTGTGTTCAAAGTAACCCAATGGTTCCTCGGTTAGAAAGGGAAGACTCTTTTGGACTCTCTGTCGCTCTTCAGAATGGAGGAAACGTCATTGTTAGTTAAACCTTTGTATTTGCATAATTTTTTTAATATTTTATTTTTTTAGATTTAAATTTGTGAAAGTTTTTTTTATTTAATCAAATAAATTTTTTTTTAACCTTTTTTTTTTAATTTTTTTTTTTTTAATTTTTTTTTAAAACCTTTTTATCAAATTTTTATTAAGGCCTGTGCACCTTTACGAGCAACCTACTGCGGTAACATATTAACTGGACTTGGATATTGCTACAAGAGTGAAAACTTTGGGCAAACTTGGAATCCTAATTCTTTAATGGAACAACCTGGTAATTTATGTGAATACTGCTTAAGGATATTTTATTTTTATTTGCATAACTATTTATGCCATGTTACATTTCATAAAAAAAACAATCGACAATAATCACAACACTTGAGGTCGTGGGTTCAATCCCCATTGATCTCATCCTGTAGCGCCCTTGAGTAAGGCGCTATAAACGGTATGAACTCCTGCTGAGCCGGCACTTAATCAGCAGCATAATTATCGAGCGATTATAATCTATAATATCCCAAACTACCACAGGCAACTCGAAACTGGGTTGGAGTAACTGATGTTACTCTATGTTTAAGTTGCGCATTCGACTATCCCACATCGAGGATGAAGATATATACAAAAAAAAATTAAGCAATAAACGTATTTATAAACTTTTTTTTTTTAATTTTTCTAAACAGAATTTTGTAATAATAAAGCATTATTTTGTTCAAGTTTGCAACATTTCCTCTCGGAGTGTTGAAATCTTATTCGTGGTCGATGGTTCGAACTCAATTTTTCGAGACAATCCTGAAAACTTCAACATTACAAAAGATTGGATTAATGACGTTGTTTCAAGATTTGATATTTCTCCAGGTGGCTCAGCATCAGTTGGAGTTATACAATATTCGTAAGTAAAAGATTTCAGATTTTTGGATTAAAACATTTGGTGTAAAGCTGCACTTAAACCATGCTTTTACTTCTAGCATGGCGCTTAAAGATAGTCAAACACGTTAAACTTTTATATAAGGGTAATAATAATGTCAAGTTTTGTTACTATCTAAATATGTGTTTGATCAAACTTATCAGTTTTATTTACTTTTATTTTGACAGAGCTGATTTTCAAATTCGTGTAGAGGTACCTCTTGGTCAATTTAGTTCTCAGCAACAATTTACGGTAAGCTTCTTAACTAGTAAAAGGTAAAATAAACTTTAGCTACAATATTTTACAGTCTCTTGTTTATTTAAAACACACCAAGTTACGTTTTTGTAATATTTCTTCGATAAAATTTTCATTACTATTGTTTAATAAAAAAATAATAATAAAATTATTTATAACAATATATAAGAATACTTAAAAAGTTTTAGATATAAATTCAGTAATTTGATTTCAGGATGCCTTGATACCTATTGTACAATTTCGTGGCTCTACCTTTACTGGAATTGCGTTACAACTGGCAGTTGATATATTTTTAAACTCAACTCAACATAGAGATCCCAACAATGATCAAGTTATTGTTTTGCTAACAGACGGAACGTAAGTTTATTAATTAGGTGTAAATATATATAACTTGATTATTTAGTAAAAGCTTGTTGGATAACTTTATAAAAGGACTAGTTGTTGTTTGCTGGGATACAGTTACTTTTTGGAACACTTTTTTGCAATTGTTGTCGTTTTTTTGTATAGAAAAGCTTTTTATTTAAGAAAGGCTTTTATTTTAGGGTGATGTAGATGATTTTTGTTTAAAAATTGAATATCTAAAAAAAAATTTACCTGGTAAAGTTTTGCTGCTCTAAAATAGTATAAAAAATAAAAAAAATAATTTTATAAATATTTTTTAAATATAAAATTGTGCATCAAATTTTAAATTATTAACTTTTTACTGCTAGAGCCAACGATGGTCCAGTGTTGCCAAATAAATCTGAAATAATTCGAGATAACAATATCACACCTATTGCGATAGGGGTCGGGGATATGGTAGAATTAGAACAATTACAGGTAAATATGGATAAAAATTAGATGATAATATTAGTAGTAATGTTAGTTGAACCTATTAATTAAAAAAATATAAAAAATATTTTTAGTGATAGGTTACTTTTTAAAAACATGTTTTTTGTATGTATTTTTATCCTTGATGTAGAAAACTCGAATACATGACCTAAACATAAAGTAACATCAGTTACTCCAACCCAGTCTCGAGTTGACTGCGTCAGTTTGGGATATTATACATTATAATTCCCCGTTAATCTGCTAATAAAGCACAGCAGGAGTTATAGCGTTTTCAACGCCTTACTCAAAGGCGCTACAGCATCAGTGGAGATTGGACCCACGACCTCATGTGTGGTGTAGCAAGTGTTCTTACCACTACACCACGCTGCCGGTAAAATAAAAAAATCTTTCAAAAATAATTAAAAATTATATAGAAGTGGGTTATAACTTATATAAATGATTATTATTTGTATTTTAAGATTGTAGCGAATGGAATGGCAGGAAATAATACTCGGGTGTTTTTGATCGATGGTTTCAACGATTTAACTTCGATAATTGGACAACTTTTCGTCGAAATACAAGCTGCATCATTAGAAGGTTTAACTTTTATCAATTTGTCATTTTTTTAAATTTTTTTTTTTTATCAAAATGCAATTTTTTTTTAGGAAGGTTCAACTTTTGTTAGTTGGTTATACTATTTTTTATATATTTCTTATGATTTTTTTCTGTTGTTAGATTGCTTTTTTTAAAAAAACTAATAATGTATTTTACTCTGCTTCTTTTTTAATAATTTAGATGTGACATTTTATTGTGCAATAGCTAAACTTTGTCGCCTTTTTATTTTACAGGAACTGATGTAGGAATTACTGGCGTTGCAAACGAATTAAGATTTTCACAAACTGGTTTTGATGCTACTTACGGGCAGGTAACAATTGCAATTATTGTAAAATATTTTTTAATTTTTTTTTGTTAAATATTCTTTCTTTTTTTCTTTCGACACATTATAGTTGTAAGCTAAATGCAAAAAAACAACGCTAAATACGTCCGAATATTATTTCTAGGTTAAAACAAATAACTTTTAAGCTGCATTAAGAAAGTAATTTGAAACAAATTTTTAGGGCATCAATAATTAGTGTTAGGTATTTGTTAATATACATAAAATTTAAAAAATAATTTGCGAGGATAACTTTAAAAAAAAATTACGAATTAATTGAGTTGGAAACACTCTAGGGAAAGTACCCATTTTCTGTTAAAAAAATTTAAAGGAAATGCAACGTGGAAAAGGAAATAGATTTAATTTAAAAATAAACAATTTTAGATCAGAAAAATTACAAAATATTGTTGTTATTTAGCAAGAGTACGGTATAGCTTAAATGCGTGCTGTTAAAGTTAGGTTTTAGGCACTTTAAGAATGTGGTTTACAAGAAAATCAAAATGGAATGTAGTGCTAGTTTACTTCTTAAGTCTTGCCGGATTTCTTCTATTTATAAAGGTTGGTTCTTAGTTTTTAATGTCAATAAAGTATACAAAGAAATATGCTTTAATTTTCTGATGTTTTCCAAAAAAACAAGTTGTAGTTTTAAGCTAAAAATTACACAATTTAAATTTTATTTTCTTTATATACATATATTGGGTTTGGTGACCATGCCATAACATACTTAAAATCTTTATGTAAACATTATTACTTTTGGCATGTTTTAAATCATTAAATTGATTTTGTTGTAATATTAAATTTATATCGTATTTATTATTTACTTTTATCAATGTGCGAAAAAACAAAAAAAATATATATATATATTAAAGTAAAATTAGTGCCTTGAGTTTTTTTTTTTTTTTTAAATTAGTGCCCTGAGATTAAAAAAAATGAGTAATTTAAATTTTTAACATATTTATATAAATTTTACAATTTAGGGGTTTTTTCCTATGAAGCCAGTTAACGAAAACCAATCTTCATTTAACAATATTCCTCCAATCCCAGTTAATAAAGAGATTACAACTCAACTTATTAATGAAGAGTTTAAAGTGCCTAAAACTTACGGTACATGTAGTTTTAAATAAAAAAATTTGAAAATATTGTTGTATCATTTCACCATGACAGCATGGTGTAGTGGTAAGAACCCTTGCTACACCACACATGAGGTCGTGGGTTCATTCCCCACTGCTCTCATGTTGTACCGCTCTTGAGTAAGGCGCTATAAACGGTATAAACTACTGCTGAGCCAGCACTTCAGTATAATTATTGGGCGATTATAATCTATAATATTTCAAACTGCCACAGGCAACTTGAGACTGGGTCGAAGTAACTTATGTTACTCTATGTTTAAGTCGTGCATTCGACTTTCTCACATCAAGAATAAAGACATATACAAAAAAAAAATTTAATTGTCTATTTAAAATTATAAAATAGATTTTGTCTTTTATTCAATTGCATTGTTTTGATTATATATTATATGCCTTAACATAGTTCTAAAAACTAATACTATTTTTTCTTTAAAGATGGAGTCACAAAAATATCGTCGCAGTACAAAAAACTTGTTTTAACGTTGGTCGACGCAATGACAATAGACTTTGCATTTGGAGCGAAGCATAAAAATGACATGCCATTTTTACATAGTTTAATTAAACAAGGACATAGTCAATCTTTTATTTCTATTGCTAATGCACCAACTGTTACAATGCCAAGAATTAAGGTAAAAAATTAAATTATGTTTAATGTACAGTTTAGTTTTATTTTCCATTTTAAGCATTGTAACTTAATTAAGCATAAATATAGCACATTTTTTGTATAGGCTATATCTTTATTCTTGTAAGGGAAGGTCTCGAGTTGCCTTTGGCAGTTTAGGAATCTATGGGTTATAATTGCTCAGTAATTATGCCCTGTATAAGTGCTGGCTCAGCGGAGTTCAAACCGGTTATTACGCCTTACTCAAGGGCGTTACAGCATAAGAGCAGTGGGGATTGAACCCACGACCTCATGGTGTTGTAGCAAGTGATCTTACCGCTACACCACGCTACCCGTTACTACACCACGCTGCCGGTACATTACAGAAGACATTGCCATAAAATTTAATTTAAAATTGGCAATTTAAAGAATTAAATTAATAATAAATATAAATATTTTTTTATTTTAATAATAAAAATATTAAATTTTTTTAGGCTTTAACCACTGGCAGTTTACCAGCTTATATTGATATAATCTTAAATTTGGAATCAGCACAATTAAAAGAGGACAACATAGTAAATGGGTTGAATAAAAGTGGGAAAAAGTTGTTGTTTTACGGTGACGACACATGGTTAAAACTATTTCCTGATTCATTTATAAGAAAAGAAGGAGTCACATCTTTTTTTGTTAAAGATTACACAGAGGTATTTGGTGAAGTTTGTTCTTATTTTTATTGTTAGATAATTGACACTATAGGCCTATAACAGGCTTACCCAAATCTTGATGTAATTTTCTAAATACTACTGCGTTATATTGTTAGTATTATGACTGTAAAGCACTTGCACTGATATTAATCATACAACCTTATGCGGTGGCTAGTGACTTTTATTATTCCATTACATGCTCTGTTTGATAGTTCTTTAGTCTGATGTTTTTTAGCTAAACTTTTACTAAATTCTATTTATTGTGTTTAGAATTAATTATTTTTGCTGTTATTAAATGTCATTTGCTGATATTATTGCTGTTATTAAAAATTTCATTTTTTTAACTGTTAATGTTTTCCTTTTACTTTAAATTATTTATAAAAAAAAATTAATTACAAATTGTTACATATTTCCAGGTTGATCAAAATGTAACTCGAAACTTAGATGTTGAACTACACAAGAACAAGGACTGGCAAGTGTTGATATTACACTATCTCGGTCTTGATCATATCGGTCACTTAGTTGGTCCCACTTCCACTCTAGTTCCAACTAAACTTAAAGAGATGGATTCTGTTATTAAATCAATTTACAATTCGCTCAAAGTAAGTTTATTTTCTTATTTATTTATTTCTTTACATCATAGTTAACATATGATGTTGTGGTACTTTAAAAGATAATGTTGCATATTAAAGTTATGTTACTCAACTCTAGGGAGGCTACATTTTATGTTTGCTGCCTTACTGCTGCACATTTTCTAAGTGTGTGTTTATAATAATAAATTAAGCATGGCATGTAAAATAAACTATAAGGTGAATATTAAACTGACAATATTACAAGGAAAAAAAGGTCCTTGGGTTCGATCTTCACTGCTCATTGCTTATACTGTAGTGCCCTTGAATAAGGTGCTATAAACAGTATGAACTTCTGCTGAGTCAACACTTAATCAGCAGTTTATAAATATCAAGCAATCATAATCAACAATATCAAAACTGCTAAAGGCAACCTAAGACTGGGTAAGGTTGTGAAGTCAATTTTGTAACATCTTTGATAAAAAAACAGTCGATGCTACCCTGTGTTAAGATTGGAAAGTTGGTCTTTTTAAATCAAAAATTTATAAATAATCTAAAAAATGATATGTTCACCAATTGATTTAATTTCTTTTTTTACAGGAAAACGAGTTGTTGGTGTTAACTAGTGATCATGGTATGGGAGTTGGAGGAAGTCATGGGGGAACCACCCATCCAGAGACTCACACCCCCCTTGTGTTTTTAAGCCCCAGTATTAGGCAAGAAACAAACAGGTAAGTTTATAAAAAAATTATGTTTTTTAACCTGGTTATTAAATTGACTGTTTGGTCTGGTATTTAAATATAATTGGTGTTTTTGGTCTGGTATTTAAATATGATTGGTGTTCACATTTTTTTTTTTTTTTTTGCATTTTTTAAGGATTAGATTCTTGGTTATCACTTTGTTTTATTTTAATTGTTAATGTTAGATCACCAACTTTACATTTTAAACAAAAAAGATCCTATTTAATACATTTAGTTTAATTAGCTTTGACTTTGCAGCAATGAAAATTGAACATAATATATTTAGCTACATGACAGCCATGAGAATCAAACTTAGTACTTCTTTTTAAAGATACACGTTGCATCATTTTATTTTTTTGGCAATATTTAAGTATGCATTTTTATTGCCAGGTTAAAGGAAGATTTACCTGTTGTAGAACAAGTGGATTTTGCCTCAACTGTATCTATATTAATGGGAATTCCAATACCATCTAACTCAATTGGAAAACTTATTTATGATGCTCTAAATGTAAGTAGTAAAAAAGCTTTTTTTAAAAAGATAAAGTTTTTAACTAGCAAATGGTTAAGGACCTTTTTTAATTACCAGTTATGTTTTTATTATTGTTTAATGATCCTTTCATGTTTATTAATTTTTTTTAAAGATTTTGTCTAAAGAAGACAAACTGCATAGTTTACAATACAACTGCCAACAACTACTAAGTGTTGCTTCGTTATCAAGCAAGTTTGTTCATCTGCTAGATGGCAGTAAAGATAGCCCTTTATCAAACTATAGGTAAGTCCTTAATAGCTGTGCGGTAGTGTTGCAAACTGTTTAAGTCATTGAATTAGGAGTCTAAATAGTTTATATTTAATATTATAATCATTATTTGATTGGTAAAGGCAATTTAAAATAACTTTTTGTACATGTGCTATATTGGAATATTTTTTGTCTGTTTTTTTCTGATAGGGTCATTTGATGCCATCAGCTTTTTAAACTATATATATTTATTAAATAATTTTTTTCTTGTATTTTTTTAATACATATCATAATATACAAAAATGAAATAACAAAATAAATCACATAAAAATCAAGATAAATTTGAATCAAAATATAAAATTTTACAAATCATTAAATTTGAATCAAAATATAAAATTTACAAATCATTATAATAGCAATTGTATTCCTAAAACATAAAAAACACATCAAGACAGCTAAAAGCTTGTAATATAAAACTCTGATACTGTATCGAAACTACTTTCTTCTGATTCTGTGTTGAAACTATTTTCTTCCGACACTGGGTTTGATTCATTTTGTTCGTTGTCAAGTTTTTTGAAACTAAGTAGTTGTGGTGCTCCGCTGTTTAAGTTTTTGAGTCTTGAGGTATATTGCGCGTCTTGATATGCAGATTGTGGGTTCAATTCTTCCTGCAGCCCTGCTTGTGGTACATCTCTTGCCGTTGTGTGAATTTCTTCTTCTGTGCGGAAAACGTCATTTCTGTCTTGGTTGTTTGTAACGATATACATTTTGAAATCATTTGGACTTTGACGATTTCTTTTTTTTTTTCTACTGCAAAAAAATGACACAAGGAAAACAGCAAATAGTAAAAAGAGACCTGCTACAATGCTGCTTACTAATATTTTACTGAAACTGCTGGGCTGTGTGTTGTAGTTTTGTAAAGTTATTTTGGGGTAATTTTGCTGTGTACTAAAGAGATGGTTTGTTGAACTTTTGGTTGTTGCGGTTGTTGCCATATTTTTGGTGGTTGTGGTCGCTATTGTAGATATGGTTGTTTTTGCAGCTATATCTCTAGTGGTTGGTATCAATGTCGTAGAAATGGTTGTATTTTCAGCCATCTTTTTGGTGGTTGCTGTTGTGGTTGTTGCCATCTTTTTGGTGGTTGATGTTAAACTTTTGGTTGTTGCTGTACTTATGGTGTTTGATGTTCTAGGTTTGGTTGTTGTTTCTGGTATGCTGTTGACTGTGGTTTTTAGTTTGGAAATACCCGTACTAGTAGTTGGATTGGAGAAGGTGTCATTCTGAGATTTGATTTTATTTGATTTAAAACACAAGACCGGTAGCTGAGCATTTTCATCATAAATATAAAATTTTTCTGTTTCAGCATTTAAAGCTAAGGTTCGGGTATAGCTGGAAATAGTATTGTTTGCTTGAATAAGATTAAGAAACCACTTTTGGGGTTTCTTATTATCCCATAATCGTTCATTGTTACTATAATCAAACTTGTATCTTATTCTGTAATATTTCTTTTCTTTCAATTCAGTACATTTCTTAAATTCTTCAACAATTTTCTCAAGTAAAGTTTGCTTCCTTATAACAGCTAGCTTAGAGTTTTTACTCTTACACAACGATATTGCATCAATATAGTTTTTATTTCCTGCGATAAACATTCCTTCACCATTTTGCGTTTGAAATTCACACATTATGTTCGTTTCTTTTGTTTCAGTATTGCCAAACTCTCAGTTGTTTTATTTTGGGTATGGCCAGCTTTGTAAAATATTTTGGTTTATATAGAAAAATTGTTGTAAAAAAAAAGATTAAAAAAAAAAGATAAAAAAAAGAAAATACCATCATTGAACTTCTTATAATCAATGACAAGTTGTGTTACTCAATTATAAACTCATTGTTAATTTTTATTTTTTAATTGCGTTTCAATGTTTTGTTTCCGTCATGCACAATCTTACAATAAGAAGGAAAGATATTTAAGCTACTTCCTTAACAATCATTTTTTTGTCGTTTTGACACAATTTTTAATATTAAAAAATATTATAAAAATATAATTTTATACCCTTTATCAAACTATAGGTAAGTCCTTAATAGCTGTCCGGTAGTGTTGCATACTGTTTAAGTAATTGAATTAGGAGTCTAAATAGTTTATATATAATATTATAATCATTATTTGATTGGTAAAGGCAATTTAAAATAACTTTTTGTACATGTGCTATATTGGAATATTTTTTGTCTGTTTTTTTCTGATAGGGTCATTTGTTGCCATCAGCTTGTAGAAACTATATATATTTATTAAATAAGTTTTTTTCTTGTATTTCTTTAATACATATCATAATATACAAAAATGAAATAAAAAAATAAATCACATAATAATCAAGATAAATTCGAATCAAAATTTACAAATTATTATAATAGCCATTGTATTCCTAAAACATAAAAAACACATCAAGATAGCCAAAAGTTTGTAATATACAACTTAGCATTTATACCAAGATAAAACAAAGAATTTATTTCTTTTTGTGAACAACTGCATAGACATCGCCAGTCTCTGATGCTGTATCGAAACTATTTTCTTCTGATTCTGTGTTGAAACTATTTTCTTCCGACACTAGGTTTGATTTATTTTGTTCGTTGTCAAGTTTTTTGAAACTAAGTAGTTGTGGTGCTCCGCTGTATAAGTTTTCGAGTCTTGAGGCATATTGCGCATCTTGATATGCAGATTGTGGGTTTAATTCTTCCTGCAGCCCTGCTTGTGGCACTTCTCTTGCCATGCTGTATATGTTTTCTTCTGTGCGGATAATGTCATTCCTGTCCTGGTTGTTTGTAACGATATTCATTTCGAAATCATTTGGACTTCGACGATTTCTCTTTTTTTTTCTACTGCAAAAAAATGACACAAGAAAAACAGTAAATAGTAAAAAGAGACCTGCTGCTATGCTGCCGACTAATATTGTACTTAAAATGCTGGGCTGTGTGTTGTAGTTCTGTGAAGTTATCTCTGGGTAATTTTGCTGTGTACTAAGGAGATGGTTTGTTGTTGTATTGAAAGTTAATGGAGTTCGACCTCCAGTTGTTTGTTGAATTTTTGTCACTTTTTCTGTTGTAGGATTTGGGGTTATTTTTCGGGTTGATGTTGGACTGTTTGCTGTTGTAGTCATTGCAATATTTTTGGTTTGTGACTTTGTTGTATATATGGCTGGACTTGTATCCATCTTTTTGGTGGTTTGAGTTGAACTTGTGGTTGTTGCCATATTTTTGGTGGTTGTTGTCACTATTGTAGATATAGTTGTTTTTGCAGCTATATCTCTAGTGGTTGGTATCAATGTCGTAAAAATGGTTGTATTTTCAGCCATCTTTTTGGTGGTTGCTGTTGTGGTTGTTGCCATCTTTTTGGTGGTTAATGTTGGGGTTGTTGCCATCTTTTTGGTGGTTGATGTTAAACTTTTGGTTGTTGCTATACTTATGGTGTTTGATGTTCTAGGTTTGGTTGTTGTTTCTGGTATGCTGTTGACTGTGGTTTTTAGTTTGGAAATACCCGTACTAGTAGTTGGATTGGAGAAGGTGTCATTCTGAGATTTGATTTTATTTGATTTAAAACACAAGACCGGTAGCTGAGTATTTGCATCATAAATATAAAATTTTTCTGTTTCAGCATTTAAAGCTAAGGTTCTGGTATAGCTGGAAATAATATTGTTTGCTTGAATAAGATTAAGAAACCACTTTTGGGGTTTCTTATTATCCCATAATCGTTCATTGTTACTATAATCAAACTTGTATCTTATTCTGTAGTATTTCTTATCTTTTAATTCAGTGCATTTCTTAAATTTTTCAACAATTTTCTCAAGTAATATTTTCTTCTCTATAACCGCTAGCTTAGAGTTTTTATCCTCACACAACTCTATTGCTTCATAATAGTTTTTATCTTCTGCGATAAACATTCCTTCACCATTTTGCGTTCGAAATTTGCACATTATGTTATCTTTCCTTTGTTTCAGTATTGCCGTACTCTTAGTTGTTTTATTTTGGGTATGGCCTGCTTTGTAAAATATTTTGGTTTATATAGAAAAATTGTTGAAAAAAAAAGATTAAAAAAAAAGAAAATACCATCATTGAATTTCTTACAATCAATGACAAGTTGTGTTACTCAATTATAAACTCATTGTTAATTTTTATTTTTTAATTGCGTTTCAATGTTTTGTTTCCGTCATGCACAATCTTACAATAAGAAGGAAAAGATATTTAAGCTACTTCCTTAACAATGTTTTTTTTGTCCTTTTGACACAATTTTTAACATTAAAAAATATTATAGAAATATAATTTTATACCCTTTATCAAACTATAGGTAAGTCTTTAATAGCTGTGCGGTAGTGTGGCAAACTGTTTAAGTCATTGAATTAGGAGTCTAAATAGTTTATATATAATATTATAATCTTTATTTGATTGGTAAAGGCAATTTAAAGTAACTTTTTGTACATGTTCTATATTGGAATATTTTTTGTTTGTTTTTTCTGATATGGTCATTTGTTGCCATCAGCTTTGTAGAAACTATATATATTTATTAAATAATTTTTTTCTTGTATTTTTTTAATACATATCATAATATACAAAAATGAAATAACAAAATAAATCACATAATAATCAAGATAAATTTGAATCAAAATTTACAAATTATTATAATAGCAATTATATTCCTAAAACATAAAAAACACATCAAGACAGCTAAAAGTTTGTAATATACAACTTAGCATTTATACCAAGAAAAAACAAAGAACTTATTTTTTTTTGTGAACAACTGCATAGACATCGCCAGTCTCTGATGCTGTATCGAAACTACTTTCTTCTGATTCTGTGTTGAAACTATTTTCTTCCGACACTGGGTTTGATTTATGTTGTTCGTTGTCAAGTTTTTTGAAACTAAGTAGTTGTGGTGCTCCGCTGTATAAGTTTTCGAGTCTTGAGGCATATTGCGCATCTTGATATGCAGATTGTGGGTTCAATTCTTCCTGCAGCCCTGCTTGTGGCACTTCTCTTGCCATGCTGTAAATGTCTTCTTCTGTGCGGATAATGTCATTCCTGTCCTGGTTGTTTGTAACGATATTCATTTCAAAATTATTTGGACTTTGACGATTTCTTTTTTTTTTTCTACTGCAAAAAAATGACACAAGAAAAACAGTAAATAGTAAAAAGAGACCTGCTGCTATGCTGCTTACTAAAATTGTACTTAAAATGCTGGGCTGTGTTTTGTAGTTTTGTGAAGTTATTTCTGGGTAATTTTGCTGTGTATTAAGGAGATGATTTGTTGTTGTATTGAAAGTTAATGGAGTTCGACCTCCGGTGGTTTGTTGAATTTTTGTCATTTTTTCTGTTGTAGGATTTGGGGTTATTTTTGTGGTTGGAGTTGAACTTTTTGCTGTTGTAGTCATTGCAATATTTTTGGTATGTGGCTTTGTTGTTGTAGATATGGCTGTACTTGTATCCATCTTTTTGGTGGTTTGAGTTGAACTTGTGGTTGTTGCCATATTTTTGGTGGTTGTTGTCGCTATTGTAGATTTGGTTGTTTTTGCAGCTATATCTCTAGTGGTTGGTATCAATGTTGTAGAAATGGTTGTATTTTCAGCCATCTTTTTGGTGGTTGCTGTTGTGGTTGTTGCCATCTTTTTGGTGGTTGATGTTAAACTTTTGGTTGTTGCTATACTTATGGTGTTTGATGTTCTAGGTTTAGTTGTTGTTGCTGGGATGCTGTTGACTGTTATTCTTGATTTGGAAATATCAGTACTAGTAGTTGGATTGGAAGAAGTGTCATTCTGGAATTTTATTTTATTTGATTTAAAACACAAGACCGGTAGCTCAGCATTTTCATCATAAATATCAAAGTTTTCAGCTTCAGCATTTAAAGCTAAGGTTTGGTTATAGCTGGTAATAATATTGTATGGTTGAGTAAGATTAAGAAACCACTCTTGGTTTTTCTTATTTTTCCACTCTCGTTTATTGTTACTAAAATCAAACTTGTATCTTATTCTGTAGTATTTCTTATCTTTCAATTCAGTACATTTCTTAAATTCTTCAACAATTTTTTCAAGTAAAGTTTGCTTCCTTATAACAGCTAGCTTAGAGTTTTTTTTCTTACACAACGATATTGCATCAATATAGTTTTTATTTCCTGCGATAAACATTCCTTCACCATTTTGCGTTCGAAATTCACACGTTATGTTATCTTTCCTTTGTTTCAGTATTGTCATACTCTTAGTTGTTTTATTTTGGGTATGGCCAGCTTTGTAAAATATTTTGGTTTATATAGAAAAATTGTTGTAAAAAAAAAAAAAAATTTAAAAAAAGTTTTAAAAAAAAAAATACCATCATTGAATTTCTTACAATCAATGACCACTTGTGTTACTCAATTATAAACTCATTGTTAATTTTTATTTTTTAATCGCGATTCAATGTTTTATTTCTGTCATGCACAATCTTACAATAAGAAGGAAAAGATATTTAAGCTACTTCCTTAACAATCATTTTTTTGTCGTTTTGACATTTTTTTTTTGTCCTTTTGACACAATTTTTAACATTAAAAAATATTATAAAAATGTAATTTTATAACAAAATGTTTTACTAGTTTTGAGATTGTTTTATTTTTTAATTGGAAAGATACAATAAAGACTAACTTCGTTAAATATTTCGTTTTCTTTGTGTTAGTGTTTCTTGTGTCATTTCGTATTACTTTGCCTAAGCTAAGTTATATCGGCAGCGTGGTGTAGTGTTAGAACTCTTGCTACACCACACATGAGGTCGTGGGTTCAATCCCCAATGATTTCATGCTGTAGCGCCCTTGAGTAAGGCGCTATAAACGGTATGAACTCCGGCTGAGCCAGCACTTAATCAGCAGCATAATTACCGGGCAATTATAGTCTCTATAATATTCCAAACTGCCACAGACAACTTGAGACTGGGTCGGGAGTAACTTATGTTACTCTATGTTTAAGTAGCGCATTCGACTTTCCCACATCAAGGATAAAGATATAAACAAAAAAAAAAAAATTTGATCTTAATAAATGAAAAAAAAATTATTATGTTTTGTACAAAAATACAAATTTTGTTATGATAATTTAATAGAAATTAATTTATTTTTTATATAAGGAATGGGATTCAGTTCCACAATGCTTTTTTGAACCCAGAAGATTTTCAGAAAAAGGATGATTTGTACAAAGCCGCAGAACACAACTATCTTGAATGCTCAAAAACTATTTCCAGTGAATTATCATCCAATTTAGCATCTTACAATTATGCAGAAATGGGCATGGGAATTATTATTATGTGTTTGGTAAGTGTATTAAAGTATTAGATTTTTTTTTATTTAAATTTATTCTCAATGTGGAAAGGTTAACTTGATGACTTAAACATAGAGTAACATCAGTTACTTCGACCCAGTCTCGAGTTGGCTGTGGCAGTTTGGGATATTATATAGACCATAATTGCCCGGTAATTATGCTGCTGATTAAAAGCTGGCTCAGCAGGAGTTTATACCGTTTATAGCGCCTTACTCAAGGGCACTACAGCATGAGAGCAGTGGGGACCGAACCCATTAGCTCATGTAGTGTAGAAAGTGTTCTGGCTACTACACCAAGCTGTCAATTAGTTACATGACCCCCTGTTATAGAAAACCTTGAAAATTGCCTTTTTTTTCAAGTATTTATAACATGTTTCCGTTTGTTAGGTTTTCTTTACCTGAAATCCCTTTTTGAAATAACATAAAATACCTTAAAATAACCCAATTTAAAAAGTTTTAAAGTAAAGTAAGAAATTAAATTGATTTTTAAATATTAATGTTTTAAAAAGGGTCAATAGTTTCATGTTTCCGTTTACATCATTTTTGTTAATATAAAAATAAAAAAACTTATTCAAAAAGGGTTGAATGGAGTTTGAATCTTTGTTATACGGTTTTTTATAAATTGAATTGCAAAATCACAATTAAACAAGTCTATTATGACATACAGATATATATTGTTAGCTACACAAATATTTTTTCTGTTCTTTTATATTTTAAAACTCTTTGTTTTTTTTAAATAGTGTTATAACTTATTGAATTACTCAGGAAATCATTGAAATTCAAAGTTTAATAAATATGACGTATTTCCATTTTAGAGCCACTTCTAATTAACCTTTTAAATTAAAAAATTATAATAAGTTTGTTATTGTTTAATTTCACATAAATTTTGTGTTTTTTAATATTTAATGAATAAAGTCCTAGTTTATTTGGTTCATTTTTTAAATAAAATAAACAATAATTAAATATTTTGAAACTGAGTTTATTAAAACATTAATATTAAGATGTAATATTTTTTTTTTGGTTTTCGCGCATTGATAAAAGTAAATAATAAATACGATATACAATTAACATTACAACAATGCGACGAGAAAAAATGACAAAATCAATTTAATGATTTAAAACATGTCAAAAGTAATAATGTTTACACAAAGATTCTATAGTATATTATGGCATGGTCACCAAACCCAAATATTTTATTTAAATTTAATGTTTTTTAATTTAATTTGCAATTTTGATTTTAAAATGTTAATAACAACTTAAAAATGAAAATTTTTTTAAATTCCACATTTTTTTGTTTAATTCCTATTTTAACCATTTTGTAAAAACTTTTTTTTTTTATTCAATTTTAAAATATTTTAACAACTTTTTTTTTGCATATAAATTTATCCTTGATGTGGGAAAGTCGAATGCGCGATTTAACCATAGAGTAGCATCAGTTACTCCGACCCAGTCTCAAGTTGCCTGAGGCAGTTTGTGATATTTTTGATTATAATTGCCCGATAATTATGCTGCTGATTAAGTACTGGCTCAGCAGGAGTTCATAACCGTTTATAGCGCCTTACTCAAGGGCGCTACAGCATGAGAGCAGTGAGGATTGAACCCACGACCTCATGTGTGGTGTAGCAAGTGTTCTTACCACTACACCACGCTGCCGGTATTAAAAATGTGAATTTAAATTTCCAGGGTTTATGCGGAGTTCTATACTTTTTATTCAACTTCATTTTACAATCTCTTCATCAAAACAACTTCAGCTCAAAGCCTGGCACCAAAATGTTGATTTTTATGGTCCTCGGATCATTCCTGCATCTCTCTTCACTTGCATCTAGTAGTTTTGTAGAAGAAGAACATCAAACTTGGTAATTTTTTTAGTTTTATTTAAATCGTTTTTATTTATTTAAATTCATTTTTCTATTTTTTTTAAAACATTTTTTGAAAATATTGTATTTAAAAATATAATAATATATATTTTTTTAATTAGAATGCTTAAGTTAGTTATTTTATTTTGATTTTCTATTTCTTGATAGCCCATCCTAAAGTCTGCATTTTAATCGTCATAATATGGTCACTATTTGCAACCAATATTTGCCCTTGATAATTTACTCCAGCTCCAAAAGCAATAATTTTATTTACTTTGTGAGTTTGTAAATTGGACATACCTAAAAATATATTAATATGTATATGTCGAAAAGCTCTTTTATATATAAAATTTATTCTTAAATTTTTATATTATTTTAAGAGTGTGGTGTAGTGGTAAGAACACTTTACACCACACATGAGGTCTTGGGTTCAATCCCCACTGCTCTCATGCTGTAGCGCCCTTGAGTAAGGCACTATAAACGATATGAACTCTTGCTCAGCCAGCACCTAATCAGCAGCATAATTATCGGGCAATTATATTCTTTATAATATCCCAAACTGCCACAGGCAACTCGAGACTGGGTCGGAGTAACTGATGTTAATGTATGTTTAGGTCGTGCATTCGACCTTTCCACGTTGAAGATAAAGATATATACAAAAAAAGAGTAATGGAAATTTGTTTTTTTTAGGTATTTTCTAAGTATTTCTGCTCTTCTTGGTTTATGTGTCTTAAGTGCTCAGGCTGTCAATCAAATTGAGGATAGTCCAACAGCAACAAAAACTACCGGTAACAGTTTATATGATGCACAGATTAAAGCTGACAAGGTTGGTGTTCGCTTGCGAAAAGAAACAGCATCGTGGAAATTATCTTACAACTCTGGTGGTGAAAATAAATCTGGAAACCCTGAAAATCTAAAAACAATTCCTACAATAAAGAAAGGGCGTAAAACATATAGTGGAATATATAGAATGGTTGGGCTTGGTTTAATTATGTTAATCTTGCATCGTGTTTTAAGGAATTGGAACCAAACAGGAGTTAAGCATGCAGAAGATTCTGATATCGGTAACTTTTTTATTTTATTTTTTGTTTTTTTGTATGTATCTTTATCCTCGATGTGGGAAGGTTGAATGCGCGACTTAAACATAGAGTAACATCAGTTACTCCGAACCCAGTTTTGAGTTGCCTTTAACAGTTTGGGATATTATTGATTATAATTGCTTTTATGCTGCTGATTAGGTGCTAGCTTAGCAGGAGTTTATACCGTTTATAGTGCCTTACTCAAGGGTGCTACAGCATGAGGTTAGTGGGGATTGAACCCCTGACTTCATGTGGTGTTGCAAGTGTTCTTAACCACTCCACCATGCTTCACTTCTAGTATTTTGTGTTTTTGTTTACAGAGGATTGGTTGAATCAACCTGACAACAAAACAGTCCTAACTTTGATCTCAATGTTCAGTTTGTTTGGAATTCTTTTTGTATTAGAATTACTATGCAGTGTGTTTGATATAGTAAGAACACTGTTATCAGCTTGTGCAATTGTTTATGTGTATTTGTATAGAGTACAAACTGGCTCTGTAGGATTTCAAGAAGGAAATGCAGCAAAGTAAGTATAAGAATTGCTAGTTTTTTTATTTATTTATTCTTAATGTGGGAAGGTAGACTTTACGGCCTAAACATAGAGTAACATTAGCTACCCCAACCCAGTTTTAAATTCTCTTTGACAATTTGGAAAATTTTAGATTTTTTTTTGTATATATTTTTATCTTTGACGTGGGAAATTCGAATGTGCGACTTAAACATAGAGTAACATCGGTCACTCCGATCCAGTCTCGAGTTGCCTGTTGCAGTTTGGGATATTATAGATTAAAATTGCCGATATTTATGCTGCTGATTAATAATTTTATTATGCTGCTGATTAATAATTGGCTCAGCAGAAATTTATATCATTTAAAGCACCTTACTCAATGGCTCTACAGCATGAGAGCAGTGGGGATCAAACCTAGAAACTCATGTAGTAAAGATAAGTCTTCTGAACTACACCATACTGCTGGACAAACTTAAGAATAAGCCAGTTAACTAGTCAAAATTTAGGTATTAAAAAGTAGTATTTACAAAGCTATTTTTTTTCTCAATTTTTTCAAGTTGTGATTGATATATTTAACCTATAAATTTATTTTTTGTATAAAATGGTTAAAAACAATTTGTTTGTCATTTTTCAGGGGAATCTATGAAGCAAGAATTGTCTACCTGTTTCTATTTCTTATTTTTCTTAAAGCAGTATACCACCTTATAAGCGATCATTGCTATGGTAACAACCAATCGCGAACATGCATACCTCCACGACTTTGTTGTCCAAAAACCTCGACTTCAAAGTTAAAACTTTTCGATTCGATCCAAAGTTTTGTAATTTTGTTAGCATCACTGTTATTAAGACCACACAACTTAGCAACACTGTTTTTTCATTTATGTTTGTACTGGATTGTATTCCGTTACATTTGGCCATTTTCTGTTGAGTTGTGTTCTAACTTATTAACCAAACCCTGGAAAGAAATAACCAGATTAGATAGTGGTTATTTAATTGGTCCATACCAGTCTGTGATACGATTGGTTGCTGCTTTATGGTTCGGAAAATTGGCTTATTTTAATTTGGTAAGTAAATTAAATTTAAGTGGTTTATATATAATAATTTTATGGGAAAAAAATATATAAATTTTATTTTTTTTAGGGAAATTCGAATAGTTTTGCTACTATTGATTTGTCATCAGGTTATATCGGGCTATCATCAAGTGAAGGTTTATTTAACACTGTTATCTCGATGTTTCTTGCTACTTATACAACTTATATTGGGGAAATTGTGTGGCTTACGTTATGCGTTTCAGATCTAGTGAAACTAACACAAATGGGTAGGTTAATTTATAGTTTTACTTCTCGTTATAGAATTTTTTTATATTTACTTTTATGTGGGAAGGAAATTTTTTTTTTTTTTTATATTTACTTTTATGTGGGAAGGAAATTTTTTTATATTTACTTTTATGTGGGAAGGAAAGGAAATTTAAACATAGAGTAAATCAGTTTCTCCTACCCAGTCTCAAGTTGCCTTTGTCATTTTTGGATATTATAAATTATATAATTAATTTACTGATTTAGTTTTACCATAGCAGGAGTTTATACCATTTACAGCACCTTATTGAAGGGCACTACAGCATGAGAGCAGTGGGGATTGAACCCACGATCTCATGTAGTGAAGCTAAGTGTTCTGACCACTAAACCACGCTACCGGTCTTAATGTTAATATTGTTAAAATTTCTGGGTAAAATATATTTAAAATTGATTTTTTTTACTCTAGAAATATCTGAAAACACATACAATCAACCAACGACTAACACCATTGGTTTGGTCACGTGCACACTAGCTGCATTCCGATTGGTTGCTCTTACTGTGTACGTTGCCGTAGCAACTGGTCATCGCTATCACCTTTTTGTTTGGAGCGTTTTTGCTCCAAAACTTTTGTACGAAGTTTCTGCGACTGTTGTGTTCGGTTGGGTGCTGTTTTTCGCGGTGTTACTATGGTAACGACGTTTGTATTGTTTGACGTCATTTCTAATAAATTTTTATGACGTAATTTTCGACAAAATTGTTGCTATGCCAATTAGCGGTATCCACAGTAATATGATAATGGCAGTTTACAGAATTATCACATGTGACGTCATAAGCTTCGTTGCTATGGTTATTACACGGGGTATGACGTCATTGATTGGTTGTTACTGAAAACTAACTTAAAAATACTTAACTGCGAGTCGCAATAACTTTAAACGTTGCTGTCTTGAACAAATTTTTGATAGTCGATATATTTATATGTTATTAGTAGTAGAACTTTATTTTTTATGTACTTTTCTATACAAAATTTTTATACATGGTGTAGGCAAAATTATCCAAAAAAAGTTGTATATTACTTTTATTTAGTAGATGCTATTAAGTAAGGCGCTATAAACGGTATGAACTCCTGCTGAGCCAGCACTTAATCAGCAGCATAATTATCGGGCAATTATAGTCTCTATAATATCCCAAACTGCCACAGGCAACCTGAGACTGGGTATGGGTGTTTAAGTCGCGCATTCGATTTTCCCACATCGAAAATACACAACAATTTTATATTTTTATTTTAGACTGGTTACCGTAACTGTATATATGTAACAAAATTTGTGTTTTATTACTTAAAAGAAGCTACTAGTTTTATATTTAGTGTTTTATCTGTTCGTTGTATTCTAACTGTAGTTTAACTTAAATACATATTTTTTACCAAACTTTTTGATTTTTAAGTTGATTATTTAAGGTATGTTTTTAATACTAAATTGTATTCACAGATCGGGTCAATAGTTTATAAATTTTTTTAAAGTTATTTCCATATTATTCTGATTAAAGGATGTTTACTATCTTAACTGTAGCGGAAATCTTTGATTCAATAACACAATTCCTGTTCGAATTGGCGCCCTTATACCTAGAAAATTCAAGTCAATTAAACAAGTTCTAACTTCTAAGGAAATCTAAGCGGCGCATATAAAGCAAGTTTAACATAGAGCAGTTTGGGATCTTTAAATTTATTTATGCATTATTAGGTTTTGGGTGGAATTTGATAAAACTTTAAATTTACAAAATGAAGAATTTGGTTTTCATGGTTTTTCTACTTTTCTTAAATGGTAAATGTTTTTTTTATCAATATAATTATTGGGCATTTCAGCAATTTGTTGTGATGGTTTAATATATTACAACAGTTTTTTAACCGATAATTTTTAACAGTTTAATACCCCGTACAGTTTTATTTATTGGAATATTTTTTTATTGCAGTTTTTTATTCAAATATTTTATTTCGAATATTTTAACTTAAACAGTAGTTTAATATCGTGTAGTTGTAAGAACAAAAAACTTGCTACACCACACATGAGGTCATAGGTTCAATCCCCACTGCTCTCATGCTGTAGCGTCCTTAAGTAAGGCGCTATAAACGCTATGAACTCCTGCTGAGCCAGCACTTAATTAGCATCATAATTACCGGGCAATTATAATCTATAATATGCCAAACTGTCACAGGCAACTCGAGACTGGGTCGAAGTAACTGATGTTACTCTATGTTAAGTCGCGCATTTGACTTTTCCACATCGAGGATAAAGATATATAAAAAATATAATATGTTGTGCTAGTTTAACATATCAATTTTTGGACAGTTTTTTAGCGGATTATTTTTAACCGTTTTTACCCAATACAGTTTTATTATTTGGTTTTATAATTTTTCTATTATTGGGTGTTTTCTATTACTATCACATTTTTTTAACTGACAACAGTTTTTTAATCTATTATTTTATTTTTTAACTCAACTAATTTTTTTCTTACAGATCACGTGACTGGATGCGGACGAATGCTTTTGTTTCTTGGGAAGTCGTTCAACGGAAATGACATCATGGCGGAATTTCCCGCTGTAAACGTCACTGAAGTTTCGGAATCGCTGCAGTACTGCGTTAAAACAGGTTCGATTATTTAAAGTTATTTTTATAGTTGTTGGACTTTATTTTGCCTTTGCACAATGGTTGGGCAGCGCACTTTTTTGGATGGAAGGTTTTGGGTTCTGTAGCTTATTTTGGATAAATCCGCATAAGCTAACTTTCAATTTTATAAATAAATGTTTTTTTTTTGATATTGATTTAGAATGGAATTGTAATTTTTATTGCTGACAAGCTTTGGCGTATTTTTCCTTCCTTTTTTAATCATGAGTTCGAATGCTTTTAACTATAACTTGTTTATCGAGTTTGCGGGTTATTTAACAATTTTTTTCACATGGGAACTCTAACCTCGTTTTTCTGGTATTGAATTATTTTTCCAACGATTTATTTCTGCCTTTTATAAGTGCAAATGTTCAAGGCAAATTATGTTGACAAAATAACCATTAAATCAAGTATTTAAGTAACTTTTTTTATACTATAAAGAAAAAAAATATAATTATTTAATAAAATGTTTTAATTTTGCTTAAAACTAAAAAATTTTATTTGAATTTCAAGGAATCCCATTGGCTGAGCTTCGCTGCATCTCGGTTCGTGATTGGGCGGTATTCGACACGCCTCATTTGGTCGAACATGTCTGCGGTGGTCCGATTGCCAAGAAAGGAGTAACAGAGGTGACGTCATAGTTTAAAAATCCATAAAGTAGATGACGTCATAAAAAAAAATTTTACCAAAAAAAATTTTAACAAAAAATTATTTTTTTATTACTTTGTATTTTAATTCATTTTTGCATCTATTTTGTAACATTATGAAATATAACAACTCCCCCTAAAATAACCCTTTTTAAAGGATATGACCTAAGACCTAAATACTATACACTTGAATATAAACAACAACAAATTCAAAATTGTATTCACTATATATCGCTAAATTCAATTAAGTTAATCTTGTTTATTTATGCCCTTTTACGAAGAATTTGCATGTATTAATTTAATATTGTTAAGTAAGATTTAAATACAGTATTTATATAATATTGTTGTTAATTTTTAATTTAATAAATTTTGTATTTAAATTTCAGGCACCATCGAATTACATTCAATTTGCAACTACAGTTGAAACTATATTGGAAAATGATGTAAAACAGTTAACTTAAATAGTTTTTAGCAATATTGTTGTTACTTGTTTAAGCGATTCAAATTCATAAAGATTAATAATTGGTATTAGCTAAATAAGTGTTTTAGTAATTTATAAATATTTATCGTTTTAATATAAAAAATTAAATAAAATATTTGACAAAATTGTCATTTTAAGCTTGTATAAAGCTCCTTAAACTTTAAGATTTCTTTTAGTTAAGATTTTCTTTTAGTTTGGAAAATACTAATATTGTTTTTTTTTACAACAGATTAAGAATATCACTACCTTAGACCAGGAGCCCAGGACATCTTCAAATGTTAATTCTATGTTAAATTCTTTAACGATTACAGAGTCCGAGGTAAAATATATTTTGAAGAAATTTTATAAGTTGTATTTTGAAACTACATTTAAAAATGGTTTTTAAATCTAAGTTGTAATAATTTTAGTTTTTTTATTAGTACAAATTTATCAATAAAATTATTAAATGTTCATTGGTAACTTTAACGTGTTAAAAATTTAATAACACTTATTAACTAGCAATAAAAAAAGAGTTTTTTAAATTTAAATTGTTTTAATTAGAACTCCATTAGAAATGGTTACAATTTTGTTATTAATATACTATTACTTTGTTGATATCTTAAACATATAATTTAGATTGACGTGTCGGCATTTAACAAGGCTGCACAAGACGTAGACAATTTACTGTCCTCTCTGATGCCCACTAGCGACGAAGAGAGCGCCGTTGAAATTGACAAAGAAACACGGAATCGGGTGCTTAACGTTATTAATTCATTGGTCGATAATGTCCAAATTAAAGTGGGAAAACCTGTTGAAATATCGACAAAGATGATCGACATTAAAGTGGCTGGATATAATGTTACCAGCAAAAATGGTATTTTTTTGTTTTTGTTAAACCTTTTTCTTTTTTTATATTTATTTATCCTTGGAAGGTCGACTTCACGACATTAACACAGAATATCATTTTTTATGTCGACATAGTCTTGAGTTGACTTTGGCAGTTTGGGATTTTATTGATTACAATTGCCCGATAATGAGGGTACTTATAATGGCTTAGCAGGAGTTCATGCCGTTCATAACTCCTTGCTCAAGGACGCTTTAGCATGAGAGCAGTTGGGATCGAACCCAGGACCTCATGTAGTAAAGCCAAGTGTTCTGACCATTACACCACACTATTGTAATACAATTTTTGAATACTTGAATTAAATAAAAAGGGATTTTTAGCATGAAAAATTGACTTTAGCTGTTTTAATGTGTGAATTAATTACCAAATAAGCTATTTACTATATTTTGTTCTTCTAAGTATTTACTATTTTTTGTAGAGACAGTTGGAAAGTCCGCGAGCTTCAACCAACCTAATTCCACAGTTTCGTTTGATATACCCCTCACAACGGTTCGTGAGGCCAGCAATGCTAACAACATTGACGCCGCACCAACCCGCGTGGGGTTTGTCTTGTATAAAAACAATCATCTTTTTCCTTCAAAGCAATTCAAGTCAAAGCAGGTTGGAAAAAGGAAATTTTGTATTTTTTTTGCGGTTTTGAAATATCAGGCTTCTTAATAAAGGTTAAACAAATGCTAGGTGTCTTAATTTTGATTGAATTGCATTAAATATATATAAAAATCTAAAGGTAATTTAAAATTTCAATAATACAATATTTTTTTGAATGAAAATTATAATGCGGTTTTATTCATTAAATACCAATTGAAACGTTAAACAATATATAATTAAATAGAATTTTATTTTTACGTATCTATATATAAATTATCGAATATTATTTGTGATAGTTTGTTTTTAAATACCACTAATTTAACTTAGGTGATTTCTGCAACAGTTAATGGAGTCAAAGAAAACGAAATTTTAAAACAACCGATTAGGTTTCAAATGCAATTAACTGAAGAAATGGTAAAAAGAATTTTTATTATTTTTGTCTACCTTATTTGGGGGTAATACATATTTATTTTTTATTTATTGTTACATAATAACGGTTGGAATCAAACCTAGGTCAACTGTGGTTAAAATTTTTTTTTTTTTTTTATTAATTACAAAAAAATTTTTTTTTTTTAATCATTATAAAATAATAAAATCTTTAACAAAATTAAACCATTTTTATGACGTCATAATTATAGGCACCGAGCGCCCATGCATTGACTTGCGGATACTGGGATTCCGCGATTGATAATTGGTCAGGTGACGGTTGCACGCTCAAGTGGAACGGAACGATGCCATATTGTGAATGTTCACATCTGACCAATTTCGCTATTTTAGTGGTAAGAGTAAAACTTATGTAATGTAGGATGTAAACTGCTAATGGCAACTTGCATTTGGAAGAAATAAAAGTTTTCTTAAAGTTAAATTGTGAAGTCGATTTTTTTTTAATTAGGGGTAAAAGGTGACCCTGAAAAGTTTCTTTATTAAAAATTTCAATAAAATCAACAAATAAAAAGAAAGGTGCTATAAGGTTCATTTGTCTATAACAAAAAGTTAATTAGACATTAAACTGGATAAATATTTTAAAGTTTTTATAAACTTTTTGTTAACAATTTTTTTAACTTTTTTATTTTTTTTTGCTTTTATTTTTTTTTAATTATTTTTTTTAAAACTTTTGTCTACACTTTATTAAACTTTTTGTTTTTATCATTTTTTAACTTTTTGTTTTTATTTTTAAACTTTTCTGTTTTTATTTTTTTCAGGATATTTATCGGGACCACGAACCGAGAATGCCACATGGTGATTCAGTGACGTCACATGACCATGGTAACTCGGATACACCAGTGGTTGATTACATTAGTGACGTAGGTTGTATCATGTCAATCGTCGGACTTGCGATCACAATTTTTATTCATCTTATTTTCCCGTAAGTAAAGGATTCGCATATATGTTGTGTTTGTACAATATATGTTAAGCTCATATTACCCTTCTTACAGGCTAATCATAAAGTAACTATGATTACCTTGAGTTTCTGTCTATGTAAAATTAAAAAATAACTTACCCAATTAAAATAGTTTTTCTCTTTATTAAGAGATTGTTTTTGGACTTCACTACATGGGTTCCTGGGTTTGATTCTTGTTGCTTGCATGCTGTAGTGCCTTTGAGTAAGGTGCTTAAAACGGTATAAACTCCTGCTAAGCCAGCACTTAATCAGCAGCTGAATTATCGGGTAATTATGATCGTTAATATCCCAAACTGCCAAAGCAACTCGAGACTGGGTCGGGGTAACAGTTGTTACTCCATGTTTAGGTCTTAAAGTCGTCCTCTACACATCGAGAATAAAAGAATAAAATAAAACATACAGTAGGCTCTAAACTTAATCGTCATGCCATAACAGAATATGAAAATCAAACCCGCTACTTCTGACCTTTCAAAACCTAGCCTGAACAATATATTGCTATTATTCATTTCAAATGAACCTAATTTTTTATTTTAGATCACTGCATAAAAGAAGAACTCAAATGATACTAATCCACCTATGTTTGTGCTTATTTGTTGCTTACCTACTCTTTGTAATCGGTATTGAAGCAACTAAACGGTTTGTCCAATGCGCACTTGTGGCCACCTTGCTGCATTATTTCTGGCTGTGTGCATGGTGCTGGATGGCAGTAGAGGGCTACACAATGTACTCAATGTTAGTCAAAGGTGAAAAAATGTTAACTATTAATTCATGTCTAATAAAATCTGTTAAAATAAAAGATTCACCATTAAAAATCGAATTGAATTTACGAATATTTTTTTGCATATATTTGATTACACTAAACTGTGAATATGTGTATATAGTAGAAAGTGTAAAAAAAGAACATTTGCTTTAAAAATACCTCTTGTTTTACATACATGTATCTTTCATGGTATATTTCTAAAGATTTTTTTTGTTAATTGTAACTTTTTTTTAGTATTGGGTAGTGCTACAGCAGGTGAAAACTACATGCTGAAAGCAACGATATTTTCTTACGTAGCTCCTGCTGTCATAGTAGGTATTAGTGCAGGATATACCCTACTATACGTTGATGTAGAATCATGGGCTCACAGTCATGGGTAAAATTTTAACCAAAAAAAAAAAATATTTTTTTGTAATTTTTTTTGATTAGTAAAGACTTTAACTTTTTTGTACTTGCTAGACATGAAATTCATAAATCTATTAAGTCAATGGGTGGGGAAAAATTGTTGATTTTGCATACTAATTATACAAACGAAGATATTAATGATACCAACCCTTTACATGATGAAATATGTATGTTAACTTTATTTATACAATTTATTTATTTCAGTACATATATTTAATTCTCACCGGCAGCGTGGTGTAGTGGTAAAAACACTTGCTACACCACACATGAGGTCGTGGGTTCAATCTCAACTGACCTCATGCTGTAGCGCCCTTGAGTAAGGTGCTATAAACGGTATAAACTCCTGCTGAGCCAGCACTTAATTAGCAGCATAATTATCGGGCAATTATAATCTATATAATATCCCAAACTGCCACAGACAACTCGAGACTGGGTCGGGGTAACTGATGTTACTCTATGTTTAAGTCGCGCATTCGACTTTCCCACATCGGGGATAAAGATATATACAAAAAAAATGGTAAAATTATTCAACAAAAATTGATTTTTCTAGCTTGGCAATCCAGTTATGTCGGCCCAAACGCATGTTGGCCATGGGGTCCGGCTCTTCACTTTGGATTTTTACTCCCTGTTGGATTAATCATGCTGTTCAATGCGGTAACTTTTATGTTCGTCATCTACGTTTTAAAGAAGCGAAAAACCAAGGTAATTGGAAGCAAATTGCAAAGAAGTTTTTAGTTTAAAATGTAAACCAAGACTCTGTAGGTAATGCAACCGGCAGCGTGATGTAGTGGTAAAAACACTTGCTACACCACACATGAGGTCGTGGATTTAATTCCCACTGATTTCATGTTGTAGCACCCTTGAGTAAGGCGCTATAAACGGTATGAACTCCTGCTAAGCCAGCACTTATTCAGCATAATTATCATGCAATTATAATCCATAATATCCCAAACTACCACATGGCAACTCGAGACTGGGTCGGAGTAACGGATGTTATTCTATGTTTAAGTCGCGCATTCGATTTTCCCACATCGAGGATAAAGATATATACAAAAAAAATGCACTGGGTATCACAACATAAGGTCCAGGGTTCGATTCCCATCTCTTTTATGTAGTAACATATTTATGAAAGCATCTTTGTCACTCATTACCAAAAAAAATATATTATTACTTTTTAAATTGCCAAAAAATTTTAAGTTTTTCTTTTATCACAAATCAAGACGAGAAATAATTAATTTTTTTAGATTCAGTCGACGGCTCGCAAACAGAAATTCCGTCAGCAGTTTATTAATGCAGTAACCATGACCATGCTACTTGGTTTAAGTTGGTGTTTTGGTTTTATTGCCATGATAAGCTCCGACCCAACTTATCTGTACGTCATGCACACCATCCATACCATACTTAGTTCATTACAGGTAAAAGTAATTTACGATTTTTATTATTTATGGTGTTTATTTTGTATGTAAGAAGAGTAATTTAGAGAACCTAAACATAGGGTTATTGGTATTACCAGTAGTCAGGTTTGGAGTGTTTTTTGCTAGTTTTATATTTTTGATTTAGTGATATTTTTGGGTCAATTGTTTTTTGGCTACAACAATATTGTTTAAATTGTGTTAGCCAAGAACTAAATAAAACGATGGCAGTCGGAATCGAACCATAGACCTCACGTAGGGATGTCTAGAGTTTTTTAAAGGACAGTTTTGCCATTTTTTTGAATTAGATATTCGTGTTTTTAACTTATATAAAATCGTTTTCTTTTTAACCATTTTAGTCCTATTTTAATCACTTTTACCATTTTTAAACTATATACCCATCGTTTTTTAACCATTGCCCCAAATTGTGGATTTTATTAAAATTTAAAAATTAATATTAACTTCACCATCTTAGGGTTTTGCTTTGTTTATTTTGTTTTGTGTTCGTCACAATGAGGTCCGAAACACGTGGTTTAATGCCTTACGTCACCACCTTCCATGCTGTCCTCAGCCTGAACCCGACACGAGCGCCCTCTCGCGTGTTTACCCATGCATGAACGAGCAAAGTCATAAACATCCGAAAGGAATTAAATTGTCGAATTCGATCCGGTGTCCTGAAGTCGCTGGAGCGAAAAACAACAAATCAGGTGGGTCACGTGACTATTTGAAAAATTATTTTAATTTAAAAATTTTACAATTTATTTTTATTTTTAGAACCTATCAAGACAGTGGGTAGGTGAGGCTTTGATAAAGTCAAATATTAAGTATTTTATCCTAATTTTTTTAAGCTTTTAATTTTTTATATATAATTTTTATATATAATTCAAACCTAATAATTAGATAACCTAATAACTTGTAACAAAATTTTAAATTATTTTAAAACATTTTTTTGTTTATATAAAAAAAACATGTTTAAAATTAAGATTTATTTTATTATTTTTGGTGCTCCAGTTTAGTTCGTTCTGCAACGCAACCTCTACTTTTACGTCAATCACCCGTAAGCTCCGCCCACTACTTCGCAAACCAACGTCGATCAAAATCTTTTCCAGACAAAACCGTCAGAAAATTGGTCCGACAGAAATCCATTCACGAACTTGGAATAAAAGTTGAAGCCGGGTCTTTCGAACACGTGGCATGATGACGTCATTGATTACGTCATATTTCAGGAATTTTTGCTCTGCTTTTTCAGTAGCTGTATATATATTATATTATATTCTTATATAATATTTAATTTATGTATTAAACACATTTCAAACAACAAACTTATGGTGTTTAGCTCAATTTTTAGTTGTTGGGAGCTTGAATTTTAGTTTTATAGCTACCGCGAGCTGGCGCTAGTGAGCCGTATTTTTTCTACGTCACTCGAGGGTCGAGTTACTTGATTTGAAGTGCGCTATTCAACATAAAAATTGTTAAGAATTTGAGTGCTTTGTAGGTTTGTAAAGAACGAACAAAGTTTCAGCAATTAAGCCTTGTGTGTTTGTTAGCAGTAGTAGGTAGTTGAAAGTTTAACGTTATGTCCTGGTGGTGTAATAATAGGAATTTCGATTTTTAAGCGGTATTTATAACACTTTAAATTTAATTTAGTTAAGTTTAAATATTTCTTTTTTGTGAGTGTTATAATTTTAAGCTAAAGGTTTATTTACGTTTTAGTATTTTTTGAAATTTATTTAAATGAAAAATATTTGGAAGCGTTTATAGTTTTGTTTTTATATCTTAGTTAGGTTTTATTATAAAGGTTTTAGAAAGTTTATTTATTAATTAATTTAATTTAAATTCCTTGGTATAATTTTAATTTTTCAAATTTTAATTTTTTCCAATTACCAGTAGGCCTAAAATAAAAAAATATATGTTAGACAGTAGGCCTTACGTTTTTTTGAGTTTAATATTGTATAATATAAAAATTAAACAAGAGATATACGAATATAAAGTACAAATTCAGTTGTTAAATTAGCTAAAAAATTAAAATTTCTTGCAGAGAAAAAATATTTTAAAATGTTTACAGTTTTCGAGTGCAAAATTTTCTGAAAATGAATCGAACAAAATTGTGGTACACCGTTCAACCTAAGGATGACGTCACTAGTTGGGATTTATTAACGCCGATGTCATCCAACGACAAACTTAATGAAAGCAAAGGTTAAAAATTTTTTTTTTGTTTTTTAATCGTTTTCTTTCGGTGAAATATAAATACGGTATAGCATTTAAATTGTCAAGTTTGATGTTTTGTGCATGTTTACTACTTTAAATAATATAAGTAGGGCATAGTTATTTGTTCAATAATTTTGATAAAAATTTTGAAATGTAAATCTTAATATTTCTTGTGTTTTGTTGAAACGTTTTTAGTAGTAGCCAAGTAAATTTTTTTACGCCTAACTTACTGCACTTGCGCCCGAAAGCAAAAAAAACAACGTTTTTCTGTTTAGCACAGGCTCACTTTTTATAAAAAAATTCGCTTCAAGCCTACGGTAACTCTACGCTTCCTACATTAAGCCTTAGTTAAAGCTCTGATTAGTTAAACTATACAAACTTAACAGTTACAATAGAAAGGAAGTGGTGGAATCAATTGCTTGTTAGTTAGGTTACGGGTCAGTAGTAATTCGTTACAAGTAGCTAACTGAATAGACAATACGAACTACTTAAGATTTTTAGACAAGTAAATACAGGATTTAACAGATGGCTTGTTTTCAGTTTCGATTTGAATTTCAGGTAATTTTGTTTGTATTTGTTTTTTTATGCTGTTTATTCGGAAATTTTTTATTTTTATTGCCAGATTAGTATGTACTTGCTGGTTTTAACAAACTAATTTTAAAAGGCATTTTTGTCATTTATTTGCATTTGATATTTTATGTTTAAATACACAAAATATTTTTTGTACTTAAAGTGTTATGTTACAGAGTTTTGCAATTTTGTAAGTGATGTATATAGCATGTTGGTTTGGTTGACAATGAATCATAAAATGCCTTTAGAACCTTTAAAAAATGTCTGTGGTACTTACAATTTAATTTGAAAATACTGAAAAACGATTAACATAAGAAAAACAGGTTATCATATTTTTTGTGTAACGTAGAAAGTACCAAGTTGCGTAGTGAATGTATACAAGCTAGTACTTTTTACGTCATCACAAACAAACAAGACTTTCCTTTTCTTTTTTTTAGTTAATTTTAATTTTTTTTTTAAAGTTGTGTAACTAAAAAAGTAGGTGAAATTATTTAAAGTTAAAATCATTTTTGTGTTTAGTGACACCAACTATATTAATTTTTGAGTATAAAAATATCGCTAATACATGATTTTAATATTTGTTTAGTTAAACAATTACGTGTTAATGTTGTTTTATAAATAGTCTTTGTTTGTACAGTATCTATTTTTAATATCTTAAAATTCGACATAATTTTTCTGATTGGCAACGAAATAAAGTTTTAAAATTACTTGGTTTATTTTAATAAACTTTTAAAATATTATTCTGAATTATTTATTACGGATTTAAGATAAGAATCAAATTTTTAATTTCCTAAACAACTTAATTTTCTATATGCAGACATCGACATTTAAACTTTATATAGCACATCTATTTTTAAATTAAATAAGCAAAAGCAAATTCAAAACGCAAGTCTGCGAATGTACAGTTTACGAATGCAATTTTTAGTTATTTAATTAAAAATTGTTGAATGATCATGTATATGTACCTTAATTAAAAACATATTTAGGACTTTTGATAATGTAACAACACATATAAAAAGCTGTTGCGTTACATTTTTTTGATTGCAATGTTTAATGTCTGTTTGTTAATATATTGTTTAAATAGCCTTGTAATATATATAATAAATAAACGTAATGTCTTTAGTTAAAAACACTTTACAATATCTAAAAAATTAAAAATTTAAATTTAATTTTACGAATTTCTTTAAAAATTTTTGGACACGCATTTTTAACTTTTATATTTTATGACTAATTAAACACAAAAAGCTTTACAATTTTTTTTTGTTATATTTAAAATAAGCATTTAAAAAATGTATATACAAGGCCTAATAGTTTATAAACAAATTTTAAAATTTGAAATTCCGATGTAGAATTCCAAACTGTTGCGCTTAGAATATAAGTTTGCGCGGGTATATAGTTAGAGCTAAAGTGCTGTTGAATTGGTACTTGTGTAGTTAATAAGAAACTAACTTCAATCATTTCAAGTATGATTTAAATTATTTTGTTGCCGCGTTAAAACTTGTTTTTAGTTTCGCAAAAACAAAAAATTTTAGAGTTAAAAAAAGTAAACTCAAGTTTTTATTTTTTTATATATTTATATATTTTGTTGATGGTAAAATTTAAATTTTTAGTATGTACGATTGATTTATTTAATTATATGTAAATGTTTTAAAACTAAATATTTTTGGATTATTTTTAACAAATTTTGTTTCTATTTAATAGGTATTTTAGAAGCAAGTCAAATTAAAGAAATCCTTGGCAAGAAAATTGCATTTTTATCAGGTATGCAATCTTGATAATCACATGTTTATTTTTGATAAGTTTTAAGTATATATTTAACAAAAAACTCGCTATATTGGAAAGGCTTTCAATTTTGTAAGTGATGTATATAGCACGTTAGTATGGTTGACACGGAATCACAAAATGCCTTTATAACCTTTGGGAAAATGTCTGTGGTACTTACAATTTAATTTGAAAATACTGGAAAATGATTAACTTAAGAAAAACAGGTTACCATATTTTTTCGTGTCGTAGAAAGTACCAAGTAGCGGAGTAAATGTATACAAGCTAGTACTTTCTACGTCATCACAAACAGGGCTTTTCTTTTTTTTAATTAATTTTAATTTTTTTTTAAGTTGCATAACTTAAAAAGTAGATAAACTTATTTAAAGTTAAAACTATTTTTGTGCTCGGTGACACTAGCTTTATTAATTTTTGAGTAAAAAAATATCGCCAATATAGGACTTTAAGAATGTGTTCAATTTTATTATAGTATAGACTTTTTATAGACATTAAATATAGCCTATACATTTTTTTAATTACTTAAAAAAGAGAAAACTATCTTACAGTTTATAAAATAATTTTAAAATATTTCATTAAATTTTATTTTTTATTAGCAATGTATGTTATATAGTTTTTGCAGGCAAAACCTAAAGAGTCAAATGACTTGGCATCATAGTAGACATTTTATTATTACTTTTTAGTCCTTTTGTATATTATAAACAGGAAATCAATTCTGTTTAATTCTTCCAAAACTTCAATTTAATTTCAAAAGTGTTTAATCATTATCTTGTTTACAAAAGCAATTTGATTCTGTTATCAAAACCGACCCCTTTGTTACGTCATAATTAAAAAACAAACTTTATTGTTTACTCGTTTGTTCCGTAGGCGGGAAGGACAGAAAGAACGGTCACGTGATCACGATTCCGAACGTCCGCGAACCGTACCCGCATACCGATTATGACGTAACAACTACGTTGAAATACTTGTCTTCCATACTCAAGTGAGTAATAATTTGTAAAAAATAGTTTAAGTAAAAAATTAAATTTTAAACTTTTATTCAGTTTCAAACTTATAGGTCTTAAGTTCGAGCCGCACTAAAACCATTTAAGTTTGCCGTTCAAGGCTTTACATCAATTAAAGTTTACTGTCTCAAATATGCTTATAAAATATTGATTAATATTACTGGTAAATTATTGGTAGGATTTGGAGTAAAAATTTTACTTTTTATTTAGTCAGCCTCGTAACTTCACGATATTACTGGATGTTCGTTCTTCCTCGTGGAGTACCGCTAAACCTATTATAAGAGTTTTACAGGTTTGTGTTTTATTGTTAATATAAAAAGTATTAAAATTTAAAAGATATTGAGACCTGTGATATTTTTTTTAATGTTTAATGTTAGCTCTTTATTTAATTCTGGTGGCAATTTGATTACTAAAAAATTAACATAAAAAGCACTGGTTGTGTGATGTGCAATATTTAGTTAGCTGCAACCATATTATGATTTTTAAATGGATTTTAAATTGCAAAACAAATAATATTAATTAAAAAAATGACTGTTCAATATTACTGTCTTTATTATATAACTATCAAGTAAACAATGTTAAAAGCAACGTCTCAAACGGGTTAAAATCTTGGGTTAGCTTTTTAACTTTAAACATTGGTAAATAAAGAACTTATTTTTGTTTTAGTTTTGCCTTCGAGATCAAATAGGATTGGTGTGTATAGTTAAACCTGGCGAGTTCTGGGAAAAACACAGAGCAAATTTCAGCTTCAAGAAATATAAAGATCGACTCGGATTTGAGGTTTATTAACTGTTTTACTTTTTTTTGGATAATATTTAACGCGTATTAAAATTGTACTGTGTATTTTTATAGTTTGAGAATTTAAAATAAGAGTTAAACTACAACTTTAATTTAATTGGTTTTGTTAACACAACATTTCCATTTTAACAGTAATTAAGTGCAGTTTTTGGTAATAATTTTTTGCATACAATTAATTTACATATTTGCTTAAAACTTTTTATCCTAATAAAAGTAAAAATTAAAATAAGGTCTAGTAAAAAACAAACAAAAAATAAGGTCTAAGTAAAAAACAAAAATATTTTAGACAATAAAATTTTACTCTTAATATCTTAATCGAGGCTACATTGGTGATACTTTTAACTATACATCAAAATAAATATAAATTCGGTTTTTAGACTGTCTTGGTATCTGTGGACAAGTTGAAACGTTACGTAGATGTCAGCCAACTGACACGTGATTTTGGAGGTTATTTACAATATGATCATCAGCAGTGGATTCGAAACCGGGTCAGTTATGAAAAGTATGTTGCAAACGCCGAGGAAAAATTGGAGTATATTAACACTGTTGGCAACAAGGAGACGTTTAACGAATTTGAGGTTGGTATGATGTATTTTTTTTACAAAAGAACATGTATATACAATATTTGTGTGTTAGATAATTGTTTTTTAAATACTATAAAAAAAACGTTAAAAGTCATACCATTACTTGATATACCGACAGCGTTGTGTAGTGGTAAAGCCCACTTGCTACACTACGGGAGGTCGTGGATTCAATCCTCACTGCTCTTATGCTGTAGCGCCCTTGAGTAAGGCGCTATAAATGGTATAAACTCCTGCTAAGCCAACACTTATTCAGCAGCATATTTATCGGGAAATTATAATATATATTATCCCAAACTACCACAGGCAACTCAAGACTGGGTCGGGGTAACTGATGTAACTATATGTTTAAGTCGCGCATTCGACTTTCCCACATCGAGGATAAAGATATATACAAAAAAATATTCTAAAGTTTAGAAGGCGTTTTTTGTAGGCACTATTTTAATTGTTTTTACTCAGTTTTAGCAAACTATTGAATGTATTTTACAGACCTTTCAAGACGGTAATAACTCTACAAGTTCGAGTTTTAATCACAGTGATAGTGGGCACGCTACAGGCCCAACACCATCAACAAGTTCCTCTAGTGCACCATCTCGCGGTAGTGAAAATAATCAACTTTTACCGAAACCGAGACCAAGGAGTAGAGGAAATGAATATGTTTATCATTTTCCAAAAGAAGACAGGTTTGTTATTATTTCACTGCATTTCTCAATTTTTAAAATTTTGTTTTATGCATACATGGAAGTAAATATTGAAAAACTATTTAACAGTATATATATTGTATAAGATTTTCAAAACCTAATTAAAAAAAATGTGATTATTAGTTTCAGTGATGGCAGACCAACCCCTGCTCCAAGAACAAACAGATCAACATCCCAAAGATCAAATTCTCCGATTCCTCCGCCAAGAAAAAGAAGAAGCAGGTACAAAAATATCTACTTTACTATTTTCAACAAGTTTTCAAATTCTTGTATCCTTTTTGGATTTACCAGACTCGAGATTTAAATACTGTAAACTTTAAGTTATGTTGTCTAAAATCATCAACAGTTTAATCTTATTATTTTACAGAAGTTTACCCCCAGATAGAGAAAGGCAAACCAGACCACGACCGAATCGTAACCCTGAGTCACAAATAGGACCGCCCCCTTACAACCACATTTACACTCTTCCAAAATACGGGCACGCAAACGGGCAGAACCATTATTCCAACCCAGACGAGGAAAAAAATTTAAATTCTAGGATTTCACGAAACGGGCCCCGTTATTTGCGGCGAAGAAGGGAGAGGGATGACTACGAGACTGTGACGTCATCAAGTGAACCGAGTCAAAGGTATTGTGACGTCATATTAAAAGTTGTTTTTTTAATAATGATAATGATTTTTTAACATTTTTTGTTTTTTATTAAGATTGAGAGCATCAAAGTCGGTGCCAGATTTAAATCTACGTCACAACTTGTCTACGTCACCGACTCCAACTTTAAAACAAGGTCAGATAGCAAATTTTAAATCTATAAAAAAGTTTATTTTTAATAAAAATACTTAAGGTGAAACATTTGTTTATTAGTTATTGCAGTTTAGTTTAAATTACTTTTACTTCTAGTATTTTAAGTAATTTATGTCTAGTTTACAAAATATTTGTATTTGTTTTATATATATATATATTAATATTTTTTTATTTTTTTTTATTTTTTTTTTTGGTAAAGGTGAAAAGTTATTGAAACAACTTCGATCAATACCCAGCGAGTCTGGATTTCAATTGGGCCCCGCTCAGCCAATCACAGAGGAGAGCGCGCTAATGATGGAGAACGTCAACAAATTACAGGTAGATTTTAAATATTATTTTTAAATTTAAAAATATAAAAAAATAGAAAACTTTTAAAGATTTTATTGAAAGTTTTTTTAAAAACTTATTTAATTTATTGCTTTTATTAAAACCTAAGAAATATAAATATTTTTTTTATAAATTAAAAATATTTTTTTTAGGAAATTTTGCACAGCATGGAAAAGCCCGACCCCCCATCCGAAAAACTTTCTGCGAGATCCAAAAGAAGGAAGACAGCAACCGGACTTCCCGAGGTAGATGGTAAAAAAGAAGAAGAAATTTTAACGCCAATGAAAATCGAAGAAAATCTTAAAATTGTAAGTTTTCGAAAACTGTTTTTTTTTTGTTTGTTTTAAATTCGTTTTTCCACAAAACATATATTTTGTCAAATTATCTCAAAATCAAACATTGATGATATTTATGTTTTTAATCGTTTATTAAATACAACCAACAATCCTGTACTTAAATATCTGCGCTTAAAGCGCTATAAGATCGACATCCGTTAAGCCAGAAAGCTTCTTTAACCACAGAGCCACATAAATTTATGGTATATTGTTTCTTGTAACCGCTACCCGATACCTGACCTAGCAAAAAATGAAATAGTAAAGAAATTTAGTTGCTAGTGTGAAAAAAAAATGTAGTTGCCTGTAAATTTTTTTCCGGTAGTGTGGTTAAGCGGTCATGGCAGCGGACTACGAGCCGAAAGGTTTCGGGTTCGAGCCGCACCATTGCCACACTATACGCCCTTGAGCTGGGCGTTTACGGATAGCTCTAACACGTCAAAATATCACAACTCTACCTAATAAAAAATATAAAACCTATCACCTTAAGGTGATATAAAAAAAATTTAGTTGCCATACAGTAAACATGTACTTTAAACAGGGATCAATTTCTTGTAAAAAGTACGCTAATTAAATATAATTACGGGTATTTTGTGATTTACGTCATAGTACAATTAAGTATGTAGCTAGAATGATAAATTCTATGAAATTTAAATGTAATTTTCGGTAAAAGTTAATTACGTATACGTCAATGGAAGTCTTTAAGACCTTAATAATTAAACGTGTTCAAATCATTATACGATTAAAGTTTATTAAACTAATTACCTGATAGAACGTAGGATGTACCGACTTGTAACTGAACGCCACATGCTGCCGAACTTGAGGCGGTATATACATAAGTAGCGTATGGAATACTGCCTTTACTAACCTGTATGTTATATAGAATAATTGTCTGATAAAATAACATCAACTTAAAAAATTATTATAACTTGAAGAAAACTTTTCACACTAAAGCAGGACAATATTAGCAGCGTGGTGTAATGGTAAGAACACTTGCTACACCACACATGAGATCGTTGGTTCAATCCCCACTGCTTTCATGCTGTAGCGCCCTTGAGTAAGGCACTATAAACGATATGAACTCCTACTGAGCCTGCACTTAATCAGCAGCATAATTATCGGGCAATTATAATTAATATTATCCCAAACTTCCACAGGCACCTCAAGACTGGTTTGGAGTAACTGATGTTACTTTACGTTTAGATCGCGCATTCGACATTCCCACATCGAGGATAAAGATATATACAATGTAAAAAATAATACATTAACAAAATATTTAAAAATAACTTTGCTTGAGAAGTTTTTAAACTTTAACTTACAGTAGAGAAGTAGATGAAATAACGACGTTTCTGCAAGTAAGATGGTGCACTAAGAGGAGTTAACTGACTTTTTATAACACGTCCTACACCACCTAAAATTAAAAAATATTTAAGAACAGAATACAACTGTGTTATGCTTAAAAAACCGAAAACCCTTTGACCGAATAAAAATTTGCCCGAAAACTAAAATTTCAAATCGGCATTTTACTGAAATTTAGTTTAACATTTTTTTCTAAAATTAAAGGGCATTTTCTAGAGGTAGGGGTAGAGTAAAATGCGGTTAAGAAAGAATGCCTTTATTTCGAAAAAATGACGTTTTCGAGCATACGGTTTTGATTAAATGACGATAAATCTACCGACTGAAAACTGTGTAAAATCTGCGATTTTAGTTAAAATTTATCTTTAGTTTTTTTTTCAATCATGTCTATTGTTTTTATATGCGTTTATGGTTAATTGTGCTTACATCGTTGATTTAAAGTTAAGTCTATATTACAAAATAACGTTTGTTAAATACTCAACAGTTAGCTATGTTTATTGATAAAACAACATTACAAAAAAAATACCCCAGTGTGAATCGCAAAATTTAACTTCATCCTCTCGAAATGGGCATCGACAAGATGTTGTATACTTAACCATTACCACAACAACAAGGGTAAACACATAACAAAACTTTACAAACATGGTTATCTTTGGTTAAACTTAACTGCTATCTAATATTAAAAACAATGTTAAAACAAATAACTCAATTATTTTCTTACCCCAATTAGAGTTGCAAAACTTCTGTTGGTCAGTTTGAAATATACAACTACAGGAACTTACTTTCTTCACTAATATTATTGAACAAAGTATTGCCAACAAACTGAATCTTATCATCACCCTCATGTTGCTTGTTCTTGCTTATATAAACCAACCGTTTTTAACATATAAAGTAGATTATATATTTTGATTTAAAGTTTGAAGTTTAAATACACTTAGCGATAGCTACAGGCTAAAGTAGGAGTTAGAAAGTTTAATTATGTAATTAATTCTAATTTTTGGGTGATTAAATTTACAAAGTTTTTCTAAGGTGCCTTAATTTAAGGTTTTCTTAAGTGCTTTAACTTTGTTAATTTAGATATATTCAAAGAAATGTTTAAAATTTTATTGCACTACACTTTTTTTAATTTAAACTATTTAAATGTTATAGGCATATTTGTGAATGTCTTTGCCTAAGATGTCAAAAATTTAAGCAAAAATATATAAGCAAATCCAGTATATATGTAAGTAATACTGCCAACGACTGAATTAAATTAATTATTAACTTTTTTTTAGGTTTATAACTGGTTGAGAGGTCCCGGTGAAGAAAATTTAAGAGAGTATAGTTCATTTGGAGAATCTCTTTTTACTGTTGATAATCTAATAAGAAAGCATAGAAGCCTACTCAATAAGTGCATTGTAAGTTATACAGCATTTTTATGATAACATGTTTATACAAACAACATAATTCAAAACATTAAATGCAATTTTGCTTAGATTTTTTTATATATTTTTAAACTTTAAATAACAATATCGTAAAGTTTTTACATTGAAACAAATGTCATCAACTTGTTTTTATGTACTTTTGAAAAAAATGTTGTCAAGGTCTATGATAACACATACACAATTAAGGCTGTTAGTGAGTTTTGATTATAATAGATTACATTTTATAGACATTTGCTTTAAATTTTGTTGCTACAATTGCAGGAGCCATTTCGAATATTATCGTCAATCAAACCAATGTTTACAAAATTGACACAAACTTATTTTCATTCCCAATCATATACAACTTCAATAGAACCTCAGGTAATTAAAACAATAAATTTCTATTCTTTTTTTTGTAAAAACATTGTGCTATATGGGCAAAGCAGCAAAAACCAGGTTACCATATTTTTCGTGTGACGTAGAAAGTACTAAGTAGCGTAGTGAATCTATACAAGCTAGTACTTTCTACGTCATCACAGACAAGGCTTACCTTTTCTTTTTTTCAATTAATTAAATTTTTTTTTAAGTTGTATAACTTATGAAGTAATCATAATTATTTAAAGTTTAAACCATTTTTGTGTTCAGTGACACCAACTTTATCAATTTTTGAGTAAAACAAATATCGCTAACATAGGACTTTAAAAAAGAATTCTTGTTTACAGTGGTTGACAAGTCTTCGTAAAAATATGAAAGCTGTTGAAGATTTGAGCAAGCAATACCAAAGTCGATTACGTCACAGAGGGGAATTACTTCAAGCAAGTCACCTGGTTTTCAATACTGCCGACTTGGTAAAAATTGATAAAGGATTTTTCTTAATACTTAATATCAATTTTATATGGATTAAAAATTGGATTTACATAAAAAAGTTGGTGACACTTAAAACAAAAAATGTGAAAATTTGTAAGCGTTTAATATTATTTTGACTAGTATTTATAACTTATTTTAGTTATTTATTTCATTAATTATTTACAACCATTTTTTTGTTAATTTTTTTACTATAATTTAATACAGATCAAATCTTCGTTAAACAAACGACTTGCGATTTGTAAAAACGAGGCTAGTTTGCTAGATAGCCTGAATTCGATCCAGACTCAATACGATAACCTTAGATATGAAGACGAGGTAATTCATAATAACAAATTGAAAAAATTATAACAAACGTAAATTTTGGAAAAAAACTTCTTTTTAATTTAGTTTATTTTTTTGGGTGGTTTTATGCAATGCATTTATGTTTTTTTAGTATTTTATAATATGGTTAATACTAAAAGTGCGTGAATGAATATTTTAAATATATTATTTTACACCCTATATAACTGATGCATAGTTTTATGGAAATATATTACAAATATGGCTGTAAAAACTGCGAATAAATTTTTTTCATGTTATAAAATATGTTTACTACATTTTGTACGTGTTTATGTTCAGAACCTAGTTAAACTGCACCGATCTTTAGACAAATACTCAAAAATATTTTATCAAAAAACTGCCAACTTACCTTCCACACCGTTTCCAAGGTAAGTGCAAATATTAGAATGTAAAATAATAAAAAAAAAGTTATAATATATTTTTAGAACATAAACAACATTAAACCGTTTTGAAATACAAATAGTTTTTGATATTGATTATAATTTTTTGTATTTCGTTATGACTTTGTAACACCCAAACCTGCAATTTATTTTTAACTTATTTTTTTTACTCAACTATGTAATGTTCAAAAATACTAATAGCTTACTAAAAAATTATATTTACTATAACATCAAATATTTTGATAATTAAAACTTTCGTTTTAGGTTAGGGCATGATCTTTCACAGATGCGTGCCTTAATCGCTGACGTTAGGAATCGAACCATGAACAGTAAGGACAGAAAGGAATCTTGTAAAGTTAGATTGCAGCACGTTCTTCAACTCAAATTAGCCCAAAAAGACGTCAAAAAGGTAAGCAATAGAAACCCTAAAAATCTGATAATACTTTTACTTTAAATTTGCTTAAACAAATAAAATATTTTTAAACTTGAATCTAATGTCAAAAAATCAATTTGCAAAAAAATCCTAATTGAGAATTTATTTTAAAATATAAAAAGTATCAAATGTTCATAAATTATGTTTAGGCAATAGAATGGTTATGTGATGCAAAATCTGCGATTAAACGAACTCATCGAGCTTTGGGTAAATCCTCTAAAGAAACTGACTTTCTTATTAATCAACATGAAAACATTAAAGTAAGAAATAAAAAAAATAAACATCTAATATAAAGATCATTATAAAACTGTTTCTATTAAAATGTTTAAAGTGAATAAATAACAGTATTTTTATATTTATTTTGTTAAACCAATTGACGTATGTTTTTAAGTTTACCGGCAGCGTGGTGTAGTGGTAAGAACAATTTCTACACCACTTGAGGTAATCCCAACTGCTCTCGTGCTGTAGCGCACTTAAGTAAGGCGCTATAAACGGTATGAACTTCTGCTAAGCCAGCACTTAAGCAGCAGCATAATTATTGCGCAATAATATTCTATATTATTCCAAACTGCCACAGGCAACGCGCATTCGACCTTTCTACATCGAGGATAAAGATATACAAAAAAAAGTAGAAAATGTTAATTTTTTTTTTATGCTAATGTAGGAAACGGGCAAGCTATCATACGACAACGGAACCAAACAATTATCAGCAATCTCAGTGTTAAGAAGATGCTTGGAGTTATCACCTCACCATGGCGCACCCAAGTCAAACAAGATAAAACGAAGTTTCAGCAGGTAAGCTTTAAATAATTTAAAACGATTTTTTACAAATAAATTTTTTGATTACACATATTTGAAAGATATTCTAGAGACTTTTTTCTAGGTAAACTCTTTATTTAAATATTTTTTATTGTTGGACAGCGTTGTATTTTTTTACTTTTTTAAGGTAATAGTTTTTTTCTTTAAATTGGGTAAAGATGTAAAAGCTGGCCGTAGTTGAGATATCTGTAGACGCCAGACATAAAGACGAACAGCGTGGCATTGTTAGGCTCGAACAAGAAACCTTATGGCCTGTAACCCGATATCATGATTGTCGTATACCTAAAAAACCTACTGAGCAATGAATTTATCTATTTGTTATCAATATTTCAGTGGCCAACTCGTAGCATCTGATGGTAAAACCCTCCCATCATTAGAGGACGCATGGGATTGGTTTATTTCAGCGTGGAACGAGCGAAGAAGTAGACTGGCTGTGGCTCACATATTTCACGTTAATTCGGAACAGGTTAATTTAAACTTCACAAAAAAATAAAATTAAATACAAGTCTTGGTGTAGAAAATTTTTAATTTTTTGGCAACAGCGGGCTTTAAAGTCGCATACAGTCGAGGCTAGTTTCCGTACTTTCTCTGCATAAGTTATATGCAAGCCGTTTCCTGTGTAATTAATACCGCCAATGCAAACAAGCTTTGTTTATTTTGTGATCGTTGTTAAAGTAGGTCGACTTTACAAGTGTAAGCGCTTAGAAAATTAGTATAACATGGATAAAACACTAAAAAAAATAAACTTGCTGTTTAAAAATAAACTTGCTGATACTGTTTTATACTAACGGTCCCTCGGTCAAAAGTAGCGTTTTGTAAGACGCAGAATGTGAAGGTCTCGCAGCCTTTTTTGATTAGTCGTGCATAACTTACAGTACTTTTCTGTATAGGGTATATAGTGTTCTTGTAGAGTTTATTCGGAAGCATACTTTCTTTTAGTTAATCATTTACATTTATTCGTAGTTTACTAGAAAAAAATACAATTGGCAGGGTTTTTGTACAAGCATTTATAAAACTTTAATGAAGAAAAATGGAATATTCAAATTCAAGCGACGGAAAGACTGAGTTTTTAAAAGACTTTGGAAAAATATACAAACTAAATGACTTTGATACTGATGGAGCTATGAAGATTTACGACAAGATTGCTGTAGGACATGCAACATTCATGCATGATGTCAGTACAAAGGCACATCTTGCGCTTGCAAAGAGCGTTTTTAAATATGTAGAATCGGATAAGGATTTGGATAAAGATTGCTCGATTCTTGATGTTTGCTGTGGAACTGGTATTTTGGGTTCTTGCTTACGGAAAGCTGGGTTTACCGGACATATAGAAGGTGTGGATGGCTCGCAAGGTATGTTAAGCCAAGCTGCGAAGTTAGAAGGGGTGTACAACAAACTGCACCAAGAGGTTATCAAATTGGACGGAATTCAAACACTAAAAAGTGATCATTACGATATGGTGACCGTTGGCCATGCATTTTTTCCTGATTGTCTTCATGCTGAACATATTGATTCTTTGCTAGCTTTAATCCACAGTGGCGGGTTACTTGCATTTGACTTTAACTATGATATTGATAACAGTAAAAACCCAAGCATGGTTATGAAACACATTGTTAAAATTGATGCTAAAATAGCCCAACTGATAGAGGATGGAGTTTGCGAACGCGTTTTTGAGTGTAAACTTGATGACATCTATCGAAGAGTTGCACATCTTTGCCCATTTGGCGAATCTGAATTTGTGCATGAGCGCCATACGTGTTTAAAAAAAATGTGAAAACTAAAGCAAACTAATAAAATTTACAAAAGATAAGAAATAAAACAATTTTGCATTAATTTTCAAAATATTGTATTTTATTATCTGTGTTTATTTACTTAATTATAATTTGTTAAATTTATTTTAAAAATAAAATATAATTACAAATATATAATTACAATTTTGGATATATTATAGATAGTTTTGTTTTGACTGTCTAATTTTGGTATGAAGTCAAGTGAAGTTTTTATTTTGAATAAGTAAATGCAGCAACATGTAACATATTCTTAATTGTAACTTATCAATTGTGTGCTATGAGCAAATAAAAAAACTGGTTATTGATTAATTGACTGCTACTACAAAAAGCAACTAAAGGCGATTTTTTTATGTGCAAAATCAACGTTAAATATTGCAGTTATCTTAAGAATGGAATACAATACAATACAAAGAAGGCGCAAAGAAGGCGTAACGACTTCTTAAGGGATTTTGAAAAAATTTACGAACTAGCAGACGAGTTTGATACAAAAAAGGTTATGGCAAGTTACAATAAAATATCAACTAGATATGCAAAATTAATGCCGGAAATTAGTACAAAAACATTATTAATTCTTGCGGAAACGTATGGAAGCATGTAGAAGCGGATAATGATTTGGATAAAAACTACTCTTGATGTTTGTTGTGGAACTGGAATTGTGGGTTCTTACTTGCGTAAAGTTGGATTTACTAGGCACTTAGAGGGTATAGATGGTTTATAAGGTATGCTAAGCCAAGCTGCAAGGGTTGAACGACAAGTTGCATCAAAAGCTTATAAAAGTAGACGAAATTAAAATCCTAAAAAATTGTCATTACGATTTAGTAATTCTTGGCCACGTTCCCTGCTTTGATTGCTTTCGCGCGGAACATATCGAAATATTACTTGAGCTACTTCACGTTGGGGGTTATCTTGCTTTTAACTTAAACTACGATTTTGTTGTTAATAACGAATCTAATTGCGTTGTGAGATGCGTAGGAAAAATTGATAATAAAATAGCACAATTAATAAACAAAGGAACTTAAAAGCGAGTTTTTAAACATGATGTTGATAATGCTTACCCTAGAACAGCTTATTATTGTCCTTTTGGCAAATCTGGGTTTGTTCATGAAAGACACGTGTTTAAAAAAGCTACGATAAAATCATACTTGTAGTAAAATTTATTTTGCAAAAAAATTATAATTAAAACTTGTTCAGCTATTTGTCAAAATTTAAAAAATTTTATGTCTTTTAACAGAATAAAAGTGCAAATTATAATATTTTTTGAGTTGATTAAATTTATATTAAGCTATACGTATTAAAGTCCATCTTTAAGTTTACGGTTTACCATTAGAATATTTGTTGTTAGGTGGATCTTAAGTAATTTAATAAACATGATATTTTATTCTTCAGTTAATCAAACGCGCATCTCAACTTGAAGTGGATCTGGATTATGCTTACCCACGAAGAAATAACAAGGTGAAACAAAAATAAAATTTAGATTTAAATTTAACAGCTGTAATGGCACTGTGTTTGCCTCAAAAGAACTTTGTTTTCAAGACATAACAATGTCATACCTGCTTGTTATAGTTCACAAAACGGTGTCGGTTTAATAAACTACCTCTTTAAATATATCATAATTCGTCTAAAATGCATGAAAAAATTCGCACTAATTTCATTTTTTTTCATCAGAGCAACAAAATTGACCCTCTGCGACAAGCTCATTATTCGTTTAGTGACGATCTTAATCACGTGACTAGGATGGGAGGTGAACTCTTGCGCACTCTACCGAGTCCTGAATCGGACGAAAAATCGAACCCAAAGTAAAGTTTTTATTAAAGAGATCGTAATAAAAATTAATTGAGTGTTTTCGTTGAAAATATTATTTTGTTTTATAACTAAAAATGTAAATATAGAATAATTGTAAACAATGTGAATTTTAAATTTTTCAAATAACTAAACTGTACGTTTTACTAAATCAAGTTTCAAAGCTTTGAAATAATTATTGTTTAATGATTTAAACTAACTTCTTTGTACCAAAAAAATCAACAATGTTATTTTTTCAGTGGGCAAAACAGCATACAAGATACAATAGACCAACTTAACAACTTAGGATATTCACTACGTTCTAAGTGGGCCAAGTTAAAGAAACAAAGGGGAGTGCATCAATCTGAGTGGATATACCAAGGCAACTGGGTTGAAGCTATTAATGAGGTAAATTCAATTTAAATTATTAAAATGTGTTATTTGATTTAAAAAAGTAAAAATATAAACAAATTTTGGTGTAAAAAATTGAACAAATTTGTGCACCTTTTAATTATTATCTTATTTATATTTGTAACCTATTTTGGGGGAAAGTGGCCACAGTTATCTTTGTTCATTTATTGTTTTACACCTATTTTTAAAATACTGGCTTATTATTTTTACAAAATTTTTAAACCGGTCACTTAGTATATAAATTGACCAATTTATATTGGTTTTCTTACTAATTACTGTGCTGACATTTACAAAAATGTTTAATGATACTTTTTGTCAGTTATCGTTTTACATCCCTTTTTATAAAATTGAGTTATTCTTGTATTAAAAAAATATATCGTCAGTAATGTTAGGAATTTTAAAACAGGTCACTTAGTATTGTAAATTTACAATAAGTTAACAGATGAGAAAATGAAAAGTAAACTGTAGCTACTTAAGTGGACAACTTAAGTTTTATCTTAACCAGGCATGTTATAGTAGTTGTAGTAAGTTTACTTAATGTTGACACAATTTTTAGTTAATTGTTGTCCTGTTAAACATCATTGTAATCCTGTCTTGTTAGTTGTTTTGTTAGTTAGAATGTATTTTATTTGCATGTTTTATTTTCAAGAAGCACAAAAGAGTAGCACAGTTGATCAGTACTATGTAGCACAGTTGATTTTAAGTAGCACAGTTGATCAGTACTAAGTAGCACAGTTGATTTTAAGTAGCACAGTTGATCAGTACTAATGTTATTTTAAATGAAAGAAAAAAGGCTAAGTTATAAATAAATTTAATTTATAAAAATGAAGATTGTAAGCGACAATGAATAATATAGTAAATGAAAACATCAAGAAAAGAAAATTACGACAATCTGTTTATGATAATATTGAAAACACAGACAGATCGTCAATATCATCTCAAAAACGTTCCGTTAATATGGAAGATCAAGTTTTTAGTCACAAAAAGTTAAAACATGACAAAAACTTCAAAGAAAATTCATCGACTTTACACGAAAGTATAAAAAGAGTAAAAGGCGACTATTTATTTGATGACCTTACATCAAGTAGTCGAATTACAGTGAAAATAACTTTGTTAACAAATGTTGAAAAAGAAAAATATTTCAATATTGAAAGCAAAAATTTATTGCAAGAGTTACAGACACTTATTCAATCAGCAAATTCAAATACTGAAGAACACAGTATAAGTTTAGTTAGTAAAGACAAAATAGAATCTACTTCAAGCAAGAACGAAATAATTGGGCAAATTTGTATCAAGTCAAGCGTTAAAGATGTTAAGTTTAATGTAATAGAAGTAAGTTTTTCGTAACAATATTGCACCAAAAATTTTAACTTTTATGCTCAACTTGTTAACAAACTTAAACAAGAACCTTGACTTCTATATCAAACTTGTTGACAAACAAAAATTAATAAGAATTCAATGAAAATTCAATGAAAGTCAATGAAAAAAAATCTTTTTTTATTTTAACAACTATTCAATAAAAGTCGTTTTTTATTTCATTAACTATTTTTTATCAAGTGAACAATGTTAAAATGTTATTTCAGTGTACAGATTGGATTCGAGTACGGTTGGTTGAATGTGCACCAAACACTTACGAAATTGGTCGCAATTTGAAGGAGGCTTTAAAACTACAAGGTCAACATGAAAGCTTACTTGCTCAAATGAAGGCATGTTACTACAATAAATTGTTTATTTTAACAACAACTTATTTAAAAGTTTTTTCATTGATTGTAATTTCCTGAAGTACCAAAATCTTTTTTAAATTAAACTCTTTAACAAGTTAATGTTTAGCAAAATAAAAATTAAAAATTTTCTTTTTTTATGTCGGCAAATGTAACAAAATAATTAAACTTTAAGTAATGTTCTTAACAAGATTAATATATAAGTCCTTTGATATTGTATTAATTGTTTATTTTCTGTAAAAAAAATATTGTAAATTGATTTTAATAGGAACGTGACGAAATGATAGTATCATTACTAGAGAAAGAACAAAAACAAAGTTTGTTAAACGATTCTGACAGAAGAACTGACTCATCTTGCACTTATTATACTGATAGTGGTTCTGCAAACGAAATGAAAATGCACAAAGCAATGAGCCAATCTTTGTCAGATTTGTGGAGGGAATTAAACACTTTGTTAGCAAGAAGACATGCTTTACTTAACAGCTCTGTTTTGTTCTACGAAGCTGCAAAGAAGGTAGATTTTAAACAAGCTTCTGTAAGGTTATTTTAATGAATTAGTTTAAGTAGAAAGTGAATTACATTTTACCTGAGATTCGTTTTAAATTGATTTCAGTGAAATATTTTTTATTTAATTAACATAAAATTAATATTAAATATATAAACGTTTACTCACAAAGATATTTAGCTCTTATTATAAAGAATATATTTCTTTTAAGTTCGGAAACCAACTAACATGTTTGGAACAATATCTTCACTGGAGCGAGCTACCTGCTGATTATTCGACCGCTAAAAGTCTGATTCAAACGCTTGATGAGATGAACGAATCTATGTTGGAAGCTTCGATCAAGTGCCTGGGCTGCGGTAAAGAGTTGATGAAGCTATTGAAAGCGTTAAAGGCAAATCAACCCGAACGACATAAGGTAGATAAAATGCTAAAGAAAGAGAAATTTATACATCAATTTTAGATTGTTTTGAGTTTACTGTAAATTGAAATATTAAAATTTTAGTATTTTTATTTACAGGCAAGTTTTGGATCGGCATGTACTGCGATTGAATGCACTTTAGAGTCCCTTGTTGAAAGAAGAAAACAGGTTGAATATAGAAGAGAAAGGCGGGGGCAAAAGTTGGAGCAAGCTTTAAGGATCAGGGAATGGGAAGAACAAGTTGACGAAGTAACAACTAAATTAAAAAATAAGCCAAACTATATAAACTATTAACGTATGCAAGTTAAATAATGCACTAAAGGTGATATCATACTGTTACCATGTTATACTTAGGTTGCGCACTGGTTTGAACTCACAAGATTAACTCAAGTTGAAGATAGTAACTTAGGTTCGGATCAACATCATACTGAAGCTTTGTTAGTGCATGTAGACCAAGTTCGGGAAGAAGCTCAAGTTAGTAAAAATAAAAATGAAAATGAATTTGTTGGGTTCTTGATTGTCTTGTTTTAAATTATAAATTTAACTTAATTTGATTATGGGATCAGCTTTCAATTAATATAAACTTGGCTTTAAAATATGTAAAACTATGCCAGTAATTTAAGATATCACAACATATACGTACTTATAATCATACATATCAAACATTATTTAAAGATTTATGCTTGTATAAAAATATAGAACAAATTAGAACAAGCAAAGTTGTTGGTGCAAAAAGCAAAAGAGGAACTAAAAGCTTTTGGAAGTGAACCTGTTGACCTGGTGTCACGTGATCTGGACGAACTAGGCGAAGAATTTATGAAAAGTTTGGATAAAAGGAAATATCAACTTATTCAAGTCATTGACTTTTATAAGCTTTGTAAAGAGGTACACACTTGCAATAATTTTCTTTACAAACACAGAATAAAAGTTTTAAAACGGTTATTAAACTAGATATTAAATTTAAAAGAGTTTAGTTAACTGTCATATAGTTAAACTCAATAATACTATAAGTATTGTTAAATATTACCAACACGGTTTATTATTAAATGTTTAACTTTTTAAAAAACTGTACAACTATAAACCACATTGAAATTGCATTGTACACATATATGTGAATACAACCTTTTTGAATTTGTTACACGGTGTTCAAGATGATTTAAAACTTTTAACTTGTACTTTTCCAGAGTGAAATTTCATTAACGGAGATCGGTAAAAAACTTGCAAACGGAAAATTTTCTACAGATCCAGAGGAACTTGAAATCCAGAGTTCAAATTTTGTTGAAAGCGTTGAAGCATCCGCTGATCCAGCCCTTGATGCGGCCGACCGTATTTTGGCAAGAAGGTTACAACTTTATCAATTAATATAAAACTTTGGCGGATAAAAAAAGTTACTCGGGCTCTCTGATCAAGCAGTAAGATTTTATTTGCAGAACACCTGATATAGAGGATGATGATGGGGCAGATGGCATAATAACGTCACGTGATCGTGTGTTACGTCACAGAGACTCGTTAATGGAAATCATAAATACTTACCACGAGGAGGCGGAAAAGATTTACGAAATTAAAGAATTATTTTTAAAAAATTGCAAAGAGGTATCCAATATTGTAAAAAATGCTACTAAAATTTATTAACAAAAAAATACATTTACTATTTATTGTGTTTTTTTAATTTAATTAATATTTTTTGCTTGAATAATTTTGCAGCTATCTGATTGGATATCAAACGTAGCTGAAGGAATGCTCTCAACCAATAAGGAGATGGGAAACAATGAGCAAGTGGCGTCTCAATTCTTGGTATGGCATCAACTTCTTCTGCAAGATATTGAAGTAAATTTTGTTCTTTTTAAAATTAAAATTCTAGCAAAAATAATTAAAATGTAAATTAAACGTTTCATTCAAATTTTATTATTAAGAGCAAATTCCTTTTCTAAGTTTTTAATTTTTTATTTAAAAATTGTATATTTTATTACTTCTTAAACTTTAAATATATATATTTAATTATAAATATTTTTTTATATTTTAAGCGTAAGTCGAATGATCTGGAATCGTTAGTTCACACTGCTAACTTGTTGTTAGAATCTGGAATATACGATAGTGAAAGAGTGAGAAGCAGTGCTGAGAATATAAAAACGCAGTGGGGAGTTCTTAACAAAAAAGTTAAATTAAGAGTTTCTTTAGCTGAAAATGTGAAGCAATTTTTTGAGAATTTTGAAAAGGTAAGTTAACATTTTTATTAGTTTAAATAAAAACAATGTATTGCAGTTTTTTCTTATTTAATATAGATTTATTTTTATGTGCACGCATTCATTTTTTAGCTTTTTTTAGGATTTTTATTTCTTTTTACTTAATTTGTGTTTTTTTTTATTTAGCTTATTGTGGATATGAATGACTTAAAATCAATAGTTTCACGTGACATGCATACCAAACTGTGTGAACTTCCTGATAAAAATGTGAGAGAATTAGAAGAAAAAGTCCATGAGTTACAAGAGAGAACAATGAATGTTGTAGAAGAAGGCCATACCTTGATTGGGAAGTTAAAAGAAGCAAATAAAGGTGTTTAAAATTACTTCAAATGAATTTTTTTTTAATTAAATAGGTTTTAAATTGGGATATTTTATAAAACAAACATAAACTTAATTTTTTAACATTCAGAAGAGATTTGTCATACTGCTGCTGCCATGGAAAATATCAATGAAGTTTTGACGTCATTATTAAACAAAAAGGCCGAACTTTCGGATGCGTGGTTGTCATGGAGATATAAATCGGGGGTTGGTAGGGAAACTGACATCCAGTGGCGAAATGTTGAAGCTACAATTAATCGAGTAAAAATAAATTTTAAATTTCAAACAAAAATTTGCAATAATTTAAATAAAAAAACTTACAAAATTTTTTTTTAATTTTTTTTTTAAATTTAGTTTAATAATTATGTGTAACTAGTATTTCCTTTATATTTATTTCAGCAAACGTATTTAAATTTTAATTTTTTTGTCACTTTTTTAAGGTTTGAATTGTTTATAAATAAGTTATGTAATTTCTCGAATTGGATTTTATTCTAAATTTATTTGTACATTATTTTTCTACTATTGTGCAGTTGATGGCGTCTATGGAAAACTTAGAACAGTCTGTTTTCATAGACGAACGGGTTGATTTTGACGACAGTCTGGATTCAAACCGAGAACTTTTAAATCAGCTGGAAAGTAAAACAGACTTACTTCAGTCAATACATGTTAAAATTGAGAAAACTGTTAAGGTATTTTCCTTAAAAAATAACAACAAATTAAATAAAATTTAAAAACACATTTTAATTTTAATATTATCGAAAGGTCACCTACTTGTACGAACAAATATTTAAATAAATTTTTACCAAACTTTACAGTATTTTGTATTGATTTTTGTAAGAGTCAATGCAAGTCGTACGCAAATAGAACAAACATATTTATTTGTCTTTTCACAGCTAACATAAAGTATTCCACTAAAACAATAACTTGAACTATAATCAAATTTAGACTGTTGAGATGCTAAGTTTAAGGGGTAATTCACCAGACAAATACTCCAAAGAAAATGAAGAAGAACGTGAAAATATGAAGAAGGCTTTGTTAGTTCGATATCGGATGTTAAACTCAAGATTAAAAAATTATAAGTTGGCTTTACAGACGGCAACACAATGTCACGATCATATTCAAACGGTAAGAAATATGTTGCCACATTTAGTTTTGAACATAGCATTTGCTGCTCCGACCAAGTCTCAGTTTGTGTGTTTAGAATATTTTTAAATGTAATTGCCTGCTAATTAAGTTTCTTATGAAGTGCTGGCTCAGCAGGAGTTTATACTGTTTATAGCGCCTTACTCAATGGCGCTGCAGCATGTACATTGGGGATCTAACCCAGGACCTCATGTGGTAAAGTCAAGCGGTCTGACCGCTACAACACGCCGCTGGTTTAAATTGTGTACATTTGAAAAAAAATGTTGTAAAAGATTTTTTTGGTATTTTATATTTATTTAAAAAATAACAACTTTAGTCATTATTTATCAGGTTACACATCTAAATATTGTATCATGTAATAAAACATAAACTGAAGATTTCATTTAAATTAAATTTGTGATGCTCTAACATCTTAGAAATGATTCATTATTATAAAAATTACTAGTTCAACAAAACTGTTACTGAATCAACTCTCAATATGCGGGAACAGCAAGTTTATGCACCATGGAAACAAGTAAAAGATACCGTGTTGAATGTTATGTTACGTAAACATGAAAGGTTAAAGGTGAAAGTGGATGATTTAGTGAATTCGATCAAAAACGAAGAATCTGAAGTATTAAGAATTGTTGAAAGATTTAACATTGGAAGAGTAAGTAAGGTTAAGAGTACATTTAATACTAGTTAATTTTGAAAAAAATTAAATAAGAAAATTAACTTTTAATGAATACGTAAGTTTATTTTCTTAGTTAAATTTTTGATGTGATTGCTACACCACACATGATGTCGTGGGTTTAATCCCCACTGATCTCATGCTGTAGCGGCCTTGAGTAAGGCGCTATAAACGGTACGAACTCCTGCTAAGCCAGCACTTAATCAGCAGCTTAATTATCGGGCAATTATAATCTATAATATCCCTAACTGCTACAGGCAACTCGAGACTGGGTCTGAGTAACTGATGTTATTTTATGTTTAAGTCGCGCATTTGACTTTTCCACATCGAGGATAAAAATATATACAAAAATAAAAAAAATGTAAATGTTTTACTCCATCAAAATAAAAGAAATGCAATTTGATGTTATAACTATAGGTAACATCACAAAACGATGAAAGACCAAGTTTAACAGAACTGATCAAAGATATCGATCAAAGCTACCAAGAATGGTTAAAGTTATGGGATGTTCAGGACAAAGAAATGAGAAATCAACAAGTATCTGCTTGGTTTAAACTTGGATTTGATAAAGTAAAAAACTTGTTTAAATATAAAAGTATAATGTTTAAAATATGTATGTTTAAATAAGGAACATATTTTCATTTTAAATTATTCAAATCCTTTATTAAACAATAAGTTTAGCTTAAGCTAAAATTAAAGTTGTCTCGCTTGATAAAATCTCGATTTCGATTTAAATCCAACGTTCTTTATTTAAATTCAATTATCAAAAAATTTAAAACTTATCTGTAATAACTACTTCTTGTTTTAGCACAAGGAAAAATCCAGTGATATTGAAGATAGATTAAAGACACTAGAAGACAAGTTAACAAATTGTCAGAGCAAACACAAAGCAGAAATACTGCAGCGTGAAGCAGATCGACTTGCAAGTGCAATTATGGTAAAACAAAGCCTTGTTTAATAGACGAGCATATTTACTACTATATTTATGTATAATATTTTTTGTGAACATTCAACTTTTTGAACTCAACTTTATTTTAAAATTAATATTTTGGCTTATACAAATTGTGCTTTTTAGTTTAAAACTTCTCGATGTTGAAGTTAACATTTTTGTTTGATTTTATACTTTGCTTAGCTTGAGCAACAAGCATGGTCGTCGTTTGTGACTTTGGCAAAAGAGAGAATTCCAGAAGACGGAAGTAAAGAAATAACAAGAGAAATCATTCAAGCAAACAACCAATTAGAGAAGGCCGTGTCACGTGCGCTGAAAGCTTCAAAATCTGCAAAAACTTTGCAAAAATTTTACGAACTGACTGAAGAGGTAAATAAATGAATATGTATTTAAAATAGCAAAAAAATCTAGTGTTGAAATTTTAAATCAAAATGTAAAGGTGTAATTTAAATAATGAATGTTTTACATTTCTAGTGCGAAGTTTGGAATGACGAGTTAAAAAAAATGGTCGTAAAAATTCGTGAAAAATCTTCCCTAATCAAGTAAGCTAAAACACGTAACTGCTACATAGCTATAGAAAATCAACCAATTATAGATAGAGCACCTCATGCTTCACTTTATTTTGATTTAAGAACTTTAAAAAATGTGTTATTCTTAAAGGGTTACTTAAATTATTTTTAATGATTAATATTTCTCTAAACTTTTAAATGCTTTTTACTTAGAACTTCTGAAGAAGCAAGGGACCTAGACGAACAACTTGAGAGAAAGGTTCAAGACCAACTGGAAAAACAAAACGAACGAACCAGAAAATTTGCCTCCTTGATCGTTGAAGCAGAAGATAGTGACGTAATCAGTAGTGACGTCAGTCCTCGTGAAGGAAAAGAAACAAATCAAGTAAAGCCAAGTAGTCCACCGCTTCGAAAGTTGATGAAAAACAAGCAATATGATATCTGGGAAACTGTTAAAGGACTACGGTAAATTTTTTGTTTATAAAAACTATTTTTTCATACAAGCTGAAGTTAAAATCATTTTAAAAACGTTAGATTTTGGCGAGTTTTTATATTTTTAGTCATTAAAATTAAAATTGAAAAAATGGGCTTTTAAATTTTTACGCTTTTTAAACTATAGGTAGTTTTCACTTTTTTTGTATTTTTAAATAAATTTTTGATTTAAATTGTAGGGACGAAGTAAACTTGTTACAAAGCTTACTTAACAAAGCACAAACAAAGTCAAATACTGACCCAGAAACGCCAAGAGACAAACGCGAGAATACTTCTGCTCTGCCTAAACCGAAGCCCTACGATCTAAACAAATTGTTGGACGAAAACTTGAAAAAATCTGATCCCGAGGTGGAGACAGAGAGCCAAGCTACCAATCAGTATTCTTATAAGAACATGGATGAATCCTTGGAAAGTATGTTAAAATTTGTAGGATAACCAATTTTTAAATTGTACAACATGATTTCAATGTAAATTAGCTCAGTTAAAATAAGGTTATGATAATTTTTAAGAGTGTTATGTGTGCTAATGTAATCAACTTTTGAATAAATTGGATACCTTTTCTTACAAACCTTCATAGGAAAAAAAAAATTATTAGTAGCTGTCTATGTTTAGGTTTCTTTTTATATTGAGATACCAACCACAACAACACATTTAAATACTTTAAATTCCAAAATAATTCCCCAGAGTTTTCTTATTGTATAGGCAGCAGTTTAGCTGAGAGTTATAAACCAATGACATCATTCAATTCTATTTCCCCACTTTCAGATGATTACTCGCTGAATTCTAAAAACAAAAACCAACATAAAGGTATCCAGCATTGCTTTTTACATAAAACCAAACCATAAAAAATGTAATGCTTGTTTAATTTTGTTAATATTACAAAGTTTTTTTATTTGGTGACTAATTTTATTGTATTGGAAGATTAATTACTAAAAATTAACACAATATGGTTTTGGTTTTTATTTTTTAGAGTATAACGACGAAAACAGGGATTCTTACTCGGATTTCCTCGACGATTTTGTTTGCGTAGATAACAGAACATCTCCCAACAAGCTACAATCAAACGTTCACAACAGTTCGTTCAGTTCTGGTACATCTACGACTAACAGTAAGGGTCACAAAGCGCCCCCAAAGCCGCCCAGAAAAGGCAAACGAGGTCGAATGAGCAGGAGACATTTTGTAGAACGAGATAAATCTGGTTTGGACGAGTTTTTTAAAGCGGCAAGGCAGAGTTGTACTTCGGAAAGTGACACCACTCAACAGTTGCTAAGCTCATCAGACGAATTAGATAAGGTATATCACAAACGTTTCACTAAAAGTTGAACACACAACTTCACTTTAAACTCAACTAACTTAACTCGTTAACAATTTGTTAACCAGCCACAAGTGTGTGTAGACTCTTATAGTTCACCTTCTAATGTTTAGTAAGTTATATTACTTTTAAACTTAGTAATTTTGATGGTAATGGTACTAGGAGTAACTTCACTGTTCAACACAATGTTTGCTAGCAAATCACGTTTGTTTAGACTAGATCACGTACTTGTACTAAAACAACTTTAGTAATTTATTTTATGTACTTTTAAATGGAGCTTTATAAATGTTTTTTAAATTTATAAATAGTAGATTTTTTAGTTTGTTTTTTAATTAGGTATAATTTTTTTAACTTTTTTGTTTATTTCACTTTTTATTTATTAATTTTTAATACACAAGAGTTAGTTTTCACTGTTATACTTTGCATTTATTTTTCACGTACTTTTCTTTTATCACTGTGCAAATTTTTATTTCAGTAAAAATTCTATCTTTTTCACCACGTAAAAAAGCAAATAGATGTTGCATAAACAAGTTTATTATTTGCTCCATAATAACTAAACCTGTTTAGTGTATAACGTAGAATCTCACACAAGGACATAGCGATAATATGCGACCTATTGACATAGGTTTACTCTTAGGAAAACGCCTTGCTTGCGTTCATATTAAGTTACTTTTAACCGGTAATTGGCTTTATTAGCCTCACACTTTGACAGCGTAGACGTAGAATTTTAGACAGAGTAAATATAACAATAATATATTTATTAATATTATTATGAAATTTACACATAGATAAAAAGTAGTGTCAAAGTATAATAACAGTATATAGTATTCACTAAGAATTTTTATTTTCTTGTTAAGTCAAACATTAAATTTCACTAAAACAAAGCTTTAGATTACTAAATTGCAGTTCATATATATTTTTTCTTATCAAAATGTCAAACGCTATCAGTTAGCTAAGTTTAGTCTATCTTTCTATAAATTGTTTTGATGTAAATGTATTTTAAAAAAATACTATATAAAAATTTTAAAATTTACATAAAAATGTTATAATTTTATATGGTAAACAATTTTATTATAGATTTAAACATTAGGTAGAATTTTCTAGAAATGTAGTATCATTTGTAATGAAATTGTAGTTACAAATAGTTATAATACTGTTTGGTAATAAGTAGATATAGAAATTTACTCGTTTGCATATACCAATGTGGTGTTAGTTTTTAGGTATAGAATTATATTTAAGGCCTTAAAGGTATTAACGTTGATGTTAAATTTTAACAGGTAGTGGTTTAACATAACCTAACTTTATTGTAGTTTTCTGATGACAATATCCAGTGTTCACCGCGACAACTGGGCCCAAATCTGCAAAATCACAACTTGTCTAATAGATACGGCACCCCACCTCGTACTATTTCAACTGAAAACGCTGTCTTGACCCCTGAAAATAGAACAGAAATATCACCAAAAAAATTAGAGGACCTTAACAGTTCTATATCATCGTGCGATACTGATTGCTTAATACAAGCTGATGCATTGACAGGAGTTATACCTAAAGTGGCGGATAGCAATATAGCTAAGCAAATGTATAGTGACTCTAGTAGCGAACCTGCGCCAGTATATACTAGTGAAAATGCCCATAATTGGGAATCTTACAATACTAGGGATTTAACTGTACAAACCAATACGTCTATTGAACAGTATAGATTGGTGCAAAGCAGGCGAAACAAAGATGTACCTATGGCTATAACCCTTGACCCAGCATCACCGAAACCTGGTAAATAATAAAGTTTTTTTTAATTTTTTATGTAAGTTTTTTAGTATAAAGGCCCGTTCACATGGCGTACGCAACGTAACGTAACGTAATGTAAGATTTCGCAACCATTTAAAATGAACACAATCGTTCACACGTACGAAAGTTTGCAAAAGTTACGTAAGATTTCGTAAAGTTTTGTGGCTGAAGCGAAATTTACGCAAGATTTCGTAAGCGGTATACTTTTACTAGATATTTTTTTTTAATTAAAAAAAAAATCCCTAGAACTCGTATAAAGTTACGTAACGCAACGCAACGTTACCTTGTCGTGTAAACAGGCCTTTAATGTCGCTTATTTAGTAAAGAATAATTTATTTGCTATCTTAAAGCATTCCTATTTGTTTTTGCTAGTAAAGAAAAATAAGTAAGAAAGCTATTATTTATTAACATTATATGCTAAATTAAATTAATATTTTGATACGTTTAGGTGTGGCTGATTCTAATTCAGAATCTTACCAGTCAACCTTTGAATTATCATTTTCTGATAACAACGGCAAAAGGAGTGAAAAATTCGAAGTTAAACTTTTAAAAAACAGCAAAGCTTCGTTTCCTTCTGGCCGTGTAAACAGCGATCGATACAGAATTAACAAATCTCGGTTTTCAAACAAAAACAAAATTTCAAAGACTTCAAATTTGACATCTTCAACAAAAAGTTTAGCTGTATCTTGCCAAACCTCGGACACCGAACCTCAAGTTTACGAATACAACTACCAGCATTTTATTTTCCCACGGTCGGTGACGTCACATTCTAGATCCACGTCGATATTGTCAACCGGTTCTTCTGTTTGGAATACCGACTGCCTGCTTGCGGCCGACTCAAAAACGGGAAAAATTCCAAGCGTTTTGGTGAAACACGCGCGCGGTGTGAAGCGAAGTGAAGACAGCGATCTAACTGACGACTTGCTGGCTGTAAATCCACTTGATTTAACTATAAGCGATAGCGACTTCTCTACAGTTAATATTGGAAATCAGGCCCACAATTCATGTAAGTTAAAATTATTAGTTTTTGTAAATGAAAGTTTTAAAACCATTGTAAAGTTGATTATAATCGTAATTATTGCTAGGTTTTCTAATTTGTGAAGGTATATAAGCATAAGAAATTATTGAAAATTTAAAGTTTTGTATTGTATATTAAAGAGGAACTCAACAGAAAAATAAGGCCAGCTAATATGTTTTTTTGAACTGTACTGAGTTTAAAACTGTAATTAAAAATATTTTTGTGTCTGTAATAAGCGCGAAAATATTTTAAATTAAAGTTTTAAACTCAGTTCATTTAAAAAAAAACATATTAGCTGGCTTTAGTTTTCTGTTGAGTTTTCCTTTAAATGTAAGATATATTTAGTATAGTTATAAGATTACGTTTTTGGGAGCAAGACCTCATGTTTTTTTATTTTAAAGTTTGGGTTACAGAGTTTTGCAATTTTGTAAGTTATGTATATAACATGTTAGTATGGTTGACACTGAATCATAAAATGACTTTAAAACTTTTAAAAAATGTCTGTGGTACTTACAATTTAATTTTTTTAAATACTGGAAAATGATTAACATAAAAAACAGGTTACCATATTTTTTGTGTGACGTAGAAAGTACTAAGTAGCGTAGTGAATGTATACAAGCTAGTACTTTCTATGTCATCACAAACAGGGCTTCCCTTTTCTTTTTTTTAATTAATTTAAATTTTTTTTTAAAGTTGTATAACTTATAAAGTAATCATAATTATTTAAAGTTTAAACCATTGTTGTGTTCAGTGACACCAACTTTATTAATTTTTAAGTAAAAAAATATTGCCAATATAGGACTTTAAAGTTTAGTTTAATGGTCGTGTCGACGTATAATAAAACTTGTAGCGATTTTATTTATTTTATTTTGACAATTTTATTTCAGCTTCGCCGACATCAAAGGCCAATAAAGTTCGAAGATTTCTTTATAGAACCGATGTAAGACTGAAACGACCTCGATATCATGCTAAACCTAAGGTATTTTACTTTTCTTGTAAAAATACTTTAACTTTATATGGCCCAAAGTTAAAGTTGACTAGATGTAAAAATCATAAGTCTAGCCATAGCTTCGATATATACTCGTATACTTAATATGGGCTTATGTTGTACTAATAAATATTATAAGGTACTACAAGTTGTTACGCTATGTCAAATGCTGACTACTAAAAAATGATGTCACAAAAAACATGAAAAGGGTAGCCAAAGCTTCGATATATACTCGTTTACTAAATATAGACTATTTTTGTACTAACAAATATTGTAAGGTACCACAAGTTGTTACGTTATGTCAAACGCTGACTACATAAAAATGATGTCACAAAATTTACTGATTATTTTGTCACAAAATTTATCTGTTTAAATCTTATTGTTGTCCTATAAAACAGACGACATTTTTGCAATTATTTTGTTATGTCTGTAAAAGTTTTGCTTAATTTACATTTTTTTAAATAATCAAGGTCAAAGGTGGGTCATCTAGGGGAATATTGCGATCACCCCGTCGCAAATTCAAGAACCCCGCTATCATGGGTAAACACGCCCCTTCCTACCTATCAGCTGTTTCGTACAATGTCCAGTCACAAGAAACTGCTGACTCATCTTCTATGACGTCACAAAGCTATAGGACAATGATTGAACACAGCGAAACTTCGACGGTAGGTTGGTTGTGCTTAGAAATTTCTTGTTAACCTTTTGTAATTAATGTTTGTTTGCAAAAGTGTGCCTTTGAACCTATTTTAGGTTTATTAGTTTTTTTAAATAAAAGTATAAATTATATTATTTAGCGTGTTTAAAAGGTGGTGGATTTAACCTTACAATATAATTTTTAAGGTTATTTCTCTTCGATTCTTTGTGTGTTTTTTAAATATGTAATGGCTACATCTTTAGCCTTTTTATAGAATAACATTCGTTACCCTAACCAATTTTTGTTTTGGGAGAAGCTATTAAGATAATATTTTACCTAGTCATGTGCCTACCAAGTGTTTTTGGTCTTAAAAAATGTTAGTACCTTTACATGACCTATAGCTTTAGTGCGTTACGACAAGAAAGTGTTGGTAATCGAACCGTGAACCTTTTATGATGATAGTTTTTATCACCCCGTATTTGCTTGCGAGTTATTTTTAGGCTTCTACCATTGTTATTTGTTTTTCTTGTAAAACATTTAAGTTAAAACTTATTTCTAGTGGGATATATCTTCCGATACTGCTTCGACAGTGATTCTTGCACGACAAGATAGCTCTTCAACTCCCACTGACGGCAAGTCAAATCAAGTCGAAATTCAACTTCGTAAACGACCAACTGAAAGGTTAGACTTTAAGATTTAATTGTTTTAAATATATATGTGTATATGTGAGTTTACTTTAAATTTATATACTCTTAATGGAAAATAGTATAAAATGTTTATTTTAAATAGAGTTATTTGCATTTTATTTAATTCTTTTTTTACTTTATTTTTTTACTTTATTTTTTAGCTTTATTTTTATATAAACCTTTAGATATTGTTTTACAATAGACAAAAATGACTATTACAGTTATGTTTTGGCAAACAAATTATAAAATTTCCAGTTGGCATTAGTCTATTAAGATATAACTTGTGACAAGGCGTTATACAGTTGCCTGTGTTTCTTATTTTTAACTATGACGTCACAAGTAGAGTTTCATGAGCAGCCGTCGTCCTATAAATAAAAAGTAATCAGAAAGTTGCGAATATCCGCAGATATAAAAGTCGGGTTAACTAATTCCCAACGGTATTTCGTCAAACAGGGTTGCCGTCGCGCTATATTTAATGCACATTTAGACAGATTTTCTTACATTAAAAACTTTTTCTATATTTTTCTATTATTAATATTAAAATATTAAAGTTTGGTTATCAGTTAGTGGGTAAAAATATATATTTAGAGATTTTATAAAATTTTTATAAAATAATTTGGAAACACTGTTTTTTCATAACTGAAGTTACTTGTGCTTGTCATAACTTAAGGGTTTTAGACGCGCAGAACAAGACAGTGAACAGAGGGGTTTAACTGTGCGGCCCCTTTACAGATTCGTTAGGGTCTGTATTTTAAGTTTAAGTTAGAAAAATTGTTAAATAAAATAAACTAAAAAAGAGTTTTAAGAAAATAAAATTAAAGGTAAGAGTCTCAAGTTTTTGTTCAAGTTAAAATTTTAGTTATTATTATTTAATTTTTTATTTTTTCCCTAATGTATAACTAAATCTAAACAATTTATTTTACATTTTTATGTAACATTTTTGTTTTTTAAAATGTCTGAGTAAATGTTGTCACCTACTTAAGCAACAGCTGATAAAATGATTTCTCATAATCAAATTTAATCACTTTAGTTCTAGTCGAAAATTTAGTTTGGTAATCAAATATATTTTTAGAAAATGCAAGTACCAATATATAAAAGTTTAAATTTTCTAATAGCTTTTACAGTGGTGAATTTAAAAAATATTAGTAAAGTTTTTATTTCGACAACAAATTAGGCATCGCAATACAGTTAAGTTAGCACGCAGTAAGAATTAGATTATTTCTTAAGTTTTTAATAAGTCAACTTAAATATAATAATACATAACAGATGTTTTATATCTGAAGATGTATTTCGCATATTAAACTAGTATAGTATATTTTTACGCCTTTTTAACTATATTTATTTAAATTTTTTTTAGTAAAGTTTTTTTCATTTATTCCATTATCGTTTGTGTTTAGTAAACTGTATTAAACTTGTATTATTTTATATAATATAGTGCTAGTAGTGGAATGGCTAGCAAGCAGAAGAACGCGGGCAGACAGCTGGAAGGACCGAGATTCGTTCAAGCTTTACAAGGCATCGTTGCTGTCGAGGGCGGCTCAGCCTGCTTTGAGGCAATTGTTACTGGTAAAATTTAGTTTTCTTAAATTTCTAAATTATCTAATTTTTTTTTACATTTTTTATAATTTCATTTTTTGATGATCGTTTTTTTAAGACTGCAGCAGTAAATAGAAAAAAAATTAAATATTTAAGCAAAAACCGTCTCTACAAAATATATTTTTAAAGGCAACTTGATTTTTAAAAAATTAAAAAAATATTTAAATTTAAAAAAAAATTGATAAATTTATTTTTATTGTGTTTTGTTTCCAAGGTTACCCGCGCCCAGCTGTGCACTGGTACCATGGCAACAAGGAGGTCAACAATTCCATCAATTATGACGTCACATATACTTCGGATGGAAGAGTGAGCTTGAACATTCCGGAAGTGTTTGATGAAGATGCAGGGAGTTTTACTTGTCAGCTGATAAACGATCAAGGTCAAGCTTCGTCGACTGCCGAGTTGCTGGTGCAAAGTAAGTTGGTATTTATTTGGAAATTTGTTGTTAATTTGAATATTTTTTGTCATATTTTTTGTTTCAGCATCCACCATACCGCCTGACTTCTCATTGAGATTAGAAAATGTTGAAGTGAAGCAAGGTCAATCTGTGACTTTTACTGTACAAGCAAGTGGTGTTCCAACACCCCGTGTTAAGTGGTACAGAGAAGTAAGTAAAACCTATTTGATTTTGGCCTTGTTGTTGGGGCAAAAAATGCCGATAAGGATAACATCAGAATAAATATTAATATTTGAATGATTTAAAGTCGAATAATCTGAAAAGTGAAATAAACTATTTGGCAAACGATTAGGTTTAAAGTCTGAATTTTTTAAAGTGCAAAAATTTCGTTATGTTGATAATCAAAACTAATTGTAATAACATTAAACTAATGATAACAACCTCTGTTTTAAGGGTGCCGAGATCCGCAATAGTAATGACTTTCAGACCCAATGCGAGGGAGATCTGTATAGTTTAACTATTGTGGAGGCATTTGAAGAAGACACTGGAAGATTTACAGTAACCGCTTCAAATCAGGCGGGCAAGGCAACATCGACTGCAATATTGACAGTATCAGGTATTGAAATTGATAATGTAGTATGTGGATGCTTTGAAATTTTGTAAGTTAATTAAGATTATTATAGTTTTTTTTTGTATATATCTTTATCCTCGATGTGGAAAAGTCGAATGCGCGATTTAAACATAGAGTAACATCAGTTACTCCGAGCCAGTCTAGAGTTACCTGTGACAGTTTGGGATATAATAGATTATAATTGCCCAATAATTATGCTGCTGATTAAGTGCTGGCTCAGCAGGATTTCGTACCGTTTATAGCGCCTTACTCAAGGGCGCTACAGCATGAGATCAGTGGGGATTGAACACACGACCTCATGTGTGGTGTAGCAAGTGTTCTTACCACTACACCACGCTGCCGGTTAACTACCTCTTTAAATTTATCTATTGTTGCAGTGTTTACAATGTTGTTCTTCTATATATTTTTTGTGTAATACCTTATATACAAACATTTATTTCTAGGTGAGGGTTCTGTCACTAGCGGTCGCTCTCGAGACGATGACGTCACTTCACAGGTAACATCACAAAGAATGATGGCCGAGATGGCGGCTGTCGACCAATCAAATGAATATGACATGCAGAGAAGTTCCTTCAGCGAGGTAAACGTTTATTCGACGTTTTATTAAATTAACATTCATCAAGACATTTGTAAATTTACGAAAGTTGTACGAATATAAGAATAATTGAATTTCTGTCATAGCTAGCTATATACATATTCTATTTTATTTAACAACGTTTTTTTATGTTAAGTAATGCGTTTTCAAACTGTTTTTGTTACAATTTTTATAATTATGTTTTAATTTAACATTTTTGATTAACTTTTAATTTTCTAATTTGAAGTCGGCAAGGACAAGTTCTCGAACATCGGACAAGACTTTAAAACAACAGGATATGACTTCAGAAAAGAAGACGATATTGAGACACGTGAGGCAGAAGAGTCCTTCTCCGATCCGGAGCGTCAAGATGAGTCCTCCTCCAGTAAGTGTCACAATTATGTTTTAAAAATAACTTTGTTCTATTTTGCTTAAGTCAAGGCTTATTAGAATTTAAAATAAATAGGAATAAATTTAAGACTTTGTTTAAGATGACATTTTTAGTTTATTCGTAAATACTAAATTAATATTTTCCTTAATGTTGCTTACTGTAGCTTGTATACACATTGCAACAAAAACCCAATGTTTAAATTGTTAATTTCTTAGTATTAACATTTTTTAAAAATTTGATTATAGGTGCGACGTAGCATACCACGTGACACGTCACCTATGCAGAAGATAAGAAGTGTAAAAGCACCTTCACCTAAGCAACAACCGACCAGAGTTGTTAAATCACCTGCCCAGGTTTCGACTTAGAATTTAAATTTTTTAAAAACAAATTTTGTATTTGTTAAGTTCAAACTAACATTAGAAAAACAAAAGATACATAAAACACATTATTGAGTAGCTTATCTAAAATAAGCTCCTTCAAAATACCATTCTTAAACTTTAACAACATCTAAATAAGTACAAAGTGTATAAAGTATAAACGCTTTTTTAGCCTAATCCTTCTATTGTATCGGACTATGGACAACCCGGCAAAATACGAGAGGTAAGTTCACAACGATCCGTTCAAACTAAGGTCGAACAAAATGGCGAACGCATCAGTACGCATGAAATTAAGCAACAAAGCGTTTTCGAGGAGCAATCGGTCGTTAGGTCATCACACACTCATCAATCTATGACGTCATCATCTCATGCTCATTTTCAACAAATAACGTCATCTTCGTTATCATCCCAATCGCAAAAAGTTGCGCAAAATCAAGAAAAGTCACAAAATCAATCCATGACCTCATCTAGTATGACGTCATCAAACGTAGCGTCATCGACTTCTAATGGGGCGTCGCTGTCGTCTGGGTCAACTTCGTCCATTGACAAGCCCCCAGCTTCTAAACGACCATACGTGGTCCCCGTTCAAAAAATTGGGGATTTACCTACTAGTATCACCAAAGTGGGCCAAATAAAGGAGATTAGTGGGGTAAGAAAAGTGACTTCTTCGTTTGCAAGGAGAACTCATCAAAAGGTTTGTGGTTCATTATTCACTCATTTCATTTCAAACTTCATTATTTTAAACAATTTTTACAAATCCAATTTTAGGACGAATTTTAAATTTTTAAATTTGACATTGTTTTTTTCTGTAAAGATAAAATAGATAAATTCTAAAACTAACTTTAGTTTTTTTAATTTGTAAAATTCTGTAATGTTTAACAATATTTAATTACTTATTTATGTCTGGTAAAAAAATCAATATGAACTACCGTACTTATGTAACACAATGACATTTAACTAATCAACAATAAAAAGGTGATGATGTTGCTTTGACGTATGTCGGATATTACCGTATACCAAACTATGAGTTTAAACAGCTGTCTACAGTCCCTGGTTGTCTAGTCATTTGATAACAAATAACCACATAGCTTAACGTACATCATCATTTATATTTGTTATAAACATTACATATTTTAACATTTCAACGCATTCAACAAACATATCAATTCAGCATATACAAACTACATACATACCATATACTAACTTTTACCAACATACACATACTAACATTTACTAAATTTTTTTCATTAAGAATTATTAATTACGTAATGTATTCACAAATTTATGTCTTTTAATTTGATCTTATCTAATTGCGTCAGTTGGCTTAATAATATCTTGTATAATTGCGTCAGTTGACTTGATAATATCTTGTTACGCTGTCTTGAAAGAATTTTAATAACAGGCTAAACGTTTTAAATTTAAGTTTATCAACAATTTTGCTTATTGAATTAATTTTTGTAAATTATTTAATTTCATAATTTATAGCTTGCGCAGTCGAGCCATTTTCAAACAAATCCAATTTTAAAATTACCAAATACGGATGAACCAAAGGTATTACACACATTTCATATTTGCAAAATTCTCTACGGAAAATTTTTGTAATATTATTGCTTTTAATAATTGGGTTGTTTAGTATAAAGTTTTTCGAAATATTAAACATGATTTTAATATTTCGTTTAAATGCTGTGAATATTTAAATCAACAATTTGTTTGAGTAAAATTTAACTCCAAGCATGCCAAAGATTAAAAAAACGCATAAACTACAACATTATTTAAAATAATATAATTATTATTTTAACTTTTGTGTTTTATTTACTAAAAATGTTTAGGTAAAGATATTATCACAAAACGGTAATTGAAAAATAACTTAAAATAATAATGTTTTTTAAATGATTATTTTAATTTTAAGAGATCGAAAAATAATTTTTTAAATTTATTCTTTTAGGAAGTTGCAGAGTTTCCCCCATTTATTAAGACTGGGATGTTCGATATGGAAGTAACTGAAGGGGAGATGAGTTTGCTTCAGTGTGAAATTATTGGAAACCCTGCACCTACCATTAGTTGGTACAGAGAAGGTAAATAAAATTATTATTTAAAAAAGGTAAAGCAAAATATAAGCAATTTTATAGTGTGATATAATTTTTTGAATTAAAACAAGTTTAATATTTAGTTTTTATGTTAAAGTTTCAATCTTTTAAAATCTAAAACAATTTTATGTTCTAAAAAGTAATACATTTTATACTCATTATTTTTAAATGATTTACTGTTATGTAGGAATTGTAATTGTAGGCTATAGTATTTTTTGAAATCTATATTATGTTTTTTTCTTGGAAATATCTTTATCCTCGGTGTGGGAAATTCGAATGCGCGTCTTAAACATAGAGTAACATGAGTTACTCCGACACAGTCTCGAGTTGCCTGTGGCAGTTTGGGATATTATAGATTATAATTGCCCGATAATTATGCTGCTGATTAAGTGCTGGCTCAGCAGGAGTTCATACTGTCTATAACGCATTACTTAAGGGCGCTACAGCATAAGATCAGTGAGGATTAAACTCACGACCCCATGTGTGGAGTAGTTGTTTCTAAATGTGATACATCAAAATTTTAATTAATGTTTGAAATATAGATTTATCATAAACTTGTTATAACTTAACAATATATTTTACAGGAGCTGTGATTCTTAGCTCACATGACTTTGAAATTTCGTTCGACGGTCACGTGTCAAGCTTACTCATCCGCGAAACGTTTGTCGATGACGCGGGAAAGTTTACTTGCACTGCTGTTAACCATGCTGGAACTACGTCATCAAGTTGCTTTCTAAGGGTAAGTGACTTCCTACTAAAATAAAATTAAATTGTTGCATTTAAAAATTAAAATTTATTATTTTGTCTCTTGCTTTATGTCTAAGCAAACATATTTTGTTTAAATGTATAAAAAACCATAATTTATTATGTTGCTTCAAAGTACATTGTCTTTGATGTGAAAACTAACTGCTAACTATAAAGTGTTGACAATCTAAAATTTAATAATCTATTTTGCTAGTTTAAACGTGCTAACAACTTTAATCTAAGCAATCTATATGCCAGATTTCTGTAAAGAAACTTAAGTATGTTATATCATAAGTTGAACTGTAATGTTGTTTTAAATTAGGTAAAGGAACCCGTTCAAGCAAAGATGGACAAAACAGTTGATCCATCTGCTTCGGAAACTGAATTATCTATGACTGACTTGGATGGCTTTGAAAGGTAAGTTCCTTAATTTTAATTTAAAATAACAAAATTATTAAAAAGCTGTTTTAAACTAATAAATTTTTTTTAAATAAAGGGTTTTAAAGCAATTTTACTTTAAAATCTAAGGTCGGTTAAATATGTTGTATTTTGGGACATAGTTGTAATGTTTGTAATACAGATTATGTTAACAAAAGTTGATTTTACAAATTTCAAAGGATTATCTCAAAATGCTGTAAAGCAAATTTATTTCAAAATCTTATATTTATGAAATTAGAAAATTAACTTACAAACAAATATGCCAAACATTCGCCTTTTGTTTTAAGACATAGTTGTGATATATACACTACAGTTAATATTTGCAAAAATGAATTATTTTACTAAATAAATTATTTTTAGCACTGAAGCTGAATTGGACTTTGTTTCTGGAATATCAGAAGCCGAACTTACAGACACTGAAATATTTAAGCCCAAGGGCGGGGTAGCTCAACTGCCGAACGAGCAACAAGCAATCGCCGCCGCACAAGCCATGCTTTCTCCGGTCGCTGAAGAGTCTGTGGCATCTGGTATTTCGCCTGACAAAAGGCAACCTTCTGTAGGTGCTTCAGCTACGCCCGTAGAGCAATTTACTGGAGAACCTCCAAGGTACAGGCTTTAAATCTTTTAGTGCTGAAAGGTTAAAAATGTAAATTAAACAACAAACTAAGAAATAGTTTAAAAATTACAGAATTAAACAAAAAAACTAAAAAATAGTTCAACAAACTTGCAGTATACTTATGTTATACTACCATTTAGACAGGTCACAAACGTTTGGTAAAGTGTTTATTATTGTTTTTTATTTTAATTGCACTATTATTGCAAATTTGCTCCTGTAAAGAAAATATTTTTCTGCTTTAGATTTGTTCGCACACCTGCCAGTATGATGAAGTTGGTCGAAGGTGGCGCTGTTAAGTTTGAGTGCGTCATTTCCGGCTCTCCAACGCCTCAAGTGGTGTGGGCAAAGAATGGGATGATGTTGCAGAACGGACATCGGTTTAAGATCGTTAGCGATTGTGCAAATAGTAAGTTTGTACATTCTAAGATCGTGCAAATAGTAAGTTTGTACATTCTAAAAAATTTTAAAATCCATGTTTAAAATATTTTTGTAATGAAACCGTTTTTTTGCCAGATTTGTATAGTCTGATCATAGGAATGGTGTTTAACGAGGACGTTGGTGAATACACCATTACAGCGACCAACCAGTTCGGTTTTATAAGTGGATCGGTTGTGCTTATTTCAGAAGGTAAAAAAATAATTTTTTTAGGGCAAAATTAAAAGTGTTAATTTAAAAATATAGAAACGTACAACGAAGTTATTAAAATTTATAAAATTGTGTTAACTATGTCGTTTTTTGTATTTTTAATGTGTTTTTGTAATGATTTTATTTATTTTCATAGTTTCTTACAAAAATTTCTATATTTCTATTTTGCTTAAAAAACTATTTTGCTTAGAATTTTGCTTAGAAAACTTTTTATATAGAAAACAAATACAAAAACATACAAAAAATTTGGAAACAGGTTTAAGCTTACCTTTTTTTAAATTTTAATGAGTCATTGTAATAGTTTTATTTATTTTTATATAGTTACTTTTAAAAATATTTAGGCCCTTTTTTAATTTTATAAATGTATTATCTTTTTTGTGCAGAAAACTACCAACAAATTGAGGAACAGGAGCGACAAAGTCGTCAACAAACTGAACCTAGCGAACCAATCAGACAACAGGAATCACCGAGTACTTATTATAAGTTACCACCCAGAGGAAGAGGTGAATCAAGGTAAGAATAAAGAAGTTTATCCTCTTTTAAATACTGAAAGAATAGTTTAGCATTTAAATAATTTTTAATATAAAGTTGCCTTTTATTTATCTAAGGAATTTTTATAATACAAAATTAAATTTGATTTAAAGAAATTTTATTTTAAATATTATAAAATATTTTTTAACTTGAAGTTTTTAAATTAATTTGTAGTTTAAAGAAGGGCAATTATTTTTATTTAAATACTTAAAAACACTGTGTTGTATTCAAATATTTATATTGTATTAATATAAAATTAAATTTTATTTATTTAAAAAAATTTTATTTTAAATATTATAAAATTATTTTTAACTTTAAACTTTTAAACTAATTTCTAATTTAACGATTGCCGAATTTATTTTTATTTAAATACTAAAAGTGTGGTCTAGTATTTTAATATTATTTTTTGGATTCAATACAAAATCAACTTTATTTATTTCAATATTTTTTTGGTAAATAATATAAAACCATTTCTTTTAATATAAAGTTTTTAAATTAATTTGATATTTTAAGGGGGCGAGGGGAACGTCGTGGCCCAGTTAGTCCCTCAGCTCGAGCTTCGAGCGATTTACGTAAAACCAGTCAATCACCAAGCCAGAGACTTCGTAATATTTCTCGATCACCAGTCCGCCAGATGTCGCCATCGAGGCGTATTGATGACGTAGAGCAACTGGACATTGAGAAATATTTCAAGTATGTTTTGCTTTTTGTAATATTTATAGAAAATATTTTTTAAGTATTTGTAAGTGTTATGTTTGTCATATACAAGTGCGGTTCTTATATATTAAACTTTTGTTTTTAACTTGACAATCATTATAGTAAACACATAAGTGTTTGATCTATTTTTGGACTCTATTGTTTTTTTATTTATTCTTAAATATCAAATTTTTATATATAACATTATTTGTCCAATATATTAACCATTTACAAAAAAGTTAATTAAGTTTAAAATACAACATTTGTCTAATTTAATGTTTTTTTTGTAAAAGTCATCTTTTTTTAAGGTTTGTTAATTCTAAACTTTCGATATTTCTTCAAGTTAATTTTTAGAAATAATCCAACTATTAAAATTAAGTTCAACCCAACCTTTAAATTTTTTTTTTAATTGCAGGCCCAAGTTTTTAAAGAAACCTGAGAACTGTGAATGCCATGAAGGAAAAGCAATTAGAATTGACTGTAAAGTAACTGGAAGGCCATTACCTGATGTTGCATTCTTCAAAAACGGTAAGTTTACATTTCTTTTCGTAAAAAAACATATTTTGAGTTGTTGTACAAGATTAAGTTTGTGTAATTCTGTTTAAGGTAATATAATATCAAAACAAAATATTAATTTCTTATTTGCAATTGCAAAATTGTTTTGTTATATATGAAAATAGGGTTTTGTTAAATGTCTAAAAAATATTAAATTTTTGTTTTATGATATATATTTGTTTTTCTTGTTCTATTCCAAAAAATATCCTAAATCGCACCTGAATGCCCTTGTTAGTCTGTGCACTTAGTTTCATATTCCACAATAACACCCTACATCCGAGTTATTTAAATCACAAGTCAAATCAATGTGACCTGTACGACATTCAGACCCGATAAGTCAGAATACGCCTTTTTTCTGAACGATTAGGGCGGTATAAAGGCTTCGAATGTACATTAACCCAAGACCCTATTATATGTGGTTCAGTGCCTTTAAATAAGGTATAATGTTTCAAAGCCTCGATTACAAGTAGGAGCGCGTGTTTAGATGTTGGTTTCTATTGTTAAGTCACCTGTCCAATGTGTTAAATGCACTGCCTATTAAATATTTATAATTCGCTTTCTTTAAAGGCGATATATTGCTTTACAAACGCTTGTATTTACATCTGGTAAAATGTGGTTTCGTGGTCTAGATATTTTAATACTAATAAAGTTTAGTTTTTTGTGTGGTTCAGATAGTGCAGATATTAATTTTTTTCATTGTTAAAAACCTTAATTATATTAACAAAAAAATTTTAACAGAAAAAGCTTTTTTTTTTAACTTTTAGCATAGTATAAATAGCGGCATATCGTCGTCACTATCTACCAATAAATAAGCACGCGCAGTTTACTATAAGGTTTATGTTGTAACAACATACATTCTTATTGTAACAAGAGCCCCGTCCCGCGTCCCATTGTTCCAGATCATTGTTACGTTTTATATCTTCTTTGTGATCTAATTTAGTCGGCATAGTTAGGTCATAAACCCCGCTATTGTCTTTAAAAGTCTTTAATGAATCGCATTTACCCAATTTAATATACGGCCAGCGAGTATATAGATAGCAATACAATGGATAATTTTGAAATCGAGTCTAGGTTATGAAAGAAAGGAAGTAAAATTAGATGTTTTGTTCGCCAGATTGTAAATAAAGCTTGTAATTCATAATCGCGCAAAAAACAATAACATGTTATAACATGTATCTCATGTAATGTGCGCCATTCTGTAATGTTAAGTTATGAACGATATGATCTTAATATGATTTCACGAATTATCCGTTAATTTTAAATTGGGCGTAATTTCGATTGGAAAAATGAATCAAGCGCTACCGTATAACTCAGGTAAGAATAGTATTGTCTTTTAGAAAGAAATAAATACAATTTAATTTAAAAGTACAGATATAAAAATGTAATTGCTCAATTTTTATAACTGTGTTTATGCAAAAATTATAGGTTTTTGGCATTTCAATTTAAATATATTCCTGCTTAGCCAGCCCTAAAATTTATTCATTTCGACAATGTATGTTGTTTTTAATATAAAAACCCGCAGTACGAGCTATTGACAGCGAATTAAAGCGCTTTACATCGAAAATCAAGTATCCTTATAAGCCCTAATTACTTCTCAATCGATTTTTAAAATAAAATTCCAACGCAGAGTTCAACTTTAAATTCGCTTTGTGTTTTATTGCCTACTAAAATGGCTGCATTGTATTTTGGCTCGTACTTGAAAGAGTAAAGTCTTTATGTTTTTCGTTTAAGTGCCATAACCCAACCACTTAACTATATACTAAAATGCGAGCCTATGTATTGTGTTAAAAAATTATTACGATTCTCGATTTAGAAATAAGGAAATCTCGACAAGTTCAACTGGCGAACAGAACTCTATTTTTACTTATAACTTTATTTTTACTGATAGTGATATTTAGATAACATTTAGCATAGTTTACTGATATTTAGATAACATTTAGCATAGTTTTGTTACTTAGTTTCGTAGATATTGCAAAGTTATAAAATATTTATAAAGCAGTAAATTAAACTTTGTAACTCTTTTAAAATTTACAGCTAGAAATTATTTAAAATTTGGGTATTTACAATTAGTATGTTAATTTTTGTAAAGCTTTTACAAGAAAGAGTTTAAAAATCTTTTATTCAGCCACAACTACAGATCGATCAAAACTGAATATTTGAGCAACTTTAAGGAGCTTGTAGTTTTTAAATTGAAGGCAATTTAGTGACAAGTCTCAACTGGTTAAGCTTATTAAGATTCACCACCAGTTTATTGTTATGGGAGTTTTGTAATCTCTTTTTGTTGCCTAATTTTTGTTCGTAGACGTAGTGTAGTAAAATGTTAGACATTTTTTTAAAAAATTTTACCATACAAGCTACTAATTTGTTTAAAATGTAATTAGAAAGAATGAAAAACAGAAAATCAGATTTTTAAACTTGCTTTTAAAAGTTTTCTTGAAATTTTATTTAATTTTTTTTTTTGAAATTGAAAAAATTTAAGAATAGTAAATTTTTGGATTTAAAAATTAACCTACTCGAAATTTAAGTTTGGTTGTTTGTATTATGACGTCACACAAACATGACTGTGACGTAGAGGTCAATCATCGCTTGCTATTCAGTGCCAAGTTGAAACAGAAACCGTCCGCCACTCTTATTGGTAAAGACAAACAAAGCGCTTTGTTACATCACCAAAGGGACAGTTGTACGAAATGTGGAAAATTGAACAAAAGTCCGAAATCGTCGCAAGAAAAGGGTTTTAAAAGTTTTATGGACGAGATTTTGCACACGACACGTAACCATCGTAGGACGCAAACATGGTGTCCGGAAACAGACAAGAATTGTTATTTAAATCCTTCAAACGATCAATGGCGTAAAAACGAGACGTTCAACTGCCCGACTGACTCTGATTCTGGTTACAGGGGGGACGAGATGCAATCTGACGTCACCGACTTTGACATGACGTCATCATCTTCTTGTAATGACGTCATTCCACATCAGTTTAGCCCGGCTTTGATTAGAGATCGGTTGAGTAACAGTGGACATGCTAGGGTTAGTCGACGTGACGTTATTAGTCCGATTAAAGAAGAAGTGAATATAACGGCTAACAAAGCGAAACTTCACGGAATCCACAACTTGAAAGAACTGAGGTTTTATCTTCAACATAAAAAGGAAACTTCGGACAAAAACTCTAATCAATTCGGAAAGTTAAAGTCTTCGCTTATGGACACCAATAAGTTTTCCCCAAAAAGATCAGCAAATGATTTCAAGAAAACTGTAGCAAATAAACCAATGAAAGTTAACCATAGTCTACTTTTAAACGAACCAATTATGAACAAAAAACCATCTTTTAAATCACCAAAGCCGCTTGGAAATAAAGTTTCAGAAAAATCAGTTTCTTTGGTCAAAAATTTGCCAAAAACCGAAACGAATTTTGTGAAATCACATACGCAGGGGGTTTCCCTCGGCTTGGAGTCACGTGATAGACCACGTGACTCACCGATTCACGCTACGCCGTGGCTAAAAATGGAACTCAGTGTTTATGTTTGTGTGTATGAAGAAAAGGGTAAGCTATGACCTCTGTATTATATAAACATTCGCAGTTATGTATATTACTTCAGGAATTTGTTTTTGTTGTTTATGTTCACTTTTTAAGCTAATTTTTTTAAGGATCACTTTACTGGGCGTTTTATTTTATGCAAAATTTGTTATTTTAACTTCTATATATTGTTTACCCTTGCATTTGGTTTAACAATTTGGGTAAAAAAACCTCTAGAAAAATGTTGATGTACTTTACATGCCTTATGTTTTACATTTAAAAGTGCTAAACTAATTAAATGTATTAGGTTATTTATTTAGTTTATTCTTATCTATGTTACACATTTCTTGTGTTTTAGGTGGCCAAATTTATGAGGACTACAACCACAGAGTGGTGGTAAAAGAAGACGGCGTACGATCTCTTATCATCTCTCCAGCACAAGCTCAAGATAGTGGGGAATACACTGTAGTGGCTCAAAGCGTGGCCGGAAAGGCTGTGACTACATTAAAACTGACTGTTATTCGTAAGTTTTTTTGTGTTTTTTAATTACAATTCCTACACTTAATTTAATGTTACAGTACTTGCTTTTAACTAATAGAGATATTATTTTTTAATATTTGACTAAATTTCATATAGAGCATCTAAACTAATTTTAAACTCTATCAAGAATAGTATCTATTTTGACTTCGTGTTTTCATACAAGATTGTTTTACTTTGTATTAAACTTACATGTTTACATTATTATTAATTTTTTTTGTATATATCTTTATCCTCGATGTGGAAAGGTCAAATGCGCGACCTAAACATAGAGTAACATCCGACCCAGTTTAGAGTTGCCTTTGGCAGTTTGAGATGTTATAGATTATAATCGCCTGATAATTATCTTGATTAAGTGCTGACTCAGCAGAAGTTTATACCGTTTATAGCGCCTTACTTATGGACCCTACAGCATGAGAGCAGTGGGGATTGAACCCACGACATTATAGTGGTGTAGCAAGTGTTTTGACCACTACACCACGCTGCCGGTCAATTTGCACATTCTAAATTTTTTAAATTTAAACAGCTGATGAAGGGGTAGAGAGGCCTCGAATATTGGAGAAACCTCAAAGTGTAAGTGTCAAGGAAGGAGATATGGTCAGACTGGAGGTGTTTGCTGTTGGAAGGCCAACCCCTGAGATAGTTTGGTTAAAGGACAACTCGTTGTTGGTGCCAGAAAAACATCGAGACTTAAGGTGATTGTTGTAATATTGTAAGATGTTTTATACAACCAACTTTTTGTATTAAAAGTTTTTAAATAGAAAATTACAAATGATTACAAAATATTTACTATTAAACTCTCCAGGTGTTGTATAGTTTACTCCTTTTTGAATTTTTAAAGTTTCCATTAAAACAAATACATAATAGTTTACAACATATAAATGACATTCCTTGCAATTTTTCTCTTGTACTTAACAGTCCTATTTTTTTCAAAAACTGCAAAGTACAAGTAATCAATAAAATATATAATTATACTTATTGATCCATTCTTCAGAATTGAAGGGGTGGACGGACATGGACTTCTAACTATTGAACAAACAAGAAAAGGTCTCCATGATGCTTGGTACACTGCAACAGCTGTTAACAAGGCTGGCCGGGATCTTTCCCGATGCAAAGTAAACGTGGAGCGGGCAGATATCGTGCCCGAACCGAACCGGAGACTGTACATCCCTAAGCCTTCTAAGAAAGTGACGTCATCTAGTGTGACGCATGAGAGAGTTGATCTTAGAAAAGTAAGATTTTAGTAGTTTATTTATTTTTTGATAGGAAAACAACTCGCAACAGATAAAGGACATTGTTACAACACTTTTCAAAGATTAACTTTTTTCACCTGTTAAAATTAATTAATTACCAGTTAGAGTTGGCAACAACTAACATTAACAACTTACTTAAAGTTTTTATTTTGTTATTCGATGTCAGAAGGTCGACTTCACGGCCTTACAGAGAGTAAAATCAATTACCCCGACCCAGTCTCGAGTTGCCTGTGGCAGTTTGGGATTTTATAGATTATAATTGCCTGATAACTAAGCTGCTGATTAAGTGTTGGCCATATTGTTTATAGCGCCTTAGTTATTATAGATATTTGCAATATTACCAAAATTTTTTTTATTATTTTTTTTTATTTGATTTTTTACGCATTGATAAAAGTAAATAATAAATACGATATACAATTAATATTACAACAATGCGACGGGAAAAAATGACAAAATTTTTAATGATTTAAAACATGCCAAAGGTAATAATGTTTACATAAAGATTTTAAGTATGTTATGGCATGGTCACCAAACCCAACATGACGTTATATGACGTCATCAATTGTATAACGAACTGACGAAACTTACCTTTACCACTATTTATTTTAGCTTGACAATTTCGACGAAAGCGATTTGTACGAAACCAATTTGATGCAAAAACCTCGCTTCAAAAAGAAGTTAATCTCAGTCAAACAAAAGATTTTGGGAACTGTTCATTTTGAGTGTCACTTGGTTCCAATAGGCGACCCTAACATGAAGGTAAGCACTATTATAACGTAATGATTTAAAGTAACTACTTTTTGTAGAAATACAGCAACTACTTTTGCTTTATCAGTTTTAATTTTTATTTTAAATTAGTTTAATACTCATATTCTAGTAAAATAGTAATAAAAATAGTAAATTTTTTTATTAATGTAAGAAAACTTTTGGCTAATATTTACATTTTTTTTATATAACTATCTACCTTTAACTTAAGATTATTGATGTGATAATAATTGCGAATAGAATAGTTTTATAATTTTTTGGTGTTGTATATATTTAGGTGGAATGGTTATTAGACGGCAAGGAATGGGAATATGCGAACAGAATTATGACAACTTTTGAGTTCGGTTATGCAGCCCTAGATATCAGTGCTGTATACCCTAGAGATACTGGTTTGTTCTACTTTTAATATTTTTAATTGCATTTTAGGATTCTTAACAATGTTAAATGTATTAAAATTTTCTTCAAATTGTAATTTTTTTTGGTATAATTTATACAAAAGGTTAAAAAATCCACAATATATTTTTTTATTAAAAAAGTAATTTATTTTAGCTATAATATATTCACATTTGACTTTACTGTGCATATTTAAATTGTTATAAAACTACCTTTAAATTTTTAATTATATCTGTTATAATTTATTAACAAAAGAAAGTAAGTTGAAAAATTAACAATATATTTTAATTTAATAAAAAAATCTTGTATTGGCTATGCTTTATTTACAGTTGATTTTACTGCACTATTGTATAACAAACTAAAATTCTTATTTTGCGCAGTTATACTATTTGTCTAATTTACTAAATCATAAATTTTACAGGTGTGATAAGCTGTCGGGCAACGAATGCACATGGTCAAGCCCAAACTTCATGTACCTTAATCGTTAAAGAAGAAAAGGGTTTGATTGATTCAACCCAACTGCCAGATGCTTCAAGACTCGAGAAAATTAACACAACTGAAAGACAACGACAAGAGGTATTTTTTAACAACCATGATTGAAAGTTTGTGATATTGTGTTTTAATAGATTTTAAATTATTTTTAAGAACCAAAAATGATTAAAGTTTTTTCTTTGATGTAGCTTTATTATTTATTATTAAACTGTCTTAGTATGTGGAATATATTTAGTCTATTTTGCTAGTTTTTTTTTATTTTTAAAGACATTTTTTAATTTTCTTAATTTGAATAAACGTTGTTCTTTTACTTTAGTTATCACTTGCTCACGTTAGTCACGACCAGGCCGACGATGAGATCAAATCCCCGCCAAAAGTTGTTCTTGTTCCCGATCCAATTCGAGTACGAGAAGGCGATCCAGCGAGGTTTAGGTGCCGAGTTGTGGGCTCACCCTCACCAAAAGTTGATTGGATTTTGAATGGACAAGTTATCAGACAAAGCAAAAGGTAATTTAAAAATCAAAATAGTCTTAATATTGATTGTAAGGAGAGCTGTAAGTGTAGTGAAGCCAAGTGTTTTGACCACCACACCACGCTGCAAGTTAATATTTTAAGATAACCTTTATTGAACATTTAAAAAATGCGAATTTTATAATTTAAGGTTCCGAATCTGGTACGATGGAATTCATTACTTTGAGATCACTGCAGTAAGAGGATACGACCATGGAGAGGTACGAATGGTTGCTTCCAACACTGAAGGTCGTGAGGAGGTCACAGTTAAAATCGAAATTTACCAAGCTCAAGACTTTAGGACGATGCTTCATAAACCTGATCTTAAACCTGGGGTTGTTGAAGCTAAGGTCGATTTAAGTACCTTAAAGCAATACAGGATTACAAGAAATGTAGAGGACCAATTTAGAGGTAAAACTGGGGTAGTTTAAAATAAAGTAAAGTTTCTTTCGATAAATGTAACTATTTTTTATAGATTTTTTGTTATATTTGTTTAAATTTTTATTTTATTTTTTTGATTTTTGTTAAAAAGATTTGCATTTTTTTGGCATAAATTGTCATTTTTTAATAACTAACTTTAACAATTTTTTGGTTACTTTTTGACCAATTAAAAGGTGAAATTATGTTGGTTCCTAATAGAAAAGAGTTAAAGTAATTTTAAAAACGTATACTGGTTAATTATTGTTTTCTATATTACTTAAATTTCTATTTTTAAAGGCAAATTTTTTTGATTTGATTTTTTTTAATGGCGTATTTTTTTACATAAATACATTTTAAACTTACAGAAGAAAAAGGTCGTCACATGGTGGCGTTGCGCGAAGTTGAGAAACCAATTTCCGGGTTGAAGAAAATCAAGAAAGTCGAACGAGATGAGGAACTGAGTTCAAAGTTCAACAAACTCTCAGAAGAAGAAAGACTGCTTAACACATTTGAAGGAACAAAGAAAAAGGTAATTGCTACTGTTTAGAATAATTTATGTTTAAAACTAAAACATTTTCTATCTTCTATTTAACTCCCAATTTTGTATCTGTGTATTTAATTGCAAATTGATAAATTAATTAGTTTAAAAACTGACTAGAATAACTTTAGATTTTAGTTTTTAAAACGTGTAAAAAAGTATTCAATAATTAAAATTAAAGTTTTGAAGTAAAGTAACTTTCTTTGCTTATTTAAAGGTCTAAGTTTTTTCTAATGCAATTTTTTTTTACTAAATTAACTTTTTAAATTGCAAATTTGTTTAACCTCGGTTAAGGCAACCACACGCGATCGTGAATATGAAACTTTTATTCGCAAAACTAAAGACGAGCTTTTAAAACTTGAAAAACCTAAAAAAGTTGACCCAGAAAAACTTCCACATCTAGAACGCCCCAGAGAACATTTACCCGCGCCATATCAAATAAATAAGGTGACGTCACCTCACATGTCACGATTTCGTCACTAGCAGCGTCACGATTTCACGAAATTTTTAATTGTGATGACATAAACGTTGCATATGATCACAGTGCTATGTTGTTATAATTCAAAGCTAATAAATCATATCACCTATTTGACATTAAAATATATAAAACAATTATACAAAGGCCTAAGTGTCATGTTAAAGAAACTTTTTATATTGTTTATCACCTATTTCAAGCAGAGGAATTTCTTTATCACTTATTTAAAACAAATCTTTTCAAGCATGAGATTTTTTTTTACAATAGATAGATGTTTATATGCAAGCATCAAGTATGTTAAAATTTGCACGGTGTAAATCTACATTACTTATAAAATATAAAAATTGAATATTTAAAAAACTTGCATGATTTAGTAATATTAAAATCACACATTTTATAAATTTGGTGACGTATTACAGCCGGAAGTTACGTCAGACATGGAAGCACCGATAGTGATCGAACGAGTTCACAACTTGACTGTGGACGAAGGAGGAGACGCGAGGTTTAGAGTTCGATTCCACGCTGTTCCGGAACCTGAAATATCTTGGTATAAAAATGAAAATCAGTTGGAAAAGTCTGACAGAATTGGATGGTTTTATCCAGAGGTAAAACTACAATCAAAAGAACTTATAACTTTTTTAAAAAATGGAAACAAAGCCTATCCTAATTTAAGCATTTTTTAAATAAATTTAAAGGTAATTTTTTTTTAGATTTGATTTTTAAATTCAAATACAAATCTGGATAAAAAATAATTTGTTTTAGAACAACTTGTGTGAATTGTTTATTCGTGACGTCACCACTGAAGATTCTGGTTCAATTTCAGTTCGCATTTCTAACCCTGCTGGCCAAGCTGGTAGCCAAGGCTTTCTATTGGTTCAACGTAAGTCACGTGATACTGCTTTAACGTTTGATAAAAAATAAAGGTTTTTAAAAACGTGGTTTTGCAACACTCTTTCAGGATTAGTAGATAAGCTAAAGTAAATGTCAAAATAACATAAAAAAGTACTTCGTTTTTATAGAGACTTTAGAATAGTGTTTTGTTTATGTGTTATTTAAACGATAACATATTAAATTATAATTTTATACATTTTATAGAAGCTGCAGAAACATTTTATTTCTCCGAACCCCTAAGCGATCAAACCGTCAAAGAAAACTCAAAATCAATCATCTTCGAGTGTGCGTTATCAGAAGGCTATACTGAACTACAGTGGTTATGTAACAACCAAGTTATTAGTAATGGTAACAAATATCAAATACACACCGAGGCCTTGCATCAATATCTGCGGGTTAGTGAGGTCAGAATCTCCGACGAAGGAATGTATTCTTGCCGGGCTTCGAACGCTGATGGACGAACTATTGAAACTACATCAAACCTGGTTGTTGAAGGTTAGAGCTTTATTAATTTATGTTTATATGCAAAATTAATATGAAAGGTAGAAAATAAATATTTTTTTTTTTAATTTATTGTATAGTTTTAAAACTTTTCAGTATTTTTTTGTAATTTTTGTTAGAGATAAAAGTATTAATTTATCATATGTTATTGTTTTTAAATAAAAATTATTTTATTTTAGCTGTTCCGAAAAAGATTTTGGCTGAACTTACTAACCAAGAAGTTAACGAGGGTTCAATGTGCCAATTCGCTGTAACGGTTTCACATGATGACGTCAGCGGGGAATGGTACAAAGACGGAAAACGTATTCAGGTTAATACATTTTTGTAAACGTCATAGATTAATTGTAAAAACTAAAAATAAAGTAATTCTATTTGAATTTTTTGTGACATGTTTGAAATTCAACTCTTTTTGGCATCAATTGTTACTGCATTAGATTGTTGCCAGTAATTTAACAAGTTCTAGACAACCTTTAAAATTTACCTTTGCGATGTAATGTATATTTATGTTAAATATTATTGTTTAATATTTTACAGGAAGGTGCAAAATATCATGTAGAAATCAACGGAGACAAACGAGTTTTAGTCATTGACAATGTACGAACTGAAGACCAGGGATCATATGAATTTAAATATAATGATCAGACCTCTTCAGCTACTTTGGCTATGCAAGGTATATTTTGAATTTCTAGCACCAACACTCGCTTGATAAAAATTTGTCAATTATGTTAAAAAATTTTTTTCATTGTAAAATCAGTTGAAAAAGAAACCATTACTGAACTGATATTTTACAATTTTTAAAGTTGTCTTACTTATTTTCTTTGACTTATTAACAACAGTGTAACACTTTATATTATAACTTGTTTTAATTTTTTAGCTATACAAGTTGATATCATCAAGCAACTGAAAGATCAAGAAGTATTTGAAGGCGACGTTGCCACTTTTCAGGTTCAACTTTCTGCTGATAATGCTATAGGAACTTGGTCGCACAACGGCGCTAAAGTGTCAAGCTCAGAACGGTAAATGACCTGTTTTTTAAAAAAAGGGACTGGTTGTATTTTAAACCTGAAAGTGAATTAATAATATAACACAATAACTTATTAATAAAATAAATTTGGGCATATCAAATCCTATATAACATATTGAATAATAACTTTGTGAGTTTGGTAAATTGGACAATATTTAAGCCTGTTTATTTACTATTTTTATTTTGATTGCTTTTTATTATAAAAATGTTGGTATTTTAACTGAAATAATTTATACGGCTTTAATTTTTAAAAATCTTGCTTATACATTTCTCCAGAGTTATTGTCACCACTGATCGACAGAAGCACATGTTGATTATTGAGAACTCTATGTCGTCAGACTCGGGGGAATATAGTTTTAATGTTGCTGATAAAACCACTTCTGCAAAACTTAACGTGAAAGGTAAAATGATGGTTTCAACAATGCCAAAAAACGCATTTTTATATTTAAATATTTAAAAGTAACCGTATACAAATAAACTTTTCTTAACAAAGCACAATTTTTATTTTAAATATTAACTTTATACGCTATATTATATGCTGTAGATAACAAAAAATAGGAATATATGTTTTTACTTCAACAGATGTTATCGTACAAAATGGGCTGCGTGACGTCACTGCTTTGGAATCTGACAAAGCGGTTTTCGAATGCGAGCTAAACCAATCAGAATACAAAAGCGGAACATGGCAATTTAACGGGGTCGAAACCGAAAAATTTGAAACCCAGACTGATGGCGCAACCCAGCGGTTAATAATCCCAAGTGTTTCGCCGCAAGATAGCGGTGTGTATAGCTACACAACTGGAAGTAATTCCCGTACCGAGGCAAAGCTAATAGTCAAGGAAGTCGAAATTGTACAAGAATTAAGTGACGTCATCGAATCTGAAGCAACGGAAGTTAAACTGGAAGTAGAGTTGTCGGAAGATGGCGCTAAAGGAGAGTGGTCCCATAACGGCAACGCTGTTGGGGTTAGTATTGATGTTGATCAACTAAGCGAAGATTATGGCGACGTTTTGTTTCTACATTAAGAATATTTTTAAATAATTTTAAGCTAATTCAAGATCATGACAATTCTGATTAAAAAAATTTTAGCTTTTAGTGAAATTGTCATGTTTTAGCAACTGAACATTAAACTTGTCCGGTTTTTTATTTAATTGGTGTTAATTAAAGCATGGTATTGGCGTGATTTCTTAAATTATTTGTATAAATCAAAAAAAAAAGTTGTTTTCCAAAAAATAATTTAAAAATTTACATAAAAAGTTGTATGTGTCAAATTTGTTGTTTCTTGGTTTTGTGTGTTCGAAAATTATATAAAAATATTTTTGATGACGTCACGTCATGCTCTAATTACGCTCCTTTTTCTTTTTTAACACTTTGGGGTAATCGTTTGTCACTTTGGTTTTCTTTATTAACATCTGTTAAATGTGTTAATTATTTAAGTGTCTTTGTTAACAGTTCTAATCATAAATCTTTATGTTTATCATTCAATAGATCTGCTTTCTATTTTCATAAACCTATTTTTCTCAGCAACAAATTTGACATTTAAATATTTCGACAAACAAATTTAAATTGCTTTTTATATTTTTTAGAACACAAATAGCTGCACTGCCTTAAAAAGCGGTCGAAAACATATTCTTGTGATCCGGTCTTTGAGTTTAAATGACCAAGGAAAATATCAGTTTAAAGTTGGAAATAAAACCAGCTCAGCTACTCTAACTGTCCAAGGTAATTTAAAAAAATTAGAACCAATACTTATAAGACATATTGAACTACTTAAATTTTTTGTGGAAGGCAAGGTTGATTTATTATTAAATAATTACATTAATTTTAATTTTTAAACCTATTCAGCAGAAGCTAATTTTTTTTAATTTTATTAATTTTTTTATGCATTTATGACATGTTTTAAGTTATACAATTAGTTTACGATTTTTATTAATGTAATAATCTATATTATTCCAAACTTACAAATATTCCAAACTTATAATCTATAATATCCCAAACTTACAGAGCCAACTTGAGACAGGGTTAGGGTAACAGTTGTTACTCTACTCTATGTTTAGGTCGTAAAGTTGACCTTCCCACATTGAAGATAAAAATATTTACAAAAAATGTTTATTTTATATCTGTTTATTTACCTTTATTAATTTGCGTAAATCCTAAATAAAATATACTCTTCGAATTTGATTGACAGGTGCTCAGATTACCGAACCTTTAATTGACCAGAGCGCTACAGAAACCAGTCACGTGACATTAGCTTGCAAAGTTGCCAAGGCTGGTAGTAAGGGTCAATGGTTAAAAAATGGCAAAGCTTTGGATTCACGTAACACCGAGAAATACGAGATTCAACAAAGTGGTTGTAATCATAAACTTGTTATTCGTGACGTTACAAAGAGTGACTCGGGAAATTATTCTTTTAAATTTGGAAGTGCGACTACTTCAGCCAAACTAAATGTCAAACGTAAGTTTAAAAATTTGTTCAAAGATAAATCTTTTTTTTGTTTAACTAGTGATATTGATTGCCAAATTACTAGTGAATCTTTGTTAATTGGTCTTAAATAGTATTTACCTTTTTACTGTATTTTTGGTGTGACATTGTCGTTCTAACCTTCCTTATTTACATTTGGTTTAGCAAAAATAACATTTTCTAAATTTTACATAAAATTAATTTTAGATAAAATATGTTTTTACTTTTTAAATATTTTTTTTACATTAGTAATTATTAATTTACTGTATTTTTAGTCTAGCATTGCCGTTTTAACCCATTTTTTGGTTTAACAAAAATTAAATTTGCCAAATTTTAAATAAAGTCAGTTTTAATTATTTTTTAATATTTTATTTTTACAGCGGTCAAGTTCTCAAAAGGATTGCGAAACTTCAGCGTTGCTGAAGGCTCGGATGCAACTTTCAACATCGAACTTTCAAACCAAGATGTTCAAAACGTCAGATGGGAACGTAATGGCGTTGCACTTAAACACGATGACGTTAAGTACGTTATAACATCATCAGGAACAACGCATCAACTGGTGATAAGGAATGTAGAAAAAAATGATGAAAGTGTATATAGTTGTGTTGCTGGATCGGCTAAAACGAGTTCTAGACTTTATATCGAAAGTAAGAGTAATGAATTTTTTGATTATTTTTGAAACAAAAAAACTGCATTTTTTACTTGATATGTTTAAATTCATGTTTTTATATAAAATACGTTTGGTTTAATGTACACTATATTATGTAAATTTATTATTATTTTTACAATGAACTGAAAGTATTAAAAAAAACAATTTTTAATTTCTTTTATGCTAAATATTTATTGCAACTACTAAAGATGACACATTTACATTTTAACATTTTTTTTCAATTAAATTTTTTAAAACAACTTGTTTTTAAAAACTGTTATTGTTAATTTTTTATTTAGGTGTTGAAATCACTCGAAAGTTGACCGAAGTCCGCGAGATGGCGCACCGGAACATCGAATTAGTTGCTGAAGTAAACAACGAAACTGTGAACGGGATTTGGAGCAAAGATGGAGTTTTAATAAAACCTGACGAACATTTTGAAGTAAAAAAAAATTAAAAAAGGACAATTTTATTGTGTAAAATTTTTTTAAATAATATCATAGCGCACTAGAGAATTTATTGGACGTGCTTCTAAACTACCAACTTATTAATTAATTAAACCAAATTTTTTTAAAAACTTGGTTCAAAAAATTAAAAATGAATTTATTTTTTAGATTACAAAAAGAGGACAAACTCATCGACTTACTATCAACAACACCACTCCTAGACATTCTGGTATCTACCAATTCTCTGTTGGTCGTTCTACGTCACAGACGCGTGTTAACATCGAGGATATTAAAGTGACGTCACCAATGAATGACGTAGTCGTGAGCGAGACCCAAAAAGCAACATTTGAATGTAAAGTATCACATCCTGATGTGCCAAGTGCTTTATGCTCCTGGTCGAAAGACGGTGTAATTTTAGAAGTAAATATTTTACAACAAATATTTTATTTAATTTATATTTAAGATTAGTTTTTAATTAATTTTAATCGACTACTAATTTGTATTTTTAATTTTTATTTCTATTTAATTTTTAAATTTTAAGCAAAATTATAATAACGTAACAAAACCTTTATTGTTACTATGACTACACCCTTTATGTCATAACACCTTAAAATTTTTAAGGAAAAATTTTACTAAAAAATAAACTTTTATTTAGAATGGTCCAACTGTACAAATAGTAACAGACGGCAGAACTCGGAAATTAATTATTAGTTCATGTTCATCGAAAGATAGTGGAACTTATGAATTTAAAGCTGGTAGTGATAAATGTACAGCCAAACTAAATGTCAAAGGTTTGTGGTTTTTAACTTGCTTTTTTATAGTTTGTAAGAATGGAAGTTAAAGTTTGCAATTTATTTATTACTTTTTTGTATAATAGACTATAACTTTAACTGCCCTAGACTCTATTGTAAAATTCTTTAATTAACTTATATTACTCTCGCTAATTTTATCCTGTTAATTAGTTAATGTTTTTGGCAGTTGGTACTATCTAAACCTTTTTATTAAGCTACTGTGTTAATAAGTTTACCAACGGTTGAGTTTCTTTACAGCAGAAAGTGATAACTCTATAAGACTTAGATCTTAAACGGCGGCTTTGACTAACTTATATTATGCAGTAAACTTAACAGTACCAATAAACATTATATATATAATTTTTTTTTTTACAGAGGTTGCTATTTTAAAACAACTTCCATCTGAGCTACATGCAAACGCTCACCAGCCGGTACTACTACAGTGTGATGTTGATGCACGTAACATTAACGCTTACTGGACGAAAGATGGTCGTCGGATCGATTCCAAGCTCCAGCACGGTCGTAAATATGACGTCAGCAGTCGTGACGTCACGCACAGTTTAAAAGTCAAGGATGTGACGTCAGAGGACGCTGGTGTGTATACGTTTGTAGCTGGAAGCGCAACGTCATCGACTACTTTATTTGTGGAAGGTATTTATTAATACTAAGAGCTGTTTTTATTATTATTAAATTAAAGTTGACATTTTGTTTAACTTAAATTTAAATGTTTCCAGTTGTTGCTGTCGAGATCACGAAATCGCTGAAGAACATAGAGGTGATTGAAAATAAATTGGCAACCCTGGAATTTCAAGTTAACAAACCAAATGTGAAAGCAAACTGGTACAAGGATGGAATTAAAATTGACTTTATGATGATGAAACGGTAAATTAGAAAATATGTTATAAATTTTTAATGATGATAATTTTTTACAAAAAAAATTTAATAAAAAATTATTAAAACTTTACAAAAATAATTGATTTAAAAAAGTTATTAAAACTGTTTTAATTTTAAATCTACAAAATATTTCATACACAACGCTACGGTTTCAACTTAACAATTTGTTTAAAAAAATATTGTTTTGTAACTTTACAATTCAAATACAAAACACCATGTCATCAAATATACAACATATTATACAAATATTAGTTTCTTGTACCCATACCCACTACAAATACAAACTTTAAAGTAAATTGGTAAGAAAATATTGACAGAAAGTTGTCCTACTTAAGCACAATAGCGCAAGTGTGTAATTAGATAACTGAGCTAACAAAAGCAAGACATTTAATAAAAAAAGAAAAAAAAGGTTTTTTAAGTTTGCACTTTAATTTAACCCAGCTTTTTTTGCGATTTGCAATATATTCAAAAAGATATAACTTTATAAAAACATTTCAGTATTATAAGTTAATAATATCGAATTAGGTACAGTCTTATATTTTTATATTATTTAAAAAAAAACTTTACCTTTTTTGGAAAATTTTAATACTTATGGTTTTATTTTTTAATTTTTAATGGCGTTTTAAAAAATTTAATTGTTCAATTTTTGACATATTTATGTCTTAATCTAATTTATAGTAAAATTTAAGATTCCCGTATTGGACCACAGACGACAAAGCAAATATTTGTCGTAATCACAATGCCTCATATTCATTTATTTACTTACCACATTTCGACCTGCCTTTAAATGGGAATTTGTTTTTTAGATTTAAATACGAGGTAGACGATCTAACACACAAGTTATCAGTGAACAGAGTTAAATTTGAAGACGCCGGGGAATATACTTTTGAAGCAGGAAAACAGAGGACTACTGCATTTTTATACGTTCAACGTAAGTTTTAATTATTCACCTTGTATTTAAATGTAGTCTTTAATGGGGCTGTTAAGATATGCGAATAGTATATAAGCATAGACAAAAAGAAAATGTATGCTGTTGTTTTTTGTTGTTTTTGTATATATTTTTATCCTCGACGTGAGAAGGTCGAATGCGCGACCTAAACATAAATGAACATTAGTTACTCCGACCCAGTCTCGAGTTGCCTGTGGCAGTTTGGGATATTATAGAAATTATAATTGCCCGGTAAATATGATGCTGATTAAGTGTTGGCTCAGCAGAAGTTTATACCGTTTATAGCGCCATACTTAAGTGCGCTACAGTATGAGAGCAGTGTGGATTGAACCCACGTTTTCATTGCGGTGTAGCAAGTCCTTTTACCACTACATCACGCTGCCAGTTTGTTATTGCATTTTGTTGTATTGTTGGAATTTTCTAAATAAAGATTTTAATTTTTTTTTCTTATGTTTAGCTCCTGAAGCGCCTAAATTCGTGCAGGAATTAAGAAACTGCATTGTTATTGCTGGAGAATCAGCGAAGTTTACTGTACGAACTACTGGACGCCCTACTCCTTCTATTACTTGGTACAAAGAGGGAATTACTATAACTCCGAGTAAGTTATTCAAGAAAAAATCATTTTTGTAATAACAACAGACCAATATTCATTTTTAAAATAAATTTGAAATATTTAAACTTGTTTTGTTAAATAAAATCACTTACCTTTTGTATTTGTTGAAAATAAAGAATTTCTATTAAACAAATAACTAATTTACAAAATAAAGAAAAAATTAGTTTAGCAAAAAAAAAGTTTTTTATTAACGTAATCTTTCCACATTTAAATTGATTTGGTTTTTGTTTATTTTGTAGGTTTCAAATACAAGTTATTGAACGACGAAGATCAGTTTACATTGGTGGTAGTTGAAGTAGAAGCAGGCGACGCTGGAAAATACGTTTGCGAAGCTAGAAACGAAGTTGGTGTTTTCACGTCAACTGCAAATCTACAAGTCGACAGTAAGTACTGAGAAAAATAATTACAAAAAAGTTTAGATACGTTGATTAAATACGCTTTTTAATATGCTAATATTTACATACTAGTTGGCTAACCCCTTTTATTTAATATTTTCATATTTAAAATGTTTTTTAAGGGTATGCAATTAACTGATAAGTTTATATATATATTTTTACACAAATATTAATAACTAAATTTAATTATATCTTCTATACCACTATCTGGATTTAACTTCACATATCTTAAGGCTGTTTAATTTAGCAAACTATTTACATTTATTCTATTTCTTTTTATTCAATTTTTAGAAAATAAATTTTGGTATTTATAATATTTGAAATATATTTTAGGGTCATATCATTAATTTAGTCTAGTATGGTTTTAAACGACTAATACGTTTTTTTTACTTCAACATCAATAGCTAAATTTAGTTTAATCGTTTACATATTTTATTTGCGATTTATTGCATATCTTTTTACTATTTAACTACACATATTGCAAGACTGTTTATATTAACAGACCTTTTCGCATTTAAACCTATTTATCTTTTTTCTAATTTAGGCAAAGAAACTATGCCGGAATTAAATCAATCAAAAGTTGAGCCACCGTCTATAATTGAACCGATCGAGAACTTTTTAACAAGAGAAGGGCAATCAGTAAGATTTCAGTGCAAAATAGGCGGAACAAGTAAGTTGTTTGTTAAACTCTTTTAAAACATATTTCTTATCAAAAATCAGATCAGTTATACTTTAGGGTCCTAGCTTCTTTTCCTTTCTTTTTAATGGTATTGCCTACTTCTCTCATGTATCTTACGGCCTTATTCTTCTTAGTCTTTTATGTTTCTTGTTAAATCTCTTCTGTACTTCACGGTTCTGAGTTTTTTTGAAAAACGTGCGGTACAAGTGATCTAAAAAATTAATATTTTCTTGTTTAAATTTATTTTTGAACCTTTTAATTCTCTGTTCGCCAGAGATTTTTACAGAATAAAAATATATTTTTATTCTATATATATTTTTAGTGGAAAACTTTTAAACTATAAAAAAAATATCAAATACAATCAATTTCTTACCATATAATTTAAATATTATTAAAAGAAAATATTGTTTATAAAATACATGTTTAGTGTAAAACTAAAAACTAAAAAAAAACGAATTAATATAATCAATCTATTTCCAAATTATTTAAATATTTCAATAAAGTTAACAAATGATTTCGTTAACAAAAATGTTAAATTTTTATTAATTTTTAGACCCCAAAGTGGTGTGGTCACGTGACGGTAAACGCATCAAACCATCCCGCTACTTCAAGATCAAAGAGTTTCATGGAATACACCAACTCGAAATTACTGAAGCGTATCCAGAGGACGAGGGTACGTTCCGGGTCACTGCGTCTAACGAACAGGGGGAAGTTTCGTGCGAGGCAACTCTAAAGCTCGACAGTAAGTGGTTAATAAATAGTCACATCTTGTCATATAGGAGTAATTTTAATGCGAATATTAGGTTTTGTTAACTACGGTTTCATACAAGGTAAAACAATTTAGATCTAATTATCATAAATAAGAAATACGTTTGCGACTTGATTTAAATAGCCGAGGTTATCAGATTAGTTTTCGTTTTTTAATATTTTTTTTAAAACTTTTCTGTTCTATTCATTTTTTTGTTTGTTCATCAAAATCTTTATATTCATCTTCAGTTCGTAAAAACAGCATAGTTAAGTAAGATTTAAAAAGGTTAAACAGATTAAAAAAGGTTAAACAGATTAAAAAAGTTTAAGCATGTAGAAAATGTCCTTATTGCTGTAAAAAAAAGAAAACCAGGAGGAATGTTTGATAGCAAATTTTTGAGTAAGAGCATTTTATATTTTGCAAGTTATGTTTAACTAGTTAAGCCAACTAAGGAACTTTATGTACTTTCTTCAATTTCCATCTCTTCATTTTCTTTTCATCTTCATTTCTTCATCTTAATATCACAAGGTTAGATCATTCATTTATTTACACAAATTATTTCCAATATCTTTTAACTTCATTTTATTAAATTTAATGCAAATTTGAATTTTTATTAAACCAAGATTTTAAAATTTACCAACTTTTAACTATTTCACAGTTGACCCCCCTCAGGTCATTGAACCGTTACAACCCGCTCACGTGACCGAGGGTAGCTCTGTACGTATGGATTGCGTCATAGAGGGAGACCAACTCGAAGTGAGGTGGTATGTTAACGGAAGGGACGTAAGCAAAGATCCCTTCTACAAGGTTGGTATTGGTATAATTCCTAATTTAGGCTTTAAACTAATTGTTGTAGGGTTTCAAAATATAGGTTTCGGTAATTTATTAAACTAAACTAACCGGCAGCGTGGTGCAGTGGTAAGAACATTTGCTAAATCACACATGAGGTCCTGGGTTTAATCCCCACTGCTCTCATGCTGTAACGCCCTTAAGTAAGGCACTATAAACGGTATGAACTCCTGCTGAGCCAGCACTTAATCAGCAGCATAATTATCGGGCAATTATAATCTATAATATCCCAAACTTCCACAGGCAACTCGAGACTGGGTCAGAGTAACTGATGTTACTCTATGTTTAAGTCGCGCATTCGACCTTTCCACATTGAGGATAAAGATATATGCAAAAACAAAAAAACATCAATTTAAGGAAAATGCTTGCCTAAATTTTTATGGCACAATTGCGTAGAATGTATACTAAAATTCCTATAAGGTTGCTGTTCGCACTTGTTTTTAGTTTAGGCCTTACATTATTTGCTCTAATTGTAATTCCAAAATATTGTCAAATTTTTTAAATAATATAATTGATTAAACTTTACATCAATCCTAGAAAATTTTGCTAAATTTTTTATAGCACAATTGCGTAGATTGTATATTAAAATTCCTACATAACGATTCTATTTGCACATGTTTTTTAATTTAGGCATTACATTAATTTCTCTTATTATATTTGCGAAAAATCGTAGTTTTTAAGTTATGTGATTTATTAACACTAAACCTTAACGTTAGAAAAGTGTTTACGTTAATTTTAAAGCACAATTCGGTAGATCATATAAAAACATTGTTACCCTTATTTGCCTTTTAAAATGTAAAATCAAGCTAAATCAACTTGAGACTAGTTTTAACGTTATGTGATTTATTAACACCAAACCTTAACGTTAAAAAAGTGTTTACGTACATTTTAAAGCACAATTCGGTGGATTATATAATAACATTGATACTTTAACTTGTTTTTTTTTAATGTTAGATTAGTTTTTAAATTGTGAGTTAAATTTACTTTTTTATTCAGTGGAAATGGAACCCAAACAACGGGCACTGTTGGTTAGTTATCCCTTTGTGCGGTTTAAAACACTCGGGCGAAATAAGATGCAGAGCTTCCAATTTTTCCGGGGAAGCAGTTTGCAGCACCGATCTTCTCGTCACGGGTAAGTCACGTGAGCCACAATCAATTTAGTTTGTGATCATAGAAGTTTTAGAACATGTTATAATCATATGAGTTAGCATTTTTAATGCATTGAATTTTTTACATGCAACTACCTGCTTATGTAGCATGTATGTTTTAACTGGTTTTTGAGTCATTAAGTACTTTATATTTATATTTTATAGTCTTAACGTTAAAATACCACTACTTATCATATAACTATACTGTTTTATTTTTATAATATATAGTGTAAAAAAATACGTAATATACCAAGAATGCTTTTGCGTTTTTTGCATTGCTTTTAATCGGATCTCACTACGCTTGATGTCGAATGGTTCCCTTTTTATACAAACAAAAAAAACGTTTTGCTCCGAAAATTTGTGCTCAACTAGTTTGCTCATTTTAATTGCAAAAACTCGCACGTCGAACCGTTTGACTTAGCATTGTTATTGCACGTAACGCGAGTTTGGTTTGAATTGATTGGATTTTACGTATGGAACCATGTGTTGAATGAATTCAAGCACATTTGTGGAATGGATATCAGCACAAAACGCATGAGTTTCAATAAAATTAAGTAAGTTGAGTTTATTTCAAAAATAAATAAAGTTGAAATTTTTTTAATAATCGAATCTTTATTAAAGGACAAATTTATAGTTTTTAAACTTTTAGATAAACTGCAAGATATTGAAAAACAGAAACTATATCTCTCTCAAATCGAGATGAAATTTGATGACCCTACGCGTTTTCCAGCTGAAAAAGTTAAAACGGAATTTTCGCCAATGATTGCCGAAGGGATCGAGAACATATCAGTTAAGCCCGGCGGGGAAGCAAACTTCCAAGTCCGGCTGGCTTCGATGCCAGAGCCCGAGGTAGCTTGGTACAAAGACGGCGTCTTAGTTAGCGCAGATTCTGGAAAATACAGCTTCCACTACGAGACTAGAGCTCACAGTCACACAAGGGGGCTACTTGTGTCATCTGTGACGTCACAAGACGCAGGTCAATACGAGCTTCGCGCGTGGAACAAATTGGGACAAGTCGCATGCAGTGCCACGTTGAATGTGAAAGGTAAATTTGCCAAATTTTAATTTTGGTAACACCTTTCTGACTTTTAAAGCTAACATTAATCATAATATATTGAACAATCCGACAACTATACTCCTCATGTCATTTAAAGGTGTCATTTAAATTATATTTAAACTTGTTGTTTTTGTCTTTTTTCTCCCCTTTTCCTGTACGTCATTTTTGTCCAACTTCATAAATTTCATGACTTTTGTGGCGTGTTTGGTTTTCAATAAAATCACAAAACGATAAAACCTGACGTTGCTGATTGATAATCAGACAAAGAGAAAAAGTTTACCGAGGTAGTGGTCAGGCAGCGTCGTAAGGAAATTGTTCCGCTGCATAAAAGCACCAAAACACGTCACATAAGCCATGTAACCACCCGATTAAGTAAACCCGTCCCTTCTCTAGCCCCTAAACAGGTCCAAACCCAAGAAACTGATTCTTCCTTCGATGAAGTTCCCAAACTACGTTCTTCCATCTCTGCCGGCCCAACAACGAAAAACAAGAGGGTGTCCTTTTCTACGGAACTCGATTATGTATTAATTTCTCCCACTGAAACTCCGCTTATGCCTTTTAGCGAAGATGAAGAAGAGGATATACGGTATGACGTAGTCGATAAACAACTTGTACAGCAACAACAACCATCAAGTTCGGTTACACAAGCTCACTACACACATGGCTTATCGACTTTAAAAATGGATCTAAAAGAAAATCTACTCCCTGTCAGTGTAGTTATTAAACCAGATAAAGTGCAAACGCAAAACATATCCTTAGATATGAGTGCCAAAAAATCGGAACAATACAAGGCTAGTTATGATCAAGATAAAGTTCAAAAAACGATTGAGTTTGATACCAGAGAAATACCAGAAAAATCGACTTCTCATCTTGAGATCGATGTAGAAGATAAACGTTCATTTCCAATGGTTTCTACTACAGTTAAACCAGTCTCTCAGCGTCCAGTAAATGTTGCAAGGCCTGTTGTTGATCAACCTGACGACGTGGCAACAATTGAGAAGATAACCAAGCCAATTTCGCAAGCCCCTGTTACACCAAAGCAGCAGGTGTTTAAACATCACGTTTCTTCTACTAGTTCTGTATTAGAGAGACCTTTATCTTTAAGAGACGCAACTAAACAACCAGAGAGTGAACCTATAAAGTCTGTAAAACACAAACGTATAATACATCCTAGCGAGGTTGTAACGTTAGTAGCTCCTGATACACTCCAATTGGATGGTAGCACTGATCAAAATCTAACGCAGGTTAGTCATAAAGAGATCAAGGTTGATGATAAAAGGCCATCTGTTCCTAAATTCAAGGAAACAGTAACCCTTAGTGACTCACAAACATCTCCTATTGATGAAATTAAAGATTCAAAGTTTAGTCAAACGGTTACAAAAACAGTTTCCAAAGCCACGGTTGGTATCGGAAAAAACGTCAGAGATGTAAATATATCTACTCAAACTGAAACCAAGAAGGTACAAAAAACAACGGGGTCAAATCAAACCATAGATCAAAGAGGATTTTCAACTCAAACGTTGATAGATCGACCATCTTCTAGAGAAAGCTATATACAAACCGATAGCCAACAATATACAGGTTCTACACAGACTAAACCTTTAAAAGTAACTGGATCTAGTGCTCAGACTGATCAAACAACAAAGTCTATGCCAACACAAACTGTCACAATCAAACCTATAATAGAGAAACCTAAAATGGTATCTAGTTCAGTACAACATCAAACCAAAGATCATCGCGTAATTCAGCCTACTGAAGTAAGGATTATTAATATTTCTAAGGCTCCAAAAGATACATCTTCTCACCAACCAATTGATTCAAGGGAATCTTTACAGTCAAAGGAAACAAAACACTTGTCAATATCCAAAGTAAAACAAAATGTTGCACTTGCTGATTCAGATACATCGACTTCTGATTCTTTTGTAGATAGTTCATCAACACAAACGTACACTAAACCTACTAAACAAGTTTCCGTTGCAACTGGAAAAGATGTTCAAGATGTTAACATATCTACACAAACAAGATCAACTAGAGTACAGCAAAGTACTGGAGTAAGTCAAACTATCGAAAAACAAACGTTTGCAACACAAACAAACATTGATCGTTCACCGAATGTTCAAACCGAAAGTTTTGTACAAACAGATCGACGACAACGTTCTGGTGCGACTCAAACTATAAAATCTAAAATTTCAGGCAAGGATGTGCAGACTGATCAAACAGAAAAATCTGTTCCAACTCAGACTTATCCAAAGATAGAAAGTTCAACAGATGTTTCTGCACAAGCATTTACGCCAAGTTCATTAAGAGACAACGTAAAGCATGAAGAAGATTACAGTATCATTAGCACAACGACAAATCAAGAGTTACAAGCGACTCCCCAGTCTAAAGCAACACATACTAAGCAACATCAAGTTAAGGCTGTAGTTACGGTTGTACCAAGTGTTAATATAGAAACCACACGACCAATTGAAGCGGGTAGTATCACTTCTTTAGGAACCACTTCCGTTGAAAATTTAACAGTACCGAGAGAGACCACATTAATTCAGTCTAACAACGCGTTTACTAAACCATCAGAAGTTTCTGTTAAACGAGAAATCACAGAAGTTAGTGAATCTAAAACTGTGATTATAAAAGATGGAAAAACTGCCGAAGCAAGTAAAAAAGTGGTTCGGAGATGGAATCCTAGAACACGACAGTTTGATGAAATTGTTGTTGAAAATAAGAAAACAAGTGATCAACAAACAAAGAAAGATAAACTCGTTGAAATTAAACCAGAATCAACAAAACCTGTTAAGGTAAAACCACAATCACCAAAACCTGTTGAACTTAAACCAGAATCACCAAAACCTGTTGAAGTTAAACCAAAACCAACACAACCTGTTGAAACTAAACCTGTTAAAGTCAAGTCTGTTTCAACAAAACCTGTTGAAACTAAACCAGTATCAATGATATCTGTTGACGCAGTTCAAGAATTTGTTGTCGAATCAAAAACTAAAACAAAGGCGAGAAAACCTTCAACAAAAGAAGCAGCAAAAGTAAAACTGCAACTTATTGAGACTTTAGATGACGAAATATCTTCACAAAAATTGCCAAGGAAAGAAACAAAACCTAAATCAGATGTTGTTGTTGAAGAAGTTCCAGTTAAAGTTTCAACTCGTGCGAAACCAGATATTCAAGATGTTGTCGAAATTAAACCAAAACTTATAGTGGAACCTAAACAACCAGAAGTTTCTGTAAAACGAGAAATCACAGAAGTTAGTGAATCTAAAACTGTGATTATAAAAGATGGAAAAACTACTGAAGAAAGTAAAAAAGTGGTTCGGAGATGGAATCCTAGAACACGACAGTTTGAAGAAATGGTTGTTGAAGATAAGAAAACAAGTCAACCAACAAAGAAAGATAAACTTGTTGAAATTAAACCAGAATCAACAAAACCTGTTGAAGTTAAACCAGAATCTCCAAAACATTTGGAAGTTCAACCAAAATCTACAAAACCTGTTGAAGTTAAACCAGAATTACCAAAACCTGTTGAAGTCAAGCCTGTTGAAGTCAAGCCTGTTTCAACAAAACTTGTTGAAACTAAACCAGTATCGACAATATCTGTTGACACACTCCAAGAAATTGTTGTGGAATCAAAAACTAAAACAAAGGTGAAAAAACCTTCAACAAAAGAAGCAGCAAAAGTAAAACTGCAACTTATTGAGACTTTAGATGACGAAATATCTTCACAAAAATTGCCAAAGAAAGAAACAAAACCTAAACCAGATGTTGTTGTTGTTGAGGAAGTTCCAGTTAAAGTTTCAACTCGTGGAAAACCAGATGTTCAAGATGTTGTTGAAATAACACCAAAACCTACCGTAGAACCTAAACAACCAAAAGTTTCTGTAAAACGAGAAATCACAGAAGTTAGTGAATCTAAAACTGTGATTATAAAAGATGGAAAAATTACCGAAGAAAGTAAAAAAGTGGTTCGGAGATGGAATCCTAGAACACGACAATTTGAAGAAATTGTTCTTGAAGATAAGAAAACAAGTGATCAACAAGCAAAGAAAGATAAACTTGTTGAAATTAAACCAGAATCAACAAAACCTGTTGAAGTTAAACCAGAATCTCCAAAACATTTGGAAGTTCAACCTGAATCAACAAAACCTGTTGAAGTTAAACCAGAATCAACACAACCTGTTGAAACTAAACCTGTTGAAGTCAAGCCTGTTTCAACAAAACCTGTTGAAACTAAACCAGTATCGACAATATCTGTTGACGCACTCCAAGAAATTGTTGTGGAATCAAAAACTAAAACAAAGGTGAAAAAACCTTCAACAAAAGAAGCAGCAAAAGTAAAACTGCAACTTATTGAGACTTTAGATGACGAAATATCTTCACAAAAATTGCCAAAGAAAGAAACAAAACCTAAACCAGATGTTGTTGTTGTTGTTGAGGAAGTTCCAGTTAAAGTTTCAACTCGTGAAAAAGCAGATGTTCAAGATGTTGTTGAAATAACACCAAAACCTACGGTGGAACCTAAACAACCAAAAGTTTCTGTAAAACGAGAAATCACAGAAGTTAGTGAATCTAAAACTGTGATTATAAAAGATGGAAAAACTACCGAAGAAAGTAAAAAAGTGGTTCGGAGATGGAATCCTAGAACACGACAATTTGAAGAAATTGTTCTTGAAGATAAGAAAACAAGTGATCAACAAGCAAAGAAAGATAAACCTGTTGAAACTAAACCAGAATTAACAAAACCTGTTGAAATTAAGCCTGATTTAACAAAACCTGTTGAAGTTAAAGCAGAATCAACAAAACCTGTTAAAGTTAAAACAGAATTAACAAAACCTGTTGAAACTAAACCAGAATTAACAAAACCTGTTAAAATCAAGCCTGATTCAACAAAACCTGTTGAAGTTAAAGCAGAATCAACAAAACCTGTTAAAGTTAAAACAGAATTAACAAAACCTGTTGAAGTTAAACCAGAATCAACAAAATCTGTCGAAGTTAAACCAAAATTACCAAAACCTGTTGAAATTAAGCCGGAATTAACAAAACCTGATGAAACTAAACCAGTATCGACAATATCTGATGATGCAGTTCAAGAAATTGTTGTAGAATCAAAAACTAAAACAAAGGCAAGAAAACCATCAACAAAAGAAGCAGCAAAAGTAAAACTGCAACTTATTGAATCTTTGGATGACGAAATATCTTTACAAAAATTGCCAAACAAAGAAACAAAACCTAGACTAGATGTTGTTGTTGAAGAAGTTCCAGTTAAAGTTTCAACTCGTGAGAAACCAGATATTCAAGATGTTGTTAAAATTAAACCAAAACTTACAGTAGAAACTAAACAACCAGATGTTTCTGTAAAACGAGAAATCACAGAAGTTAGTGAATCTAAAACTGTGATTATAAAAGATGGAAAAACTACCGAAGAAAGTAAAAAAGTGGTTCGGAGATGGAATCCTAGAACACGACAATTTGAAGAAATTGTTCTTGAAGATAAGAAAACAAGTGATCAACAAGCAAAGAAAGATAAACCTGTTGAAACTAAACCAGAATTAACAAAACCTGTTGAAATTAAGCCTGATTTAACAAAACCTGTTGAAGTTAAAGCAGAATCAACAAAACCTGTTAAAGTTAAAACAGAATTAACAAAACCTGTTGAAACTAAACCAGAATTAACAAAACCTGTTAAAATCAAGCCTGATTCAACAAAACCTGTTGAAGTTAAAGCAGAATCAACAAAACCTGTTAAAGTTAAAACAGAATTAACAAAACCTGTTGAAGTTAAACCAGAATCAACAAAATCTGTCGAAGTTAAACCAAAATTACCAAAACCTGTTGAAATTAAGCCGGAATTAACAAAACCTGATGAAACTAAACCAGTATCGACAATATCTGATGATGCAGTTCAAGAAATTGTGGTAGAATCAAAAACTAAAACAAAGGCAAGAAAACCATCAACAAAAGAAGCAGCAAAAGTAAAACTGCAACTTATTGAATCTTTGGATGACGAAATATCTTTACAAAAATTGCCAAACAAAGAAACAAAACCTAGACTAGATGTTGTTGTTGAAGAAGTTCCAGTTAAAGTTTCAACTCGTGAGAAACCAGATATTCAAGATGTTGTTGAAATTAAACCTGATGTTGAAATAAAACCAAAACTTACAGTGGAACCTAAACAACCAGAAGTTTTGGTAAAACGAGAAATCACAGAAGTTAGTGAATCTAAAACTGTGATTATAAAAGATGGAAAAACTACTGAAGAAAGTAAAAAAGTGGTTCGGAGATGGAATCCTAGAACACAACAGTTTGAAGAAATGGTTGTTGAAGATAAGAAAACAAGTGATCGCCAAACAAAGAAAGATAAACTTGTTGAAATTAAACCAGAATCAACAAAACCTGTTGAAGATAAACCAGAATCTCCAAAACATTTGGAAGTTCAACCAGAATTGACAAAACCTGTTGAAGTTAAACCAGAATCAACACAACCTGTTGAAACTAAACCTGTTGAAGTCAAGCCTGTTTCAACAAAACCTGTTGAAACTAAACCAGTATCGACAATATCTGTTGACGCACTCCAAGAAATTGTTGTGGAATCAAAAACTAAAACAAAGGTGAAAAAACCTTCAACAAAAGAAGCAGCAAAAGTAAAACTGCAACTTATTGAGACTTTAGATGACGAAATATCTTCACAAAAATTGCCAAAGAAAGAAACAAAACCTAAACCAGATGTTGTTGTTGTTGAGGAAGTTCCAGTTAAAGTTTCAACTCGTGGAAAACCAGATGTTCAAGATGTTGTTGAAATAACACCAAAACCTACGGTGGAACTTAAACAACCAGAAGTATCTGTAAAACGAGAAATCACAGAAGTTAGTGAATCTAAAACTGTGATTATAAAAGATGGAAAAACTACCGAAGAAAGTAAAAAAGTGGTTCGGAGATGGAATCCTAGAACACGACAATTTGATGAAATGGTTGTTGAAGATAAGAAAACAAGTGATCAACAAACAAAGAAAGATAAACTTGTTGAAATTAAACCAGAATTAACGAAACCTGTTGAAGTTAAACCAGAATCACCAAAACTTATTGAAATGAAGCCTGAATCAACAAAACCTGATGAAACTAAACCAGAATCACCAAAACCTGTTGAAACTAATCCAGTATCAACAATATCTGTTAAAGTTCAGCCAGAATCACAAAAACCTGATAAAGTTAAACCAGAATCACCAATACCTGTTGAAGTTAAACCTGAATCAACAAAACCTGTTGAAACTAAACCAGTATCAACAAGATCTGTTGACGCAGTTCAAGAAATTGTTGTGGAATCAAAAACTAAAACAAAGGTGAAACAACCTTCAACAAAAAAAGCAGCAAAAGTAAAACTGCAACTTATTGAGACTTTAGATGACGAAATATCTTCACAAAAATTGCCAAAGAAAGAAACAAAACCTAAACCAGATGTTGTTGTTGTTGAGGAAGTTCCAGTTAAAGTTTCAACTCGTGGAAAACCAGATGTTCAAGATGTTGTTGAAATAACACCAAAACCTACGGTGGAACTTAAACAACCAGAAGTATCTGTAAAACGAGAAATCACAGAAGTTAGTGAATCTAAAATTGTGATTATAAAAGATGGAAAAACTACCGAAGAAAGTAAAAAAGTGGTTCGGAGATGGAATCCTAGAACACGACAATTTGATGAAATGGTTGTTGAAGATAAGAAAACAAGTGATCAACAAACAAAGATAGATAAACCTGTTGAAATTAAACCAGAATTAACGAAACCTGTTGAAGTTAAACCAGAATCACCAAAACTTATTGAAATGAAGCCTGAATCAACAAAACCTAATGAAACTAAACCAGTATCAACAATATCTGTTAAAGATGAAGTTAAACCAGAATCACCAATTCCTGTTGAAGTTAAACCTGAATCAACAAAACCTGTTGAAACTAAACCAGTATCAACAATATCTTTTGACGCAGTTCAAGAAATTGTTGTGGAATCAAAAACTAAAACAAAGGTGAAACAACCTTCAACAAAAGAAGCAGCAAAAGTAAAACTGCAACTTATTGAGACTTTAGATGACGAAATATCTTCACAAAAATTGCCAAAGAAAGAAACAAAACCTAAACCTGATGTTGTTGTTGAAGAAGTTCCAGTTAAAGTTTTAACTCGTGAGAAACCAGATATTCAAGATGTTGTTGAAATTAAACCTGATGTTGAAATAAAACCAAAACTTACAGTGGAACCTAAACAACCAGAAGTTTTGGTAAAACGAGAAATCACAGAAGTTAGTGAATCTAAAACTGTGATTATAAAAGATGGAAAAACTACCAAAGAAAGTAAAAAAGTGGTTCGGAGATGGAATCCTACTACACTACAGTTTGACGAAACTGTTTTTGAAGATAAGGAAACAAGTGATCAAGAAACAAAGAAAGATAAACTTGTTGAAATTAAACCAGAATCACCAAAACCTGTTGAAGTTAAACCAAAATCACCAAAACCTGTTGAAGCTAAACCAAAATCAACAAAACCTGTTGAAGTTAAACCAGAATTACCAAAACCTGTTGAAGTCAAGCCTGTTTCAACAAAACCTGTTAAAACTAAACCAGAATCAACAAAACCTGTTGAAGTTAAACCAGAATCAACCAAACCTGTTGAAATTAAGCCTGAATCAACAAAACTTGTTGAAACTAAACCAGAATCACCAAAACCTGTTGAGGCTAAACCAAAATCAACAAAACCTGTTGAAGTTAAACCAGAATCACTAAAACCTTTTAAAGTCAAGCCTGATTCAACAAAACCTGTTGAAACTAAACCAGTATCAACAATTTCTGTTGATGCAGTTCAAGAAATTGTTGTGGAATCAAAAACTAAAACAAAGGCGAGAAAACCTTCAACAAAAGAAGCAGCAAAAGTAAAACTGCAACTTATTGAAACTTTAGATAATAAAATATCTTTACAAAAATTTCCAGAAAAAGAAACAAAACCTAAACCAGATGTTGTTGTTGAAGAAGTTCCAGTTAAAGTTTCAACTCGTTGGAAACCAGATATTCAAGATGTAGTCGAAATTAAACCAAAACATACGGTGGAACCTAAACAACCAAAAGTTTCTGTAAAACGAGAAATTACAGAAGTTAGTGAATCTAAAACTGTGATTATAAAAGATGGAAAAACTACCGAAGAAAGTAAAAAAGTGGTTCGGAGATGGAATCCTACAACACGACAGTTTGATGAAATGGTTGTTGAAGATAAAAAAACAAGTGATCAACAAGCAAAGAAAGATAAACTCGTTGAAATTAAACCAGAATCAACAAAACTTGTTGAAGTTAAACCAGATTCACTAAAACCTGTTGAAGTTAAACCAGAATCAACAAAACCTGTTGAAATCAAGCCTGATTCAACAAAACCTGTTGAAACTAAACCAGTATCAACAATATCTGTTGACGCAGTTCAAGAAATTGTTGTGGAATCAAAAACTAAAACAAAGGCGAGAAAACCTTTAACAAAAGAAGCAGCGGAAGTAAAACTGCAACTTATTGAGACTTTAGATGACAAAATATCTTCACAAAAATTGCCGAAGAAAGAAACAAAACCTAAACCAGATGTTGTTGTTGAAGAAGTTCCAGTTGAAATTTCAACTCGTGAGAAACCAGATATTCAAGATATTGTCGAAATTAAACCTGATGTTGAAATAAAACCAAAACTTACAGTGGAACCCAAACAACCAGAAGTTTTTGTAAAACGAGAAATCACAGAAGTTAGTGAATCTAAAACTGTGATTATAAAAGATGGAAAAACTACCGAAGAAAGTAAAAAAGTGGTTCGGAGATGGAATCCTAGAACACGACAGTTTGAAGAAATGGTTGTTGAAGATAAAAAAACAAGTGATCAACAAGCAAAGAAAGATAAACTCGTTGAAATTAAACCAGAATCAACAAAACTTGTTGAAGTTAAACCAGATTCACTAAAACCTGTTGAAGTTAAACCAGAATCAACAAAACCTGTTGAAATCAAGCCTGATTCAACAAAACCTGTTGAAACTAAACCAGTATCAACAATATCTGTTGACGCAGTTCAAGAAATTGTTGTGGAATCAAAAACTAAAACAAAGGCGAGAAAACCTTTAACAAAAGAAGCAGCGGAAGTAAAACTGCAACTTATTGAGATTTTAGATGACAAAATATCTTCACAAAAATTGCCGAAGAAAGAAACAAAACCTAAACCAGATGTTGTTGTTGAAGAAGTTCCAGTTGAAATTTCAACTCGTGAGAAACCAGATATTCAAGATATTGTCGAAATTAAACCTGATGTTGAAATAAAACCAAAACTTACAGTGGAACCCAAACAACCAGAAGTTTTTGTAAAACGAGAAATCACAGAAGTTAGTGAATCTAAAACTGTTATTATAAAAGATGGAAAAACTACTGAAGAAAGTAAAAAAGTGGTTCGGAGATGGAATCCTAGAACACGACAGTTTGAAGAAATGGTTGTTGAAGATAAGAAAACAAGTGATCAACAAACAAAGAAAGATAAACTTGTTGAAATTAAACTTGTTGAAATTAAACCAGAATCAACGAAACCTGTTGAAGTTAAACCAGAATCAACAAAACCTGTTGAAGCTAAACCAAAATCAACAAAACCTGTTGAAATTACACCACAATTACCAAAACCTGTTGAAACTAAACCAGTATCATTGATATCTGTTGAAGCTAAACCAAAATCAACAAAACCTGTTGAAGTTAAACCAGAATTACCAAAACCTGTTGAAACTAAACCAGAATTACCAAAACTTGTTGAAACTAAACCAGAATTACCAAAACCTGTTGAAGTTAAACCAGAATTACTAAAACCTGTTGAAGTCAAGCCTGATTCAACAAAACCTGTTGAAACTAAACCAGTATCAACAATATCTGTTGACGCAGTTCAAGAAATTGTTGTGGAATCAAAAACTAAAACAAAGGCAAGAAAACCTTCAACAAAAGAAGCAGCAAAAGTAAAACTGCAACTTATTGAGACTTTAGATGACGAAATATCTTCACAAAAATTGCCAAAGAAAGAAACAAAACCTAAACCAGATGTTGTTGTTGAAGAAGTTCCAGTTAAAGTTTCAACTCGTAAGAAACCAGATATTCAAGATGTTGTCGAAATTAAACCAAAACTTATAGTGGAACCTAAACAACCAGAAATTTCTGTAAAACGAGAAATCACAGAAGTTAGTGAATCTAAAACAGTGATTATAAAAGATGGAAAAACTACCGAAGAAAGTAAAAAAGTGGTTCGGAGATGGAATCCTACAACACGACAGTTTGACGAAACTGTTCTTGAAGATAAGAAAACAAGTGATCAACAAACAAAGAAAGATAAACTTGTTGAAATTAAACCAGAACCATCAAAACCTGTTGAAGTTTGGCCAGAATCAACAAAATCTGTTGAAGTTAAGCCAGAACCAACAAAACCTGTTGAAGTTCAACCAGAATCGACAAAACCTATTGAAATGAAGCCTGAATCAACAAAACCTGATGAAACTAAACCAGAATCACCAAAACCTATTAAAGTCAAGCCTGATTCAATAAAACCTGATGAAACTAAACCAGTATCAACAAAACCTGTTGAAGCTAAACCAGAGTCAACAAAACCTGTTGAAGTTAAACCAAAATCACCAAAATCTGTTAAAATCAAGCCTGATTCAAAAAAACCTGTTGAAGTTAAAGCAGAAATAACAAAACCTGTTGAAGTAAAACCAGAATCACCAAAACCTGTTGAAATTAAGCCTGAATTAACAAAACCTGTTGAAACTAAACCAGAATTAACAAATTATGTTAAAGTTAAAACAGAATTAACAAAACCTGTGGAAATCAAGCCTGATTCAACAAAACCTGTTGAAACTAAACCAGTATCGACAATATCTGTTGACACAGTTCAAGAAGTTGTTGAGGAATCAAAAACTAATACAAAGGCGAGAAAACCTTCAACAAAAGAAGCAGCAAAAGTAAAACTGCAACTTATTGAGACTTTAGATGACGAAATATCTTCACAAAAATTGCCAAAAAAAGAAACACAACCTAAACCAGATGTTGTTGTTGTTGAAGAAGTTCCAGTTAAACTTTTAACTCGTGAGAAACCAGATATTCAAGATGTTGTTAAAATTAAACCAAAACTTACAGTAGAAACTAAACAACCAGATGTTTCTGTAAAACGAGAAATCACAGAAGTTAGTGAAACTAAAACTGTGATTATAAAAGATGGAAAAACTACTGAAGAAAGTAAAAAAGTGATCAGAAAATGGAATCCCAATACGAGACAGTTTGACGAAATTTTTTTAGACGAAAGCAGTGAACAAAAATCTAAGAAAACAGAATTAGTTGGGGTCAAATCTAAACCAAAAGAATCCGTTGTTGTTAAGGCTGTTGATTTTGAACCAGATTCAACAATACCTGTTAAATCCAAGCCTAAATCAACAGAATCTGTTGAATCTAAACCGCGGGCAATGCCATCTAGGGTTAAGAGTGATGTTACATTGACAGACAAGTCTAGAGATGTAGTCAAGATAACGCGAAAAGGTTTTTATAAAATCACAACCATTCGACATCTCGCATTCGCACTAATCTATTTGATTACTTAGGTTAACTGTGCGCAGTATTTTACGATTTAACCGTACAATCTACGTGGTATATTAGGATTATGTTAACTGTGTGCCATACGCAATATATTAGGATCATGTACTCAAATATTTATGTTTATTTCAAACAAACATATGTTATTGTAAACGTTAAGTTGTCGCGTTTTGTTCGGGTATTTTTTAATTTGCCCTGAGAAGTTAAAAATTGTGCATTTAATACCAATCAAACAACATGTACTTCATTTCAAATCAAAATTTGATTATACTGTTATAATTGGTTTAGAAAATTTATTTTACTCTTTTTTTATTCAGGACTTTTTAAATCTCCCTCGCCTGAAACTACACCAATCATCACGGAACAAATCGAAGAAGTAGAAGGTAAGTGTGTGTTAGTGTGGGTTGATAAGTGCCTCTTTTTGCATGTAGGCACTTTTTTGTGTTCATTTTTCATACCCCATTTATCAATTAGTGTGTAACAAAAAAGGCCTACATGCAAAATAAAGAAAATCACTTTTAAAAATTGATCATCTTTTCATTTCATCTTAAGTAAAATTTGCGAATTTTTATCGAAATTTTAAGCGTATAAAACTTAATAACTTTTTTGCGACTATTTCGAAATTTCTACCTCTTTTTCTGTCTTTCTTTCAATCTGCAAGTTCTGACTTTGAAATGAAATTATTATTGGCAAATGGGGTATGTTTTTTTTGTTCTACTTTTTGAATATTTGCAATATTGTTGAAATTTATTATTTACGCGTTGTTATCATATTGTAACACACAAATTTTATTCAAGATTCCGACAATGTGAGTTCTGAATGCCAAGATGATTACTTGCTTGTGCATAGTTCAATGACAGGCAATGAGTTTACAATTCATAGATCTGAAGTCAGTCGATTAGTTGGAAATTATATTTGTCAATCTGATATTGATCCCACTTTAACTGATGCACCTATTTTGTCAAGGTAAGATCATTTAGATTTCTAATATTTAAATATTAAACTTTGCATATGTAATTTTTGACATTTTTTAGTAAAAGCTAGTTTATTATGGATAATAGATTTATTGTATTTTTAAAGTTATTGTGAGCACCATAAATTGCTTGACTGTTTTGTAATTAACATATTTTATCGATAAATATTAATCTTTGCACACTTAATTTATTGGCCTTTTGTACTATTAAATTAATTGCCAAAAATTGACAAAATCTAAAAAAAAAAATTTGTTGTTTTTAATGTATAATTGTTACATATTACTTCATTTGTTAGTTTAGAGCTTTTTTGGCAAATTTAAAAAAATGTTGCGAATGTATTTTATTGATTTGGTTAAAATAGCAATTTACTAGATGTTATTCCAAGTTTGGTAAAAAATAAAAATTTACTCAATTTTAGATCCTCAAAAATAACAAGCGAAATAGACGATGATCTTATCAGACCTTCCTTTACGCAAAAACCCAAATTACAAACAGTACAAAGTAACGACACCGCTATATTTGATTGCAAATTTGTGGCCTCACCTCGACCCAAAGTTATCTGGCTTCACTCTGACCAGGAAATTAAGGTAAGGCATTTTTTGTTATATATTTTGGATAAGAAAATTTCCTTAACGATTTAATTTTCTTATTTGTTTTAAGATGTTGATGCTTATTTGTTTATTAGCCATATTTTGCAGGAGTTATATTTCTTATGTTACTTCTTGTTTTATTGCCTGCTTTGTACTTGCTGAGTTTAAGTTTTGTACACTACAGTCACATGCGACAAAATGTGGGTTTTTAAGATGTTGGCGCGTACTTGTTTATGTACTTGGTGATGTTGTATTTGGTGATGTTGTATATACGCGTACTTGGTGATGTTGTATTTCTAACCTTTTGTTTTTTATTTACTAGATCGAAGATGGTCGCTTTGAGAGCAATGTTCAGAGCGATTTGTTCTCCTATCAGGCCAATCTCACTGTACAAAACTGTCAACTCTCTGACGCTGGCAACTACAAAATCGTTGTTAAAAATCGTGAAGGTCAAGCCACTGCGAGTGCAAATTTAGTAGTGACACCTAGTGATCGTACTGTGGGTCGCATTTCTCCTCTAGAGGTACCGACACTGGATTTATCAAACGATGATTCAAAGTCAACTTGTGTTGACATTTCGTCGGCAAGAAGTAATAAATCAGATGCGTACCAACCTTATTCACCGCGTAAATATTACGAACGGCGGTCGAAGGAATATAAAAACAATGACGATATCTTATCAACAAGACTCTCAACAAGGTTATCCGACATTGATCGATCGCTTTCTTCAGTATCCTCTCTATCATCGTCCAGCGGCAAGGTGTCACCGCAAAACACGATAGTTCGTAAAAAATCAGACCCTGGACTGATATCCGCCTCAAATGTTACTAATAAATCTGAATCAGTTTTCGACAGTGGTGTCAGTGAGCTTGCTACTTCGGTTTCGACCCGACTGAGCACACAAGAAACTGAAATTAAGTCGGCGAAATCACGGCGCATACCTCCATGCATTATCACCGCTTTACCATCACAACCTCTTGACATATTGACCGGTCAACAAGCAGTGTTATCATGTACTGTCACTGGCAAGCCTAGGCCTAAAGTCGTTTGGATGAAAAACGCTGTGAACTTGGTGTCTGAAACTGATTACTGCTTTGAAGAGGTCGTCGAAAATGATGGATTTAGATTCGTGTTGACTCTAAGCAAAGCAGAGATAAAGCATTCTGGGATGTATACCATGACTGTGTTCAATTTGTACGGGGAGGCATCAACCAGAGTTAAACTTACTGTTGAAGGTGAGTTTTTATTTAAATACAAGCACATTAAAAAGTTATGTCAATGTGTTATTCAAGAAATATTATACACATTAAGTATCTCTACAGCATGAATATTGACTGTTTTTGAGTAAGCTTATGTTTAAGTATGTTATTTAAAAATATATTAAAGGGATGTTGCACTAATGTACGGCATGTATATTTACTATTTTTAGTGTATAAACTTTTATCATGTAAATGTATGTTATTTAATGCATTATTTAATTTTAATTTTACCACATTACACAGAACATTAGTCATAAAACAACAACGGGTATTAGGTTAAAGCAAATCGTTTGGTTCGCCTGTGCCTAATATAACGCCAGTGTTTTACATTGTATTGCTAAACGCACAGCTTTAACATTTAAGCAAAACTCAGCATTAAGTTTGTAAAGGTCAGGTTTTTACCGACATTTTGCATGCTGCAAGAAACTTGCGTGTTCTAACCAAACTGCATGAAACCGTCATCTCGGTAAGTAAATCTCTATGGCTTTATTAATCATTTAAGATGCTTTAAAGTAATACTTGTGAATGGCTAATGTACTCTGTTTTACCTAATTTGTGAGTCCGTGATATTGTATGCACGCTTGTTAATAATTTATAAAACCGGTGCTTGTTAAAGAAAATTGGCAAAGTTTGTTTATAAAAAGCATACATTCTATATACAATTATTGTTACAGACACATTTTGTAACATTTTTTAAGAAGAGGTTGTTTTAAAAAATAATTAAATTTATTTTTTTTAGAACCAATTATCGTTGACAAAATTGTAACTGATATTACTGAAGATATGCCGCTTTTAAATGAGATGGAATTAAATCTGAATAACAACGAAGAAATTTTGGTGAAAGACATCATTAATGACGTTATCATCAACAAGGAAGCTACAACTGAATATTTGAATGATAATGTGTCAAATAAGGACGAATCTTTTATATTACTATCACCAACTAATATAGATTTTAAAATTGAAAAAAATGAAATTCAACCTGCACAAGAAAGCAATCAAAAGGAAGACCTTAATACTTGTTTACATCAAGATATACATTTGCTTTCACCAAAAGAAAATATCGTAGAAAGCGTCGAAATTCAACCTGAAGTCGTAAGCAATAAAATAGAACAATCCGAAACGCAAATATATCACGGATACGCGAGTGCACCAAGTCGAGTGGGCAATAAACCTGAAGTAATAAATAAAGAAGTAATTATCGACATTTTACTACCTGCAGTTATTGCTGTTAGTGACGAACACTGTTTTTTAAATAAGCTTGAATTTGAATTAATAGAAAGTAAAATGTCAACAGAAACTTTACCTGATGATGATTTAGAGCATGAAAAAGAAATGGAAAGTGTATTGGAAAAAGAAACTAGCCATATTCCTTCAATATCTAATGTTGAACAGTTGAAATATTCGAATAATTCAACAAATAACATCAGTGACAAACTTTTGGTGAATCAAACACCTGATATAGTAGAGCAAATTAATCAAGAAAATTTTGAAGAAAATATTACCAGCGAAACAATGAATTTTAAGCAATTGCCACCAAAGATTGATACAGATGCTAATTCAAAGAAAAACTTGTGTGATAATATTACACCCGACCAACCAGACAATAATTCAGATCAAACGGCAATGGATTTTAATAGCTCAAGTAGTTCTTTAACACAAAATTCGTGTATAGAACAACCAGAATGTGTAAACAATTTTTCGGAAATGAACAGTGAAAAGCAATTGTTAATAAATGCAGCTACTGCAGAACACATTTCTGAAGAAATATTTGAAAACAAAATATCTTCAAACGTAATTGTCAGTGACTTAACAGAATTAAACAGTAACAAGAACCTCTTAATCAAAACAACTGAAATTTTAGAGCAAATTGTTGAAGAAAATTTCGAAGAAAAAAAATCTTGCGATAATGTAAATGCAAATCAACCATTTCAAGACGAAAAATTTGAATGTTTAAATGACGAAGTATGCAATCAAAAACATTTGTCAACTAATGTATTATATACAGAACTAATTGCTAAAGAAAATTTCGAAGAAACATTAACTATGAAAAATGTAAATATTAATCAATCGTTGACAATGACTTCTGAAAATTTTAGTTTGGAAAAAGACTTATTTGCTGAGGTTACACCCTACTCAGATCAACCAGCTTTTAAAAATGCTCCGGAAGAAAATAATTGTGTACTTGAAGCTGTATCTGATAAAGATCAAGTAATCAAAAATGAAAATAGTTTGGCAAGTGAAAGAATTATTAAACCTTTGTCAAATAATGATACCGATGTAACAGAGGTACCTGAGAAAAATATGTCATATGATGCTGTTAGTCAAGTGGATATAATAAATAATATACAATCAGAATGTGAGGCTAGTTTGCCACAAATGAACGAAGTTGAACCGCTGTGGAATAATAAAACCGATATATCAGCAACAATTATTGAAGAAACGCCTGAACAAAAAATCGTGATAAGTGATATTACAATCGAGAAAAAATCTGATTTTAATGTTGATTACTTATTGGAACCAAACTTACTTCAAAAAGCTCTTGATCTAGGTCAAAATCCAGATCAAGCTTTAGCCATGGATAGCAAAATCACAAATAGGGAACATGTTTATTCTTTTTACAGTAATGTTGTCGAAAATGAAGACAAGGATATTGAAATAGACCACGATGTCAGTATTTTCGATTACTGCAGTAGCCCAGAAGCTACACAAATCATTGAAGAAACATCTTCAGAAATTAGCTGCACAGCAAATATTCAAACAATTGAAAAAACTTCCTCGGAAACTACACAAAATATTGAACAAACTTTTTCAGAAACTACACAAAATATTGAAAAAACTTCTTCGGAAACTACACAAAATATTGAAAAAACTTCTTCAGAAACTACACAAAATATTGAACAAACTTCTTCAGAAAATACACAAAATATTGATGATATAACACCCTCCGAACAAAGCTGTTTTTTAACACTTGAAAACTATTCTTGCAAAAAAGATAAAAAGTTAGATGATCCTGTGGCTGACTCTGTCAAGGATATTGGAACTAAATTAACTTTAAATATGCCGCAAATTTCCAATACCGGCATATCGCAAAAGTCGCCAATTATTTCAGACAAGCAACCCGAAATAAAAGAAATAAACTTTAATCTACCAACAATAGTTGAAGACCTTGTTGAGTCTCCAATCCAAACACCCGTGGAGCTTTGTTTTATTGAACATCTACAAAACACGACTGTTAATGAAGGTGAAAACATTGTGCTTGAATGTAGAACTAATCAAGCAACTAATGCAACGTGGTATCAGAACGCTGAGGCAATACTGGAAGGCTTTGATGGTTATTTTATTCATTCTGATGATGAAGGAACACATAGGCTTACAATATTTGATGCAAGGCAAGTGTTATTAATATAAAACACTTACTGATATTTAAAAATTTTAAGATTTATTGAAAAATTTAAAGAAAAATATGTTAACTTAGTTTAGTTTGTTGTCTTAGGCATGTTACATTAATTAAGAAACCGTAATTAAAAAAATGGCATAAATATTTAACAAATTTTAATGTTATATATCTGTTATTGATGTTTACTATTATTTTAATTCTGGTGTTTTAACTTACATATTTATTGTTTTAGATGGAACGACGACGAAGGAGTATTCAGTTGTCAAGTTGAAAACAAAACACAAGTCGTAAGCTCAACGTGCGAGGTTTACGTAGAAATGAGCAAGGACAAAATCTTGCAAATACTTCAAATCAATCCGGAACAATTACAACAAATGAGTCAACCTGAAAACACTGATGCAACTAAAAAAGAGAGTTTGCAACCGACTTCCGATTGTACTTACGTGATTCCAACAACTAATGATGACCTTACAAGTTATGGCTTCATAGATGATGACGAAGAAGAAGTGACGTATTATCAACGTCACGAACTTTCGCCGATATTGGAGGAGGATGAAGAAGAGGACGATATGACGTCACGCTCTTCGGTCCAGGAAAGCATTGTTCACGGACGACCTCCTTTGTTTCGTCACGCGTCGTACGATTCGTTGGCGTCGTTTGAGGCGCACGAACGAAGTGAATTACAGACGACCCCCGTCCGAACTAAATCGCTGGATCTTCCAGCAGTCCGACCCACTAGTTTCTGCAGACCGCTCTCTTTAACACCAGATAACATGACCAAACTTTCACGAAATAACACCAAAAATGACTTAACTGTTGATACCCTATCACGTTCTGCAAGCCTTCAAACACAGGAAAGCACAGAGTCCAATTATGACGATTTAGGTTCTGGAACAATCTCGGAATTTAGTGATGACGTAAAATCACTTGAGTGTAACGAAGACTTGCTCTTGCGCGATAAAGAAAGAACGCGAACTGAAAGCGAGAGCAGTAGTTCTACTCTTGAAATCGACGAGTTCCCTTCAACCAGTTGCTCTTCAACTGGGATTTCTAATAGTTGCCCAAGTTCGCCAGTACAGGAAAGGAGAAAAACACAAATGGGTCGCAATCTATCACTTGACGCTCTTACTCCTAACGTAAAATCCTATAGAAGCGAGATAGAGATAGATTTGGAGCGCTACATGCAAAGGCAGCGCGAGAACTCTCTGATTGATTTTCAGTTGCTTCATGAACTTTCGAAATCCAACGTTTTCGCAAAGAAAACTAATCAGTTGGAGGTCGATCATATCCCGATAGCTGAGTTGGAGTATTGCGAAAACTCTAGAATTTCACCTTTTCTAAACGAACTAGATCAGGAAGAAAGATCTGCTATCAGCAAACAAGAAAATGAAGTTAAAGCAATGACGTCACAGAATCAGAAACTTGGGCACGATGATGTCACAACTTCAGAATCTGATTCTGACTCGAAATATCAACTTGATGACATCATTGATCCTTGTGCTAGTGACGTCACCAATCAAAATATATATAACACAGAATACACTTCGACTGTATTTGATGTTAAAAATCGAAAGATTTTAAACTTTGAAATTTCTGAATCGTTTCTACCTCATCAAGTTCCCTTGACCGCCGTACATCAAACTTGCACTTACCAGCAGCCTAAAGCACTTGTACAGACCAACATTAAACCAACTTTGTCAGCAACTTACTACGACGACTCTGATATAGACAACGTTGGTTGTTTTCACCTCGATTGGAGACGTGGGAATGTTTGCGGTGACGATTGCTCTTCAACCGTCAGTGACTTTTTGTCGTGTGCTTCAGATGGATCGCTTACACCCACTGACGGATTTAAAGATACATGTACATCGCCGTATGGTGGTATGTTATCTGATTCTGGTTTTAAAACCCCGCCTTTACAATCAAGAGAAATATGTTCGACTGTGGATATTGAAAAGTCGTTGCCATCAGACAGCGATGGTTTTCAGACGCCGTGTTTGGATAAAAATAGATCTCTGACGCCAACTAACGGATCAATCCGCGATTTCTTTTCACCTATTTCGTGTCTGTCTGATACCGGGTTTCGCACACCTCCAGGTTGTCGAAGAACGCCCACTGGCGAACCTGTAGACGGATTTTTCTCACCCTTATCTTGTATCTCAGAAACTGGCTTTAATACACCATTGGGCGATAGAGATTCAATATGTGGGCAAGCTGACGGATTCTTTTCTCCATTATCGTATGTATCTGAATCTGAGTATAAAACACCTGGAGGATCAAGGACTCCAACTCAATTGCCAGCCGATGGATTTTTTTCGCCGTTATCTTGTTTCTCTGATTATGAAGCTGCTTTGTCTGAGTTAAATGGTTCAATCACTCCAACCGAAACGATTGAAGCTGAGTTTTTTGTACCTAAGTCTACGACACCGTCGGATGTTGGTTTCGGCACGCCGTCAGAGGGCGACAGCGAGTTAAAATACTTTGAAACAGAGAGCATGAATAACGATCACAAACAGTTAGTAAGCAGACAACTTTCAACTTTATCAACTAATGCTACTGGTTACCAAACACCGCCTAAATTTTGCTACGTAATTCCGCCAAAGTTTATCGGTAAAAAGTCAGTTAAAATCTCAGTTGTTCGGGGTGGTACCGCGAATTTAGGATGCTCCGTAATATCCTTCCCAGAAGCTAAAGTAGCTTGGTATAAAGACAGCAGACTCTTGGATATCTACGATCGCATATCACAGCACATGACCCAAAAGCCAATCAAGGACGACGAATGGTCGGCATGGCAACTACCAAACGCAGTCACCGAAAGCGATATCGACTTAGGCAGCACTAAACAATTTGATTCTCATTACGTATTGAAAATAGACAATGTTGTGGATAAAGACGAGGGATTGTATATCTCTAAGGCCTGGAACGCTGCCGGGGTGGCAACGAGAATAATAAGACTTACTGTGCTCAACTTTAAAGAGTGATTTTTTCATTGTGATCTTTTCGCATTGTGTAGATAATATTGTGATAATAAAATATTGATGGCATGACAAATTTGTTTCGTTTCTAGGGTAGAAAAAAAAACAATTTAAGTTCGCAACGCTTAAGCTTTGGATTAATGTTTTAAATTAGGTTAAAAAGCTAAATTACTAAAACGATATTTTATAACAATTGTTTAATTATATTTAAAAATAATTTTATTACTTTTTTTCTCAAAAGGACATTCGAAAAAGAAAGCAAAATATTTTCAAGAAATTAGCCAATCAGAAACCACCGTTACAAGTGACGTTTTATTTCAACAACCATCCATGATCATGAAACAACCACGTGGTAATACCTCACCATTGTTATCAACCAGACGTCATATGAAACCAGTTTTTCAACAACCATTGCGTGACGTCATTGCTGTCGATGGTGCTGACGCGATCTTCGTTGCCGTGGTAACCGGTGTGCCAACTCCTCTAGTCACGTGGTATCATAACGGAAAGGTTGTCAAGGATTATTATCAGTACACTAAAGACGGAAATAATCATCAATTACTGGTACCGCAAGCTAGCAGCAAAGATCAAGGAATAGTTAGCTGCAGAGCTACTAATGCTCTCGGCCAATCAAGCAGTACTGCGCGTTTATCAATTGAAACGTTTAATATAGAAGAAACTACGCTTACTGATGGTTCCACAACTTACATACAAAGTCTTGAGCAATCACGGCGAAGCGGTGAATATTTACTTAGCAAAGAAGGGCCTAGTACTGCCTCGTTTCAAAACAACACTATGCTCATGGAAAAGCAATGGTCAATGTCTGGTGTTCAAACTACCATTGAAAAAAGTGATTTCTCTATGCAGGCATCGACTTTGCATTTAACTAACGACAGTCAAGAAGCGTTTAGTCAAACCACGTTTTCGTTACCTGATATTTACAGCAGCGAGACCACGTCTTTAGATTCCTCGAATATTGATGTAACTGAGAAACCGCGTAAGCCAAGGCGTAAACTTCGCTCGAAATCTGCAATCGACATGTCAAACTATCAAGAGTGGATGGAAAAAGTGAGAGAACTTGTTCGCGAAGAAATACAAAAAAGCGAGAAAAAGGAAGAAGAGAAAATCGAAATCTCAATTGTAAAAGAGGAGGATAAAATGGCGCCAAAATTCATGAAACCAATCAGCGATTGTGATGTCATAGCAGGTGATACCGCGCATTTTGTGTATATCATAAAATCGAACCCAGCGGCAAAAGTAACCTGGCTTAGAAACGGAGTAGCACTGACCTCAGACGACCAAACTCAACAAATCACAAGTGATACCAACATGGGAACAATATCTGATGACGAAGCCGGTTGTCTGGTCATAAGTGAATCGGAGACACGTCATAGTGGCGTATATTCATGTATAGCATCTAACGATCTTGGTAGCACTAAATGTTCGGCAACCTTAATTGTAAAATCGCTCCACAACACTGAAACAAGCATGGAGGTACAGAACGAAAGTTTTACCAGTTTTATGACAAGAGAATCACAAACTTATGAGAGTCGAATCGAAGACGAAGATTCGGTGATATCGGCCGCTTTTGAGCATTTAGAAAAAGCTGAAAAGTCTCATTTAGTATCCGAAGTAATAATTAGCCAAGACAGTGCATCTGTAACTACGCTAGACTCTAAAATTCCGCAAAATTTTCAACCTATCGTGGAAAAACGGAAACCGAAAAAGAAGAAACGACAAAAAGTTGTGGAACAGATTTTGCACCGGAACGACGACTCGGAGACAGGCGAAGGTTAGGCGTCACGTGGTTAGAGATGTCACGTGATTTTAGTGATGTCACGTGAATGGCACGCTGTTGTAAAAAAAGTCACGTGGTCACAGATAAATCGCGTGATTTGAAACATTATGTTTTTTAATATCACACCACCAACACAAAGTTTAGAGTAAATATAAATAGACACACGTTTTTTAAAACCTTGGATACGTATGATCAGTAGAATTGCATTAACTTAACAGGCAGGCTGATAGTGATTTGCAAATTTTTAAGATTATGCTTGCTTTAGATAAACCCTACATAATAAAGCATGCTTTTTGTATAAATTTAAAATAAAACCTTTAGTAAAACACTTTGGAATAGCAAGGAAAACGTTGTTTTTTGAAACCGAGAACGAATGAATACAACTAGGCTTTATTAAATATCTATTTAGACGCGCACACAATATTTTGCATGCACTCGCATTTTTATTAAAATATTACTTAAATATGGAATGCACCACACTTAAAATTACAATTGTATATATTATATTAAAACCTAATTTTTAATAAGTTTTTTTTAATTTAACAGAAGAGAAAAGTCCAGTGTTTGTCGAACAACTTGAACCTAAAGTCGGAAAACCTGGAGAAAAGGTGACGTCACTATATTTAAAACAGTTTTGTGACGTCATTATAATTTACGCTCTTTAATTTTATTATTTGAAAATAAATTTCGTTAGGTTCGACTTTCTTGTTCTTTAACCGGATCGCTGCCAATCAAAGTCACTTGGTACAAAAACGGGGCGGAGCTTAAAGACGATGCCAGAGTTAAAGTAAACTGTAACGAAACTTCGCCGTTTGTGGAAATACAAAATGTAGATTTTAGGTGAGCTTACAAATTTTGATAATTTTGTAATAATTTCAGCGTTATTTAAGCCTTACAACAGCGCTTTTATTAAGCAATGTTAAACAGTTATATATATAAATATATGGTTTTAGCTTTTCTTTTATATCATATTGATTAGGAAACCTATATGTACTTGGCGTTTTATGTGTACTTATACAAAATTAAAGTCGACATTTAAACCTTAAAACATTAAGTTTGTTAAACATTCATCTGCAATTTTCAAGTACATAATTTTTTTTAAATTTTAATTACATATTGCTTAGTCAAATTGTCAGTACTTTGCGTTATTAAATGTTTTTATATAAAGTTAAAATATTTAAAAATTACCACTAGACAAAAATGTCTTTTCGCGTTTTATTACTTCCTACAGACTGCACTGTGGGATATTCGTTTAATCCTTGTTTGTATAAATATTACATCTATAATTATTAAGTAACAGCTTGAATTACGTGTAATGACAAACAGCTGTTTCCTTTCAATTTTAAAATTTTGATCGTTTTTACAAAATCTGTTAAAATTTTGATTTTTTATGATTTTTATTATTTTCAGTGATTCCGGGGAATATTCGGTCGAAGCCCAAAATATTTGCGGAACTTCTTCCTGTTTGGCAACCCTGGACGTCGAAGGTTTGTGACATGTGATCAACTACGTCACCAAGCGAGCATGACGTCACTATTGTCAAGGCAACCACTCACTGTGTCACGCGCTTTTTGTTTTTGCATGTTTTGAAATCATATTATTTTATTTAGAAATTTATTTTTTTCGTTTAAGATGTTTTATTTTTATTTTATCGTTTTGGAAAATAAAAATTTATTACGAGCACTTTTATTTTTGAGTTTCTTATTTGACGTCACTCGCACACTTAATAATACATTTCACTATTTATTTTTAATTTCATTTCAGTGTAAAAAGGTTATGCTATACATTTTATTTTTTATTATTTGTAAATATAACACAGCATGTCTCGAGACATTTTTCTCACACAACCTGAGTTATGTCTGCGCAATTAAACTTAATTACTTACATTTAAAAAAACTTTTAATCTTTAAACCTCTCTAGATAACTATGATAGACCTTTTTAAATATTTCAAGCAAAGATTTTACTAATATTTATTACTTAACTACTGAAATATAAGGTTTTTATTTAAATTTTTAAACCGTTAGGGGTTGCTCCAGAGTTCGTAATTAAACCAAAAAGTCAGTCAATTGAAGTTGGGAAAAGTTGTAGTTTTAATGCAACTGTTACTGGTGTTCCACGGCCCACTGTTACATGGAAACATAAGGTAAGTAAAAATTGCTGAGATACTGGACAAACTTTAAAATAGGTTTTGTAATTTAAAAACTTTAACAATATATATATATAACTTTAACAATATATATAACTTTATATATATAACTTTAACAATATATATTAATAATAAAAATTAAAAAAAAAGTTATTAATAATAAAAAATAAACTTAAAAAATTACCAACAAAATTTTTATTAATTAACCAAATAAATTTGTTATTTTGCGAAATTTTCGTAAAAATTTTATAAGAATAATTATATAATATTCATGGCGATGATTTTATATTATATAAGAAGTTACGTAACAATCTGGCCTTCGTGACGTAACAGGCGATTCTATCCATCAAAGTTAAACCTAAAACTGTCGCTAGACATTAACAACATGATACTATTACATAACCGAATCTGCTAACTTTGTCCCCTTTACTTTCAATGCTAATCGCCGCCTCGCAGCTTGTAGCCTTCTTTATGTTACGTCACGAGGTGTGGATGACGTCACTTCGGATGGTTTATTACCCGATGTTCAACTAAAATCTAATCATTTAATTTCAGGACGTGATAGCCAAACAAAGTAAAAGAATTGAAATTGAGGAAAATAAAGGCGTTTGTAAACTTAATATAAACCGGTTAGAGCAGGCTGATACCGGTTCTTATATTTGCCTAGCTACTAACCAGTTTGGTTCTAGTCAGTGCTCGGTGACTTTAAATGTAGAAGGTATCTTAAAAAATTACTAATTTTTCAAAGAATTCATCTTTAAAAGTAGCTTACAATTATTTTTGTCAAATATGGAATTGACAGTTTTTGGCAACTAAACAAATTTCTTATCTTGAATGTGTTTTTAATTGGCCTTTTTTGGATAAACTTCTATAAAAATGTTTCTAATTTGCGGTTGCCTTTAGCTTTTCTATTTCAGCTAGGTTTTTTAGCTTATAAATTTCTTAGTTTAAATAAAATAGTTTGTTTGTTGATATTTTTGTTGAAGTTAAAAGAATGGAAAGCAAACCAACCGCACAAGAAGCAAGATTTATCGAAGAACCAAAAAGTCGAACATGCCAAGCCGGTAACAATTACAATTTTATATAAAAAAATATTGCTTTTTTTTGTAAATATCTTTATCCTCGATGTGGGAAAGTCGAATGCGCGACTTAAACATAGAGAAACATCAGTTACTCCGACCCAGTCTCGAGTTGCATGTGGCAATTTGGGATATTATAGATTATAATTGCCCAATAATTATGCTGCTTTTATATTTGTCTTTCTGTTATTTTAGATATAAAATTTGTTAATAGGCTCGTTTTATTTAAAATTAATGGCGCTAAAAACTATGAATATATATATTTTATTTTTTTTGTTCGAAAACTAATTCTGTTTAACACTTTTTTATAGCTAAATATAAGTTGCATTGGTTTCTAATAATAAATCTCATAACCTATATAAAAGAGTGTTAATAGCCTAACATATGTAACGACTTAGCTTTAATCAAAGTAGATGTCTACATGTGACAATGTCAATCAAAATTTAAATTTAATGAAATTGTTATTTAAATAAACCTACTTATTTTAATAAGGCTATAACATTAACAAAATATTTTTTAATGTAATGCCATTATATCAAATTGTTTGAAATCACATTTTTTCACAAACTTACGATAGTAATATTCTATATATATTACTAGTCGATTTCCCGCCTATGGCAAACCTTTAAATTGTTCCAACTTTTAACTTATATTTCTCCTTAAAAAAGTGTCGTCTACTCAGCTTAATTATATTTCCAACTGAAGTATTTACTCTACATTATATTAACTTTAAATTTACATTCTAGGGGAGACGGTTACTTTCACTGCCCACGTTGCAGGCGAACCTAGTCCCACCGTGCAATGGAACAAGGGTAAGGGTCGTGAGATCAAAAGCTACAGGCGGTTCAACATCGAGAGTTGTGGTGACGTACACACGCTGTCCATCTCAGTATTAGATGCGCCTGATACTGGGATGTACAGGTGTGTTGTCAGCAACTCCGCTGGTGAATCTGCCGTACAGTTTGATCTCACCGTGGACGACAAGAAGCCGAAGGAACATATTGAGCAAGGAGAGTTGAAAAAGTGAGTATTAAAAAATAAATTCACATTTTTTTGATTTGTCTTTTAATTTTGTTTTAATATGGTTTTATTAACATGAGGCTTTAATTTGAAATGATTTTAACATTAAATTATAGTTGAAAAAAAAAGTGTTATATAAATTAATTTATGAATTTTAAGTATTTTTAATTGCATTTTAATTCTGTTGAAACAAGAGTTTGCTAACATAAAGCTTTAATTTGGAGAAATTTTAACATTAAATTAGATTTAAAAAGAAAATTTTTAATAATTAATTAATAAATTTTAAATATTTTTTTTAATTAGCATTTAAATTTCGAGTGTTTTGCTAATTAAAGCTTAAAAAGATTTTTAAATTAAATACAATATTAATATCAAAATTATATGTTAAGAAAATATTTATTTATAAAACCTAACGCTTAACACTATTTTAAAACAATTTACTTTTAATTTTTAGGAAGATTCCCATTCCAAAGGAAGAGATAGACGTAAAGGATATTTTAGATTTAATGAAGGAGGTTGATCCGAAGGAATATGAGAAGTATGCGAGGTATTACGGGATCACGGATTACAGACAACTTCTCACAAGATGCGAGGAACTTAAAACAATACAGGATGATGTAAGGCCTCATTTTGTTTGCTAATCTGTTAATGTAAAACAAATCTGTAAAGAAGATCTTCAGTCTGTAGTTTAAATATTGATATTTACATTAATATATAGACGCAATATTTGCTTTTATTTAAAAGGCTTTTTACGTACATTTTTAACATTTATACTTGATTATTTTACTAAAAAACATTTTTTGTTAAAAAAGACAATGGCTGGCGTTAATACTTAATTTTTTTGTCTCTGTTTACTTAAAATAAAATTATAACTTTAATATTTACATTAATATATAAACACCATCTTTGGTTTAATTTAAAAGGCTTTTTCACATAGATTTAAAAAAGTCAAATTTTATTAATTTTACTGAAGAACATTTTCTTGTTACAGAAAGCAATGGCTGATGAGATCGGAGATCTTTACAAACTAATGACAAGAAGTATGTCATTATCAGACCATGTCGAGGTTATCTCTGATCTCAGTGACGTCACTGCTGACGTAGGCACCGACGCGAAGTTCGAGACCGAACTGAAGTTGAACTTCCCAGATATTGAAGTTAACTGGTATGTTGTTTGGATAATTTTAATTTAAAAACCCTTTTTTTATATTTTATTTAAAAGCACTCAGTTTAAAATGCTTTAGCAACTTTAATTACTTCTAGTTTTTACGTTAGATTCGCTTAAAAGCACACTTTTTAACGCCTTCATGTTTTTTTATATTAATTTATTTTTACAAATCTAGGTACAAAAGAAATGAAAAAATCACAAACAACGATAAATACGAAATTAAACATGAAGGCCAACTCTGCCAACTTATTATTAAAAAAGTTGCACTAAAAGATGAAGGCGAAGTGAGAGTTGCTGCTGGACCTCATTCGTCAACTGTTAAACTCATCGCTAAACCTAAAGGTAGGCACTTTTGTCGTGGAAATGTAGGGTAGACACTTTTATTATGATTGTAATGATGACAGGTTTATTGACTTAAGTGTTTACAATTTGAGTTTAAATTTATTTGTGAATTATAAAGCAATTGTTACTTAATAATATTACATGTCAGAATTTGTCCTTTTTTTAAAGTAATACTAGTCCACAAAACTAATTTACTTTAAAAACCTTTAAATTCGTATAAAAAAGAATACTTTGGGCCCGTTTTTTACTTATTTTGTTGTTTTAACTGGCGATATTATTGCGTAGAATCGCAAACGAAAAAATCTAAAAAGATTGTAATTGAGAAAGACATTCAAATAACTGAAAGCAAACCGCAAGAGAAAACTAATAAAATGGTTCCAAAAACGACCAAAAAGTCAAAGAAAGTGGTTCATAAAGCAACTACAGTACTGGTTACTGAAACGCACCATACAGAACCAACCAAACCAGAACCACTTCTAGAGCATATTGGTGCTAAAGAACCAGTAAAAATGATCGAAAAACAACCATCTATTACAGAAGTAGACTTAAATCTAATACAACCAATTAAAGATGAATCGAAAAGTACGATCTTGCCTAAAGAGGACAAAGTAGCAGAAGTGAAAGAAATTGAACAAGAAACAACGCCACCCAGTGTTCAAGAAACCGTTCAAGGTTCGATGACGTCACTATCACGTCATTGTCAACCTTTTTAAAACTCATTGGTCCATTTAATAAGCTAATTTCTTTCAGGAAAATTCATTTCATCTTCACGACAAAAATCTTTACAAAATCTGTCAATATCTTTGATTGTTAATCTTAATTTTTTATATTTTTAGTACATTTCTCGAAAGAGTTGGAAGACAAGAAAGCGAAAGATCACCAAGACGCTGAATTCGTTTGCGTTGTCAACACACCGGACACCACAGTCACGTGGTACAAGAGCGACAAAAAACTACGAAAATCTAGAAAATACGATGTTTTGAGCACGCCGGTAGATGGGGGTATGGAGCACAAGTTGATAGTAAAAGATATGCAACCAGAGGTCGAGTCTGTGATTATGGCAAAAGCAGTTTTGGGAGATGCGAAAGCGGAAACATCGGCAAAACTTTTTTACTCACCAGAAGGTTGGTAAAATTATATATATACATTTATATGTATAGTAAGGTTAGCAAAATTTAGCAAGTCTATATGCATATTTATACATATTTATATATTTTATATTTATGATACCGGTTTAAAAATAGTAAAAATAACATTCTAAATTTGATTAAAATTGTTTTTCACTATCATTCACTTTTCTATCACGTCACATCATCCGCTAAAATGATTCTAAAACAACACTTATTATGTTTTAACATACTTTTTTAAACTATAATTTATTGAACACATTTTTCATAAAAAAAAAACAAACTTGAAAACACATCTTTATAGTCGTGGTAAAGCCTTTAACTGACAAACGCGTCAAAGAAGGCGAGACAGTCACGCTCGAGTGCGAATTACACTCGCCCAATGAGGTTGTAGTATGGCATAAGGGAGACAAACGTATTTACCCTGGCGGTAAATTTTCAATGCAGCGTAAAGGGTCGCTACACACTCTGGTAATACACGAACCGGTTAAGTTAGATGAGGCTACTTATAAGTGCGTAGTCGGTAAAAATGAGGTCTCGGCTTCAATACTGGAAGTAGATACAAGTATGCTAAAGTTTAATGTTAAAATGTTCCTTAGTATAAGAAATAAATGCAAACGACAGCTTGGTGTAGTGGTAAGAACATTTGCTACACCACACATGAGGTCGTGGGTTCAATTTCCACTGATCTCATGCTGTAGCACCCTTGAGTATGGCGCTATAAACAGTATGAACTCCTGCTGAGCCAGCAATTAATCAGCAGTATAATTATTGGGCAATTAAAATCTATAATATTCCAAACTGCAACAGGCAACCCGAGACTGGGTCGTAGTAACTGATGTTACTCTATGTTTAAGTCGCGCATTCGACTTTCCCACATCGAGGATAAAGATATATACAAAAAATGAGTTTTAATTATAAATAAAATGGCTATATATTAAAATAAATTCTATGTCTAGAACACAAGTTACGTATATTTTTAACTGTAGTGAATGAGCATTTAACAGTTTTAAAAAATTCGAACACTTCTTACAATTTTTTAACTTACACAATGTTAAAATTTAAACACGTGTGCAATACTTATCACCACGTGATCATTTCATCCAATCACACGCCATCTCATTACAGCGATTATCTTCACGCAAGAACTGGAACCGATCGTCAAGGTCAGCGAAGGTGAAAGCGTGACTCTTGTTTGCAAAGTGTCACGTGACCGAGCACGTGTCCAGTGGTTAAGAAACGGCAAAAAAATGAAACCAGGACCTTTGTACAAGACCAAGATCTCAGGATTGGAGCGCAGGTTGATTATCAATGACGTCACAAGAGATATTGATGACGGTGCAGAATTTTCGTGCAGGATTTTGGACAATGATGAATTAACTGAAACGACGTCAAAAGTTGTGGTTGTGTCAATTGGTAAGAAGTTTAATTTTTGTTGCAAAGTTGTTTTAAAATGTATTGGTAAACTGTTACCCTTTTATTATACTTAACAACTAATAAGGTATTTAATTGATTTGCTTTTTTTAGGTGATGAGATAGTTAAACAAATGAAAGACCAAACAGTTGTTGAAGGAAAAAAGGCAACTTTCGAATGTTTGATCAGTAGAGATGACGGCAAGGTCACGTGGTTTGCCGGTGAATCCCCTATCTCAGGACAGGTAATATAAATAAATATAAATATTTTAAAGTTTTCAATATGTCCCAATTATAAAAAAATTGAAAAACGATTTTTTTATTTTTTAACTTAATATTCATTTAGGACAAAAAATACAAGCAACTAGCTATGAAAAATCTACGTCGTCTTATTGTTAATGACGCAACAATGGATGATATTATGCCGTATACCTGTGCACTTGGTGACTTAAAAACTTCAGCCAAACTTGAAGTTACACGTAAGAAAAATATCTTAACTTTTATAATAATAATAACTCTAAATATTAACAACTTCTTATACTAAAAACTTGATATAAATTGCTATCTAAAAATATATTCACGTATAGTTTAACAATCACTAAAATATATTTTTATTATTTTTCCTTTTTTTTGTAGCTGCCGAAAAGGTTGAAGGAGTGACCACGCTGGAGAAGAAAATACGACACATCGAGGCAGAAGAGGAACCGGAATTGGAGCAAGTACAGTTAAAGGGGATCCCAGGGTTGAAGTTTGTAAAGGAACTGAACGACGCAGATGTAGTGGTAAGTATTTACTTTGTTGCAATTTTTTAAATTTATTGATTTTTATCTATTTTCAAATATTAATTTAAATGATGTTTATTTTAATTTTTTTTTATTAAATCTTTTTTAATTTTAATTTTGTCTATCAATCAACAAATATGAATATTATTTTTTGGGTGTTATTTTTACTAAAAATCATTTATTTTCCATAGGAGGGAGAATCCCTAACTTTAGAATGTGAGCTTTCCCATCCCAATGTTGCAGTTGAGTGGTATATTGGCAACCAGAAGATATACCAGACCAAACAATACACCATCTCAGCACAAGACACCATCCATAAACTGGTTGTTTCCGACACCACAAACGCCAAAGCAATTTATAAATGCCAGACTCTGCCTAACCCTGATGTCATGACAACTTGTACAGGTACGTAACGTCCGCAAACGTGACGTCATCACAAAATATTTTTTTTGTTTTTTCATTTAAATTAAAAAAAAAATAATATGTTTTTTTTATAAATATTAATATTTTGTTTTTTTATTGCAGTTTTAATGAAAAAGAAAGGTAAGCTTTTGTTGCATGCGATTTTATTCAATACTCATTTAAAAAACATAAAATTTCAGTTTAAATTCATATTTTTTAAATTTCCAAATCATAAGTAAACGTAGCAGGTAAGTTTTTGTAACATTTATTCATATTCATTATTTTTATTACTACCATTACCTCACAAACCACTCATACGTCATACATACGTCATTATCACGCCATAGTCGAGTTCAAGGATCGCCTAGCAACGGAAGAATACGGTGTCGAGAGAGAGAATATGATGTTTAGATGTACGCTCAACAAATCTGTTGAAACAAAATGGTTGTACAACAACAAAGTGATTCAACAAAAACAAGGTTTGTTGAATTTAAGTTGCAATTAATGTAAAAGAAGCTTGTGTTAAAATATGTTTTTATAAGAGCTTAAAAGAATATTTAAAAATAATATGTAAATTTTTGTGTTATAGTTGAAGGTTTATTACAAGCGTTTATAAATAATTAGTAAAAATGGTAGTGTTTAGTTAATAATGTTTTTGTTTAAATGTTAAGCTATAACTACATGTCAGAAATACTAAAAAAATGTATAAAAATGACATTGTAATTTTTGTTTGTAAGTGTATATATTTAAAAAAAAGATTACAAGCTAATTTAATTAATTAAACTTTAATCGTGGTGCTAAAATTTACAGAAAATTTTAAATCTTAATTTTTTAATTTAATTTTAACTTAGGCAAATACAAAATGGAATGCAAAGCTCATATTCGCACTTTACTTGTTCAAAACCTCACCTTGAAAGATCAAGGCACCTACAGCTGTCAATCATTAGACGGGAGGGCGGAGACTAGTTGTGACCTCACAGTAGGAGTGAATGACGTCACGCTGTTGAAGCGATTGAAGGACGTGTCTGTTGTGGAAGGGGAGACGGCAAGATTCGAAGCCGAGATCTCAGACGAAAGGGTGAGAATTAATTAGTTGGTGATAATTATTTGTCCTCGATGTTGGATGAAATTTTAAGTACTTTAAATTTTTAAACAGCTGTTGATGTTTGAAAATTAACAAAAATAATAAATTACAATGTTTTGACAAATTAATAATGCAAATCTATTTAATATTTTTTATTTATATTTAATATTTAAATGATTATTTTTTCAAAAATTATTTAAAAAAAAAATTAAAAATCATTAATTTTCACCTTTATGGAGTTTAAATAACAATGTTTTAAATGTATAAAATAATATTAAATTTACCCACCTAGAGTACCTACTTATACCTATTTTATTTAAATATTTTAAGAATTGTTTTAGACGTTATTGTTTATGTTGAATTTTTTTGGTAAATTGAATATACAGCTTTATGGTGTTTTAAGATATATATATATATATATTTTACAAAATTCTATTTAAAGTATAATTTTAACTTAATATCATACTTTATTATTTTTTTATTTTATTAGCCACATTGTACTTGGATGTTAGATGACAAGATACTTGAAATAGGAGAGAACGTCGAAGTGTTAGAAGAAGGCAGAAAACGAACTCTTCTTCTCAAGAACGTCTCTACTTCACAGCGGGGAAAGGTGATATATAAAAACTTAACAACTCTAAGTTTAACTATTCTATTTAGACAGAGGTTCTAATATAGAGAAGTATACAAATTGATTGTGTTTAAAAGCATTTTGGGACTGTATTTTTGGGATTTATCTACAAAAGAAGATATCAAGAAATTAGGATTTATTTATATTTATTTATTTTATCTAAATAATATTTTTATAAAAATTGTTTCGATTTTGTGTGTTTTTTATCATTTTTATTTAACCGATTTTTGAACCATCAGATAACAATGTCCGTTGGCCGTATTCAAACCAGCGTCAACATGTCAGTGATTGACAGACCAGTCAGTTTTACAGAGCCATTGAAGGACAAAATGGCAGTTGAAAGAGGCGAGGTGGTGTTTCAATGTAGAGTGTCAAAACCAGAAGCCCAAACAAAATGGATCAGGTAAATACACAAGTGGAAATCATTGTTGTACAAAAACTAATTTAAATATATATTTAACTTCGATGTGGGAAGGTTGACTTCAGGACCTAAACATAGAGTAACATCAGTTACCCGACTAAGTCTTGAGTTGCCTTTGGCAGTTGGAAATATTATAAATTTGAATTGACCTAAACCTAAACTGCTGATTAATTGTTGGCTCAACAGGAGTTAATACGATTTACAGTGCTTTACTCAAGAGCGCTACAGAATAAAGCAGTAGGGATCGAGTCCAGGACCTCATGTAGTAGTTCAAACACAAAATAATATAATTACAGCATTATGCTAAGTTGTTAAATTTAAATTAATGTTGATTTTTATACAGAGATCGTCGAATACCGATCCAAAATTGCGACAAATATGAAATCAAATCAGAAGAATGCTTTCGAACTCTTGTTATTCGTGACGTCACTTATGACGATGAAGTGACGTATACTTGTGACGTAGAAGATTGCAAAACTACTGCGAAATTGACAGTTAGCGGTAAGTTTAAATTTAAAAGGTTTTTATTTTTATTTCCTTTAAGTTTTTTATTATTAAAATTTTATTTTTAGCTCGGGAAGTTAAATTTATTTTCCCGCTTTCTGATCAATCCGTTCCCGAGGACTCGATCGCCACTTTCCGATGTCAACTCAACTTTGATGACGTAAAGGTCACGTGGTATAAGAACAACGTGCGTCTGGTCAAAAGTCGTGACGTCATCATCGAAAGCAACGGAGCGGAACATTCGATTACTTTTAACAAAGCATCGACCGAAAACGAAGGAAAAATTTCAATTGAAGCCGAGAACTTAGAAGTAAAATAAAATAATATTAAAATTAAAAGTAATTTAAATTGGACATTACAAAAATTGTATTTCTGTTATTTTTATAGGGAACTGCTGAACTACGAATCGAAACTGAGGATTTAGAATTATTGCAAGGACTTGAAGATTGCAAAGTGGTCGAAGGAGAATCTGTGACTCTGGCTTGCAAACTCAACAAAGCTAATGTTATGGGTAAGTCTACATTTCAATCTCTTAGCATTACTATCAAATATTTTTAAAGATATTGCAAAATATTGTTTTGCTATAAAAAAATATCAAATAAGGTTTATAAAAAAAGTTTTTATTTACTAATCATTTTATTTATTAATTATTTTTTAGGTTCTTGGTTTCGCAACGGTGTAAAATTAGCCCGTACCGACTTAATCTCAATTCGCACTGAAGGCCCGACTCACACCTTGGTCGTAAAAAACTTGTCGGTAGATGACGCTGCGGAGTTTACCTTCTCAGCTGACGGAGTTCAATCAACGTCGATGGTGACAGTCGAGGGTAAGCTTGTTAAGCCTAGCGTGACGTCACTTTAAGTGATGATGACGTCATAATTATTTAGAGTGTCGAAATTAGTAATTTGGTTACGCAATAGTTAATCCCTTACAAAAAAAGCAAGTAAATTTTATAACTTTAAATTTTTAATTTAATGACGTCATAAATAATTTTGGTGACGTATTCACAGAACGACCAGTAATGTTTACGAAAAAACTGCAACCAATCACAGTGACTGAGATGGATGTTGCAGAGCTATCCTGCGAAGTTACCCGAGTACATGGAAAGGTAAAAAAATATTTTATATTTTTTTAATTTATAATTTTTCAATACTTGTAAATAAAAAAATCATTTGATTCAAAAAACCTCGAAACAAAATCTTCTTTTTTTTTGATTTTTTAATATTTTTCCAATTTCTTTTTTTTAGGTCACGTGGTACAAGGGAGAGCAGGAGTTGGAGCAGAACGAGAGAATCGAGTTTGTGGAAGAAGGATGCTGGAGAAGACTGGTCATCTTGAAGATCAATTACGAAGACGAGGCGGAATACATGTGCAAGTGTGAAGCGGGTGTGACGTCGGCAGCGATCACCGTGGGCGGTATGTATTATTCCGCCGTAATTAGGAATTTTAATATCAATCCGCGAACTTTATTTCGATATTTTCCCGCGTTAAATAAAATGACGTCAGTTTCATTTCGGTATTCATCCGCGTCATTTTTATGACACTTTTAGTATAAATCCGCATTTTTTAAAATTGTTATCGACTTGTTACAATATTCATCCGCCAATTTAGGTCGAAACATCAAGGTACGCCGCGACCTTCGCGACATGGAAGCAACCGAAGGTCAAAGCGCATCATTCGAGTGTGAGATATCTCACGATGACGTCGCTGTCAGGTGGTATCTCAATGGTGACGTCATAAAGCCATCGGAGACTATTCGGTAAGTAGTAAAAAGATTTTAAAGAAAATTTATTTTTAAACTTTTATAAATTATTTTGGTAATTTTCAGTTTTGAAGCTGTTGGACGACGTCATCGGTTGATATTTGATGACGTCACATCGGATTGTTCCGGAACAATTAAGTTTGTTGCGTCAAAAGCAAGCTCGGAGGCGACACTTAGTGTCATGGAACCGCTTGTTAATTTTGTTGAGTCGATTAAGGATTTGGTGGTTGAGGAAAAATCACAAGCAGTGTTTGAATGCCAGGTAAAAATTATTGAAAAATAATTGGAAACACTGAAATTTAAAATATGTTTTGGAAACACTGTTTTCTAATTTTTTTAGATTTTTAAAATTTTTTGGGGGGTTTAAATTTTTTTAAATTTTTAAAATTAATTTTTTTTTATTTTAAAATTTTTTTTTGTGTTTTAGGTATCTCGACCTAACGCTGAGGTTCGGTGGTTCAAGGGACGAGCGATCATCAGACAATCGGAGAAATATGACGTCATAGTCGAAGGTTGTCGACGTGCTTTGGTGGTTAAACAATGTAACTTTGATGACGAAAAGAAATACACTTGTGACGCAGAAGACGCTAGAACAAGCGCAAAACTAACCGTACAAGGTAGAATAATAACTTAATTATTTACATGAGCTGTTAAAATGGATATTTATAGCTATAGTATTTTTGTTTAATACTTGATAATTTTTTTATTTTACTTTTAGCTCGAAATATCAAATTTATTCGATCACTTCCCGAAACTTCTCGTGTTGTTGAACGTGAACCAATCACTTTCGAGCTTGAGCTTACGCATTGTGACGTCGAGGTCACGTGGTACAAGAACGGAGCAAAAATGTCGCGTACTAAGAACGTAGATATTGAGAGCAAGGGAGTTAACCATTTTGTGACAATACATCATGCCAGTATGGAGGATTATGGAGTAGAGGTTGTAGCTCATGCTGAGGAAGAAACTTGCATGACAACTTTGTATATAGAAGGTAAAAAAAATTAAATTTAATTTACATAAACTTTAGTTTTAAAAATTGCACATTTTAACACAAAAGTAAATCTACAAATGTTGAATGTGGCATTTTTAAAGAGTTGTTTTTACAATATTTATAATTCTTTTGTCTTTTTTTAGAAATCACAATTCAAATTGGGGATAAACTAAAAGACTTGACAGTTATTGAAAAGAACGAAGCAATCTTTACTACAACGTCTAATTATGATAACGTACCACATACTTGGTACAAAGGTGATCTAATTTATTAATTTTTTATTGCATTTTAGCAGTAAAATTGTTTATTTCTTGAGCGATCTTTACCAAACATGTTTCTATCTATACTTATTACTTGGTTTTTGGGATAATGTTAAATTTTTTATTGCATTTTAGCTGTGTAGTTGTTTATTACTAAAGCTATACTTACATAGCAAGTTTATATTGTAAATACTAATCATGTTATTTTCTTAGATAATGTAAAACTGGTAAAGAGTAATACAGTTGAAATCATGGATGAGGACAAACTACATACCCTCAAATTAATTAACTGTTCACTCGAAGATTCTTCTGAGATTAAATTTGTATCGAAGACAGCTGAAACAACCGCTCGTCTTACAGTTATAGGTAAAACATTGTATTTAAAAGTACAACTACCTTAAAAACGTTAGCTTCAAATATGCTAAAACCTAAGTACTGTGAAGTATTAACCTATACACTAACATAATCTCCACATTTAATAAACATGGTATGTTACTTTTTTCAGAACCACCAGTTGAATTTCCTAAATCACTTGATGAAACAAAAACTTGTGAAGAAATGGACAAAGTTGTTCTAGAATGTAAAGTCAGCAGAGCTAACGCTGTAGTCACGTGGCGCAAAGATGACGTAGTAGTTAAATCTACAGACGCGTAAGCACAAACGATATTAATATTGTTACAAAATTTATCTAATTAAAATTTTTATTATTTACTTTAATTTTTTATATTTAGAACTTTGATTGAAAGTGATGGTGTGATTAGACGTCTTACTATCCAAACTACTAAAATGAACGATTCAGCAACTTGGACTTGTGATGGAGTAGACTCTAAAACTTCTTGCCAACTGACAGTCAAAGGTAACTCTAAATAAATATATTAAATTACTTTTTTTTAGATTTATGTTAAGTTTATTTTTTAACAAACATTAATGATAACTCGTTTTAAGTAATATTAACAAGTATATATTTTATTTTTTTCAGAAATTGAGCTTAAATTTACTAAAGAACTTTCCGCAAAACTTGTTAAGGAAGGAGAAGGCACCAAATTAGAATGCACCATAAACACCAGTAAACCAGTTGTTGTCGAATGGTTGTTTTGTGGCAAACCTATCAAACCATCTGAGACCATGATAGTGTCTAGGGAAGGCCCAAAGCAACAGCTTGAAATTAAAAACATCACGGTATTTAGAATTCTTAATTAATTTAATTTTGTCATTTTTTACAGAATATTTTTCTAAATCTTTTACTTAAATTATTTTATAGTTGCCACAAGAGGGCAAATACCAATGTAGGTCACGTGGTGTGGAGACCATTTGTGATCTAACAGTGAAAGAAAAACCAAACAAGATTGTTGAAAATATCAAAGATGTTGTAGCCGTTGAAGAACAACCTTCAACTACCTTGGAATGTTCTTTGGAAAGGTAAAATATAAAGCAAAAACATTAGTTAATTCAGATTTATAACTAGTTATTTTTTATAAATTGTTTCACTTTATTTTTTCAAGTATTATAAATATAAAGCAACTTTAAAGTTAAATATTTTTTTCTTTACTTAGGGCAAAGGGAGATGTAAAATGGCTGAAGGACAACAAAGAAATACAAACAAGTGAAAAATACGAACTCACGTGTTCAGGCAAGACCCGAGGTCTTATCGTTAAAGATTTGACAAAGAAAGACGCTGGAAAATATACTTGTGTGTGCGAAGAGACAAAGTCTACAGCTAGTTTACAAGTCAAAGGTAGTCTTAAACAATAAAGTTAAACTAGAACATTTTGTTATTAAATACACGATAGTAATCTAGATATTGTTTTAAGGCAACTTAGTATGTTATTTTGTCATTTTATTTTTTGGCATAGTAAGGTTTAACAAATTATATAATTATTATCATTAAAATCTAAGTCTAAATCTTAGCTATTTTTATTTTATTAATCTTGTTTTAATTTATTTTTTAGACGGGATTAAGTTTATTAAACCGTTATCCGACACCACAACATTCAACAAAGACGAGTTCAGTCTTACTTGCCAAATCTCCGACCCAGCTACTACACTAAAGTGGTACAAAGATGATAAACCAGTTACTCAGAGTAAAAGGATTACAATTACTGTAGACAAAGGTGTTAATACATTAACTGTGCCTTGGTCTTGCATGGAAGATACTGGTTTATACAAAGCTGTTGCTCAATTTGCAAAGTCGACTGCCAATGTAGTTGTTGAAGGTAAATCTGTTTATAAAAAATATTTAAGTGGAAAATTAACTAAAGTTATCTATATAAATAGTTTGTTTTTGTTTAAATTATATTAAAATAGCATAATTATAATTATCATTACTATCAGTAGATTGCTTTTTTTTAATCTTGTTTATTTTTAACACATTGCTTTTTTTTTAATCTACAGAAGCGCCTTTAAAATTCTTGGAAAATATTAAAAATTTTGACGTTGAGCATGCCGCAACCGCTACATTTACCTGCAAGGTTTCACCACGTGACCAGAAAGTCACGTGGTATCTTGGTGACGTTGCATTAAAGTCGTCAGGTCGATTTGAAATCAAGGAAGACGACAGAATTCGAATTCTGATTATCAAGAAGTGTGAAGTAGAAGACAGGTAATAAAAAATTTTAAAAAATAAATAAAATAATAATTATAAAAAATAAATATATGTGAATATGCATGAAGTAAAATTTAAAATATTAATTTTGATTTATGCAGATTTAAATATTTTTAATATTTTTTCTAGAAATCAAGTTTCTTGTGTGTTCGGAGATCAAAAATCCGAAGCAACTCTGTACGTCGCTGACCCACCAGCTTGGTTTGTTAACCCCTTGACCCCAGTCACGTGTACAGAACGTGATGACGTCACAATGGAATGCAAGTTATCGCGACCAAACGTCGATGTAAGCAAAATTTTAAATTAATAATAAAAAAAATTTAAAAAATTGTTATACATTTTTATTATCACATGACAAATAATTTTATGACGTCATAATCGTTATTCTTTAAGGTTGAGTGGTTGCGGGACGGCAAGATAGTTGAGGAGAGCAACAGACTTAAGTTTATCGCAGATGGAGTCATGCGAAGATTGGAAATTGCTCAAGTTCTGCTCGAAGAGAATGGCGAATTTACTGTCCGTGTTAAAAACGAAGAAACTGCTACAACAGCAATGCTTACTGTTAACGGTAAATTAAAATCCTTTTAATTTTTCTATTTATTTTATTGGTAAATTATCACAAATTTTACATTTTTTAAATTTAATTTTTGAATTGTTTTTTAGAAATTCCTCCTGGTATTTTGATGGACCCTGAAGACGTAAGCTGCGTCGTTACTGACGTCATCTCTATCCGTTGCGTCATTAGCAAGGCTCGTTATCACGTGATGTGGTCGCTCAACGGTGTAAACATCGACGCCGACTACGTCAAGAAGTCAAAGAACAAGGTCACGACCTCCAAGAGCGATGATGATCTTACCCACGTGTTGACCTTTCATGACGTCACACTAGAAGATAATGGTGACGTCATTGCTACGTGCGAAGGCGTTGCAAGGTCAAACCCAGCTGTTTTGACAGCTGTTCCGATCGTTTTTGAGCAGCCGCCAGTGGACGCTAGAGTACACGATCAAGAGAATGCGATTTACACAGCAAAGACAAACAAAGCAGGAGTAAAGGTAAAAATAAAACAAGTAATATTTAAAAATTTATTGTAAAACTGATTTTATAACATTTTTGATTTGTTTAGGTCACTTGGTGGCGTGATGGTAAAGAAATGGTCGAAGGAGACAATGTGAAAACAACCTGCGATGGTTTTGATTACAAACTTGAACTTATTAGCTGCGGTTTGAGAGACGACCATACTATGATTACAGCTAAGGTAATAAATAACTTACTAACACAAATATAAACTAGCTTTAAAAAAGTTAAAATCTGATATTATATCTAAATATTTGCTTATTTTAATATAGGTTGCAGAAGTTAGCTCTACAGTTCGATTACTCGTCAGTGAACTACCAGCGCAGCTTGCCGATGATGTCATTAATGACGTCACTGTGGAAGAAGGAGCTAGAGTCGGAATTAAAGTTATGCTTACCCAACCAGGTGGTAAAGTACAATGGCTGGCTGACGGAAAACCGATTATTCCGGATGCTAGGATTCAGTTTGTGGCTAGCGGTCTTGAGAGGACATTAGTGATACTGGATTGCAAGCGAGGCTCAGACGAGGTAAAGAAATAACATTTTAAATTAATTAAACATTAAATTAGTAATTAAAATAAAAAACAAGTGCTTAACTAGTTAAAATTTGTCCTCATTAATATTTAACGTAACAATAGATTTAGTAGCGTAACAATGAAGTTGCAACGTAACAGTTATGTTGCCAATATCAATTCTGCTTGGTTACAGTAAAATTAGGCCTAAAAAAATATTTTTTTTGTAACTTCAGCTAACTTACTCTTGTCGATGTGGCGATAAAGAAATACAAGGGCGTTTAATCGTAACTGAAGCACCACTAAGGTTCGATAAGAAACTTTGGGATCATGACTTTGAAGTTGAAAAGACATGTTTGTTGACTTGCAAGTTGAACAAGGCTTTTATGAATGTGGTTTGGAGTTTTGATTCAAAAGTGATTAAAACTGATCGAAGGCACACAGTGAAAGTTGAAGAACAGGTAATTAAAGTTAATAATATATGATTTACATATAGAATCATTTACCTAAAGTGCTTATTAAGGTAATCAAGTCGTTTTAACACTATTAATTTGGTGTAAACACCATGTTTTTCTGTTCAAGATTAATATCTTATGATTTTAACTTGGATTTTAGTTTGTAAATGTATCTTGTCAACTATTAAATCTTCTTTATATTTATTAACTTAAAATTTTTGTTTCTTTTAGGGAAAACTTCACATCCTTGAGATCTCCGAATTCTCAATGCAAGACAGAGGTCGATACGCAGCCAAATGCAGCGGAACAAAAGTCGAAACTGCCGCAATCATCGACGTTGCCATTCCACCAACGCTCGACGTCGAAAACGATGACGTCACAGCCAATGCCGGTGTTAAAAGTGACGTCACTGTCGCTATAACTGGAATGCCAAGACCAGTGGTCACGTGGTACAAGGTGAGTTGTCACGTGATTTAATTAAAAATCACGTGATGCAATAAATTTTCAATAAAACTTTAAAATTTTTGTTTTTTTTAGGAAAAGGAAGATTCTTTAGTTTTTCTGCCAAGCGAAATGTCGACATCTACCACCAATTCAACCAAGTTATTGTTTAAGAGAGCTAACATACTTGATGCTGGCAGATACAAAGTAGTTGCTAAGAACAAATATGGCGAAGACAACACATTTGTTAACGTTACAGTCATTGGTAAGTTTGCTAAATTTATAAGTTATGGAAAATATAACAAAATATAATTTATTTAAGGTTTACATTTTTTGTTATTGTTAATTTTTTTAGTAATTTTTTTATATTTTTTAGGCAAGCCAGAAGGTCCACAAAATCTCACAGTCACGGAAGTAACAGCCAACAGCGCCACCTTGGTGTGGGAAGAACCGGAAGAAGACGGTGGTTCCCCCATCCACAGCTTTCTCGTGGAAAAACGCGACCTCAAGCGAAAAATGTGGCAAACAGTTTGCGAGGCAGAACAGGATACAGAAATCAAGGTAAAATACTACAAAAATCAAAATTATTTGGACTATCAGTAAATAAAACTTGGATACCTTAATGTAATTAACAATTTCTGGTAAATTATTTATTTTTACTTTGTGTTTAGATCGAGAAATTGATTGAAGGGAATAGTTACATGTTCCGGGTATCTTGTGAAAACAAAGTCGGTCTTTCAGAACCAACTGAGATTGACAATCCAGTACTTGCTAAAGCACAATTCGGTAAATATTAAATGTTTACGATATCATATAAATGTTATAAAGGTGCTTCTAAGTAGTACAATTATAAGTAGGACAATATATCTCTTTAAGTAGTTTGGTAGTGCAATAATATGTTAAGTTTTCTAAGAAACTAATGCCACTTGAATCATTAAAACCGTTTGTATTTTAGTACTTCCCGAATCGCCTCAAAGTTTGGCTGTTTCTGACGTTCGCAAAGATCACGTGACTGTTTCTTGGAAAGCCCCTTCTTTCGACGGGGGATCCCCTATTACGTTGTACGTCGTGGAACTCAGAGACAAGCTGAGAACCACGTAAGTTAAAAATTAAATAAAATTTTAACAACAATTTTAAAAATAAAAATTCTTTGTAATTTTTGAGTAATTTTTTCCGTTTACAGCTGGACCCGTTGCGCTGTTGTGGAAGGAGACGTATTAAAAACTGAGGTTACTGAGCCAGAACTGGTTAGTGGTCGGGAATATTACTTCCGGGTTTGTGCGGAAAATGCTACAGGCATGGGAAAACCGACTCCACCAACTTTACTTATTAAGATTCAAGATCCAATCGGTAATCCAAAAAGTTTAAAATTTAATCTATTTTTTTAGAAAATTTTAAAAGCTACTTTATGGCAATTTTATTCATTAGTTAGCTGTATAAGAATGGTTACAATATTTTTTAATTTAACTTCTAGCGCCAACTAGTCAACCTCTTAAATTGCGATACGACAACGTCACAAAATCAAGCATCGAACTAACCTGGGAAGCTCCATTGCAAGACGGTGGTTCCCCTATTATCGACTACGTCATCGAACAAAACGACCAATCAGATTCAAGCGGGCTGTGGGTCGCCAGCACAAGAAGTGAAGCATTAAAATGTGTTGTTGATGGCTTGGAGAGCGCTCATGTTTACTCTTTTAGAGTAAAATGTTGCAACTTGGCAGGAGAAAGCTTGCCCTCCGATGCAACTCCGTATATTGTTGCTAAAGACGAAACTAGTAAGTGTCTTTATTATACATAATAATGTAACACCTACTATAAAACTTAAAGAAAACTATAAATAATTAACTTAATGATTAAAAATTTATTTTTTATCTTTTAAGAAATCCCATCTTATGACGTCACTGATGACAAAAAGGAGATCGTTGTCATTGAGCCGGAACCAATCCGAGTCCGAGTCCCAATTTCGGGACTTCCGGTGCCTTCGGTCACCTGGATTCGAACCCGAGACGAAACCGTTTTAAGCAACGGTGATGATCGCGCTAAGATCGAAAGCGGAGCAACTTTCAGTAACTTTACTTTGTTGCCTAGCAACAGAGCTGAGGATTTAGGAGTTTATAAGTTGGTTTTGCAGAATGAACAAGGCACTACGGAGTGTGATTTTAAGTTTGTTGTATACAGTAAGTGTTTACGATTATTAAAGTTTAGTTTTAAAATTAATCTAAGCAGTAACCAGTTCTGTTTTCCAGGTTTTCTTTTTACAGGATTTTTTTTATATTTTTATCAAACTTTACTCATATTATCCACATTTCTCAACATCATTTCATTACTTTGTTAACATTTTTAAACTTTACTTTATACTTCTTATTTGACTCTAGCTTTAATTCTTGTCATTTTTTCTCCTTTCTTTCATTCATCTTTTCTTTTAACCTTAACAAGGTAAACCAGGTGTTGTCCGAGATCTTAAAGTTTCCGAGATTTCGTCGACAAGTTGTTATGTCCACTGGGAAGTACCAGAGGACAACGGAGGAGCTGAGATTATTACTTACATCGTGGAAAGAAACGAAATCGGACGAAAGGCGTGGATGAAGGTAGAATATAAGATTATTTTAAATAAAAGCAATCAAATTGGCTCGATAACACTAATAATAACCTTTTTAAAACAGGTTTTGGCACTAAGTAATTTTAACTCAATATTAATACAGCTTTACCTTTTTTTTATTGGTGAGTTTTTTAATAAATAAATTTGACTTGCACTTTTATTACAGATGGCTGATTCCACTAGCGCTGAAGAATGCAGCGTTGTTGACCTTAAGAAAGGATGTAGTTACCAGTTTAGAGTACGGGCACAAAACAGACATGGCAAAGGAGCCTACGTTGAACTTGGTGAACCAATTGTCGCTTTGGACCCACCTACCGTACCACAACCACCAAGAAATCTTGATTTTTCGAATGTGAAGCGAGACTCTGTGTGCATTAGTTGGGCGATGCCTGAATCAGATGGCGGTGCTGCTATTACTGGTAAAAATTTATGCTAATACATTAACCTATTTGTTAAATTGTAGTGCAAAAATTGCCAATTTATTATAATGCTATGAACAATAATATTTATATTTAAAATACCTATTTTTTCCTTAAGGTTACATCATTGAAAAACGACCTGAAGCAGAAGAGCATGCTCGCTTTGTGGCTGATAACGTTACACCACATAAGGAGCTAAGATACACAGTTCGTCACCTTCCTACTGACACCAAGTGGTGCTTTAGAGTCAAGGCTGTTAACCACTTGGGTCCGGGTGAGCCATGCGAACCAACGGAACCAATCTTGATTGAATCAGACGAAGGTATGCTACAACAGAATTATTTTAAAGACTTTAAAATTTAATAATATGGAATATTTTAATTAAATTTAAAATTTTTTTAGCTGCTCCAACTGTTGTACTCGGCAATGACGTCATAAACGGTGTTTCAGTAAAAGCCGGTGCTATGATCGAAATTCCTGCCACCGTTGCCGGGAAACCGTTTCCAACCGCTAGGTGGACTCGAGGTGACGTCATCTTATTTCCGGATCAACGAACAACCATTGATCTAGTCGAGAACGTTTCAACTCTTCGAGTTTTAATGGTAAGAAAAATTGCCATATTTTAAAACTTAAACAATTTTAAGCTTTTTGGATTTAAATTGTGTTGATTTTTTCAGGCAAAACGCGAGGATGCTGGTGATTACACTGTGTTTGCACAAAACCAGCATGGAAAAGCATCGATTAATTGCTCGGTAAAAATTATGGATAGACCTGGAAAACCGGTCTCAGTTGGTAAGTATAACGAACATTCTTTTTAATTATTTGTCCTGTTATACTAAGGCAGCAATTTGTTTGGTTGCTTTATACATTATTATTATTATTAATTTACAATTTAGACGTCGAAGACATTACAAAGAACTCCTGTATTGTGACGTGGTGCCCACCAAAGGACGATGGTGGTACTGGTATAATTCGATACATTGTTGAACAACGCGAAACGACGCGAAGTGTTTGGACAAAGCTGACTGGAACTGTTAAACCCGATGCTATGAAATATCAAGTTAAAAAGTTAATCGAAGGAAAAGAATACGAATTTCAGGTTGGCCTTTAAACTAACAAGTTACAATGTTTGTAAGGTTTTTATTGTTAAAATATATGCGTTTATACACTAATGTTATTTTGTTATTACTAGGTTACTGCTGAAAACCAAATTGGTACTGGCGAGCCCCAAACCAGTTGCAAAATCGTGGCAAAATACCCATTCACTACACCAGACGCTCCAAACGCCCCCGAGGTTCATGACGTTATCTGTGACGCAATGACAGTGACGTGGAAAGAGCCGAAATCCAACGGAGGTGGAGCAATTTCGGGATATTATCTTGAAATGGCTTCCAAGGGAAGTAACAGCTGGGTGAAAATTAACAAGAAACCAATGGACGCAAATGTTCATTCTTATAGAGTTACAGACCTGGCTAAGGATAGGAATTACGTTTTCAGGCAAGTTTAATCTTAATTGGGTTTTAGACATTCAAAATACTTAAATTTTTACATTTAAATTACCTTTTTTTACATTTAAAATACTCAATTTTTAACATTTCAAATACTTTTTTTTGCATTTAAAATACTACTTTTTTACATTAAAAATACTTTTTTACACTTAAAATACTGTCTTTTAACACATGAAATACCTATTGGGTAAATATACTTTAATTAAGTTGGCCTCTGCGGTTATATGTAACACGAAAAATTTGTTATTTTGCAGAGTAATTACTGAGAACTTAGCTGGATGCAGTGAAGCCAGTGAAGCAAGCGAAGGTCACGTGGCTAGAGATCCAGTTAAACCAACGAGCAAACCTGGGAAACCAAACGTCATGGAAATCACAAAAAGCACATGTCGCTTGCGCTGGAGGACTCCAGAATGCGACGGAGGAAGCAAAGTGACGCACTACATTATCCAGCTAAGGAAGAGGGACGCAGGAAAAGAGGACTGGACAGAAGACTTTGTCTCCTGGGAGCTCAATGTTCCGGATGTTGAGCACGTGGTCATAGATTTAGTGCCAAACGCTTACGAATATTCTTTCAGGTAAAGTTACGGTTTATAGTAATTTAAAACGTTAACAAATTAATACACATTGTGGGTGAACTATCGTGAGCCTAATATACTATATATATTAACACAAGTTATATTCTTGACAGAGTTATTGCTGTTAACAAAGCCGGCAACTCAGAACCTGGCGATGCATCTGAAACCGTTCTATGTAAGCCAGTTCTTAAGCCTCCCGGAGCTCCTATTGGACTTAAATCAGCTGGTACAAGCAAGGGAAGTATTACCTTACAATGGGTTAAACCCGAAAATAATGGAGGCAGTAAAATACTTGGATATGTTCTGGAGAAGCGAGAGTTAAGAAGAAATGCTTGGCAACCAATTTCAACGGTAATATTAAGCTTTTGTAGATATTAAACTAAATTAAGTACACTTGCTGTTAATTGAAGTATAATAATAAACCTTTAAAAATGTTAAATATTCAGGAAAAATTTTAAATTTTGTTTCTTGTTTAGGATTTGACCTCTGAAGGTTACACCGTTACTGAGTTGAAGGAAGGTGGTTCGTACGAGTTCCGAGTTCAAGCTTTCACTGAAGTTGGCTCAAGCGGCTGGACTCAATCCGAACCTATTGCTGCCATCTCAATGTTCAAAGTCCCCGACGCCCCTCGCTCGCTTAAGATCGATGACGTCACTCGCAGTGACGTCACTTTGACATGGAGGGAGCCGGTGTTTGATGGCGGGGTGCCGATTAGTTGTTACGTCATAGAGAAACGTGAGAAGTTACTCCAAAAATGGACTAAAGTGGGCAAAGTTGAAGGAAATCTAACGACATTCAAGGTAAACACTTTAAATATAAAAAATCAATTTTTAAATATAAGTTAAAGTTGTTACCCATTTCTTTATACATCTTGTTTTTAGGTTACCGAAGTTGTAGAGAACACGGAATGTCAATTCCGAGTTTTGGCAGAAAACGAGGCAGGACTTGGTAATCCTAGCGAGCCGACTGAGATTGTATTCGTTAGAGATCCTATTCGTAAGTTTAAACCTCTTTACATTTTAATACAAAGATTTTTTTATTTTTTAACAGATTTTACAATATCTGCCAATGCTGATATGGTTACAATTTATTTCTGACTTTATACAGGGCCACCAACTTCACCTTCTAATCTTCGCCTAACCAAATGCGGGTCAACTCAAGCCAACTTTGCATGGAACACACCAGAATCTAATGGTGGGTCGGAGATCAGTGGATATTATATTGAACGTTGCTTGGAAGGTGGAAGTGATTGGACGAGATGTAATGCTACACCGTTTACTAAGCCAGAAGGACAGGTTTGAAATTACCACAAATTTATTTAAAATTCCTTAAAATTTATTCTATGAAGAGTCTATAAAGTGCCTTAAAATTTTTTCAAAAGTTGTTATTTTTCTGTACTTTAAAATTCCACTACTAACTGTGGCCTTTACCAACAAAAAATTACTTTCTGTTTAGGTGACTGGGTTACGGGAAGAACGAGGTTATATTTTCCGAGTATTTGCAATGAACGAAGCAGGAACAAGCGAGTCAAGTCAAGTTACTGACACCATTATTGCTAAAGAACCTGACCGTAAGTTATAACCAATATATTACAATAATTTTGGCTTACAATAACCCTAGATATGACATTTAAAATTAAAACGCTTACCTTTTTTATTAGGGGCTCCAACTATGTCTATGATTACTGGTGACGTCACATTAGTGGCTGGAGAAAAACTTCGACTCCGGGTTCCGGTCTCCGGTTATCCAGTCCCGGTTGTGACCTGGACTCGTGACGATTTGCCACTAAAAGATTACGTCAAGGTATGTATTGCCAAGTTATGTTTATTTCTGCTAAAAATATTCAGAAAACTTTTTTAACACCAGTTAAATAAAGAATATGTTTTATTTGGGTAAAGATATTAAAAATTTACTTTTTAATTTTAGTTATCGATGGACGATGGCAACTCTATTGTATTTATCCCTGCTTCAACTCGTGAAGACGGTGGTCGTTACACACTTACATTAGAAAACAAAGTCGAAACCATATCTGGCTGGTGTCACGTGACTGTGCTTGACCAACCAGGGCAGCCCATGGATTTGATGACAAAGAACGTTACAAGTACAACTTGTGAGCTTGCTTGGGTTGAACCACAAGACGATGGAGGCGCTGAAGTATTGTTTTATTCCGTAGAAAGGTAATTTATAGGTTAAAATGATTTTTAATATTGGCCTTTATGTATTAATTCACTTATATAAACTGTTACACATTAGCTACCTTAAATATAACTGGGCCTATCTGCTTTGCATTACTTGATAATTTATGTTGAATACTTATCTAGTTAATTTATTATTAATTTTATGTTAAAATATTTAAAATATATCATTACTTTGTACAGACGTGAAGCTGGCCGCCGCACTTGGACTTCTGTTGCTACTGAAATTAAAGAAACAAACTACACAGTCACCGGTTTACTTAACCACAACGAATACAACTTCCGCGTTACAGCTCACAACAAAGTTGGTGCTGGTAAACCAACTGAATTAGCTGGTGACGTCATGGCAGTGGACCCACTCTCGGCCCCACATGCCCCAGAGGATTTAACAACTAGTGACGTCAGAGCTAAGTCGATTATTCTCACCTGGAAGAAACCGACTTGCGATGGAGGTTGCCCGATATCCGGCTACGTTGTTGATATGAAAGCCAAAGACTCAGATAAATGGGTTGAGGTGATAAGAGATCATTCTACAACTTCTGTAACTGTTCTTGGCCAAACTAAAGGCAAAGAATATTACTACAGAGTAGGTGCTGTGAACAGAATAGGTGTTGGTGAAAAGGTTGAAACGAAGGAACCAATAATAGCGGCGGATCCTTTAGCCGCGCCAGTCATTGAAGTATCGGATATGTTACGTAAAGGTTTAGAGGCTAGAGCTGGCAAAGAGTTGGCAATTGAAGCTTTGTTTTCTGGTGTGCCGACTCCTGTAATATCATGGGTACAACAAGATGAAAAAGAAAAGGTTGTAAGTGAAACTAAAGATCGAGAAATGATGCTGAAAACTACTGAAACCAACACCAAACTTGTCATTGCCGAATCAAAGCGATCTGACAAGGGGAATTACACAATCACTGCTGAGAACGATCAGGGCAAAGACAGTGTTACAGTTATCGTTAACGTTCTTGATGTACCAGGGCTTTGCAAAGGACCGTGGTCGTTTGAAGATGGCACCAACGAGGCTGTGACTTTAAGATGGAAAATTCCAGGCGACGATGGCGGTTCTGATCTTTTTAACTACGTGTTAGAAATGAAAGAATCGAACAAGAAAATGTGGAATACGATCTCAACTACAGTTCAATCTACCAAGCTTCGCGCCAACAAATTGGTCGAAGGCAAAGAATACGTTTTCCGTGTTGCAGCTGAAAATAAGATGGGCCGAGGTCCTTGGCTTGAAGCTGCACCATATGTTGCAAAACTTCCATTCGACCCACCCGCAGCACCCGCCAAACCCACCTTTGGTGAGGTCACAAAGACATCTATGACCGTTCAATGGAATGAGCCACATGACGGTGGTAGCTCTATTATTGGTTACTGGCTGGAAAAGAAGGACAGCAAGGCTTCGAGATGGACTCGGGCTTCTAGAGAAATCATCCGAGCCACAGAGTTTGTCGTGACGTCAGGATTAAACGAGGGCGCCACCTACCAGTTTCGAGTTTGTGCTGAAAACGAAGCGGGCGCAAGTAAATTCAGCCCTGCAAGCGACTACAAGGTTTGTGAAGATTTGGTTTTGGCGCCATCTGTTGTTCGAAAGCCAAGAGTAGAAGATACGACCAAGACTTCGATCACGCTTGCCTGGGATTTACCTGAAAACAACGGAGGTGACGTCAACTTAAAATACATTGTCGATCAACGTTTATCTGATGGCTCTTGGAGTCGCTGTAACGATAAAGAACTAGCAGCCCCTCGATTCACTGTGGAGAATCTTCAAGATGGATTTCTGTATTCTTTCCGTATCACTGCAACCAACCGTGGTGGTGAAAGCAAACCAGTTATTATGAAAGAAGTAGCTGCTCGTGACATCATGGAATCACCTAAAGTTGAACTTGATGCAAGCGTCGTCGATGGTATTACAGTTGTCGCCGGAAAAACCTTTGTAATTCCCGCTAAGGTAACTGGCCGACCGTACCCTGAAATTACCTGGACGAAAAATGCCGAGGACGTTACTAGCTCTGTAGTTGTTGAAAAGGTTTCTGATAATTATATTACAGGAACAGTAAAGTCATGCAAGCGATCTGACTGGGGTGAATACAAGCTTATTGCCAAGAACACCAGTGGATCAAAGAGTGCAGTTTGCCTCGTAAAAGTACATGATGTACCTGGCACAATCAAGGACCTTAAAACAGGAGCAATCAGCCGTAATTCTATCACTTTAAAATGGTACGCGCCCTCCGACAACGGTGGTTGTCCCATCAAGAAATATCATCTGGAGAAACGCGATATGTCAATGCGGGCTTGGCTAAGTGTTGGAAGCACTGATAGGTTTACTATGGATGTAACAAGCGTTATTGAGAAAAGTACTTACTCGTTTAGAATCTGTGCTGAGAATGATATGGGTAAAGGTCCGTTTACTGAATCTATCCCTGTTCTCTGTCACGAACCTTTGGTAGTGCCAGGCCGACCGGAATGTGTTCGAATCGAGGATAAAAAAGATACTGAGTTGAATCTTAGATGGTCCGCACCTAGATCTGATGGCGGAAGCAAAATTAATGGATATATTGTAGAGAAGAAGTTGGAAGAGGAAGAAAACTGGGTTTCATGCAGCAAGAAGCTTATTGTTGACACTAAATTTTTAGTACAAGAACTTGAGACAGGCAAGAAGTATTTGTTACGAATTAAAGCTGTAAACAACGTCGGTGAAAGCGAGCCTGTGGTTACACAACTTACTGAAGCTAAAGAACCTGAAATGGAGCCTGAAGTTAGCCTTGTTGTTGGTGTGAAGAACATGTTAAACGCACGAGCTGGTGAGGCTATAAATCTACCTGCTACAATTCTTGGCGTTCCAACACCGGCAGTTGCATGGAAAAGAGACGATTCAGAAGCAGAGCTGGTTGATACTGATGATATGAAGATTGTCAATAAAGATAAACTGTCAACTGTTACTATTCCTGTTTGTACTCGATTACACGACGGTCGCTATGCAGTAACAGCTACTAATTCACTTGGTAGCAAGACTGTACGTTGTACGGTGACGGTCGAAGATGTACCTTCTGCACCCCGTAACTTTAAACCAAGTAAAGTAACATCAGAAAGCTTGCTGCTTACATGGAACGTAATGGAGGATAATGGCGGGGCTGATTTAATGAACTACGTTATCGAGAAACGAGAAGGAACCAATAAGAACTGGACTGTGTTAAGTAGCACTGTGGTGGATACAAAATACCGAGCAACAAAACTTGTTGAAAAAACTGAGTACCAGTTCCGCGTTGCAGCTGAAAATAAGCACGGCGTTGGTAAATATGCTGAGACTGAAACAATCATTGCAAAGAACCCATACGATGTACCAGGGCCACCATTTAAACCTACTTTATCGGAGATTAATACCTCAAGTATGCTGGTGTCGTGGCGTGCACCTTCCAACGATGGAGGAGCCGCTATACAAGGATACTGGCTTGAAATGAAGGACAGTGACTCAACCAGATGGAAGAAAGTTAACCGATCACCAGTAACTACTTGTACTTACCGTGCTTTGCAACTAAAAGAAAGCGTCGGATACAAATACCGCATTAGTGCTGTTAACAAGGCCGGCGTCGGACCTTGGGGCGAGGAGTGTGATTTTGCCGTCGCTGAAGACCCAATTTTCCCGCCATCACCTTTAGCTACGCCCGAGGTTTCGGACACGACAAAAGACAGTGTGTCGTTGCAGTGGAAAGCGCCAAAAGACATCGGCGGAAGTGAAATACTCGGTTATATTCTAGAATGCATGGACGAGGTTACTTGCGAGTGGAAAACTCACAAAATCGATGACAAAGATCTTCTTTCAGCAACCGAATGCGTTGTAGGAGACTTACAGAAGGGTATGAAATACAAATTCCGAGTTGGTGCTGTCAACCGAGCTGGTACTAGCGAACCTTCTTCACCAACTGCGTTTATTGAAGCTAAAGATCAAATTGGTAAGTTTTGTTTACTAATATTTTATCAACAATTAGTTAAATTTAGACTGTAAAATTTAATTTTAAAACTATTGTCTTTGTTTAGTCGCTCCGGTAATTACCCTGGATGTTGGTATCCAAAATTCGCTTGAGGTCCTTGCAGGTTCTAAAATCAAGTTGTTAGCAAAAATTAAAGCAAGACCAGTTCCCGAGGTAACTATGACAACAAGTTTGTTACTAAATTTACAATAAAATCAATTTTTATATTTTAAAATTTTATTTATTTTTAGACTAAGTGGGAGAAAGACAACAAACTTCCACTTCCCAGCACAGCAGTTGTAACCACAACTGACACACAGTCAGAGGTCACTATTTTAGATTGCAGCCGTGACGACAGCGGCCGTTACGTCATAGTCTGCAAGAACGCTGGCGGTACACGCACTGCATCGTGCAAGGTTTTAGTTAAAGATACACCAGGACCACCTGAACATCTTACAGTATCAAACGTCACCAAGCGAGCAGCTAAACTTGCTTGGAAGCCGCCAACTAACAACGGAGGATCCAAAATTCAAACTTACATCATCGAAAAGCGTCGAAGTGATGGCATAGGCTGGGTTCGTGTCGAATCATCGGTTTCAGCAACGCAATTCAACGTTCTTGATTTATTGGAAGGATTCCAGTATTTCTTTAGAGTCTGTGCTGTTAACTCAATGGGCCAAGGCGTGTTTGCTGAGACATTAGAGTCAGTGTTAGCCCGTGATCCGGTCTCGGTTTCTGACCCTCCAACACACTTAAGGGTTACCGGTGTGACCGGTGATAGTGTTACACTTAAATGGAATGTGCCATCTTTCTTAGGCAACTTACCTATTCAAACATTCGTGGTTGAACGACTAATGCGTAAGTATTAAACTATTTAAAATTGATGTAGTTATTTTAACTTACAAAACCTCACAATTTACATAAAATTTCTATTTTTTAGGGGATGATGTTGTTCTGCAAAAACAACCTTCAACAGATAAGGGACATCTTGAAGTAATTCCTGAAGCTGACGAACAACAAGTAGTAGCCACAAGAAGGATATCAAAGCTTGGAGAAAGTTGGACACGGTAAATATAAAATAGTTTATCAACTTGAAATCTTTCAAACTGGCTAAACTATATTTTAAGTGTTTTTTTATATAACTTTCTAACATCTTAATTTTTTATTACAGTTGCAATGCCGATAATGTAACCGATAGCACATACACCGTCACTGGATTGAAATGCGACGATAAATACACTTTCCGTGTTGCTATTCTTAACGAAATTGGGCTTAGTCGTCATTCCAACATTGCTGGGCCAGTATTATGCAAAGAAAACTTACGTAAGTATTACTTAATACTAATACATAAGCTCTTTAATTTAAATATAAAATTATAATTTAGCAGGCATTGCATTTAAAATAATACTTTTTGTATTTTTTTAGTTTACCCATCAATTGAAACAATTGAGTTTAAAGAATTGGAGGTCGGTTCAATCATTGACTTGTACGCTAAAGTTAGTGGAAGGCCACAACCTGAAATCAGTTGGGAGTTGGAAGAAAAGGAAATCAAGCCATCTGAAAGGTAAGCGTTTATTATCACCCATTTTTAACGTGTTTTTTATATTGTTAATATTGGCATGCACTTAATTTATTTATGTTTTTAGGTTGACAATTGAAACGACTGAAGCGACATCAAACTTAATCATTCAGAAAAGTGTTCGACAAGACACCGGAGTTTACCGAATTATTGCTAAAAACGCAGCTGGCACAGCATCGAAAAATATTAATGTCAACATTCTAGGTAAGTCCAATAAAATATTTAAACTTTTTAATTTAAAAAGTGTTTTTTAATAAAAGGATAATTGGTGTAGACCAAGTTTTGTACAAATAAATTTGTTATATTTTTTGAAGTTATAAACTTAAAAATTAAAATCTTTTATAGGCAAGCCTACTGCTCCACGAACACCGTTTACATACAGTTCAGTCACAGAATCAGAGATCACAGTTTCGTGGGTTGCTCCTTTAGATGATGGTGGAAGCAGGATCAGTAGTTATGTTGTTGAACGAAGAGAAGAGGATAGAGATTACTGGCATACTGTAGCTGACTCAAGAGACTTAAGTACAACTGCTACTGGCTTAAAGAAAGGAAAATCTTACATGTTTCGAATAAGGTAGGTTAGAAGTATTGGTTTAATTAACCTTGTTGGTAAATAAATAATGAATTTTTTTGATTTTATAATTTTTTTGACAGAGCTGTTAACAAGTTTGGTTCGAGCGATTGGACTGAATCTGAAAAATCATGTGAAGCCAAGAATCAATACGAGTTATCTGATGCTCCAGGCCAACCTAGCTGTACTGGAGTATCTTGCGACTCTATGACTGTAAACTGGGGGGTACCAGAGAACAACGGAGGTGCTCTTATCTTTAACTACGTCCTTGAGAAGAGGTTAAAATCGAAACGCAAGTGGAGCAAGGCAACTTCAGATCAAATTGGTGAAAATCATTATACAGTGCGAGGCTTACAAGATGGCCAGGAATATGTTTACCGAGTTGCTGCAGTAAACGCAGCAGGAATGAGCGAGTTTTCAATTCCAAGTGAGCCTGTTATGGCAACCGCGCCAGTCTGTCCACCCGGGCCTCCATTCCCCATTGTTAAAGACACGACTAAGAACAGTGTTTTGTTATCATGGAAAGTGCCAGATAGCGACGGCGGTGCTAAGATTAAAGGATACATGATTGAGAGCCAAGAAGACGGAACAGATGAATGGAAGAAGGTTACTGAGGCCCCTGTGAGAGGGACTGACTATCATGCTATTGGACTTGCTACCGGTGGAATTTACAATTTCAGAGTTATGAGTGTTAATACTGCTGGAACTGGTGAACCAGGGTATATCGATGATCTTGTTGCTGTTCAGGACCGTGTTGAGCTACCTGTAATTGTGCTCGATGCATCAGTTAAGGACACAATTGTTCTTAAAGCCGGTGAGTTGTTAAAGATACCTTTGTATGCCACCGGTCGCCCAACGCCTGAGATAACTTGGCAAAAAGATGGCGAGCATTTACCCGAAGAGGCTAAGATTGGTGAATCGGAAACCAGCAGGGAAATGATTATCCGAAACTGCCAGCGAAAACATTCTGGTAAATATTCTATTTCTGCAAAGAACGCTGCAGGTGAGAAGAAACTTACTGTTGACGTCATAGTCCAAGACGTTCCAGGCGAATGTGGAGGTCCTTTAGAACCCACAAACGTCACTCGTGACACAATTGGTTTTGCATGGAATGTTCCAGAAGATGACGGGGGTTGTACTATCACAAATTACGTCATAGAGAAACGAGAAGCGTCTAGAAGGTCGTGGACCAAAGTGTCAATGACTGTCACAAGAACATCGGTGGTCGTGCAAGGTTTAACCGAGGGTGAATCGTACATGTTTCGCGTTGCTGCTGAAAATGTCATGGGAGTAGGCCCAACAATAGAAAGTACGGTGCCTATGATCGCACAGGATCCTGTTACTGTTGCAGGAAGGCCGGAGAATCTTACAGTTGTCGACGTTTCCAAAAATGTCGTCAGCTTGGAGTGGAAGGCGCCAAAGTCTGACGGTGGTTTGCCAGTCAATTCGTACTTGATTGAAAAACGTTTGGTCGGACAAGAAAAGTACGTGCCAGCAACTGAGGCACTTATTCAAGATACTAAATGTAGCCTTGACGATTTCAAACCAGGCGACAACTTCGAATTCCGAGTAATTGCTAAGAACGAACAAGGACTGAGCCAGCCATCTTTTCCAACTAAACCAGTCGTATGTCGCGATATTCTTGAGCTTCCAACTCTTAAGTTAAACGTGAAGGACAAACTCGTTGTAAAAGTTGGCGAAGAATATAACATCAAGGCTAAGGTTTCAGGTAAACCAACTCCAACCGTTACCTGGCAACGCGACGGCGCAGAAGTACAAACTGACGATCGTGTTAAAATCACAGCAGACAAAACATCATCCACTTTGTTAGTGTCGAAAGGCATGCGAGCCGATAGTGGAAGCTATAACGTCACAGTGCAAAACAATGCAGGTAAACGTGACGCAACTATTCAAGTCTCTGTTGTTGACAAGGCAACCGTACCACGTGACCTTCAAGTTGTTGAGGTCACCCACGCTCACGTGACTCTTACGTGGACAGCACCAGAAGACGATGGCGGATCTGAAATTCTTAACTATGTCATCGAAAAACGCGACATCTCGCGAATGAAGTGGTCCACTGTTAATTCGTCAACGTTGAAAACTGAATTCAAAATTACTAAAGTCACTGAAGGCTCCGAATATGTGTTCCGAGTTATGGCTCAAAACAACCAAGGTTTATCAGCACCTGCTGAAACCCAAGGTGTTGTGATCAAGGATAGATACCGTGTTCCGGATGCACCTGATGCTCTGTGCGTTGGTGACGTCACAAAGGATTCCGCCAGTTTGTCGTGGAGCCGACCTTACGATGGTGGCAAAGCGATCTTTAACTACGTCATTGAAAGAAGAGAATTAAAAAGTGAACGCTGGGTTCGAGTAACTAAGGATCTGATCGACGAACCGCATTACATTGTGCCTGGACTTTACAGAGGAAACGAATACGAGTTCCGTGTTGCAGCTGAAAACAGCGTTGGCGTCGGAGCTTCATGTCTTCCGTCAAAACAAATCAAAGCAGAAGATCCAATTTCACCATCAACTCCTCCATTGAACCCACATGTAACTGGCATCTCCAAAAACACTGTATCTTTGAGCTGGCAACGGCCTCGAAAGGACGGTGGTTCCCCTGTTATGGGATACATTGTTGAAACACAAAAAGCCGGCAGCGAAGCCTGGAAGATCTGGTGTACTCAAGAAACTCAGAAGGACACTTTCTACATTATTCCAGATTTGGTTGAAAGCTACGAATACAGAGTACGTGTTACTGCAGTGAATAAAGCCGGGTTAAGTGAACCGGCATTGGTTAGAGGAACTGTTGTAGTCAAGGAGAAACAAGAAGCACCTGAAATTGAACTCGATGCTACGATATGCAGGGAACAAGTCATTAAGGCTGGAAGTGCATTAAAACTGTTCGCAACTGTACGTGGAAGACCATTCCCAACTTTAACTTGGATGTGCAATGATTTACCATTGGAAGGCGAGCGATTTATTCAAACTGTTGATAAAGGTGTTGCAACAATGTTGATTGAAAAATCAGCAAGAACAGACAGTGGAAGATATTCGCTTACCGCTGAAAACGGTGCTGGCAAGAAATCCTCGTCAGTGATTGCTAATGTTCTGGATACGCCAAGTGCACCAATGCATTTACGGGTGTCCGAAATAAGAGCTGAGTCGTGTTACTTAAAATGGAAGGCGCCATCTGACAACGGCGGTGCTGTTATCACCGGCTACAAGGCAGAAAGATACAACATTGACTCCAAAGTATGGAAACCGGTGGCAATGGCTGCAAAGAAAACTAGTTTAATGGTGAAATATCTAACTGAAGGAACACCTTACATGTTCCGCGTAACTGCTGAAAATCAATTTGGATTCGGTCCTTCAATTGACTCTGAAGAAATCGTTGCAAGAAATCCAATCCATGCACCAGGGCCAGTTAAGAACTTGGACATCGCGGATATTGATAAAACTGCACTTACATTTACATGGAGCAAACCTGACCGAGATGGAGGCTCAAAGGCGTTAGAATACATTGTTGATTACTTTGAAATAGGACCCAAAAAGGAAATGGAAGAAAGACAAAAAGCTGGATTAGATATTGATAACACAGACGGTGAATGGGTTAACTTCCAAACCATCAAAGACACAAAGTGTTGTATTTCTGATTTAAAGGAAAATTTCTTCTACAAACTTAGAGTGCGAGCTGTCAATGAGACTGGAGAAAGTCGACCTGACCAAACACCGCCAGTTGCAACACGACAAAAGCTTTCTCTACCAACCATTAAAATCGATTCAAAGATTTTAAGTGGATTGGTAATAAGAGCCGGATCCACGCTTCGCATACCAGCTACTTTTCATGGCGTGCCAACACCAACTGCTGAGTGGAAAACTGCTGATGGTCGACACTTGGTTACAGACGATCGTATGACGGTTGAAGCTGCCAACGATTCTGGACTACTTACCATTAAGAACGCTCTTCGTGATGACACACAGGAATATACTTTGATTGTTAAGAATGAAGCCGGTACAAAGTCTGCATCTGTACATGTTTCGGTTCTAGATAAGCCTGGTGTGCCTATTGGACCCTTACACATTAAAGAAATGACACCACAGCATGCTGTTATTGCCTGGATGGCACCTAAAGACGATGGCGGGGCACCAATTACTAACTACGTAGTTGAGAAGAAAGATACATCTAAACAAACATGGGGTGTTGTTAGCTCCAAAGGTACTCGTACTAAATGCAAGGTATCAAGGCTCATTCAAGGCAAAGAATATCTATTCCGAGTTTTGGCTGAGAACAAATACGGCGTAAGTGAACCTTTGGAATCTAAACCTGAAGTTGCGAAGCACAATTTTGACGAACCTGAAGCACCAGGCATGCCAAAGGTTAGTGAAATTAATGAGACTGGTTGTACTTTGCATTGGGAGCCACCAAAGAGCGATGGCGGCAGTGCAATCACTGGATTTATTATCGAAAGACAAGACAAGGAGAACTCAAAATGGACGAAGGTTACTCGCGATCCATTCCTCGGCTTTACTCTTCGTGTTAAGGGTTTAATTGAGGGCAAGGATTATTCATTCCGCGTTTCCGCTGAAAACGCAGCAGGATTAAGCATGCCTTCTGAGCAATCTGAATTTATTAAAGCAACCAAACCAATCTATCCACCAGGACCACCAATGAGCCTTAAAGTTGCCGATTACGACTCAACATCAGCTTCATTAGCTTGGACAAAACCAATGAAAAATGGCGGTAGCTGTATTATGGGTTATTTTATTGAATATCAGTTGACGGCTGACGAAGCTAAGAAGTGGGTTCGTGCTAACGAAAAACCATCGGTAGATTTAGAATTGAAAGTAACTGGACTTAAAGACAACAACGAATATTACTTCCGAGTTATTGCTGTTAACGAAGCTGGTGAAGGTGAGGCTCGCGAGACAAGCAAACCAACTTTAATAAAAGACATCATCGTTGAGCCTGAGATATCACTTGATGTATTTATGGCTTCAAAGGTTCAATTCCGTGTTGGTCAATCTGCTAAATTGTCAGCTAAAATCCTAGGTCGCCCAGAGCCAAAAGTCGAATGGTCTAAGGATGAATCTCCATTAGATACAAAGAGATATGCAATTACTAAAACATCAACTGGAACTGAATTGAATGCCGATGATATGCAACGTAGCGATTCTGGCATCTACAATCTTAAAGCTAAAAATTCGGCTGGCGAAAAAGATGTTAAGATTAATGTGACCGTCTTGGACAAACCAACTGCGTGCTCTCGTCTTGAGGCAAGCTACATTAACAAGAACTCGTGTATACTGACATGGAAAGAACCATCAGATAACGGCGGTACTGCAATCTTGAACTACCTACTTGAAATTAAAGAAGTTACGCAGCCTGGATTCCCGTCTTTCGGTTGGACTGTGGTTAGCTCCGAAGGAACAAAGAAAATGGTAAAGGTTTCTTTGGTCGAGAAACATCAATACTTCTTCCGGGTATCGGCTGAAAACAAATGCGGCGTTGGCCCTTCTATTGAAATGACTGAACCAGTTCTTGCCGAGGAGCCAATCCAAGTGTCTCAAGCACCAATGGATCTTAAGGTAGTCGCTACTGCCCACAAATTTGTGGACCTAACGTGGGTCAAACCAGAATATGATGGTGGTAGCCGAATCACTGATTACCAAATCGTGACCTTGAAAAAAGGATCAAAAGAATGGAATGAGATTGAAACCAAGAAACTTGATTGCACTTTTAAAGTCACTGATCTTGACGAAGATTACCCATACCAGTTTGGAGTAAAAGCAAGAAATAAGGCTGGTTTAAGCGAGGCCTGTACTACATCTGACTTTGTAATGCCTTGTGAGCACATCGAAAAACCAACACTTAAAATCTTGAACAAAATTGTTAAGGGTGAAATACAAGCGCGTGCTGGTACTGATCTTGTTATTAATGCCAGCATGGGGGGAAAACCAATTCCCGAAGTAATGTGGAAACTTGGCGATATTGATTTATACAAAACTGTTGGTTCAAGTGTAAAAACTACAGAAGACAGCACTCGACTTACAGTCAGCAACGTGGCTAGAAAAGATCGTGGAACGTACACTGTTACTGCTACAAACAAAGCTGGCAGCGTTGAAGCAACTGCAAAGGTTAATGTTCTTGATAAACCTGGTGTATGCCGTGGGCCGTTGAAGGCTCTATCTGTAAACAAAGACAAGTGTACGGTGGCATGGGAGGCACCAGAAGATGATGGTGGATCAGAAATTCTATGTTATCTTTTGGAGAAATGTGAAACTAGTCGAATGGTTTGGTCAGTGGTTACAGCATCCGTTAAAGTCTGTACATTTTCAGTGCCAAGACTCCTAGAAGGAAATGAATACATTTTCAGAGTAAAGGCCGAAAACAAAATGGGGTTAGGACCCCCAATTGAATCTTCTCCGGTTGTGGCTAAAAGTCCTTACAGCAAGCCAGGACCACCCCACTCGCCCGAGGTTACCAAGATTGGTAAAGATTGTGCAATGGTATCTTGGAAAGTACCCAAATCTGATGGAGGACGTGATATCTTTGGGTATTATGTCGAAAAACGTGAGAAGAAGGGCGTAAGATGGTCACCATGCAATTCTAAACCAGTACCTGATCGACGATTAAACGTTACTGGGTTATCAAATGGTTACGACTACCAATTCAGAGCCCTTGCTGAGAATGAAATTGGCATTGGTGAAGCAAGCGAACCAACTAAAATGGTTACTATTAAAGAACCAACTGAACTACCTGGTCCACCATCGAATCCTAAAATTGTTGACACAACAAAGAGCTCTGTTACAGTACAATGGGGCGCACCAGCCTATGACGGTGGCGATAAAATTATCGGATACTTAGTTGAGTCGAGCATCGAAGGCAAGAACGACTGGAGAAAAGAAAACGTCGGTGTTGGTATTGAACGTAAAATTGAATTTACCGTTGCTGGCTTACGCGGCGAGCAATCCTACGAGTTCCGAGTTGCAGCATTAAACGGCGTTGGGCAAGGACCTTATGAAAGTGTTACCGGTGCTGTACAACCTAAGGAAATACTTGAAGAGCCTGAGATTGATCTCGATGCTGACATGAGAAAGAAGATTGAAATTAAAGCTGGACTTTCGTTGCGACTTTTAGCTTCAATTAAAGGAAGGCCGAAGCCAAAAGCTGAATGGTCAAAACATGGATCTGAAATCCCACGTCGTGCAATTATTGATACAACCGACTTAAAAACCAATATTACAATACCTGAAAGCAACCGGGACGATACTGGAAAATACACGCTTACTGTTTCGAACGCTAAAGGAACTAAATCGGTTAATATCAATGTTAAGGTTCTTGATACACCAGGCCCAGTCAGCAATATTGTTGTGAAAGATGTCACTGATTCATCTGCTCAAATTTCATGGACTCCTCCAGAAGCTGATGGTGGTTCACATATCGCTAACTATGTGTTGGAAAAACGAGAAGCTGATAAGAAAACATGGTCAGCTGTTACCGCTGAATGCGCCAAGACAGCTTTCCGAGTTACCAAATTGGTCGAAGGAAAAGATTATTACTTTAGAATCAAGGCTGAAAACAAAATTGGAGTTGGTTTACCAGCTGATACACCTAAACCAATCCGTGCAAGAAAACCTATTTCTGAGCCAGGTCCAGTTAACAAACTTAAAATCACTGACGTAGCTAAAACATCGGTTGGTTTGACCTGGAATGCTCCAGATCACACTGGTGGCAGCAAGATCACAGGCTACCTTGTAGAAGTACAGGGTGAAGGAACTACCACTTGGAGCCCATACAGAGAAGTCACTGATCTATTTGTTAATGTTGCTAACTTAACTACAGACAAGAAATACCAGTTCCGCGTTAAAGCTAGAAATGAAGAGTTGGAAGGCCCGCCAAGGGAAACTGAAATTGTCGAGGTAAAAGAACCAGCAGAAGCACCGGTTATTATCTTGCCAAAAGAAATGAAGGTACGTGCTGGTAGTAAGGTTCATATCGAGGCAATCATTACTGGTAAACCTCACCCAATCTCATATTGGATGCGGAAGGATATTGAAGTTGTTGAAAGCGAGCGATTACTTACCAAGAAAATGCCAACAGGATCATCGTTAACATTGTCGAAAACCGTTCGCGGTGATTCAGACGACTACATCGTGTGCTCTGAAAATATTCATGGCAAAAAACAAGCCGTATGCAAAGTTGAAATATTAGACAGACCAACCAAACCAGTCGGTCCCGTTGAGTTTAAAGATATCAACGTAGACACCATTACCTTAACCTGGTGCCAACCTGAAGACGATGGCGGTTGTCCAATCTTGAACTACATTGTTGAGGTTTCTGACAACGAAAATCCAGGCTTCCAAGTGGTGAGCAGCACAGTGGCAAGAACCACTCTTCGCGTCGGAAAATTGATCAAAAATCACGAATACATCTTCAGAGTAAAGGCCGAAAACAAATGCGGGGTAAGCGAGGCTTTATCGTCGTCGTTAGTCAAGGCAACTTACCCATTTACTGAACCCGGAATGCCTAGAGATCTTACAGTTGCTAAAATTGGCAAAGAGTCAGTCACTTTAACATGGGAGGCACCAGCTAATGACGGTGGAAACTCAATTAAAGGATACAATCTGGAGAAGAAAGAATTAAACAGTTTGCTATGGACTCCGATGAACAAAGAATTGGTGAAACGAAAGGAAATTGTTGACAGTTCACTTGTCGAAGGAATTGAATATCAGTTCCGAGTGCAAGCTTGTAACACTGCCGGTTCGGGCCCGTTCACACTTCAAACCGAGCCAATTGCAGCAAGAAGTCAATGCGATTCCCCAGGGAAACCAGAGGTCGTTGACGTCACTGATAAAACAGCTGAACTATCGTGGTCTGCTCCTAAAAGTGATGGCGGAACAAAGATAGCTGCCTACTTAATCGAGGCTTGTAAACTGCCTGGCGACAAATGGGTTCAAGTTATGAACAGTAGAGGACAGAAAACAAGCGCCGTGTTAGTTAACTTAGAGGAAGGTGAACGTTATTACTTTAGAGTAAGCGCTCAAACTGCTGTGGTGACCTCAAAAGCATCTGAATCGACCGAGGCAGTTCTAATCCGTCAAGCTATCACTGCACCAGCTATTACATTGGATGCTTCATGCAAGGATTTAATAGAACTTAGAGCAGGGCAAGATATCGTAATTGAAGCTACAATTGTTGGAAAACCAAAGCCTACTGCATCATGGACACACAACGGGCAAACTCTTGAATCATCCGGAAATGGAACAGTTTTGGTTCAAACAGCGGTCGGGCGATCACGAGTTATTATCCGATCTTGCAAACGATCGGATGCAGGGAGCTATATGCTTACTTTGTCCAATTCCAGTGGAACAACAACAGCTACTGCGAAGGTTCGTGTTTTGGATGTGCCTGGTATACCAGAAGGACCGGCCAAGTTTAGCAACATTCTAGCCGATCGTTTAAAACTCACCTGGAGTGCTCCGTTAGAAGATGGAGGGGCTAATATCACTAACTATGTTGTGGAGAGACGTGAAACATCAAGGCCAACATGGGCAATGGTTAGCGGTAACGTTCTCGGCACTGAGCTTAAGGTTAACAAACTAATCGAAAATCACGAGTACGAGTTCCGAATTTCAGCTGAAAACAAATACGGCATCGGTTGTCCTTTGATTTCGTCTCCAGTGACATCAAAGAACCCATTCACCACGCCATCGGCCTCCGAAGCACCAGTTGTTACCAACCCAGCTAAAGAAACAATGACCGTCTCGTGGAAGGCACCATCTGATGATGGCGGTAAACCAATTAGCGGTTACTTCCTTGAAAAGCGTGAAACAAAGGCAATCCAATGGGTAAAGGTCAATCGAAGACCAGTATTTGATCGTTCTATTAAAGTCACAGGACTAACTGAAGGCGCTGAATACGAATTCAGAGTCACCGCTGAAAATGTTGCCGGTATGGGTAAACCCAGCCCCGCATCGTTGCCAGCAATGGCTGAAGATCCTAAATATCCACCTGGCCCACCAGCATTCCCCAAAGTAATCGATACCACTAAGAGCACAGTTGACTTAGTTTGGGGTAAACCAGCTTATGATGGCGATAGTCCAATTACAGGCTACGTCATTGAAATAGCTAACCCAGAGAGTCCGGACAAATTTGTACGTGTTTCATCTACGGTGAACACAAACTACACCGTCACAAAGTTATCAAATGGACGCGAATATCGTCTCCGAGTGAAAGCTGTGAACGTTATCGGGGAATCAGAAGCAAGCGAGGTGCCCAACGTTGTTATACCAGTTGATATTTTAGAGAAACCAAGTGTCGAATTGGATGCGTCTTTGATGAAAGCTCTTGTGATCAGAGCTGGTAGCACAATCAGATTATACTGTGGTGTAAAGGGACGACCTGTACCTGAAATAAGTTGGAGCAAATTAAACGGAGAACTGCCGATGGATCGAGTCGATATTAAAAACTCAGATTGGGACAGTTTATTTTTACTACCAGAATGTAACCGAGACGACTCTGGCAAATATGTAATCACCCTTGAAAACGGAAGCGGTAAGAAATCTGCTGCAGTGACAGTCCGTGTTCAAGATACACCGGGACCACCTCTCCCTATTGTCTTCAAACAAGTTACATTGGAAACTGCTTCAATGGCATGGGAAGCACCATTAAACGATGGTGGATCAGCAGTTACTAACTACGTAGTAGAGAAGCGGGAATCGACAAGAAAAGCCTGGGCAACAGTTACAACTCAGTGCTCTAGGACATCCTGGACCGTTAACAATTTGGAAGGAGGCAAAAGTTATTTCTTCCGGTAAGTAGCGCTATTTTTTGTGTAAATAATTACATAGTATACGATTTTTAATATTCACTTTTCTTATAGCGTTATGGCTGAAAACGAATTCGGTGTGGGTATACCATATGAGACCCCAGAACCAATTAAAGCAACCCAGGAGCCGGGTCCAGTACAACTTCTTGAAGTAAATTCGACCTCTAAGTCGGGTGCTAATATTTCGTGGCAGAAACCAACACATGATGGCGGTAGTAAACTGAGTGGGTATATCGTCGAAATTGCACCGAAAGATACTGAAGATTGGAGCACGTTAGCTGAAGTCAAATTATTCAGTTACAAGGTATTATATTTATTTCATTTAAACGCATTTAAATACGCTATAAACTATAGACACAACTTTTAATTTGTTATACTTTGTTAGATCACTGACTTGACCGAAGGCAAGCAATACACCGTTCGAGTTTCAGCTAAGAACGAAGCCGGTTTGGGCCAACCAAGAGAGCGAAATTTCACCGCTATGGACGTGGTAATTATAGCTTAACAATTCAGTTATTAAACAAATATTAATTTATAGTTTATTGGTTACAAATTCGTTTTTTCTAGGACTTAAAATAATCTTGCAATAGCCTAAAAAACAAAATACATTTATTTCATTTTTTAGACCGAGCTACCAAGTTTCGATTTAAGCGAAATCTCAAACATGACTTTCTATCCACGAGAGGGCACTCCAGCTAAACTCAAGATCCCAGTTCAGGGTATTCCCCGACCCGAGGTAAAATGGAGCAAAGACGGATCTGAAATGAAGGAGGACACAAGAGTATCTGTGGATAACTCTACGTCCTCTTCAATTGTCTGCATCAAGGAAGTAAAGAAAGATGACGGAGGTAAAATCTAAAAACTAACATCTACAAAAATAACCATTTTTTAAATTTTTTCTTACATTTTAAGTTTTAACCATTTATTATACTTTTACTTTAGGTTCGTACACTATTTATGCGAGCAATTCTGCTGGTAAAAAATCAGCGACCATTAAAGTGGTTGTGGTTGGTAAACCAAGTGTACCAGTTGGTCCTCTGGTTGTTTCTGATCTCACTGCTGAGAACGCAACATTAGCGTGGAACCCACCAAGAGATATTGGAGGTATGTTAACTATATGGTTAATCATAAATTTAGGTAATTTTTAATTTATGTTCATTTTAGTAAAACAACTTTTTTTTTACTTTTCTAAAGGTTCCGAAATTACTAACTACGTTGTCGAAAAACGCGACATCAAAGTCGGGACATGGACCCCTGTTACGTCATCAATTGCTCGACCCACGTGCCGAGCGAGCGGTCTGATTGGTGGAAACGAATACACGTTTAGAGTTATGGCTGAAAATAGATACGGAGTCAGCTCACCTTTACTTTCCGACACAATTGTCGCTAAATATCCATTCGGTAAGTCTTAAAAGCAAATTTTGATTAAAATTTACCTTGTTTAAGTTTTTAAATTAAATTATTTAAATGCATTTTTATATTTAGACTTTCATTTTAACTTTTTTTCTTATTTTTTTTGGTTAAGGTGTTCCCGACATGCCATCGACACCAGAAGTGACGTCATCGAAACGTGACACAATGGTTGTTCAATGGCAACCACCACGTCATGATGGTGGTTCAAAGGTCACCCATTATAACGTTGAAATTAAGGAACGAAACTCGATTTTATGGAAATCGCTTTGCAAAACCCACACTACCGGTAAGTCCCTTTTTAACACATAAATACATAAGTAAGTGCCTAACTATGCTACTATATATGTTATATCTCAATATACTTATTAAATTTTCAACATTTTTTGTAGACTGTCGAGCCAATGGTTTACACGAAGGCTTAGAATATCAGTTCAGAGTTCGAGCTGTCAATCAAGCTGGTTGCTCAGACTTTACTGAACCTTCACAAGCTAAATTTGCCCTTGATCCAATAGGTATATGGTATAGTAAAATGCTGTAATGTTAATTTAAGTCTAAATATCCGTTATTTATGTCTACATATATATATACTTATGACAATAATTGAATTATATTATAAACTGAATTTGTAGAATCGCCATCTTATCCTATTGTTTATGATACAACAAACGAAAGCATTTCACTGCGATGGAATGCTCCAAAATTCGACGGTGGGCATCGCATTGCCGGATATGACGTTGAAAGAAGAAATCTGCCAGCTTTGAACTGGGTTAAATGTAACGTAGGAAACATCAACGCAACCGACTTCAAGGTATGTGGTCTTAAATTGATACATTTTAATTACAAAAAATTTAATTTTTCCGTATATAATTGTAAAGCTAAGTTAACATATTGTATTTGCATAGCTTTGCTTTTAACAGCTTATGTATTTTTAACTTTATCTATAAAGCTTTTTTGATAAGCAAATTTTTAAATATTTATTTACATTTAAGGTTGAAGGTTTAACTCCTGGTTCTGAATACGAATTCCAAGTTCGAGCTAAGAATGTAGCGGGGGCAATTTCTAAGCCATCGCCAAGCTCAGGACCAGTGCTCTGTAAAGAACAATACGGTAAATTTAAACAAAATAAATCATTATTTAGTAAAGTTATATGCCAAGCCTTTATTTTAACCAATTTTTAACTTTTAGAGCCAGCAAGCATCACTTTAGATGCTGCTTTAATTGAAGGATTTACAGTTAGGGCCGGACAAGAAGTTCATCTGAACGCTACAGTGGATGGAAAACCAGTACCACAGGGTAAGTACTCTATAAATATATATTCAGAGTAAATACTTATATTTATATTAACAATACCCACATAAAAAACAGCAATTCTGCCAGTCTTTTAAATTATTACATTAATTTTTTAGTTACCTGGACTCTAAAAGACAAAGAAATCCGTGAAACAGACGACATTAAAATAGAGAAAGGTATTGCGCATACCAAACTGTCAATCAAGGATATTAAATTGGTAAACGGTGGCGAATATGTCGTCACCGCATCAAATCATTACGGATCAAAATCAGCAACTTGCAGAGTCCAAGTATTAGGTAACGTCTTAAAAATCTGCTACTTTTTTTGATTTCTAATTTAAATTTGATACATTATCTTTATTAATTAAATAATTAGTAATTTATTTAACAAAAAAATGTAATAATTAGTACTTAAATACCAAGTCAATTTAAAAATCAGTATGTTTTAATTCTTAAATTCTTTTTTTTTCTAACTTATATAATAAATTAAAATTTAATGCTTTTAGATAAACCTGGTCCAGTTACTGCGCCAATACAAATCAGTGGAATGACCAATACCAAGTGTAAGCTAATGTGGGGACATCCAGCTGAAACTGGAGGCAGTATCATCACAAACTACATTGTAGAAAAACGAGAAACTAGTCGACTATTGTGGACCTCGGTAAATATCCAAATATTTTACGTAAAATTGCGTCATATACTCTTTGTTTATACTATAACAAACACAATTCAAAATTGGTTATTACGTATTAATGCGGATATTTTAAATAAATTTTTGCCTAATTTTTAAACATTTTTTTACAGGTCGGTGATTCAGGAATGCATTGCGATATCAACTGCTTAAAATTAATCGATGGGAATCAATATATTTTCCGAGTTTCAGCGCAGAATAAATATGGCACTGGACCTCCCGTTGAATCAAGTGCAGTTATCTGCAAAAATCCATTCGGTAAGCACTTTAAAATTTTGTTAATTTCTAAAACATATATAAACATTTTGTTTTTTAAATATTAACTAATTAATATTGTTTAGATGTACCTGGAAAACCTGGGCGACCAGAGGTAACAAAATCCACCAAAACGACGATCACAGTTACCTGGGAGCGACCTCAACACGATGGAGGCAGTGAAATTATTGGATATCACTTGGAACGGCATCATAAGAAAGCTCTTAAATGGATAAGGTAGAAATAAAAAAATTACAATTTTTTGGTATAAAATGAACATAATTGGCAGCGTGGTGTAGGGGTAAGAACACTTGCTACACCACATGAGGTCGTCGGTTTAATCCCCACTGCTCTCATGCTGTAGCGCCCTTGAGTAAGGCGCTATAAACAGTATGAACTCCTGCTGAGCCAGCACTTAATCAGCAGCATAATTATCGGGCAATTATAATTTATCTAATATCCCAAACTGCTAAAGGCAACTCGAGAGTGGGTTGAAATAACGGATGTTACTCTATGTTTGGGTCGCGCATTCGACCTTCCCACATCCAGGATAAAATATACACAAGATTAAAAATCATTCTAATATACTGTACTGTTATTTCAGATTATAAAACCATTTTCTCTATTACATTATTACTTTATTTACAGTATTAAAATAATGATAATTTTAGATGTAATCACGACGCTATAAGAGAGAACCGATTCAAGGTCACAGCCTTAACTGAAGGTTATGAATATGAGTTCAGAGTTTCTGCTGAAAACAAGGGCGGAGTAGGCGAACCCAGCGATGCCTCGAAGTACATAATGGCTAGAGATCCAATCTGTAAGTTAAACTACTTTGTATTAAAGTATAAAATGGTATTTAAGTCTAAAATTTTTAAATTTCAAATTTTTTTGGTTTAGACGAACCTGGTCCACCTGGTACTCCACTGGTAGTAGACACCAGCAAAACAACCATCAGTTTAGAATGGTCCAAACCAACCCATGATGGTGGCGCACCAGTGACTGGTTATTTTGTTGAAATGGTTCGATCTGGTGATGACGATTTTGAGGTGGTTAGTGGTTCGAAACCAATCAAAGACCAGAAATTAGTGGTGACCCGTTTGATTCCAGATTCGATATACAGGTTGATAAATGGTGTTTTTAAAAACTTTAAATGGTGTTTTTTTGTTATTTATTTATTTATTTTTTTAAGTTATAATTTAACTAAATTTTAAATATGTTTTTTTTAATAAATTTTTTCAATATGTTAAGGTTCCGTGTTCGAGCCGTAAATGAAGCAGGAAAATCCGAACCCAGCAAAATATCGGAAGAGGGTTGTGCTGTAGAGATTATTGAACCTCCTAACTTTGAGTTGGACGGTGACATGAAGAAAGCATTGACTGTACGGGCTGGTGGATCGATCAGATTGTTTGTAACAATTAAAGGCAGGCCAACACCTACGGCTACTTGGACTAAAGAAGGTGGTATACCTTCAGATAGATCGAATATTGACACAACTTCTTCATACAGGTAAATATATACAGTTTAGCTTACTTTTTATACATTTTAAAAACATTTTAACTTGTTAATTTCGTGTATTTATAATGGCCTTGTTAGTAATATTTTTTGTGCTTTTAGTTTATTGATTGTTGAAAACTGCAACCGCCATGATGCTGGCAAATACGAACTTATGTTAGAAAATGCTGCAGGATCGAAAATGGTTTCGGTTACTGTTAAAGTATTAGATTCCCCCGGCCCAGTACAAGAATTGGGTCTTAAAGACGTAAGTATAAACAACTACTGCTTAAGTTTAAAAGCTCACAATCGTAAGTTGCAGTTGTAAATTGTTGAATATTTTAGGTTACTCGGAGCACAGCTTTCTTAATGTGGGATGTCCCGAAAAACGACGGAGGAGCTCCTATTACGAACTACATCGTTGAAAAACGACTTTCAACAAGAAAAGCATGGACTACCGTATGTACCGAGGTAAGATAGTAGGCCTCTAGCTATAGCCTGTAAAATAGATGGAATTTCTACTGTTTTTAATTTTTAAAGGAGTAGAATAATGGTTTTTGAACTTTAAAATTAATTTCCAGGTACATAGAGACTCGTACAAGGTAACAGGCCTAGCTGAGGGCGAGCAATATTTCTTCCGGGTTCTTGCTGAGAACAAATACGGGATCGGCGAACCCGCAGAGACCCGGGAAGTGGCTAAGACCTCAGAAGAACCGGGACCACCGAAATCATTCGAAATATCAGAAGTAACAAAAACTAGTGCAAGTTTAAACTGGTTAAAACCGGACTCGGACGGTGGAAGCCCGGTTGTTGGTTATCTCGTTGAAATGCAAAAACAAGGACAAGACGCGTGGGTGACAAAATTAACACCAACGGCGCTAAAGTGAGTATTTTAACACTTGGTTTAATTTTAAATTTAGTTTGTATTTATCATAGCAGAATAAAATATTTATAGTTTAATTTATTTAAACCTTATTATGTCTTAAGCATTAGTTATGTTTTGTTAGAGTTATATAAGGAAATTTGTTTTCTGGAAGGCATATATTAACATTTTAACAATTTTAGAGCGACCATTTTCGACCTTGAAGAAGGTGAAAAATACCATATTCGGGTCCGAGCCAGAAACGCAATCGGGTCCGGAGAACCGGTACAAACCGGTCACCCTATCACTGCGAAGGATGACGTTGAACTACCAAGTGTTGACCTTAAAGAGTTGTACATGAGAACTGTCACAGCTAAAGCTGGAACCAACTTGAGGATTAAATTGCCTTTAATAGGTTTTTAAATTTTGGAATTAAAATAATCTTTATTATCTGTAATATTAACTTAATTTTTAATTTACTTTGGTGGTATTTAAAATTGCGTAAATCTTTCTCGTTTTAGGCAAGCCAGTTCCAACCGCACAGTGGCGCAAAGAGGACGAAAATATTAAAGAAAGTCAGCGAATAAACACCGAAACTTTGGACGGATTAACAACCCTTGTAATCAAGGACTGCAAGCGTTCAGATGCTGGACCTTACTCTATTATGGTTAGCAATTCTGCAGGAAAACAAGTCGTACCACTCAAAGTAAATACATGCTTTAAAAAGTGTAACTTATGTCTAATCTTTGTGTTGGAGCTATCCGTAAAGCAAAATAGCGAATAGTGTGGCATTGGTGCGGCTCGAAACAGAAACCTTACGGCTCGCAGTCGGACTTTTTGACTATTATATCACACTGTCATACTTAATAATATTTCTTGTTTTTAGTTGACGATTTTTGATCGGCCAAGCCCACCACGTGGTCCAGTTGAGTTCACCAATGTTGTGGCTGACTCTTTGTCGATGTCTTGGCTGACACCAGACCAAGATGGCGGGGCTCAGATTAACAATTATGTCGTCATGAAACGAGAAAAAGAAAGTGACGTATGGACCGAAGTGGCCGGCACCGTCGCCAGGACTTCACTTAAGGTATGATGACGTCATCAATAATCACGTCATAAATTAAGTGAAATTATATTTAATTATGCGGTTATTATTTTAGGTCGGAAGACTCACTAAAGATCAAGAATACATTTTCCGAGTCTTTGCCGAAAATCGTTTCGGTCGATCCGACCCCGTGGATTCAATCCCAGTTCTGGCGGCTCATCCGTTCAGCAAACCCGGCGTACCAGGTCAACCTGAAGCGGTGTCGTGCACTCGTGAAAACATAGTTCTTAAATGGAGCCCACCACAAACCGATGGAGGTAAATAAAAACACAATTCCTGCTTTAATTTGTTTATATTAATTTTTAAATTGTATTTAAAATGATATCTTGTTTTAAGGTGACAAAATTTTCGCTTATCATCTTGAGAAGAAGGATCGTAACTCGATTCTCTGGGTATCGGCCAGCAGAGGCGCTACACGCGACACCAGTCTTAAAGTCGTTGGTTTGACCGAGAATTTGGAATACCAGTTCCGCGTTTGCGCCGAGAACACCGCCGGTGTTGGAAAATTCAGCAAACCTTCTGATTCCTTTGTATGTCGGGATAACATCGACGCTCCAGGGCGACCTGTAGTGTTAGAAGTTGGACGAGACACAGCTAGCTTAGAATGGAAAATTTCAGAATATGACGGGGGAGCAAAGATTACAGGTTATTCGATCGAGCGAAGAGAACTGCCTGATGGAAGATGGTTGAAATGTAATTTTAACAACGTTTTGGAGAACACTTTTACTGTGACTGGATTAGTTGAAAACAAGGACTACATCTTCAGGTAAATATTAAAAGTGAATAACATGCGACAAGAAATTGATTTTCTGGTATTTTTAAATGTCAAAATTTATAAAACAAACGTTTATATTTTAGGGTATTTGCCAAGAACGCTGCTGGTGCTACATCAGAAGCATCCGCTTTGTCTGAAGCAGTTACATGCAAGGACGAACTATGCCCACCGAGGGTCGAATTCGACGCAAAACTACGGGAAACTCTTGTTGTAAAGGCGGGAGAAAATGTATCGTTGGACGGCCAAATATCGGGCAAACCATACCCTGATATTAGGTGGACGAAGAACGGTGACAGGCTAGCTGAGAGTGCTCTAGTTGGTGTAATTAACACCGATTCATGCAGTAAGGTTCAAATTAAAGACGCAAGGCGAACCGATTCAGGTCAATATACCATCGACTTAAAGAACGCTGCTGGTACTCGTAGCCTGTCAATTAACCTTAAGGTTTTGGATAAACCTGGTCCTCCTGAGAGCGTGACGGTGTCTGACGTCACAGCTAATCGAGCAAAGGTCACGTGGGTGCCACCACGTGACGACGGCGGTGCTCATGTGACCTGTTACGTCATCGAAAAGAGAGAAACTGGTAGATTAACATGGACAAGAGCGGCCAATGAGGTAAAAAATAATTCAAAAATAAAACATTTTTAAAATTATTTAACATCTTTTTTACCAAAGTACATTAAATAAAAATTAAATAATAAAATTAAATAATTTTTAGGTTGAGGGCACAAGTTTCCGCGTCACCAGCCTTTTAGAACACAACGAATACGTGTTTAGAGTAATGGGAATCAATAAATATGGTCAAGGGGAAGCCCAGGAATCTGAGTCGTTTAAGGCGGAAAATCCGTTCGTTTGCGCCGGTCAACCAGGCCAACCCGAGGTCGGGAACACGACAAGGGATTCGTGTATTGTAACATGGACGAGACCAAAGAGCGACGGTGGAGCGGAGATAACTAACTACGTGATAGAAAAGCGAGAAAAGTAAGGAATTTTTACTCAACTTTAGTTTAAAAAAATCTGCGATTTAATATAAAATTGAAATGCTAAGTACCACATACATGCATGTTAACCTACTTGTAAATAAAACAACACTAATATTGGTACTTAACACATTTTATTTACTAGACGCGGTACACGTTGGGTTAGGGCCACAAGGAAAACGGTGAACGAATGTAGGTTCAGAGTAACAGGTTTAAACGAAGGAGCTGAGGTTGAATTTAGGGTGGCAGCACAAAACGCAGCAGGCACTGGCGAACCATCTGAACCTTCAAGCTATGTTGTTATGGAAGATCCAATCTACCCACCAGGTAGCGTAGTTTACTATTTTTTCTGTGTTATTTTAGTTGTTATTAATTGAAGCTTTAACATACATTTTAAACTATTAATTTTTTTTTGTTGGATTTTTAAAACTTTTTTTTTATAGGTTCTCCGAACAAACCGAAGACTACTGAAACCACTCGCCGAAGTGCCACAATCACTTGGACAAAACCAACGTATGACGGTGGCAATGACATCACGGGGTATTTAGTTGAATATGCCGAGGTTAAGGGAGATGAAACCCCGCAAGAGGACGATTGGATTAAGTGTAATATGTCACCAAGGCATATTTCAACCGAGTTTACTGTAACTGACTTAACCGAAAATAAAAACTACAAAATAAGGTAAGCTTATAATACAACTATATTATGTTAATTAAGATATGTGAACATTTTTATCTCTTATCTGTTTTTTTCCAGAACTTTTTTTATCATGATTTTGTTTTTATTTACAGAGTTGCAGCAGCTAACAAAGCTGGTCTCAGTGAATTTACGGAGGTTCCAGGCTTAGTTGTAGCAAGAGATGTTTTGTTACCTCCAGATATGGAGATCGACGCCAGTCTAAGGCAATCTCTTAAGGTAAATAAACTGTTATTAAAAAAACAAAATGCAAAACTTCACTAAAAAAGGCGTTTTTTTTCCAATTTATGCACTTTTTTAAATTTTATTTTAAAACCTTCAAGGTCAAAGCCGGCAACTCGATCAGGTTGTTTTCCACCTACCGGGGAACTCCCTTACCGACTGTGACGTGGAGAAAGGACGATGGTCGACTTCCGGACACGAGTACTGTGGAAACAACTGATAATACAACATTGATGCTGGTCGAAAGCGCAACAAGGTAAAAACATATTTTTATACACAAGCTTTCCATAAGATGCTAGCTAGCCTTACCTTGTTAATGCTTAAGATTTACATGTATTAAATGATAGTTTAACTTGCTTTAAAATGGTTGTGTTTGTTTTACAGGGACGATTCTGGAAAATACTCTCTAACATTGGAAAACAGTGCTGGTTCCAAAACACTTGAAGTACCAGTAGTTGTATTAGACACACCATCCGTTCCTATTGGCTTAGAGGTGAGTGACGTCACAAGAGAAAGCGTGACGTTGAAATGGTCACCACCGAAGAACAATGGCGGAAGTGTGGTAAACGGTTACGTCATCGAAAGAAAGGAGACGACTAAAAAGGCGTGGTCCACTATTGCCATGAATTGCGTTAGGACTACATTTAAGGTAAGTTAATTTTCAGCAATTTTAATTTTTAAATTCCGTTTTTTTTATAGATTTTTGTACTTAATTTTGTTCTTTTATTCAGGTGCCTAACTTAGTAGAAGGTTTGAGCTATTACTTCCGAGTTATGGCTGAAAACGAATTCGGAATTGGAGCACCTTGCGAGACAAGCGAAGCAGTGAAAGCATCTGAAGTTCCTAACGCCCCTGGACGACTTGAAGTTACACAAACTACTGCTAATAGTGTTACATTGGCTTGGACTAAACCTGACTCCAATGGCGGCAGCAAAATAAGTGGTAATTTAAATTTAAGGCTTTAGACATAAAACAACAAGCAACTAGTGGCTGTTAGCTAACTATAGTTAAAATTTAAATACAATCTTGCCTTTAGGCTACTTGATCGAGTACAGAGAGAAAGAAGCAGGCGAGTGGAAGCAGTCGTCTCAAGTCAAAGGCTTAGCTGGAACAGTAGGTCGACTTACTGAAAATAAGAAGTATTACTTTAGAGTTAAGGCCATCAACGAAAGTGGACTTGGAGAACCAAGAGAATTACTCCATTCAGTCGTCGTGCGAGATGAGGTAAAAAAGAAGTTTTTTTTATTTTCAATTATATTTTAAAATTAAACTTTTACACTATTTACATATTAATACTAACTTCGTTTAATAACTGTATTACTTGACATACATAAAAGAAGAAACTTTATAATGTTTTTTTTATTAAATTTAATTTCAATTTAATGCTATTAATGCTTAAATATTCTAAAATCCGTTTTTTTTAGGTTGAGCCTGCAGATATTGAGATGGGCGGGTTATCAAACTTGGTTTTCTACGCCAAGAAAGGCAACGATATTAAAGCTAAAGTTATACTAAAGGGCAAACCTATACCAACCGCAACTTGGAAACGAAACGGCGAAAATCTCAAACAAACAAGCCGAGTAAATGTGGAAGATTTAGAAAACTACACAAAACTTACAATTAAAGGTAAAAACATGTAACATTAATATTTGTAGCCTCCATTTTGTTTTTGTGATGTAGTAATTGTTATATGACGTAATAGTCCAGTAAACTTTAAAAAATTTGTCAATATTTTTGGAAAATGTTTTTTATTTAAAGTAATTTTTTGTTTAAAGACTGCGTTGTGGAAGACGATGGAGTATACGAACTCACAGCAACAAATTCTCAATCAACCAAGAGTGTTCCAGTACAGATAGTTGTTTATGATAAACCAGGAGCGCCGCATGGACCGGTTAGGTTCGATCAAATAACTGCTGAGTTTATAACGTTATCATGGGATGCACCATTAATGTTAGGAGGCTGTCAAATCTCAAACTACATCGTAGAAAAGCGAGAATCCACCAGCACGGTAAGATAAAAAAATTAAAAAAACAGTTTTTTAAAGTAAATTGGCATTTTTTTTGTGATCATAAGTAAAAACACATCTAAAAGCTATTCAAATTAATGATTTTTTAACTAATATCTTATGTCTAAGACAGTTTAATGTTTTATTTACAATATTTATTAATATCTTTAGGTATGGACCATCGTATCAGCAGCCTGCGCTCGCAACTCAGTAAAAGCCTCAAAACTTGTTGCTGGACACGAATACTTGTTCAGAATCAAGGTCGAGAACAAATTTGGTATCGGCCAGGCTTTGACCTCCGAGCCGGTCCTGGCACAGCACCCGTACAAGGTTCCCGGTGCTCCGAGTCAGCCTCAGGTTGTCAAGGCGACAAAGGACACGGTTGTGCTTCGCTGGAGCGAACCTGTTAACGACGGAGGGTCTCCTATAACGGGATACCAAATGGAACATAAAGATAAAAATTCAATCTTGTGGCAGGTAAAAATATTTGTTTTTATATTTAGTTAAAAAGGATTTCATTTCAGTTTTTAAATCATATTTTATATGTAATTTCATTGCTATATAAATGCTAACCTTTGCTCTTGCAGAAAACGAACAAAATTACGATTTCTGAAACCGAATATCGAGCGACCGGTTTAGATCAAGGATTAGAATACGAGTTTAGAATTTATGCTGAAAATGCAGCTGGAAGCAGTAAAGCAAGCAAAGTGACTGACCTTGTTCTTTGTAGAGATCCAATCGATCAGCCTGGCAAGCCAGAAGCACTACAAGTAAACGATTATTTGTTTTTAACATATTTACTAAAAAGTTTAAAAAAATTTTTTTTTTATTAGTTTAGTTGAATAATAATAACCTCTGTGGTGTTATACAGGTTGGAGCACGTTACATCACAATCGAATGGGCAAAATCAGCTTATGACGGAGGTAGTCGTTTGATCGGTTACAACGTTGAAAAACGCGAACTGCCAGCAGGAAAATGGTTGAAAGCAAATTACGGAATCGTTGCCGACACTTTCTTGAAAGTTGACGGGTTAACTGAGAACAACAAATATGAGTTCAGGGTCTTTGCTAAGAACGCTATCGGTAAGCCAAGTCTGCCTTATTTTATTCTAAAGCTGTTTTTAAATCAAAGCAATGTCCAAAACTTGCCTTAACGAAATAAACCTTTAAATAGATATTTTTACTTTTTTCAATTGAATTTTTCATTTTTTATTACTATTTTAAAGTTAATTTCAATTACAAAACGTTTCTAAATGTAAATGGCTGTTAAATAGACATTTTAATTAATTTGATTTTTAATTTGAATATGGTATCTCTAAAAACTTTTATTGATTGACAGGTACTGAATCAGAGTCATCTGAGATCTCTTCCCCAGTTTTATGCCGAGACGAACTAGAACCACCGAGCATTGACTACGACCAATCTTTACGCGACGTTCAAATCGTCCGCGCCGGCGAGTCCGCAAGGTTTACGGTTCGAATCTACGGCAAACCACCTCCTTCTGTGAGATGGTGTAAGGAAGGAAGAGACGTCGAGGTCTCACCTACTATTAAGTCTGAACACTCAACGACACATGCTTCGCTTACTATATCTGACACCTCCCGACAAGATTCTGGTAAATTTTAAGTTATTAAATATATGAAAGCTTGTAAATTGACTTAAATCTTACTGTTTTCATATTTTTGGTTATTCGAAACAAATTTATATGTCTTTTTTATTATAATAAACCAGTACTTTAGTCAATTATGCAGCAAATTTTTATTCTTTGTTGTATTTTAGGCCAATACTCTGTTATTCTATCAAACGAGGCTGGTGACCGTTCAATGACCATCCAACTTAAAGTACTTGACATCCCCGGCCCAGTACGTCATCTTGCTGTGGAAGATGTTACCGCCACCAAGTGTACGGTCACCTGGGATTCGCCATTAGCTGATGGTGGAAGCGAGATATCCAACTACGTCATAGAGAAGAGGGAAACCAGCAGAGTGACGTGGACACAAATGGCATCTGACGTCAAAACCAGATACGTCAAAGTTAGGAATTTAGTTAAAGGGAACGAATACATTTTCAGGTAAGTTTAAATAAATTTTTTTATTTAATTTTGTAATTTTCAAAATAATTACATTTTGAAAAATTGTTATTTTGATTTTTTCAGGGTACGTGCTGAAAACAAATTTGGGCTTGGTGACGTCACAGAAACAACTCCGGTCATCATGAAGAACCCGTTTCAGGTTCCGGGCGCTCCGGGAAAACCCGACATTTCGAACGTGCACCGCAAAGGTTGCATTCTTACCTGGCCGCGACCGAGCGACACCGGTGGTTCTGACGTCACGAATTACGTAGTCGAAAAGCGCGAGAAGCTTGGATCAAAATGGTTCCGAGTGACGTCACGTCAAATTGAAGAATGTCGACTGAAAGTATCTGGGTTACAAGAAGGACAAGATTATGAATTCCAGGTAAGATTTTGCTTAAAATATTAAAAAAAACGAGGTTTCAAAATATAAAATTATCATAAATTACCTTCTTCTTTTTCAACAAAATATATTTTATTTTTCCAAGGTCTATGCTGAGAACGCTGAGGGACGCGGTCCACCAAGTGCAGCATCAGATTGCGTCACAATTCAAGACCCAGTTTACCCGCCAGGAGAACCACAGATGGCCAAAGTTACTGACACGACTCGAAGCTCCATAACAGTCTCATGGACGCCACCTATCTTCGATGGTGGAAGTCAAATCACAGGCTACTCTGTTGAAATTTTATCAGCAGATTCGGACACTGAAGACTGGCAAGTTTGCACGCCAAGCCGAGGTATAAAGAATACTCAATACGTTATCACCGGTTTAAGCAATGATAAGGAATACAGAATTCGTGTTCGATCGATCAATTCTTCCGGACCTGGCGCCCCGTTCCAACTTACCCATGCTGTTCAACCTAAAGATGTGTTGTACGCACCAACTATTGACGTCGATCCCGATGTCGGGCATTTTGTTTGCGTAAAGGCAGGAGGCACGATTCGATTATTCTGCAAGGTTGGGGGAAGACCAGTACCTACATCAAAATGGTCAAAAGAAAAGGGTGTGATTAACTCAAGTGCGCAGATTGAAATGACCGAATGTTCAGCTCTGCTTTTGATTAACGATTGTACCCGCCTTGATGCTGGAAAATATACTTTAACTGCTTCAAATTCATCGGACACTAAGTCAGTTTCAATCACAGTTAAAGTAATGGATAGCCCTGGCGCTGTTGGCAACCTTAAAGTGGTTGAAGTGAACCGAAATCATGTTATGCTAAACTGGGAAGCTCCTTTACATGACGGTGGAAATGTTGTCTCCAACTACGTCATAGAGAGGCGCGAAAGCACGCGAAAAGCATGCCAAAGAGTCGGACAAACACAAAGCAGGACCTCGTACAAGGTAACAGGACTGACCGAGGGTGAGTCTTATTTCTTTAGAGTAATTGCTGAGAACGAACACGGCCTTGGCGTTCCTGCTGAAACACAACGGGCTGTACGTATCTCTGAGGCTCCCAGCATGCCTGAAAAGATCGAGGTCGGTGAAGTTAAAGACACATCGGTAGAATTATCGTGGTCTTCGCCGGAACACGACGGCGGTTGCCCCGTCAACTCGTACGTGATCGAAAGCCTTCAAAAAGATGGATTAGATTCATGGACGGTTGCTGAAACAACAAAAAACAACAAAGTTGTAGTTGGAAAACTTAACACCGGCAAAGATTACGTGTTCCGTGTACGCGCTCAAAACGATATGGGACTATCTGAAGGACGGGAAACTAACACAGTTAACATACAGGAGATATTACTGCCACCAAGCGTTGACACTAGCCAATATTTTAACAACACCATTTCAGAGAAAGTTGGCACCAATATTGCTTTTGTTATTCCATTTACCGGTAAACCAGTACCAGAAGCCCAGTTTTTAAGAAACAACGAACCATTAAAAGAAACAAGTCGCGTTAATTTCGATACCTCGGACATAACAGCTAAGCTTAACATTGGAAATATTGCGCAGAAAGATGCTGGCGTTTACGAACTAGTTGTAAAGAATTCAGTTGGCTCAAAACGAGTTAAACTCACAGTTGTTGTTATGGAAAAACCATCTGCACCAACAGCGATGGAAATACGAGATGTTACTGCTGAGAGCGTGACAGTCGCATGGGGTGCTCCTTTACAAGATGGCGGCACGCCAATCACTCATTATACCTTGGAGAAATTAGACAGCTCAACAGGATGGACTGAAGTCTCGGGTTTTGTGGTTCGAAACTCACAGAAGGTAACGCGCTTAACAACTGGACAAGAATATATTTTCCGTGTTCGTGCGGCTAACAAGTATGGTTTGAGCGAGCCTTTGGACTCAGAACCTGTTATGGCGAATCATCCGTTTAGCGTTCCAAGCCAGCCTGGACAACCTCAAACATCTAACATCACCGGAGACTCAATCACTTTGACTTGGCTAAAACCTGAAACCGATGGAGGGTCAGCAATTTTGGGATATCACGTCGAACGAAAGGACAAGAATTCAATTCTCTGGACCAAAATTAACAGCTACGCGTTACGTGATACTACTTTCAAATCAGGCAACTTGTTTAACGGACTATCTTACGAGTATCGAGTATTTGCTGAAAACTTGGCTGGTATTGGAAAACCAAGTCCTTCATCAGAACCAGTTGTTGCACGGGATCCATTAGAGCCACCACGAAATGTTCACGTTGATAAAGTCAACAGAACATCGGTGTCTTTAATGTGGCTGGCCCCTGAAAACGATGGTGGAAGCAGAGTTACTGGTTACGTTGTTGAGAAGAAAGTTTTGCCTGATGGTCGATGGATGAAATGTAACTTCAACAAAATTCCTGAGACTCGATTCCTTTGCGATGCTCTTCTTGAAGGAACGTCGTACGAGTTTAGAGTAATTGCACAGAACGCAGCTGGCACTGTAAGCCAACCTTCTCTTACAACTGGATCAGTTACAGCGCAAGATCTTGTCGAACCAGCGAGCGTGGACGTCGATGCTGAATTCAGAGACGTTGTTAACGTTAAGGCCGGAGATTCGTTTACATTACGGACACACATTCGTGGCAAACCTACGCCAACTGTTACATGGGAAAAAGATGGCAAAGAATTTGAATCGAACTCAAAAATCAACATTGTAACAACTGAACATCATTCAAATGTGACCATCAAGAACAGCTCACGATCTGACAGCGGTGTTTACACTATTAAGGTTCACAATTCGGCTGGAGCAAGATCAATCGGTATCAACATCAAGGTATTAGACACACCAGGCCCTTGCGAAATGTTTAGAGTAAGTGGAGTAACCGGTGAGAAATGTTCGCTGTCATGGCAACCACCGGTACTTAACGGTGGCGCTAAGGTTACCGGTTACACAATTGAAAAACGTGAAACCACCAGATTAGCTTGGACCAACGTTGTTGCATCGACCGAGTTTAATCAACACAAAGCAACTGGATTAATTCGTGGAAACGAATATGTTTTCCGACTTCGCGCTGAAAATAAATTTGGACCCGGCGAAACGATCGAATCTGAGCCTATCAAGGCTGTTGATCCGTACATCGCCCCAGATGCACCTTCACAACTTGAAGTATTAAACGTTATGAAGAACAGTTGTACTTTGACGTGGAACCGTCCTGAATCTGACGGCGGTGCTGAAATACAAGGCTACATTGTTGAGAAACGTGAAAAAAATTCGACTAGGTGGAGCCGCGTGAACAGGCGTTTAGTATCAGACCCCAGACTTCGAATCACTGAACTTAAAGAAGGGTCAGAACAAGAATTCCGTGTTTATGCTGAGAATCGAGCCGGCGTTGGTTCCCCAAGTGATTCATCTGGTTTCGTTATGCTAGCCGACCCACTCTACGTACCAGAACATCCAGGCACTCCTATTGTAACTGACAGTACAAAATCGTCAATTACTTTACGATGGGGCAGACCAATGTATGATGGTGGGGCTGATATCATTGGTTATTCAGTTGATTTTGCTGAGGTAAATGAAAAATTCGACGATGCTGATTTTGATCAAAATGACCTTACCTGGACAAATGTGATTAGTAAAGATCAACTTAGAGCTAATTTGTACACAATTTCCGGATTATTTGAAGGTAAGTTATACAAGTTTCGAGTATGCAGTCACAACATTGTAGGCACATCAGAACCATCCTTTACGCTGGGCAAGGTTTCACCAGTTGACCGACAAGACTTGCCATCATTTGGAGCAAACAGTGATCTAAGAAAAACCTTAACTGTGCGAGCTGGCAACTCAGTTCGCCTTGCTGTACCATACAGTGGAAGGCCAGCGCCTTCGGTTACTTGGTCTCGACCTAACAACGGTTTAAAAGAACGAGCAATGATAGATACAACCGATTCTATGACAACGTTAGTTATCGAAAATGTTACTAGAGATGATTCTGCAAAATATACTTTGACTCTTGAGAATCAAAGTGGAACTGTTGCTGCTAGTGTTATTGTTAAGGTACTTGACACACCAGGGCCACCTTCAGACTTAGAAGTAACAGGAAAATCAAGAAACACTGTTTCATTATCATGGAAACCATCAGAAAACGACGGCGGTAGCAACATTAAAAACTATGTCTTGGAGCGAAAGGAAGCAACCAAAAAAGCATGGTCTACTGTTGAAACTGCCTGCACAAGAACATCTTACAAATTCACCAAACTTACTGAAGGAGCAACTTATTTCTTTAGAGTTATGGCTGAAAACGAATATGGAATTGGAGCAAGCGCTGAAACCGACAAATCTATCAAAGCATCAGAAGAACCAGGCCCGCCAAGGTCTGTTAAATGCACTGAAATCACCAACAACAGTGTTAGTTTAGAATGGACTAAACCTGAATATGATGGTGGAAGCGATATCTTGGATTACACAATTGAACAGCAAATGAAGGGCCAAGATCAATGGAAATCAGTTAAAACAGTTAAGTCAACTCTACGAAATTTCACGGTTACCGACCTTAAAGAAAACCAGCAGTATTCGTTCCGTGTTTCGGCTCGCAATGAATCTGGCGTTGGAGAATCAACCAGTGTTTCTGGTTACGTATTAGTTGTAACTCAGACCTCACCACCAGATGCTGAACTAGGCGGCATGTCGCAAAAGACTGTAGACTGTAAAGCTGGCTCAACACTGAAAGCGGACGTTGTTGTTAAAGGCAAACCGTTCCCATCGATCACTTGGTTGAAAAACGGAAATGAATTGAAATTGACGAGTCGAACGAGCTTTGAAAATGTCAACAACATCGCAAAACTTTCTATTAAAGATGTTTCACTTGAAGATGCCGGCAAATACGAAATGTTGTTAGAGAACAGTGTTGGAAGCAAGACCATTCCAGTTGTTGTACGAGTTTTAGACACCCCTGGCGCTCCAAAAGGACCGGTTGAGTTTACAAATGTCACTGCTGATTCGCTTGTGTTGTCGTGGTGCCCACCCGAAGCTGATGGTGGATCTGCTGTGAACAATTACGTCGTTGATATGCGAGAAACAAGTGGTGATGCTACCGAATGGAGAATGATATCAGGCTCCACAGCGAGAAACACTTTGAAGGTGTCGAGACTAGAAACCAACATGGAATATGCATTCAGAATTCGTGCTGAGAATCGTTTCGGTATCGGCAAAGCTTTGGAGTCAATGTCAGTTAAAGTTCAATACCCATTCACTGTTCCTGATGCTCCATCTGGTCCAGTTTGTGTTGCTACAACTCGTGAAACCATTTCTATTAGATGGAATGCGCCAGCTAGCGACGGTGGCTCAAAAGTGCTAGGCTACCATATTGAAAAGAAGGATAGGAACTCAATCTTATGGGAAAAATGCAGCAAGACTTTAATTTCAAACACTGAATACAAAATCACGAACCTACAGGAAGGCTTGAAATACGAATTCCGAGTTAGTGCCGCAAACGCAGCTGGTATTGGAAAATGCAGTCGAGCCTCGGAACCTGCCTTCTCACGTGACCCAGTCGACCCGCCTCGTGACGTAGAGGTGGTTGGAGTCACCAACAAGTCAGTTCATATCCAATGGCGAAAACCAGAATACGACGGCGGTTCTAAGATCACTGGGTATATCGTTGAACGAAGTGACGTATCAAATGGAAAATGGCTTAAGTGCAATTTCAGCAATCTATCCGCGACAAATTTCAACATCGAAGGATTAACCGAAGGCTGTAGTTACGATTTCCGCGTTTTTGCTAAGAATGCTGCTGGAGCATTAAGTCGCCCAGCTCAAACACTGTCATCCACTCTAGTTAAGGACGAGATGGTACCGCCAGTTATTGACATGGACCCTAAGTTTGCGAAACCGATCACCGTACGTGCTGGGAAACCTTTTACATTAGAAGCGGGCATTCGAGGCAAACCAACACCGACTATGATATGGAAACGAGATCAAGCTGAAATCAAGTCATCAGGTCGCGTAGTTGTTGAAAACAGCGATGTTTCATCTTGTCTGAAAGTCACCGACTCGTGCCGAGAAGACTCAGCTACTTATTCACTTACAGTTAACAACTTTGCTGGATCAAGGTCTTTGTCAATTCAAGTTAAGGTCCTTGATACACCAGGGCCACCAACCGGACCAATTCAAGTTTCTGGAATTACCGCTGATCGGTGTACTTTGTCATGGGGCGCCCCGGCTCTTGACGGTGGATCGCCAGTGCAAAATTATGTTGTAGA